>NC_059171.1:52780445-54212945 GCF_019923935.1 Bubalus bubalis
AGATATCGTCAGGCAGTGATACGGGCAAACTGCTGGAGAATCTGCTAGTATCTTTCTTTTCCCATGTGTGTATATGGATGTTCAACCAAAGTGTACTCTTGTACTGAACTTTCTTTTCTCTGTGATGATTCTCTCTTGGCTTCACAGTGTTTAAGAAAATTTCAGTATTATAAAGATGTATACTTATATATGTGTGTGTGTATATATATATATATATACACACACACACACACACGGTAGCCAATCAAGATATACTGGTTGAATCAATGCTTGAATTGTAAATATGTACATTAGGAGGAGAAATTTATCTACTTTTACAACAATTCAAGCATTGATTCAACCAGTATATCTTGATTGGCTACCATGTGTCTAAAACTGAAGCTACAACCATGAACAAAACAAAGTCCTTTCAAAATGCAAATTCAAAACGCATAATCAAGCAGTGATAATGTATACTGAATTACAAAATCATGATTCTGTATTTATCTTCCTGCTTTTAAAGTGACATAATGATTCTACCATTGACTTACTGGTAGAAAAATTGCCCTTGGACAGGCCAGATTATTCCCCGTTCTGAGTTCCAGATCCTAAGTGCTGCCGAAAATGGCTAGTTCCAGAGAAGTGTTTTTAAAAAGGATTGCTGATGTTATCTATATTTTTGCCTGTGAAAGTACCATTATTGTACATACAAATTGGATTCCTTTTTGTAGAGTTCCGGGATATGAATTCAAGAAGATTCTTAATTGCAGAAGAAAGGCCAGGCTAGGAGCTCCTAGCTAACATTTGGAGCTCCTAACTCCAAATGTTACTACTATTCCTGCTGCTGCGATTTCCTGAGTATCAACATCTGCTGGGGCCCTGCTCAGTATTCTGTGAAGTTCTCAACTTAATCTCTTTTCATCCTTCAAAGAATCGTAGGATGTGAAGAGTAATAATAGTACAGAAGAGAAAAAGTGAGGATGACCGTAAAATCCTTTTTTAAAGTATTTATGAAAATGAGACGTATCAAGACAGAAATAATTTTCAATCTGCACTATTGAAAGTGCTATAATAAGACTATTAGCACATACTGCGCTGCAGATTGTAAACTGCAGTTAGCATGGTTGTTTTAAGCTTCCCTGGTGGCTCAGACGGTAAAGAATCTGCCTGTAGTGCAGGAGGCCAAGGTTGGATACCTGAGTCAGGAAGAGCCCCTGGAGAAGGAAATGGCAACCCACTCCAGTATTCTTGCCTGGACAATTCCATGGACAGAGGAGCTTGGTGGGCTGCAGTTGATGGGTCTTTAAGCCTTTCCTTTCCTGATGCCGCACCTGGTTGTGGTGCCACCATGGCCCATTCCCAGAGAGTGAAGGGGATGGGCTGACCTGCAGTGCTTGATCCCAGGGCGGTGGGGCTGCAGATACAGACAGACACCAGTGGGCTTAGAATGCAGTTGGGAAATCGTTTCCACTCAGCCGTGAAGTGTCTAAAAACAAGAGAGCTGGTTTGCAGCTGATTCTGCTGTTCAAGAGGTTGTAGCGAATCTGTGTCTGTTCTGAGAGAGAATATTACGAGTATTGCTGGAACTAAAGTTTCCTCTAGCTTTGTCTTCTGGTGGATTACATTTTCAAAGATTTGAAAAATGGAACTTTTGCTCCATCCCTCCTCCCAGCTCTATACCTTCCCTTCCCCTTCTAAACATATGAAAGGGAAAGGGACAATGTGCACTGTGCTTTTTTCTAGATGTGCAGTTTGTTATGCTGGTAGACACGGTATTTTTAAGTTGGAAAAGATATGTGTAGTTTTATTCTTTAAGCTCTTTAGGGAGAGTTCCCATTTTAAACTGCTACAAAGTAGGTATTTCCTTTTAATAATTAGGTTGCTTGAAGATTTTATATAATGTTTAATATTAATTTGAAGGTAAGATATTTTTTCTATTTTTATAAGGTGCTTTATGCCTCTATATGTTCATATTATATATATTTATATAAACATAATCCAAATAAATATATAAAAATATGTATTTTGCAGGTTCCTTTGTATTTATACATCTGTAACTACACCATTGACTGAGCCATTCATGAAATTTTTTGAGTTCCTACTATGTGCCACATATCAGCCCTTCTAAACTCACACATTTTGCTCTTAGTTTTACTTTTATTATCTATTCCGGGAATTTTTCATGTGTCTTTTAATTTTATTATTTTCATCTCTGCAGTTACCTGCTGAAAACTCTTCAGTATTGAGTTTGAAATGGTTAAATGAGAGGGTATCACAAACAGTATAAAGCAGCAAGTGGAAAGGTCCAGGGTGTCTAGTAATTCCGATACTGACTTTACACATTTTAAAAATGTTTTATTCGTGCCTCTGTGGTTTGTCCTGAGAGACATCTTTCCTTAAAGATTCCATGTACAACAATATCGTGCTAAGTAAGTTTCCCAGAGCACCAAAGAAGAGTTGGTGGGATATTGGCTTGTCGTGAGAATGGGAGAAGGGTGGCTTGCTGATGAGTAGGGTAAACTGGTAGCAGCAACAGGGGCCAACGAGAGAGCAGAAGACGATGTCATAGACCCGCCAAGGTCAGTATATTTAAGAGAATAAAGCTAAAATTTCATTCAAATCTTTTGTAATGTTAAACAAAATATATACATTAGGCCACGTTTACACACGAGAATCAAAGTTTAGTCTAGATAAGATTTGTACTCTGTTGTCCAACACTTGTTTATTCAATGATTGGTGTCAAGACTGTCAGTCAGATAAGGAAGGAAAAAGTGTTGCCTTTGCCTCTTTCTGCTCATGGCCAGTATTCCCAGAGGCCACTGTGTGTTTGGATAGTGGGAAATGACAGCAGTCTTGCCTGGATTAGAATTATGTCTCTGGGCTTCCCTGGTGGCTCAGATGGTGAAGAATCTGCCTGCAATTCGGGAGACCCTGGTTTGATCCTTGGGTTGGGAAGATCTCCTTGAGAAGGGAATGGCTATTCTTGCCTGAAAAATTCTGTTAACGGAGGAGCCTGGGGGGCTACAGTCCATGGGGTTGCAAAGAGTCAGACACGACTGAGCGACTAGACTAACACTTACTCACTTTCACTTTTTCAGGGACTTCCCTGGTGGTCTAGTGGTTAAGACTCTGCACTGCCCATGCAAGGGGTATGGGTTCAATTCCTTGTCAGGGAACTAAGATCCCACATACAGTCTGGTCAAAAACAAAAACAAAAACAGAATCATATCACTGCTGCTGCTGCTGCTAAGTCGCTTCAGTCGTGTCCGACTCTGAGCGACCCCATAGACTGCAGCCTACCAGGCTCCTCCGTCCATGGGATTTTCCAGGCAAGAGTACTGGAGTGAGGTGCCATTGCCTTCTCCACTAGCACTTCTGATTCCCAGTGTAGTTCCCCTCTACTGCTCTTCCTCCCCTCACTGCCCATGTACCCAGAGTATATCTCTTTCTTTCTGGTTATTCTGTGATAGTGAATTATAAAAAATAGACACATCCAGTCTCCTATTGGTAACTATTTACCAATAAGACCTTCTTCAAAAGTCCAGAGTTTATCATGGGTCAAGTTTACAATTGATTTTGGACTTTCAAGTCTTTAGAAAAACAAGTTAGAGGCCAATAAAAATGGGGGGAAAAAACAAAGTTAATAAAATGTTAATGTTTTGGTGAAATTGTTTACCAGTATATCTTGGGAATAATTGACCCTCCAGCAAAGAACAGTCCAGGAGAGACTGTCCATTTTGAATCACAGCTGAATTCCATTCCCAGTGATTGCAAGTCATGTTTGCAGTAGAATCTATTAAGATTTTAACCAGGTTTTCTAGTCTGATATGAGTTTGAGCAAGCTCCCAGAGTTGGTGATGGACAGGGAAGCCTGGAGTGCTGCAGTTCATGGGGTCGCAAAGAACTGGACCTGACTGAGCGACTGAACTGACTGACTAGTCTGATTGGGTTGGTGAGGTCTCTGTTGGCTCAAAAGAGAGGAAGAGGTTCCTCCTCAGTCCCAAATATATGCCCCTGGAGTACATGTTTGCCTAGAAAAAAAACTTTCACCTGGAGGTGACATCAGAAAGCTGATTGACTAGTCAGTTATCAGGGGAACTTGGACTTGAATCAGACAAATACGTTGGAACAGATAATAGACTCTGGAATTTGGGAAATAATGTTGGCTCGTATATTCATTTTGTTGGCCTCTAGGGACCCTCAAAACTAAATGAAGATGAACTCCATTAAGGATGAAAGCATTATCTTAGTAAAACTCTGAGGCTTTCATTTTCTCTCTTGAAGGCTTGTTTGCTACAACACATATGTTGCACAGCATATGCATTCTGAGTTATTCAGGTGTAGATTCTAAGTGCATACTAATGCATTCTGTTTAAAAGAGAATTATTCAGGGTTTCTAATGCAAATTCTAATCCTATGAACCACTCAATGACATTAAATAGATATATTGTTCAATTCCACTTTTGATAGTGATCTAAATACTTTAAGAAAGCATTTTTCTGATAATAATTTTTGCTCTCATTTCTAGGGAACTTCCTATGTGCCAATGAGGCATTACTGTTACTGCAGTACTTTAATAGAGATGTGATTCAAAGGTGAACACCTGTAATGTGAATAGCTAAGACAGGTGCAACCCAGGTCTTCCTTGAAAGCCTATTCCTGGTGGTAGTGTTGGAAAGCCTCTCTATCAAGCAAGATTGTTGTTTATCAGGGTTACTATAATATATTTGGCTTTGCAGGTGGTGCTAGTGGTAAAGAACCTGTCTGCCAATGCAGGAGACGTAAGTGACACGGGTTTGATCCCTGGTTCAAGAAGGTCCCCTGGAGGAGGGCATGGCAACCCATTCTGGTATTCTTGCCTGGAGAATCCCATGGACAGAGGAGCCTGGCGGGCTACAGTCCATGGGGTTGCACAGAGTCGGACACGACTGAAGAGACTTAGCATGCATATAGTATTTTTAACACAGGATGAAATGGACGGGATTAAATTGGTTGATGAGAATCATACGTGGGCATGCTTAGACACTCAGTTGTGTCTGACTATTTGCATCCCCATGGACTATAGCCTGCCAGACTCAGACTCCTCTGTCCATGGGATTTCTCAGGCAAGAATACTGGAGTGGGTAGCCATTTCCTTCTCCAGGGGATCTTCCCAACCCGAGATTGAACCCACAACTCCTGCATCTCCTGCATTGGCAGGTGGGTTCTTTACGATGGCGCCACCTAGGGAGCCCCGATAAGAATACTGGAGCTGTTATTGAGGACAAGTACTTTTTTCCCTTGTCCTGAAGCAACCAAGATTCATGCTGCAACATGTTTATCAGAAACCAAATACAGGAAAGAAGCTTTCAGAATTGCTAAACTTTTTACAACTGTTTCTATTTTGTTAGAATTAGAATTGTAATGACCAAAGTTAAAAAGCTTGAAAGTTACACAGTTAAATGACTAATAATTTAGTACGTTAGTCTATGGGAAATATATGGGAAATTAGTATATAAGAAGAATAAATATTTGTACAATCACTGTCTTCCTAGCTTAAAAGCACGAAAGAGCCCCTAATTACATTTTTTCCTTGGTACTCATTACTGGTACACTGTACTCAGAGTCTCATAGTCAAGTTCACCATGAACTCTGGCCTCACCTTTGCACTCTACAGTTTCCTTGAATTAGGGTCAAGTTTACAGCTGTATAAGATATACTTTTGTTTCAAAGATAATTCTACTGAATATATCGCCCAAGAAAACATTACCATAAGCTTGAAATCTGCTAGCATCTGACTAGAGAAATTCTTAATACTGTTTTCTTCTTCTAGCAAAGTATTTTCAAATAGGTATTTAATAATAAGCAGTTCTTATAATAACTAAAACATTAAGGCTGACTTTAGACCTCCTGGGTTATAATAACCCGTTGGAGTTCAGAAGGCTTATATACACCACAGTGTTAAGTGCTCCAGACATCAAAGTGCCTGGATTTTATTGTTCTCGCTGAATCACTGTATTATCTTGATACTTTCTAGCATTTTCAGTACAATTATTGAAACAGTTATCATGGCTCTAAAGGAATGTAATTGGAAAAGAAAGATGGCCTGTACTGGATGAAATTCTTAATTAATCTTTCACTGTTAAATTGTTCAAAATTAATCAAGTATATTGCCTATAAGGAGGCAACTACACTTTACATACCTCAGTATTATCATCACCAAGTCATATATTAAAAGTTAATTTCTGATTTAAAAGTGTACTTTAACTGCAAAGCCATCAATCCTAAATAATTCCATTACCAAAGAAAAAAAATCTTATAATACCAAAGAACATGATAGAGTACTTTTGCTTAACATTTTAAGAGTTTATTTTGTTGTTGTTGTTGTGAGCTTTGCAACAGCACATTAGGATGTTTGTTCTTACAACTAACCTGATTTGAGAACACTGTTCATTCACTCATTGATTCATTCATTTATTCCTCACATATTCATTGAAAAAGTTAGATTTCAGGCACTGAGAATAATGACTATGAAATGCAATAGCAATTTTCTGGTGTGTCAACAGGCAATAAACAACTTGAGTTCTAATCGTGTTTGTGGATAAATATCCTTGGGGCTATTTGAGAAAATTATGAAAAGGTGGTCTCCCTCCGCCCCAACTTGTTTTGAATTATGCTGATTATACTCTTCAGTGGTTCTCAATATTTTTACCACCTTAACACACCATAGTGACAAGAAACACCCCACCAGGCACACTTGGCCCCTAGGGCAGTGCTTCTCAGCTGGAGAAAGAAAGTCACTGTCCCTTTCCTGGAGCTGGAGATGAGGGAGTCCCTTGGCTCACTGCCCTGTTCCTAGGTTCAAAATCACCAGTAAATGAAATCTTGCTTAAATCTTGCTTATGAAACAGGCCACAGAGGTAAATACCTCAATACATCCAGTGTAAGGTCCGTATGTTCCTAATACAGTCAGTAGAACTACATAACATTAGTGGATTTTTTTTCCCCTAACAAATCAACTAGCTATTTAATTCAATCAGTTATATTTTTGTGTGTTTTGGTCTTGCCTGTGGTTCAGATGGTAAACAATCTGCCTACCAATGTAAGAGACCTGGGTTTGAACCCTGGGTCGGGAAGATCCTCTGTAGGAAGAAATGGCAGCCCACTCCAGTATTCTTGCCTAGGAAATCCCAGGACACAGGAGCCTGGTGGGCTATAGTCTATGGGGTCGCAAAGAATCGGACCTGACTAAGTGACTAACACTTTATGGGTTTCACAAGACTTAACGTATATAACATTGGCTGGGCACTTTGTAAAGATGTGATTGTGAGCAGGACCATTTTTTCTTATGTTATGACTTTATCATTTTCTTTTTTTTTAATTTTTAAAATTATATTTATTTATTTTTAATTCATGATTGCTTTACAATATTGGTTTGATTTCTGCCACACATCAGCGTGAGTTGCCATAGGTGTCCCCTCTCTCATGAGTCTCCCTCCCACCTCCCCACCCCACCCCACCCCTCTAGGTTGTTTCAGTGGGGTGTAACAACTCAATGCCATTTTGAGCTCCCTGAGTCATACAGCAAATTCCCATTGGCTATCTACTTTACATATGGTAGTGTATATGCTTGCATGCTACTCCCTCCATTCACCTCTCCCTCTCCTTCCTCTCCCCACCCTTGTCCATAAGTCTGTTCTTTACATCTAAGCAGGACCATTTTAAGATAAAGGTGTAACAGATGTTCCTCAAAGCCGGACTAGCATGAAATACTATATTTCATGGAATGTAGTCAGATCTAAGATGTTTTGATGATGGACGGCTCTTGATCTTACCAAAGGTGTCAACAGCTGCCACTGGCTGGCAGAGGAGCTGTTTCAAAAACGTTAAGATGTAAAGAAATGTGAGGTTGTTCTTAGAATCAATGACATAGGATACTAGCTTTTCCTGAAAATTTTCTGTCTGTATTCTGATAAATACTGTATTCTTTTTTTCCCAATACTGTATTCTTAAAACCTACTTGTAAAGCACATAAAATCTATACATTAAGAAAAACTTAAGTTACTCAGCTGAAGAGTATCATATGTATCCAGTGGGCTACATTGATTGAAAGCCTTTAAGTTGGGTAAAATCTTTTCCATAGTGGGCTAGTCATACAATTAAGTGGGATGATGCATGAGTAGAATGGACAGTTGCTTGTCTTTTTATTTCTTCACCTTTAGAATTAGCTCAGCTTTGCCTCTTTTAAATAGACATGTTTCTCTGAGAATTAACCTATCATATCCCGAACAACTTAGTATGAGTTAGTTGGTTTTTTTTTTTTTTAATTGTTTACTCTCCTGGCTGGGAATTAGAAAAACGCAGCACACAAAAGGATGCACTGAAGAAAAATTTGTGCTGTTTCTCTGTTTTGCTCAGTTTCCTATAAAGACTTCATTTATCAACTACAGCATCAGTTTTAGAAAATCACTTTGAGAAACTGGCAAACCAAAACTTAAATGAAGATGGCATCTTTTAAAAGTTAAAAGGATGCATGTACTTTAAAATGTGACATTAGATGATCAGTTAAAATGCTTCTTGAAAAAGGCAGACTATTACATTAATTATTAGTTCAAGCATCTGTAAAATTTCCAAAATATGTACTCTTACTGTGTAAAGATTCAAAGGCTAAATTAAAACAATCAGGTGTACCAATGCATTATCCCAAATCCATATATTTTATTCCTTTTCTAAATGAGGGAGTGGTGGGACCACCAGCTGTTTCTATTATGTATCGATAGTTTGGGATGCACTGCTATCCCTCGTTCACTCTGTGAACTGTGAGGTTTTCTAATGCTTCATACTTGAGTCAAGGGATTTATCCTGATGGCATTGCTGTTACTTAAGATTTTCCTGGTTTCTTTTGTATGGTCTTAAATGTGATTTAGAGGTATCATCAAATTTCATTTGCATTAAAGGCACAAAATAAACAAGGATGCAAGAGTCAGACAGTTTTATACAAATAATAGAGCATCATGGTGGGGGAGATTTTCCATCCTTCTGTTATGTAAGCAAATCATGCAAACCAAGATAATTTGTCTTGAAAACCTAGATGATTCTTTTTCTCCCATTGAATAGGGGCTACCTTTTATTTTGTTCAAAAATACGTCTTTACCTTGTATTTTGGAACAGAATAGAAACATTGAATGAGATAGCATTTTGTTGAACAAGACAGAATTATTGAAATAAATAGAAGACAAAGCCTCCAACCTCTTCAATAAGCTCTTTTCAGCCCATCTCCAACATGGTGACATTGCTACCCACAGGGTTTGTCACCCATAAATTTCCAGCTTATTCCCATCTCTTCATAAATGGACTAAATTTCTTGAAAGAAAAAATATATATAGGTGTATAAAATACCAGTTACAGGTTGTGTTCTATTTAGTCCTTGATTGAAACGTATTGCTCCTCAATATCTTTTCGCTATGAAAATTATAATATGGAACAGAGATTAGAATGAAATTATCATGGCTAGAAGGCATTTACTCAGTGGTGGCAGCCGCATAAGCCTGGGTCCTGAGAATGATGATAATGTGTTAGGTTCTGCATGCCCGATATTATTGCCGTACATTATGTATGTTTCATTTATACTATTTCGCACACACCAGCAACGCTGACAGATAGGTAATTACTCTCTGCGCCAATGAACAGTTATCAGCACCTCCACTGTTTATTGCTGGGATGGAGTGCGTTTGTCAGTCAAGGTCACTTGTTTGTGTGTCCTCTCTAATAGTTCCTTCACAGTTGTTGAACTTTGCATGCAGTTCTTACGGCAGTGTTCCTGGAGATTGCTCTACTACTTAATGCATTTCTCAGGTTACCAAAGTCACTTGTATTTATCACTTTAATTGATAAACAACTAAGTTGCGGGAAGCAGAACTGAAGATGTGAAAGAACATATTTTGCTCGTCAGCTGATCCCACGAGGTATTCAGTAATGAATGACCGACCCCATACAGATGCTTTCAGCGCAAACTCTCTGAGCCAGCCTGAGCTGGTGAAATCTCATTTTATAACATTAACCTTAATTTCAGCTGTTGATGGATACTGACACTATTCCATAACCACTATGGACCTAACATTTGTACCCTCTAGAAGGATTTTTCTTTGTTCATTTCTTGTGAGGTGCAGAAGTGATTTTCATGCTTAGTATACTGAGGTAATAGGCTAAATCCATTTGGTTTGACTTTAAACCAGTCATGTTTATTTTTTAGATATGTGCCATTAAGCCTCTCCGTCCCATAAAAAATGTTACCAGTCTAATGCTGGTTATCATTGTTGTGTTTAAAGCACCGGTCTTGTTCCAAAATGAACATTGCATGGTGCATCTTTGAGAGTAAAAATAAATTCGATGCGGTTGTGTCTATTCTGGGCAGCCTGTAATTTCATCTGTTATAAAATAAAGAAAACGGTTGATCTTTTTTATTTTTGTTTGTTAGCTGCAGTGCTTTATTAGAAACTGGAATAACCTCTAGGATATAATAATTTATCCAGTCAAGATAACTGGAGCTATTTCCTTAAGCCTGTGATCAGCTTGAGTTTGTGTGTGGGGAGATTTATACTGCCGTCGCTTATTACCAAAGAAACAGTTAAAAAGGATTTATGGGGCTGCACATTATGTGTGTGTCTGGAATTTTTGTGTACTTAACTTCTCTCCTTGCTTGTCTCTGTTTATCCTTTCTTAGCATTATTGTCAGATAGAGACCATATCTAAACCTACTATTAAGTGTAAATTTTGTTCTGGCATTTAAGCAGAATCACGTCCATTCATTAAACCAAATGATTCTCTTATTTGAAAAAATGTATCAGCACAAGGTAAGATCACCTCCTCTTTACCAGGGACTCTAGTTCTCTGGTACTGCAAAAGTTTCCTGTTTCATTATTAAAGGATTAAACTGTGGTAAAAGGTGCCTGGTGACTGTGACTGTTTTAGTTAATTTGATTATACCAATAAAAATAGAATTTAATTCCTTAGCAGTCACTGGGTCTTTTCCCTGGCAGTGGGATTGCAGTGTATTGAGGAGCTGATCTTGTCCTGGGAGGGGCTGACGTTGCCATTCAGGCGAGGCCAGTGGGAAGCGGTGAGCAATTTGGTTCTCTCATGAACCCAGGTTAACACCATGCCTCTACGTTTTCAAAATGCTTCCTTTTCTTAGTTCTTAGTTACCAGAGTGTTACAAAGAAAGGGTTTTGATCTCATGTAGATAGCATAGCATTAATTACCCTGACACTAATTAAACTGCATCAAACAAATACCACCGTGTTCCTCAGGGGGACAACAGAAGGCAGTTTAAAATAATTACTGGAGCTTCATGCATGTGTGAAGTTTTCATTACTCTTAGGACACAAGCAAAAGAGATTTGATATCATTAAAATAGCCACCTTTTAGTGATTGCAACAACCACCAAAAAAAGTGACTAAAATTTCCTGGGAGCATATTGATGTCTAAATAGTAATGGCTTCAATCCTTGGGAATGGTAACTTTTCCTTAAGAATTGCAAGTCTGCAGAAGCAGGAACAGGTGTTCCAGTTCACATTCTGGTATGATTATGTATTAGCTTATGTTTGTCAGACCATTTCATTAACCACCTACTGCTATCACATATACATATACTTTGTTCTTTCTGAACCATGAAATGAAATGCATATATCTTCACTAATGCTTGCTATCAATGTAAATGAGAAAAAGAGGCTTAATTACCAATCATAGTTGCTGTGAAACCCACACCTCTGTACACTTACAGGTAATAAACATCTTTTCATAAGTAGGACCTGAGATATATTGAGTTCTGCCTATAATAAGAAATGGGCATCTTGTCCTACTTTTGTGTTAATGGATGGTATTCCCCATACGTATTTAGACACACTGCAACGGGACCATGTTGGAGCAGGCGTCTTCTCTCCAAACTGGAGGTGGTCATTTATTTCGAGCTCTTTTGTCATTCTGGAGGTAAGCAAACCTTTATGGTCACAGATAATGGATTTTTTTCCTGCCACTGGAGGAGTGTACCAAGTGCGTAGCCATGATGATCAGGATTGGAGATGGTCTCTGTAAGAGTAACTCTGAGGAAGGGCTGGTGTGGAAATGATTAAAGCCTAGCTAAAGGGAAAGGTGAACAGAGCAGTGGAAGGGATCAACCAGATGGTGGACAGTTATGGTGACTGTGGAAGTTGCATGTCTGATTCCTTTCAGGTTGTGTGTGTGCATGCCCGTGTCCCTGCACATGTGTGCATGCATGTGTGTGTGTGTGGTGGGTCAGATGTATTCTCCCCTGGTCTGCTCTATATATGCACACACTGCATAGTCCATGGTCCTCGTTCACAAGGTCGCTTCCCCTGTTTATTTCAGTGACGTATGAACAGGGGGATTCGAGTTGCCTGGCTTCCAGCACCAGATGCCAGCCATCCTTCCTGAAGGGTGTTGGGAATTAAAACGAAAGAGTGGTCATTGCCAGATTTATGCAACTCATATTTCATTCGGTGAATGAGTTTTTGAATGTGATTATGGAGTGGTTCTGTGTATGCAATACTGCATATTATAAGCCATTTATTTTTTTTACTTCCTTCTGAAAGCAATAATTTAAGGGAATTATGTACTAGAAGGGTTTTTCAGCAATTTAAAAAAAAATTAATATAATGCCAGATATTTTCAGGAACCTGTTTAGGAAAATAACACTGAATTCGTGTTTTTAAATTGTCACACTAAGCAAAAAAAAAAAAAAAAAAAAGATCAGAATTGATCATAGAATAATAAAATCTAATCCAGTTGTAGAAATTTGATGGGTCCAAAAAATATGCAAAAAATATACTTTTGTTCCTTTATAGCCAGATGGTTTGTCCTATTTTAAGCTGATAGTATCTTCATACATCTCTCTTGAATGTCATTGGTTTTAACTGGCAGACAGTCTACTATTAGAATTTTCCTTATTCCTGGATGATCTAAAGTATATTTTTGGAACATTTGGATGATCATACTGTACACTAGGAAAATTTTTTCATTACACTTAGCTCATACTCAAAGAAGTGTTTATATAATTAAAAAAAAAACCCTCTAAAAATGAACAGTTCTTTTGACATGATGTTGACAGAAGTCACTTTGATGTAGTTTAGAGTCATGAATTTTCTATCTGTTCCATTTTTCCTGGGGCTCCATCAACTCAGACATCCTGATCTGTCATTTTGCAACTCTTTGTGAAGGCCTTGACAGATAGAGGTTTTGACAAGTGCTGGACATCAGCAGCAATGCAGAATAAGCAGTGTATATTTCTCCAGGTAAAGTGACAAGATGTCTAAAAGTGTCAGAAGAACTGTGCGGTCTTCAATCATATCTAATATTCTAAAGCAGGGCTTTCTTTACTTTCTGTGTTGTAGCATCATATGATGGCCAAGATTGGAAATTTTCTTGGAACCTGAGATTACAGACCTTTTGTTTTATTTAGGAGTGTTTACAATAACGAGAACAATTGGGGTTGCTCAAAACATCATTTAGATTCCTACTGAGTGAATGATGGGAGTTGAAGCATAATGTGATTGGGCTCTTTAAAACTGTAGCATGCCATTAGGTATTTCTCACAGTACTGATATGAGGGATTCATTGATAGAGTCAATGGTTTAATTGAAGAGAGCCTCCAATGGACACTAATTAGACTTATTGGCCAGGATGCTAACTTTTCAGATGTCAGTGCCTGTCTTAGTTCCATCTCCATTTAATGACTATGGATTAAACATAAACGCTGGCCCACCAATGTTTGTTGTTCTTTTCATATAATTATTTTGTGTCTGTACTCACTCAAGAAACAGCTGTTGAAAGTTGAGTGGGATGCAAAATGGCACCGCCTGAAGATGTTCTTGTTCATGCGGCCAGCTCCTTTTTGATGTGATGCCTACTGGCAGGATGGTGTGGTGACTTCAACTTCTGTGACAGCCGTCAGTGCAACTGACCAGAGGTTTCAGGTTTTCTAGTGACGGCAGAGAGTTAGGGAAGGATTCCATAGTTTAGTTTCCACCCCCCTGCTGCTGGATCTAAAGCTTCTGCCAACAGCCATCTAAATCAACACCATGCCGACGTGCTCTGCAGACCGAAGGTCACCCCAACATCTGGCCCCACTGTCTGCTTCTTTCAGGTTGGTCACTGGGCAGCATCTGTTATAGAGTCTGATTCAACCTCCCTTTGATCTCTCTGACAGTAAAAAGAAGCTTCTATCACCCATCATGTGTTAGGATTTTTTTTAATTCCAAAGCATGGAAAACTGGTGGGATTTTTGTATGTCTTCAGCTCTTTTTTTTTTTAAGCTGGGCATTCAGAGACACAGAGTAAGGGGATTCTGCTCTTGATTTCCAAAATATTGTCAGAGATGATACGTCTAATATGTGAAGACATCTAGTCTAAGCGAGCCCCGACTCGTTCCTCTTGGTCAGCCTGTAAAGAATGAAAAGTGAATCGTGCAAACTGTTTTTCTGTGTTGGTTTTGACTCTGAAGAATTGGTGTTGATATCTGTTGTTGTCTGTTCTTCTGACATTTCTATCTGTGGTTAAGAGCTCCTGCATCTCTCATCCACCAGTTTGGGATGTAGGAGGCAGTTTAGGGATGCCACATAATCTGTGGGTCCGTATTGGTGCCAGCTGTGGTCAGTGTTTGCCCATCTGAAGAGTGAAGTCCCAGACTGAATACCCTTCCCCAGCCACTGGTGGTTGGATCGCATGCTGTTTATAGAGGCTGCAAAGCATCTCCATCTTCTTTCAGTCCTTCAGCCCCTTGCCCTTCAGGAGGACTCTGATGATTTCTAGTCTGGAGTTCAAATTTAGCAAACAGTTAAGGAGAGCCTACCCTGTGCCTGGGTTCATCCTGGGAGCTGGGTGTACAGAAGAAGTCAAGACAGACATACTCCCCTGGTCTCTCAGAGTTTATAATCTGGATTGATTCAGGGCTTAGAAATGTTCACGTCAGGAAACAACTCAAGGATTCAAAATGTGTTTGGCCTTCCGTAAGAACTGGCAACTCATTACTCCATCAGTGCGTTCGTGCTAGGTCGCTTCAGTCGTGTCTGACTCTTTGTAACCCTGTGGATTATAGCCTGCCGGGCTCCTCTGTCCATGGGATTCTCAAGGCAAGAATACTGGAGTGGATTGCCATGTCCTCCTCAGGGGATCTTCCTGATGCTGGGATTTAACCTGTGTCTCTTATGTCTCCTGTATTAGCAGGCGGGTTCTTTACCACTAGCACCACCTGGGAAGCCCCTACTCTATTTGTATGTGAATATATAATTATGGTAGTTCATAGCTATGATTATAAGATTTTAATTCTAGTCCAAATTAAATGTCCAAACTCTCAAGAAGAAGTTATAGTGCCTTCTCCAGCACCTGACACAGCTGCTCAATACACATTTGTGGAGAACATTTGAATTTCTTCTGTTTTCATTCATTTCCTAAAAAGATTGTTAGTTTCCTTCTGTTTTTCTTCATTTTCCAGAATATTATAGCCATAGATAAAATCTGTGTGATTTCACTTTAACTAAAACAAGATTTTTTTAATCGCATTTATAACAATTTTCAAGGTACTTTCACTAATTTGGCATCATTTTTCTTCCCCAAATCCCAGAAATTTATAAGAAACATAAAGTTTAACTCTTAAGTCCATGGTAATGAGGAGATCATTAGGACCAGGAATCTGCATATATTATTGTTAGTATTAATTACTAATTTTTCATTTTCATTCCATCAAAGGAATTCCCTAGGAGTTTGTTCTTTCAGTTAACAAATGCTTCTGAAAGTGCTTAAGTAATCAACAAAATGAAAAAAGTTGTAAATGATAATGTCTAAAGGAATAAGACTCTTTTATATGGGAATCAGCCTGCATATGTTATAATCACAAGTCCATGCAAAGTGCAAACTTAAGGGGAGGATGCTAATAAAACCAAGATTCTTTCTCCTCAGTCGTATGTAGTCAAAACAGAGTTGTGATACCCAGATGCCAGCTCCCTCTTCTGTTTCACTAGTTCAGTGATCCAACAGCAAGTCATTTGAGCTCTCTGGCTCCCAGGTTTTTATATTTCACCTGTAAAGCAAAGTCTCAGGATTAGATGGCAAAAATAATCATTTATATCCAATTTTTTGCCTTGCAATATAGCATTTCCACCTCTATTATCTCCTCTAACCATACATTTCAATTCTAATGTTTTAGGAATCTGTAATTTCACTTTAAAGGGCACACATTTTTCATGTAAAACAAAGCCCTCATTTAAGGCATCAGATTATCATGATTTCATTTAATGATATCTGTTTTGGAAAAGTATCTGTGGAAATTCAGTCACCAAGATGCTAAGCCCTGGTAGTGGTAAACAATAATCATGGCTTTATTAATAAATTTGATAATGAGTCTTCTTTGTTCTGAACATTTAATATTATAAACGCAGGAGGATGAATTTGTGTCTGATAAACTATAAGAACTATAAGCTATATATAACATTTATCATATACACTTCAATACTTTAAGAATAAGATATTCATTTCACATTTTCTTAGATTTATATACAACAACTTCATTTGAAAAAATAGTACAAAAAATTATCTTCTCTCGAAAATGCAAGAGACAAACCGTTTTTGTCATCAAACCAGAGGATTTACATATTGCTATATTATTTTGGCCACTAGAGGGAGTCTGCCTTGTCACGAGCTCCCAAGAAACCCAGAACAGCAAACAGGCTGTATTAGAGCATTGATCATACATCCATTGTCTCCCCACAAAACGTATACATGCACGATGTCATACAAAAATCATGACAATACAAAATAAACTTAATTTTACCAGGTCCATTATTTTGCTTCCCTCACCGCCCCCACCATGGAAGTTTTCACCATATGTTATTTTGTTCTTGGGAAAAAAAACAAGTGCAACTTTCAAAAGGTGATAACTTCACAGGCTTCCTTCTAAGAACGGAGATTCCTTTCCTCTCTCCACACAAGGAGCAGCTGTGCTGGCGTTTTTCATGCTGACCTACTGATATCCATCTTCCCTAACCTGCGGGGACTTCTTTGGAGGGCGAGAGGGTAATTGCGTCTCATGTCCGGTCAGTCCTCCGCTCCTCTTCTGAGACCACCAAACAAGTGGCTCTGTGTGTTTTCGCAGAGCCGGTTTATAAATGAGGAACTGAGCCGAAACCACCTGCTCACTCCATTCGGCCCCAGAAAGCAGAGGGAGAGCGAGGGCCACGTTCCCTACTCAGCACAGCTGGTTTTAGCCAGCAGAGTTCAGATTTTTAAAACTTCAGGTTTTCGACAGGGCCCCTTAGCTTTTGCTGAAATAGCTCACCTTACCCATTAGTGACGTTTGATGTAATTTATTCCTGGATTATTCGCTTCTTACACATGAGCTTCCCAGGTGGCTTCGTGGGTAAAGAATCTGCCTGCAATGCAGGAGACGCCAGAGATGCAGGTTCGATCTCTGGTCCAGGAAGATCCCCTGCAGGAGGGCACAGCAACCCGCTCCAGTATTGCCTAGAGAGTAGAATCCCATGGATAGAGGCGCCTGGTGGGCTACTGTCCATAGGGTCGCAGAGTCGGATGTGACTGAGCGCGCACACACTCATGTATGCAGAAGTCAGAGGATCACCATACTAGGGGTTATTGACAATACAAGTGATTATTACAGATATGTGTTGATATTTACCTTACCAGTTGGTTAGTTCTCATCTTCAGATGATTGGTTCTCATCTTCAGATAGAGTTTTCTTTGCTATTTTAGGAAATCATTCTTTTCCTCTCAAACAAAACCCGATTCAGAAGCCCTGGCATACTTGACCAGCACAGTGTTTCTCAAAGTCTCTGTGGTGATAGACCCATTCTTTTATTCCTCTTCCAATTGGTTGTGAATCAATACTTCTGTCAAGTACGATAAAAATAAACGACTAGACAAATGAAATAAGCATTGGAAATACTATCTAATTTTTTTCTTATTACATTCATTGGACATAAAACTCCTCTGAAATTGCTGTAAGAGTTTCTAAACAATGTCCCTCATGTTCTGAATCTCATTGTGGACCAGAATGGACAGTGTTAGGCCTAGTAGCATCTTCGTTTTTTCACAGCTTCCTGGTGATCCAGTCAGAGAACAGGTAACCTTGTCTTTCAGAGTAGCAGAGAACAGCAGCTTTAACAGAACACACGTATTTGCCCTTATCCAGAGCAAGGGAGGAGCTGGAAGGTTTTGCTTCTGAGCTGAATATGTGTGTTATTGGCTCAGTCATGTCTGACTCTTTGTGACCCTCTGGATTGTAGCCCACCCGGCACCTCTGTCCATGGGATTCTCCAGGCAAGAATACTGGAGTGGGTTGCCATTCCTTTCCCCAGGGGCTCTTCCCAACCCAGGGATTGAACCATGGTCTCCTAAACTGCAGGCAGTTTCTTTACGGTCTGAGCCACCAGGGAAGCCCAATGTAAGGTTGCGGTAAATAGAAAAGGAGCTGTATTAAAAAATTAAAAAGAAGAGTTGATGGCAGTGCCAGTTTAATGAAAATAAGGTTTCAAATGTTTGACCCTGAGCATATAATTAAAAGTTTGTTGCAAATGATATTTTCTAATCACCTTTCACTATAAAGAGTTCGAAATTAAGTTATTTTTGTCTTTGAATTTGGGGCAGGAGTGAAGCAATTAAAGGAAGTCTTCATGTTCATGAAATATTCAATAGGTAAGGAATCTGGAGAGCCTAGTAAAATAATAGACTTGACCACATTGCCTTATTTCTCTCTTTCTTTTTAGTTGCCCTTTTGACAGAAGACTAAGAAAAATTTTGTCTCCCAAGCCTCAACGCATATTGAGGATAGATTAACTAAACAAATATGCTGGACTGGGGATCAAGAGACTCAGTTATCATCGTGTCACTATTTACTAGCCATCTGGCCTTAAGCAAATCACTTTAGACCTCAGTTTTCTCTTCTTAACATGGGAAGACTATTAGTACATTTTTGTCTTCCTCATAAGATTCCTAGGAGGACCAAGTTAATTAGGCAGTTGGCTTTGGTGGCCATTAGGCATGTTATCCACATGCAAATGTGTGTGTGTGTGTGTGTGTGCGTATGTATACATACATATACATATATGTATATGTGTGTGGCATTATTCTTCCTTTTCTATTGGACTATAATTGCTTTGCAATGTTGTGTTTGTTAGTTTCTGCTGTACAACAGTGTGAATCAGTTCTATGAATACACATATCCCCTCCCTCTTATTCTTTGTTTTCCTTAATCAAACATTTATTTTCTTGAACTCTCCTGAAATACACATTTTAAGTTCCTTGTTAACTCATTCCATGTATATTTTATGGTCCTTTCTACCTGGTGGCTCAGACAGTAAAAAATACGCCCATGATGCAAGAGACTCGAGTCTGATCCCTGGGTTGGGAAGATCTTTGAGTAGGAAATGGCAACTCAAGATCCCCTTGAGTAGAAAATGGCAACCTACTCTAGTATTCTTGCCTGGAGAATTCCGTGGACAGAGGCGCCTGGTGAGCTACAGTCCATGGGGTTGCAGAGTTGGACACAGCTGAGCAACTAACATTTTCACTTCATTCATTGACTCATCTGTCTATCCAGTCAAATATTTATTGAGCACCTGTTAGAAACCAGAGTCAATACTTTGTGCTATGTAGACAGAGGCAATGAAAAAATAACCTGGGTCCCTGCTCCTGAGAATCACAGATGGTTACAATGTAAGGAATGGCTTCAGCAAACTTCTCGTCTATGGGCTTTGAAGGTATATGCAGCTTGATAGAGGAAGTTGTATAAAACCAGCTTGAGTTTACGTTTACTTTGCCGCAGCTACAACTGTGAGTCATTCCGTCCGCTGTGATGAGGCTTCTGCTTTCTCTCTGAGCTCCTCAGAGACATTCTTCGAAATGTCTCTGGCCAGTTTCTGTTGTTGTTACAGACAGAGCTAGCAGCTGGCAGCCCAGAGAGAGGTTCCAGCTCCATTCCTGTGCTCCAGGGCCTGCTTCTTGCTGGAGATAGACCTTTTCAAAGAGACAAAAATCAACATGTCCTAATCAGGACATTGGGGTAACTTGAGATCCCATTGGTTTTCCAGTGGGATCTGTTTTTCATGAAACAGAATCAGGAGCCATGGAAGGTGGATAGTCCTGGGGCTGTCGTGAGCAGGCACCAATTGTCAGTGTATTGTGTATTCATTTCCATGAGGCTTGCTCCTTTCTGCATCTGTGAGTTTCTTTTCTAATAATGTTTTGCCCACAGAGTACACGTGTTTAGTGCTGATTAGTTTCAGCCCTTCGAGACAGAATCTAAATATGGACACTGCGCCTTGCAGTATAAACACCTTTGTCAGGAAGTACAGCCCTGGGGGATGTTCCCAGAAATTCTGTGATAAGCGTGGTCGGTACTGAGGAGTCCTGATCTAACAGTTATGAAGCAGGATTTCTACAACCATGGCTTACCTCCTCTGCAGGTGGAAGAGGCGGGGTTGGGGGAGGAATAAGGACCTGTTGAGTCTTGATTCTCTGATGATCCCTAGGCTGCGGTGCCATACACAGACTTGTTAGTTCCTCAGGCTACATGGAGGTGGAAGGTACTTTTTGTGCTATTATCATTTCACTGAAGGTGTTCCTTTGTATGCACATGTTGTTTCTGCACTTGAGAGTCAGAGGCTAGCAGAAACTAGCCTGTTGCATGTAGATGTGGAAAGGACCTGGAGGCCAACTTGGACTAGCAGCGTCCTCCACCCCCGCTGGCATAACAACCATAAACTTGTATTGTATTGGCGTTGGATGCATGTGACAGTGGGTCTCCTGCTTTCCTGGTCTTCTGGAGCCTTTGACAGTGGAGAGAGGTGAGAATAGGAGGAGGTGAATATTCCGTTGGCTTCTCTGTTCTTTATTTTAGAGCTTTAGGGAAAGCTGATGTCATTTTCTTCTGCGGTCACCAAGCCAACAGTCCCTAAACTCTATCCCCTAGTTAATAGAGGCATTTGCTTTGATATATGAGGAAATTGATACGTTTTGGTAAAGACTACAACCTTGAGAAATGTTTATGTCAATTTAGGTTTGGATGTTGTTACTGAAGCTGAAGCTCCAATCAATAGTTTGGCCACCTGATTCGAAGAGCCGACTCATTGGAAAAGACCCCTGATGCTGGGAAAGGTTGAAAGCAAAAGGAGAAAGGGGTGACAGAGGGTGAGATAGTTAGCATCACTGACTTAATGGACATGAATCTGAGCAAACTCTGGGAGATAGTGGGCGACAGAGGAGCCTGGTGTGCTGCAGTCCATGGGGTTGCAAAGAATTGGACATGACTTGGCAACTAAACAACAAAAACATAAAGCTATTGATGTTGCTGTAGAATGTTTAAATAATACCTAAGCTGTTGATATGACTCTTCTCACTACTGTTGTTAAGTTGCCTCCATCCCCCACCCCAAACAGCGATTATCCCGGGAACCACTCCATCTCAAAGCACTGAATTGTTCATAAAACCAGGAGGGGGGATGGAGTGGTGGGTTCCATGCAAAAGTGGCACATGTGTGAGCCCTTCATACCATGAGAATTCAGTTCCATTTCTTACTGGAAGGCATAAAACTAATTGCTTATGTGCATGTTTAAACCACAAAAACGTCCTGGCAGAAAGTGAATGCCTGGGGATATTTGCATCCACAACCCACAGTGGAACGAACAGGAAGAATAGTTCCAGCTACAGGAGAAGCAGAAGGCAGCCTCGGACATTCTCTTCAATTTCCAAAATGTATTTTCTCCATTCTTTTTTTGAATAGAGCAAGTCTCAAATATTTCTTCAACCACAGCTCTGCATGTATATGTTATTGAAAATGTGTCTTACTCCTTCAAATTTGGGAAAGAATAATTCTTGGGGGGGTGGGGGTATGTGTGTGTCTTTAACCAGTATTTTCTAAGCAGAAAAATGGGATTACTGATGACAAGGGCCTTAGAATTTCTTGAATTCAAAGAAGGCTGGGACTAGGAGTAACTCTCTTATCTCCGCCCCACCCCCCTATGCAACATCTGGATTAGTGCATGATTTTTGAAATAGAACGTTTTGTGGTACTAGTGGTCAAGAACCCGCGTGCCAATGCAGCAGACACGAGAGAGGCAGTTCAGTCCCTGGGTCGGAAAGGTCCCCTGGAGAAGGAAACAGCAACCCACTCCAGTATTATTGCCTGGAGAATCCCATGGACGGAGGAGCCTGGCGGCTACAGTCCTGATGGACTTGCAAAGAGTCAGACACGACTGAAAGCAACTTAGCACTAGCGCTAGCCATCGTGAACATGGAAAACTGGATGGTGTCAAACAGTTGGTTTTATTTTCAAGAATATGTAGTGTTGGGACATCCTTTTAGAGTTTTGGGGAAAAAAGTATTAAAAAAGAGTAAAAAAAAAGAGTATTACATCAGCATACATTTCTCCTTATTTATGAAGGGAAGATATATTTCAATGTAGTAAGTACACAGCTGTAGTTTATTTGAGGCATTTTCGAGTGAAGATGCTTTTTTGAAACCCAGAATCAGATAATTTTTTTGGTAGATGCTTAGCCAGATTGGGGTTGTGTATAATCGGTAGAGACAACGGATATTTCAATGCGGACTGATTTAATTAATAAATAATAGGGAAAGTATTATGCTTTTTATTTGAGGGACAATAACCTCTCTGGATATATGTCTGCTGGTGTCAGTTTAGAAGGTAGAGATCCTAGTGGTTCCTGTCAAGGAAGTGGGGGCAACACGTGGGTGCATTAGGAAGGAATGCAATTATTCACATGTCTAAGAAAAACCTAAAAATAAAATTGAATTTACCATTCAGTTATGAGTATTTTGAATTTATATGTTTACTTCATTATTTCTTTAAATGATAAGTACTGGGGACATTGTAACTAGATTTTTTTTTATATTTTACGAAATTTATGTTTTCAAGTTTGATGTTCATATATATGTTAAAAACTTTATCTGAAAAAGTATGTAATATATTTGGAGATAAATACTCCAATACTTTGGCCATCTCATGCGAAGAGTTGACTCACTGGAAAAGACCCTGATGCTGGGAAAGATTGAAGGCGGGAGGAGAAGGGTACGACAGAGGATGAGATGGCTGGATGGCATCACCGACTCGATGGACATGAGTTTGGGTGAACTCCAGGAGTTGGTGATGGACAGGGAGGCCTGGCCTGCTGCGATTCATGGAATCGCAAAGAGTTGGACACGACTGAGCGACTGAACTGAACTGAAGTATTTTTAAAGGTAAAAATGTTTATACAGCTATTTTATAAAACCAAGTTAATACTAGGAAAGAAATGAAAGACTACTTAAACTTAATGACATACATCACAAAATCTATTTTTAAATCAACAGCTTTTTAGCACCCAGTGTCTAGAAAACCAGAACCCCAGAAACTTTCACTTCAGCAAAAGTTGGACTCCTGAGAGCTTCCTGGGAGGGGTGCATTTTTAAATGAAGTATAAACTGCTCAGATGTCATTATTGTTGTTGTACAGTCACTAAGTTGTGTCCGACTCTGTGCGGCATGCCAGGCTTCCCTGTCCTTCACTATCTCGAGGAGTTTACTCAAATTCGTGTCCATTGAGTCCATGATGCCATCCAACCATCTCATCCTCTGTCGTCCCCTTCTCCTTTTGCCCTCAATCTTTCCCAGCATCAGGGTTTTTTCCAGTGAGACATCTCTTCGCATCAGGTGGCAAAGTATTGGAGCTTCAGCTTCAGCATCAGTTTTTCCAGTGAATATTCAGGGGTCATAGGTGTGTCTTTTTCATTCAGTTTATCAACATCCAGTGTTATGTCTGACATGTAGTCTATATATCATCAATATATATTGCTAAATAAGTGAGTGAATTAAAAAAAAAAAAAAATAAAGTAGGGAGGAAAGAAAGGTCCTGAAAAACGGAAAAGCATCACAAACAAAGCTAGTTTTCAAGGCTTTACACATATTAACTGTAGCCACGACAGTCCCCGCCTCTAAAGCTTTGCTTGGCGAGGCGATGGGGGAGAACAGGAATGCTCTATCAGAAGCCACCAGGACACTGTCACAGGTACTGTGACCCAGCTTGAATTTGGGATTATATGGGCAAACCTCTGTGTTATCACCATGGCTGTCACTGAGTTGGGAAATGAGTTTTATGCTGACGATAGGAGCTGAGAGCATAGGAAGGACGATTGAGTATAATTATTTGGTTCTAAATGCACTTGTCTGCATTGTGATGCTTGATGAGGGAGCTCTGCAAGCCCAGGAGGTGGCTGGGAAGGGCACCGTGACCTCCAGGGTGTCCTGTCTCATCCCCTGTACCAGCAGCTTCAGTGAGCTCGTGCTGAAGAGACTCTTGTGGACAACCTAGGGTAAATCCACTGGAATGTGAGAGAGATTTTATCCAGGGAAAAGCCCGCAAGGAACAGAGTGAGGCTTTGATTATTTGTTACTCCTTCCACAATGTTGAAAGCAGGTGGAGCTGTTTCCCAGCTATCCAGAGTGAAAACATGCACGTGGAAAATACTTGAAGAAACTTTGAACTGGCCAAGGAGTACTTTTTTAAAGAAAAATTTATGTTTCTTGAACATCTATTATGTGCCGCATACTTTTAGATGCTATCGAATCTGTGAGGGGATGCATTTATTTTTTTGAGATATAATTTGCACACCATAAAATACACCTTTGAAAAGTGTACTGTTTTATCAGTTTTCATTATATTCACAAGACTGTGCAGCCATCGCCACTGTCTGATTCTGGAACATTTTCATTACCCCGCCACCAGCAAATAGCTCGTAAGCTACTCCCCACTCCTGCCTGCCCTCATACCTAGTCATTGTTGCGTAGTCCCTGAGTCGCGTCCAACCCTTTTGTGACCCCCCATGGACTATATAGCCCACCAGGCTCCTCTGTCCATTGAATTCTCCAGGCGAGAATACTGGAGTGGGTTGCCATTTCCTTCTCCAGCGGATCTTCCCAACCCAGGGATCAAACCCTCATCTCTTGCCTTGACAGGTGAATTCTTTACCACTGAGCCATCTGGGAACAGCCGAAAGGAACCTATCAGGAAAGAAAGACTGTTGAGTGTTTAAAAGGAACACTCAACTGGTGAGACAAACTAAAATAAGCATGTACAACATATGAGAGAAAAATGAAGATGTGATGAAAGAAAAAGTGGGAGGTTTCCCACAAAATGAGGACAGGAAAAGAGCTGGTTTTCTTATCCTCCATTAAGCATAAATATAAAATCTACTATACTTAAAATAAGGGGAAAAGTTTTTGGTTCCCTTTAAAAATAAAAAAAAATAGAATTATAAATTAGTAAGCAAGAAAAAAAAGTTGAAAAACACATGACAATTGCCATAAAAAAGAATGAGCATCTCTGCTAGCATTCACTGAGCCTTTGACCCAAAAATGTTTTCTTTTTTCTTTTTTTAAGAATTGTATGTAACTGATAGCAACAAAAATATTTTCAAAAGCAAGAAAATATGTTTAAAGATTTTTTTCGTCTATCGACATAACACATATCCTAGGAAAGGACTCCTGCTTGGTGGACTGTGGGTCTTGGGGAGTCGCCACCAGTGGAGGTCAAAGCTAATAGATTTGCTTACAGGGAAGTGTGAAGGCTGACGTCTTCCTTTAACAAAGGGTTTCCTCATTGTTTCCTGTCCATCAGCCCTGATCACTGGCCAGGGAAGCAGTGATGATAGAAATCCCTGTCCACTTCCACAAGAAGTCAGTAAGGTCTAGCGTAGAAGAAACTGATTTTGGTCAACCCTTCCTCCTTCAACCTAACTGTTGGAGGCATGAATGAATGTGGGAAAAAATGGGCATTCTAGTTGGATTATCTTAATAAGTTGAATTTCAGCCAGAAGGTTATGAAAGTTTTACAGGTCTATTAATCATCAATTCTACCTTTTCTGCCCCCTTGAAGCTCAAAACACACAAGGACTGTCATAGGTGTGCAACCAAATACATTTTCCAGATTCTCTTGCCCAGTTGCCTGTCCTGCTTTTCAGAAACTGTCACCCCAGTCTCCTTATATCTCTCTCTCCGACTCCTCAATAGATAAATAGATAGATGCATGCACACACACACACAAACACACATGATGGTCTTGGATATACGGCATTACTGTTTAACAAAACCAGTTTCCTTAAGCTCTATCAGAGTTCTGATTTCTGGTTTCTTTGCATATGAAAGGTCCATACAGATTTCATCATATATGAAACACTGTAGTCTTTGCACACAGATTTGGCTGTCAGTGTATATTCTCTGTCTCAAGGTATTTTCCTCTTTATTTCTCTATGGATGCAGTAATCATCTCCAGTAATTGTCATGTGGCCACATACTGATGGTATACCTTGTTTTGCTCAGCTCTGCACATCACCACATTACCCCACCTCTTGGTTGAAAAGCTCATCTTGGCTCATCTTGGCTCCTTGACTCCTTGCAGGTGAGAGGCCCACCCTGGACCAATCTACTGTTTTTGTTAGACCCAAGATTGGGTCATACAGCACTTGGTGAGGATGGTGGGAGCAATGGTTCCTGGATGCCATGGGTGTCCACTGAATCACAGCAAATGAGCCAGCACTTTATTTGTAACTAATAAATTGGATTTGTTGTCACAAGGAGTTTTCCTGGGGGGAACAGGATAGGTACTTTCTTTTGTTCTAATAACTTTTCTAGGGGAAAAGTGTTGATGCTAAACAAATCGTGCTGGACTAGTGATCCCCAAGAACCCTATGAGGTCTAAGTCTTTCATAGGGCTTAAGGCAGTGCAGTTGGTGGACTCAAAACCTTTTCTAGTGAAATGAAATTCACTCATCGAATCCCCAACTCTGCTCCTCAACAAGCAGGCATTGGAGCCTAGCCCTGGGCTATATGTGTGGGAGGTTTTGTTCTTAGTCTCAGATACAGAGAGTGAGACAAGGGCAAAGTCAGGGTGAAATAAGCCATAAAGGCAAGACATACAGATTAGAGCCTCAGCCCTAAGCATTTAGGCAGAGAGAGGGAATTTAGGTAGAAGACAGGAGCTTGGAATTAGTGCACCAAAGCAGAATAAAAATATCCAGAAAGGAGTGTTAGAAACAGAATTAGCTAGAATTATGGCTTAGCCACAAGCAGTCCTTCTAGGGGTCCTTTAAACCTTGGGAGGGAACCATGAAAGGCATTAAGGGAACTGATTCTGACATCACAATAATAATAACAATCATAAGAGCGGCTAATGTTATCAGACGCTTTCTGTGAGCCGACATCCTAGCTGACTGCTTTATAACAATGATCTCATTTGGCAAGACCAGGTTTTATATTGAGTTTATTTTAAAATGTAGATCCTACGATGCATTTCTCCGTGAAGAAATCCAGGGCTGTGACTCCTCTTTATGTATTCTTTCCGTCACATAACCTTTGGGAATATTTTGATGAATCCTTAATTTTCTGACATGCGATGATTTTAGATTAGGTTTTTAATGCGATGGTGATAGAGCTTTTATGCTTTTATGGCTTGTCCTCCTCAGTTGCTTGAGAATGTTCTGGTGAGCAGTTAGTTCTGTACTTGTATGTAATTATCATTTCTCTGGCAATTGTCTAATATAGTCATGAGGAAATCATTGCTTTTTTAGCCCTTCAAAATGTGCTATTTACCTCCTTTCTATGGGTCTTTGGTAAGAACTTCAAGTTCTTACTTAGCTGTTGTTTGCATGGTATTGTTATTTTTTATGACAAGTTATATTGAAGCATATTATGTTGGTCAGCTTGAAAAGGTTTTGCTTTTTTCTTAAGATGTTTGATTGTCCAGTGAGCACGAGACTGCTTTGTTCTGAATATTAATGACCAGTTAGGGCAAGAAGCATCACTTTTTGTTTTGAATCTATTTTGCCATGAGTGTGTCTTTTTTTACCCCCTGAAACTCAAAATATTGTATGAGTATTAGGCTTCTAAACCATCTTAATTCCAATCTTACATGTAAATATATTTTGTCTAGTGGGCTTTTCTGTTAACATTTCAGAGTTTTTGTTTTCGCAGCATAATGTGCTGCCTTTTACATTAGAACAAAAGCCCCCAAATGTCGGTTCATCAGCTGACAATACCAGTTTTGTCTCTTAATTAGAAAAGAGAATAAAGCTGTTTAGGGGTGTCAATAAAATGACAGATGCATCATTAGCAGACGGTGATGGTGGATCAGTTCTGTGCAAATACTTGGAATGGAATTAATAGGAATTTCTGCAAGCATATTTAAATCACAGGCTGGGGAGGGTGTAGAAAGCAGTGCTTCAATGCAGTGAACTACTGAAAGAAAACGGGAGTGCACAACCATTTAAGACTGAATTAAGAGTGCAAGAGAAATCCGGTTGCAGCCGAGACTATTCCTGAGAAATTTATATATTATTAATAGATCACAAATGAGACATTGTGGATATTGTATGATTAATTCATTTAATAAATATTTATTGAGGGTCCACAACATGCCAGGTGGTAAATTTAATGAGAGTACAAGCCCCAAGTCCAAACCCAATGTGACTGCCCCTTGTAATTAGGAGGACAAAATTGCAATCCAACCATAAATCTCTGAAGAGGTTCTTCCAAGGTTTTGCATTGGATGGTCTCAGACTATGTAAAATCCAGGTCACTCAGTGAGATTCAGGGAAAATTCCATGTAGTCCACATTTCCTGAGTGGCTAGCAGGTACATGGGGGTGTGTCATGCACAAGATGTTATATCATGGGAATCTGTAATCAAGAAGCACTGAACTCATGAGACTAAACATTGTGCTTGTCAATTATTACATTTCCAGGGCTGAAAATAGTGCCCCCAAAGGGTAGGCACCTATCGACATTTACCAAAGAAAGCGTGAGAAAAGAATACGTATAAATCTGAACACAAACAATAGACTATTTGGATACAGTTTTAAGAAAAATATAAATTATCATGGTAGAAGGCCTTTGTTTTATTTGAAGTCTATATTCCCTTGCTTATTTATTCTATTGACACCAAAACATCAGAGCTGTCCCATGCACTGTGCTTGGACTGGGACTTGAGAAACGAAACACAGTCTCTGCCCTCAAGGACTCCCCAGGATTTTTTCAATGCATCTCCTTTTTAAATTGAAATATAGTTGATTTACAATGTTATGTTAGTTTTAGATGTACGGCAAAGTGATCCCGTTATATATGTATATTCAGTATATGTGTGTATATATATATATATATATATCTTTTTTTGATTCTTTTCCCTTATAGGTTATTACAAAATATTGAGCTCCTTGTACTATGCAGTAGGTCCTTGTTGATTATCTATTTTATGTATGGTAGTGTGCATGTATTAATCCCAGACTCCTAATTTATCCCCCCTTTCCCCTTTGGTAACCACAAGTTTGTTTTCTATATATGTGGGTTTATTTCTGTTTGTATATAATTTCACTCGTATGCTTTGTTGTGTCAAGTCGATAAGTCATGTCCAACTCTCTGAGACCCTATGGACTGCACACACCCGGGCTCCCCTGTCCTTCACTATCTCCCCCAAGTTTGCTCAGATTCATGTGCATTGAGTCAATGATGCTATCTAACCATCTCATCCTCTGTTACCCTCTACTCCTTTTGCCTTCAGTCTTTCCCAGCATCAGGGTCTTTTCCAGCGAGTCAGCTCTTCGGATCAGGTGGCCAAAGTTTTGGAGCTTCAGTTTCAGCATCAGTCCTTCCAATGAATATTCAGGGTTGGATTGACTGGTTGGATCTTCTTTTAGTCCAAGGGACCCTTTTATAATATTCCACATATAAGCGATATCATATGGTATTTGTCTTTCTCTAAGGAGCCTCCAGTTTAGCCTTTATAGGATGAGTCATTGGGTCACATTAGAGATCTGCCTGTATTCCCCCATGACTTAGAAGAATACAAGATGGCACAGACCTCTGAGGGTTGGCCTCGGAGCTGTGTACAAAAGTAATATTTTGGTAAATCTCTGTAGGAAAAATGTGTCCACCCTTAGGCAGGACCTGTGTATGTAATCCTGTGGGTGACCTTGAGACCCTGATGCTGGGAAAAATTGTGGGCAAGAGGAGAAGGGGGGTGACAGAGGATGAGATGGTTAGATGGCATCTCTGACTCAATTGACATGAATTTGAACAAACTCCAGGAGATGGTGAAGGACAGGGAAGCCTGGTGTGCTGCAGTCCATGAGGTCACAAAGAGTCAGACAGGACTGAACAAGTTATGGAATGATCCTTCATAAGTATAAGCTAAAACTTGCATTTACCAAATAAAAATATCATACCTTGCAATTTGTACCGTTTCATCATTTAAATTTTTGAGCGCAAATAAAAATTCCAGGGCATCCATAGAATGACAGAATTGTAACGCTGGATCTGTTTCTTCACCATTGTAACCACTGTGCTATCCTATTTATTTAGAATCCACTGTGGAAACACAGAACTATATAGAACCACCGGGTTAGGAGAGGTGAATTACTTTCAAAATGAGTTTATATTATTTTGCACAGTGAAGCATTTACTCTTGAAGTAAAAGCATAGTGCTGAGTCTGGGTGGGTCAGGAGGGAAGATTGTATAACTGGTAGTTCTCCCGACAACTTTCAGGTAGTAGACCATGTTCACGAAGGGAAATGTAAGAGAAATTCACTAACTTGAATAGGCCCAACGCCTGCTTAGAATTTAAGGTCAACAAAAGGTTTTTAGAGTGAGGAGTATGTTGTCATGAACATCATTTAGAGTTGCTGGTGGCTGGTGATAGCTAAAGAGTAGGCTGACGCTTAGTAGTTTCATCCTTGTATTTCAGTTCTCCGCACAGCGTCCTTCTTATTGTCTCTGCCCCGGGTGGACCCATCCCACCTCTCTGCCCTTGAGCTGCCCCTGCACCTGACCACCTGCCCCCACCTGTGGGCCCAGGCCTATCTGAACAGCTGAATCACTTTGCTGTACCCCTGAAACTGTTGTTGTTGTTTAGTCCCTAAGTTGTGTCTGACTCTTTTGCAATCCCCATGGACCATAGTCTGCCACGCTCCTCTGTCCATGGGATTTTTATCTTCCTGACCCAGGGATGGAACCCGTGCCTCCTGCATTGGCAGGTGGATTCTTTACCACTGGGCCTCCAGGGAAGCCCACACCTGAAATTAACTTATTGTAAATCAATTCTACTTCAATAAATAAATGAATGAAAGAAAAAAGAAAAATTTAGAAAATATTCTTCTGCGTAATACATAATGTCGTAAACATCAGCTTGCTTAGTTTCTGCAAGCTATGCACAAGAAAATGCCCAATTCACTTTACTTTTGTTTCTTTTCACATAATAACCACAAGGTGAGGAAAGTAAGCTGGAGTATCAATGATATCAATTTTTTAAAGTTATAATGACTTACTCATTAATGCATGTGTATGTCACATACTTGCCATATGCCAGACCTTTGCCAGGCTCCAGGTAAACTGGACCAACAAGGTGGTGGATACATAGGGAAATATCCCCTCTGGTATAGCTTGGTCCATGCCAGGGACAGGTGGACACACTCAGCTCTGGGAATGTAGGTGCTTCTGGAAAAGGGAAACACTGGAGCATACAAGAGAAAAGTGGAACTGAATTTAAAATATCCGTCTCTGTGTGCATTATAGCTAGAGTCAGTACTCAGCTGTTAAATCCGGCAAAAATTCCATTACTTTAATTAATTTCTTTGTGCTGATTCTTCCTAGTAAGCCTTAATTTTAACAAAGTTAATTAGGTTGAAGATTAAAAATCCCATTAGTGTCGATCATTCACTTCTTGGCTCTGTCAACAAGGTGCTAAAAACGTTGCTCAGTTCCGAAGGGGCAGACAGAACACTCAGAACACTGGCATTTTTTGGAATCAGGTATTGTATACCATTTTTAAGGTTTTAGATGGATATCATTTTAAAGCATATTTTTGTACTTTTCCGAACATTATGTGTCTCAGATCCTTCAGACTTGTGGCTATTTATTTTCCGAGAGATCTGTAGCAGTGGTGTGTTTGCTGAGAAACTCTATCCCATCTCCTCTGATGATCTAATTTGCAGGTTTGCAGGGCATGGATTTTTAATCAAGGGCCTGTTTCCACTGTCACCTTGTCTGCCCGTTTATTATGGTTTAAGACTCAATGGTGGCTAATACCTCACCCAGAGCAGAAAAGAACAAACAATTAATAGACTCATGAATTACCTGCAGGTCATAATTCTGTTCAGAATACTGGTTTGAGTTATGCTTTCTGCTTTGGCTTCTACATCCGACTTACAATGGCAAAAATTGCAGAAATACAAGCACATATTATTAGCACGGGCTCCCAGGAAGTGGCTATAATGCCCATGCAACAGTCATGCGGGCACAAGGGGAACAAGACCAGAGCAATGAAGCACCAGCCACAGGCCTAAACCTATTATCTTGTTCATGATTGAAAGTCAGTAACAGAAAGGAACCCATGAGTGTGGAAGAGACAGGAAGCCGTCTGACATCAGGTTCAAACAGGGGTAATGCAGAGGCATTCCACTTCCTGAAAAGAAGTCAAGAGGGGGGAGTTTGATTAAGGGTTAGGATTATAAAACAGAGTGAACATTATGCAGAACAGTATTTTCCAAGTAGATTCATATAAACAAACATAAGATGAGGGAAAATCAGAACACGGTACAGCCCCATAAGATGTGTAGGACACCAGGGCCCATGAAAGATGGAGAAACTCCAAGAGACCAGAGCAAATGGGTATCTAGATAAGTTACTTGAACCTTCAAGGTTGGGAGGAAGGCAGGGAGGAGAGAGGAGTTGCATTGTGTGTTAGTCACTCAGTCGTGTCCTACTCTTTGCCACCCCACAGACTGTAGCCCTCCATGCTTCTCTGTCCATGGAATTCTCCAGGCAAGTATATTGGAGTGGATTGCCATTCTCTTCTCCATAGGAACTTCCCAATCCATGGATTGAACCCTGGTCTCCTGCATCACAGGCAGATTCTTTACCGTTTGAGCTACAGGGAAGAGGAGTTGCATAGCAGTGCATAAAATGTTCTGCACATAGTGGATCATCAGAAATGTTGGGCTCACAGGAAAAAGTCTAATATCTTTGCATGAGCTGCTGCTGCTAAGTCGTTTCAGTCGTGTCCGACTCTGTGCAACCCCACAGACGGCAGCCCACCGGGCTCCCTTGTCCCTGGGATTCTCCAGGCAAGAACACTGAGTGGGTTGCCATGTCCTTCTCCAATGCATGAAAGTGAAAAGTGAAAGTGAAGTTGCTCAGTCGTGTCCGACTCTTCGCGACCCCATGGACTGCAGCCCACCAGGCTCCTCCGTCCATACTGCCTATAAATCCCTACCCTTGACATTATTACTTGCCTGTGTGTGCAGTTGTGTCTGAGTCTTTCCCACCCCCTCGGAACTGTAGCCCACTAGGCTCCTCTGTCTGGAATTTTCCAGGCAAGAATACTGGAGTAGATTGTCATTTCCTACTCCAGGGGATATTTCTGACCCAGGGATTGAACTTGTGTCTCCTGCATTGTCAGGTGGATTCTCTACCATTGCGCCACCTAGGAAGCTCATTATTAGCATTATTATCATGTAATAGCTTGAATCAGTGTTAATAGGTGGGGCACATGAAATGCAAAAACAAAAACAATAAATAACAAAAGACCACACCAGGGTTTTATTTATCAATGGTCTCTTGCTATAATATCATTGAGAACTAGGATCTAGGCAAGCGCTGTAGAGTAGAGATAGCTTCCTGTTAAGAACCTATTCAAAGACTTGGGTAGCCTCTACCTGCAGAATAAAAGTACCTACTCATGGCAGAAGAAAGGGATTTCTTTGAATGAAAGGGGTTTCTCTTTGGGCATCAAGTTCATCATTGAAATAATGATGAGAAATTGAGTTACTTTTGTGGTCCATTTTAATTCTACAAAATCTATGATTCTTGACCCTGAAAGTTATTATCTTTGTGTCACTTACCATAGCTTTTCCCTTCCCCCTCTTCTTTGCTGAAAAAAAAAAAAAAAAAAGAAACCAAAACTCTTCAAATCCATCTTCTATGACCTCACCCCCAAAACATGGCCCCAATACCATGAAAATCCTATTTAAGCTGGTTGAGCAAAGTATTCTGTCTGTTTCTCAGAGCATGAATGTTAATGAAGTCTTTAACACCACCTCTTATCTCCTCACACACTCCCTAATCTGGTCAACCTCTACTGCCTGGGAGCTCTGCTTGAAAATGCTCCAAAGAACCTTCTGTATTCAGAGCATCAGCCTCTACTCACACTTTTTGCATCACAGCTCAAGAGAAGAAGTAAAGAGGTCTCAACACAGTCCTATCTCACTCAGTTAATCCCTCCCAATAGGTGGAATTGGTATTGCAAGACATGATATCTCTCCTTGAAACTTTTTGAACCTTTAAAAAACCCATCATCTTCATCATTCCAAGTATCCTGATCTGGGATGGCTTCACTTGGCTTTATTTTGTCTAGACCCCCAGGTCTTGAGCTGGTGTGTGGCAGGTACAGTGCCTCTTGAGATGTAACGAGACACTTGGAGTCTGACTTTCTTAGGTCTAAGTTCTGAAATGGAGGTTGTCATCTTGCCACTGTACTTCATTTACTTTTTCATTTTCTCCCTTGGCTTTGAACGTAACTATTCTGTTCATATTTGACCCCTGTGAGACCCAACTGAACAGAATGAGTATCTTTTTAAGCAAAGTTAACATCAGTTCTCACATAACACTGGAAAACCTGCCATCCAAGAACAGTGGAGAACAGACAGAAGAGGGCGTGCTAGCTGAAGGTGGGCCTCTCTGAGCCTTGTTTGCTCACCAAGTTGTGTCCGATTCTTTTGTCCAATTCTTTTGAACCCAATGGACTGCAGGACGCCAGGCTTCCCAGGCTTCCCTGTCCTTCACTATCCCCTGGAGTTTGCTCAAATTCATGTCCACTGAGTCGCTTTGCCTACACTTGGTCTTTAGTCATAACCAAAACAACAACGCCTCGTATGCTCATACTAGAAGTCAATTTGTAGTGCTAAGAAACAGAACCTTCAAGTCTGCATTTTTTTGAACGGCATCTGTAGATCTTCCTGTCTCATCTGAAATGGTTGTCTACTCAGATCTCCCTAAGTGATATGAGTTACAGCTGTTGGATGATAAGAACATCTCTTGGGCTAAGATTTGGGCGAATCTCAACTTTCTTCCCCCCAAATTCTCCCCCTTCACATAGACACACACACACACACACACACACACAAACTCCATTCAATAATAAAAATAGTAAATGTGAATTCCAGAAAAACTTCTGCTTCAGTGACCACTCTAAAGCCTTTGACTGTGTGGATCACAACAAACTGTGGAAAATTCTGAAAGAGACGGGAATACCAGACCACTTTACTTGCCTCTTGAGAAACCTGTATGCAGGTCAAGAAGCAAGAGTTAGAACTGAACATGGAACAATTGACTGGTTCCAAATTGGAAAATGAGTACATTAAGGCCGTATATTCCAAATTGGGAAAGGAGTACATCAAGGAGTACAATATACAGCTGGGACGCTGCTTATTTAACTTATATGCAGAGTACATCATGCGAAATGCTAGGCTGGATGAAGCTCAAGCTGGAATCAAGATTGCTGGGAGAGGTATCAATAACCTCAGATATGCAGATGACACCACCCTTATGGCAGAAAGCAAAGAACTAAAGAGCTTCTTGAGGAAAGTGAAAGAGGAGAGTGAAAAAACTGCCTTAAAACTCAACTTTCAAAAAACTGAGATCTTGGCATCCGGTCCCATCACTTCATGGCAAATAGATGGCAAACAGTGGCAGACTTTATTTTCTTGGGCTCCAAAATCACTGCAGAGCATGACTGCAGCCATGATATTAAAAAATGCTTGCTCCTTGAAAGAAAAGCTATGACCCACGTAGACAGCATATTAAAAAGCAGAGACATTACTTTGCCAACCAAGGTCCATCTAGTCAAAGCTATCGTTTTTCTTGTAGTCATGTATGGATATGAGAGTTGGACTATGAAGAAAGCTGAGTACTGAAGAATTGATGCTTTTCAACTGTGGTGTTGGAGAAGACTCTTTAGAGTCCCCTGGACTGCAAGGAGATCAAACCACCAATCCTAAAATAAATCAGTCCTGAATATTCATTGGAAGGACTGATGCTGAAGCTGAAGCTCCAATACTTTGGCCACCTGATGTGAAGAACTGACTCATTTGAAAGATCCTGATGTTGGGAAAGATTGAAGGCAGGAGGAGAAGGGGACGACAGAGGATAAGATGGTTGGATAGCATCACTGACTCAATGGATATGAGTTTGAGCAGGCTCTGGGACTTGGTGATGGATAGGGAGGCCTGGCGTGCTGCAATTCATGGGGTCACAAAGAGTCGGACACAACTGAGCAATTGAACTGAACTGAAATGTGAATGGCTAGATAATAGGAATAATGGACAAGAAAGATGAAATACAGAATGTTTTCTCCATGATAAATAACCCATCACGTCTTGTGGGTTTAGAGTAGGTGAGTGTTTACGTGCTTTGAAGAAAAAGAGGAGGAGAAAGATGTAAGAAGAGACAGAATAGGGTCAGAAAGGGATCGTTGTCCTGCTTTGTACTTTGTCTCCCAACTCTGTTATATCTGTATTGTTTTCAAATTAGTGCAGGTAAAAGGAATTGCATACCCAGAACGACTTAATCAGTCACCTCCATTCATTAATCAAGCCAGAAACAAGAGCCTCCAGCTCCAAGCTGATGTAATTTCAGCGTAAAGACTTTCTTTTCATTAAGGTCTTCAACTCAGCTTGTTTTTTTGTTACCTAAAATTAGAACGGCCAATCTTCCATAAGACCTTATTATTAATCTACTCATTATTTATTCAAAATAGTATATTGAGTGCATACTATGTAAATCACTTTATACAAGCTCTATGGAAGGGACAGAAAAAAGTCAGGAGAGTATCAACTCCTGTTTCAGCATCAATGTCATCGCTTCAGAGACGCCTTCCCGATTCACTCGGTCTAAGTGGAGGTCACCAGCCACTTGCATTAATACTCATCTTGTTTTATTTTCCACACAGCCTTGTCCCTCACTCTATTTCTTTTGATTAGCAGTGTACTTAAGTGATTATTAGTTTGCCCCTAGAAGAATGTATCTTCCATAACAAACCTTAAATCTTTTCAACTCTCATAATAGTCCAAGTTTTCCGGAGAAACAAAACCAATAGGATAGAGATATACATAATAATATACATATATACACACACATATATATGTTATATATAAAGTATATGATATCTAATGTGTATATGTGATATATATAATGCATGTATGTATATAATGTATATATTTATATGAGATTTATTTTAAGATTTATTTTACATTTTCTCACAGGATTGTAGAAGCCATCAAGTCTAAAATCCATGGAATAGATTGGCAGCCTGAGTATTTTAAGACAAGAGCTAAGCTGATTCTATCTTGAGGCAGACTTTCTACTTTCTCAGGGAAAACTCAGTTTTGCTTTTAAATCCTTTCAACTGATTGGATATGGCCCACCCCGTTATTGATAGTAATCTCCTTGACTTATTAAAGTCAATGGATTGTTGTAATTTGATGCTATAGCTTAGCCAAGTTGACACATAAAACTAACCATCACAGCTCTATGTCTCTAGCACATAGAGCCATGCCTGGCATATTAATCCTGTTGTCTCTGTAGTAGTTAATTCATTGTGTAGACCTTACAAGAATCCCTGTAAGATACAGCCCCACCCTCCAGTGCTTATGATCTGGATGGGAAAACACATTCCACTCAAGGAAACAATTAAGCTACAGCAATGGACAATATGTGCTGGGTCAGTGGTAAGGAATCCACTTACCAATGCAGGAGACATAGATTCAATCCCTGGGTCAGGAAGATCCCCTGGAGAAGGAAATGGCAAGCCACTCCAATATTCTTGCCTGGGAAATCCTATGGACAGAGAAGCCTGGTGGGCTACAGTTCATGGGGTTGCAAAGGGTCAGACACGACTTATGGCTTCAACAATAACAATGGACAATGTATGATTCAGAGATTAAATGAGTGATACTAACACAAATTAAAAAAAAAAAAAAAAAGGACTAGGCTTTCAGAGAAGGGAACATCCTAGTTAGCAGGAGGAATGAGAGAAGATCTATTTGTGGGTCTGCCTGTCTATGTTGGGCTGTTAGTGCATTGTCATTTTTCATTGTGTGACAATAACTAACAGCCTAGTGGGGTGGGTTTGCCTCTGCCCTCGCTGGGTCTGGAGTTGTCTGTCTTCATCTCTACTGGTGAGAATGGCGGTGAGCTGGGAGGATGTGCTGCTGAGGTTTGGTTCCTGTAGAATGAGTGGCCCTTTTGTCTCCTCTGAGCAGTCGTCCTCTTGGATCTTGTGGGGTCGGCTCTTAATTGGGTGGAGGAGGTGACTCATTTAACCTACTTTGCGCTTAGCGACTTTAATGTTATATTTTTTTGACTGTAATAAATGTCATCTTATTCATTAGTTTGGCAGTCTTTTTATCTTGGGGAGAATAGTGGAAAGCAACCTTTTTCTTATTTTTGTACTTATTCAGATCATCTGCTAAAGTTATCTCCTAAGGAACCTAGAAGACTTGAAACAATTATACCTGTGTGTGTGTGTATATGTGTGTGCGTGCACATGCACGCACATGCTCAGTAGCTCAGTTGTGTCTGACTCTTTGCGACCCCATGGACTGCAGCCTGCCAGGCTCTTCTGTCCATAGAATTTCCTGGGCAAGAATACTGGAGTGGATTGCCATTCCCTTCTCCAGGGGATCTTCCTGACCCAGGGATTGAACCCGAGTCTCTTGGATCTCTTGTATTGGCAAGCAGATTCTTTGCCACTGAGCCATCTAGGAAGCCTGTTTATCTATGTATGGTTTTAAAAGATAAATATAAATGTTTAAGCAGACATGAATAAGAAAGCTGGTGTAGGATGAGGTTCATTTATCGCTTTGTCCCTACTGCTGGTTGCTTTTGATTCCATGTGTGGGACTGTGTGTCTGAGATTGGGGCTCCCTGCGCTTATGGAGAGGCCTTGGGTTACAGGGCATTGGGGAAGGTGGAATTCCTACTGTTCTTTAGGGTCTGCACTTGGGTGTGGTTTTGGGCAAGTTGGGTTGTTGTCATTGTGGGAACAAATTCAAAATGGAGTGGGAATAGCCCTTCAACATTCTATGAAAAATTGTCAATGAGGTCATTCATCCACATGTTTTTATAAAGACATGTTTTCTTTAAAACAGTAATTACAGAAAAAATAGGAGGACATAACTTCCTATACAAAGTTTAACTGATAAAAGGGGTCTCTGGGCAAAGCCCCTTCATCTTGCAGCCTTCCCCACTCTCCCCATCATCACCCCAAGCTCTATTGGGAGTTTGGTTTGAAGCCTCTCAGATCTTTATTTTTGCATTTATTTTATATATGCATGAGAGAAGGGGTCATTTATATAAATTGGACCATATTAGAGTTACTATTCTATGACTTAACCTCTTTTACTCAACAGCATGCCTTACAAATCTTTCTGTATCAGTAAAATATACTGAATTCAAAGGATAAAAAGGTATGAATATCATCATTTGCATCCCGCTATCAGCAGCACTGGAAATTTTCAATCTATGAAATGTTTGCTATCTGAATGGCAAATTTGAAACCTTCCTATTGTTTTAATTTATTTTCACTTCTGTTTCATTCATTTGAGTTCTGTATATTGGCCATGTACCTTTTCCATTACCTGTACATTGAAGATTGAAGATTGCCTAAGGGGGTGAAGATTGCTTAAAAAAGAGTAAACATTTTAACCATGGAATCTGTTTAACAGAGTCCTTGACTGTTAGGTTTATATGTCTCTGATAAGAAATTTAGGCTTTGTAGCCTGTAAAGCAATTTTCTTCTGCGATTCAAACATATTTTGGTGGACTCATAGTCATTAGTGGCCTTGGATAAAGACTGTTTTATCAATTAGAGGAAACTTATTCTTGTGATAAAATGTAAATTAAATCATTATTACCACCTTGATTTAAATTGCCATGTCCAGAAATTATGAAGTCCTAGAAATCTCTTTTTAAACCATTTTTTTTTTAGTCAATGTACATAGTTGCCAATTTAATAGAGTTTTTTCCCTTTAAAAACAGTATAAAGCAAGACAGGATATCAGGCTCCAGCTTCTTATTTCATATACCAACCAGTACGTCAAGGAAGTTGCCAAGCCAATCCATCATAAGGAGGTGCAGATCTCCTAAGTAAATGCCAGTAAAAAGAAATAGATTTAGTAAGATTAATAATCACTTTAATTTATAGCACTCTGCCCCCCAAAGACACTTGGGAAGCTTTGCAAACGTCTGAACCAAAGTGCAGTTTAAACCACTGGGAACCAGATATGTAAACTTGCTAAAAAAAATAAAATATGAGTCTCATATAGTGGTCCTTCATATTCAGAGATGACACATTCATATTATATAGTTATCAGTTCAACAAGTTTTTACTGCATTTTATTTGTTCTCCCCAAAGCCTTATTTTTGATAGATGATGCCCAAGATATACAGGGAGCGTCCTTTCAATATCGTGTGAGTGATGAAAAGCAAAACAAAACAATTTATCAAATCACACTGCATACATCCCTATAAATTTGGAGAGTGATGAATCTGTAGACCCATAGAACTTGGCATGTCATGCATTCATCAAAAGGTAAAGCCCCAAACATCGCAAACACTGCTGGGAACAGGAAGGCCGATCTTACTTGGGGGGTTGGGGAGGGGAGTAATTACCCTCTGGAACTATTCTTATATGAAAAAAATTCTTTAAAAGATGGAACAGTTGTTTGAAGAGTTGTTTGAATTGTATAGAGATTTTGATATGAATATTTGCACAAAATTTACATATCTGATATGAATATTTTTTTCTATTTAGCAAAGTTAAGTGGGTTTACAAAAGCAATCCAAAGCACCTATTATATATTATCCTATATCTAATATTTATAGCTGTTGATGGAGATCCAAATAAAACACTTCTTTAGGTTGTTAAAAAAAGGACTAGATAATCATTTATCCCCCATCCTGTTTAAAGGAAAATGTTAGTCACTAAATCGTGTACAACTCTGTGTGACCCAAAGACGATAGCCTCGCCAGACTCCTCTGTCCATGGAATTGTCCAGGGAAGAATACTGGAATGGGTTGCCATTCTGTTCTCCAGGGGCTCTTCCCAACCCAGGGACTGAACCCAGGTCTCCAACATTGGAAGCAATCTGAGCCATTAAGTTTCAAGGAACCAAAACACAGTTCTTTCTCCCATCACAGATACTTTGCAAATATGAATAAGAAACATATTCACCTAAGTTACTGTCTCATGGCAAGGTGTCCAGTTGGTACCTCATTAGAAGTGAATCTCATCTCCTGTAACTTGGGGAGGAGATTAATGAATCATTCCAGTATGCTTTAGTACAAAAGGATCAGATGATAATTATCTTCCTTGTCTGCTTCAAGAGCTCAAGATTTTTACAGATCACTATTGTCATCAAGTCCTGAAAAACTGATGTTGTTACCTGGGAGCATTGGAAAAGTGGTGGCTTTTTAGGGTTCTCTGTTGTTATTGTTGTTTAGTCGCTAAGCTGTGTCCCACTCTTTTGCGACCCTATGCACTATAGCTCGCCAGGCTCCTCTTTCTATGGGATTTTCCAGGCAAGAATACTGGAGTGGGTTGCCATTTCTTTCTCCAGGGGATCTTCCCAACCCAGGGATCGAACCTGTATCTCCTGTGCCTCTGCATTGACAGGTGGATTCTTTACCACTGAGCTATTTGTGTTCTCTGGGCCCATGTACAAAATAAGAGAGAATTAATCTTCCCTAGCTCCCGGCCTGGCTCTCTTGAGCCAGGGTGCTCCGAGGAACCACCTACTTCTCTTCTGCAAGGGGATTCATATGGTGGCCCCTGAGGAAATTCTGCCCAATTTCAAATTACAGTTGACCCTTGAACAAGGTAGGGATTAATCCTTGTATAACTTGTAGTTGGCTCTTCACTTCTGCATCTGTGGATTCAACCAACCAAGGACCATGTAGTGCCATAATACTTACTGTTGAAAAAGATCTATGTATAAGTGGACCATGCAATTCAAACCCGCATTTTTCAAGGGTCAACCGCACTTAGTTATTATGAGACCCTCACCTCAAAATCTTTCTCTTTACTTTTATCAAATATGTAATTCCATTAACACAGCTTAGCACATAGTATTAATAGTAGGGTTTGGTTTTTTTTCCCTTCTATTTCCCCTAGTCAAAGTCCCACCTTTCTTTGAGAATGATAGCTTCATTTAATTTAGGAATATATCTTTCAAATAAAGGAGAAAGCTTACTTTGACAGATAGTCCCTGAACCCATGAGAACTCTGACTTTTTTCTATAATATCCAGTAACTTTGAGGTTGTCTGGGTGAGAAGCTGGATAGAAATAAGGGAATTCGAGTAGAAACCTCATCTTATAAGCATGTATAAAGACTTGAGAGGTAGAACAGATGAACATTCTGGCATGTGTGTTTTCGCTTGAATTTCTCAGATCAAATACAAATAACTACCTTCCCACAACTTCCTTTCAGTAGCCAACAGCATTTGTTATTGGGTAGTACGTGTAATATTTTTAAGGCAGAAAATGACTGTAGTAAACCAGCTCAACCATTATGTTACAAAATGGATAACCAGTAAGATTGAAGGGGGAATAACTGGATAGTGGGCTCTTTTTTTTCTCTTCCACTGAGTATTCTGGTGAGTTCTACTCATTCTCATTCACTAAATCAGCTATAAGTTAGTGTCATCAAAGCTAAGCATTCTGCAGAAGACAAATGCACTCTCCTAGGTGGTCACTTCAGATTTTTCTCCTCCTATTTGCATTTCCTCTGGGAGATCAGCCTTTTGGGTTATAAAATGTATTCATGATAACAAGAAAATGTAGGCTCTCCTGGCAGTGTAAAGTATATTTGTTTAGCCCGAGCCCCAGTTAAATTGAATGATGCTAACCTAGAACAACGTTTTAAAAGAGAAAAATGGTATGTATGTGTATGTGTGTTTGAGTGTATGCAAGACTTTATTTATACAAGCTCATTTCTTTTGTATCAAAAATTGATACCCTGGGACTTTCTTGGCGGTCTAGTGGTTAAGACACCATGCTTCCAGTGCAAGGGATGCCAGTTTGATCCCTGGTCTGGGGACTAAGATCCCACATGCCATGTGTTGTGGCTCCCTCCCCACCCCCCAAAAAAATAAATAAAAATAAATTTTTAAATAAAATTTTAAAAAGAACAGGACTTCCCTATAGCTCAGATGGTAAAGAATCTGCCTGCAATGCAGGAAACCCAAGTTTGATCCCTGGGTCAGGAAGATCTCCTAGAGAAGGAAATGGCAACCCACTCCAGTATTCTTGCTTGGAGAATCTGTACAGAGAGGCCTGGTGGGCTACAGTCCAAGGGGTTGCAAAGAGTCAGACACGACTAAGTGACTAACACACTAAAAAAGGGCAGTGCCTGGCATGTAAGTGGGGTTTTATTTGTTAAATACATTTTTTTGTTAAATGTGGAAGTTACTGAGTTAATAGCTTTGACGATTTCTCTAAAGTAACACTTTTAAATGTCAATTTAAAGTAAGTTTTGTGCTTATAACTGTTTACCAAAAAATGCATCTTTATTATTGCAGATGTGAAAAACTTGGAAAAGCACAAAGAAGCATTAATCACAGTCCCACTACTCAGAAACAATCACAGTTAATTTACCATTTTGGTGTGTATATAGCCTTCAAGTCTTTTCTCAGTCAGTGCATATATTTTATAAAGCAAATCATTTTAAAAAGAACATTAACATTGTTGCAGAAACAGTACATTAACTTTTCAAATGCTTGACGTGTAACTTCTCTGTGTTAGTGAGAGCTAATATATTAGGACTGGGCAGTCATTAAAAAATTTGAAGAGATTTTATTAATTTTTTAAAGTTGCTCTAAAGGTGAAGCAATTTGTCTAGGTTAAAACAGTTTGCCCAAACTCAAAGTTTGTCTAGTTTCATTTATATCACTTGTTAAATATCTCTTTTCTTAGACTGCCTTTCTCCAACATTCCTGCCCTTTTATATGAAATGCCCTCTCCTTCTCGAAGCCTTTCCAGATACCCTCATAAGAACAAGACCTTGATCTCCAAAATTCGAGGGTACTTGGTACTCCATATGACCTCACTCTCCCCACCTTCATCATCTTGTAAGCAGATGGGGTAGGAGGTCCTCAGAGGAAGAGAACCAGACCTAAACTTTCAGAACATAAGAGAAGCCATTTTAGGCTGGAGCTATTTTGTGATCTTGGCTACAAATCTTTGCAGAATAGTCTCAGTAGTCAATGATTTTAAGGCAACGAAAGAATGTAAAAATAAACAACTATTACCAAGCCAGGGAGATAACCATATCAGAGTGTCAGAAGACAATGGAACAGTTGTAAAGACTCACAGTTCTGTTTCAAAGGCAAAGATTAGCCTGAAGCATATTTTTGAGCTCTTCTGCAGAATTCAACCCCCGCCCCACCTTACTCCGCAATCATCAAATCGACTAGAACCCAAAGAATGACCCTTTCTGACGCTCATAACTTCTTCAGTCATCTAGAGCTCAACTGTATCATCCTTTGCTTCAGTTCTAGGCTGAATTCTCCTTTGCTCAAGCCTCTTCATGAATATGCATATACCATCCAAACCCCTTCGTGAATATGCAAACACCCTTAGCTTAGAACTTTGTTTTTTGAAGTGTTTTCAATTTTGTTGTTTAGGGAGACTCTACTTTGGGAAATATCTCTGGTGTTGTTACTTGCTGTGAGTAATAAATCCTTCCTTCTCCCACTCTGGCTTGGTTGTATCTTTTGGCTCGACAACCCCAAGAGTCAGATTGGAGTAACAATCTGATTTTTTCCCTCCCTTCTAATGAGGGCAAAATCATAGCTTTTTATCCAAACATTGTACACAGAGCCTGATTCAGGGCCTCTGACACAGTAGGCATCGTCTGCTGAATTAGGCAGCATTAATGTATGTCCCATGGACAGTAATGAGCTAGTGTCATTTTCATATATGACACATAGAAAATAATTGTATGAGTTGCCAGAGTCCAATTCATGGCCAGCCGTGGTCTGGGTTTCTTTTTATGATGATGCCAATGTGATTGGCAGAGACAAATTTTAATTCCATGCTTAAAGCCAAACTGCAGTTGGCTTGGGTTCCTTTGGACATATGAATGATGCCATTGTTTCTGTTGGTGTTTCAGCTCTATATTCTCTCTCAGTTTTTCTCCTGCTTCAGTGCCTTTAGGACAGACGAGAATTGGTAGATAAAGGACAGGTGCAATTAAGGTTACTTCCCGTGGAGATAAAGGCTCAGCTCATAGCATTGTCCTCACCCCGGGGTCCCTCAACCTCTTGCACTCCTGGCCTTTAAGTCTGCCGCATCAGCCAAAGTCAAGGAAATTGAGTCCGAGGGCATCAGCTTAATGGAATAACAATGCTGGGGCGTGGTTTCCCTGTACCATTCAGGAGGGAGGGTGAGCTGGGAGCCCAAAACCCATCTTCTGACTCAGAGGTGAGCAGACCATTCAAATCCCAGCATTCCTGCTTTCAGTGGGAGACAAGTTTCTTACTTCTCAAGTCTTGGTTTCTCTCTCTGGAAAAAAAGAGTACAGATAAAAATCTGTTTCAGAAGCTTATTGTAAAGATTCAGTTCAGTTCAGTTGCTCAGTTGTGTCCGACTCTTTGCGAGCCCTTGGCCTGCAGCACGCCAGGCTTCCCTGTCCATCACCAACTTCCAGAGCTTGCTCAAACTCATATCCATGGAGTTGGTGATGCCATCCAACCATCTCATCCTTTGTTGTCCTCTTCTCCTCCTGCCTTCAATCTTTTCCAGAATCAGAGTCTTTTCCATTGAGTCAGTTCTTCACATCAGGTGGCCAAAGTATTGGAGTTTCAGCTTCAGCATCAGTCCTTCCAATGAATATTCAGTACTGATTTCCTTTAGGATGGACTGGTTGGATCTCTTTGCAATCCAAGGCACTCTCAAGATTCTTCTCCAACACCACAGTTCAAAAACATCAATTCTTTGGCGCTCAGCTTTCTTTATAGTCCAACTCTCACATCCATACATGACTACTGGAAAAGCCATAGCTTTGACTAGATGGACAGTTGTTGGCAAAGTAATGTCTCTGCTTTTTAGTATGCTGTCTAGGTTCTTCCAAGGAGCAAGCGTCTTTTAATTTCATGGCTGCAGTCACCATCTGCAGTGACTTTGGAGCCCAAGAAAACAGTCTTTCACTATTTTCATTGTTTCCCCATTTATTTGCCAAGATTAAATTGTAAAGATTAAAGGAGGTAATTCAAAGCTTTTAGCACAGTATCTGACAGAAATATGTGTGTTAATCACTCACTTGTGTCCGACTCTTTGTGACCCCATGGACTAGAGCCCATCAGACTCCTCTGTCCATGGAATTCTCCAGGCAAGAATACTGGAGTGGGTTGTCATTTCCTTCTCTAGGGATCTTCCCAACCCAGGGATCGAACCCGGGTCTCCGGCATTGCAGGTGGATGCTTTTCTGTCTGAGTTACTAGGGAAGAAATGAATTCTATTCTTATTAAAATTGAACAGGAACCAATAATAGTGTGTGTGTGTGTGTGTTGTTCTTGTTGTTGTTCTGTCGCTGTCAGACTCTTTGTGACCTCATGAACTGCAGCATGCCAGGCATCCCTGTCTTTCACTGTCTCCTGAAGTTTGCTCAAGTTCATGTCCCTTGAGTCCGTGATGCTATCTAACCATCTTATCCTCTGTTGGCCCCTTCTCCCCCTGCCCTCAATCTTTCCCAGCATCAGGGTATTTTCCAATGAATCAGTTCTTCGCATCAGGTGGCCAAAGAATTGGAGCTTTGACTTCAGCATCAGTACTTCCAATGAATATTCAGGGTTGAATGATTGGATCTCCTTGCAGTCCAAGGGACTCTCAAGAGTCTTCTCCAGCATATATAAGATGTCACTTGAAAAACAGTGAACTCCTGTTGGCTAGATGATTCAAACTGCAAATAGGCCACATCTGAAATACTGCCCCCCCCAACCCCACCACGGACACTAAAACCCATGACCTTGGGCATGGACAGGGTGTAACCTAAGGTACAGCAAAGAGGAACAGTATGAGCAACTTTTGCCCTTCCCTTGCCTGGGTGGCTCCTGAAGCTGCCCAGCTGCAATCTGTATCTCCAGCCTTTCTAGAGGAGCCTGAGTGGGTCTGACCAGGGAGGGAGGGTGCTACTGAGAGCCAGGGAATGCTGGGCAGCTTCAGAGGAAAGATTGGGTGTCTGGGGAACAGGTGGGTGGGATCTATGATGCTGCCAGGTTTAGTGGACTGAAATGAAATTCTTGGTCCTCATGATCTAGAGCTGAAGTTGAGAGCAACTTGGTCTCTTTAAGCCAAAACAGTGGCTGAAAAAAAAGCACTTGGAACTTAGCAGAGAAAGGACAAAGAGGGCAGTCATCCATGCATGGTTGTTTGGAATTGGGATACTGGTTGAGGTGAGAGAGCTTAAGAACTCAGGATGTGAAGGGTCTGCGCTGTGTTGCTGTGCTCAGTCATGTCCTCCATGGACTGTGGCCTGCCAGGCTTCCCTGTCCATGGAATTCTCCAGGCAGGAATACTGGAGTACATTGCCATTTCCATCTTCAAGGGATCTGCCCAACCCAGGGATCAAACTCTTGTTTCTTGAGTCTCCAGTCTCCTATATTGACAGGCAGATTCTTTACCACTGTTCCACTGGGCAATCCCATATGAAGGGTCACTCTGTTGCAATTACCTAACAAATGTTTCCTTTGTATTTGAAACTTTCAGGAGTTAGAAGGGGTCCTTGGAAATTTAATGCATTTTTAAAAATACGATGTTTAGATCAAAAAGGCCATGTCTATGAAAGGAGAAGGAAAGTGAATCATGGCAAACCATATTTCAGGAGCTTTATAATCTGATTCAGAAATGACTACTGTGGATTCAGCTCTTACACATTTCTGAGTAGAGTCTCCATCCACTTAGTCATTCATGCATACAGTCATTGTTTTGGACTATTTAAGTGTTGGGCACTGTGCTAAGAGCTGGGAAAACAGAGATAAATAGAAGACACATCAGTAGGCATTCAAGAATAATTAGTTGTGCAAAATGAATCAATATATGATTCCCCATAACTATCTATTATAAATAAATATTTATAATAAAGTAGCAGCAACCTCACAATTATTTACAAAGCATCCTCAAAAATAAAATAGTTATCATCTTCCAGCCAGGAGAAGGTAGAGGAAGATCAAAAAATGTTTCATAAGTAGTTTGTTTAAGCTGAGTCTTAAGTGATGTCTAGATGAAAAATAAATGCATTCTGGATACAAGGAAGAGTATGTTTCAGAAATTACCTTTTTTCTGAATTATATGAGTGTAGGAGTTGAATGAAGGGTAGGAAAAGGAAGAGGGGTAGATAAAGTCATGTGAGTTGGAAGAGAAAGGTGGGGTAGCAGACAGGGGAATACAGGACTGCAGTCTAATAGACTGAGTTTGAATCCCATCTCTGCCAGGATGAATGAATAACTGCTTCGTGACCTTGGAAATCATCTCTAAGATTTCATGTCTTCATCCATTATGATGAAGAACTCACAGTATCTTGTGGGGTTGTAGTGAGAATTTGTGGCCATGTGAGTGAAATTCTGGATATGTAGAAGTTACTTAGTATTTAAACACCATGAGACTTCCCTGGTGGTCCAGTCTAAAACTACGTGCATGCTTCCAATGCTGGGGGCCCTGGGTTTGATCCCTAGTCAGGGACCTAGATTCCACATGCTACAACCAAGAGTTTGCATGCTGCAACTAAAAGACCCCACAAGTAAAATTAAATAAGTAAATAAACAGGATGCTAAGGAATTTGTGCTTCAGTTTGCTTGTTCCAAGGAGCCAATACGGATTTTAATCAGCAAAGCAGCCTAGCATGCATTCACATTCTGGCTTTTTGAGAAAAATAGAACTGACACGATTTGAGCAAGTTGCTTAACCTTTAAGTCTTTGTTCATCTAGAAAATGGAGATAGTAATAGAATTACCTCCTCAACTCTATTATAAAAATTAAATGAAATCACGAACAGCCTTTAGCACTGTGTCTTAACTCAGTAGTAATCTCTCAATATGTATTCATTATTATCTTTATCTTCTATATAGGGATGAGACTGAAAGCAAAAAGACCAGCCAGCCAGGAGGCCTTTGTTAGGGTCCAACTAGGAATCGAGATGGGGCCATACTTTGTGAGATGGGCTGGGTAGCCAGGTAATGGATATTTAAAAAGTAGAATCAACAGGCCTGGGATCACTTAATGTGGAAGATAAGCATGCTTCACAGCATGCTTTTTCCTCTATGGAATAAAAACTGTAGTTGAACTAATTTTCCTAAAGTATGTATGTGCTCAGTCACTCAGTCATGTCCAACTCTTTTGTGACTATAGCCCGCCAGGCTCCTCTGTCCACAGGATTCTCCAGGCAAGAATACTGGAGTGGGTTGCCATTTCCTCCTCCAGGGGATTGTCCCGACTCAGAGATGAAACTCGTGTCTTTTGCATCTCCTGCAGTGGCAGGAGGCTTTTTTACCACCTCGACACCTGGGAAGCCCTCCTGAGGTATGCATTTCTGTTTAAAGGCATCCATTTCCAGTCAGGTCTACATTTCCTGGAAGTCCCTATTAATGAACCATTATTTTTGAGTGTCACAAAGGAAGGGGTCGCTTTGAGTTCAGCAGAATTGGAACAAGTAGGAGAGACCACAGTTGGACTGAACAAATCAACAGAAGTCCAGCAGGAGCTGTGACTTCCAATATGTACCAGACCTGCTCCCCTCTACCCTGCACACAAATCTAAATATATTAGAAGGATTATTAACAACCTTGAACAGTTTAACAGAAATCAGCCTAAGCAATGCAAACCATCTGGATATAGCTAGAATCAACTGTTCTGTCTACACTAGAAAAATGGTTTACATTATCTCTGGTTCTCCAAAAGAAGGAGATTCAAAACAGAAACTGGCTTTCTTACAAATAAAGAGCCATAAGCCAGAGTCGTTGAACTGGCAGAAACTAACTTCTCAGAACACTACAGTGGCCTGATGTGGAAGATTTGGCCACCTCCTCCCAAACCTTTACAAAGCCCTGTTTAATTCTTGTTGGAACTTTAATCTGGAAGAAACTTACAACATCTGATGCAAAATCCCTCATATTCACGAAGGGCCACCCTCACACTTCTCAGACCTGTGAACATGTGTGAATTTCCAGGATTTCCTATTCTTGTCTTTGATAGCAATTCTTATTAAGGCTTTATCCTTTATGAGAAGAATATATGAAACTCTGATGTTGCAGTTTAAGGCCACCACATTTCACTCTCATTTAATCAGTTAAGAACTGCAGATCATCATACATTCTGTTTCAGTGCAGGCCTCTAGTTTTTTTTAGAGACTTTTTTTTTTTTTTCATGTGCACCATTTTTAAAGGCTTTATTGAATTCATTACAATACTGCTTCTATTTTATGTTTTGGTTTTTTGGCCCCCAGAGATGCAGGATCTTAGTTTCCCAGTCAGGAATTCTGCATTGGAAGGCGAAGTCTTAACCACTGAGCCACCAGGGAAGGCCCTACAGCCTCTTTTAAGATTCTGCTCAATTTTCTAAAAGTTTCATAATGTTTTTCCAGCCTCTCAATTATTTGTGAGTTTTCTGTCCCATTGGCTCTTCATGGGTGGGTCTCATCTATCCCAGAATTTTACTTTCCCACTGTGTGCTGATAACCACAAAGCTTCTCGTCTCTTATAATCTCAAAATGTGTGTATATTGTTGCCTGTGGAATAATATGGAGCTGTCCCAGCCACAGGTATCTCAAAAGTCCTAGTTTTCCTCCCAACCCAACAGTAGCTATTGCTACTGTATTCTGCTTGAGAGGACTCATGATCTAAGAACCTTGTAACCCAATAGTAGCTATTGCTCCTGTATTCTGCTTGAGAGGAATCATGATCTAAGAACCTTGTTCTGAGTAGGGGTAACCAAGAGTGTGCTAATCTTTTAAGACAATCATCGTAAGCATACAGCGATCTATATACAAAGATACTCATCATAAAGTAGTGCTAAAATTGGGCTTCCCAGGTGGTGCATTGGTAAAGAATCTGCCTGCTAATGCAGGAGATGCAGGAGACTCAGGTTCAATCCCTGGGTTGGGAAGATCCCCTAGAGGAGGAAATGGCAACCTATCCGAGTATTCTTGCCGGGAAAATTCCATGGACAGAGGAGCCTGGTGGGCTACAGTCCATGGAGTCACAAAGAGTCAGACTCGGCTGAACACACACAGTGCTAAAATTAAGAACCGTCTAGGCATCCATCAATAGGAAATTGTGCTCATAAATAATAATGAAAGTGTAGGTGTTAGTCACTCAGTCGTGCCCAACTCTCTGTGACCCTGTAGACTACAGCCCACCAGGCTCCTCTGTCCATGGGATTTTCCAGACAAGGATATTGGAATGCTTTGCCATTTCCTTCTCCAGGGCATCTTTCCAACCCAGGGATCAGAACTTGAGTCTTCGCCCTGTAGGCAGATTCTTTACCAACTGAGCTACCAATAATTAATAATAATAATTTGACATTTATTTAGTCCTTGCTAAAGTTGGCAGGCCCAGTTCTAAGAACTTTATATATATTGTGCCACTTGCTGCTGCTGCTGCTGAGTCGCTTCAGTCGTGTCCAACTCTGTGCCACCCCATAGACGGCAGCCAATCAGGCTCCCCCGTCCCTGGAATTCTCCAGGCAAGAACACTGGAGTGGGTTGCCATTTCCTTCTCCAATGCATGAAAGTGATAAGTGAAAGTGAATGAAAAGTGAAAGCGAAGTCGCTCAGTCGTGTCCGACTCTTAGCGACCCCATGGACTGCAGCCTTCCAGGCTCCTCTGTCCATGGGATTTTCCAGGCAAGAGTACTGGAGTGGGGTGCCATTGCCTTCTCCAATTGTGCCACTTAAATCATTACAACTCTGTTTATATTTATTCAGGGGAATTGACACAGCCCGTTTTAAAGGATGCTATAGATATAGATCTAACTCATATTGAAAAATACTCATGAAATTTTGTAAAGTGAGAAACAATTATGAAGGTATATGTAATAGCACAATATTAAAACACATCTAAGCTTAGATGTGGATATATACAATAAGTAGTTTCTCATTATAAGCACTTTGCCCAGTTTCAATGTGAACAACGTTTTAGTTACCACGTCTTAGTTAAGTAACACTGATTCCCCAGCAGCGCTTTTCAAATGTCAGTTGCTACAGTCTATTACTGTGAAAAGTGAAGTACAAACTTTGCTGCTAATTCTTCACTCCACAAATCACCATGTAAGTAACAGATGCAAATCCTGTGACAAATCACATCAGTCAGTCCTTTCAGTGTTGATCAGTGATTGGCCATTGCATATTTGTTATTAAGTCCATGCAAGCATGTGACATTACTTTGCCAACAAAGGTCCGACTAGTCAAAGCTATGATTTTTCCAGTGGTCATGTGTGGATGTGAGAGTTGGACCATAAAGAAAGCTGAGCACTGGAGAATTGATGCTTTTGAACCGTGGTGTTGGAGAAGACTCTTGAGAGTGCCTTGGACTACAAGGAGATCCAACCAGTCCATCCTAAAGTAAATCAGTCCTGAATATTCAGTAGAAGGACTGATGCTGAAACTCCAATACTTTGGCCACCTGATGAGAACTGACTCACCATTCCCTGATGCTGGGAAAGATTGAGGGCGGGAGGAGACGGGGACGACAGAAGATGAGAAGGTTGGATGACATCACCAACTCAATGGACATGAGTTTGAATAAACTCCAGGAGTTGGTGATGGACAGGGAGGCCTGGCGTGCTGTGGTGGAAGGGGTCGCAAAGAGTTGGACATGACTGAGCGACTGAACTGAACTGAAGCATATGGTTGTAAAGGGTACAATGTTGGAACCTGATCCAAACTTAGAAAAGAATGGAACAGTTGGCCAAGTAGTAGAAAAGATGTTCACTCCATATCATATAACTTATATAACAAGAAGCAAGCAACTCCTGGTCAAACTACTCTTAAGTTTTTTATCTGTTTTTAAAAAAAGGGACTTCTCAGTGTTTCTAATGTTTTAAATTACACTGTACTAAATAAATATTAACTTTACCATTTTTTCCATTTCACTATACATTTATACCAAAGCCTTGACAAAAACTTTTAAAGATCACAAAACAATCATAATTATCCCCATTGATTATTAAGATCTCTTTGGATTTTATGGCCTTCGTGCCTGTGAAAAGCAAGGATTGCCTGCGTATAGTAGTAAAAAACAAAAAGTCCTTTAGATGACATGAAGATGCTAACAAGATTATTTGGGGATGGTTGCATTACTGATGACTTTTATTATTATTAATATTTCTTTTTTATATGGTGAAGGACAGGGAAGCCTGGCATGCTGCAGTCCATGGGGTTGCAAAGAGTTGGACACAAATGAGTGACGGAACCACAACTACAATGAATAGAGATGTTTAAAATCCAACCTAGTTAGTTAGGCATCTGTTTCTTTAAACATGTATTTTTGAGTTTCCACAACTGGAAGGAATTTGGTGAGTACTGGACATTGAAGAAAGAAAAAGACGAAGGTCACGGAGCACTGCAAATATCTTCCACGTTACACACAATTTTTGCTCTGTGCGTCAAGTATAATAAAGATACAAAAAAAAAAAAAAGGAGACTACTGGAGAGAAAGCTAGGAATTCCTTCTGGGAAAACTGAAGCGGGCCTCTGGCTTCTTATACTCTAGAATTAAAGTTTTGCCTTTAAGGAAAAATGGATCCTAATTGGCCACCAAATTTTATCCTGGAAATTACTAAAACCTAGAGCCCATTTTCTAGAACCAATTTTAGTTCTGGGTCTCACAAACAAAAAAGACAAAGCTAACAAAGTAAGGGGAAAATATGTGAAATCTTTCGCCAAAAAGTATTCAGATACTGATTTTATCTGTTTCCTTCTGTCATTGAAGCTGGACCACAGGGAATTCATCCTGATTTGTCTTGGTTTTTGTTTTCCATACCACTTTTTTACACAAGCCAAGCATTTTGTAGTCAGAGTGTTGAATAGCCAGGAGCACAGATGCAGCCTGCCCTGCCCCTGGGCCCAGGGATGTGACTGACACAGGCTGCTCCTGAATGCTGCCTGTCTGCCTTATCACTCCTTATGTTTTGCCTTCAGTTTTCAGAGTTTTCAAATGAAAGTTTTATGTGTTTATATGGTGGTTTAAATTTTAGCGACGTCCCCAAGCACATTGCAGTTGTGAGTGACCTTATTAGAAGTCTTATTATTATTATGTCTTATTATAAGTCATTATAAGAGTGACAGCATCAAGTAGGGACACCTTCTAACATCAGTAAGTGGAATTCAGAAAGAAAATCTGAATACTGCATGAAAGGATTGTACCACTGGGCTTTTTTTTTTTTTTTTTTTTGATCTCTTCAGTGAATTCTTGTTGGTTAATCTTTCACTTGGGGACCTCATATAGAGCACTTTTCTTACCTGTTGAGAGATGATGATAAATGAGAAGCTTCACTAGTGTCTTGGCAAGGGAGCCTCTCTGATGTTTGCTCCAGAGAACCTTTCTCTAGGAAGCAATGTAGACAGCATTTCCCAAAGTGTACTTTGTGGCTCAGCTGGTAAAGAATCTCCTGCAATGCAGGAGACTTGAGTTTGATCCCTGGGTCAGGAAGATCCCCTGGAGAAAGGAATGGCAACCCACTCCGGTATTCTTGCCTGGAGAATTTCATGGACAGAGGAGGCTGGAGGGCTACAGTTCATGAGGTTGTAAAGAGTCAGACACGACTAAGTGACTAACACTTTCACTTTCACTGTGGCAAGGAGGTAACATCAGTCGAATCATCTAGTGAAAAGTTACCCCTTTGCAGTTTTCTTTAAACCTTATTAAGTTCAAAACCAAGTCTTCAGTCCCATGAAAGTGAAAGAAAGATGTGAAATATGTAGCCTGCCAGGCTTCTCTGTCCATGGAATTCTCCAGGCAAGAATACTGGAGTAGGTTGCCATTCCCTTCTCCAGGGGACCTTTCTAACCCAGGGATTGAACCTGGGTCTCTTGCATTGCAGGCTGACTCTACCATCTGATCCACCAAGGGAAGCCCACTCCCCATAACGACTCACTAAATCTTTTTTTTTAACTGATAATAGGGTCCAAGCTTGGACCTTTCAGCAGACTAGAATATCTGGCTAGAATTTCATAGCAATGTTTAGTTTTGTTTTCTTTCTGTATGGTAGTGATTTATATATTTTTTTAAAAATGAAGGCTTCCCTGGTGGTCTAGTGGTTAAGAATCTGCCTGTCAATGCAGGGGACATGAACAGGTTCAATCCCTGGTCTGGGAGGATCCCACATGCCTCAGAGCAGCCAAGCCCACGCACCACAACAACCAAAGCCTGTGCGCCTAGAGCCTGTGCTCTGCAACAAGAAAAACCAACAAAATGAGAAGCCTGAGCATTGTAACTAGAGAGTGCCGCCTGCTCGCTGCAACTAGAAAAAGCCTGTGCATCAGTGAACACACAGCCCAGTTAAAAATAAATAAATAAGTCTTAAAAATAAATAAATAAATAAATGAGTTCCTTTAAAGACAGATATTAAGAAAACAGTATGAGCCAGTGTTTCATGAATATAGCTAAACATTTTGCCAGTGGTCTTTGAAGACCTAAAGTTTGGAATATCAATAATTTGAACAAATTGTAGGCTAGGCGTCAAAAGGCCTAGATTTATATTTGGGGTCTTTGTAACTTTAAGATGGTTGCAAGCCCTCAGCCTGTCTGTCTCAATGTTCTCATCAACTAATTTTTAGGTTAGGCTGTATGTGATTTGCAGTAATAGCTAAGAGACTTTCCTTTAAACTTGAATGCTCCCAAATAATTTACAAACACCATTGAATCTTCACAACCACGCGATAAGGTAGATTTGCAGAAAATGGAGCCAAGATACAGAGAGATTTTGCCCCAAGAGAATATTTTTTTTCAGTTTACTTTTGGCTCTGCTGGTTCTTTATTGCTGCGCGGGCTCTCTCTAGTTGCTGCGGTGAGCGGGGGCGACTCTCCAGTTGTGGTGCATAGCATCTCACTGCGGTGGTTTCTCTTGCTGTGAAGCATAGGCTCTAGGCGTGGGCAGGCTTCAGTAGTGGCAGCACGTGGGCTGGGTAGTTGCGGTGCCTGGGCTTAGTTGTTCCACGCCGTGTGGAATCTTCCCAGATCAGGGATCAAACCCATGTCCCCAGCATTGGCAGGCAAATCCTTACCCACTGGGCCACAGGGAAGTCTCCTAAGAGAATACATTGAGTAGAATGAAACCAGGAATCAAATGCAGATAGTCAGGCCCTAGACCCCATACTCCTCACCATGAAGATCAACAATGTAGATTCTCAGGACACACTGCAACATTTGTTTTAAATTCCAGAGATTCAATGTGTCCATCACCTTCTCCCAGATTATCTTCCAGCCATACCATTTTATGTGGTGGAAACAGCATCAGCCTTAACGTGGACCTGATGGGTGAAGCAGGGCAGACGAGTGGCCTGAGGGGGAAGATCTGTCCATCTGTCGGCTGCCCTTCTGGCTGCAAAGTGGTAGAATGAGCCACCTCTTCCCAGCGCTGTCAGAAGGGAGAGAGACCGTTTCCATCCAAAGCCAGGGAGCTCTGGATGTTGCGGGATCACTGAAAACATTCTCCAAGTCCTATTTCTCCAAAGTGCAGATGATCACAGTGCATTATGGATAGTCTCTGCCGCTCATCCTCATTTCCCACATCTGCTCCCAGGAGTTGGACAGGGAAGCTTGGTCTGCTGCAGTCCATGGGGTCACAAAGAGTCGGACATGACTGAGCTACTGAACTGAACTGAATTCCCATCAAATACACCTGTATATATCTTTATGATCTAAAGATTAGGCAATCATAATTGCATTTTATACACCCAGTGAAAACTGTAGAAAGTATCTGCTTTTTCTTGGCCTGACCCCATTGTGCTCTGTAGAGGAAATTCTCAGGCACGTTCTAGAATAAGGCATTTTTATCTGGTTAAAAGGCCTCATGAAGGCCAACTAGCAAATTTTCTGCTGCTATTAGTTTACACGTTGAGTTATAAGTGTCTCAGAAGGTCCAAATTAAAAAAAATAAATTTCAAAGCTATTATAATTTAAAACTTAAAAAAATCTTTGCCAGGCTATGTTAGAAAATGATTTTTTCCCTGGCGTAAAAAATTAAATATTTCTATATAGGAATGATCTGTGACTTTCTAATTATTTTTTAAGGCAGGAAGGCAGTTTTTAATAATACATCTAGTTTTGTCTATCTGCTTCATTTTATTATTAGGAACAGATACACAAGTTTGAGTAAACTTGACCCATACTGAGCACCCAACATATATCTTTCTTTGGGGAGTTGTGTTATTAGAGAAAAGCCTCTGTTAACTTATGTCCTTGTTTATTTTGAAATTAAACAAAGTGTAAAGTAATTTTATTCTAAACATATGCACAGATTGGAGAAGGCAATGGCACCCCACTCCAGTATTCTTGCCTGGAAAATCCCATTGACGGAGGAGCCTGGTGGGCTGCAGTCCATGGGGTCGCCAAGAGTTGGACACGACTGAGCGACTTCACTTTCACCTTTCACTTTCATGCATTGGAGAAGGAAATAGCAACCCACTCCAGTGTTCTTGCCTGAAGAATCCCAGGGACGGGGGAACCTGGTGGGCTGCCATCTATGGGGTCGCACAGAGTTGGACACGACTGAAGTGACTTAGCAGCAGCAGCAGCAGCATACGCAGATTCCAGAGTATGTGGGCATGGAAGGCTGGTGCTAATACTTATTGGCATGAAGGTACTACTCAGACTATTATTTTTTAAATCTCAGATCACTTTGGGAGACTGACAGTTGATTGTTTTAAAGTGTGGAATTTACTAATCACTTGAATCTCCCATATCTCATTTAGCAGAAATTGGATTTCTGGGGAATTAAATTTTGAGAAAAGGTGTATAGTATTCTATCTTCTAGATCAAACATAGGAAAAGTATTCCCATACTTAGTTCTCACTAAATACCTTTGACATAACCGTCTTGTGATATGAGTATTTTACATCAGAAGAAAAACAGTTATGAAGTTTCCAGTGGTTAGCAGAGGCCAGAACAAAACAAATATTGAACCAAATAATCTGATTTCCTGCTTCACAGAGATAGCAATGAGAGAAGGGCCATCAAAACACCACTTAACAAGCACTGAAGTTAAATAATGTGTTGAAAAAAAATGTGAACACATCCTGCAGGATGGTGAATAAACCACTCTGGGAGTTGCATGTTCATGTGGGGATCTAAGCATAATTTCATGTGACCAAGGTAGACTCAATCATTAAATATCATTCTTTCAGTTAAGTAACAATATTCCTTTCTTGAGGATGTATGCAAACCAGATATACAGGGTAGAGGAGCAGATTATGTAGTCTAGGGTTTTCAACTCAACAGAGTGATGACAAGGAAAAATGAACTGCAGAAGCTTTTTAGAAAAACGGAATCAAACTAAGAAGTGAGTTATAAGTCAGAACACATAATTCCGTAATTCGTAATGAGCTCTACCATTATTCACATGACAGTGTGTCTGGGTTATCTCCGTGTATATACCTGACCCTCACCTCCGGAACACTGAGCCCTCCCAGGGAAGATCCTGTGTCTGTTTTTCTTCCTTGTGTCCTTGTCACCTCAAACAGCATCTGACACAAATTGAGTACCAGGTAATTGTTTGAATTAATGAATTGATTGATCCATTGATGAATGGCTGACCCAGGTAATTGAGATGGCTACACAGAGCCAAAATTCATTTGAAATTATTGGCACCTAAAAGGAATGGTATGACCAGATAAGACACAATTTTAGGATCTTCTGTGACTCGGAGGCCAAATTAAGGTGACAGGTTTTCAGGAGTGAAAGCATGCATGTTAGTATAAAGCAAATATATGTCCTAGTGATTTATATGAAAGTTGATAATTAATGTATGTTATAGCAATTTGTTTCAAACTGTTCTATAGGCTTCCCAGGTGGCTCAGTGATAAAGAGTCAGCCTGTCAGTACGGGAGATTCAGGTTCCATCCCTGGGCCAGGAACATCCCCTGGAGAAGGAAAGGGCAACCCACTCCAGTATTCTTGCCTGGGAAATCCCATGAACAGAGAAACTTGGTGGGCTACAGTTACAGGGTCACAAAGAGTTGGACATGACTTAGCGACTAAACAACTTACTTCCATCTGCCAGTGGGGATTTAAAAAAACAAACAAACAAAAAAAAAAACAGACGTTAAACTAGACTAAGGTTCAGTTTCCGAAGTTTCTAGAGATACCCCTTGGAATGTGGAGATGGAGAAAAGTATGGATGGGATGTGGGACTTGAAACCCTTTTGCTACCACACTCTGGCTGGTATCAAGTGGCTCATTTTGTTTCCAGAGAATTAATGTTGTTTCCAAAAATTAGCTCTCATAAGGCTCATTCAGGTAACCAGTATTGAATATGGAAATGAGATTTTTGTTCATACAAGTCTATTACATTATAGTTTATGAATCACAGTGGCTAGGTGCCAGACTTTCTTTCAAGCTAAGCAGGCTCTTTGCTCTGCTCCTCCAGCTGAGTCTTTTATTTGAAGTGTTTCTTCATCTTGGCTCATTTAGCCACCGACAGAAGTTGCCCTATGGGAGATAACATCTTATGTTTATTTACTTTATAGCATTATCACCTCTGGGCTCATTGCAAGTGAAAAACATATCAGAAAAGAGAAAAATCTGATTTCAGAAAGCCACAACTCCCTTTACCCTGACATTGTTTTTGTTCGTGCTTATTATTCTACTGAGAGTTAGCACATTTGCCTTCTGATGGGTGGTCTGTGCAAAGAATTAAATGTGTTACTGACATTGGCATCACTTTGGGCAGGTCCAAGTTCAAAATACAATTACATGTGTGCTTGCTCACTTACACACACACACACACACACACTTCTTCAAATGAACAAGAAGAATCTTATCAGTACCTCAGTTCTCTCTGCCAATTCCCGCTAATCCTCCAAGCCTCAGAAACAAGATAATAGAATTGATGGGCATATTGGAGTAATTTTGGAAACAGTGCAGTGAACTAGAAGCATCCCTTACTTCACTCTGGAATTTTACCTGAAACTTGCATAACTATACATCCCATCATCTTTTCCTCTTTTCTGACTTTTAATGTTAACACTACATTTTCTTATAAGATCGCCTATCTGTTCTCACCTCCATAAATAGAAATGAACTCTAAAAATTTTTTTATCTGCAAATATTACTCCAAATGACTTTGGCAATAATCTCCACAAAAAATAGAATTAAGACAAATTCAAAAAATTGTTTAATGTTAACTATTTATAGGAAACAGATTTGCATATGTGTGTATATACTATGTTCTACTCCCAAAGTCCCTAATGCAAAATTAGAATTCATCAAAGATAACAACATCCTCCACTTAACTGGTAGAAAGGCAGCTCATTAAAGTGACGAGGCCCCCTTCCAATCATGATATGGTGAAGTCCACCAGCCTCACCAACACACACACAGCGTTGTTTTCAAATGTGAAAGGAAGCTAAGTTCATGAGCCGTTGATGAAAGCTTCCATTATAAAAGAGAGAGACTATGACAAAGAAACAGGAAAAAAAAGAAGAGACAGACAAATTGGGGACAGAAAAATTCCCCCCAAATCATGTGTAGTCATCTCAGAAACATAGGAGAAGAAATTGCATTTATAAAACAAGAATTAAATGTAATTTCTATAAGGTATAGCAGAGAGCATAAAAGACCTCTTGGAAATTAGAAATCTAAGAGTAGAAATAAAATAATCTTTGAAAGGGATAAAATCACAAAAGTCTCTTGCTGACTGGAGCAAAACAAAAATTGATGGAAAATAAGAGAGGAGCTATATGAAAATTACAGGACCATATGTCTGACCATATTGAGAGTGATTTTAGAGAGGACTGAAAGAGATTGATAAGAATTAGTGATGGGTACACAGAAAGCAAGGCAAAAAGACAGAAATAAAGCAATTGACCACTGCCTAAACAACGTGCCTGGTAAAAACACTGTTGATTTCACAGAACATGTGGGAGGGCGTACATACCAGGAGCAACGTGTGCAAGGGACACTGCAATGATATGTTTAAAATATGTCGAAGGTTATCTTTAATAGAACTTTCAAATTTGCAGGATACTATTAGAATTATCTCTCTACAAATAATCTGTATATGTCTTCTACGTCCTATGTTCTAGTATTAGTGATAATGGAGTTCCTGGAGTAGTCATCCATTCCTTTTACGCAGTGACTTAAAATCAGTAGCCAAAGTTAAGAACCAGTGTTTGCAAAAGAATGGTATTTTTCCTTTCGAAATGGCCTCTAATTCATGACAAGATCAAAACTTTGCCTTTCTTGGTTCTATGCTATGTTACAAATGTACAGCTACAATTGGCTTTTGCTATGTTAATGTTTTACCCAATTTTAAGATATGGTTTTGTATTGCATTATGTACACCATGCAGTGTATGGTCCACAGGCTTTTCATTAGCTTCCCACCTTAGCAAACCAGAGTGCCCTTGAATTGCCTTCCCTATGGTTCTGATAAGCTGGACTTGATTATTTTAGTGTTGGCTGTCAGAATTTGGAACTTGGTTTCTTCATGGGCTTCAATTGATAAACCATTGTTTGATAACTTGACAAAGCACTTCTGTATTGTTGACATTCGTCTCTATATTGTCGACATTCGTCTCTATATTGTCATTACCAAGGCTCTCTGGGCTAGTTCTCTGTAAAATTTAGTTTTCACAAAACTGTAGGTTCTGATTTTTGATTAAATGTTTCAAAGTCAAATGACTTAATCAAATACAAGAAATGATGAGCTAATGGAATTGATATCTCTTCCATGGAGTCCAATCAAGTCCTGTCTGTAAAATAAATTAGCAACTGATCATCTCAGAAATTACAAATACAGTTGCATGGTTTTCTATTTTAATTAAGGAGTTGAAATAACATTCCATTATGAATCAATTTCCCTCTTTTAGAATTATCTAGGCCACTTCAACTTTCTTAACTGGCTTCCTCCTAAGCTCCAGAGCTCTTATGAACCCCTTTTGTTCATTTGAGTGTGTGGATTCAGAGATATAAAACCTGAAAAATGTAGGAGGGTGATTCTGGTGCCCCATTTCCTTGCCTGCAAATCATATATGGCAGCACTAAACTAAAATGTAAGTTAGGCAAATAAAGGAAGTGTGCCAGCAAGTGAAAATAAGACGTCTTAAAAACTGGTATTCTATTGAAAACTTTTAGGAAAGAGAAATTAGGAGAAAGTGGTGATTAGATTTATGTTTTAAGTGATCCCGGTAGTAATATGAAGATGATGAAAGCAGCTAATACTTAGCTGAAGTCATTGTTTTCAGTTCTTTTATGTGTACTCACATTTAAATCTCACATGAGGAAAGTACAGTAGTATTTCAGGTATACAGTAAGTATTTTAGGTGTAAGTATAGTAGTATTTCAGGGGTAAGTACAGTAGTATTACAGGTGAGGAAACTGAAGCATAGATATGTAAGTTGGTCAAAGTCACCAAATTGGTGATTGTCTGCAGAAACCCAGATCTGAGCCCCAGAGTGTAGCAAGATTAACCAGGAGTCATTGTAGCAGCGAACATGGGAACAGATGAGGGCTGGACCTATGCCCTGCTTAGCCCAGGGTGAAGTTCATTGGAAAAAAAAAAAAAAAGGTATTCCAGTATTGTGGTCATTAGGAAGCCTGCTTGAGACTCAATAGGTTTTAAATTATAGTTTTATGAAATATGCCTTGACATTACTATTCCCTGGTGCCAACCTGGGCATTTCTTCTAGCTTAAAAAAAAAAAGCTCAATCATAGACTTCTCAGAGTAAAATCCTATATGGATGTGGTTTTTCTTTTTAGCCAAAGAAGCATTTACAAATCACTCACTTGATCAAGGCATTAGTATAAATCTGCTAATGGAATCGAGTTCAGAAAGGCACACTGTACAAACAAAGCTTTGTTCAGATCACACAATTGCAGAGATGAGCTGACAGTTAAAGATTCAAGTGGAACATGGCTTGAAGAGTTATGCTCTAAGGTGTGAAAATACATTTAGTCATGTTAGTATTAGTTTAGCCCTGATCCCATGCTAATAATGGAGAAATTGGTGACCATTGAGCATTGGTTGCTTTTACGTTGCCATTACATTTAATGCTTCGATCAAAAGTGCTTGAACTGTGAATATCTTTGCTACTGAGAAATCATGTCAAGTTTTTAAGTCAGTTCTCATCCTGATAGAGGCAGAACATTCCAAGAGTAAAGGTCTTATTTCTGACCCCCCACATCATCCTAGAGTGGTAACAAAATTTACCGAAGAGCAAAGATTAGAATCGCTGATAGACTGAAAAGTCGCATTTTTTATCCAGGAATTTTTCATTTATTTTTTGTGAGGCAGAGGTTGTGTGAACACCAGATGCCAATCACACAGCACCAGTGGATTTGCAAGATTATCAGACTGGGGAAAAAATGAAGATTAAGCACAGGATACAATGGAGATTACTTATGGTAATGAATTGTATAATTTTTCTAGACAGCGTTGGATTAATGTTCATCCTGAAAAGAGATTACAGGAGATCTGTTTCTTGCAGTAAACAAATATTAAGCAGATCATACATGTACAACATATGAATCGAGAGTCCTGAAGCACATATGATTTATCATTTACACGGGGAAAGTTAACCCGTTCTCTACTGTGCAGATGAAAGTCACTGGAGTCTTGTGGGGGTGGAGGCAGTGTCCTCGGAGCCACAACGCTTCTTGCTCTGAGTGGAGCCTTGAAGAGGCTATCGAGTTGTCATAGCCCAACACCTGCAGCCTTACTTGTGACAAGTGCCACTCCCCTTCCCGTGACCATCATGGAAGCCAACTTTGCTTGCCTTACTTGCGGGTTGCCTGGACCCTGGAGGAAGCAGCAGGGGATCCAGGTGGCACTGTGCATCCATACTTTGTACACTCACAGAGTCTGATCCCCGGTGTCTACTCTTCCCTTTTGGCTTGTGGTTGGTGGTGTTGGGGAGGAGATAGAACAGGGTGGGGGGAGGGGTGTACTGAGTTCTGCACTCGCTCAGGGTGAACCTCCACCCACCATCCACCCCCCGGCCGTGGGAACATTGTGCTCATTTTTAGAATCAGCCTTTGATTCCTTTGTGGACAAGGAAATGGCAACCCACTGCAGCATTCTTGCCTGGAGAATTTCATGGACAGAAAAGCCTGGTGGGTTTCAGTCCGTGGGGTTGCAAAGAGTCAGAAAGAACTGTGACTAACACTTGATTTATTTGTAGAGTTTTTGCCATCAGCTTCTTTTTTTTTTTTAATTAAACACATTAAGAAAAAAATTTTTTTTGGCCTCTCAACATGTGGGATCTTAGGTCTCACCACTAGGGATAGAATCCATTCTCACTGCAGTGGAAGCATAGAGTCCTAACCCCTTGATCCACCAGGGAAGTCCTTATCAACTGGTTTTTAGAAAACGGTGCCCTGGGTACCTGGTTTTCATGTTCACACTAAAATAGCATTTTCTTAAATTTCCAAAACAATACACTGAGAAGGGTACGCTTCTGTGGGATTCTTTCCCAAACCTGTTACAACCTCAGTCTAATCATGCAAAAGCATCAGACAAGCCAAATTGAGAGATGTTCAACAAAACCAATGACAAATAATCTTCATAAGTACTGTATTTCTGTCTTGCAAGTCAGAAGACCAGAGGACTAAATCTCTATAATTTCACCACCCCAAAGTAGTGACCATTAACATCTTAAAGCAGACTAGACTCTTTTCATTTATGTGTGCTTAGCCACTCAGTTGTGTCTGACTCTCTTCAGCCCTTTGGACTGACTCCTCTGTCCTTGGGATTTTTCAGGCAAGAATACTGAAGTGGGTTGCCATTTTCCTCCTTGGAAAATGGATCTTCCTGACCCAGGGATTGAACTCACATCTCCTATGACTCCTGCATTGCAGGTGGATTCTTTACCTGTTTAGCCATCGGGGAAGCCCATCTTTGCATTTCTATTCCCATATTTTCTTTAGGAAAATAATATTATTCTGTTGTGCTTGTGGTTACTGCTGCTGCTAAGTCGCTTCAGTCGTGTCCGACTCTGTGCGACCCGATAGACGGCAGCCCACCAGGCTCCCCCGTCCCTGGGATTCTCCAGGCAAGAACACTGGAGTGGCTTGCCATTTCCTTCTCCAATGCATGAAAGTGAAAAGTGAAAGTGAAGTCACTCAGTCGTGTCCAACTCTTAGCGACCCCATGGACTGCAGCCCACAAGGCTCCTCCGTCCATGGGATTTTCCAGGCAAGCATACTGGAGTGGGGTGCCATTGCCTACTGCTTTATTCACTTAAAGGTGTATTGTGAACAAATTTCTCTGAGAAGTAAGTGTGCATGTCCTCTGAGATGAATGCCTCTGTCTGTGGATAAGGACTCAGAGCTGATTCCCTTACACCATGTTATTGCTGTCACCCTTCTTCACACGGTGGAGCTGGGGATGCCACCAACGCAAGCTACAGAGAACATTGTAGTCAGGGAGTGCGTGTGTGCTAAGTCGCTTCAGTGGTGTCTGACTCTGCAACCCCATGGACTATAGCCCTCCAGGCTCCTCTGTCCATGGGATTTTTTCAGGCAAGAATACCGGAGTGGTTGCCATTTTCCCTTTCCAGGGAATCTTCCTGACCCAGGGATGGAATCCACTTCTCTTACGTCTACCTGCATTAGCAGACGGGCTCTTTACTAGTAATGCCGCCTGGGAAGGTCAGGGAATGGCCTCCTGCAGTTTAGTTTCCCATCTACTTGAGCTGCAGGCATCCAGGAAGAGTTCATGATTTGCTTTGAAAAGTGCCTCCCTTGCTGGAATTGAGAGTGAGAAATTTCTTGAGCAGGTTTTCACATTCAGTGGACAAATAGTAGGAGATATGGTGAATTGTATTCAGTAATGTTCCTTCTGCACCTTTTAAGTTCTGTCTATCTAAAGGCAGGGATCTGTGTGACCAGTGTGTTTAAAGAATGACTCAGACCCCACATATCTGCTGCGATGCCATCTTAATTTGGGGGCTGACAGCTCAAGGGGATGGGGGGCTTCCACGTAAGGCATCCCACTTATTGCCAAAGGTGAATTTGTGACTGAAGCCAGAGTCTGCCACCTTGATATTCAAGTCAGCATCCTGGGTGGATTGTCCAGCTGCAGTACTGTCTGGTGGACATTCTCTGGCAGAAATAGCCTGAGGCCTGTTTCTCTTTCGTGCTGCCATGATCCCTTGGTTGATGGAGCATCCCTCCTCCGGCAGCACACTCCACGACAAGGGAGTGTTTCCTCCGTGTCCATCACTTCAGATAGTTTCACGATGTTGGGGTGATCCAAGACCTTCATTATCTTGACTTTGTGGGACAGTGTCTGGAGCCCCAAGGATTCCTACTGGCTCTTGTGAATGATCTTCACAGCCACCTCTTTCTCAGTCAGGATGTGCCAAGGCCACCTCACCTTGGTGAAGGTAACCTTGTCAACAGTCGTTGCCCATATGGGTTTTCTCCTCAGCAGAGATGGAGGCAAGAGGCCTCAAAGCAGATTGCCTTTGCTGTTGAGATAAGGTGCCCGCGAGGTCAGCTTAAAAATGGAGAAACGCTGGGGGAAAACTGGATCCAAATCACCTCAAAAGAGAATCCTGAAAAGCTCACCTGAAAAGCTGATCTTTATAACAGAGTCAAAACGCAGAGCCAGACAAAAATGAAGTTGAACAGCGATTATTAACAAACTGGTATTTTTAAGTAAGAAAAGTGAATTTTTTAAAATGGCATAAAGAATAAAAAAGAAAAATGAGAAAAATAAAAGGGAAATGAGAAAAATCAAAAAGAATAAAGAAAAAGTGAAATAAAAAATAATAGTAAACAAAATTGCCAAAAACCCCACAATGTCAAGGAAGAAACTAACTTTGGTCAGAGTCCCTCAGGTCACTGGAAACCAGCTTCCTGAACTAAAAGATACAAAAACACTTAGTCCAGGCAGGGTCTTAAATAGATGGTTGGAGTCCCATAAGAGTGGCTCCTTATTAGGTCATAGGAAGAAATGTACCTAACATGAATGAGAATAATCGACAGCCAATAGTCTCATGTTTTGGTTGCCAGAACTCTTAACTCTTAAAAAGAAATCGGGACTTCCCCAGTGGCCGGTGAGTAAGACTCTGCCTTCCAGTGCAGTGGGTACAGGTTCAAACTCTGGTCCAGGAACTATGTTTCTACCTGTCTTTTGGCCAGAAAACCAAAACATAAAACAGAAGCAATATTATAACAAATTGGATAAAGACTTTATAAAATGGTCCACATCCTGCCCCCTCAAAAAAAAAGAGAGAATGTGGCAAATTGTATCAATTTGCATGACCAATCCTAAAACCTCAAATTGCCTATTTAAAAAAAAAAATCTTTAGCTTCTTTTAAACATGGAAACTGATAATATATTTCATGCTCAAAATTCATTATATATATGCTTTATCTTATAGGGCAGTTTGAGGTTCACAGAAAAGAGAGGAAATCACAGAGTTCCAGCAACCCCCTCCTGACCCACCCAACACCTTAGCATTTCCTTTTATTAACACCTTGCATCAGTGTGGTACCTTTGTTACAACTGAGTCAACATTGGTTCACTACTATTAACTAAAGTCCTGAAGTTTACATTGGGGTTCATTTTTTGTGTTGCATATTATGTGGGTTTTGACCAATGTATAATGACGTGTAGCTCCCATTACAGTGACATACAAAAGTTTCACTGCCCTGAAACTGTGTTCCACCTATTCATTCTGTTCTCCTTCCCTGTTAACAGCTAGCAGCTACTAATCTAGCGAATCGCCATCGTTTTACCTTGTCTGAGTCATGTGGTTGTACAGTATGCAGCCGTCTCAGGTTGTCTCCTTTCACTTAGCGATATGTAGTTAAGGTTCCTCCAAGTCTTGTTAGGACAGGATACCTATTTCCTTATATGGCTAAATACCGTTCCAATATATATGGACTTATATAGAAGTTTGCCTATCCATTCACCAGTTTAAGGACATCTGTATTGCTCCCAAGGGAAAACTAACCATACTCTGTGTACCAGCTACTTTCTAATACTTTGCCTCAGCCTGATGGGTGAATCTCTAAACTGAATATCTTTATTCTCATTTTCAGGTGAAAAAACTGAGCATCTAGCTACACATAGCTAGCATATGGGATTTGCAGTCTCCTAGGATGAGTCAGATGTGCAGAAATGTAATTTTAATTCTTTATACCTGAACTCAGATTTCTGAGCCCCTGTTTCTGCTCATAGCAGAAAACACTGAATATTTCCAGTGAAAAGTGGCTCAGTCACTTCTCCTTTAAAACTTGGTCTCTTTTGTACCAGGAATAAATGAGATTTGGGATTCTCTCTTCCCCTTCCTTTCTGTTGATCTGGTGAATCGCGTTGTACAGATGTTCATGAGGTTCTTCTATGGCTTCCCAGAGGTGCCTCCTGGCTAGGGTTTTGGGAGTAGTCCTCCACCTTTGCATCCCTTACTGAAGTTCCCCAGCTGATTTTAACTCACTGAGTTTCTGGAGAAAGCGAGGCATGTGGTTCTGGGCTTGCTTGGCCCCACCTGGGTGCTCCCTGAGGTTGGTCCAACACATTTTCCACACGCTCTCTCTCGGGACCTTTCATCCACAACCCTGCAATGATGCTCCCTCTCCACAACGTCCCAAAGGGCATGTTGATTCTCTGCTTTTCAGAGCTGCAGGAACATTTTTAGGTATCTTGGTGCCCCTATTGGAGCCAAAAAAGAATGGTGGATAGAGGATGTTTCAAGAATACAGTTCTAAGAGACACAAAGAGGCAGATGACATTTTGCAAATAAGTAGTTTCCAAAATAAGTCAGGGAAGCATGAAACAGAGCAGCTTCAAAAGTGCCTTGCTCAAAAGCATAATTTGTTCAAAAGGTCAGTATTGTTGTCAGATACTACAATGCCCTGTAGTTGTGTAGTTTCTGAAATTTAACCACCTACACAAAGAAAGTATTAGTTAGGAAAAATTAAAAAATTACTAAGGTACTGTTCCAGACATTAGGTGACCTGATACAAATGTATTGTCTAGAAAAACTTCATCAACATGTAATTTTATTTTTTCCCTAGATTGTTGTGCATGTATCAGGCTTGCTCCCTACTTGCTTAGAAGGTTGTTTCAATAACTGAGATTCCTAGCCTAGAATGATCATGGGAAAAATGGAGAAGAAAATACTTTGACACATGTAGACTGCTTTGGAAAGTGCTGGCGCTAAATGTCCAGGGGTACAATGTGTGGGATGTCAAATTGTTTACCTGTTTATTTCATGGAAGGTGTAGCATAAAGACGAACTGCATGTATCATTAGAAACCAAGTATTCTCTGTTGGTCCACTCTTTTAAATTTTATGCCCTGATTTTTCACCAAAGGGAAATATCTTTAATGTCTTTTGTATTCTATAGCTGTTTTATGTATTTAGATTCTTTTCCACTGTTTGCTTACAGATAAGTCTGGAGCATACCAGCACTTTGCCTGAACTTTAAGATGTGTCCTACAAGTTGTAGGGAAGACCTTGTAAGCAGTGATGCTGTGCTCTCTACATAGAACTTGGGATTAATCATTGAGATTCTTTGTAAGCTTTAAGTTGTATAATTTACAGAATATGATCTTGTAGTCTCTAAAATAGTAAAGAAGGTATTTGAGTGTTTATTATTTGAGTGGGGGAAAAAGAGGGATATGGACTGTAGATTTGAGGGGAGAGGTTGGTGACCCACCATTGCTTCAGGACTTGTTCCTCTTAAGCTTTGGAACTGGAGCATCCCCAATAAGCATTAAGCATCCTGTCCCTTCACTCAGCAGTGAGCAGTTGGTACTTCATTTTCAAAGTCACAGAGCATGAAAGAGACAGATAGCAGTGTTTGCACTGTGCCAGGTGTCAACAGGCTTTTCTGGATCGTGATGATGATATCTTTCCTCCCTAAATAATTTTTACAAATGCAGTGATGAAGACAGATTTCTGTTAACTGTCTTTGATGGGTCATAAGTTGAACTAGCACTATATTTTTTTTCCTGAAAATATGCATAGTTGTAACATGGTATTTAATAGGACTTTCCTGTAGCTCAAATGGTTAAGAACCTGCCTGCAATGCAGGAGACCAGGGTTCAATCCTTGGGTTGGAAAGTTCCTCTAGAGAAGGGAATGGCAATCCACTCCAGTGTTCTTGCCTGGAGAATCCATGGACAAAGAAGCCTGGCGAGCTACAGTCCGTGGGGTTGCAAAGAGTCGGACACGACTGAGTGACTAACACACACACATTTAATAGCTTGAGGCTTATTTCTACCCAAATGAGCACAGCTGTAAGAAATGATGACCCTCTCATCTTCATAGCGATAAAATGGCTTCCTAATGTGTTTCCCTACCTTTGAATTTTCAGTTCATTCCTCTGGATTTCCTAGCTCCATCCTTTACCCTCTCGGAAACCCTGTGAAAATGCACGACTTTTGACCAGATGACAAAGCACAGAGGATGAAATCAGTTGCATTCAATTATGATATGACAAAAAGCCTTTCAAAATCTTTGTCACAGTGCAGCATTCAAGCAACATTAAACATAATAGAGTAAAAGTAGACCGAGGAAGAGAGTTAATATTTTGACAGGAAGTTTTGTGAACTAAATCACGCAAATTTCAAAAGAGTCGTTGATGAATAGCTTTGGTAGTTTCTAACGGGGGCCTACTTTCCAATCATATGTGCAATGTCTTCTTATTGATTAATCTTTGGAGCTAAAATTAACTGTTACATTATTTTCTTGGTACGCTTTTATATTTCTCAAAAAAGCAAGTCTCCATTGCTGAGTTGCATTCAAGAAAATAACAGGAAGTGAGGTGAAGAGTAAGATAAACGTTCCTTTTTTGGGAGGGGGTGATGGCTTTTTTAATTTTTTATTTATCTGTTTATTTACTTATTTATTTGGCTGCATAGGGTCTTAGTTGTGGCACATGGGATCTCCGTTGTGTCCTGTGGGATCTTTCACTGTGGTGCACGAGCTCCAGAGCATCGTGCTCAGTAGTTGCGGCAAGCGAGCTTAGTTGCTCCGTGGCATGGGGAATCTTAGTTCCTCAACTGCGTCCCCTGTACTGCAAGGCAGATTCTTAATCACTGGACCCCCAGGGAAGCCCCCAAGACACACGTTTCTATGTTGTGTTCCCTGTCTTCCTATTCTATGTATTTAAACAACAGCTTGTATTTTATAAATTACTATAAAGATAAAATTTTCAAGTTTAATTCTACCGTATTGGGTTGTAGGAAAATAAAAGCTTCTGATAGGGTTAATCTAGCTACATAAAATTCCATGCTAAGTATGATCATAATCTTGGTCTTTGATTAGATCTGAGCTTGTAATATCTTGTGATTAATCAAAATGGGTTGTATTGCGTGTAGTATAAGTCATCTTCACAGATGGGATGGGGAATCATCAGAGTGCTCTTGAATATTTGTTTTAATCCCTTGTAGGATAAAATGGCTTTGGATCTTTTTTTTTAACTTTAAATCAGACTGAGTTCACCAAATAAATGACTGAGAAGAAATTTTGAAGTCCAGTTTTGCTAGGATTATGGGTCAGAAAAGAAGAAACTTGGTTTCTAATTCATAATATTTCAATGATTCATTGAACATACTTCATATATTAAAAAAATCTTGTAAAACTTAATAAATATTCCTATTTGTTTATAGTTTGAATAAAAATCTTCATAAAAGAATATGACAAAAAAACCTTTCATAGGATAATATTGAGGTTTTTATTGTTTTCAACAACACAAAAGATTTTTCAAGATTAATAATTGCCCCTCTTCTAATTATTTAATTCCAGTCTAATTGACATCTGATAACAAAGAGCTTTGCTTTGGCAACTAAACTACCTGACATCTAACTCCCAGAAGCACAGCAGGAGCGCTCACACACAAAATGTTTACTGAATGTGTCTGTCATTTCAGCCAATTGAGTCTCACAAGACACAATTTCTCACAAGTGTTGCTCACCAAAAACTGTAAATTGAACTGTCTGCCCCAGAGCCACACACATGAAGGGGCTCAATAAATACATGTCTAAGATTATATAAGAATCACTGAATAAAGGGCTTCCCAAGTGGTACTAGTGGTAAAGAACCCGCCTGCCAATGCAGGAGACATAAGAGACAGGTTCTATCCATGGATTGGCAAGATCCCCAGGAGGAAGAAATGGCAAGCCACTCCAGTGGTCTTACCTGGAGAATCCCATTGACAGAGGAGCCTGGAGGGCTACAGTCCATAGGGTCACAAAGCATCGGACATGACTGAAGTGACTTAGCATTCACCGAATAAAAGAATTGGAAAAAAAAACAAACAAACTGTGAAGTTCTTCCAGTCTACTTCTAGACTGGATAAATGACCCACGGGTGTTAAAATAAGAATGATTTAATTTTTTCTTTTATTTTCTTTCTTTCTTTTTTTTCCTATAGGAGACGTGGTGAGCCTCCATTGATAAAAGGCTGGCTTCCTTACTTTGGACAAGCCCTGGAATTACAAAAAGATCCTCTGGGTTTCATGACTTCTCTTCAAAAGCAGTATGGTGACATTTTCACTCTTCTCCTTGGAGGTAAATAACATTTCTTTTAAGTTCCTTACTTATAATGTCTCACCTGTTCTTTAATGTCGTTATATTTTTCTCTAGGCAAAATTAGATTATTTGTATATTACTTTACTTGTAGAGCAATACAAAAGAAAACTGTTTCTGAGTGTAGTAATCCTAACATTAAAAAACAAATTATAGAATTCTCTTCAGAGTGCCTGAGGAATACCACTCTCCTGTTGTCACATGTTATTGGGTTTGGTTTAGCTTGCCTTTAGCATTGTTTTTTTTAAAGCCAGAATGCATTGACGGACTTGGTTTTGTGGAGCAGTGTTAGGTTTAGAGAAAATTGATCAGACAATACAGACAGTTCCCATATATGCCCTCTTCTCCCTGGTCATAACTCCCCCTGTTATGAACATCTTATGCTAGTGTGGCACACTTGTGGTAACTGATGCGCCAATGTGGATACATCATCAAGTCTGTGGTTTGCTCTGCAGTCCACTCCTTGTGTTGTCCAGTTCCTTGGGTTTGTCCTGTTCCTCTGTGGGTCCTGTTCCAAAATGCATCATGTCATGTATCCGTCAACATGGTGTCACAAGAGTAGTTTCACTGGCCTAAAAAATCCCCTGCATTTCCCCTATTCACTTCTCGTCCCTTTCCCCTGAGCCCCAAGCACCCACAGATCAGGATGCACCTTTTAAAATTATTTATTTATTTGGCTGTGCTGGGCTTTTCTCTAGTTGTGGGGAGTGGGGAGTACTCTCTAGTTGCACTGCATGGGCGTCTCATTGCGGTGGCTTCTCTTGTTGAGGATCACAGGCTCTAGGGCATGCGGGCTTCAGTAGTAGCGGCTCCTGGGCTCGAGAGCACAGGCTCAGGAGTTGCGGCCCACGGACTTAGTTGTCCTGCAGCATGTGGGGTCTTCCTAGACCAGGGATCAAACCTGCGTCTCCTGCATTGGCAGGCAAATTCTTTACCACTGAGCCACCAGGGAAGCCCACATTTTGGAGGCAGGGGGGCAGCATGCCATGTGGCATGCAGAACTTCCCTGACCAGAGATTGATCCCATGCCTCTTGCATTGGAAGCAGGGAGTTTTAACCACTGGACCACCAGGGAAGCCCAGAAAATATTTTTAACTTAAAAATATTTTTTATGATTCTAACTTCAAGATGTTTACAAAACAAGAAAAAATATACACAGAAGGATTACTACATAGTCCAACATCATGGTGCTGATAGGAGAAGCTGGAATGTTCTCAAATCATCTTCTTTTAAGGCCCAAGCTCTCCAGCTGTGTTAGCGATCTCTGGCTGCATAACAAACCTCCCCCAAATGTAATGCCTTGAAACAACAACTGGTCTTGCCCAGGCCCACTTGTGTGGCTTGAGCCATTTGACTGACTGTGGCTAAATGTCCCAAGATGACCTCATCACATGCCAATTAGGACCTCCTTGTCCTCATGATGTTTCATCCTCAAGATGATGTCCTTATGTGGCAGCTGATATTTCAAGAGGATTAGAAGAAAGCTGCAAGGCTTCTCGAGGCCTGGGCTCAGATGTCATAGAACCTTGCTTCCACCACATTCTGTTAGTGTGAGCAGGTCTCAGAGCAACCCAGACTCAAGGCTAAGAAAAGAGACCTCCACTTCTTCCTGGGCAGAGTGGCAGAGTTGCAAAGGAGCACATGTAGAAAGAGCGAAGAAATTTATGGTAGCGTGTTTGCTCACAGTTTTCCACCATCAGCTTATCTCCTGGGCTAGCCATTCCTTTTCTTGCTTTTGTTTGTCCCGTGTATGTCTGGGAGACTGATCTCTACATACTAGATGGTCTACACTCCTCTGCCCTTCTACTTCTGGTTGAGTGTGCAGATAGGAGGCTCTGTTCCAGCTCCCTGTCACTGGGCTCTGATAACTTTCAGTTTCTTTCCCAAGAAAATTGAAGACGACAGGTATGATCTCCCTTAGATCCCCACATACCTGTCTGATGCACTGGTGTTTTATAGCGATCCTTACCACCTCCCCATGTTATGTCTGATGCCTCTTCTCAAATCACTCTTAGTATCTCTTCCATCAAAGCATTTAATAAATTGTGACTATATTGTTAATTCACAATATCTATTTCCCTTCATTATTATCTAACTCCTCTCTTGCCCACATTTAGTTCACAGCTCAGCACTGATTGATTCACAATAAATATTTGATGAGGAAATTCTTAATACCTTAGAGCTGATGAAATACTATAACACAAATAAAGGCCATAGTTGGGGCTTCTAGCCTAAGTGAACTATTCGTTTCATATTGCATTTCGTATTTCTTCACTTAGAAAAAGTAATTCTTGGGGAGGGATAAATTAGGAGTTTGGGATTAACATATACATACCTCTCTATATAGGGCTCCCCTGGTGGCTCAGACAGTAAAGAATCAGCCTGCAATGCAGGAGACCCAGGTTCAATCCCTGGGTCTGGAAGATCCCCTGGAGAAGGGAATACAATTCACTCCAGTATTCTTGGCTGGAAAATTCCATGGATAGAGGAGTCTGCCTGGCTACAGTCCATGGGATTGCAAAGAGCTGGACATGACTTGGCTTCATAATACAAAACTATATTCTTCACTTAAAAAAATAATTCTTGGGGAAGGATAAATTGGGAGTTTGGGATTTGCATATACACACTACTATATATAAAATAGATAATCCACAGGGACCTTCTGTATAGCACAGGGAACTCAGTCTGAAAAAGAATGGATATATGTATAACTGAATCTCTTAAATGCACACCTGAAGCTAACACAACATTGTAAATTAACTATACTCCAATATAAAACAAAAATTAAATTTTAAAAAGTCACTTTTAACTTTAAAAAGTAAACCTTATGAGTAGATACAACAAATTATTGACATTTTCAGTTTTCCTAATACATTCTACAAAAATAACCTCAGATGATTAAGCAGAAACTTTAAGGCAGATTGGAATAATTTTATTCACTTTTCAGAAAATAACAAATTTCTGCTGACACTTGATATCTTCATCTTAAATACTGAAACACTTGCTGAATTTCTAATATCTATTGACCATGGTTATGTTTTTAAACTCCACCACAGACAACCAGAGTTGAATACATACTACTACTTCCTTTGGCTTCTTCCTAGAGTTTGAATAAATTCCTGTCAAGAAATCCTTTTCATGTACGTGCCTCTAATGATCAGTTGGCAAAGTAGCTCATTTGGAAAATGTGAAATGGGAAACAGTGTCTCCCACCTTTGTCCCGTGATGTGATTTCACTGAGTATGTGTTCTCTCGTGATGAGCGAATGATTGTCATCCCCAAAAGTCTCAAGGGACACGAATGTCATCTTAATAAAGAAATTAAAAGGTACATCTTTTCATGGGAAACCACGTAAATTCGTGACCTGTCGCAGAAAATAGTTCTCTAATTGGTTTTGTGTGGTGGTGCAGCGGAATCGTTTTCCCTGGATGTCATCGCAGCGAAGCACCACTGTACATCATTGTCAACAGCTAGCGAAATCTCCCTAATAAGAGTGGGAGGATAATGTGGTCATCCTTACCAAATAAAAAGTTGGCTCATAGTCCACTCTTCCAATGAATATTTTCAGCTGGAGATTTTAAAATGGAGAGCCAGGTATATGTGGAGATTAAAAGGTGATAGTTATGGAAAATTTCTATAAGATTCTAGTTTATCTCATATTTATTCACTAGACATTTCTATTCCAAATAGTCAAATGGTTGTTCTGAATTCCCTTGGAGGTCTTCCTGTACCAGCACCAAATATCTGAGATGCAAACATCAAAATTCAAGTTATAATGATCCAGATATCAAACTTCAAGACATCAGAGTGAATGACTTTTTTTTAACATTTAGTGACATACTTATCATTACATTGCTTCACCTTCCTAAAAGAAGTAATTTTGCAGGAAGTGAAACGGCTCTTAGGTTAGTAATAGTTCATGTGCAGGTTATTCAGGAATGATGGAATTAATATGTTTGTGTTGAGCCAGTTCCTAAAAAAAGGAGGACAATGAAATGTTTGGTAAAGAATATATTAAAAAATGTGAGCCCATTTCAAATTTACTGCTCAAAAGGATGATTATATATATATATATATATATATATATATACATACACACATATATATTATTTTGCAGCAGTGAGCCTCATTTTGACATTTATTCTTTGAAATTCTTTACATCAATATTTCACATCAACTGCTGATTGCTTTCCTTTCTCTTTTGAAAACATGGCAAAAGATATTGTTTCTATCTTGTGATCTTTGTGAAGTAGACAAGTTGCCTGTTGACACTTGGCATTCACTTACATAAAAGCACACTGGAACGAAAGTTAATTTTGCTCCAAGAATCCATGGCCTTCAGAATAACTTTTCAAATTTCCTTTGTTAAGAAATTTAAATTCATTTTATGAATGTATATGTGTTTTCCTAACTGTCTGATTAAAGATTACAAAGAAACTCTGGTTTTGCATCTCACATTAGCAGATGGTGGACAGATGGTTTAAATTAATATTAATTTTGGAAAACTTAGCTTAAATTGTTTATACTGAAGATTAAAAGTTGGAAAGCCAGCTAGCATCTCCAGTGTTATTAGTACTTCCAAACCACTTGAAAAGTAAAATCCAGAAAATCAAAATGTCTTACTCAGCAGTCCACATCTTATTTGGATAAGAGAGTCAGTAAAGCATAATGCCTTGATATTGAAGAAAATCAAAATAAGAACTGAGAAAAAAAATACAGATCCCGGAGTGTAAAGAGCCTTGGAAAGAGTGAGAATTTTATCTACAAATAAATTGCATTAAACTGATCAGTAATTTTTTAAAAAAAGAACCTATGTGACACTGCCTATTAAAAAATAAGCAGTTATTAAAAATCAATGAATACTTGGTTGCTAATCATACACAGTTTTCCACATTTAGCTTTTACTGTTTTTATTTGATATTAACCTCATAATTTCTTCCCATTTCCTCACCTTGAAGGTGAGAGAGAGAAAGGGAGAGAGAGGGAATGCATGTGTATTCATGATGAATTATAGATAAAAATCTCTAAAGTACATGAAACTTCTACTTCAATAAGTCAGTGACTAGTGGCTTCTACTGCCATGACTGAATACAGTTTTGTCTTTCCTCTTAGATTTTGATGAATACAGACAATTGGTAACAAAAAATTCCAACTATTCTCTAAAATTATGTTTTACAAACTAAGCCTTTTATGCATTCTCCGAATTTTAGTGACAAATTTAAAATAACTCTGTAAAGATATGTAGCAAAATCCTTTCATTTAGTGAAAAGAGAAAAGTATGAATCACCACCTGTGAAAATACACAGCCTTGTCTAAAATTATATCTTTTGCAACATAAGAGAATTGACTCTTTTTTTCAATTATTTGTCAGGCAGATGCTGGTAATTTTATTTAATTAAGCTGCTATGGTAAAGCAGGTGTCATAGAATATGCCCAAATCCAGTTGAGTCAGTTTTGCTCTCCTGGGGGGTTGGGAATCCAGTTTATTTTGTAGATATAACTTTGGGATCTGATCAGAATGAGTAGTCACTCAAGTTTTACCCTCATTCCTGAATTGGCCCACATTATTAACTAAATCAAGGGGAAATAGAGTGAATACAATTCAAGTCATTTATTTTTAGGGAAAAAGTTGTAGCACATGTATATTTATGTACACTAAAACCTTAAATTATGCCTTAAGACTGAAAAGCAAAAAAAATTTATCCTATTTCTAGGATTAGGTTAAAATTATTCAAAACTTTGTCATAAAACTTGTCCCAAATTGAATTTAATTTCTGTGGTGCTGTTTGAGTTACCAGAAATAATAAGTGAGTTGTTTATCTAAGAAAGGTTCACACACATACACATACAAACACAGAAATGATGACGTGAAGAGCTGAACATAGATGTTCTGACAAACTTTCATGTCTAATTATCATTTTCTAGAAGACAGTAACATAAGCATTACAGTTTGTGGGATCAACTAAATATCATGTGTGTTCTTGGAAAGGAAGGCTTATCAAAGCTAATATTGAGTATTGAATGCATATGACTTCTCATTAGCAGGAGTCTTGAAGCAACCTTTGAGTGAGAAGGAAACAGAACAGTACCAGGAAAAGCACAGTGTGTGGACTGTTTTCTTGTCTAGGCTCCGCCACTAAAAAATGGCAACACAATCCTGGCCTTTAACTTCTCCTGCTTTTGTTTCACTGGTAAATGCCCGGGGTGGTGGGGGTGGGGAGGGTGCAACCAGGAATCTCCAGGGTCCCTGCCAGTTTTAAGAGCTAGACTGCAGTGTGAGTCTGTGCCTTAGTGGTGCTGGTGGTGGTGCAGTTTAGTCACTTAGTCATGTCCAACGCTTTGCGACCCCATGGACTGCAGCACGCCAGGCTTCCCTGTCCTTCTATCTCCCCAAGTTTGCTCAGACTTATAGCCATTGAGTTGATGATGCCATCCAACCATCTTATCCTCTGTCACCCTCTTTTCCTCCTGCCCTCAATTTTTCCCAGCATCAGGGTCTTTTCGAATGAGTCAGCTCTTTTGCATCAGACGGCCAAGTTCCTTAGTGTGCCTTCCTATAAGAACCACTTGAAAGACTTGTAGGTCCCATCTCAGAGCCATCTAAGTCAGAATCAAGCAGGAATCTGTATTTTTAACCAGCACCTTAACTTTGGACCAATATATGGAAAATGCCAAATGTCACTTCCTCAAAGAACACTTCTTGATCACTCCAGGCAGACAGAATCGGGTTCCACTTCCTGCTGCTCTTACATTGTGTTCCCACCTCTGCTCTCTTACTGTCCATAATGATGCAGTGGTTCCTTTACATCTTTATCTTAAGAGGAAGGAGATTCAACCAAGTACCTGGATGTCAATAAATGTCGGGTAAATTCATGAAAGCTTGCATGGATGGGTTCTAGTTTTGGAATCTTCTTTTGATCACAAATCAGTATGATACTTTGGCCATGTTAGTGAATCTCCCTGACCTACTATACTCTCATCTATAAAAATGAAAACATTGGTATTTGTGACTTGTTAGTGTTGAATTAGATGTTCATTTGTGAGTACTTGCTTCGCGTCAAATCTTCATTTGAGTTAAAATAATTGTATTTAATCAAAGCTAAGATAATATACTTTACCAATTTGAATTGTTTGTTTTCTGATTCTATTATTGAGGAAAAATATGAGAAATGTTTAAGTAATGAATGTTGAGACTATTTAAAAGATAACTTAAATATCTTGGTAGTTCATTAAAATAAAAATCTGAAGAATAAGCTATCTTTTTGAAAGTTATTAAGAATTTCAGAATATTTAACTTCAAACTTCTAGGGTTTTCCCACCATCTTCCATTTTAAAAGGAAACATGTAGTGGAATTTTGAATCAAATAGATTTTTATTGTACTTTGCATCTTTTGAGATATGAGTTGATTAAGGTCTTTCTAATTTTGAGTAGGATATTCTCAAATTTCAGATATCTTGTTTTCTTTTGTTGTATGGCCACATGAATTCATATTCTCATTTATTTCTTTTAGGAAAGTACATAACATTTATCCTGGATCCTTTCCACTACACGTCAGTGGCAAAAAATCAAAAATTAAGTTTTCAAATATTTACTAATAAATTCTTAAAGAGAGTATTTTCTATCAAAAAGATGATAACAGATTCTGACCTCATCGACGAGATTCATAGTACCTATCAATTTTTACAAGGGAAGCATTTGGACATACTGATGGAAAGCACAATGCAGAATATGAAACAAGTTTTTGAACCCCAACTTTTAAAAACCACAAGCTGGAGCACGGAATATTTGTTGCCATTCTGCAACTCAGTAATATTCGAAATGACATTTACAACCATATATGGAAATGTTCTTGCTGATGATAAGAAAACATTTATTACTGAATTAAAAGATGATTTTTTAAAATTTGATGAAAAATTCACACGTTTAGCATCAGGCATACCCATTGAGCTTCTAGGAAACATCAAGTCTATTCGAACTAAACTTATAAAAGACTTGACAATAGAAAGCTTAGCTAAGTTACAAGGAATGTCTGAAGTTGTTCAAAGAAGGAATGATATCCTGGAGAAATACTATACGCCCAAGGACACTGAAATAGGAGGTAAGAAACTTCTGAATGATAACTTGTCTAAAATAAAATAATTTACAATAGACCTTTGAAATAAAAAGACAAAATGGCGACCTTGAGAATTTTTATGCTCTTTCTAATTGGCTAATGATAAAATGTTTTACTCTGAAACAACCCTTTGTGATAATTGATTTTTTTTTTTTTTTGGCTGAGATGGTAATGCAAGATACTTAATGGTGATAATGAGAAAGCGTATAACTAAGCTGCATTTACTCCCCTTATCTCTTCTCCCTTCTCCCCTCCCCCACCACACACACATTACATTTTAAACTATTCTCATTAAGCAGAAAATTAGACTTCAGAAGCCTATTGGTCCTCATTAGCATGCACTGATCCTTGGCTGGGTCTGTGTCCTAACATCTTTTAATTAGCACACTGCAAATCTAATCAGTGTAATAAACGCTATTAATCTTCCTTTTCACTTATTTTCTCCCAGCACATCATTTAGGCTTGCTCTGGGCCTCTGTGACAAACACTGTTCCAACCATGTTCTGGGCAATGTATTACCTTCTACAGAACCCGAAAGCTATGGCCGTGCTGCGTGACGAAATTGACCATTTACTGCAGTCAACAGGTCAAAAGAAAGGGCCCGGATTTTCCATCTACCTCACCAGAGAACAATTGGACAGCCTGGTCTACCTTGGTAATTTATTTTTATCTGTTATGAAGAAAAGAAGGTACCTCTCTGCAAACTCAGTTTATCACTCAAAGCTGTTTACCAAGAGGTGGAGGACACAGCTGCCTAATTGACATAATAACACCCATTTACATCAATTATAAATTATGTAGTTTATAGCTGTAGATGCTCTCATTGCATGTAAACATTAAGGCCTAGGTAATTAACTATGTAAGGTATGCAAAAGGCTAAACCAAAGCTTTGCAATTATTTGGAAAAAAAAAAGTTTATGCCTATTAAGTCATTTGATTCTGAGCATCTTTTGGTGTGCTAATGCTTTCCAAACACTGCAGTAGTATCTTAACAAGAAAGGTATTTGGGATTGAAAAAGAAAGTGTTTCAAATAGGCAGTTTATGTATAAAACATACTTATTCTCCCCCAAAATGGTGTCTTTTTTAGGCAGAGATTAGGATGTCATATACAGTTTACAGTGTATGATTCTCCAAAACTTAGTAAGAGTGGTTTTCCCTGGAAATTTACGATTTAAACATACTTGGGGAAGAAAAAAATGAAGGAAGAAAAGGAGGGAGTGATGGAGGGAAAAGAGCAGGCTACAACTACAGATTACTTCATGTGAAATGTCCATGTTTTATAAAAGAGTCACTGTTTTATAAAAGATTCACGAGATATGTGTGGTCACCCTTTCAGATATGTTTGAAGTCAGAAGTGACTAAGTTGCTTTTAAACATCTATGTAGGTCTGTGTGCCAGTAACAATGAGCATTTGATGACAGTGGATTCTCCTTTCCCAGTTTTGATAAGATGACTGTCATCATGTGAATAAATTTTAATTCCCAAAGTTAAATTCCTCATCAGCAAATTATTCTGTTTTTTTTTTTTTTTTTTCCTGTATTGACCTTTCATCCTGTAGCTTTCTTTACACTCTATTCCAGGTCCCTTTGGACAAAGATGTTTGTTGTTTCACTCCTTTGACAATGTAACAAGTATTTTAGCCCACATTAGTCTACATTTTTTTCATATTTTTAAAATATGTTCCAGGTTCTTTGATGGGAACTTCTGAGAGTAGAGGCCCTACAGGTCTTGATCGGTGTTGACCACCGGTTGACATTAAAAAGACTGGTCCAAGTGTTTGAGCGATTGTTCCCCCTGGTTAGGATAAGGCCCATCAGAGGCAATAGCAGGAAGCTTGCCTTGTAGTGACAGTTGGCTAGCTTATTCAGTCATGCTGTTTTTAGCATACATTATCAAAGTAATTTTATATTTGCTTGGAGAAGGAAAATAACCCCAGCATTATTAAAATACGAACATTGTTATATTTTTCTTTTTCAGAATTACTGGGGACCAAATGCACAAATGGGGCTTCCCTGGTAACTTAGATGGTTAAGAATTTGCCTGCAATGCAGGAGACCTGAGTTTGATCCCTGGGTCGGGAACGCCACCTGGAGAAGGGAATAGCTACCCACTCCAGTATTCTTGCCTGGAGAATCCCATGGACAGAGGAGCCTGGCGGCTATAGTCCATGGGGTCACAAAGAATCAGACCTGAATGAGCGGCTAATACCCTTTCTTCAAATGCACAAAATTTGCATCAAGTTCTGGGTAGTTGTTTTCACATGGATCTACAGTATTTTCTGGGTAGAAGATTTATGGTTTGTATGAAGATCAAGGTTGCATTTCCCATAAATTCAAGTAATTTATATTGCATTTTATGAAGCAGATGATATATACCGGGAAATAAAGCAATAAACTTTAAGGAATATGTGTTTGTATCCAGTACAATTTAGTTTAAATTAATCAGCTCTCTTTTTACTCTCAACTTCTCACTATTCAAAGAAAAGATTGTTTTAAAATTGTGCTATTAGAGCTGACAGGGCTTTCCAGGTGACTCAGTAGTAAAGAATCTGCCTTCCAATGCAGGAATTGTGGGTTTGATACCTGGGTCAGGAAGATCCCCTGGAGGAGGAAATGGCAACCCACTCCATTTTTCTTGCCTGGAAAGCAGCATGGACAGAGGAGCATGGTAGTCTATAGTTTATAGGGTCCCAAAGAGTTGGAAATGACTTAGCGACTGAACAACAACATTAGAACAGGCAAGTTTAAATTTATTCGAGCAGAAGAAACGGCAAGTTCCAGAGCTATAACTGGAGCCATTAAAGTCTATCACTAGAGTAGAGACCTCATCATTCACTTATCATCAATGAATGGACCACCACCAACCCCAAATGCCTGGAGATCCACCTGAGTACAGACAGCACCTTCAGCCATCTAGAAGGTAGACTTTGTTCATCACAGCCTCAGGTACCAGCAGAGGCCAGTGTTGCTCATTACCAGAATTGAATCTTCTAGAAAATCGGGTCCATTTTTTTTTCTTTTTCCAGATGACTGTTTAATGCAAATCGAAGCAATTTCTTTAATATGAACTGTCCCAGAACAGATGACCTCTGCATCTAGTCATAACTGTATCATGGGTGTCTCTATCAGAAGGGTGTGAACTCTAAGCTGAAAGGCAAGATTTACAGAATTAAATATTTACAGTGCACTTCCTGGACTGAGTGTATATGCATCTCATCTCCTTAAGAAAAGAGTTTTATGTATTCTAAGTATAATTTCTTTAAAGATAGATATCTTGAATTTTTATTATTGTAAGAAAAAGGATCACAAGGATAAAAGGAATGCTAATTTATTTTTAAACCAGGAAGGAAAACTTTTATATTAGTAGAACATGCAAAGGGAAGGGAGTTTTTAAAAAAATATTTTAATTTATTTAGTTATTTGCTGCACAGGGTCTTAGTTGTGTCACGCGAGCTCGTTCCTTGTGGCACTCGTGTGCAGTAGCCGTGGTGCATGGGTTACTTGCCTGTGGAATCTTAGTTCCCCAACCAGGGATCAAACCCATGTCCTCTACATTGCAAGACAGATTCTTGACCACTGGACTACCAGGGAAGTCCCAAAAGGAGTTTTTTTTTTTTTTTTTTTTTCTTTTAATTTGTCCAAACAAAGAGGGGAGAGGAGTTCTTTGTATCTTGATTCATCAAAGCCAGCTGTGATGTGCACATAGAAGAGACCAGAAAATGTGAGCTAGAAGGTGATAGAGTTAACTATATTCTTAATTTCAGGATGAGACAGTATGAATGACAATATTAATAATTATTATTTTATTATGCAGCAGACTTATTACTTCATCATCATCAAGTATTAACTTATTTATATACATGTAAGTAAACTCAAGTAAACTTATCTAATACTCAAGTATATTATCTTTATTAATTGTTGGATAACAAGGTGCAGAAAAATTCATTAACCGATCTAAATCATACAACTAAATAGTGGCAGAGCCTGAAATTGATGTCAGGTCTACCTAATTTCAACGCCAATCCATAAACATTGTCAAGTCAGGGAAAAATACTCTAGAAATGTACCAAGACCCTGACCATTATATTTCACAAGGATATATATCATGAATTCTCAAATGCAGTTGGGTTTGAGGATAAAGTTGGAGTTAGAGGTTCACATTATAATTTTGTGGTTTTTTCCTAATAAAAATAAATTTTTTATTTTAGAATAGTTTCAGATTTGCGGAATAGTTACAAAGACAATACCCACATACCTCACACACGCACAGTCTGCCTCACTATTAACATCTTAGTGTGATGTATTATGTTTGTCATAACTTTGGGTGTTATTTTGAAAAAGCTCATTCATTATTTTAAAAAATTGTGTATTTTAAGAATTAAGAGTGTCTATAATTCAAACAGCAATAATAAAATTTAACAAAGTCCTCTCTTCCAGCAGGGCTATACAGGAGGTACAAATTCTACTTCATGTTAGAAATCTCCAACTGGAGGAGGGGAGAGAGGCATCTCCCACAAGGTGTATACCAGAAATAATTGATGGAATTTTTATAAGTAACATAAGGAGACAGTGGTTAAAAAAAGTGAAAAATACAGGTTTAGATATTTATCAAGTTTTTGACTCGGCACAAAGCAAAGAGGGCTAGATAATATAATGAATGCTGGAAACAGGTGTTGCAAGGATTGAAAGGGAAATGTAAAGAGAATGCAGATTATTGTACATAGGTCCAAACATCAACTGCGTAAGAATAGGATAAGGAAAGAGATGAGTGGCCCAGCAGAGGAGGGTTTAGGTTCAGAGTCATAGTTCTCAGGAACTTTCCTGGTGGTCTAGTGGTTAACACTCTGTGTTTTGAAGACAGGGGGTATGGGTATGATCCCTGGCTGGGGAACCAAGATCCCATGTGCTGCTGCTTTTGGAATCATCTGTGGAGCTTAAAAAAGTACTCACACCTGGTCCCACCCTCAAAGGTTCTGATTTCAATGGTCTGAGAGTACAGACCGATGGCTTTACAAGCTCTCAAGGGGACTAAATGTGCAACCAAGGTTCAAAACAATGAATGTAAAGGTTTTCCTAATGCAGTGGTTCTGACACCATTGGCCTGAGATGGAGTATTTATTTTTTTTTAAAATCACCTGAGGTGATTGTAAGCACGCTATCAGAGCCGATACTTCTGGGACATCAGAAAGCTTAACACAAGTCCGTGGCATTATTACTTCAAAAACCTGTTGTTCGTATGCATCCAACAGAATATTAATAGAAGTGTGGTATCTAGGGCAGACAAAGTAGTTTCTGTCTACTTTCCCAGCTGAAATAGCACACCCAGCTCTGCCACATTTTAAGAGGCACATTGACTAATTGAGTTAAAGACTAAAGGCCATTATCATCTCTGACGTACAATTCAAAAATGACATGATCGCTGTCTTTAAATATTTTTTAAAGGGCTGTTATATAGAAGAAAGATTCAAAATTTTTTGCCTTTGTGTTTTCTAAAGGGAGGAAAATTTCAGCCAATACGGAAAATAACTTGCTAACTAAATGGACTTTCAGAATGCCATCATTGGAGTTATCCAATCAGAAATTTAACAGTATCTTCAGTAGGACCCTGGGGAGCATCCATAATCTCTGTTCTCTTTTCCACCAACAGCAGTGGCCCAGTGTCCTGAGCAGAGAAGGACCTCAGTAGTCTATTTATTGACTCTATGAATGTTGAATTTACATTTCTGTGTTTTAGCAGTGAACCGAAAGCTATGTCTGCAGTGCAAAGTGAAAGTAGGCATGCGTACTGATTCAGATTTATTTTTAACTTTACTTAAAATACACAATTGTTGAGCCAAAAAGTAGTTATTTGGCTTCAGATTATCTGATGATGATAGTGTCTTATTTATTCAATAGCTTCTCACCTGTCTTGAAGGCAGTTACATAAAAACTGGCACGCACATCTGTAGCCTCACTCCATTTCTCAGTCTTCTAGAGCACTATCTGCAGAGCCCCTCATCCCCTTTCCTGTCTACCTTCTTTCTAAAGACCATCCCAGCCCATTTCAGCAGAGGCTGGCTGTTATTTCACTCCAGCCATCATTGCTATCCACCGATCACCATGGCTAATCAGATGGTGTGACAGTCTGCACCAATCATTAAGATGACCCAAATTAACAGCCTGGCCATGTCACAGTACATTCATTCCACACATCCAGACATGGCCTAAGTGTGAGGCAGAAACTTGGATGTGCTTGTTTGTGTTTGCATAGTAACATGCATTATTGATTGTCATAAGCAGCTTCAGTGCTTTAAATCTGCAAATGAGAATCATCTGTCAATTATTACAGCCAGAATTGAGATCTGAGGGCAGAAGAGAAAGTGTATATATCTTTTTCTACCTGCATTTCTTTTTCTTTACCATTTTCTTTCCCAGTCACATTGTGACGCTTCTTAGCTCAACATACTCCTCAGCTTTTTGCTTAGAAAAGATACTTAATCAGAATATTTTTATATCCTACAAATAGAAACAAATCTCTCCTAGTCAAGTGAAGGAACCAGGGCAGGCTCAGAATTGCAAGTTCATTGTGGGAATTCTGCAGTCTAATTTCCTGGGGATACTGGTCAGTAAAACTCAGTTCTTCATAAAACATCAGCAGCCTTATTGTATTCACAATTGCAATTTTTGGCACCTTGCAGTGGCTGGGATAAATGATCCTCCAAATATTTGCATTCTTGATAGCCATTTCTCTACAGTGCGTTTAATAAGTAGAGGGTCCTATTACCTGCTAAATGTAGGTATAAATTAACAACCCATTATGCACAATAAGTTTTATAAAACATTTACAGATAGAGATCACATTTAATTAAAATTAACTTGCCTATGAAAGCCAAGTGCACTAATGATCACGATGACCTTTTATTACCTGCAGTCCCTTGTTTTGGCTGGAATGATTGACAGCTTGCTGTTTGGCTACCATGTTGAATTTCAGCTGACAAGACTTTTCATTTTAACTCAATTTGCCCGCCTATCACAAGCTGGTGGCAGGCCAGACCCAAGTCACCCAGCTTTGCCTCAGCAGCTTGCTCTAGTTCTCATTAGTACGCATTTATTCAGTGGAAATTGGAAGACAAATGCTTGAAGGCATGTGAACTAAGTATAGCAAATTAGGTTTAAAGACTGAATATTTATAAGTGTATGGAAAGTTTTTTTTTTTTTTTTAAATTCTAGAGCGAATTGAGAACTGAGTGCTAGCTTTGGTATAAAGAAATGAAGATAGAAGGGGGGAAGGAAGATTCTAAGAATAACAATACTATCAGGCTTTTCTTTCCATTTTGGCAATATGTAAACTCTCTCTGACAACACCTTCTCAAACCAACCTGGCCCCTCTTTCATGGAGTGCTTGCACAATGAAGTTTAGCACCTCGAGTGTGAGAAGGGGGAAAAAATGAGGGTCATGTTCATCTGTTGCTTGGTTATCCCTTGGTATGTTTTCAATTGCCTTGTTTGTTCGGCACTAGCACAGAAACAGATGTTGCTCTGGCGTGTAGGATAATTTACTCCACCTCCTGGTGCGGCATGGAAGGCCTCCCAAGGCCCAGCTGGTCTGTCAGTGGCACTGGCTGGTGTCTGCTCAACTATGACAACTACAAGTCGAGGCTGCAATTTTTTTTTCTTCATTGTGCAGTTGTCCTTCTTCTCAACGTATACCCCTGCCCCTGTTCTTCCTGGGGCCCATAGCGAGGCTATGGCTTTTGTGTCTGTACCTTGTGACGCAGAGCCATGGAAGCCCCCCTCTCCTCTGAGGATAATAATGTTCATGACTTGTGTCCTCTGATGATGATCGCATGACCGCTCAGACCCAGAGCCAGCCTCATCTCATGCACATAACTGGTACTGGAAGGTAAAACAGATTTGTCATTTGCGATCCAACCGCTAAGCCACACTTTGGGCTCCATTATTGTGATTAACTTCCGCCTAAGATACGCTTGCCCGATTGTCATTTGTGATCGTGTGGTGGCCGCAAGCTGCCACGCTTCCCCCAGAGCACGTCAGCCAATGGGATTTGACCGTGTTATTCGGACCGTTCGATGCTTGCCCCGTCACAGCGGCCAGCCCGCAATTACCGTGCTTTTCTATTTCTCCCTCCCGCACCCCTACTGGACCGGGTGGGTGCCCAGCTCTGCTGCATATGTCAGCTACCATTTCACACCACAAGCTAAAATGATGCTGTGCTGCTGTTGATTCAGCAAGAGCCAGCAGCAGCGCATGGGAAGCTGACCCTTGCTTTGCACCATGGAAATGTTGGTCGCTGGTGTCCTGCCAGCTGAAATCCGTCGTGTCAGGTGCCTTGTGGCTATCTGCAGTAGAGTCCCCGTTCCAAAACCAAAGTTCTTTTCTGGCCTCATCACCAACAAACCGATTTGACTCTGCCTGATTATAATAACGAAGGCAGTCTAAAAGAATATGCACGGTCTCACTGTGCGTCACATCGAATCACCACACTGGCCACACAGAGCGGACCGCAGCCTCATTTCTTTAGACAAATGCATGCTTAGGGAAAAACCTCCTGGGAGAAGGTCCCGAAAGCTGTTAGATATCCCCATGCAAGCTGTGCATAGATTTCAATATTCGGGAAATAGCATTTATTTTTATTTGTTTGGCTGATGCAAGCCCTCCCTGAGTGGCCTGCTTCTATCATCTAATAATTAGTCATTCTACATTTCAGAGCTATACGGAACACTAAGAAACTGGGCTCTGTGTGAGTGAGTGTGTGTGTGTGTGTGAGAGAGAGAGAGAGAGAGAGAGATTCTCAACTGCAAGCCATAAACACAACCATTTGTTCCCATGTAGAGGAGGGAGAAAACGCTCAATTTGGAGCTCTTCTTTCACATTGCTGATTAGAAAGAATCAAGCTTTTTATTCTAGGACCCATTCGCGCTGGTGAAAACATAGTCAGTTTTGATTATGAAGGCAGAGATGCAGACCTAGACAGCAGCTACATGCTGATGTGCATGCTATCAGAATGATTTATGCAAATTATGCATATTATTCCCAAAGGAATTCCTCCTCAAACTGCCAGGATAAATTGCCGGAAATTAGCCATAAAATCTGTCGTGCTAGGAGCAAAAGGTGAAGGCCACTGGGAAAGCAAGGACATTCAGCTTCTGGAATCTTCCAGGTTATGATGGTGGCTGTTATTTTCCCTGGATGCCACAGAGAAATCTGGTTTTCTTCTGAATACTCTCAGAGTATTTTCCCTTTGAAATTTTTCCAGCAAATGCTGACTCACATTTTATTTACAGCTAGCATAAAAGAAATTAAGTGTTAAGCTGTCTCAGAAAGCACTACTATAATTATTTTACTATTAACTGCCTAAGTGGATATTAAATGCCTAAGCCTGGCTTTGAAGGCATCGCTGTTCTTCAGAAGGTTGGTGAAATAACTCACCAGGGGTGTACTTTAACTGGGATACAGTTTTAATTTCCAAAGTGTGTACCCCAACACAGCTTTCCTGTCTTGCAGATCAATCTTTCCTACAAAAAAATCCTAATTAATGACTTTCTGTCCCAGTACAGCAGAGTTGTGTCTTGCCTGTGAAATGCCCCACACTATCTCACCCCTCTCCTCCTCCTCTCCCATCCAGAGCCCGCATCCACTCCCTCTTGCTGCTCTGATGGTTCTGATTGGGAAAGGATTTCCCTGTCAATTGAAGTTATTGGTAATGAGCTTTGATGGTTAAATGAGAGTACTTTTCAAGAGCAGTTGTATCTTAATAAAAGTGATGCTCGCTTATTTCTTTCAGAAAGTACCATTCTCGAGGTTTTGCGACTCTGCTCCTTTTCTGGCATCTTTCGTTTCGTTCAAGAGGACTTGACACTACATTTAGAAAGCCAGGACTGCTGTCTGAGAAAGGGAGACTTTGTCGTCATCTTTCCTCCCATCTTACACCACGACCCTGAAATCTTTGAAGCTCCAGATGTAAGTAAACATCCAGCCAGCATCGCTCCCTCTCAGATGCTGCAAGCACATTCCTTCCCTCATGGTCTCTCTTTCTTTTGCTACCTTGTTCCAGAAAGAATTTGAGAGAGCTTAATGACTCCAGTTTTTCCTTCCAATGGAAACATCATCCTATTTACTGAGAGGTTTTCTTAAGGACCTCTCTTTCAAAGGTTTTGTGATCTATAAATAAAAATACAGAGATGAGACTAAACTCTAGTTTCATCAAGTGAAATGAACATTGATACCACAATGGACACTAGTCACTTTAGGCCAAAATTAAGTCTTGCATGGCAGAGATGTGTTACAAAACTATGGAGGGCTAGCTGTTGACAGGTCACTTAGAGAATAAACACCGGTAGACTGTTCTGCTAAGTGTTTCCAGTGTGGGCTTGACTCTCCCAGAGTCCGATACCGTCACTGCTATAGTTAAGCTCTCTACTTTTTCACCTCTTACTAAAGGCATGTGCCCCTTCTTGATCAATTAGGGTGGCACTGTGAACTTGAGATTGTAAAGCTGCTGCTCGCGGGTGAAGCTCTGAGGGTAATTGTGTCATCTCCTTGTATTTTTTTCTGAAGCTGGAGTTAATGAATATCAAAGACTGGAAATTAATCCACCCTGGCTCATCCCTTAATACCACTTCAGAGGTTCAGCACCTGCATGCAAATTGCAAGCAGTCATCTTCTGCCTATGCTTCTCAGGGAGTCAGGTTGTTGCTGCAGTGGTTTTTATATGTAAAATGCCATGTTTCAAAGAGAAACTTCCATGCATTTTCTGAGCAGTTTAGAGCTGAACCACTTCTAAACCCAGTTTCTAAGGTGTTTGACAGCCAAGCTGGTTTAAAATATGGTTGAATTTTGAAAATTAATTAGAAAGGGACAGACTTCAAATACAATGAGATAGTTTGCATTTATTTCATCAGCAAAGACAAAATTTCCTAAGTGAGGGGAGAATATATATATAGTTTCTGTGTGTTTCAGAAGAGGTCTTACTTAACTAATGATGGCAAATCAGAAGTTGGGTATTAGTGAGTGAATGAACATTGTGCAAACAACAAACTTCATCTCCACATTTGTAAATATTAAAAAAAAACCACACATAGTTAGATGTTCAATAAATACAGCAAGTAAATAGAAAATCTTTGAAAAATACTTTAAAATTTGAAAATAGTTTCATTTTTATCTACAATTTTTCATTTAATTTCCACTTTGTGTTTCTATTTTGTGATTATTCCACTGTCATTAAATTTACCATTCATGTCATGATAGTAAAATCAACATTCAAGTCATCAACAAATAATAAATGTTTACCCAACCACAACTGTCGTTAAGAATTTCTGGGCTCCTCCTCGTCTGTATCCCCAGCCTTACCCCCATGAGTTAGACTCATGGGTTAGACTTTTAGGAAGTTAAACATCTTATGGAAAAACCCAAACAAAATTTTTTGTCAACCCAGTATCAAAGGTAAACATTGGAAGTGTGCTCAATTATGTTTTTTCTGTACAATGCTAAATAGCAGCCCCCAAACTATACATAATAAATAGTAGTCAGAAGGGTTTGCCTCATACTAAATTGGTGGGAAGAACAAAATTGCAGTACTGTGAACCCTGAGTTAGCATCATTAGGACAGCTCTAACTTGACTTGATGAGCAGTCTGTACTATTTACCAGATTTAAACTTAGTCAGTTATGCCTGACTAATGTTAAAATCAACTAGCTAATTTTTGTTGTGATATTGTTCTCTTGAAATTAGTTGTGGAATGGTGAAATGTGATAGCTACTGGCACAGAAAAAAAATGGTATGGGGCAGAACCAATTTTATATGTTTGGCAAAGTCTTACATAATCATTCATTCTATAGACGTTTACTGAGCACTCACTCTTCTCAGGCTCATGGGTTGATTTCTATTGCGCTTAATAACTTAGGATAGCAATAAGTAGATGCTGTTGATGCTCATAGAACAGATGCCCATTCCTAAAACCATCATGTGCCAAGAATAAGAAAAGAGAAGAAAATTCTGGAAAGTTCTGTCCTTGGTTATTTGTCACTGACAGCATTGTCCCAGGAGCTTATCAAAGGCTCATATTCCTCACTGCCTGACTTTGGTACCCTACAGATATAGGAAGACCTAGCCTTCCTTAGATACAGAAAACAACCACTAGCTGTTAGGCCAAAATCATGGAAAAGACGAACTCCAGATATAAGTACAGTTATTCTTGGAGAACGTGGAGACTGAGAATCTTCAGCAGAAGATGGGTTCCTCCCAACCAGTGAGGCATGGTTTCAGGATGTTCAAGCCCAAGAGACCCTGGAATATTCTAAAAGCAGGGCACTGCTTTCCTCACACATCTCTCTATTGTTGAATGTCCCTCTTGACTTGTCTACCGAGAGACTCCAGTTGACTTCACAAGACTCTCTCTTAGTCACCATCTTTGACAATGTCCCTGATTTCCACATCATTCCTCAGAGAATCTGCCACTGCTCCCTCTGGCCTGTGTAGTCTGTGTGAGGGGGCACAGCCCACGGTATCTTGCAGTGACTTGTTTACTCATGTGCCCATATACTATAAGTTCTTGGAGCAGAGAGACCCTGTCCTCAACCTTCTCTGATTTCTCAGTGCCTGGCACTCAGGAGGGTACCCATAGAAGGAAGCAAATAGGAAGTGCTGAGATGGGTGAGTGTTCTGAAAGTGAAATTATACTTCAGTTAAAATGTTAAATCACTGCAGAGACCACACACTCAAATGTATCCTGGGCTTAATTAGATCCAATAGATAGGGAGGCTTGTGTGTAAATATTGCAATACCATTGGGAGTGGTAAAAACTCTGGTGAAAGGACTGCTCAAGAGGCATGTGAGATCATTTGGCTGCTTCTGAACCAACCCTCAGTTCTTATAAGCACATAGACCTGATGTAATCAAGTCATTTTTATTATTAGTTTTTTAAACTTCAAAAACAGACTTTTGGGTGAAAGTTAGAATTTTAAATGTTTGGAAAAATTAAGTCTGAACACAATGTGGGCTAAACAAAAAATATTTGGAGACCTAATTGGGCCTATAAGCTACCAGCATATAACCTGTACCGAGAATTATTTTTTCCTAAATGTGGGTCCCTTAGCTTATTGTGATGTTAGCCTGTCAGGTGGCACATGCTGATGTGGGAAAACAGATTGGCAAGTGAAATTTAAAACAGTGGGAGAGAACAAAGGAAACTACCCCCCTTCCCAGTTCTTTCTTCTTCCTTCTTTATCCATCTAAATGCCACCCAAGAAAGTCTGGATGATCTCTTAATTAACTCAGAATGGGTACCTTTTTAAATGGGTACCTTTAAAATTTTCTGGAAGCTTCCTCAAATTTATGTCAATTGTCAGCCAGAATTCTAGCCACTGGCTTTCAAGTAATTAGTAAATGGTGATGATTACTTTTCTGGCAAAATGAAGTATCCAAAAGTAGAGCTGTGGAGAAGACCAAATGTATTGGTTGGTTTCTCTGTGGAGGTGCTAAGGTATAAAGGGAAGCTGGCCCATAGGAAGAAAGAGCCAACATTTTAGATGGTGATGCATATTCTATAACCAAATAGCCTCTAAAGAAGGACACAGTGAAACAAAGTAATTACAAAGCCATTGGAGTACCCCCTACCAACCCCAAAGCTCTGAGTTAATGTCATACAAGCCTTCCCAGTCTACTTCTCAGGGGCGCAGGGATTAAAAAATGATAAATGAGTTTGAAAGCCCTTGAAAAAATTCTAAATTACCGTAAAAATTGTTTCATCAATATTTTTCAGATTATTGTCACTGTTATTAAAATACACAGATCATGACAAATGTGAAAACAGTCTCGTGATTTTGTGTCTTTCAAACTGGAATATAGATTGTGCCATCAGTACATTTCAACAAAATAAACCTGTATTAAGCATCTACTATCCAGAAAGCACATTGATGTGCATAATGGGTGATGTAGATATATCAAAGGCCCCTGTCCGTAAGAGCTTATTATTTAGGGATTTGTCCTTATGATGCAGCTGTGTTCTTATAACCACATGCTCTGTGTTGAGAGGATTTCTGCTCCGCTAGTGAACTGGCACTTGCATTCCTACCATATTGGAACCAGCAAAGTGCTGGCAAACCAGCACTCTGCAAAACCCTGATTTTGTCAATTGTCATGGTGTAAACACTCTCATCTTCACTGATTTCCTGCTACCAACGTGAAGACCCTGAACACAGTGTGGGGAAGAGATGTGTACGTACTCTCTTACTGGTACAAACTGGCCACAGCGCACCACTGATTGGAATCCAAGTCACGGAGATAAAAAAAGAAATCTCTGTACTTAGTCATCTTGCTCCCAGGAGGTCTGGCTATAAACCAGGGCAAGTGTGCAGCCTCTTAGTCATACATTCAAAATAGTGACAGTTTTTATTTCTAGAAAGTCATATCTTTTATCTAATCCAGATTCCTAAACCCAAAATGATGAATTGAGTGACTACAAGAGCTGATCATATGGATATGAACACCTATAACTACTCCAACAAGACTATGTTTTATGTCTTTTACTTTTTAAAAATATTTTCATGGCCACACCACACAGCATGTGGGGTCTTAGTTCTCCAATCAGGGATCAAATCCACACCCCTGCATTAGAGGCATGGAGTCTTAACCACTATTGACCACCAGGGAAGTCTCTATGCCTTTTTAAACTTTAGTGCTTCCTTCAAATGCTGGAAATGCTTAAAAAAAAAAAAAAAAAAGCTGTTGACTTGAACTAAACATAAAATTTGGAGAACTCAGATTAGGGTGTTATGCAATGTTCCTCAGTCACTCAGACCCAAAATTCTTCTCTATCCAGGAAATTGTATCGTTACCCAATCTTTATTTCTAGCGCTAAATAGTATACCACTTTCTATTTGTAAACATTTTCTATTTGAATATTCATCTACTCTTCATTCTCCCCATCTTTATTTACTCATTCAATATCTCTGTTTTCTTCAAAAGCTTGAAGATTGCTTTTAAAATATACTTTATTGTCATGTATTTATTCATTAATTCAACAAACATACATAGAACCTCACTATGTGCATAGCACTCTGGTGGGGACTTTGAAAATATGGAGATAAATAAGACAGTGTGACGAGTCTCATCTCTTGGGAGTTCTTGGCTCTGCCATCTCCTGTGGGTTAGCTTCGTCTTCAGCCTGGTGACAGAATCGCTGCAGCCTTGCAGGGATCTTATTCTCATCTAACCACATCCAGAGTAGGAAGAGTGGGGAACCATTTCACTACGTTTTTCCTTCTTCACGAGAAGGGACATTCTCCCAGATGGCCCCACAGACTCTTCACCTGTAGCCCTGAGAGATTGGTTCACACACCCTGTCTGGAATCAGTCAGAGGCCAGAGCAACATGATCACCATGATGGGTGCCTCAATAGGTCACACAGAAGAATGATGATGGGGAGCAACCAGTGGAGGAGTAGACAGTCAGCAGAGGAGCCGTGGGGAATCTCGGTGCCTAATGCTTGTCTCTCAGGATTGTTCTCTTCTCATCCATTGAATAACACTGCATTTAACGGTCCCTTAATTGTGTAGCACTGAACTGTTATGGCAGTGTGCTGCCACGTGATGGATCCTATTTTCATCGTGTTCCTGATCAAAGATCAAGGCATCTCAAGCTTCCTGACTTTTTGTTCTATGTTGCTGTGACCTCAGAATCTCTGAAGTGAGACTATTACACCCCTTCTTTTATTAAAAAATAAAACACAAAACAAACAGACTATTCTTCTAGCAGCTGTCACAAGCCCTTCCTAATAACATGGAACCTGCTCAGGTTCTCCATGTCCTGGCAAAGGAAGACAGACTGAAAAGAAATTTTAACACAAAAAGCTATTTATGGGGACTTCCCAGCAGTCCAGTGGTTAAGACTTCACCTTCCAATGCAAGGGGTGCAGGTTCAATCCTTGGTTGTGGAGCTAAGATCCCACATGCCTCATGGCCAAAACAAACAAACAAACAAACACCATAAAACAGAAGCAGTATTGTAACAAATTCAATAAAGGTTTTGAAAATGGTCCACATCAAAAAAAAAAAAATTGCTGTGTATGCCCATATTGCCTTTGAGCTTGATGGTAGCCACAGAATAAAAGAAATTGGCCTTTTCCTTCCTTGGTCCATAATATAAACAACTAAATAGGAATTTCGTTGATATTTATTGTGAGGAAATTGACTGGGAGGTGATGGAAAATTGGACAAGTGATATTACTGATTGACTAGAAGTCTGAGGGAGTTGCATGTGCACTCGCTGAAGGTGGCAGGGGAGAAGGAAGATTTAGGCATTTTTTGTTGGTCACTGTGGCTTCTCAGCTGTATATCCATGTATACAAAAGAAAATAAAGATGCCATAACAGTGTCTGGCTTATTTATGATATCAGCATACTATGAAGTCGTAACTCAAGCTAAATTTTCCTTTTGTATATTCTGACTTAAACTATGAGACTGACTGCAGTGAGAGCTTTTCAAATGTAAAAGTGATATCCAGTGGTTTGGCCTAGGCAAAGAACTCTTGAGAAGACCACGATCTTAGATTGGTCACTGAGAAGGAGGAAGCTGCAGTATTGAACTCAGGCAGGCAGGCCTGGGCTCCAGTAACGAAAAAAGATTTACTGAGATACAGTGCCAAGTTGTAATTCCATCTCTAGTAACAAAGTCGATGTCCACAGAGAATGTCCTTATCCATGCTCCAAGGATGGACAGGTATTTATAGGTTAGCACTGGTAGATCCTATTCAGATACATCCCAGAACTATCTATGGCAAAATATGCTTGCATTCTGATGCAGATTAATTTTCCCATTATGATCTCATCAGCTTGCAAGTTTAGGGGGCAGGGGTGGAATAGAAACTACCCAAGACATGTTTTAAAAGCTTAATTAGTTATCAAAATCAGTATCCTAGGTAAATGAGGGTAAAACCAATACTTTTAAAGGAAATGGTTTCACTGACATGAATATTGGCATTGAGTGAGAAAATTAGATCATTTGTGATAGATTCAGAATCTATCTGTGTACTGTGGGGTTTTTGCTATAATCTGAATGCCTTCGGTCTGACCTGCTTCTTTGCCTCTGGCTTCATAGTTCATGGCAAAGTTGTGTGCTGAGCAGGTCTAATGCTAATGAGCACGGCATACAGGACAGACTTCGTCGTTGTCATGCATGCCACGTGCATTAATCTGATCAATGGTTTAATTTACCATGGGCTGAAATAAGGTCGCTCAGTGTCCTCTCAGAAACTCAACTGAGAGTAAATTAAGATGGCGGACCAAACACCTTCCATAAACCAGTCCCATAATTTTCTATAACAAATAATATTACTTGTTTATGAAAACATATCAGAAACCAAGAGAGTTAACCCAAGGAACACTCATTCTAAAGAGAACTGTCATAGAAGAAAGTCAATAAAACATCAAAAAGCAATCCGGACAGACTTTGTATCTTAGTGCTCTTCTTTTCTAGTGCTTAATGTGAATCTTATTATTTCATATCTGTTTCATCCAAACATAAGCACTGAATCCTAAACTCATCCTACTTGTCCATCTGTAGCAGCTTCTCTGCTGCTGTTGCTAAGTCGCTTCAGTCGTGTCCGACTCTGTGCGACCCCATAGACAGCAGCCCACCAGGCTCCCCTGTCTCTGGGATTCTCCAGGCAATAACACTGGAGTGGGTTGCCATTTCCTTCTCCAATGCATGAAATTGAAAAAATAAAGTGAAGTCAGTCGTGTCCGACTCCTAGCGACCCCATGGACTGCAGCCCACCAGGCCCCTCCGTCCATGGGATTTTCCAGGCAAGAGTACTGGAGTGGGGTGCCATTGCCTTCTCCAGCAGCCTCTCTGGTCAGTAGAATTCACTATTCCCTAGTAACCATGGAGGCCTTGCCCTTCCCTTTCCCCCAGCCTTGGTATTTCAGGTGTCATTAAGTCGAGACCCACTTTAGATAACAAAAACAGAAATACTGCCTCTATACTTAGCATAGGAAAAAATGTGAAGAGAGGTCCAGAAGAGTCTGGATTTCTGTTTGATATGAGAGGAGTAAATGTCTAATAACATTGGAGATTTTTGAAAGTTCATACCTGATTTGCACTTCAGTTCAGTTCAGTTCGGTCACTCAGTCGTGTCTGACTCTTTGCGACCCCATGAATCGCAGCACGCCAGGCCTCCCTGTCCATCACCAACTCCCAGAGTTCACTCAGACTCACGTCCATCGAGTCAGTGATGCCATCCAGCCATCTCATCCTCTGTCGTCCCCTTCTCCTCCTGCCCGCAATCCCTCCCAGCATCAGAGTCTTTTCCAATGAGTCAACTCTTCGCATGAGGTGGCCAAAGTACTGGAGTTTCAGCTTTAGCATCATTCCTTCCAAAGAAATCCCAGGGCTGATCTCCTTTAGAATGGACTGGTTGGATCTCCTTGCAGTCCATGGGACTCTCAAGAGTCTTCTCCAACACCACAGTTCAAAAGCATCAATTCTTTGGTGCTCAGCCTTCTTCACAGTCCAACTCTCACATCCATACATGACCACAGGAAAAACCATAGCCTTGACTAGACGAACCGTTGTTGGCAAAGTAATGTCTCTGCTTTTGAATATGCTATCTAGGTTGGTCATAACTTTCGTTTGCTAGATTAAAAGAAACCTTTTAAGATGGGCAAGGAGAGCTAGCATCCTTGTGAACTGAACTCAAACTTTTTCATGGAAATTTTTTGTTTTAACATGCTATTTTCTTCTTTACAGGAGTTTAAATTTGATCGTTTTACAGAAAATGGTAAGAAGAAAACCACCTTTTTTAAAAGAGGGAAAAAGCTGAAGTATTACCACTTGCCATTTGGATTGGGAGTCAGCAAATGTCCAGGCCGATTTTTGGCCATGGTTGAAATAAAGCAATTGTTGGTTGTGCTTTTAACTTACTTTGATTTAGAAATAATTGATAATAAGCCGTTAGAACTAAACTATAGCCGCTTTTTGTTTGGTATTCCTTACCCAGACTCTGATGTTTTATTTAGGTACAAAATAAAATCTTAAGCTAAAAGGAAAGGAGAGAAATCTATCTAGAAAACTAACCTAAATGTCCTCAGTTCATCTATTTGTTTTTAATTTCTTCAAGTGTAATTGCTTTGTTTCTTTTAAAAATGCCAATTTCTATTTGATCTGAGATCAGTCCCATCTATACTTGATCACAAAACCCATCATAAAAAAAAGATGGTAGCATGAAAATGGACATCAAAATCAACATAATAATAAATTTAAAGTAGCTTTTTTTAAGTTTCTACATATTGTGATTTGCAAACGTCATTGTAAGTGTGCCTTCACAGTAATAGATCTGACACTGTGGGATTTTGTTAAGTCAAAAATTCTTCTATAATATGTAAAAATACGCTTTATGTACTAATGGGAATTTATGCTGTAAATGGACACAGTCTAACAAATTCCAAGTTCTCAGAGAAGAAGGAAATTAAATTTCCACGAGATACACTAGATGAAAATTTCCCTTCAAGTATAATATCAATAATATCTATATTGCTGGGGTACGTTTGCATTAAATGAGGTTTGCGGTAGATTAAATGCTTCAACTTCACTTCAATATTTAATCATCCATAAATGTACTTTATTACTTTGTATACTGTGGCTCAGTAAAACAAAATTTCTTGTTATATAAGGCTACTCATGTTCAAGTTAGATACTGGTAAGATTTATCAGTATAAGAACACACAAAACCTATTATATATTCAGCAATTGCCCTAGACATTAGTATTAAGTTTATTGTAGGAGTAAATGTTGAGATCATTACAGGATTGATTATAGCATTTGACTCCAGTGTAAACTGTAAGGGTTATGCCGGTGTTGTAATTAACTCTCCTGAATGCTTCGATTTATATCAACTGAGAAACTAGACAGCAGTATTTGTTCTTGATGCCTCACCTCTTGGACTGGGATTTGATTTGTAGTATTTGAATTACACCATTATGTAATGCAGTATAATTCCATATGCCAAAATGCAGCATCGGCTGGATGATTCAAAGATTGCTAATATCAGATTGCCAAATGATGGTTTGTCATTCAACTTGAATGCTGATGCCATATATAAGCAGGCAAAGCAGGTAAATAAGCCCAGTTATTTCATGGGAACTTCTAGTTATAACTTCTAGTTATTTCATTGAAACTTCTAGTATTTCAGAAATTTGCTTTCATTTTTGAAAAGGAAATTTATCTTTAAAATAACATTATAAAATACTGAACCATATTTAGTAGCCTAATAGCTTTTCTAGCATCTATTTTTCTCCTTCCTGAAGTTCATGCACTAAATGCTCCTTAGTGAAGGTCTGTCAGTCTAAACTTTGTTTTTGCCAATTTGAAGATGCTTTCCTTTTTGTCCTCATTCCTGAGTTTGCCTTTTTTCCTGTTTTGATATCTCATGTTGTTAAGAGCGTAACCTTCATTCGGTTTAATTATTCAGTAGGTAGTCTACCTCTTTTCTCTGACAGTTTTAACGTGCTCTCTTTGTCTTTGACGCTCTTAGTTTCTGTTTATTGTGCTTGCATGCCATGGTGTCTTTCATCAAGCGTAGAATGTTCACAATTATCTCTTTGAAAATTTCCTCTTTCAGCTCTGTATCTTGTTTATAGTCCATGTTGTTTGACCTTTTCCCCTTGTATTTTTTTTTATCTCTAATTTACATTCTAGGCCATTTCTTTGGATCTTTATATCACTTTCAGTTTATTCTACTCTTTAACTCATCCATTGGGTTTGTTTCTTCTGTCTTTTTATTTTAACCTCAGGTTCACAGGATTGAGTGATCACATGCCTTATACCCCTTAGTTCACGGTACACAATTATAATTGGGCCAAACAAGGCTTTATTTACTCATTCTATTCTATCCCTAAGCCCTACCATTATACCCTTCCCCATCATCAGGAAATATTCTGTGTTTGGTATGTATCTTTTTATTTGTAGGTGTTTTTATAAAACATATGTTATTATCTTGGGTGTATGTGTTTTTTAATTTTCATAAATGTCTATTCTATACATAATATTCTTCTTAATTTTTTACTAGGCACTATACTTTAAAAGTATTACTTTATATGTATTTGATCTATTGCTTCTAACTACTGTATAGTATCTCATAATGTGTACCCATGATGTTTCAGTGCTCTATTCACCCAGTGATGTAAACTATGTTGGTGGGACAGTTAATCTGGGGGAAAGGCCAAAGCAGAACCTAAAACTCTTGCCCCCACCCATCTTCTCACTACTGCATGCCCCACCCTCCGCCCTGGGCTGCCACAAGCCCTGTCGTCAGCACCACCCCCCTACACCCACACACACAGACACACAGTCTGTGACAGCCTTCATTCTCTGAGATGCTCTAGACTTCTTGTGTTTCACACTCAGATCCTCACTACCCTCTCCCTTCTATGGGGTCTCCAGAGCTGATCTGAGCCAGGGTGCCAGCCATCAATTTGTCAGCTTTCAGATTTCAATTCCCCTGAGTCTGATAAATTTAGTGGTTACATTTTCAATATGAGAATTCTCTTTTGTTCCTCCTATCTGCCTGGTCATTTTTGATAGTATCTTGTTCCTTCATCATACACTCAATATCTTCTTTCATTTTAAAAATATATTAAGAAACTTATATTCATATCTGGTATTTCCACATCATCAGTGTTTTATGGGTCTGATCCTGTAGTTTGTTTTTCTTTTAACTCTTCCTCGGAATTGCTTGTTTAGTGGACTCGTTCTTTGGAATTTTATCTCTGGAATTTTTTTTTAAGACCCGAGTTTAAAGTTCACACCTCCAGAGAAAATTTGTGTTTGCTTTCACCTGGCTGCTGTTACTATCAAATTCAGATCAATTTAAAATTTCACCTTGAGTATTATGAGAGGGGATGGGAAACTACATGGGCTTCCCCAGTGGCTCAGTGGTAACAAATCTGCCTCCAATACAGGAGATGTGGGTTCAATCCCTGGGTGGAGAAGGAAAGGGCAACCCACTCCAGTGTTCTTGCCTGCAGAGGCTACAGTCCATCGGGTCGCAAACAGTCAGACGTGACTGAAGTCACTGAGCACACACACATGGGAAACTGCATAGATAGGGTGGGTTCTGGCCCTAAGTCAGCCAGATTGCAGCCCTGTGGGGATAAGCAAGAATACCCAGTCCTCTGTGGAGTGAGGTTTCTTTCTAGTCACTTACTGAAGATGTTGCCTCTGCAAGTTCTTGCCTTTGTGCACAGGTCTTGGATTAAACCCACACACACATGCATGCACACATGCCCCACCCCTCTTGGGCTGCAACCTTTATCCCATGCTGCCACAAAGTAGAGCCCATTCGTTTTGTACTAGGACCTCTATTCCACCATATTGCCTGATGTGGAAACCTCCAGATTGTTAAATTCATCTTAGTAGCACACTGCTGTGCTGCTATAGCAGAGAGAGCACAGAAGAGCATTCCATTCTAATTTCTGCTTAATTTATAGTGAAAGGAACTTAGGGTGGAAATGTTATATAAAAGCAATGGATGGAGTCTTGTGACAGGCTTAAACCTGGTCATTAAAGATTGTCTATGAATACAATAAATGTCATAGAGAAATAAGTTAAAAGACATGAAATTTAGCTATGACACAATTGATTTACTATTATCAACAAGTCACTTTGCCTCTCAGTGTTTCCATATTTGCAAAATAAAAATAATACGGCTTTTGGATGCCAGGGTTCATTATGAGGATTGAACATAGTAAGATGTGTGAACTTATTTTGAAAAGTGTAATGCAATATCCAAATGTAAAGTTGTAAGGAGATACTTTGACAATGCTGTGCCTTTTAAATTAAAAACTGTTTGTATATATTTGTTAAAGGGAAGCATTTTTTGTTATTGGTTAAATGATTAATCATTTATTCAGTCAAACATTTATTGAGCATTTCCTCTTAGATTGATACTATGCACTGGATTACCCTCTTTAAGAACACACAGTTTATTAGAGAAAGCAATATATACCCAACTAATTTATTATAAATGTAGTTGTAATAAATTCATCTTCCTAAAACTGTTTTAAAATTCTGATTCAACACTCATTCTAACTGACCTTCCATCACTCATTCCAAATTAGTGTTCTGCAATGAGAAATGTAATTAGATACATGTGCCTAATTAGATACAACAAAACATATACATCCAGTATTGTGATTATATGTTAAAGATGTCCAAAACAAAATACAGTCACTGAGGCATCAGAATTTTTTAAAAACTGTATTTTACATATAGGAAAAACCCACCCTTTTCATTTTTACAGCCCCCCCCAAATGTCAAATTGAAGAAAATGAATGACTAGCAGTATTATTTTATATCAGTGACCAACTGAGGCATCATTTAGCAAAAACTAAATGTTCTGAAGATATTCAGGAAAAAGCTATTTGTCACTAAATAAAGAATGTTGGTAAGCAACCTATTTGGGAACTTTTATCTGCCTTGTTTGGCCTTCCTGACACACTTCATTATATTTTGTCGATTTTATCATGAAGTTTGGGTCACAAGTCTAAGGCAAAGGAGCTTCTATGCTCAAAATTTGCATGATTGCTTCTGTTTATTTTCTTATGAAAAATAATTTGAGTGCCCTTCCTATAAACTAACCCTTCTAATTGAGCCATGGAATCTTAAAACAATTTCAAAGGTCAAAGCACAAAAATTATCTAGGTTTTGATCTTAGTATAAAATAACATCAATAATTTTAAAACAAGAATTATATGCCCTGAGAATGTACACTGATTTAACCTATTAAATTTGCCAGTATTGCAAGCCATTATTTACCGAATTGCATTATTAGGTATTCATATTCACATGCTCAATTAGGAAAAAGTTAGCAAGCCAAGATTAAGTTCCCTGTAGCATTATTTTAAATTACAGTGGGTGATCACATAAAACTCTCTAATGTTTCTATTACTTACTCTATTTCAGAGTGTTAATCTGAGTCAGGGTTCATTGGTGTTGGAAATATTTGGCTTAAATGTTTACCTTGTTTATAATATTTTCTTGAGTAAGATAAATTTAATTTGTGAAAATCTCTACTGAACAATTTTTAAAAGGAGTAATTTGACAACACTTAACATTTTAAAGTATTTTTTAAGCAGGAGAGTCTCTATATTGTAAAAAGAAATCTTAAATATTTAATACTCTTGATTTTAAAATGGTATATAGGTGGATTTATGAGGAAGCAAATTATCTTGAAAAGATTTTAGGTAAGAAATGCAAATGCTTTGTAAGTCAATTTAATGTGTGTGTTTTTTTTTAATATGCAATGAGCCAATAAATTAACTTTTAAAGCACAGGTGAATGACTGTCTCCTTATTTCCCTACTAGGAGCATGTTGGGTGACAGAAGATTTTATTACAGTTAGTAAATGATTTGGGAAATAATTTTGCTGTCTGGAGATCCTCAGACCCTCATCTTTCCCACCATATACATATGTATTCTTATTTTCTCATATTTTCAGTAAAAGAACATTAATTTTTACATTCAGAACATTTTTCAGTATGCATGCATGTATACTCAGTCACTTCAGTTGTGTCCAACTCTTTGCGACCCGATGGACTGTAGCCTGCCAGGCTCCTCTGTCCATGGAGTTTCCCAGCAAGAATACTGGAGTGGGTTGCCATTCATTTCCTTCTTCAGGGGATCTTCCCAACCCAGATATCGAACCCATGTCTCTGTGTCTCCTGCATTGCGGGTGGATTCTTTACTGCTGAGCTACCGGGGAAGCCCATTTTTCAGTATAGTTTCACGTATTTATGTGGGAAATAAAAACATACAAGAGTATCAGTGACTAATAAGTTTTTTAACTTTATTTTAACGAGGTTGACCTTGCTAGGCTGCTGTTCTTAATAATAGATTATGATTATAGACTATGATTCTGTGGAGAGATGTATAAGAAAACAAGAATGGGAGAGAGATTCTGTTTCTCTCTACAGAAAAGAGACGTGGTCTTTGTTTTCTGTAGATAACTTTACCACAGATAGTGAATGAAGCTGAGTAATATTTGGACAGTATTCTGTGTATTCATGAGCTGAAATGCTAGCTGTAAATAAAACACAGAACACAGAAGAGTGTTGATGAAATGTGGCTCCTTCAGTCACCGTACATACAGTGTTTCACTGGGACTCTTAGCTTTCCTAAGAAACAATTCATTCATATTTTAAAGGACTGCCTTGGACTCTGAGGGTGTTTCTGTTCATTGGAACTAGGCAGTTCAGTATGGTTGAACACTTAGGGTCAATTATGTCGTTAAATGGCCAATCTATGATATAATCATCTTGGGTTTCAGTTTTACTCTAAAACACACTTACTAAATAAACAATAATTTTGCAGTACTGTCTGGCATTATCCATGGTCATGTGGGTAATACTGTGCATTTTCTACTCAGAATATAGTTGAATAGGAAAAAAAATACTCAATGGCTATGCTGGATAATTTTAAATGTGATACAGTTTTTTGTTAATTTTTTTGAGGTATAGCTTATGTTCTTAATTCCTAACTGTATTCATTTTTATAAGGAGAGACATGATATTGGAGAAGGAAATGGCAACCCACTCCAGTGTTCTTGCCTGGAGAATCCCAGGGATGGGGGAGCCTGGTGGGCTGCCGTCTATGGGGTCGCAGAGTTGGACACGACTGAAGTGACTTAGCAGACATGATATACTGCAGACTACCTAGAAAGTAAATATTTAGAGATAAACTCATGGGGTATTTTATTTCCCTTACAATTTATATTCTTTGCTTATGGAAGAAGCTAGGGTGATGGAAGTAACAGGTAAAGGTACTAGTACCTAATAGTTTGTCATTGGGTCAAATTTAAACACTTATAAAGCACATATTAGCTGGTGATTCTTGTTTGCAAGAGAATGTTCACTCCATATAACTTTTATTTCTAAGAACTAACCATTGTTGTTCACATGAAATGTATGTCATCATTACATGACAACCCACATTTTTAAGTAAATGATTTTGTCTTTGAGATTCAAATTACTGTTGAAATGAAATAGACTTTCATCCCATAACTTCTAAGAACTGGCCAATATATTTAAAATTTTATAAATGCCTTAGTTTTATACTCTAGATGGAATATTTTTGAAGTATTTGAAATCACTTTTGAATTTTTAAATCTAAAAGCATACAGGAAGTAGTAATTTCTCCATATATTTTAAAATTTGTTATTTTTTTAACTTTATTTTTAACTAATTTTAGACTTACAAGGAAAACTATAAAAATAGTATTCATTTTTTAAAAACAAAGTCCTCAGACTAAACAATGCAGGACTCAGCCAACTGAAGATCTTAGTTAATCCCTGACCTTTGGAGATGTTTATCCACAGAAGGGCAACACACAGAAGTAACACCAGAGTGGCAGAGGTAATTTGAGTATGTATGTGTTCCACCCAGATCCTCCATAATTCAAATCAGTGTTTTGTTTTCATAAAAAAAAATAATTTTTCTAAGTTGTTAAAAAGAGCTTACTATGTTGAATAAGATTTTTCTTAATTTCACTTTCTCGAGAAATCTACACTTTAAAGAATGTATTTGCTTGATGCTTCTGCAGTAGAAAATGTAAGTTATTTACTGCTCCTGCTTTCTGATACATTTATAGATTTAATAGATAGATTTCCTTTCCTCCTTCATGGCTATTCATGTTTCTGTGAAGGCCTGGTTAGGAAAATCTTTTTTTTTTTTTTTCATGGAAGTCTTAGATGGAGGGGACAAGCTGCACTTAGCACTTGAATTTTGACCATAGCTCTTCAGAAAGAAACTATACGTGGCAAATGCAGCTGCACTAGCTTGAATAGACAGTGCATGTTTTAATGTTTTAACCACTTGGGTACATAATCTCAGTCTCACTCACAATAAGAAATTATTTGTCTTCCATTTTCTAAGAGGATATAAGGATATTAACAAAGAAATCCTTACACCAAGTTCTTCAATAATTGCCAGAGCAGAGTAAATGCATAGAATGAGGTTAGGCCATGAAGCATTTTTATGTCTAAAACTAAATTCTCATCTCTAAACATCCCTATTAACATAGCAGATTTGAGTTGCAACCATCCTCCTAATAAAATTATGAAATCTTTCGAATTGGGAAGCATTTGTAAATAATGGGTCCTTTAAATATCCCTGAACTTTATTCTAAAACTTATAAAGAGAAATAATAATTGCTTTATATAACCACTGATACCATTTTAGCATTTGATGAAGATGTTAATTTATGGTTGGTTAGCAGTTTATGGCTGTCATTAGTTTTTCAGTTTGGTCCACATTAGAAATCTATTTTTCTTTTTTATTTTAATCTGAGACAATTATATAAAGATATGGTTATGTTTTATCTAAAATGTATCATTCTAGTGTAGCATTTCAAATTATTCACAGATCATAGTTCTTATATGTGCATATATGAATTTAAAAATACAGCAATAAAATGCTTGAAACAGATCATAAATTTGCTTCATATTTTATTGCATCTCTGAATCAGGTTGAAAAGACAAGGGCAACTATGGTCTTTGGGAAAGAATTAACTCTTTCCCAATCTGGGAGGGAAAATGATATCACATTGTGCATAATTAAAGCCAACTCCCCATCAGAAGTCCTGGTGACTTCTAAAATAGGCTTGTCCATCACATATTGGAAGCTAGGTCTGGGGGTGGTAACTGCAAAATCCCCTTTCCGTTTGCAGTCTAGCCTTCCCAGCCCAGTCATTTCTCTTCCAAAGCTCCCTAATCTCTGTTTCTGTACTGTCGGAAGGAGGGGACATAAAGTAAAGGACAGGAAAGTCCTACATGCACACTCACAAGCACTTAGGGGGTGGATAGTTTTGCAAATAGTCCAGAAGTCTCCTGTATTATGTTAAAACGAGCCATTTAGGAAAAGTGGTAGAATGTAACCAAAATAGGGCTTCAGGGAAAGCGAGCTTATTTTCTTTGCCTGGCTGGGAAGAGATGAGGTTCTTTGGGGTTTAAAACTGAGGTGCTTTTTCGCAGAATTCCGGGGTTTGGCTGGGCTGCAGGCGCTTCTTATAAACCGGGAATCTTCCGGTGAACTCACCAGGCCATGGCAGGTGCAAGGGACACCCCGATCCAAATGCCTTCCCTCTAAAGAGTTGAGGCAGAACCCCCGAAGTTCCTTTCTGTCCCTAGGAACTTGGGGGCTGAATGGCCTCGCGCCCCACAGGAGGGGCCCAGAACGACAGCCAGTCCAGGGATGCTCTGCTGCTGTGGAGCCCAAATCCCTCCCTGGGCGCAGCCGGAGCAGCGCAGCGCAGTGGCACATGTTGTGGACATCATTTGGTCTGCAACACTGGGCTGGCCTTCGGGAAAGCCGCTCCCTCCTTCCTTCTGCCCTTCAGGGTCCCCAGCACAAACACTGGCCCTGGCCCTGGGGCGAAACAGACACCTGGTTATTTCACACCGTCTACAGAACCCTGGTTCTTGTAAACACAGATCAACTGATCAGAATAGCCAGAGATCCGGCAGGGAGAGAACTCCTGTAATGAGAACTGTTTTTCTTTTTTTTTTTTTTTTTTCTCTCTTAAGTTACCTTTTCCTGGTTTTCCCTCCTGTTTCCTTCTCTTGTGCCCAATGTCTGACTTAAAAGGCCAACTTTAACCCGGAGCTCATTGGCTTGGCAGATCCAGGGGCATCCAACTTTGTAAGCGCCAAGGCAGAGCACGAAGAAGCGGGACTCATTTATGGTGCCCACACAACAAAAAATGTTCATTCATGTAAAGTTGCTTGGCAAGTGATTTAGGCTGACCTGCGTTGTAATTAAAAGAATACTTTTGTTTCTGACGTTTGTTTTGCAATTTAATTCTGTTTAGAGGCAACGTTGTCTGGTTGTCCCAGCCCATCCCCCCACTTCCCCACTGCATTAGATTTACATCAAAGGTTTTTACTAAGGAGCCTCTTCTGGGCAGGATTCATTACCTTTCCGCCTGTCACCAGAACACGCTGGGGTCTCCGCTCAGTGCGTCTCCGCCAGGCAGAGCCGCCACTGTGTGTTGCGAACTGGGAAGTGATCTCTCATCATTATTTTTCAAAGTCTGGGAAGTGTATTATCCTTTTTCCTAGTGGTAATTAGTTACCATAGCATCTAATACGTAAATGTGCCCAGAGCACACCATTAACAGTTAAACGGAGGATTCAATTTAACACATGATTATATCTTTCATAAGTCATTACATTGGAAAAGTCAATGCCACTCAGGCTGGAACAATCTCAGGGTCCCGGGCGCGGAGAAAGGTTCGGTTCCGGCGTCAGGGCCAAGAGCGCGTGGAGACGGGAACCGGTGAGCCTTGGCCCTCCCCAATGAACTGTTGGCAGGAAAGATGGTGCTGGGTGCGACAGGAGGGTGCAAAAATTTAAGCGCAGCACGGGGTCTTAGAAGGTATGCCCAGCTGCAGAGAATGAGAGCGCATCGTTGCGCGCGCGCTCACAGAAGCGCGCGCGCTCACACACACTTACAGGCACCACAGAGAGGGAGGAGGGTGTAACTAGTGAGCTCTCCGAAGATGATCATTTGCGGGTTCTATAGGAAGGAGTCCACGAAGAGCCCCAGAGCGCTTCATTCCTGTAGGTGCCCAAAGTCAAGTTGGAGATGGGATCTAAATAGGAACTCGAAATTAGAGAAAGATATTGAAGTTAGAAACTAGAGAAGGAAACCGGTGGAATAAAAGGCCAAGTGAGATTCTGGTTCCTCGCTCACTGCCTCGGCCTACAGTCAGTTCCCTAAGAAACTCAAGCAGCCGGGATCCTTCTGGCGGTGCACTCCCCTCCGAAGCACCCAAGGCGCAGTGGATGCAGCCTCTGAAACTGACCGGAGTACTCTGACAGCCGCCGCCGTATTAGGGGCCAGGGTCTCTGTTCTGGCCCAAGGGCACTTCAGCAAGATCACCCTGACCCCTTGGTGCTCAGTCATCCAATCCTGAAGTGGATGCTGCGCAGTGGGAAGACATCTGGGGCCAGAAGTGTGTGCACCAACTTTCCACCCTGGGCTGAAAATACAGGAGTCCAGTGGGCCTCGGAAAGCGGCCCAGGGCTCTGCCAGGTGGGGGAAGAATTGTCTCTTCAATCAGTGGTTTTCCCTCCCTAAAAACTGCTGCTGGAGAAACTTTACAAAGGTTGGCTGAGGGCAGGGAATTCCACCTAGTAAATTACCGAAAAGTCCTCTCTTGTTGCTTTCAGATGTCCCCCATTTATTCCTAGAACTCAGCACTGGTCAACTCCTGTATTTGGAAAGAGAATTTATGTGTCTGAAATTATCAAAATGAAACTAAATATTATTAACCCTGTTACTTTGCATAACTGCTCATATTTGTCTGACATTTATCCTCTCCTTTCCCCCACCCCCATCCATTTCCAGTTTTTTCAGGACAAAGTTTGGAGATTGAGTTATTAAAGGAGTAAGAGGAGGGTATTTCTTTTTCCCCTGAAGTTCAAGATCTCTTATTTGTACTATTTCTAATCAGAGTTGAACATCACAGAGGTTACAGAGAGAGTATATTAAGGAGGTCCTCTTAATAATGAGAAATATTAAGCAGTAAAATCCTGCAACAAATATGTCCTCTACAATGTTAACACGCAAAATAGGAAAAAAAAAAAAAAAAATTCGACTGATGGTGGCTCTGGTTAATTCCTAATCAGAATGATGGACAGCCAGGCCAGAACAATACAAACTAATGGCTGTGTTGCTGAGCACTTTACCCCTTGATTAAAGACACCCAATTATGGCGCAGAACAGTGTCGTAATTATGTTTCTTAATCACATCCAGGAGGTTTAATTGCCTTAACGATGTGTTTCATTAAATGAATTTAGGTATTATAGTCGACAGTTTTCATACACAGTTGTTTTCAAATTAACATAATATTAGACATCGTCATGGAAATTGTTTTAATAATCATAATTAGACGCACCCAGGCTTTGTCTGGTAAATGCTGAGAGACGGGTCTTCTCCTGCCTGGGGGCTGCCCTGGTCTCTTCCCTCCCTCAACCCCCACTCCCAGACTGGGAGGGCTTCAGCTTCAAGGCCCTTTGCTGTGATGTTTTCTGAAAAGTTACAGGTTCTGATTAATCTTTTTTGATGGCAAGTGGAGCAGAAAATATCCTCCCTCACCCCCTACTAAGTTTGATGGCATTTAGGGATATCATTATGAGCTGAGACTATACAGACCAAAAACGCAATCAGCAAACTGCCTATAGAGGAAACACTCTAACTTCATGACCACCATCTCTATAACCTTCACCACAATAAAAATAAAACCTTCTAAATGTGAGGGCATTAGGAAAGTCTAAATACAAGCCTATATAGCCATTCTTTAATAGAATCAACACCCAACCCAATCCAAACATAGCCCCTACAAATCTCATTAACAAGCAACACTAGTACATTGTAAAAATCTCTATGGACATTGTTTACACATATCATTCAACCTGGTTGACTCTTCGATCACACAAAAAAGGGGAAAGCCACAATAGAATTCATCCTCACAGAATCCAAATTCATTTGTTTTCCTTGGCTTTCTGGAAGTTGGAGATAGAAATTTTTGAAATAAAAACTCTTTAAGAAACTTTACTCTTTCTGATGGGCCTTGGCACTGCTAGTTAACAATGCCATACAAAGTGGGAAAAGATTTCCAGGGAGAGAAGGGCCTTCAAAGTTCATGCCAGCAGACAGGAGCTCTAGACCTCCTCTGTGTCTCACCGCTGACCCCATTTCTCTCTCCTCCAATGACCAGGCCCAGCCATCCTCTTTTAACAAGTAAACAAGTGAACTAGGGCTGCTCCTAATTGCGTATCCCTGACAGAACTTTAGTTTCACCTTCTCTAAAACTCCTTTCTTTTTTACCTTTCAAGCAAAGAGTTACACAGAAAAGAGGTGATGGCTCCTTCCACAAAGCACAGCATAATAAGATGTTTGATCAAAATATTTTAATAAAGATTCTTTCTGACATAGATACACATACAAATGGTCGTACATAGCTGTCATAGTCTGATTGACCTATTTAATATATATATCATTCTTTACACATCCAAAACCCGCCAAGAGATCCATCACAACTCCCCACTCACCATCCAACCTGACAAACTGAATTTGTATTATCTGCAAGGAGTGGAAAATAGCAGGACTCCATTTTTTAAAAAAGGTTTTCTGGATTTTCATAGGCTAGAAAAGCAGGCAAACAGCCATGCAAACTAAAACTGAAAGCTCGCTTTGGGTAAATAGCTTCTTGCTCTTCCTTAGTTTTATTTTATTTCTTTTTAATTGTTTTTTTAGAAAAATAACAAAGAATTTCACACCATAGGCAAATCAAACCAGTCTTTCAACTTAAATAATTCTCCACAGTTAAAATAACTTATATATATACACATATATTAAAAGCAATTAAATTAGACCTTTTAAAAATGCACAGCACAGCCTGGAAAAAGTATTTGTTTAGCATGTTCTTACTTATAGGATCTATTGCTGTGATGTCTTTCCTTTTTAGAATGCAAAAGAGTCCCCTTTTGGAAAAAAAAAAAAAAGAGATCAATTCATTCATCAATTAAGAATACACCTTTCCTGTAATTTTTGGACTGAAGCAATTTATTAAAGCTCAATTTAAATACAGGGGTGATGCAACTGAAGATATCCAGGTGACCTTTGATAAACCTAAGCAGCTCAGATACATCAATATGTCTCTTCATACTTGTTGGCAAATAAACCCTTTTAAACACTTGGCACACAATATAAGTTAATCTATAAAACAGAATTTTAGAGGCATTAAAAAAATCTGCACATAAGACCCCATGACCTTAACACATGATAAATACTGTTGATGTGGAAGGGTTATTGATGAATAACAAATAAATACCATGAATCGTTAATACATCATTGCAGAGTGGAAAGTAACAAGGTGCACATAAATAGTTTTAAATGCAATTTCTTTCAGCCACAGTCAGTTTTTTTATATCACTCTTGCCAAAACTTTTGAGCATTTTCACAGGATTAAAGTTCAGAGACAATAAAAAATACAAGTCTTTCATAGCAACGTGTCTCTTTCTGTTGTTTTGTTTTGTTTTTTCACTTAAATAAATCTACATTTCAAGTTTTTCTCCTGGCTCAGAATCAAAATTTATTTTCAAGTGCCCTTTCTGATTTGTCTGAATGAATATTCCGTCCCACAAGCCACCCAACCCCGGACTCCTCCTTCCCCCCTCAGCACTAGCCAAATTCACAATTATCAGTAGGATTACTATTTTGCCCTGGAATACCCTCCACGCTTAATAACGACTACTTCTCAACTTGTTTTTTAACCTTAAAGGCAAACTGCTTCCTCGCGGTCTAGGCTGCCACCAAAGTTGCCACTTTTCCGAGGAAAAAATAAAGACATCTATCCTCCATACCAACTCCACCTCACTCCCACCCCAAAGACCAAGATTCTGGGGTTGTCGAGGCTAGAAGTCCCGAGTGTCTCTGATACTTCTCAGTTCTCGCCTCCGCTTTGTCTGTTCTGCAAGTGTTTCACAACTACGAGAGGACCAAATAAAAGGGGTGGTGAGCAGCTGTGCACTGTCCTCTAGCTTTGGGGTCGGTCTGGTGTTTTTCGGGGCGGGGTGGTGGTGGATGGGTGGAGGGGATGTTTAAGGCTTCTCCGTGCACTGTTTGCAGAGGCTGGAGGAGACGCTATTGAACAGGGCGCACTTCTCCGGGCAGGAGGCGGCCGGGGGCAGCCCGGCGCTGAACGGGTATCCGGCCGCCTGCTCGTAGGCGCCAAGCGCCGGGTGCAGGGCAGCGGCCGCGGCCGCCGCCGCCGCAGAGCTGGGCAGGGAGGCGGCGGAGATGGCCTGGCCCTGGTTGAGGTAGGCGACGAGGCGCCGCATCTCCTCCAGGGCCTGCGCCTGCATGAGGATGTAGTTCTTGGCGAGCAGCAGCGTGGCGATCTTGGAGAGCTTCCGCACCGAGGGGCTGTGCGCGTAGGGGATCACCGCGCGCAGCTCGTCCAGCGCGTCGTTCAGGTCGTGCATCCGCCGGCGCTCGCGGGCGTTGATGTTGAGCCGCAGCGCCTTCTGCTCTTTGGATTTCTTGCTGCCGCCGCTACCCCCGCCGCCGCCGCCGCCGCTACCCCCGCCGCCGCCGCTGCTCGGGGCCCCCGGGGGGGCGCCGCCGCCGCCGTGGAGGAGGGCGTTGGAGCAGCCCTCGGCCGCCTTGGTGCTGCCGCCTCCCGCACCCGGGGAGGCCCGCGGGTCGGTGCCTCCGGGCCGCAGCACCAGCTCGCAACGGCCGTCGCTGTCGTCGTCGGGGCTCTGCTCGCCGCCGCTGCTCTCGGCCACTGAGCCCCGGCCGGCGCTCTCGCCGTACTTGAGGCACAGGGTCGCCCCGGCCGGCAGGCTGCTCAGGCTGGGGTCGCCCCCAACGCCGGCGGAGCCCACGAGCAGCCCGGGGACGCCCACCCCGCCGCCGCCGCCGCCGCCTCCCGCGCCGCCGCCTCCCCCGGGCGGTGGCAGCAGCAGCCCTGCCCCCTCGGGGTCAGCAGGCTCGAAGCAGCCGAGGGGCGACGAAGAGGAGGACGCCGGGCGCTCCCGGGGCGGCGGTGCCAGGGACAGGTCCATGCCCGGGGGCGTGGAGCGGAAAGCCGCCTCCAAGCGCTTGGCGGCGGAGGCGCTCAGGCTCTTGTGCAGGTAGAGGTCGTCTTCGCCCGCGGCGGCCGCGCCGAGGTGCAGCCCGCGCTCCATGGTCCGGCCCCGGCGCGCAGCCCGGGCCCGCCGCCGCCTCCTGGGCTCGGGAGTCGGGCGGCGCCGCAGACGAGCCCGAGCCGGGCTCCGGGGCTGGTGCGCGCGTCGGTCCCGGCGCTGCTGGCAGCCCTCTCCCCTTCTTTTTCTTTTTCGCCTTCCCCCGCGCTCGCCGCCTCCTCTTCTTCTTTTTCTTCGTCTCCAGCCGATGGTGCTGGCTGCTGGGGCTCACCATGGGCCGCGGCCCCGCATGGTGGGAGGGTGGGCGCGCAGGGTGTGGAGCTGCCGCCGCCGCCGCCGCCGCTCTGAGCCCAGCCCCGCGCCTCCTCTCCGCACCGTTTATCTTGCTTGGATTCACCTTCAAGAGATTTCCGGACCCATCAACCAGCCGCCGCCACAGACGGGGGAGTCTTTTACATCATTATCTCTGAGTAGGTTATTATGAAGAAGAGTCGCCTGTTGGGACAGCGCTTTCTACCCAATCAGGTTAACGTTTTAATTAATAGGATTAAAACGGTAACAAACAATCGCAGGCGCTATCTGGCCGCGAGTCTGAATAGTTTCATTTCCCAGGTCTGAAGACAGGCAGCAGCTAGAGCTTTATAAAAGGCGCCTGCTCCATTATTCTGCCTGCCATCTGTATACACAGCTTAGCGCATATGTTTGCAAGGCGCTGGGTCCTGTTAGTAACCCAACAACTGCCTTTAGCTTGACATGTGTGGCGACTTTCACTCATCAATGAGCACACTAAAAGCCCTACTTAGAGTCGACGATGTTCTTTGCTCCTTCAGCAAATTGTAGATCGGCGGCGAAGCCTGGGAGTCCGGGGGAAAGCAGAAGCCCCCCGCACCTCGTCCCCCCCCCCCCCCCCCGCCCTTCTCTCGCCACTGCTGTCTCATTGCTACATGACCCTTCCGGGGGAGACTGATACTCCGCTCCTGTTCATAGGATGGCTCTGATCTGGATTTGGATATGGGACTTTAGTGGGGGGGAGATGGTGTCTCCGCTGGCTTGCCCTAAATTCACCCAAGATTCTTAGCTAGTAAAAGAGCAAAGCAATCGCTCCCCCCCTCCAACACACCGCCTTATTCCGCCCCCGCCACTATGCTCCCTGCCCATTTCCTACCCCGATTGGGCGTGGGGGGCGGGGGGAGTGCAGCCCATTAGACTTTTTGTAAAGGTGGTGGTGGAGGGGGTTACTTTCGCAGCCGCCTCCAAACCACGGCTACAGTGATGGTGATGATGAAGCCCACGATTTCCTAACTAGGAAGAAACTGATTGCTCAAACTTCCCTCCAGATTAAAATCCAGTGGCTTCAGAATAGTCAACTTCAACGGGAGTCAAACCCTCTCACACACTAAGTGGGGCATCAGTGCATATTTATTTACCCGGAAACGTCGCCTCCAAGGCTAGGAAGCCATTCAGGGACAACTGGGTCTGCCTCGATTGTTCTTGGAGAGAGAGGAAGCCGAAGTGTGGAAACAAGTGCTGCTCCCCGGATGAGAAATGGGACTCTGGGTTCCGTGTCCGGGCGCACATGGTATTTAGCGGCTGGTTTTCATCCTTACAACATAAGTAAAAACAATATTTCCCAACATCTCCAATAAATCTTCCTTATGTGGCAGAATTACTGAAGCCTATGAAATTTTTGGTTTCTCTGGTTTCATTAAAAACCTTTTAATTGTGGCTTTCTGAGTTGGCCCCAGGTGTTGGACTCTTTTCATTACATTTTGCTCTAATGTGATGAAATTCTAATTCTCTCCTTACCATATGGTTAAATTTCCCCACTGAGAATTAGTTGAAAAAGGAGAAATAATCTATTAATCTCTGTAATAGATTCACAAATGAGGTTCGCCACAGAACCTGTTTTTGAATGGTAATATCGGAACAGTTGGACGCCTTATTTCAGAAAGGAGGGATGAGGACGGCAGAGAAACGTCTGCGTTTTCACCTGGAAAGCAGGGAAAGGGGCCCAGCTCTATCTTTCAAAATAACTGCTCAAAATTGAATCTCAAGGGATCAGAAATGCTACGCAGTCGTCGGTTACCTTCGCCCCTTGGGGTTAACTGGAACCCAAAGGGGGAGAAAGAGCTGGCGGGCTGCCGGAGGCTTTCCAGCCTGGGACCCCGGCCCTGAGCTCTTGAAGGCTCGATCCGGCCCACGTGTCTCGCCCGGGACCCCCAAGGCACGTAGACGTGCGGGGCGGCCCCTGGCTCATCGCTTCCCTCGCCCCTCCCTCCCCCGGCGCGCGCAGCTGTTAACCTCGGGCTTTAAGGTGCTGAAAGACACGCTCCTGTTACTATTTTTCAATTAGCAGCTTTGTTTTCACCGGGATCGTAAACAAAGGTTCTCTATAAATGTAGGTGAGTCGGTGTGTCTGATACTAAATGACCCAAGAACTCTGGCCACTTGGGGGAGGACCGAAGCTGGCACCGTCTTGGCTCTGGGAGGAGTGGAGACACGTTTCCGGTTTCGGACTCGGTTCTTCGTCCAGGCCGCCTCTCTGGTGCGCTGGCCGGCTGGATTCCTGCCGGACACTCAGTGGGCACTAGACAGACGAAGGAGCTACCGTGTCCGGGCCGAGTTGGGGGAGCTCGGACTTAGCTAGGAGCGCCACAGGGAGCTGTGCCCTGCAGAACCGGACTGGCCAAACTGGGGCCACCACCCAAAGCGGTCAAAGCTCCGCTAGATCCCCGACCCTCGACAGACCCCGGCCCTCCGCTGCTGTCAGCTAACCCGGCATATCATGAACTTTTCCCTGGACCCCACTTCCGGTCCACCTTCCTACCTCCTCCCTCCCTGGCCACCCAAACTTCTGAAGCAAACTTTGGCGCAACTTCATTTCACTCACTAGGAGCCCCAAACCTCTTTCTTTGGCGGTTCAAGAAAATCCCCCAGGTCTCCCCGGAGGAGGTGGCTGCTTAATAGTCCCTGGAAACTTAGCTTGGGGAAACTGCTGAAGAATTTATAGAAGCTCTAAAAGTGGGCCTTATAACAACCGTCGGGGAATGGTCTTTGAGGTTTATGCACTCGTAAACTTTTGCTGATTGCTTCTGGGAAGTTGTCAGGCACTTAACGCTGCATTTATCTTACAGGGCAATGAAAACACATCTGCCCTGTGTCTCGTTACCTGGTTTAATCGTCACCAGCCCTGAGTCAGGGCCTAGGCTCTTTCTCACCACTTGAGTAGAAATCCCGCCGTCTGGTTTCGGGCCAGCAAAGGGCTGACGTCAGCTGCCCACTTAGTACCCCTCTCTGGCCGCAGGAGCTCCAAAAATGTCTGCGCTTGAACTTTATTCTGCTACGAAGAGGGGAAAGGGCCTGGGTTCCACATCTAACTAGCAAGTTGGAAAGAGAGCAGAGAAAAAACCAAAGGAAGCACTTTCTGGGGATCTGGGAAGGCTGGGAGGGTGGGGTGGGGTGTGGAATCAGCCCTCGAGGGAAACTCCTGACCCACAAATGACCCCTGGGAATGAAACGGTGGAAGCGAAACCCTCTTGACTCTGCAGTTTCAGAGAAGATCAGTGTGAGTTACTGAAGCAATGGGGGGACAGGAAACGCAGGGAACTGTTCCTTCTGCCCATTCGAGGTGGTGGCAGATCAGGCCACCCCGCGGTCCAGACGGCGGGGTAGGCGCCGTCCAGGGACACCTCAGCAGGGTGCCCTTGGTGCTGGGCTGGTGGCGCAGCGGTGCGGTTTGGCAGACACATATCCGGACAGGGAGCATTCTTGGCCGAGTGTTGCATACCAAATTTACAGACGCCAGCGCATGTTGTGCAAAGATGAATACAGTTTTGTTTCAGCAGGAAGGAACACACCTACGGCTTTGAAAGGACGCTTAAACACTTAACAAGCCACCCCGCATTGAAATGACAGGGCTATTGGATTTCAGACCAAACTAATTTTTTTTTAGGTCGTACTTAAATATCTTGATCATCTTCATTAATGCTTGTAATTTGAAATAGGAACCTGAATAAAATCAGAACGGAACACAATCGAATCCATCATTTAAGAGCAAAGCCAGGAGTTCCTCTTTGTTACTTCTATAGCCCTGATAAACAGCTTATTAATTATCAATATTTAAAAGTTAGGAGAACTCTAGAATACTGGGGTTTGAGTATCTGTGTTTTCTGAAAGGGAGAATTATACTTGTGTGAATGTGTTTTCATTTATCTATTTGAGGACATTCAAGAAGGTAAAAAGCAAAGTTTGCCCAAAATGTCACGAACTTTTGCTCGGGAACTGCTTGGAAAAGCAAATTCCCTGAGAGCCATGGAAACCGCCTGGGGCTGCGCTGCCCTTGAGGCGGAGAAGCCGAGCCTTGGGGATTGCAACAGGCCGGGACCACGGTGACCCCAGCGGAACGTCCTCCTGGGAAACCGCCAGGGAGTTGGGGCTCCGAGCCCTCCTCCGCCTCGTCCAAGGCGCGCACTGGCAGGGCGCGTCCCCAGCGCTTCAGGCCCTCACATTCTTGGCTGCTCTCCAGCCCCAATCTGAGGCACGCTGACCTTGAACTTGCATCTGCCTACCGGCTCCCCTCGCCTGCTCGGCGCTGTTTGGTAACTCTTAGGTCGGTTTGAAGCCGGTACAGTTGTTAGTCATCCTGCGCCCCCGCCGGCTTCGGGAACGCAGGGTCGACTTGGTGGCGGAGAGCTTCAAGTCCATCGAGCTCCTGAAGTCAAGCCTTTCGGCCCCCGTTTGTTTATTCATGTCTTTTCTTACCCTCTTAGCTAGGTCCCCCAAAGCTCAGTGCGAAGAGATGCTATATGTCCGCCTGTGCGTTGGGGATTGGCGGGGCTAATGGGGAGGAGGGCCGCGAAGAAGCAGGGGCCGTGGGCGGTGGACCAGCCCTGGCAGCGCGCCAAGGTCCCTAGCCTTAGGTCTGAAGTGCTTGGCAATTCCAAGGACTTCGACCTTGGAAAAGCAGAAACCTGTTGATATAAAGTTCTTTCGTGAAGATTTTCTTCCATATTCTTTATCTATTTTAAAGAAAGAAGTTGATCCTCAGGACTCTTTGGCGACTAGCTGGCTTAAGTGTGAACATTGAAGGGAATCGGTCAAACAGCGCCCCCCCGCCCCCCGCCCCAAGACAAGCAGCTTTTTCGGCGCGAGGATGCGCCCCAGGCGGACAGGCAGGTCCCCAGGCTCGCAGCGAAGGGCTCACCTGGCTTCCAGGTGACTTTTAAGGGGAGGGGCGTGGTATAGCACTGCCGGGACTCCAGCGGTAGGGCAGGATACGCAGATAAAAGGAAACAGTGAAAAGAGTTTCTGAAAAATGCACTGCCTTCTTGGTTACCTGGACATATTCAGTCGCGCTCCTTAGAGGTTGATAATACTCATTTTTGTTACATGAGTTTATCTTTTCGAATCTTGGAAAACGTTCTACTTGGGGGGTGGGGGCAGAAAAATTGTTGGCCTAAAAAAAGTGAACACTTTTAGGGCTTGTCTTGGTGTCCACGAATTAAGACGAAACTAACTGAAAAGGGCTCAATTCTGCCTTTGGGGTTTTAGCTTTGAGATTTAAAACCCACAGCGCCATCTCCTGGCCGTGAGGAGAACGTAACGATGGATGACAACAACATACTTAAATACTGAGAATGAAGTATTCAAATATGAGAGACACTTTATTTTACGCCTCAAAAATTATTTCAGTGATAAATTGATTGCGATGATAAAAGATGAGCTGGAAATTTATGATCATTAAAGATTGTCAGACACAATCCCGGAAGCTAATTATTTGTGAATAGAAGTCTGTATGCTATATTTACACACATCATTTTTATAGATTCGGATATAGTTATTATTCTAGGGACTTGTGATAAAATATGATTCTTTAATTTATCATCAATACATAATTTTATGGAAGAAATTAAATCCCAGATTAATTTCTAAATTAGGATTTGAACCAGTTATTTTATGCAAAAGATACTGTAACTTTATAAATATCTCAGTGCTCTCAGGTGTTAATTGACTAGTGAAAAGCAATTGCTGAATTACTATCGGGATATTTTAATCACTAAAGCATTTCTTGTTAAGTATGGGTTTATTTATTAAAAGCAGTTGTCTTTTTTTTTTTTTTACTTTTTCTGGGTTATGCTTACCATGTAGTATGATAGAAAGTAGACTACTGTGAGATGATGCTGTGTTGAAACAAATTCTCCTCCTAGTGCCTCATCAAATTTTACTAATCAACATCAGTAAAGAATCTGCTCCATTTTTCTCAATAGCCCTTCACTTTCTTGAACAGTCTTCTCAACTCACAATCTTTCAGAATGTCTAATTTAGGCTTTCTGAGCCTGAAATGTCATCTGAAGCTAAATTGTTTTCCAAAAATTTAATGCACATAATAGAACCGTGGATACCTAACACTTTTGCAAATTAAAATATTTCTAAAATGTATTTTTGCAAGTCCTGCTCCCTTTTGTAAGTAAGATCAAAATCCAGTAAAGAGATGATATCCCAATTAAGAACATTTCTCATCTATGATAATATGCCCAGGCCAGCTGCTTGAAATACAAATGAAAGTAGATATGCTTTTTGTAGTGTACAAAATATTATGAGTATCCTTCAAAAATATTGTAGATCAAACGGACAAATGTAAACTTCACTTCAGTTGAAAGATTAATTTTATTTGATTAATTAAAGTGAAGCTCTATTAAGCCAAATATTTGGACTCATTTACTCTGTCAGTGTAAGCCTTCCTGTTTGAAAGAAATTTGATTATATATAGGAGGAACAAGATAAACAGATGGTTAGCTAGAGAGCTTTTCACAGTTGAAATTTTTAAACTTAACATGGATAAGTTTGACACCTTCTCAAACATTTTCGATGAGGTCATTTGATCTATTCTAGCAATTCAGTATTGCTGCACATAATCATTTTAACTTATGTTTAAGAAACATTTAACTTGGTTTTTCTATTAGTGTATTTGGATTAAAATGGTACTGTTTGAGCTGCCCACTTAGAAATACACACACACACACACACACACACACGTATATACACATACACACATATTTGTGCTATATTTTCTCAGTGTTAAACAAGTATTAAAATAAGGCATCATGACATGAGTGTCTTAACATAAAAATAACATTCCTCCGATGAAATACTTCATTTCGGGGCATGAAGGGGGGCATCATTTGCTACAATGCCATTGGCAGGAAAACCAGGATATCTGTCTATTGTCCAGCATTGCCCTTGAGGAGAACAGATATTACCAAGAGGCAGGGAGAAATGAAAGTTAGTCCTAAAGTGACATAAGAGTTGAGCTTTCCTGGTGGCTAAAATGGTAAAGAATCTGCCTGCAATACAGGATACCCAGGTTCAATTCCTGGGCTGGGAAGATCCCCTGGAAAAGGGAATGGCTATCCACTACAAATTCTTGCCTGGAGAATTCCATGGACAGAGGAACCTGGTGGGCTACAGTCCATGGGTCCTCAAAGAGTTGGACAGGACTGAGCAAGTAACACTTTTACTTTCTTTCAGGCCTTAGGTACTTAAGGAAAATAAAAATTCCCATTGCCTTCAAAGATAAGAAGTTGAGGTTTTCCCAGGAAGGTTGTTTGTGATTCATGTACATTAAAATCCTTAGTCCCCTGAGTTACTTCCCATATGCCTAGTGTTTTTGAGAACAAGGGTCTTGGGGACAAAAAGGAAAGAAAAGGAAGGAAGGATAAAAGGAAGGAAGACTGAGGAAAGGGAGGTATGCAGAATAAAGACCAAAAGATGCATGTTTTCAGTGTTTGTGGAAATTTGCTTGTCTCATGAAGATGCACTTTGCTTTTCTTTTAAAAAGAACTTTTTTGATCCTTGGTCAGGGAATTAAGATCTCACAAGCCATGTGGCCAAAATAAAGAAAACAATAAAAAGTAAAAAAGTATTTGAATTACAATTTTTACATATGTCCAAACTTGATTGCAGTTGTCTGTGAATTACTTTAAAAGGTATGAGTAGGTATAATAGAAATAGCAGACCCTGGGCAGAGTAACTGTGTGGTCTTTGGCAGTTTTCTTGATCCCACTTAGCTTCAGCAGAAAAATGGATCTATTCATCATGCCTTTTCTGACCTCCTCTGGGTATCAATCAACGGAAATGATATGGAGGCATTTTGTACACACTAAAATATCATGTGAATTTAATGTTAGCACTTTATTATGCTTCTTTGTGTCATCTAGACCAGTCCAATCACCTCTAACTATCATTATTGGCTGGCATTTTATTTACTTTTTAAAAAAATCAGAGCTTTCAGGTGCTGGCAGATTTTAGAGCATCTTTCACTGCTGAGCCATTCTGGAGGATCGTGGAAGTAGGAGTGGCAGGTGCTGGACTTTTTATGTTCCCACCATCAGTGCCCTTTGCCTCCAGTGCTCTCCCCTCTCCTGAATATCCCTACTGCCCTACCTGGGAGTCCTGGCTCTCTTCCTTGGATCTTGAATGGATGAATTTGCCCCTAGCCAATAATACAGTGGGCACCATAGTGTGATTTGATGGCACTAACTGGTATATGGATGGAGAAATGGCCATTGATTTGGTTCAAGGTCAGTTCTGACTTGGCTATTCCCCTGTGTTTCTGTCTCCCACCACAAGCTTCTATTTTAAAAACTTCAAATGTGTGGACCATACTTTTCAACTGAGTGACATTTGTTAAATTAATGATTATATCATTTTTCTTTCTTCTGTCTTGATCATTAATGTAAAAACTTCCTGAATCCAAATCTATCACTGGTCTTAGTGTGGTGCTTGTTTCTTCCCTTCCCACCACTGGGTCAATGCTCTTATTATCTCTGTCATTGCTGGTCCATCAGGCAGTTTTCGATTCAGTTGACAGTACTCACTTCAAAGCCAATTTTAATTAATTTTTTATGAAAGACTTATAGAGACAATGTATGTCAAAGGTCTAAATATATTAAACACCTTCTCTTCCCTTACCCACTAATTTTGTTATTTTTATCAAGAAAGGAAATCAGATTTGTCTAAATTATTTTTCTTTTAAAACATCCGCTGTTTATTGCCCCCAGGCAATATTTATTATCCTGTAAGTATTTGAAGATAATTTCTACTTGCTGCTGCTAAGTCACATCAGTCGTGTCCGACTCTGTGCGACCCCATAGACGGCAGCCCACCAGGCTCCCCCGTCCCTGGGATTCTCTAGGCAAGAACACCGGAGTAGGTTGCCATTTCCTTCTCCAATGCATGAAAGTGAAAAGTGAAAGGGAAGTCGCTCAGTCGCGTCCGAATCTTGGCGACCCCATGGACTACAGCCTACCAGGCTCCTCCGTCCATGGGATTTTCCAGGCAAGAGTACTGGAGTGGGGTGCCATTGCCTTCTCCAAATTTCTACTTAAATTTTGTTTTATTATTTTACTAGAATCAGAGTTACATCAATTCTCTGTGGACTGAGAAAGGCATTTAGGGTACCCTGATGATAATACTATTCATAAAGATACTTTGTATAGATTTACAGTGGAGTTCTCCTAAGCAAGGCAAAAATTCAGACACTCACGCAGAGAAAGTTTGACACATTTAAACTACACATTTAAAAATTAAAATTCCTGTTCTGTAAAAACAAATAGCAGATACATCAAATATACAAAGAGCTTCTGCAAAACAAGAAGATATCTAATAGAAAAATAAGATAATGTAATCTGTCAATTAATAGAAAAATATAAATTTCTCGAAGAAAAAAGATATTAAAAGATGTTCAGGGACTTCCCTGGCAGTCCAGTGGTTAAGATTCCATGCTTCCAATTCAGGGGGCACTGGTTCAATCCCTGGTTGGGGAACTAAAGGATCCCTTTTATTTTGGCTGCAAGGCATGGCCAAAAAAAGATAATAATGATAAATTAAATTTTAAAAAAGAATGAAATAAAATGATGTTCAAAATCTTTAATCAAAGGAAAATAGAAATTAAAGCAATCTTTTTTTATTTATCAACTTTACTTTTTAAATTTATTGTTTCTTAATTTAAATTTATTTATTTTAATTGGAGGCTAATTACTTTACAATATTGTATTGGTTTTGCCATACATCAACATGAATCCGCCACAGGTGTACACATGTTCCCCATCCTGAATCCCCCTCCCACCTCCCTCCCCATCCCATCCCTCTGGGTCATCCCAGTGCACCAGCCCCAAGCATCCTGTATCCTGCATTGAACCTGGACTGGTGATTCATTTCATATATGATATTATACATGTTTCAATGCCATTCTCCCAAATCATCCCATCCTCGCCCTCTCCCAGAGTCCAAAAGACTGTTCTACACATCTGTGTCTCTTTTGCTGTCTCGCATACAGGGTTATTGTTACCATCTTTCTAAATTCCATATATATGCATTAGTATACTGTATTGGTGTTTTTCTTTCTGGCTTACTTCACTCTGTATAATAGGCTCCAGTTTCATCCACCTCATTGGAACTGAGTCAAAAATGTATTATTTTTAATGGCTGAGTAATACTCCATTGTGTATATGTACCACAACTTTCTTATCCATTCATCTGCTGATGGACATCTAGGTTGTTTCCATGTCCTGGCTATTATATTCATTGCAGCACTGTTTATAAAAGCAATTTTAAATAGGCAAAATTTAAAAATAATAATGATACATAGAGCTGTAAGGGAAATGATTGTAGTGAAAATCAGTATAATCTTTTTGTGCAGGTGGTTTTGAGTCTGATGCCTAAGAACCAATCCTATAGAAATAGTGGCATAAGTACTATAGAAATAGCATAAGTGTTTTTCGAAATGGCAAAAAATAAGAAACAATGTTCTTTAGTAAGCAAATGATTAAATAAATGATGGTTTCTTCATTCTATAAAATAGTATGTGGTTATAAAAAGTAAATGAAGTCAATCTTTATATACACTGACCTGGAAAAACATTTCTGATGCATAATTAAGTTGAAAAACCAAGACAGAGAATCTAGAGTCATTTTTGTATTAAAAAAACGTGGACCCACACAGGGAGGGAACATATGTATATCTATGGCTGATCCATGTTGATGTATGGCAGAAACCAGCATAATATTGTAATTATCCTTCAATTAAAAATAAATAAATGATTTTAAAAATCTGAAAGAAGTTTACAGAACAGTTAAACCCTTGTTATCTCTGGGAACTAAGATTTGAGATTCAAGGGTAAGGTTTTTCACGAGTTATTTTAAATAGCTTGATAAAGATTATAGGTGAAGCTATTTACTGTCTGTCATGCATGTAGTTTTTTTTTTTTTAAGAAATAAAAACTTACCAATAAAAAAAAAACTTACCAATAAATGATTAAATGAGTGTTACTATTTCCTATAGGTTGTTTGCATCATTATTCATTCTCTTTTTATTTTAAAATTAAATAATAAATTATAATTAAATAATAACAATAAATCAATTATTATTTTAAAAATATTAAGAGTGATTTTCCTGATTTTAAACATTTGCTTTCTGTAATTTTGCTTCTGACATTTTATTACCTAAAACCATTTTCTTTCATGTTGTTTGGATCCAGAATGCATTTAAAAATAATAGTGTTATTTAGTGACAATATGTATCTTTACTTAACCAGAGATGTGCTGTGCTGTGCTTAGTCACTCAGTCGTGTCTGATTCTTTGCAACCCCACAGACTGTAGCCCACCAGGCTCCTCTGTCCATGGGGAATTCTCCAGGTAAGAATAGCAGAGTGGGTTGCCATGCCCTCCTCCAGGGGATCTTCCCCACCCAGGGATTGAACCCAGGTCTCCTGAATTGCAGGCAGATTGTTTACCAACTGAGGGAATTAAATTTTTGAAGAAAATTTATGATATTAAAAATATATATAATATGTATTACTTACATATTGTATATGATTATATTACAATGTTAGTGGCTTTATTGAATTTCAGCAAAGAATGACTCAGTTTTACTTTGTAAATTGAGCCATTTTATACTTTCATTTTAGCATGGTCACAGAACTCTTTTGAAAGAGCAGAACAATTATAGATTGTTGTGGGGCAAGAATTCTGCTTCCAGATTTGACAAAGTGGTTTGGGGGTCTGACTTTAACCTTTGATCTCCTTGCATGTGTTTGTATTATCATTTGCCCATTCTGTTTCCTGGTTCAAAAGTGAAAGAACAATGGTTTTTGCCTCTGAGGTTACTAAAATTCACACTTTAATCTTTCAGGGGCTGCTATTTTCCAGTCGCACTCAGATGTCTGATTGTCAGCTTTTATGTCTCTGAAAGTACTCCTCGCAATTCAGGTATAGTAAAGTATGTAGCTTCAGCTCGCCTCAATGTACTATATAACTTTTATAGTCATTATAAAAAATAATTTATTGAAAAAAACTTAAACCTTTTCCAACTCAGGTGACTTTTGATTTAAATGTCTGTGATCCTGGCTATGGTAATCAGTGATAGCAGATTTTTTTTCCCCCTGAATTAAGTTTGCAGTTTATATTACAAAGTTTAGAAAATATGAAAGTAACATCATCTCAAAGATAACGGGTTAGAAGAAATGGTGCATCTATAGTCCATGTCTTACCATTACTTGCTTTGGAATCACATTTAATACAAGGCCTAGAGAAATTTCCTATTCTTTGTGTCATATTTTTCCTCTTCTATATATTTTTACTTTATTTAGGCTGCTGTGTAGTAAAGTCTAAAATACAGCAAGCCTCACTATGCAGTGACTGTTGATTGAAAATACTTTGTTAGGGGAAATTATGAGAAGCAACTGAAGCTATTAACAGTAACTGCAGATATTTAGAATAATAATTAATTATTAAAAGGTTTTTTAGGAGGTTATTTAAAAGTGATGGTTCAGGTAACAAATCTCTGTGAATGCTTAAGTGCTTAACCTCTAAGACATAAACTTTCAATATATTGTGATCTGGATTCGGAAGCTCTGTGCTGACAGCGCTATTTCCTACGCATACGGAGGGAGCTGACAAGATCAAGGTGTCTGCTGCAGCCTTAGACAGTCTGGTCAGGGATTGAGGCTGCTACTTGCAAGGTGTGTTTCACTCTCCGTGGCTTGCTTTGTTACCTAGTCTTTGGGCACTGAAATGAAATCACTCCTTACTCAAATGCAAATGCACATGGCACCAGGCTATTTTTATATTTGCCAACTGAGCTCTTCTGACTCGGACTGTGGTCAAAGCAATTAAGTCATCTTTCATCTGTGGGTAGTTTGATGTGCCAAGACCCAGAAATATCACTTGTGTTCATCATGCAACCATTTAAAAGAAAACAGTTTGCAGACGACTTAAAGTCAGGGCAGCTCTTGACTGTTTTTTCATTACTGTCAAACTCCCTATATTTTCTGGTTACTGATACTTTATAGCATTTTTTTTTCTTTTTAAATTCATGGATTATTTTTCACTTTAAAAATATGATACAGAAATAGATATGTTGAATACAATCTCAGACTACAGTAATGAGGAAAGCACTTTTTCCTTGTTGAATGAATACAGGCACTTTTTGTAGGACTTGATGTTAGTTAAGGTATAGAAGTTTTAAAATAAGTCTCTTCTCTCTACATTGAAATATATTGTTGCATAATGAAAGATAAGAGAGCAAAGCTTCTTTAAGAAGGATCTTAAAGAGATTTAAAAAGTACTGACTTACTTAATAGGGTATCTTAAATGAATGCATGGAGAAAAAGAACCTCGCCTACTAATGAAGTGTCAGAAGAGGAAGTGGATTAGTGAGGTTGACAGATGACAATGTTTCTGAGAAGCACTGATTCTTAGTGAGTGCAACTTGCGACAGAAGTGACAGTTTTGAACCACGGGTAGGCTTGGAAGGGAAAGGAAAAAGCAGAGGGCTCCAGGAAGAATTTCTTCAGCCTATTTTTGAAGAGTAACAGTTCTGCAAGGAGAAATGCTGCTTCAAAGCTCATTAGCAGGATCCAATGTGATCATCATCTTGATAAGAGTAAGCAGTGAGTTTAAAACTCACCTGAAGGTGCAGAATCCTGCCTCTGTGAAGCATGTCAGAGTAATTTTGTAACCTACATTAAGGTAAGTGGTGACAAAACCTATTTAAGCATCCCAGCAGTTCATCTATCTGTACAAACTGGATTCAATTCACACATTGCAATCCAGCTCAATTGGACGCAGAGCCACACAGCAAATATTCTGTGGTTGTGTACAGGGCTTTCTTTAAATTTTATTTCTAAGATGATTGCTCTTAGGAATAGGTGTCTAATTAATTTTTTGTTAATTCAATTCTCTTTTGATAAAAACTAAAGAATTCTGAAGGAGACACGTGTTCATTGTTGGCAAGCTCTAGATGCTACAGGGAGGGGGGATGGGACGTTAATCATGAAATGATTGTTAGGCGGTCAGTGCTACCCTAGGTGGCGCCACTGCCACCTAGTGGCAGGAATTTGTGGCCATGGTACATGTACCTGGAGTATCTGGTTAGTCAATGTAATTTCAGTAGCAGTAAATGTTATAGTAGCGATCATAAAATAAATTTTCTGCTTATGATTGAAACTATCAAAATTTACTTTTTTTCTTCCCTTCCAGGAAAGACACCCCTTTAATCACAATCTCTCCTTCTTAACTCTGCATACACTCCATTGCCCTTATAATTGCATATACATAGTTTAGAAAAGAGATAGAAAATAATCATAGCATACTAGACTTGTAAATTTATTTGGAGATTACAAAGGCACTTATTGCAAAATGGACCATTAGACAGGCAAACAGATACTTCTTAAAATCTCATCTTATAATATAGAAATGAATTGTGTGGATTTTCCACTTGCTCAAATGTGTATAATGTAATTTCAACACTTCCCATGCCTGTAATTACTTACGGTTTTTTAAGGGTGGCTGGCAAATGGCTTCATATATCTTAGCTTTCTCTCATTCACTGATTCTCATCTTTATTTGTTTCTAACACATCCTTAAACACATATTTGATGTTTCATATTCATTGTATTCGGGTTTCATCTTCTTTTCATTGAGGTTTCAGTTTAATTTGTGACTGTGAATAATTACACATTTTGTCTTATGTCTTAAAGAGGAAAAAAAAATACTTGCAATGTTATTCTATGAGCCATGTACAGAAACGCAGGTCGCTCCATTACTTGGACTGTGAACTCCAGCGCAGCAGGTGAAATAAGTGAGGAACAGCCATCTTCTGAGACACATTCAAGCATGTTGTTCATGGGGGGATAATAAAGTCCGTAGCTTTTTCTTGACTTTCTATCATGAACTTCAAGGAGTCAAGGGACCTACTGTCTGATTCCAGTTTTCTCATTTATTAAATTATATGACCCTTAACCTCTCTGGCAGAGAAGGCAACAGCAACCCACTCCAGTACTCTTGCCTGGAAAACCCCATGGATGGAGCAGCCTGGTAGGCTACTGTCCATGGGGTCGCGAAAAGTCGGACACGATTGAGCAACTTCACTTTCATTTTCACTTTCATGCCCTGGAGAAGGAAATGTCAACCCACTCCAGTGTTCTTGCCTGGAGAATCCCAGGGATGGGAGCCTGGTGGGCTGCCGTCTATGGGGTCGCACAGAGTCAGACACGACTGACGTGACTTAGCAACAGCAGCAACCTCTCTGGGAGCTTCCCAGGTGGCGCTAGTGGTAAAAAACCTACATGCCAATGCAGGAGACATTAGAGACACAAGTTCTATCCCTGAGTTGGGAGGATACCGCTGGAGAAGGGAATGGCAACACACTCCCAGTATTCTTGCCTAGAAAATCCTATGAACAGGGGAACCTGGTAAGCTACAGTCCACAGGGTTGCAAAGAGGCAGACACAACTGAAGCGACTTAGCACTCAACCTCTCTGATCCTCAGTTTCTTAATCTATAAAAGAGTCTACATAGTGTTTTCCTAACTGGCAACTATCAGAGGAAAGACTGATTTCTGATTTCTTCATGGCAACAGTCAATGCCCAGACTCCCAGGGGAGTAAAAAAAAGCCTGATTCTGTGGCTAAGTGAGACCTGAGAATGTTACATCCATGAAAGCTGTCCATTAAGTCTAAAGGCAAGAGGCAGCTAGTCCCAAAGAATTCAGTACTGTTGAGTCATTCCTTAAAAAATGACTTGATGCTGAGATTTCTCCAGTTAGGCTATTAATTAAAATAGAGAACTCAGGAATGCAGACAGCCTGATGAAAGGAATGGAGATGAGCACTTCATTTCAGTATAAAACTAAGACAAAACATATATAGGGATTATTAGAACTGGGACAGAATGTAAACTTTGACAGTCCAAAAGAATAATTAATTAACGAAAAATGAAAGGAGAAAGTGTTAGTGTGAGAATCTCCTTAGCTTTGCATATTATGAATCAGTAGTGTTTAAAAGTGTGTTAAAATATACTAAAAGTAGTATTTAAAACATGGCTACAGTTTAAAAAGTAACCATGATAATTCCAACCACTCAATTCTTTTTCATTGTGATTTTTATTAATTTTGGTGGTGGTTTTAGTCGCTAAGTTGTGTCTGACTCTTAACGACTCCATGGACTGTAGCCTGCCATGTTCCTCTGTCCATGGGATTTCCTAGGGAAGAATACTGGAGTGGGTTGCCATTTCCTTCTCTAGGGCATCTTCCCGACCCAGGGATAGAACCCAATCTCCTGCACTGCAAGCAATTCTTTACCACCCAGCCACCAGGGAAGCCCTTTTATTAATTTTAGTGGTAAAAACTTATCCAAAAGTATAATGTTTTATATTTCAATTCTATTTTGCTATCAAATGCAAAAATTAAATAATTTTAAAACATGCCTAGAGCAATCACTGTGTTATAGTCATTTATGTCTCTTATTTATCTGTATTTATTCAAATAGAGATGTCTAGGTTGATGTTCACTTATGTTTCATAAGAATAACTTCTAGCTAGCTGGATGTGAAGCCATTATTTCTTTTTTTTTTTCTTTTTGGCTGGAATATAATAAAAAAGCATTATCATTTATAAAAGTATTTTTAAATAAAAGAATAAAATCTGGTGTTTTAGCTTTAGCACATACCATCGCATTTCCCTATGATTTTTGGTTTTGGGCTTTGTTGGTTATAGACTTGGAGTAAAGCATTTAAATCTTTTGTTAACTTGGGTGACTAAAATAGCTGGTACTATTTGACATGCTGAGTGCATAACACAAAGATAGAACTCAAAATTAAGTATTCTACCAGATGTACCCACGCTCCATACGTGTAGTTTGCAAATGTTGCTTATTGTGCATTATGCTTATTATGATTTCCTTTGATACCTAAAACTGTGAACTTTTGTTAGAATATGCATTATTTTGCCTCCAAACTCTTAACTCCATGTTGTTAAAATTGTATATGTGAAAGTCTGGCTCTTAAAAGGAGGGCTCTTTGGGTTTCTCAAATGGAGTCTGAAAAGGGGTTAAAATCAACTTAGGCGAAAATCATTATTTGCAGTGTGAACATGGATATGTAATTTAAAATTCAATCTAGGTTTTGGGAAAAACAAAGCATTTTTGGAATATTTGATAGTGATTAATTGACAACAGTATGCTGTTTAGACTTTTGTGAGTGCACCCACTCAGAAACACTAGGATCTGGCATGGAATAGTACATAGGAATGTGCTATCCCTAGCCACTACAGTGGTAGAACTTTCACTGTTATCAACACGTGCAGATCACCCAAACAGCCCTCGCAAGTGCGTTTATGTGATCTATGCCTTCTACTACTTTTTCATCTTAGTTCTTTCTTAATCCTCTCACTGGACTTCCCAGTCGGCACTAGTGGTAAAGAACCCACCTGCCAATGCAGGAGACATAAGAGATGCGGGTTGGATCTTTGGGTCTGGAAGATCCCCTGGAGAAGGGCATGGCAACCCACCCCAATATTCTTGCCTGGAGAATCCCATGGGCAGAGGCATGATAGGGTTGCAAAGAGTCAGACACGACTGAAGCAACTTGGCACATGGCACACAGTCATCTCATTATAAATTTTTATTCTTTAAAATTGTTTTCTCTCTTTCATTTGTCTTTTTTTTTTTTTGGTAATATTTTCATTTTAGCCTGCTGGGAATGTTGCAATAGACACAAAGAAATAAGACTTCATACTATACTAACTTACTGAGCCCCTTCCACGTGCTTGAGCACTGTTCCATGTGTTAAGTGGCACGAAGCTGAGCAAAACGCAGACCGTGCTCTCAAAACTGACAATGTAGGAAGTAAGATGTGGAAATAATAGATTAATTCTGGTATATTTGTCTCTGAGATGAATTCTCTTTCATTGCTAAAGCAACAGCAGTTTTGAATATAATGAGAGCATGAATTTTGAAGTCACAGATATGAGTTTGAACCCTAGCTCTGTTGTTTAATAACTCTGAGTTGAATGCCAGTTTATTCAAGCTAAAAAAAAAAAAAATGGAAGTGATACCTCATGCAATTGTGATGCAAAATAAATAAGAAGATGTTTGTAAAACTAGCCCACTGTCTGGCACATAGTTTCCCTTGATAATAATTAGTTTTCTTCTTCACTTAACTTAGAATATTTGCAAAATAACTTAGAATATTTGCAAAATAACTATCAAATGTATTGCCAGTTATCTACATATTATTTTACTGTATTTCATACTATATCTTTATTGTATGTGAATCTATCTCTGTATCTAACTTTGTGGATTTCCCCCTTACTGGTTATTGTATATTTTTAAATTAATTTTTTATTAGAGTATAGTTGATTTACAATGTTGTGTCAATTTCTGCTGTATTGCAAAGTGAATCATCATACATATACTTAAGGTATAATGTATAATACATATACATTATACGTATACATATGTCCACTCTTTTAGATTCTGTTCCCATATTGGTCATTACAGAGTACTGAGTAGAGTTCCCTGTGCTATGCAGTAGGTTCATATTACCTACCTGTTTTATGTATAGTAATGTGTATATGTCATCCCAATGTCCCAATTTATCTCTCCACCCCCGCCTTTACCCCTTTGGTAACCACAAGCTTGTTTTCCACTTCTGTGACTCAACTTCTCTTTTGTAAATAGGCTCATTTGTACCATTTCTTTAGGTTCCATATGTAAGTGACATCATATGACATTTTTTCTTTCTCTATCTGACTTACTTCACTCAGTATAACATCTCTAGGTCCATCCATGTCACTGCAGATGACATTATTTTGTCCTTTTTTATGGGTGAGTAATATTTGGTTTTATGTATTTTTATTCACATTTGGTTGTACATTGGCTTGAAATTATTCCCATTTCTTTTATTATTATCATAATTGATTGATTGAAACATTAGTGCCCGCACAGCTAAGTGTTTTGCAATCCTCATGGAGAAAGCAGGCAGCCATTCCTCCTCCAATTTGCAGCAGGACCTGTTCTTGCCTCTAGTTTTTAGAGGAAGAGGTGCCTTTCTTGCTACAATGTCCCTCCCATGGACTTTGTACCACGCTGTCCCATTTTCTTCCAGCTACCTTCCTGCTTTTTTTCCATTTCATGCCAAGGGTCTTAAAGAAGAGCACTGCTTCACTTCCACTTCAATCCGCAAACCACTACAGTCTGATTTAGCCTGCCAAAGCTCAGTGAAAATTGCTTTCACTAAAGGCATTTATGGCAACCAGATTCTAAAGTTCAATTCACTTTAAATACATTTTTCTTCTTTTTAAAATATTTATTATTTTATCACTATTTTTAAATTTATTTGGTCATGCTGAGTCTTAGCTGGGGCACACCAGATCTTTAGTGGAGACATGTAGGATCTAATTCCCTGACTAGGGATCAAACCTGGGCCCCCTGCATTGGGAACATGGAGTCTTAACCATTGGACCACGAGGGGAGTCCTGAAATTTTTCTTCTCTTACTTGACCTCTGCATCATATTTAAGCATGGACCTTGGCCCAGCTCTTCATCAGCCATGCTGACCAAATGCTGTGTTCTCTCTCCACTTTGTATAAATATTCTGTCTATGACAGTTTTTGTTCCTTGCTCTGCCCCTTCAATCCATTTTTTATATGGTTTGTGATAGCTGTTTATTCTAATAAAAAAGTGTGATAGATGTTTATTCTAATAAAAAAGTGTTTAGATCAAAAATATAACTTTAGAAATAAAAATATCTTACTAGCGATGGCACTATATGACTAGGCATGGTAGTAAACAGCTTTTAAATATCAGTGGTTTAATAAACACAACTTACTTCTCACCCATGCCAAGTCAAGGTGATGTTCGTACTTGGGCTGCTCTCCTGGGTTGCTTTCCTTCAAGTTGAGACTCTGAGATTCAGACATTTTCTTTCTTTCTTTTTTTGTTTGATGCCACTCTCTTCAACATACAGGGCACTGTGGGAAGGAAAAGGATTATGGCAAGAGCACAATTACTAATTATCCACCTCAGTCTGGAAATGACACACATCACTTCTGTTTACATTCCATCAGTTGGAGTAGGAGAAATGTAGCTCCTGGTTCAGCAGGTGCCTCCCAGGAATGACTCTAAATTATAGAAAGGAAGCCCGGATCTTCAGTGTTAGCCAGCCACAATTTATTACATTTTTCAACTTCTATATGACTTCAACAATTCTCAGTAATGATTGCATTTACTCCCCCAAAGGGTAATTAAGTGCTCTTTTGTGTCTCACCAGTGATAGCCATTAACATTCACTGTTATTTGAGATGCTGATGCATTTAATGTTATAATGAGGTCCCAGGGAATGTAGCAGATTGTCTAAGAAGAGACCTTGTCTGTAGCTTCTCTCAAGTAAAACAACTTTCCAGGGTTTCTCTGCCTCATTGATTCACACTCGTTTTTCAAATCTCAGCTGAAAACCTGCCCTTCTCCCTGGACTATGCCTCTTAATTTATATTTATTTTTTCCTCGGCTCTTTTTAATTTAACTTTATATTGTTTAATTAAATCAGGTTACATTATTGTGTATTGAAGATGCTATGCAAAAGAAAACTGTTATACAACATTTAGCATTTTTTTTTCACTTGCTGTTTCCAAAGCACTTCACAGTGTTCATTAGTAAATTGCCACAACAATCAAGGGAGGTAAATTAATTATATCCTTTTTTGAGAAATAGCCCATCTCAATGAAGGACAAAAGAGTATACTTTGCTTCAGAGATACATCTGTGCTAAACTCCTTCCCCTTGGCCTAATTCCAATGGAAGTTTATTATGATAGAAGTAGTAGAATGATTTCTTGATGTCTTACAGTATATCCATGGAGAGAGGAGCCTGGTGGGCTATAGTCTGTGGGGTTACAAGAGTTGGACATGACTTAGTGACTAAATCACCACCACCACGATGCATCAGAAACCATGCTAAACACTTTACATGGGTGAAATCTTTACTTTTCAGATTTCAGATTTTCAGGCACCCTTAGGTAGGTGCCTTGAGGTATTATGCCTGAGATCACCCACCTTACAACCTGAGTTACCTCATTAGCATTGTTGGAAGAAGATACAGTAGGTCCCCTACTACGAATGAGTTCTGTTCCAAGAGCATATTCCCAAGTCCAATTTGTTTGTAAGTCCAACAAAGTTAACCTAGGTACCCAACTAGCACAGCTGACTACATAGTACTTCACTGTAAGAGGCTCATAATACTTTCACACAAATAATACATAAAAAACAAAAATAGACATTTTTAATCTTATAGTACTGTACCTTGAAAAGTACAGTAGTACAGTACAACAGGGCTTCCCCAGTGGCTCAGATGGTAAAGAATCTGCCTGCAAGGCAGGAGACCCGAGTTTGATCCCTCTGTCAGGAAGATCCCCTGGAGAAGGGAATGGCAACCCACTCCAGTCTTGCCTGAAGAATCCAGTGGACAGAGGAACCTGACGGGCTACAGTCCACGAGGTTGCAAAGAAATGAGATGACCAGAGCGACTGAGCACGCACGCATAGTGACTGAATGCACGCAGCTGCTGGCATTCAGGGGCTGGTATCGAGTGAACAGGCAAGAAGAGTTACTGACGAGAGGAGGGACAGGAAGTGGGAGATGGAAGAGCTGAAGGATCGTCAGCAATAGGAGATGGAGGGCAGGCTGCAATTTCACTCAGGCCTGACGTTGATGGCACAGGTTCTGGTTCTTGCTGGAACCAGGTACGTTTGCATCTTTGAAAGTTCTCAGCCTGGAGGCCCATATTTAGGGCACGTACTGAAGTCTAGTGCAGCATGAGGCCAGTGATGTGCAAGGAACTCTGGGCCAGCGCCATCAACACACATCACAACTCTTTATTAGTTACCCAAAATCTCTTATCTGGATCTTCTGTGGGAAAGACCTCTTTACTGCTATGTTTCTCTGCATCATAAGGACACATTCAGTTGAAGTTAATCCAAACTTCACTTTCTATTGCAGAGGGTATTTGGGGTTTAAAACTTGGCAAGCTAGTAGTTTAGGGAGGTACCCAGAGGGCAACCTCAGACTGGATCATAGGAGATACGCCTTGGGGTCTCTTAAGGAAATTTTGGTAGAAATCGCCAACTGGTGAGGCCAAATTCATGCAAATTTTTGAAGTGACATTTTGAGACCACCCTTCTTCTTATCTTTTTCTGTGCTTTTTTCCCCCAAATGCCAAGCTCATCCTGTTTAGAGAGGCTCCTTTCTGAACGTGCTCTCTGTTTTCGTCCTTTTGCACTAGGTAGTGATGCTATTTAACAACCTCAGGCCAGGTAAGATGACTTCCAGTCATACCAGCCCCCTTGGAGATTCCACAGGGGCTAGCCCCACACTCAAGCCTCTTCTGAGGGGCGTCTCCTTTGCATCCTGCTTGGCTTTCTCCCTCATGACCCTATTATTTTTAAAGCTAACTTTAATACTTTCAGTAACCAACAGATAATATCTTACTATAAGAGTGACTAGGACTGTTCTATACATCAGTGTCTCTTTTGCTGTCTCGTACACAGGGTTATTGTTACCATCTTTCTAAATTCCATATATATGCGTTAGTATACTGTATTGGTGTTTTTCTTTCTGGCTTACTTCACTCTGTATAATAGGCTCCAGTTTCATCCACCTCATTAGAACTGATTCGAATGTATTCTTTTTAATGGCTGAGTAATACTCCATTGTGTATGGGGAGAGGGAGGGAAGATTTGGGAGAATGGCATTGAAACATGTAAAATATCATGTATGAAACGAGTTGCCAGTCCAGGTTCGATGCACGATACTGGATGCCTGGGGCTAGTGCACTGGAACGACCCAGAGGGATGGTATGGGGAGGGAGGAGGGAGGAGGGTTCAGGGTGGGGAACACATGTATACCTGTGGCGGATTCATTTTGATATTTGGCAAAACTAATACAATTATGTAAAGTTTAAAAATAAAATAAAATTAAAAAAAAAAAACAAAAAACAACAAAAAAAATCAAATTTCAGAGTTTAGGAGAAAAAAAAAAAAAAAGAGTGACTAGGGACTTCCTTGGTGGTTCAGCAGTTAAGACTACACACTTCCAAAAAAAAAAAAAACTACACACTTCCAACGCAGGGGGTGTGGGTTTGATCCTTGGTGGGGGAACTAAGATTCTGCAAGCTGCATGATGTGCCCATGAGATCACATAATATTGTAATATATAATAAATGCAAACACTGAACAGTATGGCAGTATTGAGAGAAAACGTATCAGTAACATCAACAATAGTGATGCTTCCATCCAGGTCACGGTGGGGGCGAGTGCTGAGCTAGGGCCATGGTGCTTGGTGCTAATGTTACGATGAAGTGAAGACCTCACCTCACTTAGGATGAAGTAAGGCCTTAGGTTTCTTGGAAGGACCAAGCTCTTTAGTGCACAGCTGAGGAAACAAGACAAAACAAAAAAACCTTCAAATAATAGCAATGGTATCCATCAGCACATTAAAAATTAAGGTGATACCCAAGAGGCTGCTGCCGCCACCAAGTTGCTTCAGTCGTGTCCGACTCTGTGCGACCCCATAGACAGCAGCCCACCAGGCTCCCCCAGTCCCTGGGATTCTCCAGTCAAGAACACTGGAGTGGGTTGCCATTGCCTTCTCCAATGCATGGAAGTGAAAAGTGAAAGTGAAATCGCTCAGTCATATCTGACTCTTAGCGACCCCATGGACTGTAGCCCACCAGGCTCCTCTGTCCATGGGTTTTCCAGGCAAGAGTAATGGCGTGGGGTGCCATTGTGTTCTCTGATACCCAAGTAGAGTTCACTGAAAAAAAAACTCCAAGATGTTCAGTGTGATCATCTCCACAGATACTGAAAAGACAGATAAAATTTAACACATGTGTTCAATTGTTAAAAATTCAAGAAAATAGGAATGGATAGATCTTTTACTGGCCTGAAATATGTATTTCTCAGGGGGAGAGTCAGCTTCTTACTAAATGAGGAATTAAGTTCCACTAAAGTCAGGTGTTGTCATGGTATTAAAGTGTAAGAAGCAAATGTTGATGAATCATTTTATAATCTAAAAGCGGGGGAAAACCTATGATTCAAAATTCAGAAGTAATATAAGAAAAGATGAAAATATTATATGATATGCTAAAAATCTTTTGCATTGCAAGAAAAATCAGACAAAAAAACAAAGGGGAAACATATGTTTGCAGTTTATATCAAACAATATCTAAATATAAAAGTTTCTTAAAGCAGAAAAAACAATGAGCAAAATATATGAACAAATATTTCATATAAGACATGAAAATCACTCAAAAACACACAAAAATTTGCTTAGGTGTTTTAGTTGCTAATTTGTGTCCAACCCTTTGCAACCCTATGTAGCTGGCCAAGCTCCTCTGTCCATGGCATTCTCCAGGCGAAAATACTGGAGTGGGTTGCCATTCCCTCTTCCAGGGGATCTTGCTGACCCAGGGATTAAACCCATGTCTCCTGTGTCTCCTGTATTGGCAGGAGGATTCTTTACCTGCTGAGCCATCAGGGAAGCAGTATATTCAATGTAATAGCAATGCAAAAATTATCCAAAACACACTTCTCAGATTTGCAGTTGACAGAATCCCAAGTTTAGTCCATTCTCTATTGATATGGTTGGAGGCAACAGATTCACTCGAGTATTGGCTAGTGACAATGCAAAGTGGAACTCCATGAAGAGGAATTTATCATCACTACATAACAAATTTATCTTTAATTCAGCTATTCCACTTCTAGAAATCTATCTCAACATACATAGGAAAAATTTGAAATGCTTTATGCAGAAGTCTATTCCCTATGGCATTATTTGTAACAACAAAATACGAGAAACAATCCTAATGTCTGTTGAGAGGTGACCAGGTTGTACAGATTATGGTCCAGTTGAAGGGACCATTATTATGTACAGTTGAAGAGGCTTCCCTGGTGATTCAGTGGTAAAGAACCCGCCTGTCAATGCAGGGGATGCAGGTTCAATCTCTGGACTGGGAAGATCCCTGGAGAAGGAAATGGCCACCCACTCCAGTATTCTTGCCTAGTCTATGGGATCACAAAGAGTCACAACTTATCAAGTGAGCACACACTCACAGTTGAATACGATGCAGATCTCAAAGGCAAATTTCTAGAGATAGTAAGTGGGTTAGTGGTTACCTGGGGTTGGGGATAGCAACATGGATTAACTATTAAAGGGCATGAGGGATCTTATTGGGCTGATGAAAATGTCCAAAAAATGGATTATGTTGGTGATTGTGCAACTCAGTATATTTATTAAAAATCATTGAATTGTATACTAAAAAATGGGTAAAATTTATAGCATGTAAATCATATCCTAAAAGAATATCTATAGGCTAAAATAAAATGACCTTTTGCATATACTAATTGAAAAAAGCAAGATACTATGTGATATACAGAGTACATAGATTTTCATTTCTTTCAAATATTTTTAGTGAACAGAGCGAGTAAATGTATATTTTTGAGAAAAAACAATCAAGAATTTCTACTGTTTTCCAAGCAAATTTCCATTGCACAATTTGTGCTTAATTTTATACTTTTATCCTTTTTCTCTCTTTTATTTTACACTGAAGTGAAACTATGTCAGCCAAGACGAGCCTTATGAGACATGACAACGAAATGTATTATGTTAACTGGGATGGCATCCTACAATAGAAATAGGACATTAAGTAAAAACTAAGGAAAACTGAATCGAGTGTGGACTTTAAGTCATTTGGAAAATGTATCAATCTTGTCTCATTAACTGTGACAAATGTACCATACTAACATAACAGGTCATTAAGAATAATAAGGGAAAATGGGTGTGTGAAACATATGAGAACTGTTTATATTGTCTTTGTCATTTTTCTATAAAACAAATCTGAAATTAAAAGCTCATTTTTTTGGTCTCAGTTTTATTTATTTATTTTTTTTACTTTACAATATTGTATTGGTTTTGCCATACATTGACATGAATCCACCATGAGTGTACATGTGTTCCCCATCCTGAATCCCCCTCCCACCTCCCTCCCCATCCCATCTCTCTGGGTAAATCTCATTTTAAAAAATCTGTTAATTTTATGTCAAAGGATATAGCAACCAATGTGACAGGGCTCCCAAGGGCCAAAAAATGGGACAATTTAAAAGTGGAAATGACTGGTTGACAGTCATCTGGTTGCATATTGAATATACAAAAACCCATAGGTTCATGATGAAAAATTTAAAACAAAATAATTGAACACTATTTGAATTAATTGGGTACCAAATTCTTACTCTGAAAATTTGCAACTAAAAGAACACACTTTGGGGTAACTATACAGCTCTAGGTTATGAGAAAATTAAATCAGTCCAGACCAATCTTAGTGTCAGTAGGTGAGACAATCAGATATTGTCTGTCTTATGACAGGATGCTATATAAAGCCCATAGTAACAGTGATGAAGTATTCTTACAGGAAAAACAAACAAACAAACAAACTCTAAACCTGAGTCTAATCAAGTGTTTAGAGCTAGCTTCTGTTTACAGGAATTGTAGAGACAAAGGAATAAGTTACCTGATGCCACAAGGAGGTCGACAAGTATATCTGAACAGTAAGAACGTTTTTTTGGATAATGAATCTGGTTTCTGTCACAACTGAGTAACAAGAAAAAAGAAAGAAAGAGAGAAAAAGGAGCAGAAATTCTTAGGTTAAAGGAGCTCTAAGAAGAGACATGAAATCCAAAGTAGTGTGTGAGCCCGGTTTAGAAATAATTCAAACCAACCAGTAATTTAAAGACATATTCTATTTTTTTTAATTTAATTTAATTTTTAATTGAAAGATAATTGCAATATTGTGATGGTTTCTGCCATACATCAACATAAATCAGCCACAGGCATACATATGTCCCCTCCCTCTTAAACCTCCCTCACTATTCCCTCTCCATGCCACCCTTCTAGGTCATCACAGGCCACTGACTTTGGGTTCCCTGAATCATACAGCAAATTCCCACAGGCTATCTGTTTTACACATGATAATGTATATGTTTCAATACTACTCTCTCAAGTCTTCTCACCTTCTCCCTCTCCCTGTCCCACTGTTTAAAGAAATTTGTAGATATTTTTAAATTTTGTATTGAAAAAATTAGCATAAAGGTCAAAAACAACTATATTTGGAGAAATTATTTGGAGTGCATATGTAAACAAAGTTGATATTTTTTGATACAGGGAGTTGGAATGGAGGTGAATGGGCCAGTGCTTGGTGATTCTCAGATACATGTTAATATATTGCCATTCATTTTAGTAGATAAGGAGTATTTCCAGAAATAGGAGCCTTGGGAAAAAGAGAAAGAACAATTCTAGGTCTTTTCATACATATCACCCGACTGGCTTCTGGAAAATATATAGTAATTTATGCTTCTCTGAGGGACCATTTTTCAGAACACTTTCTAATCCCTAGAATGTTAGCTTTAAAAAATCTTTGGTGACTTGATGGATGAAAAATAGCATCTCATTATTGTTTTAGTGTGCATTTCCTTGATGACTAGTGCTTTGTACATCTTTTCATATGCTGTGGACTGGTAGGTTTCATCTTTGTAAAGTGCTTTTTTCATCTTATTTGTAATCTTTTCTACAAGTTGTTTCATTTTTCTAATTTGTTTGTGATAGACTTTCAATACCTCAATTCTTTTCTCATCATATGTTGCTAATATTTTTTCTAGATTTTTTGTATTGTTTTAATGTTTTTCACAATAGATCTTTGGTACAGATAAGTTCTAATTTTATATGATTAAACATTATTTAGTCACTAAGTCTTGTTTGACTCTTTGCCATGGACTGCAGCATGCCAGGCTTTCCTGTTCTTCAGTATCTTCCGGAGTTGGCTAAGATTTATGTCCACTGAGTCCGTGATGCTATCTAATCATGTCATCCTATAATATCTTTATAAAAAATGGTTTTTGTTTTTGGCACAATTCTTGCAAAGGTTGTTTCCACAACATGATTACATAAATCATCACTTCGACTTTCTGTTAATATTTTATGGTTTTATTTTTATGTTTAAATCTAAAATCCACATGAAATTCATTTTGGTGCTGCATAATATATGAACTACTGTAATTTGTTGTACAAACGATTGGTAGTGTGTTCCAATACCATTGAGTGAATAATACATTATTTCCTCAGTGATCGGAAGTTCTAGATTTATCAGAAAATAATCATTTTTTAATGTAGTCTTTATACTCAGTGATCGATAATTTGTGAAATATATTTTTCCCTTTTCCCTTAATGATGTGGCCTTCCTAATCCCATTTTTAGTTCCTTAATTTTTCTTAATATCAATCTAAATTAGCTATTGGAGATAGAGAAAAAAATTTTTCCTTTGTGGGGCTGTCTCAAGGTTGTAAAGAAGTTTTGTAAGTAACATTGTTTTGTCATATATATATACACACAAAACACCAGGAAAGGCACACACTGAAGATATAATTTAACTCTAGGTAGTTATAGAGTTGGGCTTCCCTGGTAGCTCAGCTGGTAAAGAATTCACCTGCAATGCAGACCTTGGTTTGGTTCCTGGGTAGGGAAGATCCCCTAGAGAAGAGATAGGCTACCCACTCCAGTATTCATGGGCTTCCCTGGTGACTCAGATGGTAAAGAATCTGCCTGCAATGTGGGAAACCTGATTTCAGTCCCTGGGTTGAGAAGATCCTCTGGAGGAGGGCATAGCAACCCACTCCAGTATTCTTGCCTGGAGAATTCCATGGACAGAGGAGCCTGGCAGCCTACGGTCCATGGGATCACAGTGACTAAGCACAGCACAGTTAAAGAGTTTGCTGAAAGTCTTTGGACCTACTTAACCTTGAATGCTGCCTTGAATTTTGGTAATGCTTTCCTTTTTTGTGGGAAGGAGTTATTTGTATTAAATCCCTTTTGGAATAATTCAGAGTCATCATGTTTTCTCTCCTTCAATTGTGAGACATGCACAGTTGATCCCTAACTGACCACATCTAATCTTTATTTATTTTTTGGCCACACCCCACCACATGTGGAATCTTAGTTCCCAGATCAGGGATTGAACCTGTGCCCCTTGCATTGAAAGTGTAGAATCTTAACCACTGCACTGCCAGGGAAGCCCCATGGGCGCATCTATTCTTGAAGGAAGAAAATATTTGGAGAAGCCAAAAAAGACAAATGAATAACGTTTGTCAAGAACTAAGGGAGAGGTTTAAAGGTCCCCCAAGGAGAAGTGATAGATAAAAATTTGGAGGAATACAGAATCTTGTAGCAATATAATTTCTCCCTGGCTTCATCCTTTTGCCCAGGGTAGAACTATGTCCAGTATTGGAAAGTTTTACTTTCTTGGTGGCTCAGACGGTAAAGAATCCACCTGCAACTCAGGAGACCTGGGTTTGATCCCTGGGTTGGGAAGATCCCCTGGAGGAGGGCATGGCAACCCACTCCAAAATTCTTGCCTGGAGAATCCCATGGACAGAGGAGCCTGATGGGCCACAGTCCATGATTCAGACATGACTGAGCAACTAAGCACAGAGATATCAGATGACTTTTTCTCTTCCACCTCTAAGTGGGGCTACTCTCTACCACTCATCTCTTCCACATAGCCAAGAAAGTTCACAAAAATGCTTCAGCCCATGACTTTGATCACAGAGCTAGTTCTGGAAGATGCTTTCTCAGCTGAAACTAAATGATACTTTATGTGTCTTCCCTAAATAGAGAGATTAGAAAGTTATATTTAAAAGAAAAGAGGGGGTAGGGAAACACATTAAATATGTGATAAAGTAAGTGGTTTTGTAACTGATTTTATTACTTAAGTTCAAGCATTCTTTTCTTGCTAGTCTTTGTCAACTATAAATTAAGATAGAAGAAGTTGGACAAGGGGGCAACCGGAGCAGTGCGGAATGCTTCAGAGATCACGTCTTTAAGGGTTATTAAACACAATTTGTTTTTGTCAGACTCCAATTTATCTGTATCTTAGCAAACCCAGGGAACGTGAGTTCTGACATCTTGTACATCCTTATTAATTATTCATGCTCGAGATTCTGTACTTGCTTGACCTTAAGGAATATGTGCTGTTTACCCTAGTGAGAAAGGAACAAAATATTCTGCCCATTTTGAATGAACACAGCAGATCCCCTCTCCCCCTTTTCAGTTTCAGACACACCAACTGTCTGCTACCATGTTCCTCCCTCCTTTGGAGGGGAAATGATCACGATAGATAGAAGTGACCTTAAATGGACGATATTTATATTCAGAGAATCTTTGAAGATATAAAAGATCTTATTAATAATATTCAGTGATATGAGTCCTAAAGAGTTTTATCATCAGAAATAATCACTTTATGCACCTAAGTCCTGCAGCGATGCTTTTTGAATGCCCAGTTATTTCTGAGAGCTCTTCCGGTGTACAAAGACAGTGTAACAGCCTTCGTGGTTTATAATTGGTAATATCTGGCACCAAAGTTCTCCTGCCTACTGATGAATAAGGGGCAGACAGAAGGGGCAGAAGCTTAGATTTTTCTATGAAAATATAAATTGGGGTCCTCCAGTTTATAATATGTTGCTGCTGCTTAGTCATTTCAGTCGTGTCTGACTCTGTGCGACCCTATGGACTGCAGCCAGCCAGGCTCCTCTGTTCATGTAATCTCCCAGGCAAGAACACTGAAGTGGTTGCCATGCTCTCCTCCAGGGGATCTTCCCCACCCAGTGACTGAACCTGTATCTCTGGCAGGTGGATTCTTCACCACTGTGGGGCTGAGTCATCCTTAATTTTAAATCCTTTCATCACAGCATAGGTCCTGGTGCATGGTGATGCTCAATGAACATTTGCTAAGTGAATGACTAGGACAACTACAGAAGCTTTCTGATCCTCTATGAAGTGCATCCTCTGATTCCTTCTTATCTCACTTTCCCTGTCCCCAGTCTGTTCCTAACATCTCTCTCCCTTCTCAGATGCTTTCTCCCCAGCACTATCTTCTTCCTGGAAGAGAGAATTCCAGGAGTGGGATGAGGTTTTTATTTGACTTGTTCCCAGGAGTCAGGTTTTTTCTTGCCAGTTGGAATTCTTTCTAACCTTAAAGATCAATTCTTTCTCCCAGATGATTAGAAGGCATAAAAAGTCCCATATAGCTGTATTTCCTGAAATTAAGTTTAATCATCTTCAGTCTCGGTATCATCTCACTGGCCTTCTTATTTTCATGACTTCTATCCATTCCCAAGTCCTTGTTAATAATTTTCCTCTAAATGATGGATGTGGTGTTAAACAAAATAGAAGAGTACGGTAGTTCCAAAATAATGGATAATGACTCAAAGTAGCTACAAAACCTGCTGAAAAGGACTGGTGTTGGTAATGCTACATTTTATTCAGTCTAAGTCACCACTGATTGCAAGATTTCACCATTATTTTATATTCCACTAAGGAAGAAAAGATTCATTGGAAAAGGCCTTGATGCTGGGAAAGATTGAAGGCAAAAGGAGAAGGGGATGACAGAAGATGAGATGGTTTCATAGTATCACCAAATCGGTGGACATGAGTTTGAACAAACTCTGGGAGATAGTGAAGGACAGGGAAGCCTGGTGTGCTGCAGTCCATGGGGTCACAAAGAGTCAGACATGACTTAGCAACTGAACCACAAAGGAAGAAAAATTGCTGTCAATTAACTATGGCATAATGATTCCTTGTCACTTAGAATATTCATTTTATACTTGTTGAAAAGAATATTAGCCTTGATTAGACCCAGATATCTTTTATCATGTATCCCTCTGTGTACATGCATAAGAAGGAAGCAGTAAGCAGAATGAATGGACTGAGGTGTCATTAAAACTTTGTCCCTCCGTTGAGTCCAGCTGTTCTGAACACTGATTCAAAGTCATCAATGCAGCAGTTTGAGAATAGTTGTGCGTGTGTGTGTGCGTGCATGCGCACAAGTGCACGTGTGTGCTCGTTTTGTCTGGTTTATTTTTCTTTTCATCATATATAATTTGAATCCACCATTCCATTTCTCATGTCTTCCACAAGATCTCTAAGAGATTTTTATACCCCAGCTTGTGTTAAATAGTGAAAAATTAAGGAGAATAGATTCATGGAAAGCTTAGGCAGCTTTTTAAAAAAACATTGTTTTCAATTTATTAAACGGCGAGGCTGCTATAGTTCTTGATTTAGCAGCAGTCATTCTTTTGTTTGGGCTCCCCAGGTGGCACCTGTGGTAAAGAACCTGCCTGCCAGTGCAGGAGATGTAAGAGGCACAGGTTCAATCCCTGGGTGGGGAAGATTCCCTGGAGGCAGGCGTGGCAACCCCAGAATTCTTGCCTGGAGAATCCCATTGCCAGAGGAGCCTGGTGGGCTACAGTCCACGGGGCTGCACAGAGCCGGACATGACTTAGCACACACACATACATTCTTTTGTTTACGTAGTTATGATTTTATTTGTTGTTTTGCTGTGTACTGAAAACATAAAGTGTTCTTTATGATTTTTAGTTAAGGGTTGTAGTATAGCTTCTCTGTGGTTGTAGTGATATCCACATTGTCTTTCTAAGATTTTTTTCTCTGTGCAAATGATCTTTATTTATAAAGAAAAACTCCTTCATTTTGTTATAAAACCAGTACTGGGGAAGGCACTTGACTGGGGAGAGGGAGGCAGGGGTCCTGGTGCAGACTAATGTGCTGAAGGCTGAAGGTAGACACGGGGGCAGATGTTTCTGCAGTTTTCTTCAAGCCACTGACACCTGTTCTGCAACTTTCAGGGAACAGAGAGGCGGTGGCAGCCATGGCATTTCTGCCAGCCGGCAAACAGGGACTGTAACGTTTAGCTGGATTTCAGAGCTCTATAAAGTGTGCCTTGGCGCCCATTTAAAAATTGATGTAGTTTTAATGGGTTTATATTTTCATATTTTTATGAGGAATTTAACCATATTGCAGAAAGTTTGGAAGATGTTTATGTATACATTCTAGTACATATGGATGTAATCACTGATGGCATAAAATTGATACATACATTTAAAAATGTTCCTATATATGTACCATCATATGATAATAGGTTTTTAAAATTATTATTTTCAGGTTTTTACAGTATGTTTATAAGCATCATTTAAAGTTTTACTGGATTTCTCTGATGGTCCAGTGGTTAAGGCTCCATGCTTCCAATGCAAGGGGTCATGGGTTCAATCCCTGGTCGGGGAACTAAGACCTAACATGCTGAGCAGTATGGCCAAAAAAATAAAACAAATAAGATAAAATTTTACTGAAGGAATATTGAAATGGAATTCAGTCTTTTTCATTCAATACCTAAAAGTGTTGATGACGTTTTGTTCATTCATGGGCTTTGTGTTTCTTCCTTCCCATAAGTGTTAAGTAGCTTATTGCTACAGGCCCTGAGTTTGAATTATTTATAGAGTTTTTAATCAGTTTTTCAATATTGATTGGAAATTGATCTTTTCCTCTGCCATCTCAGTCATCTCAGTCATAAGTTTATTTTTTTTAAAAATCCAGTTTTCTTGGTCATTTGTTAAAAACCTAAATGTTAGACATAAGTAAAACACCAGCCGTTCCCACTGTTTGTCATTGTGCAGCTGAAATAGCTGTTCCAGGGAGCGAATGTTCTGATTCTCACCTATCTATTTCAGCATCACATGGTCTGCACCAGTAGTAGGTTGGGATGTAAGGTGATTCTGTGATCCTTAAGGCCCTAGAGTTGCTTCTCTTGATGGCAAAAAAAAAAAAAAAAAAAATTGACTATGATGCTTCATTCTAGGTACTTGGGTTTGAAATCCTGAACCAATAAGGACATTTGTCAAAATAAAGATTATTTGATATTTGAAAGATGATCAAACCATTCATATTTCAATCATTAGCACAGCAAAACAACGTAAACAGATGCTTTCTAAATATAGGATATGAAACAGTTGGTAACATTCATTTTAGGATCTTTATGTCAATCCTTTCCCTAAAATAGTTTCTTACAGCTATTTTGGGGTTTATAGATGTTCAATATTCAGGAAGAAGGATGCGCTGACTCTAAGAGTTCAGGTTTTTATTTTTTCTGCTGAGAATTTCCTACTGTAGCTTGAATAAGTTAAAGTGAAATAGCGGTATTGTGAAAAATATTTGGTTGCTCAAATAGCTAAACTTCCTAGTGTTCAGAGATGTTCCTTTTCATCTAGAAATTTTAGGAGTTTTGACCTCCCTCACACCCTATGGATCCTGTTCAGCCTAGGATAAGGGAGTCAAAGAGAGGGATCCAGCAGCATGGAGTCCTATTTAGAGGGACCTTCATCTGCCACTCGAAAGAGAACTGTGGGAAACTAATAGTGGGGAACCTTCTTTCCCAAAATCTTGCCCAGTGAGAACCGAGGAGTAAAAAGGAAGCTAGCAGTAAGCAAAAATGAAAAAAGCACTTGTGACACTGAGTTCCATGTGGTAAAACGAAATTTTGGAAATATGAACTAGTATCACCACATCAATTTCTCCTCTTTTCCCCTTTCTCCCACTTGAGCAGTTATTTCATTCACTGCCTCTGGGAAGAGATTTGACACTTACCAAGCAAATGGGCCCTGGAGCAGGGCATGGCAACCCACCGCAGTATTCTTGCCTGGAGAATCCCATGGACAGAGGAGCCTGGCGGGCTACAGTCTATGAGGGTTGCCAAGAGTCGGATACGACTGAAGCAACTTAGCATGCACGCAAGCAAATGGGCCACAGTCTGCTCACTGCCTTCCACCCCAGCATTCCCAGTGCCTTCAACTGAAAGGCAGGGGTAAAAACTGTTGATGAACAGGGTGAGAGTCTAGAACTCCATCACAGCCTCAGACTAGAGGATGGCACTGGGCTTGGGAAGAAGGAAAGACGCAGGCAAAGTGATGAGGTTCTGTGTTCTTAGGTCCTGGATAAAATGGCACTGCTGTCAGACTTTGAGAGGAAACCTAGAGGTTAGGTTAGAGCAGAGTTTCAGGGGAAGATTCCTGTGCAGTTTATTATAGAAGAGTTCCCAGGAGAGACTGGTGGGGGAATGAGCAAGGTGGGACAGGAAAGGGGGAAAAGCCTTGTGAGGATGTGATCTCAGGTATAATCCTAGAGTCCTGTTCCTGCAGAGGGAACTTTTCAGAGAAGATTCTGCCTCAGAATTGGATTTGAGCCTGGAGGGCCTCCAGTCCTCCCTGACACCCGGTAAACCTCTAAGGACAAAGCAACTTCAGTTGCCTCAGGGCAGACTTCAGGGGAACTGTAGGTGCTGATGGTGTGAACAAGGGCACTGGGAGGGTGTGGGGAGTGGGATTTGCAATAGATATTGTGAACCAGCTATTGTTGTTGCTTAGCCACTAAGTTGTGTCCAACTCTTTGTGACTCCATGGGCTATAGCCTGCCAGGCTCCTCTGTCCATGGGATTTCCCAGACAAGAATTCTGGAGTAGATTGCCATTTTGTTCTCCAGAGGAACTTCCTGACCCAGGGATGGAACCTGCATCTCCTGCATTGGCAGGCAGATTCTTTACCACTGATCCACACCATACCTCAATTTTAAAAAATTGTGAAAACAGAATCCACATTGTTCTGGATAGAGCACTGAAGTCTTCTCTACCCAGGGCATTCAAGAAATAGAATACTAGAGTAATATGTCTATGATATATGTGTATACAGGATTCTACCATGATCTTTTCTGATCTTCATTGAAACCTTAGATGATACTAGAAGATACAGGAGATACATGCCATGACCTGTCTTAGATGTGTGAATCTGAGGTACAGCACCATCAAGCAACTTGCCCCAAAGATGACAGCCTGTGTTGTTACCTCCAAGCCCAGCTATCATTCTCTTTTCTTCAGCCACAATCTAGAGACTCTTTCTGCAATCTTCTGCCACAGATCCAGAGTCCATGGATTATTATTGTTCTTGTTTAGTTACTAAGTTGTGTCTGACTCTGCACCCCCACAGACTGCAGCATGCCAGGCTTCTCTGTCCTTCACCATCTCCTGGAGTTTGCTCAAACTCATGTCCATTGAGTCGGTGTTGCCATCCAACCATCTCATCCTCTGTCATCCCCTTCTCCTTCACTCTCAATCTTTCCCAGAATCAGGGTCTTTTCCAATGAGTCAGCTCTTCGCATCAGATGGCCACAGTATTGGAGCTTCAGTATCAGTCCTTCCAATGAATAGATTAACTAGTTTGTTCTTCTTGAAGCCCAAGGGACTCTCGAGAGTCTTCTCCAGCATCACAGTTTGAAAGCAACAATTCTGTGGTGCTCAGCCTTCTTTGGGGCTTCCCTGATAGCTCAGTTGGTAAGGAATCCACCTGCAATGAAGGAGACCCAAGTTCAAATCCTGGGTTGGAAAGATCCGCTGGAGAAGGGAGAGGCTACCCACTCCAGTATTCTTGGGCTTCCTTTATGGCTCAGTTGGTAAAGAATCTGCCTGCAGTGCGGAAGCCCTGGGTTTGATCCCTGGGTTGGGAAGATCCCCTGGAGAAGGAAAAGGCTACCCACTCCAGTATTCTGTCCTAGAAAATTCCATGTCCATGGGTCGCAAAGAGTTGGACACGTCTGAGTGACTTTCACTTCACTTCACTTCAGCCTTCTTTATGGTCCAACTCTCACATCCATACATGACTACTGGAAAAACCATAGCTTTGACTAGATGGACCTTTGTTGGCAAAGTAATCTCTCTGCTTTTTAATATGCTGTGTAGGTTTGTCATAGCATTTGCTCCAAGGAGCAAACATCTTTTAATTTCATGGCTGCAGTCACTGTCTGCAGTGATTTTGGAGCCAAAGAAAATAAAATCTGCCACAGTTTCCCTTTTTTTCCCCTTCTATTTGCCCTGAAGTGATGGGGCCAGATGCCACAGCCCAGGGGTTATTGTAGAGTCTATGCTGGGCTGTGGCTCCTGTAAGTATTTCCTGGCTCACATCTGAGTGCTCTGATTCAGTATCTCCCAGGACAAAGCCAGTGGTTTCTGTTTTTTCAGGCTCCTCAGGGGACGTGTGTATAGCCGAGGAAGTGCACTTGCCTGGAGTCCTGATTCAGGAGACCACTGATTCAGAGCAGTTTTGGGTTTCCGGCAGGACAGAGTATGAATCCTGGTTTTGCCATTTACCATCTGTGTGAGTTGAGGTGAGGCCATTGAAGTTCTCAGAGCCTCCCTTTTGTCATCTGCAAAAGTAGGTAATGTGTTCACCTCCAAGAGTTGTGTTGAAAATGCAACAAGATGATATTGGGAAGTGCTGAGCCCAGGGCCTGGAAGGAGTAAGTTGCCAGTAAGCAGGATCTACTATGATTTTATTATTATTAGTCTTCATACTTTCCTGCAAATTACTCAAACTCAGATCACCCTTCCTCTAAAGTGATATCTTCTCCCCTGGTGCCATACTGAATGTCAATGTGGACCACTTTTCAGGACTTGAAAATGATTCAGCAAAGTGAACCTTTTGGTTAATGTTGTTTACTGGAGTGGGATTTGTGCTGGAGCAACTTAGACACTTGGCTGGCAGATGGTGGATGGCCTTGGGAGGTTATACCATTTGCCTAGAATACAGAGTTTGTGGTCTCTCTTCACCAGCCGTTTCAAAAATGAGTCTCACTTAGAATTCCACAGAAGCAAATGAGCCTGTATTTAAAATCCTGGTGAAATAACCACTTGTTTAGTATTTACTTACAGCCCAGAAACCCAGCAGGTACAATCCCAGATGTATTTACTTTAGCTTAAAAGCAAATTCTACAGTGCCCTTCGATTTCCTATTGTCTGAGCATCTAGAAAGAGATATTTGAAGATCAGCTTCCTCCCAGCCCTCATCCCCATGACAGAAATAAAAAAGGATGAAAGAATTTTTCTCTCTAATTTGTAAAGCAAGCAAGAGACATAAAAAGAGAAGGAGAAAGCCAGCTGCTGGAGTGATACCCAAATAGAACAGTTCTCCATAGGTGAGAAATCACGGCACGAATGAAGCTGAATGAAGGTGGCGCCCAGGCTCTCAGACCTTTCAGCATATGTGTCAGTGGAGACATCAGGGATAATGGAGGGACCCTGATGACAGGATGAGGTGAAAAATAATGGTTCATCTCTGCAGAGACAGAGCACAAGAGCAAAGCTCGCTGAGAACACTTTTCTATCAATCACAGCCATCCTGCAGGATGATCTCAGAACCACAGGATCTGGGAAGGTTGAACACAGCCCCTCATTCTTAACATAGCCAGAGATGTTAAGAGAGTTGCCTTCTTCCAACCAGCAAGGCCAGTTGGCATGAGAACATAAAACTCAGTGTTGCCCCTGGCCCTCCGCCTCTTCCCAATGTACTAGTCTGTACAGTTTTCACTGCAAACTGTCCGTGAAATGTTAACCCTCAGTGAAATGGATAGAGGGACAACATAGCTGATAAAGGGGCTTCCCAGACAGCTCAGTGGTAAAGAATTCACCTCCCAGTGCAGGAGACTCGGGTTTGATCCGTGAGTCTGGAAGACCCCCTAGAAAACAAAATGGCAACCCACTCCAGTATTCTTACCTGGAGAATCCCATGGACAGAGGAGCCTGGTAGGCTACAGTCCATGGGGTTGCAAAAGAGTCAGACATGACTTAGCAACAACAACAGTATAGCTAACAAAAAGAGATCTCACCTTCACTGTGTCCTTCCTAGGTGCTATATTCATGTACGTTATCTCAACTAATCCTCGAAATGGCCATATCAGAGATGTACTCTTCCCATTTTATAGAGAAAGACACTATCTTTGCAAAACTAGTGAGAAGCAAAACTTGCCTTTAATCTCACGAATTTGGTTTCCACAGCCTATGGTCTAAACTTCTAGCTATACTGCCTTCCAGGAGAGAAAACCCCTTCATTGCAAGTAATGTAATGAGGCCCTCCTATGTCATGAAAGGCAGAACACAAAGAAATGTATACTCTATACAGTCAGCAAAAAGAAGACCGGGAGCTGACTGTGGCTCAGATAATGAACTCCTTATTGCCAAATTCGGACTTAAATTGAAGAAAGTGGGGAAAACCACTAGACCATTCAGGTATGACCTAAATCAAATCCCTGATGATTATACAGTGGAAGTGAAAAATAGATTTAAGGGACTGGATCTGATAGACAGAGTGCCTGATGAACTATGGATGGAGGTTCGTATTGTACAGGAGACAGGGATCAAGACCATCCCCAAGAAAAAGAAATGCAAAAAAGCAAAATGGCTGTCTGAGGAGGGCTTACAAATAGCTGTGAGAAGAAGAGAAGCTAAAAGCAAAGGAGAAAAGGAAAGACATACCCATTTGAATGCAGATTTCCAAAGAATAACAAGGAGAAATAAGAAAGTCTTCCTCAGTGATCAATACAAAGAAATAGAGTAAAATAATAGAATGGGAAAGACTAGAGATCTCTTCAAGATAATTAGAGATACCAAGGGAACATTTCATGCAAAGATGAGCTCAATAAAGGACAGAAACAGTATGGACCTAACAGAAGCAGAAAATATTAAGAAGAGGTGTCAAGAATACACAGAAGAACTGTACAAAAAAGATCTTTCAGATCGGATCAGATCAGTCACTCAGTCGTGTCTGACTCTTTGTGACCCCATGAATCGCAGCACGCCAGGCCTCCCTGTCCATCACCAACTCCCGGAGTTCACTGAGACTCATGTCCATCAAGTCAGTGATGCCATCCAGCCATCTCATCCTCTGTCGTCCCCTTCTCCTCCTGCCCCCAATCCCTCCCAGCATCAGAGTCTTTTCCAATGAGTCAACTCTTCGCATGAGGTGGCCAAAGTACTGGAGTTTCAGCTTTAGCATCATTCCTTCCAAAGAAATCCCAGGGCTGATCTCCTTCAGAATGGACTGGTTGGATCTCCTTGCAGTCCAAGGGACTCTCAAGAGTCTTCTTCAACACCATAGTTCAAAAGCATCAATTCTTTGGCGCTCAGCCTTCTTCACAGTCCAACTCTCACATCCATACATGACCACAGGAAAAACCATAGCCTTGACTAGACGAACCTTTGTTGGCAAAGTAATGTCTCTGCTTTTGAATATACTATCTAGGTTGGTCATAACTTTCCTTCCGAGGAGTAAGCATCTTTTAATTTCATGGCTGCAGTCACCATCTGCAGTGATTTTGGAGCCCAGAAAAATAAAGTCTGACACTGTTTCCACTGTTTCCCCATACAACCCAGATAATCATGATGGTGTGATCACTGACCTAGAGCCAGACATCCTGGAATGTGAAGTCAAGTGGGCCTTAGAAAGCATCACTACAAACAAAGCTAGTGGAGGTGATGGAATTCCAGTTGAGCTATTCCAAATCCTGAAAGATGATGCTGTGAAAGTGCTGCACTCAATATGCCAGCACTTTTGGAAAACTCAGCAGTGGCCGCAGGACTGGAAAAGGTCAGTTTTCATTCCAATCCCAAAGAAAGGCAATGCCAAAGAATGCTCAAACTACCGCACAGTTGCACTCATCTCACACGCTAGTAAGGTAATGCTCAAAATTCTCCAAGCCAGGCTTCAGCAATATGTGAACCGTGAACTTCCTGATGTTCAAGCTGGTTTTAGAAAAGGCAGAGGAACCAGAGATCAATTTGCCAACATCCGTTGGATCATCAAAAAGCAAGAGAGTTCCAGAAAAACATCTATTTCTGCTTTATTGACTATGCCAAAGCCTTTGACTGTGTGGATCACAATAAACTGTGGAAAATTCTGAGTGAGATGGGAATACCAGACCACCTGACCTGCCTCCTGAGAAACCTATATGCAGGTCAGGAAGCAACAGTTAGAACTGGACATGGAACAACAGACTGGTTCCAAATAGGAAAAGGAATATGTCAAGGCTGCATATTGTCACCCTGCTTATTTAACTTATCTGCAGAGTACATCATGAGAAACGCTGGGCTGGAAGAAGCACAAGCTGGAATCAAGATTGCCGGGAGAAATATCAATAACCTCAGATGTGCAGATGACACCACTCTAATGGCAGAAAGTGAAGCAAAACTAAATAGCCTCTTGATGAAAGTAAAAGAGGAGAATGAAAAAGTTGACTTAAAGCTCAACATTCAGAAAACAAAGATCATGGCATCCGGTCCTATCACTTCATGGGAAATAGATGGGGAAACAGTGGAAACAGTGGCTGACTTTTTTGGGGGGCTCCATAATCACTACAGATGGTGACTGCAGCCATGAAATTAAAGGATGCTTACTCCTTAGAAGGAAAGTTATGACCAACCTAGATAGCATATTAAAAAGCAGAGACATTACTTTGCCAACAAAGGTCCATCTAGTCAAGGCTATGGTTTTTCCAGTAGTCATGTATGGATGTGAGAGTTGGACTATAAAGAAAGCTGAGCACCAAAGAACTGATGCTTTTGAACTGTGGGGTTGGAGAAGACTCTTGAGAGTCCCTTGGACTGCATGGAGGTCTAACTAGTCCATCCTAAAGGAGATTAGTCCTGAGTGTTAACTGGAGGGACTGATGTTGAAGCTGAAATTCCAATACTTTGGCCACCTGATGCGAACAGTTGACTCATTTGAAAAGACCCTGATGTTGGGAAAGATTGAGGGCAGGAGGAGAAGGGGACGACAGAGGATGAGATGGTTGGATGGCATCACCAACTCAATGGACATGAGTTTGAGTAAACTCTGGGAGTTGGCGATGGACAGGGAGGCCTGGTGTGCTGTGGTCCACGGGCTTGCAAAGAGTTGGACACGGCTGAGCGACTGAACTGAACTGATCAGGTGCTTCTCTGGTGAGACTGGCTTGGTTTTGGTGGGTTACACCATAAGATGCAGAGAAGCAGAATTTAGCTTTTATAAAGAGTGCTGTGAGTAGGCCTGTGTTGACCCCATGGTCAAGGAAGGGGGGTGGATAAACCACAGCTGTTCAGACCCCTATCACTCATTTATTTCTCAAGATACCATTGTCAGGTCTTTATCTTGTGCCAAACACTGTGATCAGAGATTAATGAAGAGCGATTTCTTCTCATGAGCCTCTTCCCATAGAAGGGGAAAGTCTGACGAACAGATAACTACAAAGTAGTTGTAATGGTTACATACAAAGCAGTATGTGATAGTTATATTCAGTGATAATAGTGGAAATAGTTGTAACTTTCAACCACTTCTTTGTAAGTCCCTAAAGAGATACAAGGAGGAATATGAGACATTTTTAACTCAAAGTCTGGATGAAGATGGCTCTCTGAATTATAAACAGTGATAGAGAAAAAAAATCAAACTTTAATAAATTCCAGAGAAATTTAAAAACTTATGTCTTTTTTTCAAGGAAAATAGAAGATAAAAAAAAGGGAGAGTTTTAAATTTGATAATGTCCAATTTGTTAATATTTCCCTGTATGATTTGTGCTTTTTATATCTTATTTAAGAAATCTTTCCTATAACAAGGGCTTATGTATCTTTTTTCTAAAAGTTTTATAGTTTTAACATTTTTATTTAGGTCTGTGACTCATTTTTAGTTAATTTTTATGTATGATGCAATAAAAGAGTTGACATTCTCTTCTTATTAACGTATAATGTACAGTTACTGCAGAACTTCTTGGTACTTTTATGATTTCATTCCTTTTATGTTACTGAGATTTGTTTTAATCCAAGAGCATGGTCTGTCTTGATAAATGCTCGATGTGCCTTTGAAAAGAATTTGTATCTTGTTTTGGGGTGAATAAATGTTCTATAAATGTCAATTATATCAGCTTGCTTGGTAATGTTCTGGTCTCCAATATCTTTAGTGATTTTCTGCCTACTTGTGTTATTTATTGGTTACTGGGAGGGAAGTGTTGACATCTCTAATTTTAATTATAGATTTGTCTATTTTTCTTTTCAGTACTATCAGGTTCTGCTTTACGTATGCCAAAGTTCTGTTGTGGGTGATTTTTATTTCTAGCATTTCTTTCTGACTTTTAATTATCATTTTCATCTTCCTGCTGAATTCCCCATGTGTTCACGCATGTTGCCCATATTTTATACTTGATCCTTGAACAGATTAGCTGTAGTTTTATAAAAGTTCCTGCATGATGGTGCCAACATCTGGGGTGTCTCTGGCTTTCATTCTGTCACTTGCTTTATCTTCTAACAATGCACTGATTTTTTGTTCTCCTTGATTTTGTGGGTATCTCATAGCTTTTAATGAAATGCTGGACCCTGAGTGTGGAAGAATAATAGACAGCAAGGTAAATACTCTTCTTCTCTGGCAATAGGCCATCTTATTCTCTCAAGTTGTTAGTGTGGGTGGTTGAGTCAATCTACTGTGCACTTGAGTTAGGTTGAGGTATGCTATTGGAAATGGAAACCCACTCCTGTATTCCTGCTTGAAAAATTCCATGGACAGAGAAGCCTGGTGGGCTACAGTCCTTGGGCTACCAAAGGCTCAGACATGACTGAGTGACCTAGCACATATGTTGTTGTTGCCACTGACTTCATTGTTGCATGGTCATCCTTTTCCTTCCTCGGTGGCAGAGAAGCCTGGCATTCTGCAGTTCATGGGGTTACAAAGAATCGGACACAACTTAGCGACTGAACAGCAAAGAGTACACAGAGTACCACATCCTTCCTGGCTTTGGTGATTGGTACAAAAGTGGGTAGAATTTTTAAGATGTGTCAAAGTCCTCTGTAGGACTTATCCTGAAATGATTGAAAAGTGATTGAAAAAGAGGCACCCTCTCTTTTTGAGATCTTAGACACTAAAAGTCCCAGAAAGTATGGAGCTGGTGAGGTCCATGTGGACAGGTCCATGGAGAAAGCCTGACTGAGAATGAAGTCAGTGTAAAAGAAAATAAAGTCTAAATCAAGAGCAAGAAAAAGATAAGACTTGTGCTTATTGTTTTAGTTCCTGGATACAGCATTTAAATTTCCCTGATGGTTCAGAGGATAAAGAATCTACCTGCTATGCAGGATACATAGGAGATGTGGGTTCGATCCCTGGGTCAGGAAGATCCTCTGGAGGAGGAAATGGCAGCTCACTCCAGTATTCTTGCCTGGGAAATCCTATGCACAGAGGAGCCTGGAGGGCTATAGTCCCCATGCTTGCAAAGGATCAGACACAACTAAACAAGCAATTTGACATTTGATGCCAACAAATACTTATTAATCCCTCAGCTATTCTGAGTTCAGCCTCTGTGCCATGTGACCATGTAAAATTGGACATATAATTGTGAAAAGAACACACATACACATCACCCAACAGCAGACAGTACTTTTTAGATAATAAAAAGAGATTTTTCATACAGGCAAGGCGGAGCATTACATTATCAGGCAGAGCAATGTCCATTCTTCTTTCCTCATCCTTCTGCTTCTAGATCATGCTGAGACTTATCAAGCAACAGACTCAGCAACATTTGTTATTCCAACACCAGGCAGAAGTTCGGGAATTAAAGTCCCTCTACTTGCTCCCGCTCTATCCCTTTAGACCAGGTCAGAATGGTGGGCAGTAATCCTTTCCACTCTTTACACTGTGGGTAGATGCAATATAAAAATTGATATTCTCCCTGTCAGAGTACCTTCTCCAAAAGAAGAGAGATGTTACTACTTAATGAACAAATGACCGTTTCATATTAGGAAGAAAATGTTCAAAGAAATCAAAATTTTAGCTCAATTACATTAGCAAGTTTTGATCAAATTAATGCTCCCAAATGTCTAATAGGTGGATGGAAAGTCAGATGATGCAAGCTTTTCTGGAAAGCAATTTGTCAATACACATCTAGAAGGTCACTTATTTCCATTCCCCTTTGCTGAGTATTTCCACTTCTGGGAATAGTCTCTAAATAAATTATCAGAAAATCAGATGGAAATTTATACACAGAGATATTATTTGAAGGCTTGTTTATAATACAGAAAAGTTGGGGAAAACCTAACTCCTCACAATTAATGTGTGATTAAATAAATGCAGCCCATTATATGTAAGAGATTACCATTTTAAATGGTATTTCAAGAATTTAAAAAATAATCCCTACACAAACTGATAAATATTATGATCTCACATAAAAATGCACGTAAACCTCACAACTTGTCTCGACCAAGGCTGAGAACATTCTAATGCCTTTATGTTTTTCCATCTGCTGGGCCTTCACCCACTTTGCCACCTGGTGAATTCTTATTTGTCTTTAAAAATCCAGCCTACATAGTATACCTTCTGCAGAAATTCTTCTTGAGAAGGTGGTGCCTAAACAGAGTTAATTATTATGTCCTAAAAAATACTAAAGAATAGGCCACATGTCCTGAGAATTTGTTTGAGTCCTTCTCCTCCATGAATGCATGTTCTTTGCAGCCTCTGCCACCCATTGGCACTGCCACCTGAGATGAGACTAATTGCCAGTCTGCCTCTGTGCTGTCCTGGGGGACCTCTGTGAGCCCTCAGCCAGCAAAGACCAATGAGATATCCTGGTTCCCATAAGCAACAGGAGCCCACAGTTGGGTGCCCTGAGCTGGATTGTCACAGATGCATCATTTTAAAAAGACCTTTCTGCTTAATAATGCAGTACTTCATAACTGTGAGATGTTGATACACATTACAAAATGTGGACTTACGCCACTTGTAATGTGTCAACTATTGGGTGGAATCCATGAATAAAATCAGCCAAGCTTTAAAATATATATATATAATTGTCTCTAGAAATCATAAGGGAACCATGGAAATGAAACTTCTGTTGCTAACATAAATCACAGCCCAGGGCTTGCTGCCTAAGAAGATAGGGAACCACTGCCTGGTGTGGCAGGTGGAGAGAAGGTGAGTCCTTACCTGCTGTTGGTTGTCTACTAAACAAATGAGCAATGTAGTCAATATAATCCCTGAACTTGGCATTGATCGATTTCTCCTCCGCCAAGGATCACTTTTCTCCTGCCCAGACTTTCCCATTCTCAGTCTTTATGCTATTATTGTTATTATTACTACTGTTTTGCCAATAATTAGTGGCTCATGGCACCAACGTGAACGAACGTGAAGTTGCTCAGCCCTGTCCAACTCTGCAACCCCATGGACTGTAGCCTACCAGGCTCTTCAGTCCATGGGATTTTCCAGGCAAGAGTACTGGAGTGGGTTGCCATTTCATTCTCCAGGGGATCTTCCCAACCCAGGAATCGAACCCAAGTCTCCCACACTGCAGGCAGATGCTTTACCGACTGAGCCACCCAAAGCTTGCTTTTATTATCATAACATTTTCCTAAAGAATCGAAAGCTTTTGGATAGGCATACCTCTGCCTTTTCTGGCTCTTTTTGGAGAGACTGCTTAACAATCTTGAGGGTGAGTTGGGAAATTTTCCATGAAATATGGTGGGAAATAATGAGACATGAATTTTTAAACTTTTTTTTTTTGTTTTAATACATGGTGTTCAAAATATATTGGTTTCCTAGAAATATTCTAAGAGCATCTCTGACTTTGAATTTACAGAAAACCCCAATATAATACACACTTTTGAATGGTGTTATTGTCCTTGGGCATAGAGGATTTGTCACTTGATTTTCAAGTCTATTTTGTCTGGTATGAGTACTACTGCTCTAGCTTTCTTTTGATTTCCATTTGCTTGGAATACCTTTTTTCCATCCCCTCACTTTCAGTCTGTAGAGTCCTTAGATCTGAAGTGGGTGAGACCTGATGTTTCGTGGAGAGTCTGTAAGGATTACATAAGATGCCACATGTGAATTTTTATATGCATATCACTTATATAGTAAGTGCTCAATATATGCTAGTCATTATTATTAGTGTTTCTATGACCATTATTATCGTTGGATAACTATGATAAGTAAGTAGTCCTTCTCCACCTCACAGTCAAGGCAAGTCCCCACTGTTAGAAGTAGGGAGGCAGGAAAGTCTCTCTGGAGTGGTCCTCGCATGCACAGTGCTTCCAGGCAGTGGTCAAGGTGGGGCCCGAGTTGATGTCTGGTGATGAGCTGGTGATGTCTTTCCACTGCCACTCTGGGGGAAGTGGATATTGTCTGACCAGAACTGTAATATCTTCCGGCGGGGTGGTGGAGGGGGTGGTTCTCATCTTGGCAAGTAAGCATATTTTCTTTATGCCTTTACCTTGTAAAGTTGCAAGAATGGTAGTGGTCTAAAAATGATTAAGTGACAAGTCATCAGATTAAGTGATAACGTTCTGATGTACCATGGAATAAACCATGGGACTCACCTTTATGGGGTGGGCTTCCCAGATGGCTCGATGGTAAAGAATCTGCCTGCTAGTGCATAAGATGTAAGAGACCTGAGTTTGATCCCTGGGTTGGGAATGTCCCCTGGAGAAGGAAATGGCTACTCACTTCAGCATTCTTGCCTAGGAGATCCCATGGACAGAGAGCCTGGTGGGCCACAGTCCATGGAGTCACAAAGAGTGGGACATGACTGAAGTGACTGAACATGTATGTATGTGCTCAGGGCAGGAATAGAGTCTTATTATTCACTCATTCAACAAATACCTACTCAGCGATTACAATGAACTTATCATGTCTATTGTATTTCTAGTCTTTAGCAGAGTAACTGGCAAATAATTGATTTATGACCAGTGTCATGACCGTGTCAGAACAAATGAGAAAGATATGTAGTTTTATGTCATGTGAAGAAGGGGATTGCTGGGACCATCATGGGAGCATGGCGACGTGTAGAGAAGGAAGCCAGTTAGAAAATTCATCCAAAATTCAGACACACTACAGGCAAATATTTAAATCTGTGGCTTAGCAAGAAAGTATTTCTTTACTAAAGAAGCATAGTGGTGACAGCAGACAAGGAAAGGGAGGAGGGGAAGAGAAAAAAGAGAATGTGGATAAATTTAATACATTTAGGATAGAGGTAGCCTGTGAGCAAGAAGGAGAAATTGGATTTGGGGAAGGGCATATAGTGGACTTCATATCTGTAGCATTTTATATCTTAAGCTGGGTGGTAAGTGAATGGATACTCACATTTTTCTCTGTATTTTTCATATTTCATAAACAAAAGAGTCATTATGATGCCTTATTGCATTTAAGCATCTTATGATTTTATTAGAAGTTTATAAATTTATACAGTTAATCACTAAGTTTAGTCCGCTTGATGTCTGTCGACCCCCTCCCCCCGCCCCCCCACCCCACCCCATTTAGATCCACCTTTTCAGGCTCTCAGCAACCTCTTTCTGAGGGCTCAGTGATTATCTCCTAACCATCCTGGCAGCCAGACTTAGTTCTCTCCAAAGAGGTCTTCCTAAGATGTAGATCATGTCATTTTTCTTCCTTAAAACAGTTAGTGAGGGAAAACTGCCAACCCAGCATTCCAAGAACCCTACAATTTAACACTTGTTTGCCTCTCTGGTCTTTTCCCCACAGTGGGACATTGACTTGCTGTCATGATGGGTCACTTGACCCCAGCCCACCTCATCTGCTTCCATCAATCTTTAATTCTCTCTATTATACTTGAACAATGAACGCAGAACCAGATGACTTTGCTCTTCTTGTTCAGTTTGGAAGATGCCTTCAAATAAACCAAAGCTCTTGGTATCTGAGAGCCTCAGATAAGAATAAGACTGACATCAAATGAATCAGGGAGCAAGTGGTAGAGATATACTTGTATCCACATGCCTGGAATAGTCCCTTTGCTTTTTGTTGGCCTTCAATATCATCCTGTTCAGTGAGAATGAGATATCAGGTAGATATTGAAACTGAGGATAATTGTTGTTGCTGTTCAGTCGCTAAGTTGTGTCTGACTCTTTGTGACCCCATGGACTGTGGCACACCAGGCATCCCTGTCCTTCACTATCTCCTGGAGTTTGCTCAGATTCATGTCCATTGAGTCAGTGATGCTATCAAACTGTCTCATTATCTGCCTCCCCCTTCTCCTCCTGCCGTCAATCTTTCCCAGCATCAGGGTCTTTTCCAATAAGTTGGCTTTTCTCATCAAGTGGCCAAAGTATTGGAGCTTCAACTTCAGCATCAGTTCTTCCAATGAATATTCAGGGTTAATTTCCTTTAGGATTGCCTGGTTTGATCTCCTTGTTGTCCAAGGGGCTCTTAAGGGTCTTCTCCAGCACCACAGTTCAAAAGCATCAATTCTTCATTGAGTTATGCAAGCCCCATTGCCACGACAATGCTTTGATCCATAAAGTGGGTGATGATAACTACAAAAATGAAAAAAATTAAACATTAGGCAAGAACTTAGGACTTGATCAGTGTGTTTTTTTCAACATTTCTTGTGTGTAGCTGTGTGCAATCAGTAGGTAGACTGGAAACAGGAGATAAAATAGTGGCCTGCAAATTTTGATTTTAATTTTCATTTGGCAAGATATTTCTTTTTTAAATAAAGTCTGTAGTTCTTGGAGTTTCAATGACCTTTCCTGTTGATGAGAAATAGTCCCCTAACTAACTCCAGAATCTAACCTCTCATGTGTTTGCAAGCCTTTTGTCCAGTGTTACTGAAATTGAGGATGAAGGGCCTGTCTGGTACCTCTTGTAGAACAGCTTGTCCATGATGGTGCTCTGTGAACCCATTGTAGTTATATGAGTTTGCAGAAATAGGTTCATCAGTTACAAAAGCGGTTGACTTAGCAAATCATGGTTTGAGCAAGTAAGATCATGGCATATTCTACCAGCTAAATTAAAGTCATCCTTCACCACACTGTCTTCAGTTATACCTGCTACTGGAGCAGAGTCCAAATGGTAGCAGATGTATTCAGAGGAATGACATCTCCTGCCTCTCTGGTTTGGTTTTAGAGAAACCTTGGAGATCCCACTGGCCTCATTTCACTCAACTTTAACCCCAAAATGTCATTCTGGGATTTTCCTTATATTTTTTTAAAGACTTTCATAAATACTGTCTATATTAAAAACTTTAGCTGGCATGGACTATCTGATAAAAGACTTTAATGGGAGAAGGGGTAAGTAATGAAAAGAATCTACAAAATAGGAATGTGAAGTTACATGTTCATAAACAACAGGAAAAGACAAACACTATGGAGGCTGGAACCACTGATATATTTGCTGTTTATTATCACTGAGATTTTATGATTGTTTTCTTTGTAGAAAAGACTGCCTTACATTTAAAGACATAGAAAATGTGCACTTTTAGAAGAGAATAATGGCAATGTTATGGAGTGTAGGTGGTGCAGAGAAGGAAAGAATGAATCCAGGGCAGTTTTGAGTTTCAGAGAGATTATCAACTGAGTTTTCAAAGAAGTCTATGGCCTTCTGAAACCAACTATTTCTCTATTTTTCAGGTTGAATAATTTCAGTGAACATCTATCCTACATATGCATCTTTACTGGACAGTTTTTAAAATTAAATCCTGAGTGTTGTCTGTTTGTTTGCAGTATGTGTAGTGTTGGCATCTAGTACCCCTGGAAATAGTGAGCAGGAGTAGAATTTGGGCTTACTCGGAGTGCAGTGACTTAGCAGTTGATCACATTTTGCAGAATTCTATTTGCAAGCTTAGAAAATTACCACACACAGTTCGCCATATGGCCCAACTTATTTTGCTAAGGGGACCATTGTATTTGAAAAATCAAGAAGACTCACTAAATCCCCAAATCTCTCTTTTTCTCTCTGCCATCATGGTTTCCATGACTACATTTTACAGCTCCATGTTACATCCTAATGTAAATCATTGCTCCTGAAAATCGCTGTGCAGAATTTTCAGGAGGGAGAGAGACACCCAGGCGAGTAGTGTGTGTGGATGTCCACAGCTCTGCCTGGGATTGGGTACAGCACCAATGATCAGTTCCTGTTATTCTATTACTTTTTTCTTTTTTTTTAGCCACACCACATGGCAAGTGGAATCGTAGTTGTTGACCAGGGATCAGACCCACACCCCCCTGCACTGAAAGGTGAAGTCTTAACCACTGGACTGCCAGGGAAGTCCCCAAGACAAATATTTGAAAAGCATGATTTCTCAAACTTTTAAGATGGATTCTGTGACAGACTGGAGATAGTGCTGATACAAAGATTCAATTGGCAGATGGGGGTTGATGAGAGTCACCTTGTATGTCATACGTTGAAATCTTATAGCTTCTAACAGCTCTTACATGTTCTGCTTCTCTTTTATCTTTGTGGTTTAAGGTGTACTCTGAACATTGTTTTCTTTCAGGGGGGAGAAGGTACAGTCACATAAAATTTCCCCCTCATGAATTTCTTAGAATAACAAAGACAAATAAGCATTTCTGGGGTTTTTTTGTGTGTTAGGAAAAGAATGTTGAATTTAATTTCATGCCTATTCCTTAAAAATATTCTTCAGAGCTGCCCTTTCCTGGGGTGCCTTTCATTTTATTGAAGACCATATGTTGTTTTCAGTTACATGAATGCTGTGTAATCCACAAAGTTATTATTGTGTTTAAAATGAACCCTGCTCAGGTTCTAGCAGGCTGCATCCAGAGCCAGGGATCTTCCCTGGTATGTTTTATAAGCACTGGTACAAGGGCCTTCTAGAGTTACTGCTGAAAAAGAAAATCCCAAATGTGTCTCATCTTACTATTAGGCAATATTGCTTCAGTGCTTTTCACTCCTTGCTGTTGAATAACATCATGCTGCTTCAAGAGGAATAGCATTGAAAGGTAGGTTTGATGCAAATAGACTTCACTTTTTTCACTTGCATATTTTGAGGTTTCACACATTTTCTTGTTAGTAATTAGCACCTGAAGTTGGCCCAACATTAGCAATATAAAATTCTTGGGCTTCCTTGGTGGCTCAGGCAGTAAAAAACCTGCCTGCAATGCAGGAGTCCTGGGTTCAATTCCTGGGTTGGGAAGATCCCCTGGAGAAGGGAATGGCCACCCACTCCAGTATTCTGGCCTGGAGAGTTCCATGGACTGTCGCAAAGAGTTGGACATGACTGAGTGACTTTCACTTTCACTCTGACTCGTACAGTGGAAATTTTCCTAGGTTTGCTGTAAAGTCTATAAGCTAAATAAGCCACATTAGGCAGATTAAGAATTGGATGACCTGAATGAGCCACACAGAAGCACAGGCCACACCAGAAGCTGCTCTGAGTATGTTAAAAACTTTGTCTTCTATTTCTCCCCATAGAGAAACATGAAAAGAGCCTTACTGCATTTCCAGTTTTGTTTCTCTTCAACTACCGAAGGTCAGAATTTCTGATGAAGATTGAAGGGTGGTGGCATGAGGTGGTAGAGTCATCATTCTTGCAGAAATTGCTGCTTCTACCACATTTTAGCTTCTACTTGTTTCTCTTGCATTATTAGAGGCAAGCCAGTTGAGCATGTAGGAACAGAAGTTAATAAACACTGAGGGACAGTAGGCATTGTGTGAGGGATGTTTTCACTTGTGTGTAAGTACATGACTATTGGGGGATTTTGTGGATAAAATGCTTCCTTTTGTAAAATGCTACTTGTACAAAATTATATGTATGCATAGGTGTAAATAAAAAATTTTTATTAATAATGTATATTAAATGAGATCCCAAGGAAAACTTAAGATTTCAAAATTGAGCAAAATTTTGCTGAAACAAATGAATAAAAACAATATGCATTGCATTGGGGGATGGGGATGGGACTTCAGTAAAAATGGGGCAGTTAAGTTGTTGCTGTTGTTCAGTTGCTAAGAATTGTCTGTTTGGGAACTCATGGACTGTGGCACACCAAGCTCTGCTGTTCTCCACTGTCTCCCAGAGTTTGCTCAGATTCATGTCCATTGACTCAGTGATGCTATCTCACCATCTCATTCTCTGCTGCCCGCTTCTCCTCCTGTCCTCAATCTTTCCCAGCGTCGATGTCTTTTCCAGTGAGTTGGCTCTTCACGTCAGGTGGCCAAAGTATTATAGCTTCAGCTTCAGCATCAGTACTTCCAATGAATATTCAGGATTGAATTCCTTTAGGATTTACTAGTTTGATCTCCTTGCAGTCCAAGGGACTCTCAAAAGTCTTCTGTAGCACCACAGTTCAAATACATCCATTCTTCGGTGCTCAGCCTTCTTTATGGTCCAACTTTTACATCTGTACATGACTACTGGAAAACCCATAGCTTTGACTATACGGAACTTTGTTGGCAAAATGATGTCTCTGCTTTTTAATACACTGTCTAGGTTTGTCATAGCTTTTTTTCCAAGCTGCAAGCATCTTTTACTGTCATCTACAGTTCTTGTCTGCAGTGATTTTGAAGCCCAAGAAAATAAAATCTGTCACTGCTTCTACTTTTTCTCCTTCTATTTGCCATGAAGTGATGGAAGCAATCAGGGAAACCCGAGATAGTAACTACCCCCAAGAAATCTTTCTTCCATTAAAGCAATGAAAACACTGGCAAAAGAAGTCAAAGTCAACTTTTTCAGAAATCTGGCAATTAGCAAAGAGCTTGGAGCAATCTGGAGATGTTTATTCAAGAAAGATGACTCAGTTTCAGTAAGAACACTGACATTTTAACCTGCCTAATTCCCATTCTCCCCAGTTCTTTGGTCACCTTGAAAAAGAAGTTTACAATTATAGCTCACTTGGCGCAGAGCAGCTTTACCCCAAGGGTATTTGTCAAAATAATCTGGGGCAATTGTTTAACATTGTATGTGCCTAAGTTGGTAAACAATAGACTGGTTCCAAATAGGAAAAGGAGTCTGTCAAGGCTGTATATTGTCACCCTGCTTATTTATCTTATATGCAGAGTATATCATGAGAAACGCTGGGCTGGAAGAAGCATAAGCTGGAATCAAGATTTCCGGGAGAAATATCAATAACCTCAGATATGTAGATGACACCACCCTTATGGCAGAAAGTGAAGAGGAGCTAAAAAGCCTCTTGATGAAAGTGAAAGAGGAGAGTGAAAAAGTTGGCTTAAAGCCCAACATTCAGAAAACTAAGATCATGGCATCTGGTCCCATCACTTCATGGGAAATAGATGGGGAAAGAGTAGAAACGGTGTCAGACTTTATTTTTTTGGGCTCCTAAATCACTGCAGATGGTGACTGCAGCCATGAAATTAAAAGACACTTACTCCTTGGAAGAAAAGTTATGACCAATCTAGATAGCATATTCAAAAGCAAAGACATTACTTTGCCAACAAAGGTCGGTCTAGTCAAGGCTATGGTTTTTCCAGTAGTCATGTATGGATGTGAGAGTTGGACTGTGAAGAAAGCTGAGTGCCGAAGAATTGATGCTTTTTAACTGTGGTGTTGGAGAAGACTCTTGAGAGTCCCATGGACTGCAAGGAGATCCATCCAGTCCATCCTAAAGGAGATCAGCCCTGGGTGTTCTTTGGAAGGAATGATGCTAAAGCTGAAACTCCAGTACTTTGGCTACCTCATGCAAAGAGTTGACTCATTGGAAAAGACTCTGATGCTGGGAGGGATTGGGGGCAGGAGGAGAAGGGGACGACAGAGGATGAGATGGCTGGATGGCATCACCGACTCTATGGATGTGAGTTTGGGTGAACTCTGGGAGTTGGTGATGGACAGGGAGGCCTGGCGTGCTGCAATTCATGGAGTCAAAAAGAGTCGGACACGACTGAGCGACTGAACTGAACTGAAGGTGGTAAATAACATTTGGGGCAAATAGGCTAACCAAAAAGCTTAAAAGGAAAAACTGGGGATGAGATGTCTCCTAGGAGCTTGGAAAAGCTGTAACATATTTCTGGAAATCTAGAAATTAATGTATATATGTGAAGCTGTGTACATGCCCAGAACTATGAGCATACTCAGCAAACATCAACCAAAGCCCTAAGTTCTCACCTATGGACTCTATACAAGTAGAAAGTGAAGGCTAAGGCAGAATTATAAACTGCCTGACTCAGTATTGAAGGCATGCATCAACACATACATGGAGTCCCTTGGCAAAAACTAGGAAACTTATTGGCTCCAGACACATGAGAAATCTCTGTAAATGAGGTAAATGAGGAAAGATGCTAGTGGTCACACATGACAAATACAGGTTTTATAGAATCAGTTCAGAAAAGTTAGTAAAATAACAAATAACAACAAATAGTAGCAAAAAATAAACCTTAAGAAGGGGGTAGAATCTAATTTGTAGAGTTGCCATTTTTTAAAACATCCAGTTTTTGAGAAGTATATGGTAAGTTAGTAAGTAAGTGTTAGTCACTCAACTGTGTCCAGCTCTTTGGTACTCCATGGACTATAGCCCTCCAGGCTCCTCTGTCTATGCAATTCTCCAGGCAAGAATACTGGAGTGGATTGCTAGTCTCTTCTTCAAGGGATCTTCCCAACTCAGGGACTGAATTCAGGTCTTCTGCATTGCAGGCAGATTCTTTACCATCTGAGCCACCAGGGAAGCCTGAAGTATATAAGACACGCAAAGAAAGACAAGTATGGCCCATAGAGTGGAAAAAGCAGTCAATAGAAACTGTGCCTGGGGAGGTTCAAATGTTTTCAGTTATTTTTGGTGGGAAGATAAATTCAGTCCTTTGTTACTCTATCTTGACCAGAGGTAGGAGACTTCTTCCTGATGATATTCAAAGTTGATAGAAATACATTAAATAAGCACTCCTATATTTGTGGGATTGTAAATTGTTTTACTTTATGGAAAGCAATTTGACAATTTATAGCCAGATAGTCTATATCCTCAATCCCATTTCACAGAGTATGTTCTAGGGAAATAATTTGAAATGCTGATAAAGATTTACATATAAAGCTAACCTTTACAACTTTTTCTACGCTAGCTAAAAACAAGATAATCTATATGTTTAACAGTAGGGTAATACGTAAGTAAACTATGGTTTGCTTATTTATGGAATATTACAGAGCCATTAAAAAGCATTTCAAAACATTTTACTCATAGATTCTAATCATATACTTGAGGTGAAGAAAGCAGATTGTGGAATTGCAGAACTATAAGATCTTACCTCTACAAGTTAGTTTGTTGAGAACCATTGAAATGTCTCAAATGTTAATAGTGGATAGCTATAGACTGGTATTGTAGTCTCTTCAATTTTCTCTAATGTCCAAATGTTTGATTATGAGCATAGATCATTTTTGTGCTCATATGTTCATATCAAGATCATAATATTGAGATAAATTCCTTTTCATAATTTATGAGAATATTCATTATTTAATTTTAATTGTGGAAGGATCTGAAGGTGAAATTCTAAATTAAAAAGGGTGAAATAGAGAAACTGTTCTAAAGATCATATACTGAGTCATGATGTTGCTTATTTTATTTACCATTTTTTTTCCAGATAAGCATTAGTTTGGCAATAATCTTAAAGATTCTGTGAACAAAGGGCCAGGTTAAATGTAAGCTATGGGCTTCAGGTGGTGCTTGTGGTAAAGAACCCACTTGCCAAAGGAGCTATAAGAGGCATGGGTTCAGTCCCTGGGTTGGGAGGATCCCCTGGAGGAGGGCATGGCAAGACCCCACTCCTGTATTCTTGCCTGGAGAATCCCATGGACAGAGGAGCCTGGTGGACTACAGTCCATGGGATTGCAAAGAGTCAGACTCACTGAAGCAATTTAGCATGCATAAATGTAAACTGCATCCTCGAAGGGGAATGTGGTGGTTCGTGCAGCATACGTAGCTAAGAATTGAACTCTCTTTCCAGACTGATGAGCAGGGAATTGGGGGAGAGGTGGGATGCAGAGCTTGGTAACTTGCCCCAATGTTTTTGAAATGTGTCCCTACACTTTAATGTATTAACAGGGAAGGCAGAAGGTTAAGAGCAAAGTCAGAATTTCAAACTGCAAGAATTTTTTCATTCTGTGTTGGAAAATATGAGATTTAGGACAGTCTGTTCCTTTGATCTGGGAGAGTCCCTTTAAAGAGGATTATTGAACCCTTCAGTTGTGGAGAGAATGGCCCCTAGGGAAGCTGTTTGAGTTGATATCACTCTAGATGACTCACCTGATACTCAATACAGAGGAATTATATTTTCTCTGTGTTCAGGTCCCTCAAGACAGATTTTTTTTTTCTTATCTGAAGATGTAGAGAAAATGTTTTTCTTTTCCCCCTTGTGAGATTTCTGTTTGGTTGGGTTGGGAGCTGCAAGCCAGACACTGAAGGAACTGACTTCCTGAGAGACTTGGTAAGATGCCAAGACCAGTGGGTGATGCTCTGAGGGGGGATCAGTTTTCCATACTGAGCAGTAGAACCCTGGGAGAGTCTGGCATCACTGGGAGTGAAAACTGGGGATGCAAGGGAGACAGCCCTAGTCGGGACTGTGGGGGGCATAGCTGTGTGCCCACATAGAGTACTGGGAAGCAGTGGGAGAGCACACGTGGACCTGAGACAACACATCTGGGTACCCAGCAAGGGGCCGAGGACCCCTGTGGATGATGGAGCTATCTCGGAAGGTGGAGCTCCAAGCGTGCATCATTTCAGTGCTTATAGAAATGTAACCTCAACTGGATCCAGGGGCAGACGAAATCCACCGCATTCTACTTTCTTCTAGACAGTGCTGCACTGTGTAAAATTAGCAAGAAATATACTGGTCTGACCTTCAGTTCTAGAAGATGGGAAGCCCAAAGATAATCAAATGGCTTCATCAGCAGTACAGTAAAAACATCTCAGGATTAGCCTATACCATTTGACCTCACTGAATGCAGTGTGATGATCAAATGCATCTCTTTTTAAAGGTGTTGTTCAGTTGCTCAGTCATGTCTGACTCTTTGTGGCCCCAAGGACTCAGCATGCCAGGCCTCCCTGTCCCTCCCCACCTCCCAAAGTGTGCCCAAGTTCATGTCCATTGCATTGGTGATGCCATCCAGCCATCTCATCCTCTGACACCCTCTTCTCCTTCCTCCCTCAATCTTTCCCAGCATCAGGGAGTTTCCCATAAGTCGGCTGTTCACGTCAGATGACCAAAATACTGGAGCTTCAGTTTTAGCATCTGCCGTTCCAATGAGTATTCAGGGTTGATTTCCCTTAAGATTGAGTGGTTTGATCTCCTTGCTGTCCAAGGGACTTTCAGGAGTCTTCTCCAGCACCACAGTTCAAAGTCATGCATTCTTTGGAGCTCTGCCTTCTTTACGGTCCAGCTCTCATAACTGCATGTGACCATTGGGAAGACCATAGCCTTGACTGTACAGACGTTTGTCAGCAGAGTAATGTCTCTGCTTTTCAACACTGTCTAGGTTTGTCACAGCTTTCCTGCCAAGAAGCAGTCGCCTTCTGATTTCATGGCTGCAGTCATCATCCTCTGATTTTAGAGCCCAAGAAGAGAAAATCTGTCACAACTTCCACCTTTTCCCCTCTATTTGCCTGGAAGTAATGGGGCCCAATGCTATGATCTTAGTTTCTTTAATATTTAGTTTTAAGCCAGCTCTTTAACTCTCCTCCTCCACCCTCATCAAGGGGCTTCCCTGGTGGCTCAAATGGTAAAGAGTCTGCCTTTAATGCAAGAGACCTGGGTTCAATCCCTGGGTCAGGAAGATCTCCTGGAGAAGGAAATGGCAACCCACTCCAGTATTCTTGCCTGGAAAATCCCATGGACAGAGGAGCCTGGCAGGCTACAGTCCATGGGGTCGCAGAGTCAGACTCGACTGAGGGATTAACACTTAACTTCTTCACTCTCCTTCTTCACCCTCCTCAAGAGGTCCTTTAGTTCCTCTTTGCTTCTGCAATTACAGTATTATCATCTGCGTATCTGAGGTTGTTGATGTTTCTCTTAAAGGGGTCACTCTCCTGCAGAACCATTGTCCTAGTTGTTGGACGGCTTTTCCTTCAAAGGAGAGCATTTAATGTACTGGTTAGTAAACCATTTGTTCATGACAAGAACTCTGCATTTTGAAGCATCAAAACCTCCTGGAGTTAGCTGCATCTACATTTTTTCAAGGCCTGTATATTAAAATACAAAGATTTGTTATCATGAAATTTACTACACACAGAGCCGTGTCACAATAAGATCAGTTTCTGTATGTCTATTATCTAATTGGAAAGATGACAAGTGTAAGATAATGTTGCCTGTGCTATGATGGCAGTTATGCTTTCAAGAGTTTATAGTTCTTAAAATCAAGGGCGAGTCACAATCAGTAAATTAAGTGTATAAAAATATAAAGCAATATGAATAAAACATTTTAGAAATGAAAGGCTTTTAAACCATTCTTCCCTCATTTCTCCACTTGCTGAGTTTCCTTATTAATAAGAATTATGTTTTGGCTAACAGTCAAAGGAACCAAAAAAGCAATTATTCATCAGTAAACTGCATTATTACTGCAGTGCCTAAATTTTCCAGTGTATAAACAAGAAGTTCCTCTGCACTCAGGAAAAATCAAAACCAGGAATTGGATTTTGTAAAAGGCAGGAGACCTGGGTTTGATCTTTGGGTTGGGAAGATCCCCTGGAGAGGAGCATGGCAACCTTCTCCAGTACTCTTGCCTGGAGCATCCCATGGACAGAGGAGCCTGGCAGGCTACAGTCCATGGGGTCGCAAAGAGTCGAACATGAGTGAACGACTAAGCACAGAACATTTCATTAGTAAGTTTGGGCAAGCAGTGAGAGTTTCTTCAGTCTTTACCAGTTTGATATATTTAATAAAGGATGTGAAAAGGAAGTTGCCTATTGTGATGATCTCTAATTTTGGAGATATGATGGAGTATGAAGACCTTTAGGAAACATTGTATGTTGATTTAGTTCATTGGCTAAACAAATTTTAATTGTTCCCTTTGCATTAAATAGATCATTACCTTAAGATGTGTTTGAGATGTTTATTTCCTACAACAGAAAATTTGACTACAGTTGTTAACAAGGCGATTAAGTGTTTGTTTGACATTCTTGCATACTGGGAAAATCCAGTAGGATTTGTGACTTAACAGAAGTTAAGAAACTTTACATTCAAACAGCCCAATGACAAATTTGTGCAATTATTTTTCACACTTTTTTTTCTGATAATTATTACTTTCTTTCTAACCAATTCAGAGATCGTTGTGGAGTGAAAGTATCTAGAGAATCAGGATTTGGGGGCTTGAGTCCTGCCAACATCAGATTCTAAAAGACAGATTTGGCTCCAGGGTTTATTTGGGAGGAGGCTACCAGGAGCAGGAGGGGAGGAATAGGGAAATTGAGGCACAGAAATGAGAAAAGCCAGTCAACCTGTTAATGACCAGGTTGTGCATGCATGCTTAGTCGCTTCAGTTGTGTCTGACTCTTTGTGACCCTATGGACTGTAGCCCCCCAGGCTCCTCTGTCCATGGAATTCTCCAGGCAAGAATACTGGAGTGGGTTGCCATGCCCTCCTCCAGGGGATATTCCCAGGTACCAAACCTCGAACCTGCGTCTCCTGTGTTTCTTGCATTGGCAAGCAGATTCTTTTCCATTAGCACCACCTGGGAAGCCCAATGACCAAGTTACCACTGGGGCAACTAGATGGGCTTGGGGAGTCAGTCTCTGAAAAGCCGTGAGGGAATCCCCTGTGAATTCTCCAATTAATGAGGAGACTGGGCATTTTTCGTCCTATTCCCATCCCCCTTTGATGGAGAACTACCCCCAGGCATGAAATTCCTCTGCCTTATGGTTTGCACCTAGGGACCCACAACTCCTATGACCCCAGACAAAGCCCTTAGGCAGGGAAGACCAGCCATGCAATCCTGAGGGACAAACCTGCAGCGTGCTGCAAATTGTCTGCGGCCCTGTAGGTTCACTTGTGGACTGGGTACCAGCAATCTTGGGGGCCCCAAGGGCAGTTTCAATAGGTCTCCTCTATATTTGGGGTAAGGTTGTGGAATCATTATATCCTGGTATATTCCTACCCCTGGCACATTAATCAATGCAGTGGTATAGTGTTAACCCTCTTGAAAAGAAGAGAAATGGTGTTTTCTGTTTGGCTTCTGTGAGAGAGACTAAAAAGAGCAGTAGCTTATAAAGAGACAGCGGTACTCATGTGCTGCTATGCTTAGGTTGATGGTGTTGATTGTTGTCAAGGAAAGCATGGGTGTGGTCCACAGTGAGCCATGGACAAAGCTTCCAGGCTACATTTCTGGAGACCCCAGCTTATGTTTCCACAATGGGAGAGTTTCAAATCAATGGAAAGCCTATGATCACTCAGATTCCTGGAGATCTCTCCTACTTGACTAGAAAAATCACTTTCCCTTTGAGAAAGATTTATTATGAGTAGGTGCCAGAAAATGACTATTTAAGAAATGAAATTTTCAGTTAAAAAGAAGAGCTGGCCAAGTACTACCTTCACATATGGTTTCTCTTTGATCCTCCACATAGCTAGTTTTCATATTATTTTTGTGATTACGCATCCCATTTTACGGGTGAGAAAATGAGACTAAAGTGTTTAAATGACATACTGATACCCAGTAAGTTACAGAGGAAGCATGGGTTCTTTTTACTGAATGTATTTCATCTTTGAAACCCAACACTGATGTAGGCTGGGACCCAAATGTAGTGTGTGAGTGTGTGCTCAGTCTCTTCAGTCATGTTCAACTCTTTGCAACTCTATGACTGTAGCCCACCAGGCTCCTCTGTCCATGGGATTCTCCAGGCAAGAATACTGAAGTGGGTTGTCATTTCTTTATCCAGGGGATCTTCCTGACCCAGGCATCGAACCTGCTTCTCCTGCTTTGGCAGGTGGATTTTGTATTGCTGAGCCACAGGGAAGCCCTAGAGGCATTGTGGCTCCATCTTAAACATGGAGAAATGGATGTCTCCTGATGCAAATTGTAAAGTGACCGCGGATGTGGCTAAGATACAGTAGAAACAGAATTAGTGCTTAGTTCTGTTTCCTACTTGACAGCTTTTCCTATCCCGTCTTCTGTACCTTGTTTCCCCTCTAGTTGCTTGATGTACCTCCCACCTCCTGCCAGTAGGGCAAGCCAGCACGATGGTACTGCACTCATGGGTAGATAATGTTTATGCTATTCATTTTCAATAGTATAAGTATGGGGTGTAAAGAATTCTCTCCCTTGCTCTACACTGGTTGGCAACCGGCTTTCAGCCTCATGTCATTTTACACATTGACATATGAGCCCATCTCTCCTTCCTGTCCTCTCCTCCACCCCCATCAGTAAATTGGGTTTATAATAGAAACACTAACTCAACGTTAACTATAGTGATACTGTCAAGCAATATGATAAGACTGCTGGGTAATGTTTTATGGTAATAGATTCTCTTTGGGCTTCATTTCCAAGATCATGCGATGGTGCCTTAAAGGGCAAATGGAAAATGTGAAAGCCACAACAGAAGGAAACCTGTAGAAGGTATTTCACTGTTACATTTCCATTCCCAGTTCAGTTATGCAAGCAAACAAACAAAACCAAAACCAAACAAAACCCCATCTTCTGTTAAAACAATTCACGGACCAGAGTTTTTAGAAAAAGAATCCCTTTATAAGGATATTAAGCCTATAAAATGAATCATAATGTTGTCCAGCCTACCCACTTTTACCCTCCCAAGGGGATGTTTAGCATAGTTAGTTTGGCCACACTCATATGAACCTCTTTATTTAAACCACTTCACACTAAAGTGTTATAAATCCCTTTCTTAGTTTCTCTTACCTGATTTAAGACAGACAGAATCTTTGAAGGAAAAAAAAAAAGGAAAATCAATGCACAAAAATGTGAAGAACTATAAGGAGCATTAAAATAGTGATCCTGGAAAAGATGTCTGGAGAATTCTTTTTCTGACCCAAAGTTTTGGGACATACATCATTTCTTGGCAAGAATCAAAAAGATATTTCAAATTCTCTTGGTTTGGTCACTTTTGTGATGAGCACAGAATACATGCTGCTGTAGGAAGCAGCTCCATTGTGAGCAGAGTGGCCTGAAATGTGTGAGTTTGGAGAAGGCAGGAAGTATGGTTATATCCATTCTTGGGCCAAGGACCATTCTGTTTGCACGTGTTAAGTCTGGGAAACAAGGGTCAGTGGATTGCGTTAGAAAGAGGGCAGATGGCTGGATTTCTCCCAGCGAGCAGATTGCCCGGCCCATGAAGGCCCGCACCTGGTTGCCCAGCTGCCTGGTCTCTGGCCACCTCTTGGACGACTTGGTCCCGCCAACTTCACAGAGAGGGGTGTGCATTTGTGCTGTCTTTTCAATCTGGAAAAGAATGTGGATACTTACAGTGGGTTTGCATCTCATCTGAGGAGAAACCATATTCTTTTAGCAAGATACTGCCTAGCAGGTGTGTCTCTCTTTATACAATCCAAATGGCCAAGATTCTTCTTCAGATTTTCAGAAAAAATATGACTACTAACCTGCATGAGTGTTCAGTTACGTCTGACTCTTTGCAACCCCATGGACTCTAGCCCGCCAGGCTCCTCTGTCTACGGGACTCCCCAGGCAAGAATACTGAAGTGGGTGGCCATTTCCTTCTCCAGGGGATCTTTCCAACCCAGGGATCAAACCTGCATTGGCAGGTGGATTCTCTACCACTGAGCCACCAGGGGAGACCCACCTTTAAAGGAATCATATCTAAGATCTATTTTGCTGCTTTTCTCTGAGCAGAGTCTTTACAAAGATAAACAATACCTAAAAGGCTTTGCCCACCACAGGCAAGGAGGAACTCAGTTCAGACAGAGCCCCAGTCACCAAATTCACCTTCACAAGCTGCTTTGTTTGAAACTGTGCTCCTGGGGCTTGAGCCTGGGACATTCTCTCTGTACTTAGCTGCTCATGACAGTCTCTCAAAGGAGCAGGGAGCCCAGCAGGAATTATTAAGGGAGGAAGGATGATGGATTCAAGAACCAAGATTATATGGCTTTGCGGTTCTGTGCCTTTCACTGAAGCACAGTAAGGAGGTGTAAAGGTGGGTCCCAAAGTGTGAGGATTATGATATAACAACTTGTCCAGTAGAAGACAAGAACTGGCCATCACTCTATGACCTGTATGGGACCGCAACTTAGTTAGAATATCACAGTGTCTTGGATATGATGGGGGGCAACCATGAATAGACCTCAAGGATCTTTGATAGATAACCATGGTTCTGAAGAAGGAGTGGGTCGGGGAAAAGTGGGTGGGCTGGGGACCAAGCACAGGGATTCTGATGCCCAGACTTTCCTTGATGCCACAGACCAGACATCTTATCCTGGCTAAGGCTGCCTGGCAAGTAATTGCCAGAATGAAGTGCTAAGCAAGCAGCCGCTGTGTCAGAGAATCTGACCTTGGGGAGATAATGAGACAAGGAGAATTCAGAACAGATGAAAGCCAAGAGCACCTACTTTATCTCCTGACAGCCAGAGAACACCTTCATGCTCAATCAGTTTCTGCTAATGAGACAAGATGGGGCAAGATGGTAAAACAGCAGTAACAGGCAAACTTTTTTTTTTCAGCTTAATGATCTATAACTTAGTTAGATAAAACTGTCTTTTAGGTCAGGCAGCAACATAAGTCTCAGCAGAAAAAAATACAAAAGGAACACCTGAATCATTTTGGTTTTGTTTACTTTGGGAAGGGAGGGATGAGGTTGAAGTAAACAATGATGATCAAACATTTCCTGATGGACTTAACCGGAAGGACAGAGTTTCATGGAATTTGGTGAATTCCTTAATTCATTGTCTTTTACAGACCCTGTCACTAGCTGTTTCAATATCCAAGACAATTTGAAGTTGTACCCGATGTGTTTTTTTTTTTTCAAATTTACTTAAAAAAATTTATTGGAGGATAATTGCCTTACAGTTATTAACACATGCATATGGAATTTAGAAAAATGGTACTGATGAACCTATTTGCAGGGCAGCAATGGAGATGTAGACACAGGGAACAGACTTGTGGACACAGTGCTTGATATTTTTAATTAATTGGTGCTTTAGTCTCTCTCTGCTATGAGTTATTACATACCTCTTGGAGATGACAGTGCAGTTTCCACAAAGATTTGAATATCTATAAATAGAAGAGTTTTGAGATATCTCCCACTTTGCAGTTGCAGAAATGGTGTCCAGGTCATGACAGAAGGGACCATTGGCTGGGTCACTTCTGTGCTTATGACATGGCATGAGGTACTGTGGACATAGCATCCTTTGTCTTCCCTCCAACTCTGGGTGGCAATTCTTTTTTTTTTTTTTTTTTTTTCTGACCATACCAGATGGCCTGTGGGATCTTAGTTCCCCAGCCAGGGATTGAACCTACAGCCCCTGCAGTGGAAGTGTGTAGTCTTAACCCCTGAACTGCCAGGGAAGCCCCTGGGTGGCAATTCTTACTCAGCTTCCTTTACTGATGAGAAAACTGAGGGCAGAGAGAAACTGTGACAGTTCTCCAGTATTCCCTGGCAAGTGTGTCATCATTTGTCTTTTTATTGCCGTCGTGCCTGTCCTTTTCCCTGCATCCAGATGCTAACAGATGGTTTTTCAAGAAAGATACATGGGAACGGGATGAAAAGTGTAATCTTGAGAAACAAAATCAAAGTATTTGAGAGAGGGAAAAGTCATTTCCGAATTATATCTTGTAACTATAATTGTATATTGGAGAAATACACGTGTTTGAAATAGTGTGAGAAGAGATTAGTGGATTGTCATCTGTCTTAGCACCTCTGGGTCAGAAACAGTTCTGTGGGTTCTTGAGCTGACAGTTTCTTATCTGATGCCACTGATATCTGCATGAGTGTTTTCTTGCCTTTTTTTTTTTTTTTAAATCTTTTGGCCAAGCTGTAGGGCATGTGGGATCTTAGTTCCCTGACGAGGGATGGAACCCACGCGCCCTGCATTGGCAGCAGAGTCTTAACTGCTAGACGACCAGGGAAGTCCCTTCTTGCCTTCTGCAGAGAGGAAAGGCTATATTGTGGTCTTTAGTCTCTCTGCCTCCGGTGCTCCTCCGACACCCCTCACATATATGCACAGTCGCGTGTGCGCAGGTGCACACACACACACACACACATGCTCATGCACACACACACCTGTGAAATCCCAGGCAGCCACAGGCTGCTCACAGGAGTGATGGATGAAGGAGTCAAGGCTGCCGTGGATACTGGGGAAATGGAGCTGTCAGCATGGATTCTTCTCTAAAACACGAGCCCATGCTCACCTCGGCCAGTCTGACAAAGGCTGAGCCATCATGAGCAGTCAGCGGCTTCTGTGTGTCAGTGAAATATGTCACCTGAGCAAATGCTTCTTGGGATGGGAAAGTGGACACGTTCTCAGTGTGGCTCCAGCCGACCGTGCTCAGGGGTCTCGCGGGGGCAGCTCTCACCCTCAAACCACAGAGCCTTGGGGACCATGTTGGAAGCACCACGTATTTCCTCATTTGCTTGTAGAAACTTGCCCGAACCGCTGCTGTGTGGATCGGGGAGGGCGGTGTCAGGGGAAGGATGAACCAGAAAGACGGTGAGGCTTTTACTGATTTATCTGGTATTCCAATTCAAATAATGATTCCTCTTTCTCACGATTCATGCCACAAATCCATAAGCCTCTCTGGCAATAGCCAACTTTTTTTCTGAATTAAATTACCCCTTCTGACATGGGAGGATTTTTGTCTGTCTCTCCTTTCATTACAATGAAATGGCTTTTATCGTACAAAATCTATATCCATTGTAAAAAAAAAAAAGAAAAAAACAAATAAGCAAAAAGAAAACTAATCATAATTGTATTTCTAATGATAATTTTATTAAAGTTTGTTGTATGATCCTTGTCTCCATTTCTATTTCTGTTTGTACATATAGTGATACATATATAATAAACAAGATGAGATAATAATGCAACGTTCTTTTTGGTAAACTATATTTTTGCTGCTTAAATATATAAATGGACATCTTTCATGTCAGTAAATATGTTTCCACGTTAATATTTAAAATTTTTATGTGATATTCCATAGTATGATAGTATCATACTTTAATCAAATTTTAGGCTGTTTTGACATTTTGCAATAAGTTAGAGTTTATGTTTTTGTACCTAAACAGCTCTCTTGTACAGCTCTCTTTTGATAGTTGTACAATTAATTCCTTAGAATAAGGGTCCTTAAATGGCATTTCTGAGCAAAGTGTATGCATTTTAAAAAGCAGTTTTCATTTTTCTTGAAAAATTAGGTTAAAAAATGGTTTTCCTTTACAAATTCATTTCCATTATTTTTTTCTAAACATTTTATTTTATATTGACCTATCTTAAAACATCCTTGATTCTTATGTGGCCACTTATTTAGCCGTGTAAGTCCTTCCATAGCTTGGTTGAAAGAAAAAACTTTGACCTTTTTACCATTGTCTTGAAACCCACTTCTTCCAGATTGTTCTTTTTTTTTTTTTTTTTAAACTTTACATAACTGTATTAGTTTTGCCAAATATCAAAACTTTTGAGTGTTATTTCTGGGAAACTAATGCTTTAAACTGACTTTCCTATTGCAGCATTCTCTCCAGCACCATTATATTTCGACTTTTGTAATAATTTTTGATGTGATGGCTTGTCAGTAAAGATGGCTTGTCTTTTAAAATTATTTATCTTTTTATTTTTGACTGAGCTGGGTCTTTGTTGCAGTTTGAGGGCACATGGACTTAGTTGCCCTGAAGCATGTGGGATCTAGTTTCCTGGCCAGGGAACAAACCCATGTCCCCTGCACTGGAAGGCAGAATCTTAACCACTGGAACACCAGGGATGGCAACTGTCAATAGCTTTCTAAAGGCCTTTATAGATTACTCCACGGGGCTTTCCCCTCCCTCACTGTCTTTTCTCCGCCCTCCTCCTCTCCTTGGAAAGGATGATGCCTTCCCTACCTGTCCTCCTGAAAGACTGCAATAAAGGGACTGATGCTCTTGGATCTATTCTGGTTCCCTCTAGGTAGCCAGATATGGAAAGGCCTCTTGGAGGGTTCAGTTCCCAGGACTGTGCTGAAGCTCAGACTTTCAGCTTGGTTCCCTTCGGTCTTTACTATGGTGGAGGGGCGAGAGCCCAGAGGGAGACTCTTCTCTGCAGGAGTCTTTTCTATGATCTTCACACGTGCGCACACACAACCCTGACCCGACCTGAACCACTTTTCCATCCCGTGCCCCTCCCTCACCACATTCCTCAAGATCCTGTGAGAATTGTAGGATACAGGTTGTGGGAGGTTGGGGGAGGCTAAGTAATGTTTCCTGCTTCAACTACTCAAGAACACTTTTGCATTTGAAAATAGTCTATTCTTTCCATCACAGATGACATCCATTTGCAACAACCCATTTCCACAGCAGTCCTACCATGCGTCTCCATTTCACTCCGGCCCCATTCGGTCTCAGAATTGAAGGGGGGCTTAGCATGCAGGTGTGGGCACCAGTGACAAACTGAGAAGGGCCAGAGAGGTGCAGACTGTCCACACACTCTGCCAGCGCCCTTTCCCTGTGTGCCCCTTAAGAGACGCTTCCCTTAATTTTTAAATAATTAGAAGCTATCTTGCACCTGAAACCAATATAATACTGTGCATCAACTATACTCAAATAAAAATGATTTAATTAAAAAAATCAAGTCAGTCAAAGCTGTTTTTACCCCTCAGCCTCTTATCTATGGAAAAGTTTTGAATCTATTGGAATTATTAATCAGATAACATAAGGCTGTCATTTCTTTAGATGATGGGTATTTTGAAGGCAAGGGATGTATTTTGCCAAATTCCTGGGTTGGGAAGATCCCCTGGAGAAAGAAATGGCAACCCGCTCCAGTATTCTTGCCTAGAAAATTCCATGGACAGAGGAGCCTGGCAGGTTACAGCCCATGGGGTTGCAAAGAATTGAATAAGACTGAGCAACAGTGCACCCACACACCCACCCACATACACACACTTGGTACCTAGTAGGCCTTTACTGAGAATTTATTGAACGGATGATTAACTATTGTTAACTGACTTGTGTCCTGGGTATGTGGCAGAAGACACCCTAGGCTAGGAGGCAATAGATGTCTAGATCTAGACGAGGCATCTATAGACATTACGCTGCCTGTAACTAGCCATGTAGTCCTCAGGAATTCACATAACTTTTTCTATTAGTTTCCTCACTGGGGTAACAAGGAGTTGGGGCAACTGTTCTCTTCTAGATCAATTCTATGGCCTATTTTTCTTGCTGACATTTAAAGTTGTTCCTGAATCACCTGTGATAAATGGCTCTTTAACAAAGAAAAAGGACAAGTAGAAGGAGGCAGAGGTGAGCAGTGGTTCCAAGAAATCTGGAGCCATGGACAATCCCCAAATCTTGGTCCTTGCTCTTATAATTCAGCAGCTGACTTCACCTTCTTTCCAAGTTTTCTTTTCCTAATTGCTTAGACAAATACTAAAAAAGATCTTATTTTTCATTCTTTGGGGACCTGTCATTAATGTCAGGGGAAGGTGACAGAGTCGTGCAGGGTGGTCAGCAGAGAGATGCTGGGTGAGGATTAAAATGTGACCACTATTCAAACATTGATTTCTGAGCCTTTGTTTCAGTAAAGTGATTTTAGCCACCTGGATAAGAGCTATTTTTCAAAATCCCTCTTTGTAACGGCATCTTCTTATGGGCATGATGGATGGTCAGCGTGACAGGCAGCATCTGCCCCTGACGGCATGTTATGTTGTCCTGCAGAGAGGCCAGGGTGCCCAGTGGACCTCTTGGGGTGGGGCAAGTCGGAAAGTGCATGTCCTAACCACAGCTCCGTCCTTCAAACTTGTGGGATGACCTTAGAGAAGACACTTGGCTAATCTGTAGCTCTGTTTTTTCTTTTTTTTATCATCCATAAACATGGAGGAAATAGCAACTTTTCCTTTAGCAGAGGACTAGCTAATAAATCATGGAAACGTGCTTGGCAATAAAAACCTCTCTGCAGAAAAGCGGAAGGCTAACAGCATGCAAATGGACTAGAAATTGCAATTGTCAAAGAAAAGCAATCTCTGCTCAAGCCTGCATGAGGGAAAATGGACATGTTCTCGGCAGAGCACCTTTGAAATAATGAACAAAAGTTTTACCTGATCTGTCCGGCTCCATAGATAGAATACACCAGATGGTGATGGTTCTTGGTGAAGCTTGAGTTGAAGATGTGGTCCCTTGTATAGCATGTGGGTCCTTGATGTTGTTGTTGAGTTGCTAAGTCATGTCCAACTCTTTGTGACTCCATGGACTGCAGAATGCCAGGCTTCCCTGTCCTTCACTATTTCCCGGAGTTTGCTCAAACTTATGTCCGACTCATGTTCAAACTCATTGAGTCAGTGATGCCATCCAACCATCTCATCCTCTGTTACCTCCTTATCCTCCTGCCCTCAGTCTTTGCCAGCATCAGGGTCTTTTCCAGTGAGTTGACTCTTTGCATCCAAGGATTGGAGCTTCAACTTCAGCATCAGTCCTTTCAATGAATATTCAGGGTTGATTTCCTTTAGGATTGACTGGTTTGATCTCCTTGCTGTCCAAGGGATTCTCAAGAGTCTTCTCCAGCACCACAGTTGAAAATCATCAATTCTTTGGCTCTCAGCCTTCTTTATGGTCAATTGTCACATCTGTACATGACAAGTGGAAAAAACATAGCTCTGACTATACACACCTTTGTCAGTAAAGTGATGTCTCTGCTTTGTCTAGATTTGTGGTAGCTTTTCTTCCAAGGAGCAAGTGTCTTTTAATTTCCTGGCTGCAGTCACTGTCCACAGTGATTTTGGAGCCCAAGAAAATGAAATTTGCCCCTGTATGGGTCCTACTAGAGTGCCAGTTCTGTCCCTGGGGAAGAGAATCTGAATTGGGATGCATATTCTGAAAAGTCAGTGTAGAACCAGGGAGCCGATGGCTTGAAAGGAAGCAGGAGAAAGGAGGCCTTTGAAGGAAAAAGCATCTTATTACAGGATCTTTTTTTTATGCTATTGCCCTTATGCTGGTTGTCTATGCCTTGAAGATAAAAGCCCAGGGTTTCTCAAACTTCAGTAGGTTTTCAAGATCAAAGTAATGACCCTACCTTGAACTTCAGTGTTTAAATTTCTTTCCATTCCAGTACAAGATTGCCTCCAGTCTGTCCACTTCTCCAATGAAAATCCTGTCCATCCGTCAAGATACCCTCCTCTAGTAGTTTCTCTCAACTATGGGTCTTGATGACTTTGGACTCCAAAGCCTTTCCGTGTTTGGCCTCAGTTCATCTTGCAGTCTTGGTTGCAGCTAATACATAGAGCACCTTTGTGCAAATGACAGCAGGACTGCCTACCAGGGAAATGAATAAATGACACGAAACTCCACCTGCCCTACCCTGCCGTCTTTCTATTCTGGCCTCCCCACTTCCTCTCCTTGTCTTCTCCAGCGCCCGTCTTCAGTGCACAAGTTTCTAGGTTGCACGTGGGACTCTGGATGAGTTACTTTCATCCTCTCTGGTGCTGTAGTGTGTGGCTCGGCAGTTTTCTCTGGGGGCCGATGCTGAACCTCACATCTTGGCAAGGCCAGCTTCTTAAGGTGCCTCTGCAGTGCTTACCAGGCTTGGGGGACTTGCTTGTAGCCACAGGGTGGACCTGGCATGAATCCCACCTTTTTGCCATCCCAGTCAGCCCATGTCTTGGATCTCTACTGGTCCTTCTAGTCCTTAGGACTGAACTGTGAAGGTGTTTGTTTGTGTGTTTGTTTGTTTATTTAGATAATGGTGTGATGGGTGAATTTTCTTTATCTCTTTCCTATATTTTCTCAGTGTTTCTTTTTTCTTTTTTTTACCTTGCCTAGTGGGATGTGGGATCTTAGTTGCCTGACTAGGGTTTGAACCCAGGTGCATGGCGGTGAAAGGCCAGAGTCTAAACCACTGGAACACAAGGAAATCCCCTCTCTGGATTGAATGGTGGCTTGATTATCCTTTTATTCTCTCCAAACAGTTTTGCTTTCATTATACAAACAATTCATACTCTTGCAGAAATAACTGGGAAAAGATGGTACAAAGGAGCTTCCCAAGTGGTTCAGTGGTAAAGAATCTGCCTGCTAATGCAGGAGACACAGGAGAGGAGGGTTTGACCTTGGGTCGGGAAGATCCCCTGGAGTAGGATATGGCAACCCACTCCAGTATTCTTGCCTGAAAAATCCCATGAACAGAGGAACCTGATGAACCACAGTCCGTGGGGTTGCAAAGAACTGGACATGACTGAGCATGCATGCATCCACAGTGCAAAACAGAAAATATACGCTACAGGTAGTCCCAACTCCCAGTCCATTTTGTGTGACTGTCTAATATTTTAGTGTTGAACACCCATGCATGTACTCACATACATTTATCACAAATGGAATCATCCAAGATGTTATTTTATATGCTGAAGTTTTTAATTTAGTGTGATGTTCTCAGTCAAGCAACACCTACCGTAGGTGTTGCAAGAGGGCATCAGAGGGCAGACACACTGAAACCATACTCACAGAAAACTAGTCAATCTAATCACACTAGGACCACAGCCTTGTCTAACTCAATGAAACTAAGCCATGCCCGTGGGGCAACCCAAGACGGGCGGGTCATGGTGGAGAGATCTGACAGAATGTGGTCCACTGGAGAAGGGAATGGCAAACCACTTCAGTATTCTTGCCTTGAGAACCCCATGAACAGTATGAAAAGGCAAAATGATAGGATACTGAAAGAGAAACTCCCCAGGTCAGTAGGTGCCCAATATGCTACTGGAGATCAGTGGAGAAATAACTCCAGAAAGAATGAAGGGATGGAGCCAAAGCAGAAAGAATACCCAGCTGTGGATGTGACTGGTGATAGAAGCAAGGTCCGATGCTGTAAAGAGAAATACTGCATAGGAACCTGGAATGTCAGGTCCACGAATCAAGGCAAATTGGAAGTGGTCAAACAAGAGATGGCAAGAGTGAATGTTGACATTCTAGGAATCAGCGAACTGAAATGGACTGGAATGGGTGAATTTAACTCAGATGACCATTATATCTACTACTGCGGGCATGAATCCCTTGGAAGAAATGGAGTGGCCATCATGGTCGACAAGAGTCCGAAATGCAGTACTTGGATGCAACCTTAAAAATGACAGAATGATCTCTGTTCGTTTCCAAGGCAAACCATTCAATATCACAGTAATCCAAGTCTATGCCCCAACCAGTAACACTGAAGAAGCTGAAGTTGAACGGTTCTATGAAGACCTACAAGACCTTTTAGAACTAACACCCAAAAAAGATGTCCTTTTCATTATAGGGGACTGGAATGCAAAAGTAGGAAGTCAAGAAACACCTGGAGTAACAGGCAAATTTGGCCTGGGAATACGGAATGAAGCAGGGCAAAGACTAATAGAGTTTTGCCAAGAAAATGTACTGGTCATAACAAACACCCTCTTCCAACAACACAAGAGAAGACTCTATACATGGACATCACCAGATGGTCAACACCGAAATCAGATTGATTATATTCTTTGCAGCCAAAGATGGAGAAGCTCTATACAGTCAGCAAAAACAAGACCAGGAGCTGACTGTGGCTCAGACCATGAACTCCTTATTGCCAAATTCAGACTTAAATTGAAGAAAGTAGGGAAAACCACTAGACCATTCAGGTATGACCTAAATCAAACCCCTTATGATTATACAGTGGAAGTGAGAAATAGATTTAAGGGCCTAGATCTGATAGAGTGCCTGATGAACTATGGAATGAGGTTTGTGACATTGTACAGGAGACAGGGATCAAGACCATTCCCATAGAAAAGAAATGCAAAAAAGCAAAATGGCTGTCTGGGGAGACCTTACAAATAGCTGTGAAAAGAAGAGAAGTGAAAAGCAAAGGAGAAAAGGAAAGATATAAACATCTGAATGCAGAGTTCCAAAGAATAGCAAGAAGAGATAAGAAAGCCTTCTTCAGCGATCAATGCAAAGAAATAGAGGAAAACAACAGAATGGGAAAGACTAGGGATCTCTTCAAGAAAATCAGAGATACCAAAGGAATATTTCATGCAAAGATGAGCTCGATAAAGGACAGAAATGGTATGGACCTAACAGAAGCAGAAGATATTAAGAAGAGGTGGCAAGAATACACAGAAGAACTGTACAAAAAAGATCTTCACGACCCAGATAATCACAATGGTGTGATCACTCACCTAGAGCCAGACATCCTGGAATGTGAAGTCAAGTGGGCCTTAGAAAGCATCACTATGAACAAAGCTAGTGGAGGTGATGGAATTCCAGTTGAGCTATTCCAAATCCTGAAAGATGATGCTGTGAAAGTGCTGCACTCAATATGCCAGCACATTTGGAAAACTCAGCAGTGGCCACAGGACTGGAAAAGGTCAGTTTTCATTCCAATCCCAAAGAAAGGCAATGCCAAAGAATGCTCAAACTACTGCACAATTGCACTCATCTCACACTCTAGTAAAGTAATGCTCAAAATTCTCCAAGCCAGGCTTCAGCAATATGTGAACCGTGAACTTCCTGATGTTCAAGCTGGTTTTAGAAAAGGCAGAGGAACCAGAGATCAAATTGCCAACAACTGCTGGATCATGGAAAAAGCAAGAGAGTTCCAGAAAAACATCTATTTCGGCTTCATTGACTATGCCAAAGCCTTTGACTGTGTGGATCACAATAAACTGTGGAAAATTCTGAAAGAGATGGGAATACCAGACCACCTGATCTGCCTCTTGAGAAATTTGTATGCAGTTCAGGAAGCAACAGTTAGAACTGGACATGGAACAACAGACTGGTTCCAAATAGGAAAAGGAGTACGTCAAGGCTGTATATTGTCACCCTGTTTATTTAACCAATATGCAGAGTGCATCCTGAGAAACGCTGGGCTGGAAGAAGCACAAGCTGGAATCAAGATTGCCGGGAGAAATATCAATAACCTCAGATATGCAGATGGCACCACCCTTATGGCAGAAAGTGAAGAGGAACTCAAAAGCCTCTTGATGAAAGTGAAAGTGGAGAGTGAAAAAGTTGGCTTAAAGCTCAACATTCAGAAAACGAAGATCATGGCATCCGGTCCCACCAGGGGAAACAGTGGAAACAGTATCAGACTTTATTTTTCTGGGCTCCAAAATCACTACAGATGGTGACTGCAGCCATGAAATTAAAAGACGCTTACTCCTTGGAAGGAAAGTTATGACCAACCTAGATAGCATATTCAAAAGCAGAGACATTACTTTGCCAACAAAGGTTCATCTAATCAAGGCTATGGTTTTTCCTGTGGTAATGTATGGATGTGAGAGTTGGACCGTGAAGAAGGCTGAGTGCCGAAGGATTAATGCTTTTGAACTGTGGTGTTGGAGAAGACTCTTGAGAGTCCCTTGGACTGCAAGGAGATCCAACCAGTCCATTCTGAAGGAGATCAGCCCTGGCATTTCTTTGGAAGAAATGATGCTAAAGCTGAAACTCCAGTACTTTGGCCACCTCATGCGAAGAGTTGACTCATTGGAAAAGACTCTGATACTGGGAGGGATTGGGGGCAGGAGGAGAAGGGGACTACAGAGGATGAGATGGCTGAATGGCATCACTGACTCGATGGACGTGAGTCTGAGTGAACTCTGGGAGTTGGTGATGCACAGGGAGGCCTGGCGTGCTGCGATTCATGGGGTCGCAAAGAGTCAGACATGACTGAGTGACTGATCTGATCTCTCAGTCAAGAATAAATGATAACTTTTATGCTTCTTATTATTAAATATAATCAGAAAAGTTGATTTTGAAGAGCTACACAGTGTTCTTTTATAGGAACATGCAAAAACTTGTCAACCTCCAAACAGTGGATATCAGCATTGTTTCCCACTTCCCACTCTGGTAGATGCATGTAAGCATAGATGTGTCTCTGGTCATTCAGCTTCTCTCCACTTCCATTGCCCCCACCCCCAGTTGACATGACCACTGTCTCTCTCATATAGGACTGTGGTCCATCATGGTGTTCCAGCACAGGCTGGAGACAGAATGCTGAAGTGCAGATCCTGGATCTTAGCCTTATAACTGTGGCCTTGAGGACGTGATCTGGTCTCTTCTTGCCTAGCTGGCATGCTGCGATTCATGGGGTTGCAAAGAGTCATACACGACTGAGCGACTGAACTGAACTGAACTGAATATGGAAGTATCACTGATAATTGTACCTGTCTAAAGAGGTATTAAGGGAAACAATAAAATACTATTTCTAAGGCATTTTAGAATACTGGTGTCAGTATTTTAGAATACTTGACAGGCCTGTAAGACATTCTCAATAAGTGCTACATTTTCAACAACTCACTCATCACTTGCACCCATTCTTGCCCAAACGGACTCCATTTTCCACAGGGTAGCTAACATTGCATCAATGTTACATCCAAAGTTTACAAGTACGTGCATGTATATTGAATAGATGCAGTATAGCTTCTGTCTGGATCTAAAAGGGGACCCCTCGTATACATATTATTGAGAAAGGGGTTATTCACTTTCCTATGCTTTAGGAGAAAAACATAAGTTATGACTTGAAGCACTTTCCTGACATTCATTATGCCTTTAGAATGAAGCAGTAACGTATGTTTCTTACATTTTTTCCCCAATATTATGCTAGTTATCATTTGTCCCCAGTTTCTCAAACAGAGATTTCCTGATGAGGTCATTAGGAGTCTGTAGCAATTCACTGAGAACTTCATGGGAGAAAGCAGCCCAGCTTTTATTTGATAAATTCTTCAGAACATTAACATCTTGTTCTCTAAAAAATGTTCTCTTTGGTGGTGATAATTATTGCAGATGTGAGTGAAGCTGCGTTTGAATCATTTAAGAACTCAACATTCAAAAATATTGCCCAGTGGAGCTTATCTCTGAAACTAATGTTTAAGCAGTAGTTTAAATAATGATGTCTTCCTGTGTTTGAAGAAAATCAACCAAGTATGGAGATGATGAAGTTTAGGTTTTTAAAAAGTAAACATTCTTTCATTCAGTTAAGAAGGGCCACTAAGGAAGCATTTGGGGGCTTATAAAGGTGCAATCCTTTGAAGAAGTATATGTTTGGGATTAGCAGATCCATGGGAGATGTTAGAGTCAAATTATGAAATGTGTTAGCAATAATAATCCTGTGAAATGAATCAAACTAAAGGGCAGATATAATTGTCAATCATTACTGAGGAATTGACCCTGATTCACGCTTGGAACATAGCCTTTTCCAACAGGAGGGGTTTTGTCTAATTTTTGGCAAGTTTCTTTCCGATAACCTTCATCTATTGTAGGAGTATATCATTCTTTGGGTTTTGAAAAGTTGACAGTTTTCTAAAAACAAATCAATCTGTTAGAAAAACAGGGCAATTATAAAGAGTAATCATAGCCTATATTTTGTCAGGAGCTCTGTGTGTGTGTGTGTGTGTGTGTGTGTGTGTGTGTATACTCTAGGAAATGTGATACAAGCTTTTTTGATGAAGTTCAGAATAGATTGTTTTAGAGCAGAAAGAGATGTTTCAGCTCAGTGAGACCAGTTCTTTCCTTTTACAAGTGGAAAAACAGCTACAAAGAATTCAAAGACTACTCCAGAGTCACAGCACCCTTGTGACTCAGAGTCAAGGGCAACCAGAATGGCTCACCACATTAGGTTCAGTCAATGAGATACCAACTTCTGATTTTTTTGATGATGTCATTCAACCATCTCATCCTCTGTTGCCCCCTTCTCCTCCTGCCCTCAGTCTTTGCCAGCATCAGGGTCTTTTCCAATGAGTTGGCTCTTTAAATCAGGCGGCCAAAGTATTGGAGCTTCAGTTTCAGCATCAGTCCTTCCAATGAATATTCACAGTTGGTTTTCTTTAGGATTGACTGGTTTGATCTCCTTGCAATCCAACGGACTCTCAAGAATCTTCTCCAGTACCACAGTTTGAAAGCATCAATTTTTCGGCACTCAGCCTTCTTTATGGCCAGCTCTCACATCCATACATGACTACTGGAAAAACCATACCTTTGACTAAACAAACTTTTGTTGGCAAAGTGATGCCTCTGCTTCTTAATACACTGTCTAGGTTTGTTATAGCTTTTCTTCTAAGGAGCAGGTGTCTTTTAATTTCATAGCGCTCTCACCATCCACAGTGATTTTGGAGCCCAAGAAAATAAACATGTATTTCAAACAGTAGTAACATCTTGTGACATTTAGAATAGACAGACAGATAGGTAGATAGATATTGAAATCTAACACATGACAAAAATAAGACAAAAGGCAGATGGGGGTAAATAAATGGTTGGAAGGCTCTTGTATTGTTTTGGAGGGACTGGTAGAAGTATTCATTGAAAGTAGTCTGTAGTAAGTTAAGAATTCATGTTGTAATCTTTAAAATAATTGCTAAAAAAAACCAACATGGTTGTCCAATGAATAATCCAGCCAGTTTTGTGTTTGAGAGCATGCGCAGCCCTGTTAGCACTCATGACAGGCAGATCTAGGGTCAATTCTCAATACTCCTCTTTGGGGAAAGGATGCTTAGCACACATACACCTGGCTCAGTTTGGGAGGAAGCCCAGCGCCTCCATAGCTCCCTTCAACTAAGTCTTCCCACCCCTGTCAGTGAATTAGAGGTAGAGGAGGGGTATGGTGACAGAATTGATTGGCAAGCCATGCACAGAGGGCCTAGGACTTTGATCTAGGTTGAAGAGCAAGCTCACCCACTTCTCAGCCTTCTCCAGTGTGGTGTTCTTAGCTGAGCTCTGATTTAGGCGGGTGTGTACCGTGGGTGTGTCAATAATACCAGCACACTCCTGGATTTCCCTACTGTGTGAAGGTCACACAGTGAAAATTAAAAGGTCATGTAGTCACCTTCCATTGGGATCATAATTTGAAGTTTCTAATGCATTGTTTACATTTGCTAGCTTATCTGATCCTCATCGTAACCCTGCCGGGTAGTCAGAGAGAGGATTGTGGAAACAATCCTAATCCTGTGTTTCAGATTTGGTTAGTAAATTTCAGAATACCTAAGAAACCTGTCTCAGGTCACAGAGATATAGGACTCCTATTAGCATTTTTGAACGTTCTCAACTTGAAGGTTCCTACGTGGGGAATGTACTATACCACAGGCTGGATGGCTTATAAACTGCAGTCATTTATTTCTCACCATTCTGGAGGTTGGAAGTTTAAAATCAGAGTTCTGGTCCGAGCTGTCTTCAAACCAGAAGACTGCAGACCTAATCACTTCCCAAGAACCCCACCCCCAAATACCAGGACACTGTGAATTAGGTTTCAAGCTATGAATTTGATGAATCCAAGCAGGTTGAGGGAAGACACAAACATTCAGTCCAATAACAAGAAAGGAGGCAGTTCTTCAAAAACGTTTTTTATACAGCTTGCCAAACAGGATTCCAGAAAGGTGATACCCATTTATAATCCCAGCTAATTTTGTTTTTGAAGATTTTTTTTAATGTGGACCATTTTTAACGTCTTTATTGAATTTGTTACAATATTGCTTCTGTTTTGTGTTTTGGTTTTTTGGCCATGAGGCAAGTGGGATCTTAACTCCCCGACCAGGGATCGAACTTGTGCCCCCTTGCACTGGAAGGTGAAGTCATAACCACTGGACTACCAGCAAAGTCCCTGTTTGATTTTTTAAATTCTTGCCCTGGATTTTTTTTTTTTCATGGCAAAGCTCTACATTGATTTTTCACCATAAAATAATCAGATGAGAAAAGTGACATAATACTAAAAGAGCAAATATGAAAACATACTTTTCTGTCTCCTCCTTTTGGGTTTCTCTTGAATCATGACAGGGAATCATGTTTTCTAGGCTTTATGTCTACAGCCTGCCTTCCAACTTTCAAGGGTCAGTTTTTGGTGATCCATTCGGGTCCCTGTGAATCCAGAGAACAATAAACCCCAAAGCAGTGTTTTTCCTCCTTGTGGTTTCTCCCTCCCACAGGTCAAAACTGCAGTTCTTCCAAGTTACCACTAAGTGTCAGGCAGGGAATAGTCAATCGCGTGTTTCGATGATTTTTTTTTTCAGGCTCGCAGCCTCAATATTCAGTGAGAAAGAAGTACACAGTGAACTTTCTGATCCACTCCTCTTTTGATCCTGAGAAGAAAATTATAATCTGGTGCTTTTGTCTTGAAATTAAAAAAAAAAAATCTTCTTTTGGTTTACAAAAATGTCTTTCTTAAATTTCTTTCCCCCTTGTTCAGTTGCTTAGTGTTTTAACTCTTTCTTAATGATGAATCTGCATTGTAGTTACAAGAACCACACCATGAAAGATCCCTGGAGGAATGCAGATCAAACACAAATTAATAAATTGACAAAAAATACAATACGCATTCGATTCTAACTATAGATTTGAAAGGACTAAGCTAAAAACTTTCCCTATCATCACTCAGGGTTTCCTTCTAGATCATATCAAAAAGATAGCCCTGTCAGGCAGTCCCTAAAAAACATGATTCAAATTAAAAAAATAAAAAAAACATATGGCTCAACACAGCATTGTAGTCAACAGTTTCATAAATAACTTCTCCTGGGAGATTTGAGAACCCCGAAGTTATTTTCCGCTGCTTAGAGATATTTTCTACTCAGATCAACTCCAAATTCCAGATTGGAGACATTGATAATTATTGTGGAAAATTCATACTTTAAGAAACATCCAGAGACATTAAAACACTTTGACCAAACAGCCAGACAGCTTGTGGAGCTAAAGGCATTCTACTATTTCTGTTAGACTTGGCAACACATGCAAGTCTGTTTCAAGGTTTGCTTTTGTTATGGGTCTAATTGTACCCACCATAAAAATATATGTTGACATTATAACCCCAGCACCTCAGAGTGTGACCTTCTTATTGGAAATGGGGTCACTGCAGATGTCATTATTTAAGATGAGGTTATACAGAAGTAAGGGCTAGTGGTAAAGAACCTGTCTGCTAATGCTGGAGACATAAGACACATGGGTTCGATCCCTGGGTTGGGAAGATCCCCTGGAGAAGGAAATGACAACCCACTCCAGTATTCTTGCCTGGAGGAGCCCATGGACAAAGGAGCCTGGTGGGCTACAGTTCATAGGGTTGCAAAGAGTTGGACATGACTATTTGTCATGTGTGTGAAAGTGAAGTGGAAGTGAAGGTGTTGGTCACTCAGTCATATTTGACTTTGTGTGACCCTAGGGACTGTAGCCCACCAGGCTCCTCTGTCCATGGAATTCTCCAGGCAAAAATACTGGAGTGGGTAGCCATTCCCTTCTGCAGGGGATCTTCCTGACCCAGGGATTGAACCTAGGTCTCCTGCACTGCAGGCAGATTCTTTACTGTCTAGCCACCAAGGAAGCCCAGATTCACCATGTACAACATACAAATAAACATATATTCAACATTTAACACATAGTACTATAGGATATTCTTCCCAGTTTGTCAATGAATGTGTTTTGTGCTGATACAATTTTGTGGTCTCCTGGATTGCCATGGAATGACAATGGGAATCAGTAGTCCTGCAGCCTGCCCCCAGATCCTGGGATGCCCATTTTGTGTCTCCTTAGGTTTGTTGTCTGAATGCCACCCCATCTCTGGAGACACCAGGACACTTCAAATGTCAGGCCTGTTCTAAGCCTGGTGTGAGAAGACCCAGACCAATGGCGGTGCTGGGACCATGTCACACCATATGCAGCATCTGGGGTACAGATTGTTTATTTATTTAATATTTACTTTTACTTATTTATTTGGCTGCACCAGTTGCTGGAGAAGGCGATGGCAGCCCACTGCAGTACTCTTGCCTGGAAAATCCCACGGCGGAGGAGCCTGGTGGGCTGCAGTCCATGAGGTTGCTAAGAGTCAGACACGACTGAGCGACTTCACTTTCACTTTTCACTTTTCACTTTCATGCATTGGAGAAGGAAATGGCAACCCACTCCAGTGTTCTTGCCTGGAGAATCCCAGGGACAGGGAAGCCTGGTGGGCAGCCGTCTATGGTCACACAGAGTCGGACACGACTGAAGCGACTTAACAGCAACAGTAACAGCAACAGCAGGTCTTAGTTGCAGCATGCGGGATCTAGTTCCCTGACCAGGGATCGAACCTGGGCCTGGTGCATTGGGAGCATGGAGTCTTAGCCACTGGACTACCAGGGAAGTCCCTGAGGTAGAGATTTAGACTTAGCAGATGCCCTGTCATTATCTTTGAATGTAATTTAAAAGGAAGTTAGGAAAACAGATTGCTGAGGTAGAATGTGTTTATTAATTTATTCACTATATATTTATTGAATGCTGTGATGTTTTTGGTTGGAAAAAGAAAGCATGCAATGCTATTTTAGAACAAAATAAAAATAGAGCGGGAGGGAATGGATTGAATGAGCCACACTTTCTAACTCACCATTTTGCCAAGAAGAGCCATACTTGATGATTTGCTGCTTAAAACTAGTTGAGAGGTGTAGCATAAGGCTTGAGATAACACCGTTACTTTAGCTAGATCAACATGATTGATATCATTGCAGCATTTCACTGTGTCATTGTAGTCTCTGGTTTTCAAAGTGTTGATGTTCAAGAAGAATTGCAATCAGACTCCGTTCCCTAAACCCCAGGTTGGCTATTTCTTAAAAAACAACAACAACAAAAAAAGAGTGTACCCTTAACTTTATGCTGCGAAGATGAAATAAAACTCTCCATTTTTTTTTTTCCTAATAGGAAGATTGTATCTGTGAAAAAGCTGGAGTTCTTTCAAACAAAGGACCCACACACATCCAAATTATTACGTGATCACTAAAGCGACCCTTTTGGGGGGTGCTCACAATGTGCTGAGCATAAAAGGAAATCAGGTTACTTCCTTCCCGCCGCCCCATGACGGGGATGCTACTGGAAAAAGCGTAAGAGGTTAGTAACTCTGCCGGGTCTGCTGCAGTGGGAATATGAGCAGGCAGGGCATTCTGCCTGCAGAGTCTGTGAGCATTTATGGTGCACCTACAGTATGCTGGAAGTATCATCCAGAACTAAGCAATGGACCCGTGGGGACTTGGGCTTGCATTCTAGCAAGTCTAACCTGTGCAGTACAGATTTGCTGTTTCCTTCTTGAGGGAGTTTCTTTTTTTTTTTTTTTTTTCTCTCGTTAAGTAAGCTGTCTCCCATTCCCAATGTGCTATCAGCAATTTTCCTGATTTTGGTGGTTTATACAGTTAAGATATCAGATGCTCTGGGAGTGTATTGTTTGTGGACCCTGACTGAAAAGTTGATGGCACAAAACTTTGGATCGAATTCGATCAGACTACATACAGTTCATTCACAAACCAAGAAGCTCCATCTGACTAATGTTTTGCACATATCATTTCACTTCCAAATGTCAAGTACTATTTTTTTTAAACTGTAAAGTAGTTAACAACACACTAAAAACCCATCAAATGTGTTGCAGTTGAGGTATGTACATGCACATAAGTTGTGGCTGCGTCTTGCTCACTTTTCACATGTGTGGCAAACATGGTTTTACTACCAAGTTGGAACTCCTGAAGGCTGACCTTGCTTTTGAAAGACTCCCCCTCTCCTCCTGCCTTCAATCTTCATTTTTATTGGAATACCAAAAATTTGATCATGACGATCCTCCAGACTGACTGGGATCTGTAGTTTGTTTACTAGACACTTCCAGTGGCCTTTAGTTTTCCTCACTCAGGCTCACTCCTTCCCCTGGGTCGCTGTCTTTCTCTCTAGGGTACCTTTCTAGCTGGAGATGTCCTCATTAGTCATGTGATGGTCATGAATGGTCAGTAAGAAGAGACCAGGTTATTGCATCTAATGCTGCAGAAATACTCCAGAAACTTAGAGGAGTCTTCTGAAAAATCTCCACAGTGCAACTCTGTTCTGTTCCCATTAACTACCACCTGTGGTCATTTACCTGTGTTTAGACACCATGGCACCTGATGCTTGAAAATGCCCCCGAAGTTACAGCAATAAGAGAGAAGGCAGTCATTTTTTTCATTGACAATCATAAAAAGAGCCAAGGTTAATGAAATCATTTTGTTCTTAGCATTACTAAATTTAGCACTAAAACAGACAATTTCCTAACAATTTAGCACATTTATTCTTCCAGGTCAAAGAGCACATCTGAACTGTCTTTAATGCAGAGTTCTTACCGCAAGGCCGAGCACGCTGGCACTCCACGGCTCCACTGACTGACTGACCACCTACAACTGTTTGACTGAGGTTGCCAAGCAGGCTTGGCACACACGTCCTCAATTAACAGATTGGATAGTTGCTAATTATCTGGATGAAGGATTTGGCTCCCTCAGCTTGCCTTTTCCTGCAAACAGGAAGGAAAAGATTCCACCAGAGTGTTCTGAATTATTGGAATTTGTCCCCTGTGGCCCACCATGATGTCACACTGACATTTTCTTGCAAGTAGTTTTTGAGGTGAATGTGGAGTTTAGAAAGTTAATTTGGTGAATTAAATACATGACATAGTGTTGAAAATACTATAAATCTGAATGCTTTTGTTGTGATAAAGACTTTAGAAATGCCGGGTAGGGGAAAACGTTTTCGGGATATTTATTAATTCTTTCCCTGGTGAACTACTAACAATCTGTTGGTGGACTGCCCAGTTTCATGCATTGTCTGTGACAAGTTGTTTGTCTAGACTGGCTTCCTCTGTCCCCGAACCTCAAGCCTTTCTGTGTCACTGGCCACCCTCACACCTTGCGTGTCAGCAACACAAACTCATTTGACATGAGCACAACAAAATTGCCCTGCACAAGGGAAATTTTTAGTCAAAATACAGAATATATTGTATATATATAGACATTATACTAAAGTTATTTAGAAATCCCCTTTGCTTTTTAAAAAATTACTTATTTTTAATTGAAGGATAACTGCTGCTGCTGCTAAGTCGCTTCAGTCATGTCCAACTCTGTGAGACCCCATAGATGGCAGCCCACTAGGCTCCTCTGTCCCTGGGATTCTCCAGGCAAGAACACTGGAGTGGGTTGCCATTTCCTTCTCCGGAAGGATAACTGTTTTACAATATTGTGTTGGTTTCTGCCATACATCAACATGAATCTGCCATGCTGCTGCTTCTGCTAAGTCGCTACAGTCGTGTCCGACTCTGTGCGACCCCATAGATGTCAGCCCACCAGACTCCGCCATCCCTGGGATTCTCCAGGCAAGAACACTGGAGTGGGTTGCCATTTCCTTCTCCAATGCATGAAAGTGAAAAGTGAAAGTGAAGTCGCTCAGTATCAGCCATAGGTATACATATATCCCCTCCTTCTTGAGCCTCCCTCCCACCTCCCACCCCATCCTACCCCTCTAGGTTGTCACAGAGCACCCAATTAAGCTCTCTGAGTCATACAGCAAATTCCCACTGGCTATCTGTTTTCCATATGGTGGTGTAGATATTTCCATGCTGCTCTCTCCATTCATCCCACCCTCTCCTTCCTCCCCCACTGTGTCCGCAAGTCTGTTCTCCATGCCTGTGTTTCCGTTGCTGCCCTGCAAATAGGTTCCTCAGTACCATCTTTTCCCTTTGCTTTAATCCTTATCATACTTTCTTTAAAAAACAGAATTCACTTCATTAGTAAGTAGCAGACAGAGGACATTTCACTTTGATAACCAAGAATCTTGCTGAATTACAGAGACTTCAATTTCAACATTGATTTTCATCACAGAATACTATAACTGTGTTGGAAGAGAAATGATTAGATCAAATATAAACCCATTTCCACTTGTGGAAATTTTTTCATGTCTAAAACATGCAAAAGGAAAATAAGGCCAACTGTAAAAACAAGACAAGAAGGACAACAAAACCCTCTAGAATATGAGTCTTAAAGCCAGACTACCCAGGATTGAAAATGTATTTCCCACTTTCTAGCTGTGTGACCAAGGGCAAAGACTTAAGCCTTCCATGCCTCAACATTCTCATCTATAAAATGGGGCTAATGAATAATTGTCCCTACCTATCTCATAGGGTTGTTAAGAGGATTAAGTGAGTTGATTAATGTAAAAGACTTGTACAGTGTCTGATGCATCAGGTATACTAACACCAATAAATGTTAGCTGTGATTAATTGGGGAATTTTTAATTATCTGTTCATTTATTTAAGTTTTAAACATAGTAGGTAGAGCAAATTTTAAAAACTTAGAAAAATGATGTTTTAGAAGGTTGTTAGTGATTTCAGCTTCTAGAGGGGAAAATATTATGACTTCATTTTGATAAACTCTCTGTGATAAGCTTCCAAGTCAAGCACATAAGGCTTCCTGGAGAAGCTGTGGCTTGGGTTATCACTTGCTCTGGTTAGAGACGTAAATGGTGAGCATCATTCCCCGTGGCTTTCAAGGCAGGAGAAAGATGGGTGTCCTGAAAAATGTAAGATGTTGATTGAAATCTTGGTGCCCCACACAAGCTAAAAATTCTGAATCTGGAAAATGGGTGGAGACTATGCCTGTTGCCATCTCTTGGGCTCTGAGGGATGCCTTCAGCTGTGGGGCGGGAGAGGAAGACGAGTGGTTGTGGGGAGAGGACTTGTCTAAGGGTGGAGCAAACAAGGAGGTGGGGGACGGACATTCTGGTCCCGAAACAGGTGCTAGCATCTCTGTAGACCTGGCACCCAGAGCCTTCATGCCTGGAACAGCAGTCGTGACTGAATAGATGTTGGCTCCAAAGTTTCCCGAGTCTTAGAGTTTAAGGGATAACTTGCCAGGATAGCAGTGGGGAAACAGGACCATGTGGTGGACCAACTAGACAGGTAACAACGGACATTCAGGGAGGGTAGATGCTTTGCTCAGTCCACTCAGGTAGCCTGTGATAAAGGTAGGGCCAAAGCCCTGGTTTCCTAACTTCTCATCACATGTTCTTTTAACTTCCTTCCAAGTACTTTCAGAAATTTAGAAATCTGGTTAGAGCTGTCATGGTGCCTGCAACTCCTGAGAAAAGTGGAGTAGGCTGCACATGTCGAAACCTCGCCAGTGTGTCTTATTCTTCTATGGGGAGGTGAGCGTCTTTGGATAGAAGCTACCTGGTAGAGTGCAGCTTCAGATAAATCAAGAAATACACTTGACAGTGTGTGGACTGTGAAATGTGCTTTGGTCCACTCTCTAGTTATACCACTTCTATTTCCGTGGAGTGACAAAAGCTGAGGACACCAAGCACTGTTTCCTACATACTTAACGAGCAACCGCTATACAGACGGGTGATTTGGAGCCTGTCTCCCATAATTAGGAGAGGCAAAGGTGTTCCCGGTGTTTCTTCCTGAGCCATGGAAATGAATATCTTGAGCTTTCCCCTCCAGCAAAGACTGTCTGTTAATACCCAAACTACTTTCAGATTTATTGTGACAAGTGATACAGTACCATGTTCAAGGAAGAATTTTGGGATGTGTGCCTTGGAAACTTTTTTTTTGTTGCCCATCTGTTTTGCTTGTCGCAATTCCTGTTTGTTTAAGATGTACGTGTGCCAGAAATGTGGAAAGAATGTGTGTAGCGACAAGTGTTATCGAGCCATTTTCACACTGGACTTATGGGAACCATGTGCTGCCCATCTGTGAAGCTCTCATTTTATGCAAATTTAGAAAATATATTCTTATGTCATGTTGCTTTAATGCCCAGGGGTAGATTAGAACCTACATAAGGAGGAGAGAGACATGGGGGGGAAATGACCTCACGTCCAGTGACAGAGTGGCCTTGCTGTACCTAAAGCAAAGTCTGGGATGTGTGTTACTTGTCAAAAAGTGCAAAGTCGAAGGGAACTCTTCTCCCCCAAAGTGTTGCATGTGGTAAAACAGTTATGTCTTTAAGTAGATTGATTTCTTTAATCTGTGAATGAGATTATAAGAGCCACTATCTCAAGAGGCTTTGAATGGTAGAGAGAGATAAAGTATATGTTTATCCACAAGTTGTTTCCATCTTCTGGAACATTCTATGATAAAGGTCTTAGATAGTCTCTGAGTTCTAAAGCAGAGCATTTTTAAGGAGGACATTGTTGTTACTTAGTCACTAACTCGTGCCCGACTCTTTGGGGCCCCACAGGCTATAGCCCGCCAGGCTCCTCTGTCCATGGGATTTCCCAGGCAAGAATACTGAAGTGGGTTGCCATTCCCTTCTCCAGGGGATTTTCCCAATCCAGGGACTGAACTCCTGTCTCCCACACTGGCACGTGGTTTCTTTACCACTGAGCCACCTGGGAAGCCAAGGAGGATATTAGTGTGGGAATATTTCTGAGGAATTGTTTTCTCTGGCCCTTTAAGACTGTGATTGGAGTTGCATTTATCTCCATGCACGGACTTAGTCAACAAGCATAGTCTTGTTAAAGTGACTATAAATCAAGGAGGGAAGAAAGGGCTCTTGGGCTAAAGAAAGGGCTCTTGGAATAAGCCCTGTGCCTTCATGTCAATTTGAGAAGCAACCCGCACCCAGACCACTATGGGTTATCCTGAGACCAGATCAAGCAAAAGGTCCATGGACTTGCCTTCTTGTGTGGCTGAAACCAACTTCTCGTGTTTCATATCAGCAGGAATCTAACTACTTACAATGTATCTAAATCCATTCTCAGACTTCAAGACAATAAAAAGCTCAATATAAATGAAATTTTTATATCACTAAGATGGTCACAACTCTAAGAAACAGATGGTGAAGGGGTCTCAGAGAAGCAGCTGACATGAGAAGGGAGGGTGATGGCATTTTGCTGTGCAGTACTGGGACTCTGAATGCAGAGAAGGGTGGGCTGCACACGTGTGTGACCCAGGCCCCCAGCTTAGAAGGGTCCTTAACTTGGATTAATATTTGCTGTCATCATCTTGAAGTTCTTAATGACTTTTAAATGGGATGCCTCCCATGTTTGGGGTTCACTGGTGGTTCAGTGGTAAAGAATCTCCTGGCAATACAGGAGACACAGGAGATGTGGGTTCGATCCCGGGGTGGTGAATATCCCCTGCAGGAGGGCATGGCAACCCACTCCAGTATTCTTGCCTGGAGAACCCCATGGATAGAGGAGCCTGCAAGGCTACAGTCCATAGGGTCACAGAGAGTCGGACACGATGGGAGCGACTGAACACGCTCCCATGTTCATTTTGTTGTGGGTCGCACAGATTATGTAGCTAGTCTGCTGATTAGGTTATGTTATATGTTAGTTGCTTCAGTCGTGTCTGACTCTTTGTGACCCCCATGCCTCCAGGCATCTCTGTTCATGGAATTCTCCAGGCAAGAATACTGGAGTGATTTGCTATTCCCTTTCTCAAGGGATCTTCCCAACCCAGGGATTGGACCTGGGTCTCCTGTGTTGCAGGCAGATTCTTTACCATCTGAGCCACCAGGGAAGCCCATTCCTGCTGAAGATACATTTAAGTAAACATTTGCAAACCCAAGGAGGGTATGGAAGGAAAGATGAGACTGAGAGGTCCAGTCTGAATAGGAGGGCCCAGTGTAGCCAAGGGTCTGCTGTCCCCTCCCTCCATCAGCAATATTATAGATTCTCCAGGATCCTGGAACTGCAGCCTTATCCTTCTTGCATGGGCTTCTTGGTCCCTGTCCTCATAAGCATGGATGCCTCTTCATCACTTCCTGACTGGCTGGTCACTGTCTTGGAATACTGAACACAATTATCCATGTAAACTGTGGTCCCACTGACATGGCAGTGGGATTGGGGAAAATTCCAGAGTTCTGTTTAGGTTGTTAAGTTTGAGATGTCTGTTCATAAGCTTTGTTGTTCAGTAACTCAGTCATGTTCAACTCTTTGGGACCCCATGGACTACAGCATGCCAGGCTTCCCTGTTCTTCACTATGTCCCAGAGCTTGCTCAAACTCACGTCCACTGAGTCGGTGATGCCATCCAACCATCTCATCCTCTGTTGTCCCCTTCTCCTCCTGCCTTTAATCTTTCCCAGCATCAGGGTCTTTTCCAAAGAATTGGCTCTTCACATCAGGTGGCCAAAGTATTGCAGCTTCAGCTTCAGCGTCAGTCCTTCCAGTGAATCAATCAGGGTTGATTTCCTTTAGGATTACTGGTTTGATCTCCTTGCTGTCCAGGGGTCTCACAAGAGTCTTTTCCAACACCACAGATCAAAAGCATCAATTCTTCAGTGCTCAGCCTTCTTTATGGTCCAACTCTCACATCCATACATGACTACTGGAAAACCCATAGCTTTGCCTATATGGATCTTTGTTGGCAAAGTAATGTTCATAAGCTAGTGGAGGTATAAAGTAGGTGGTTGATGTCAGTATCCAGAACTCAGGTTAAGTTCAAGGGTCCCATAATTGAACTTCTTCGTATCTACTTCCTTTGCTTTGCAATGACCCAAATATGGGTTCCCTGGTGGCTCAGTGGTAAAGAACCTGCTTGCCAATGTAGGAGACTCTGATTCGACCCCTGGGATGGGAAGATCCCCTGGAAATGACAACCCATTTCAGTATCTTTGCTTGGAAAACCCCATTAACAGAGGAGCCTGATGGGCTATAGTCAGTCCATGGGGCCACAAAGAGTTGGACACAACTTAGCAACTGAGCACTCATGCATGACTCAAATATATAGCTTCAAGATTACCCCTCATAAGGACTCAATTAAATCCTTTGCCAGGGTCCTTTTCCACCTGTCCAGGGAGGGAAAAGCAAAAGGTCACTTTATTCCCTCACTTATACTTATTTCCCTTTTAAATAATGATAACTAGTTCACTCCATTGCAGCAGTGAGCCAAGGGGTGGCTGGAGACAGAAGTGAATCTGAGGATGTGAGGAGCAGCTGGAGATAGCCACAATTGGCTGAGTGTTTTTAATTGCCAGGCTCCAATTGTCACCAGCCCGCTGAGCTTGGCTTGCAGTGGACTTGATGCCTGAGAGAGGGGCAGCTCACTCAGGACCTGGCACAGACAAAGAGCCCAACCAACAACTTTTAAGTCAAAAAGAAAATAGTGGCAGTGAAAGTCTCCCAGTCATGTTTGACTCTTCGTGACCCCGTGGATTATAGTCTGCCAGGCTCCAAAGCATGCCCTCAAAAACCCCTTCTACCTACTGAATAGAGAGGAGGAAGTTCTCTGGGGGCCTCCAGACCCTCGGGAGCCCCGGTTATCTTCAGAGTCTCTGTCAGCCTAAGTGGAAGTTGGTTGCTCCTACTGTTCTCGTCATTGGTTTACTCATCATTGGTTTACCTCATATGCATTGCAGGTTGGAATCAGAGTGAGAGACAGATATTCACAGTGAGAGACAGAGACAGAGACAGAATGCAAGAACAAAAAGAGGAAGAAACACATTTTTCCATTTCCATACTTCTCAGTAAGGCTTAGCCCTCAGACATGCATTTGTAGTTCTGTGCAATGCTCCCCCACCTCCCCCACAAGGAGTGATTTAACTGTGCCTCTGTTAAACACAAGAGGCTTCCCAGGTGGTGCTAGTGGTAAAGAACCTGCCTGTCAATACAGGAGACGAAAGTAATGTGGGTTTGATCTCTGGCTCAGGAAGATCCCCTGGAGGAGGAAACGGCAACCCATTCCAGCATTCTTACCTGGAGAATCCCATGGACAGATGAGACTCGTGGGCTACAGTCCATGGGGTTGCAAAGAATTGAACACAACTGAGTGCGCACACAAGCAATTAAACACAAAGCAGAAAATGGATGGAAAAGAATGGGACTTTTTTTTTTTAAAGACAATAAATAGCATGTGTCGATAAAACCAAGTTTAGGCTCTTTACAGAATTCAGTTTCTAAAGCCAATTCCCACTTTGTTCTGCACAACTATTTATGACCTCAGAATGCACCGAATTCTGTCCGTTTAAAGCAAGGTCCTAGGAATAATCCTCGATTCTTTGATTTCCCAAAATGTAATCCATCAGCAAGTCCTATTGGCTTCACTTCTAAAATCTCTCAGGTGTGTTCACTGCTCTTCATCTTCATGTTCCTACCCTGATCCGAGTTGCCAGTATCACTTGCCTGGATTTTTGAAAAATCCTCCTAACTGATCCACTTACATCCACTTTGCCAACCCTCTCATCCATTTTCCCACACGACAGTCACAGGATTGTAACCATCTGTGCCTCAGTCTTCTCACGTGTAAGATGGCAGTAATATTCTTCCTTATCTTGCAAGATTCTTGTGAGGATTGCACAAGATAATCAAAGCGCTTCATACAGGGACTTCCCTGCAGTCCAGGGGTTAACACTTTGCCTTCCAATGCAGGGGGTGTGGGTTCAATCCCTGGAAAGGGAACTGAGATGCCACATGCCTCACCACAGGAAACCAAAACATAAAACAGAAACAGTATTGTAACAAATTCCTTAAAGACTTTAAAATAGCCCACATAAAAAAAAGGAAAGAAAAAAACTTTAAAAAAGCACTCAGTACAGTGTCTGACATCAATTCATTGTTGCTGTTTCCATAATTAAACCATTAGACAGCTTTTCCCTTTCCATTATTTTTTCTCCTCTAATCCCCTGATTACATATGCCAGAGACATTTTTACCAGAATATAAGTCAGATCCTGGCCAAAAAAAAGCTTCCCATTGCCTGTAGAATAAACTCAAATTTGTTAGCCTGACATGCATGGGCCCTTAGGGTTATCCCCTGCCTCCCTCTCTTACCTCACCTTTCACCACAATTTCTTCTTCTTTTACCCATTTCAGGCCCACATATAACTGCGCCTCTCCACATTTTGGCTGCACCAAACTTCAACGCCAGTTCCAAAAAAGCGTGGTGTCCTCTCTCAGCCCTGCTGCTGCTGCTGCTGCTTCTAAGTTGCTTCAGTCGTGTTTGACTCTCTGCAACCCCATAGACGGCAGCCCACCAGGCTCCCCCGTCCCTGGGATTCTCCAGGCAAGAACACTGGAGTAGGTTGCAATTTCCTTCTCCAATGCGTGAAAGTGAAAAGTGAAAGTGAAGTCGCTCAGTGGTGTCCTACTCTTAGTGACCCCATGGACTGCAGCCCACCAGGCTCCTCCGCCCATGGGATTTTCCAGGCAAGAGTACTGGAGTGGGGTGCCATTGCCTTCTCTCTCCAGGTCTTTGCAAATGTCTCTCCATCTGCCTGAAATGCCATCCTCTCCTTTGTCCCCTCAGGGGCTTCCCCCAAGGCTCAGCAGGTAAAGAATCTGCCTGTAGTGCAGGGGACACAGGAGATGCAGGTTTGATCCCTGGGTCTGGAAGATCCCCTGGAGGAGGAAATGGCACTCCACTCTAGTATTCTTGCCTGTGAAGTCCCATGGACAGCGGAACCTGGTGGGCTACAGTCCTTGCGGTTGCAAAGAGTTGGACATGACTGACTGACTGAGCATGCACACCTCTCTCTCCTCTGCCTTCCCACAGCCTCCGCTAGTGTCCCCGTGCATGTGAAGAACTGCTGCTCAGCATTTAGGACTTCACTTAGCTACTAAATTCCTGGTCACCCATAGCTTCCCCTGAACCCACTATGGGCTGAGAGGTTTGCCTCTGGTAAGTTCCCATAACATTCTTTATATCTGCGATAGAACTTGTAACTGGAGGTGAAAATGGAACTCTTAGCTGGGGCCAAAGGAAACGGAAACTGTATCCCAAAGGAGATGTAGAATGTAAATGAAATTTACCAAGAGGTAGGGAAAAATGGTTACCTGACTTTTCATGCTCCTTATCTATATCAAGTATACAAAAGAGTTAAGCCTTAGAGGATGGTTGAGGGGACTCTTCTTTTGTAGAGGGTTAGGCGTTAGGCTATGAATCCAGCCTCCTCCACCCTGAGGAGGAAGGGGCAAGGACTGAAGGAAGAATTACCAACAGGTCATGAGGAAGTCATGTGCACCAGGTCTAGGACCTAGACTCCAAGGTCTGGCTCATTACTTCTTTGTGACTTTGAAAATATCACTAGGGTTTCAAAGAACAAAGTTGACTTAGATCATTTCAATCGTCCTTTCAAGTCCTACCATACACAATTCTACAGTTTTTGGTAAGGAGACATTTATCTCAACAGATGCTCTAAACCAGCAGGTTCAATAAGATACAATAGCTTAGTAAATGTTTTTCCTTTCAGGAGACAGAGCTTGAAGTTCCTAGAAAGAAGATCAGTTTAGAACTGACTCTTTAATTCTAAAAGTGCTGTAGCCAAATACCAATTTGAGCCCAGTTATTTTGCATCGTTTTCCTATCATCAGTAACGCTTGTCCTCAAACTGTCTTTTCCTGCCAGTTGAATGGTGGACCACCAAATGATTTGTTCACATTCTAATCCCCAGAAATTATGTATATGGCCTTATTTAGGGAAAAAAAAAAGTCTTTATTTTTTTTGGTTAGGATATGTGAGTGTGTATGTGTACATACAAAGTTGCTTCAGTCATGTCCGACTCTTTGCAACCCCATGGACTGTTGCGTGCTCCTCTGTCCATGGAATTCTTCAGGCAAGAATACTGGAGTGGGTTACCATGCCCTCCTCCAGGGGATCTTCCCGACTCGGGGATCGAACCCACTTCTCTATGTCTCTTCCACTGGCAGGCAGATTCTTTAGCACTAGCGCCACATGGGAAACCCAAGATAGGTGAGACAGGTTTATTTTATTGCTTTAATTTTTTATCTTATTTGTTTTTTTTTTATCTTATTTGTTTTTTAACTTTTTATTTTGTATTGGGGTAGAGCCGACTATCACAATGTTGTGATAGTTTCAGGTGTCCAGCAGAGTGACTCAGCTGTACATATACATGTATCCACTCTCCCCCAAACTCCTCTTCTGTCCAGGCTGCTACATGGAACTTCTTTGCAGATGCAATTAAATCAAGGAACTCAAGATGAGAGGCAAGAGAGGGTTCTCCCCTTGAGCTTTTGAAGATAGCTTGACCCTGCCGACACCTTGGCTTTGGATTTCTGGTCTTCAGGACTGTGAGGGAGTCCGATTCAGTTCTTTGAAGCCCCACTCCCCTGGCCCCACCAATAATGGTCATTTTTACAGAAGCCCTAGGAAATTATTCTGCCTCCTGTGTTATGCTTCCGAACAGAGCCTGTATTCTGGAATCATGATATTCCTTAAGGACCCAGCTAGGTGAATATCTACGCCAGCTGATAAACCAAGTGTATCTGCCTTCTTGACAACTGTGGATAGCATTTTCATTTCTCTGGAGACCTTTCTGCCCTTAAATAAGAGCACTGGGTTGGCCAAAAAAGTTCATTTGGGTTCTTGATAGCATCATATAGAAAAATCCAAACAAACTTTTTGGTCAGCCCAATAATATGATATTTTTACAGTACTTTGTATTTTAAAGCATTTTCAGGTACATTATATCATTCTTCCTGTGTGCCCCATTAGATAAACTAGAGATATCATCACCTTAATCTTGAAGATGAAATGGAGCAACTGTGGAACAAGTGACTTACCCCAGGACACCCAGACAGTAGTGATGCAGATAAGACTGGTACCCACGTTTTTGGCTCAAAGGATACTAGTCTGCTCATTGACAAAGGACCAATGGAGAGAGATCTTAAATATAGTCACAAATGAATGCTTCTGAAATCATAATGAAGAGGGTACTCAATGCTGGTTACTAGCAAAGCTGTTAACTACAGGATAACTAACCCTCTATCAATATTATGAAAGTAACTCCCATCTCACTTAGAGAGGAAGTCAAATTCTTAGCCAGATTCTTAATCAAACTCTTAGTCTGCAGGGTCTGGTCCCACCTCTTAACACACCCACTCCTCTCTCACCTCCTGCAGCCCCTCATTTCCTCCTCAGCTCCAACCACCCCACCTGGCCTGCTGCGGCTTCTTGGGTTCCCTTGCAACATCTGGGCTGAGGTGGCCCTCGTGGTAAAGAACCTGCCTGCCAATGCAGGAGACATAAGAGACCCGGGTTTTATCCCTGGATTGGGAAAATCCCCTGGAGAAGAAAATGACCACCCACTCCAGTATTCTTGCCTGGAGAATTCCATGGACAGAGGAGCCTGGACGGCTACAGTCCATAGTGTTGCAAAGAGTTGGACACGACTGAAGCAACTTAGCACACAACACACATCCTTACCGCCAGCTCCCTGGCTTCCTCCTGACTTTTCCTTACATATCCCCTTCCCAGTTTGACCCACCACTCTAATTAAAATTGAACACTCTCCCCACCTCCCCCAAATCCATTTCACTTTTCTGCTTTACTGTTCTGCATATAACTCTGTATTCTACTGATCTTGGAAAGATGAGTGAGACCCCAAAAGGTAAAATTGAAAATGGGGAGGAAAAGGCAGTTTTATCCGTGGAAACATCATGAACAAAAGAATGGGAGAAGAAAAGTCTGGGGTTGTCCTGGAGCCAACATAAAAGCCAGCTGTGGGCTTTGAAGTTTCTGTGTGACAGGACGTGTGCTGCTCAGGGCCAGGGCTTGGCTTCCGGTGCAGGAGACGGTCAGTCAAGCGCAGCTCCCCGGGCCCTGCTCCAGCTGCCTGCAAACCAGAACATGGATGGCAACCTGGAAATATCAAAAGAGCATCTCTGAATGCAAAGTAAAGCATGATTTGAGGAGTTCCCTCTCTCCCTCTTTTATGTACAAGGGAAAATGAACTGTATCAGCAAAGTAGACACTCACAGACTAACTGCCCGAGATCTGCTATAAGTAGGAAGTTGGTCCCTGGAACCAGGGGGCCACTGCCACACCCAGTTGAGACAGTGAGTGTAGCATGGAGCTGGTATTGTACTTCATCCATGACCCTGGACTCACGGCTTCCTCAGAGAGAGGAAAATGGGATTTATTTTTAAGACATGGAGTATGGATATGGTAAACCAAAAATTAAGTCTTCATCAGAGGTGTATTTTTTCGAGCAAACTCTGGGAGATGGTGAAGGACAGGGAAGCCTGGCATTCTGCAGTCCATGTAGTTGCAAAGAGTCGGACACAATTTAGTGACTGAACAACAACTATGAACAACAACAAAGGGGTGTGTGTGTGTGTGTGTGTGTGTATCAGTATGTCTGTGAAGTTCAAAATCTTACCCTCAGGACTTTGACACAGACATCTAAGGCTGTTAGTGAAACCAAAATGAAAACAAATGAGTTTTTCTGCTGCTTCTATTAAGGGTCTGGAAAGAGTCAGTAACTCCTTGACCACGTGATTGAGGAATAATGAAATGAGTCCTTCCTTCCACCCTTCTGTTCCTCGATTTTACTCCATGAAGAGAATCCAAGTCCTGTCAGAGAACAAAAAGCCCCAGACTGGAGTCTATCTAGTCACATGGCCTGAGCTCAAAGCCCTGCATTTTCACTTCCAAGGCAAGTGAATTTGGACAAACCCTTAACCTTTCCCAGCCTTTTCCTCCTCTCAAAATACTACTAATTTCACCTGCTTCCAAGACTTGTTGTAAGACTCCAACTTGACCGTAAATACTAAAAAGGATCAGTATTGCATGGCAAACATGGCAGACTACCTGTGTTCAAATTCCTGTTCTGTCTCAAGATTATCCTTCAAACTTCTGCAAATGGTTTAAAGTTCCAAAGACTCAGTTTTCGCATCTGCAAAGTGGGGGATAATAGTAGTGCCCTCTTCACAGATTTGTTGTAAGGACTAAAGCAGTTCACAAAAGGCTGCTTAGAACATGCATAGAGAAAATGCAAACATATTATAATTACTATAACAATCATTATCATTTTTTATTAATGATTGATTAGATCATTGGAATAATTATTTAGATAGGTCTTGGCATGCAGAAGATGCTCAGGATAATAGTGGTTAAGCTAAATTTTGCAACTAGCCATTTCCAGCAAAAAGTATGTCTTCCCTCTCTTGAGTATTCCAGCCAGAATGACATCTACCCACATCGAGTTTCAGTCTAGACAGTAACAAGTCATACGCCGGGACACCCGGGTGCACTGTGTTGCTCCCAGAGTCACATTGGGGAATAAATATGGTGGAGGGGCGGCACACTGATAAAGATGCTCAGTTCTAGAAATGAAAGTCCTGGAGAATCACTTGAATTTCTTGAAAGATGAACCAACTAAAGGGACTAATGCCTAACTCCTAATCTATAGGCAGTTAGTTTTCCTTATAAATTTAAGAAAAAATGTTAATGTTTATTTATTTATTTGGATGCACCTGGTCTCAGTTGTGGCACTTGGGATCTTTAATTGTGGCATGCAGTATCGACCAGGGATTGAACTCAGGTCCCCTGCATTGGGAATGCAGGGTCTTAGCCACTGGGCCACCAGTATAGATTGGCCTTGCTACATATTCACATATAAGGAGAACATAAAAGCAAAGTGCTCTGGATTCAAATTCAGGTTATCTGACTCCAGAACCTACACAATTGCTCTCTTAGTAGGATAAAGCCAGGAGTAAGACCGAAGTCCTGAATTTAAAATGTTTATCAGTGTAACTGTGGAAGTTAAGACAGCGCCATAAATGATTTTAATTAAGGCTGAAAAAAAATCACAGCTTAAAAGTTGAGGATCATGTCTTATTCGAGGGACTTGCTGAAGACTTAAGTCTGGAGGCAGCCTCTCAGCTCTGAGGGACTGCTCTGAAGAGGTAAGGGAGGAGCCAGGATATATTGCAGTTTGTGCAAAAAAATAAAAAAAACAGTCAGACTATCAAAAAAGTGCTGTTAATTAAAGAAAACCAGACTTCTCAAGTTAATGAATTTAGCACTTTCTCTGTATGGGAAGATGCAGGAGTCTGGGCTCATTGAAATTGTTCCTTGGAGGTACACCTTAACTATCTAAGGCTAGTATCCCACTTCCCTCCATCCTGAGACCCCTCGGGGTGCAGTGTCAGGGGACCTGCAGTGACTGAAGGCTTGGTGTTCCTAACATCCTTTATTTCTGATAGGATGCAAGACTTTCCTCATCCAATGTGACCATCCCAAGTGGGGTCTGATTTTTAAATGGAGTACATTCCTGCTTCCCATGACATTGGGGGCTCCCAGGTGGCTCAGTGGTGAAGAATCTGACTGCCAATGCCAGAGATGCAAGAGATGCAGGTTCGATCCTTAGGTCTGGAAGATCCCTGAAGAAGGAAATGGCAAGCTACTCCAGTATTCTTGCCTGGAAAATTCTATGGACAGGAATCTGGTGGGCTACAGTCCATAGCGTTGCAAAGAGTCGGACATCTGAGCACGCATGCGTTCCTTCCCCAAGATGAGAGAGGTTACATGTGGATGGAGATATGGACAGGCTTTATCATGAGCTGCTGTTGGATGAGATACTTAGTTTACCGGGCAGAGCTAAGGGCAAGGGATAGAGAGAGAGACTGTCCGGAAGGTAAAATAAAACAACACCGCGTCCGCAGTCAACGAGAGCCGTGTTTCCCCTGCTATGCCACTTGGCGGCGCTGTGGCTGGACAAATTACTGATCTCTCAGCCCTCCTTTCTCACAGGGCTTGTGAGATTTGGGAATCAAGCAGAGATAACGTTTCAATAAATGGTGCTACTATTATGATTTCTCCAGGTGGCTACAGGAAAGAGGCACAGAGGGGGAAAATATAAGCCCTACTTAAGAGCAAGCTTAAGCATAGAAATAGCACGGGGAAAAATAAGTGGAATGAGAAAGATAAGAAAGATTGTCTCTACAAATACAGACATGTGAGTGTATGAACATGAACTCAGACACATAACAAAAACACAGAAATACTTCATCGGTGTCTTGGGAGTGGGCGGAGTTGGAGACCATTTTTACTTTCAGGAATAAAAATGATGGTTGCTTTCCTTTCTGCCTTCTTTCTCCATATCTGGAGATCTACCAGGAGAAGAGAAAGAAGTACTTTCCTCAGCCTTCACATTCCTTAGACACCAGCCAACTCCCATGAAATGTGGAGTCTGGTCAAGGGGGCTGACCCTAGAAATATGGCGTGTTTCTCACGACCACAGGACTAAAAAAAAATAAAATAAAATAAAAGCACTCCAAAACAAGCAGCAACCCAAAAAAACAACATATTGCCATCCTACAAAAAAATCTAAGTGTGCTGAAAAAACAACAACATATGGCTGGGTGGGGTGTGACCAAAAGGAATATAGTTATCACGTTTGGAACATTCCTTTTACAGACTTGAGTGAAAAGAAATTTTCTAGGACAGAACATGGAGTCGTCCCAAAGCCTGTCTTTTTTAAAAGCACAATTGGGGACAGGAAAAGCAAAGAAGAGTTTGTTCCAGGTGAGAGCCAGGAATGGAACCTGACCCTTGACCCAAGAATCTGCTGCAAAGAACCAAAGCAGACAGAAGGGGAAGAGATAAGACCAGGCTCCACTGCTTTGTAACCAGGGTGCTGTTGAGATTAAAACAGAGAGGGGAATGAAATGTACTTGAACATGCTCATTATCAACACCAAAGCCACAATATACACTGATAATAGCTCTAGGGTGCCATCATTATGTACCTGAAATCTGGGTTTCATTTGAACAAAACAGAAGCGGCTTCAAGTGCAGGGCTCTGCTGGGGATCTCTGTTATGTAACTATTGCATAACTCAAGGTGAAGACACATAGCAAGGCTGGAAGAGGACTGGGAAATGAGTTTTCAAACTTATGGAACTTTTGCTATGTAGCTAAACCTGACCTAGTTATCCATTAGTTATACAAACCATGAGTAACCTGCAACTGAGCCCCTCTCGGTAGATTCGTATGTTTATGGGTCATTTATTACTTTCAGTAGGAATTTATAGGGGGCTTCCCAGGTGGTGCTAGTGGAAAAGAACTCGCCTGCCAATGCAGGAGACTTCAGAGACACAGGTTTGATCCCTGGGTCTGGAAGATTCCCTGGAGAAGGAAATGGCAACCCACTCCAGTATTCTTGCTTGGGAAATACCATGGACAGAGGAGCTTAGTGGGCTACTGTGCAGAGGGTCGCAAAGAGTTGGACACGACTAAAGCGACTGAGCATGCGCACACACACACAAACACACACACACACACACACACGCAGAGGAAATTACAGAGCATCTCCTTTTACCAGGACTGGAAGTAGAAAGATGCACAAGGGAGATTCCTGTCCTCAGTGAGCTTGCGGTCTGGGAGGGAAAGGGTTAAATGAACAGATAATTAAAATGTACTGCTTGTAGCATGATCACAAGAATCCACTACAATCCAGTATACAAAACAAGGAGGCTTTCTGTTTTAAAACTGGTCTCGGGACTTCCCTGGTAGTTCAGTGTTTAAGACTCGATGTTTCCACTGCAGGGGGCATGAGTTCAATCCCTGGTCTGGGAACTAACATTCCATATGCTGCATGGTGTGGCCAAAAAACCCAAACAAACTGATATCATCCTGTTCTGGCCTCTCTTCTCCTGCTCCACCCTAGCTCCTACTCGGTGGAGAAATAAAGACATTATATTTGTCCTTTCAAACTATTTCGTCACCTGTTGGTATAATCATTGTCATTAAGATAAACTCAGTCTGTTACAGATTAATATCTTTTCAGGGAAGTTATCCTGCTTTGTTTGGTCTGCTATAACAAAACACTGCAGCCTGGGTACTTTCTAAACGACATAAATTTATGGCTCACAGTTCTCGACTCTGGATGTCTGGGATCCAGGCACTAGCATGGATGAGAGCCCTCTTTCGGGTTCTTTGGGGTTCTCCCTCTCACATATTGGAGGGAGTAGGGCGCTTTCTCAGGCCAATTTTATAAGGGCACGAATTCCACCGGTCATGAGGTCTCTGCTCTCACACCCTAGTCACCTCCCAAGGGTCCCACCTCCTAACCATCTTCCTAGGTGTTAGGCTTCAACATGTGAATTTAAGGGGGGCACCAGCATGCAGACCATGATAGAAGTTACGTAGAGTCAGTTCTGGATTCCCTGCCCCCACTCCCAGCCCTTCTCCTGTCTTTCTCTCCAGGAGGTGGATGATTTTGGAGTGGGGATGGGAGGAGGTGGCTGTGAAGTCCTAGTCAAGTCTCATTTTGCTCTGTCTGATGCCTGCTTGCAATGTCTCTGCAAGGATACACTGTGCTCACGGGGTAGCCTTTGCTGGATTACTGAGTGGTCACCGCTCTGGACATCAGGGATCCAGCTGTGGTTGGAGCCTGCAGTTGCTATTTCTATGGTCCAAGTTCCATCCCAGGTCTTTCTTAGTGCGTGGGTTCTCTTAGCATTTTAGCATCCCTCATCACGGTCCTGGAAATACCAGGTCTGTGAATGGTGAGTGTGAATGAGGCTGTGAGTGTCTCATGGGCTCTCCTGAATGCATGCTGCCCTGGGTAATTCTCAACTTTACCTCCCATGTGCCTCTGAATTTAGGAATCCTCCAGGAGGCTTGGGATTTCCTGGGCTTCTGTGATGTAAGAAAAAGCCTCTCTCCTCTGGACTTTCCCCAAACTCTTGTTTATTTTTAAGGATGCATCTTCCCACCAAGGCTGGGGACCACCTACGGCTGACCAACCACTGCCCTCTGCTTCCTCTGGCTTTTAACTCCTCTGTCTCGCCAGATCGGTTTCCAGCTTGCCATAGGGACAGCTCCTCTGCTGTGTCCCTACTCGAGTGGCATGTGCCTCTCCAAGGGGCAGCATGTTGGAGTGGATACAAAACAAACAAACAGAAACACCAAATGACCAAAGCAGGAAAACACATCAGGATGTATTTTTTAAAATAAGGCTTTGTACAGTAATGCTGCAGTAGATCAGGCTTCTTGAGGCTGATGCTCTACCAAATTCTGAAAGTACACATGTTCTGTCCTTGATTTCTATCCCAGAGCGGCTTTTGAAGATAACTGGAACTATTATATTAATTTTAGTATACCACTTTCCCCCAAGATAATTAGAAAACACACTGTCCTCTCTAGAAGCCCAGTGCCTTCAGCTGCATAAGAATTTTGAAAATTTGAACACTGTAACTTTTAGCATTAAAAAACTACAGTGTTGGAGAAAAGATAGTTTTATTTCAGTTATACTGAACTATAATAACTCTGGGTTGCGGTGTACACAAAGGTTTCTTCTGTCAAAGTGCTCGCTTCAGTATGACCTTGCCTCTTCTTATCAAGATGTGAAATCTAATTCTCCTGCTCTTGAGTCTAGGCAGGGTTTTGACTATTTCAAACAACAGATTGCAGTGGAAGAGACAGTATGTGACTTCCCAGGCAAGGTCCTAAGAGGCCACGCCTCTTCTGCCATGCTTGCTCCACCCCATCCATGTAGGATAGCCACTTACCCCAAGGCCACCATGCTATACGGAAGTCAAGCTGCGTGGTGAGGTCAGGGAGGCACTTTGGTCAGCAGTCTTGGTTTTCAGCGTCATTGGAGCTCAGCAGCAGATACGAGTGAACTCGCCTTCAGATAATCTCAGTTTCCAGATATCAGGTAACCCTAAGTCTTCCCTCCTGCTCCCCAAACTATCTCCAGGTTCCCTCTCCTAATTCCTGACCTGCAGGATCTGTGAGCATAAAAAAAATGGTTCTCTGAAACAACGACATTTTCAATAATGAGTTATGTAGCTTTAGTAACTGGAACAACGACTTAACTTATATGTTTGCACATTTGCCTGCTTTCAAAGCTGACTTCATTGAGGACTTAAGAACACACTCTATTTATTGAATCTAATAGTCAATGGTGAGAATGAACCACTGAATTCTGTTTCATCTACTGATGAAGTCAGGAAACACCTTGTATTTCTGAAGATTGCATAAACCAGAGTCTGGCACATGAACATCACGTCAAAGTTTGAACAGCTTGGTTTGGGAATAACCCAAGCAGAATTTTCTACAATAACTGAAACTAGATGATGCTTGATTGGGGAGGGAAAGAGTATATATAGTATGAATTTTTTTTTATCTCAAATAAAGATATGCAGAAATTATTAGAACTAAGTACATATTATGAAGCTAATAATGAGGAACACATTTACAGAGCAAAATCAGACTCCATTAATTGGGGCTAGAGAGGGAAGAGTAAACTGCATGAAGATTTGATCAATGTTTCCATTCAACTGAGATTGATGTGTGTTTTGGGGGATGAGAGTAGAAGGAAGAGTGGAACTTGATCTCTGACAAAAGTCTGGAAACTTATTTCCATCCACTGAGGATTGGATACAAAAATTCTGGGATGCTCGAGTCCCTTGTATGAAAATGGCACAGTATAGCCAGTATCCATATCAGTAGGTTCTGCATCCGTGGGCACAGAGGACCAACCATATCCTGAGATCAGTATTCTAAAAGCAGAGAGGGCTTCCCAAGTCCAGTTGGGTCTGCCCCTGCCTTCTTTGTTGTGTTTCATTGGACATTTTTATAGACTCATGAACTATGTCAGGTCAAGAACACTTGCAGTCTTGGGGTTAGGATATACTATTCATTCTCTGGTAGATATGAGCCCTGTAGGACTCCTGGGGAACCAGTTTTGATCATAACAGACCTGGTCAAAGGATCCAACTGAATTCAATGCTTAATTAATCCCTGAGATGTGAGAGGTCATAGCCATGATCCTGAGGACTGAAATATGAAGAGGAAAAACAGCAGAGAGTATACATGAATAATTACATGAGAAACTGATTCTTGTGCGGATCTTTATGATAACAGTTATTACATTGTGTTGAAATTGTCTGCATATGTGTCTGTCTCCTTAACTAGGGAAAACATTCTGTCTAACTCATCTTTCTATCCACAGCATCAACATAGATTTTGGCTCAGAGAAGGCACTCAATAAATGTCCTATAAAAATAATTGAACCTGAAGTAAAATAATAGAAATTGAGGCATCTAGGGGGTGTGGAGATTCTGCAAGTCAGAAACCTAGGGATTGTTCTGGGCTCCTTTCCCTCCCTCCCTACTCCCTCCTCCTCCTGACTACTCCACCCCGATGTCTCTCCCTCCTAATTCCCTCTGCCTTCCTGCCTTCCCCACAGCTACCGCCTTGAGTAACATCCTGATTATGTGTTTCCCGGGCTGCTTCTAACTGCCCCCTCCCCTTTCTCTTGCCTGCCTCCAATTCTTTCAGCACATTCACCTTACTGCCCCTTGGAGTGATGTTTCTAAAAGGCAGATTTATGGATGTCACTTCACTGCTTAAAAACCCTTGAGATCTTCCCTTGCCTACAGGACCGAGTCCAAACCACCTTGATTATCATCCAAGACCCTTTAAGATCTGACTTAACAGTCCACCTTCTTCAGGTTCCTGTCCCAATACATACACATTCTAATGTACAGTTGATCAAAATGATCCTCCATCAGCTCCACCAATGTTGTTGCAAAGATATGGCTTAGCACGCCTTGTTTCCTGACTGTGAATCTACTTCCTCCTTCCTCCCCAATCCTATCTTTAATATGTTTGGCAAAGCTCTCCATATCCTTGAGGGCCCACTCAAACAGAGCTGGTCACCTTCTTTGTAGGTCATTGTGTGTTTGCATGCATGCTCAATCATGTCTGAGTCTTTGCAATCATGGACTGTAGCCTGCCAGGTTCCTCCATCCATGGGATTCTCCAGGGAAGAATAGTGGAGCAGGTTCCATTTCCTTCTCCAGGGGATCTTCCTGACCTAGGGATCGACCTGCATCTCCTGCATTGGCAGGTGAATTTTTTACCACCGAGCCACCGGAAACGCTGAGCTTTAAAGATTGTAAAGCGAGGCTGCCGTTCCGCTGTGTTCTAGCACAGTACTGATGCAACATGGGGGAAGTTTAATTTAAATCTCTGTATGAATTAATTAGCAAACGAGTCACTAACACTTTGGAGGAAGAACTTGGGGAGAGGGAGAGTCAGGAAAGGCTTCGCAGAGCAGATGGTTGTTGAGTTAGGTTTGCAGAATGTTCTATGGGGACATCCCTTACAAAGAAAATGGCATGTGCAAAAGTACAAGGCATAGCAGTGTTTGAGGGACAACAGGTAATAATTATTACCAGAGTACGAAGCATGTGAGGCTCCCATGTAAGCTTTCCTGGGTACAGGTGATGCTGCTGCTATTGCAGAGTTTGACATCGTTGTCTTCTGAGCCAAACTCCTCACTTTCTAGATAGAGAATGTCTGATGAAGGAAAAAGGGTTGTCTGAGTCTGCTGTGAGCCCTCGGGAGCTGTGTTTACTTAGGATGGGTCTCCACTGTGTCTGCTGCCTTGAGTGTGCTAAATCCCGGCAGACCACAGAGTGCACGCGGGGACTCCACACCTCGAGGCAAGCACGTTAATGGGACCGAGGTCACTGCTTTGTAAGAGGCCTCAGTTGTCAAATGGAGTTGCCGTGCAGGCCAGGCTTTGGCACAGAGCCCTGGGGAGGCTAACGATGGCACATTGCAGAGAACAGACACAATCAGTCCACGGTGCCTTCTGCGCGCTTCCCTTCATCAGGAAGCAGAGGGGTGTCACTAGAATGTGGTAGAAGAGACTGTATCTGCCTCCCTCAAGTCTGTATAAGAACAGCTGTGTGGACATAGAAGGTGCTTAAAGGAAAAGCTTATTGACTAAATGAATGAATGAATCAGTGCATGAATTGGTATCCTGCACCTTGCCTTTGAGTTATTTAGGTAACTGGCTGTTCTGGACTGAATGGTTGTTGCTGTCCACTTGCCCAGTTGTGTTTGACTCTTTTCAACTTCATGGACTAGCAGCATCCCAGGCTTCCCTGTCCTTCACTATCTCCTGGAATTTGCTCAAACTCATGTCCATTGAGTCAATGATGCCATCCAGCCATCTCATCCTCTGTCGCCCCCTTCTCTTACTCCCCTCAATCTTTGCCAGTATCGAAGTCTTTTCCAGTGAGTTGGCCTTCATATCAGGTGACCTAAGTATTAGAACTTCAGCTTCAGTATCCGTCCTTCCAATGAACATTCAGGGTTGATTTCCTTTTAGGATTGACTGGTTTGATCTCCTTGCTGTCCAAGGAACTCTCAAGGGTCTTCTACAGCACCGCAGTTCGAAAGCATCAATTCTTTGGTGCTCAGCTTTCTTTATGGTCCAACTTTCACATCCGTACATGACTACTGGAAAAACCATAGCTTTGACTAAATAGACCTTTGTCAGCAAAGTAGTGTCTCTGCTTGTTAATACACCGTCCAGGTTGTTCATAGCTTTTCTTCCAAGGAGCAAGCATCTTTTAATTTCATGGCCACAGTCGCCATCTGCAGTGTCCCCTCTAATTTCACATGTTGAAGTCCCAGCCCACCATGTGATCATATTTGGGGCTGGGGTCTTTGGAAGATAATTTGGGTGAGGTGAGGTCACAAGGGAAGGGCCCTCATGAAGGGATTAGTTTCCTTATAAGAAGAGATACCAGAGAGATTTCTCTGTCCTTCTTACCACATGGATACAGAGAGGTCAGCTGAGCACACAGCACTTTCTCTATAAACCAGAAAGTCTTCACTGAATCCAAATTTGCTGGCATCCAGATCTCAGATGTCTAGCTTCCAGAACTATTCAACAATAAATTTCTGTGGGTTGAGTCACTCAGTCTATGGTATTTTGTTATGGCAGCCCATGTTGACTAATACCCGGCTAAAGTTGCATTGCTTTTATTGTGGTTCTGTTGTGGTTGTGGTTGGTAAATAAGATGATTCAGTGAGAAAGTTTGCTTTTCTAATGAGGTTCAAATATAAACTAATATCTTAAGGTATTACCTAAGGCTTAGGCCATAATTGAAATTTTTTAGTGTTAGTAAAACAAGCCCCCAGTCACTTAGCCAAAACCCTTGGGACCAGATTTGTTTCAAAATTCAGAATTTTTTAATTTTAGAAAGTTAGGTGCATTTATCATATATTTTCTAGTATCCTCAGTGGATTGTGAGAACCTGCCTGCCAATGCAGTATACATAAGAGATGCAGATTCAATCCCTGGGTTGGGAAGATCCTATGGATGAGGAAATGGCAACCCACTCCAGTATTCTTGCCTTGGAAATCCCATGGACAGGGGAGCCTGGCAGGCTATGGCTCATAGGGTCGCAAAGTGACTCAAGTGACTTAGCACCCACAGTGGGTTCTGACCAACACACCATAACCAAACATACTACTATTTCTGTAGCAAAACATATACATATTCTCATTGACTGAAATTAAGACATTGATTGCATCAATTCAAGTCAGGTTATGTTTTGACACTAAATAATTTTCTAAAAACTTACAAAAGATTTTGACTTTCAGAGCTTTGGAGATTGAAAATTGAGGGAAAGAGCTTGTTGTTGTTCAGCTGCAGAGTCATATCTGACTCTTTGTGACCCCATGGACTGTAGCACGCCAGGCTTCCCTGTCCTTCACCATTCCTGGAGTTTGCTCAAACTCATGTCCATTGAGTCGGTGATGCCATCCAACTATCTCATACTCTGTCGTCCTCTTCTCCTCCTGCCTTTAATCTTCCCCAGCATCAGGTCTTTTCCAATGAGTCGGCTCTTTGCATCAGGTGGCCAAAGTTTGGAAGCTTCATCTTCAGCCTCAGCATCAGTCCTTCAATGAATAGTCAGGGTTGATTTCCTTTAGAATTGAACTTGTGGACCTGTAATAATGAGTTGTATTTATTTAGTGCTTACTGTTAGGGCTCCTCTAAGTCTTTAATATACACATTAGTTTATTTAATCTTTAAAGGGGAGTTGTTTAGTTGGTAAGTCATGTCTAACTCTTTTGCAACCCCATAGACTGTAGCACACCAGGCTACTCTGTCCATGGGATTTTCCAGGCAAGAATACTGGAGTAGGTTGCCATTTCCAGCAGATCTTCCCAACTCAGGGATCTAATCTGTGTCTCCTTTGTTGGCAGGTGGATTCTTTACCACTGAGCCACCTGGGGAGCCCAAGGAGAGAGACAATTATGAATAGACCCATTCTCCCATGCTGAAAACAGTTCTCGAGGAGCTTGGTAACATGCCTTCAACCACATGACTGGTCACCTCTTCTGCCCTATGTTCTGCTGTACGGACAGAGAGGCAGAGAAGCTGGCCCTTCCAGAGGTAGAGAAGATTGAAGAAGGTACAGGGACAAGAGATCAAGAATGATTAAAGACTTTTGAATCTCAATTTATGGTTTTAGCCTTGCCCGAAGTCTTGCTTATTTCCTGGGTTGAAATGCATCCCTGTTTCCTTAATAAACACTTAATTTTTGGTTAGTATGGCTCCAGATAGTTTCTATTACTTGCAAACAGATCATCCCTACTGATACTATGTGGGGCAGATATCATTTACCCAATTTTTATATTAATACATAAGTACATTGAACCTCAGAAAAGTTAGAGGACCTAATATACACACCCACTAAAGAAGCCAAATCAAATGAAAAGCTTTCTACTGATTAGGCATCAAGGTAGTTCTCACATCTAGGTGAGAGACCAGCTGATGAACTCTTTCTACTCCGTCATTTTGCCTGTTTACTATAGAAGAACAAAAATCGTCCAGATGATTAGCTGAATGTTGCGTTTCATTAAAGGTTAAAGGTGCAGAATTATGAGCTTGGAAAGAATGCATTCAATGCTGAACCTGTACTAAGTTCAACATTCAACTCAGGAATGTTGAAAAATTTTATTGTACATGAAACTGAAGAAATTGACCAAGGTGAATAGGTTGTAATTCTTGGGGTTTGTGTGTGCTGGACAGGAGTGGAAGGGGTGGAGAGAACAGCAGGAGGGGGTGCTCTTCGTCACTGTGAACAATATCCTCTGGGTTGGTCATTAGCTCAAGCCTATTTCCATAATGAATAGTGGCAGTGCTGCCGATCCCTCTTGAAGTAACCACAGATCTTCTGTGGATGCTGTGGGTTTTAGCTCCTCTTTGGCAGCATAGATGTTCTATTTATTTATCTGGGTTTTCTTACATAATATACTACCTATTTCACTCTTTGGGAGCATAGAATCTAGCACTCGAGTCCCAAAACACATGCTTCATTACAGTAGCTGTCCTATGGCCAGAAGAAAGTGAAAGTGAAGTCGCTCAGTCGTGTCCGACTCTTTGTGACCCCATGGGCTGTAGCCCACCAGGCTCCTCCGTCCATGGGATTTTAAAGGCAAGAGTACTGGAGCGGGTTGCCATTTGCTTCTCCAGGGGATCTTCCCGACCCAGGGATCGAACCCAGGTCTCCCGCATTGCCTGCAGACACTTTACCATCTGAGCCACCAGGGAAGCCTATGGACAAAAGAGGTGAAATGCAAAGCCAAATGCCGTGTCCTGACACAGGCAGGCTCTGGTATGTTTGTCACGGTGATGCTTAGGATGGGAATCTTTTGGCCAGATTACATATACTATGTTCAGTAGACAAAGCTCTACTAAAGACTTTTTGGTTCAATCCTACAGGTATTATTTACTAGTGAAGTTTCTTAGCGGAGTGTGCAAGAAAGAAGTATCATAACTTTTGTTAAAAGTACCTCCCTCTGGGCAGGACTCAGTGTTCAGTCCAGCCTTGGTTATGAATCCACTGTGTGACCTTGAATAACTTATGTAAACTTTCTGGGATGCTGTTTCCTAACCTGGAAAATGAGGAATTTTTCTGAGAAAGAGTCTTGATCCTCTTATTAGAATTTGAAAAATTACTTTAAAATTCCCTTTGTAGCAAAAAATTTCTTAATGGTCAACATAAAATTCTACTGTCCATGGAATTCTCCAGGCAAGAATATTGGAGTGGGTAGCCATTCCCTTCTCCATGGGATCTTACTGATCCAAGGATCAAACCTGAGTCTCCTGCATTGCAGGCAGATTCTTTACCATCTGAGCTGCCAGGGAAGCCCAATATTCGACTACCAACGACCAAAAGATATAGATCATGTAACTAAGAAGTATAGATTGAAAGGACATATTTCTTAAAAGGAAACAAATCCTAACACTCAATATTTACCAATAAACAATCCAGTTGTCAGTTGAGGTCTTTTTTTGTCACTAATGAAAAAATACAACACAGATGGTTACTAACTCTACCTTGAAGAGCAGAAATGATGGAGCTGGGGAGAGGATGAAGAGGGTTCATTCTGTTGGATCTTTGCAAGCTTCATATGTACATCACTAGCTGTCACTAAGTCAGCTCTCGAGTCAAGTCATTAGACAATTTCAGAGATCTCTCAGGTGATGCTAGTGGTAAAGATTCTGCCTGCCAGTGCAGGAGATGCAGATTCAATCCCTGGGTGGGGAAGATCCCCTGGAGGAGGAAATGGCAACCCACTCCAGTATTCTTGCCTGGGAAATCCCATGGACAGAGGAGCCTGGCAGACTACAGTCCATGGAGTTGCACAAAGTCAGATACGACTGAGCGACTTACAGTACACTACCGCATTTCTAAGCTTCGAAACTTTGGAGTCCTTGAAATGCTTTCAGTATAAAGAATTAAGTACATTTAGCAGAAAAGGCACACAGCACAGACAAAATCCATTTTCAAACTCTGGGTACAGGACAAGTCAGTGAATTTCTCTGAATATCAGCTTTATAAAATAGAAACCCTTGGGGTAATAATTTCATGATTCACAAAACTATTATGCAAAGTTAGTTAAATAGCATGTTTAAGTGCTGAAAATTTTGAGATTTAGCTGTTACTTCTTTTTAAATGATGCCTAACTCTTATGACTGCCATCTAGTGGCCACTTTGTAGTAATTACATGCCTCAAATTCCTTGGGCTCATGAAACCCGGAACAAACGTGTATGGCAAGTGGAACTTAAAAGTGCAGTTTCAATCCGTTCCCCACACCAGTAAATGCCAATTATAACCTAAATTATTTTATTTAAATGTTCAAATAGACATATCTTATTATAAGCATTAGATATTTGCTGGTGTTTTAACTAGTTACTTTTCCCCTGGGAGATCTACTCTGGGAATGTGATTCAAGCTGGAATTTGGATCTTGAACAGATGACTACCAGACCGAAAATGGTGAAGACTCTGCACATGGCGGTGAAAACCTCTCCTACCTCTTGGACCCACAAGTCTACTTGTTACTTCTCATTTGTTGTTTCTAACTCTCTAGTTTTCCATCAGGTTTTTAAGGGCTCCATCTACTTTGAATAAAATCTCCATTAATGTGAAAGTGATAGTTGCTTCGTTGTGTCCAACTCTTTGCAACTCCATGGACTATTCAGTCCATGGAATTCTCCAGGCCAGAAGATTGGAGTGGGAAGCCTTTCCCTTTCCCAGGGGATCTTCCCAACCCAGGAACTGAACCTGGTCTCTCTCATTGCAGGCGGATTCTTTACCAGCTGAGCCACAAGGGAAGCCCATTTAATGTACGTGAGGCAGATTTTATTTTGTTCTTTCATCCAAAGGACCTTAACTTTTACATTAAGAACCAGAGCATACAAGGCAGCTGCAGTATTATCTGCATCAAAGCAATGGCCATAAGAGCTGCCATTTATTACCCATCCTATGGGCTTCCCCGGAGAAGGCAACGGCACCCCACTCCAGTACTCTTGCCTGGAAAATTGCATGGACAGAGGAGCCTGGTAGGCTGAAGTCCACGGGGTTGCGAAGAGTTGGACACGACGGAGGGACTTCCCTTTCACTTTCCACTTTCATGCATTGGAGAAGGAAATGGCAACCCACTCCAGTGTTCTTGCCTGGAGAATCCCAGGGACGGGGGAGCCTGGTGGGCTGCCGTCTATGGGGTCGCACAGAGTTGGACACGACTGATGTGACTTAGCTTAGCATGGGCTTCCCAGGTGGCTCAATGGCAAGTGCCAATGCAGGAGTCATGGGTTCAGTCCCTGGGTGGGGAAGATCCCTTGCAGAAGGGAATAGCTACCCACTCCAGTATTCTTGCCTGGAGAATTCCATGGACAGAGGAGCCTGGGGGCTATAGCCCATGGGGTCACAAAGAGTCGGACACAATTGTACAACACACACACAAAGAATACTTAGCACAAATCCTAACCTAGTAAATTCTCAATACCTTTAAATATTACTATTACTAAATGAACTAACAAATACACATATGCCCAAGTTCAGCTAGGTAACAAATGCTAGGGTAATATTTGTACACCGTGGGGCACTATTCAAATGACAGGTCTGAATATTGTTAGCATTGGCCTTAGTGATGAAGCTTTCGGTTCAGTCGTGGTCCAGTAAGTGATGAGTCAGAAGGGAAACTGGGGCACACAGCAGATGGCTCTCCCAAGCACATGACCTACGCAGTCTTGAGAATCAGCCGAGGCACTGGGCATTTTTCATCTGAATCTCCATCAAATATTTTCTCCTCTTCCCATCCTTGCTAAGAAGAATGACCTTTCTTCTCTAATGCACAGAATACTCCAAGGAAAGCATTAGAAGGAGTAAGTTCAAGTCTGGCCTCTGACTTTATCCTCCGCCGGAATCAGGACTTCCCTGGTGGCTCAGATGGTAAAGAATCTGCCTGCAATGTGGGAGACCCGGTTTGATCTCTGGGTTGGGATGAGCCCCTGGAACAGGAAATGGCAAACCACTCCAGTTTTCCTGCCTGGAGAATTCCATGGATAGAGGAGCCTGTTGGGCTACGGTCCATGGGTTGCAAAGAGTCAGACACAACTGAATGGCTAACATACTTTCCCCTGGCATCATTCTCCTTCCTGCTGCCTGCATTTCAGCCTGGACCATGGGAATGGATTGGAGCTCACACCTGGATGTGTCTAAAGTCCCTTGTCTATAGTTTCTCTGAAGACATCTGAACGTGGCTGAGCTGTTCAAGAACTTGACTGCCTGCTGTTGGTTCTTGAACTCATTGACAATGAAGCTGTGTGTTTCATATGACAAAAGACCTTCTGCTTTTTTTTCCTGATTGTCTTCATTTATTGCTTTGTGTCCCTCTTGTTGGACACTATGGGCATCAGATAATAAGCAGGGCTTCTGATAGGCTTGGGATACAACCAAATGGGCCAGAACTAATGCAGAGGCACTGCCAGGATGGGCTGAGTAGTTATTATGGTGTTAGACCATGATTTTGATCCTGTTTAAATGTGTCTAATTTAATGAACTCTTGAAATCCTTTTCAAGGATGCTGATGATCTGTGGCAAACCACAACTCCACTTGAGCGGTTCCGACAGCAAGCTTTGTGCATCTTTGGAGGTCCCTGAGATTCTGGGGGTTCCCTGAGGCCAAAACAACTGTCATGATAATGCCAGGATATTACGGGACCTTTTTTATTGGGTGGACATTTGCACTAATGGTGCAAAACAATAGTGGGAAGAGCTCTGGAAATCAAGAGAGTGGCATCTAGCTGTACTCTTCATTTGCCATTTTGTTACTCAACACCACACACAAATAGTAAAAAAAAAAAAACAGAAAATGTCAGTTTCACTTAAAATGCCCTTAAAGGGGCAGTAGACAGTATTCATTTCATTAAATCCAGACTTCTGAATGCATGGAACACCATTTTGACTTAAAAAAATTACTGACAAACAACGGTTATATAGACTGGGATATTTGGCAGAGAGTTTCTTAAAAAACTAGACAAAGTAAAACCTGTGACTTGAAGGAAAGCAACTCACAGGATTGATTGCCAGTGGTAAAATTTAAATTCAAATGAAAATTAGAGTCCAAAAGACTGTTCTATACATCTGTGTCGCTTTTGCTGTCTCACATACAGGGCTGTCATTACCATCTTTCTAAATTCCGTATATATGCGTTAGTATACTGTATTGGTGTTTTTCTTTCTGGCTTATTTCACTCTGTATAATGCGGAACATGTATACACCCGTGGCGGATACATGTTGAGGTATGGCAAAACCAATACAATCTTGTAAAGTAAAAATAATAATAATAATAAAAAAATAATATGACTTACTTATGAAAAAAAATTAGAATTTTTGAAAACAAATTTACCGCTGTGGGTGTGACAGTTTCCTAGTATTTAAATAATTTTCTGATGAGATGTGTGGTAAGTCACTTCAGTTGTGTCCGACTTTTTGAGACTCTGTGGACTGTAGCCCACCAGACTCCTCTGTCCATAGGATTCTCCACGCAAGAATACTGGAAAGGGTTGCCATGCCCTCCTCCAGTGGGATCTTCCTGATCCAGGGATTGAACCCACATCTCTTATGTCTCCTGCATTTGCAGACAAGTTCTTTACCACTGGTGCTACCTGGGAAGCCCAATAGGCAATGATATTATCAAATATGACTTTTTGATATTGCATAATAAAAATCTGAATATTTGGAAAATTTACATAACTCAGTGAAGCAATACTTTCACAGTGACCAAAGCATGGTGTTAAAAGTGGATTTTGATCTTACAGTGCAGCTAACCTTTAAGAAATGGCCTTTCAATGAATGTTTTTTGTAGTTTCAAAGAATATTCAAATCACCTAAAAATGTTACTGAAAAACACCTTCTTTTTCGAACTACACATCTGTATGAGACTGGATTTTCTTCATAGACTTCAACCCAAACAACATCACAACAGATTGACGTGCAAAATCAGATAGGAGGATCCAGCTGTCTTCTATAAAGCCCGACATGAAAAACATTTGCAGAAATAGAGAAACAATGCCAAATTCATCACACCATATAGCTATTTTTCATAAAAATATGTCATTTGTGTAAATATGCTATTATGTAATATTTTCTGATATATTTTTAATATATTCCAGTTTTGTTTTTTTCCTATGGTAGATTTTGATAGGCATAATTAACATAAACTACAGCTTTTTGGGATCCTCAGTAATTTTTAAGAGTATAGAAGGGTTGTGAGACCACAACATTTGAGAAGTACTGCTCCACTTGTCTGAAAATCCTGAAATATTAAACAGCCATTAAATGGGAACTAAAGCCCTATTGCCTGCTATGGTGACCTTACTATTGCTGCAACCATCTTTCTATCAACTTTCCCTCGTAGGGTGCCCCTCCCTCACTCTTGCTGCCTGAGAAAAGGTGTGGGCATCCCCTCTAGCGAGGAGGAGGATCACAGTAAAGAGGCAGTTGAATCATTTACATATGGCAGTTCTTCCAGGTCTTTGTCTTCCTTCAGGTCAATTATCTGATTTCTTTTTCCACACCTGACCTATCCTGGGACACTCCTCTGGGTACGCACGCACCTCTCAGCCAAGATGGATCTCAAAGTAAAGGCTTCTGGGAAGAGCAAGACTCATTATGGCCTGGTGTTACCCCTTGACTTCTGATACATGAGAAACCTTTCTGCGCATGTGTGGTATCTCCCTTGTCCCAAAAGAGAGGGGAGCGGAGGTCCTTTAATCCTTTACTCTCGAACAGGGTTTTGCCCCTCTTTGTCCTTGCCATGACTATTACCTTGATTATTGTCATGGCTATTACCCTAAGGTGTTTGCAAGAAACAAACACTGGCTATTTACCCTGTTTCTGTTGTTACTTCCATTTCAGAGGGCAAACAGGAGGCTGCTTATAAATGTCTTAACTGGAGCCCACCTATCTCTTGTCTCAAGAAATGCTAACTGTTGTAAGTGCCCAGCATGAAGCCCACTTCTGAAAGCCCCATGAAATGCAAATAGGAGGCCAGTTGTAAATGTCTGACCTGGAGCCCACCTATCTCCTAACTCAGCATCACCTCCCAAATAAACTGCTACATCCACCTCAGAGTCCCAGGCTCTCAGTTCATTTTAGTTGCTCAGTCATATCCAACTCTTTGCTACCCCATGAACCGCAGCACGCCAGGCCTCTCTGTCCATCACCAACTCCCGGAGTTCACCCAAACCCATGTCCATTAAGTCAGTGATGCCATCCAGCTATCTCAACCTCTGTCGTCCCCTTCTCCTCCTGCCCTCAATCTTTCCCAGCATCAGGGTCTTTTCAAATGAGTCAGCTCTTCACATCAGGTGGCCAAAATATTGGAGTTTCAGCTTCAGTATCAGGCCTTCCAATGAACACCCAGGACTGATCTCCTTTAGGATGGACTGGTTGGATCTCCTTGCAGTCCTAGGGACTCTCAAGAGCCTTCTCCAACACCACAGTTCAAAAGCATCAATTCTTATGCGCTCAGCTTTCTTTATAGTCCAACTCTCACATCCATACATGACTACTGGAAAAACCATAGCCTTGACTAGATGGACCTTTGTTGGCAAAGTAATGTCTCTGCTTTTCAATATGCTATCTAGGTTGGTCATAACTTTCCTTCCAAGGAGTAAGCGTTTTTTAATTTCATGGCTGCAATCACCATCTGCAGTGATTTTGGAGCCCAGAAAAATAAAGTCTGATCCTGTTTCTACTCTTTCCCCATCTATTTCCCATGAAGTGATGGGACCAGATGCCATGATCTTCGTTTTCTGAATGTTGAGCTTTAAGCCAACTTTTTCACTCTCCTCTTTCATCAAGAGGCTTTTTAGTTCCTCTTCACTTTCTGCCATAAGGGTGGTGTCATCTGCATATCTGAGGTTATTGATATTTCTCCTGGCAATCTTGATTCCAGCTTGTGCTTCTTCCAGCCCAGCATTTCTCATGATGTACTCTGCATATAAGTTAAATACGCAGGGTGACAATATGCAGCCTTGACGAACTCCTTTTCCTATTTGGAACCAGTCTGTTGTTCCATGTCCAGTTCTAACTGTTGCTTCCTAACCTGCAGACAGGTTTCTCAAGAGGCAGGTTAGGTGGTCTGGTATTCCCATCTCTTTCAGGATTTTCCACAGTTTATTGTGATCCACACAGTCAAAGGCTTTGGCATAGTCAATAAAGCAGAAATAGATGCTTTTCTGGAACTCTCTTGCTTTTTTGATGATCCAGCGGATGTTGGCAATTTGATCTCTGGTTCTTCTGCTTTTTCTAAAACAAGCTTGAACATCTGGAAGTTCACGGTTCACATATTGCTGAAGCCTGGCTTGGAGAATTTTGAGCATTACTTGACTAGCGTGTGAGATGAGTGCAATTATGTGGTAGTTTGAGCATTCTTTGGCATTGCCTTTCTTTGGGATTGGAATGAAAACTGACTCTGAGACACACTTAAAACTCGAAGCTTACTCTGTGTGGTAAAAAAATCGAACTACCAATGCAGGAGTTTGATTCCTGGGTTAGGAAGATTGCCTGGAGGAGGAAATGGCAACCCGCTCCAGTATTCTTGCCTGGAGAATCCCATGGGCAGAGTAGCCTGGTGGGTCACAGTCCAGGGGTTGCAAAGAGTCAGACAGGACTGAGCACACTCTCACTACATTTGAGCCCTGCGTGGCAGCTGAGGATGGAATTGATGAACAAAGCCAGGTTGTACGAAGAATGTGAGTCTCCACTGTGTTGGTGATGTGCAGCTATTGAGTGATTTTAGGCAGATGGGAATATAATGAGGTTTTTCCTTTTTGCTCTGAATTATCTATTCCAATGAATGTATATAATTGCTATACCCAGAGACATTGCACTCATGTACCCTCTATCCACAGTGTGAAATGGAATATTTCCTGCCATATCAATAAACAAGGATGTCACAGCCATCCGCGATTCTGGCCCTCCAAATGTGAATTTCTGAGCCTGTAGGGCACCCAGAAGGAACAGTGCCGGCTATCTGGCAGCCACCAGTCACTCAGACTGCATCTTCACATACATAGAAAAGTGCTAAATTCCTTGAGATATCTGATTTTCCTTAATTAGCAATCATCTTTTGATGTTCAGACTACCTGCTCCTTGCTGCAAACTTCTATATAACCTGACTTCTCTTCCACCTCTTTGAAACGGTTCTTTCAGGATCATTTGAGATGCTGCCTCCTGGGCTCGAAGTCCTAAAAATTCCCACTGAATTAAACGTAACTCTCAATTTCTTGGTTGTGACCATTTTTCAAGTCAACAACAGAGAGAAATAGAACATTAGCAGTGCCTCAGAAAACCTCTGTAGCATGATCAGCTTTTACATTTTAACAGGTTATTGTGGGGGCAGCATAGCTAATGAATTGGAAGAAGTTTCTTAGTATTGGGAAGAACAATGAACACCCACTCATCTTTCAAGCCTTGGCTAGCAAATCCTTTTTATGTAAAGTCTCCTCAATCCTGGGTTGAATCACTTCCTTGCTGTCCTTGACAAATTCTACATTTTATTGTGGCAATTAAAATCCTTTACAGTGCTTACTTGACTCTGTTGTTGTTCAGTCGCTAAGTCTTGTCTGACTCTTTTCGACCCCGTGAACTGCAGCACCCCAGGCTTCCCTGTCCTGCACCATCTCCCGGAGTTTGCTCAAACTCTTGTCTGTTGAGTTGGTAATGCTATCTAACCATCTCATCCTCTGTGGCTCCCTTCTCCAGCCCACAGTCTTTCCCAGCATGAGGGTCTTTTCCAGTGACTCATCTCTTCACATCAGGTGGCCAAAGTATTGGACTCTGCTTTTCTAAAATCCTTCATGGTGCTTACTTGACTCTGCTTTTCTATCTTCAGATATAATTCACCTACCTTACAATTCACCCATTTAAAGTGTATAATTTTACTGGTTTTAAGTACGTCCACAGGTTTGTGTAACCATCATCACCATCAATTTTAGAAGCATTTCATCACCTTAAAAAGGAGTTTTATCCTCAAGCTTTCAGTCTCTCCTGTCTCTTCAGCCTCTGTCCCTACTCTCAGCCTCAAGTAACCACTGGTCTACTTTCTGTCTCTATGATTTCCCTCTTTAGACTTTCCTATGAATAGGATCATATAATATATGGACTTCTGCAACTGACTTATTTCACTCAGTATAATGTTTTCAAGATTAATCCAAAGTGTATCATGTATCAGGACTTCCTTTCTTTTAATGACTGAATAAAATTCCATTGTATGGATACAGCGTTACATGGGTATTGCATGACCTTTTGTTCAGGTCAGCTGGCTACTCATTGCTGCTGCTGCTGCTAAGTCGCTTCAGTCGTGTCCGACTCTGTGCGACCCCATGGACGGCAGCCCACCAGGCTCCCCCATCCTGGGATTCTCCAGGCAAGAACACTGGAGTGGGTTGCCATTTCCTTCTCCAATGCATGAAAGTGAAAAGTGAAAGGGAAGTCGCTCAGTCGTGTCTGACTCTTAGCGACCCCATGGACTGCAGCCTACCAGGCTCCTCTGTCCATGGGATTTTCCAGGCAAGAGTACTGGAGTGGGGTGCCATTGCCTTCTCCCTAGTCCTCCATATTTGCAGCTCCATGATGCAATGCCCTTCACTCTCATTTTCCTCCACCATGACCTTATCCCTTCTGCAGTGTTTGGGGTAAACGTCATTGCTGTACAACGTGCTCACTCCTTCCCTGACTTCTTAACTGGCTGGGATTTCTTTTGTCTCTGAAATTCTAGAGTCCTTATTTATGTTTCTACTGCTCAGCCTTCTATTGGGAAATGTTATTCTTGCTTTCTCCCAAGGGTACCTTTGAGAACAAAGACTGTGATTTCCTCTTCCTGGGTATAATCGCCTAAGTACAATTATTGTTTGATAAATATTTAAGCAAATAATTGCTGATTAAATACGTGAACAAATATTTAAGGAAAATTGTTGGATAAATATTTGAGGTAGCAACTGCTGATTAAAGGAGTAAACAAACATGCAAGTTGTTCTTACTATGAATCACCTTTATAAAAAAGTGTGGAAGGGGTGGTAGTGTGATGGGGGCACCTTACTTTGTGTGGGCGGCTGCAATCATTACTCAGTTGTCTACTTGGAAAAGTCATTGGTCATAAGATGAATGCGGTGGGAAAGTGGCAATGACTCAGGACAAGCTCACCCAGGGAAACAGGTTTAAGCATTTGTTTTACTGAAAACTTGTCGAGAACATAATCCTTTCATATGAAAAGAAGCTCATCATCACCTCACATGTCCTAAGCAAATTTCATAACAACATCAGCAACAACAAAAACAGTCTAGTGACTTAAAACCAAGGATGTTAATAACCTTGTGTTCCCTTATAACAGGCTACAGGTTAGACAGCATCTGACGATGTGGGCCCTTTGTGAGAGGTAGTTCTAGCAACAAAGCTTCAGGGCCATGTTAGATTATTGCATTTCTCTCCACACAGAAACCCAGGGTGTGTCTAAACAGCCACCTTTTGTATTTTACTCTTGTTCTTTGTAGCACTTGGTGGTAACTAGACAGACTGTTGGAGAAGGCAATGGCACCCCACTCCAGTACTCTTGCCTGGAAAATCCCATGGACAGAGGAGCCTGGAAGGCTGCAGTCCATAGGGTCGCTGAGGGTCAGACACGACTGAGCGACTTCACTTTCACTTTTCACTTTCATGCATTGGAGAAGGAAATGGCAACCCACTCCAGTGTTCTTGCCTGGAGAATCCCAGGAACGGGGGAGCCTGGTGGGCTCCTGTCTATGGGGTCGCACAGAGTCGGACACGACTGAAGAGACTTAGCAGCAGCAGCAGCAGACAGACTGTGCTGATGTGAAATTAGCACTAATATAAGGAGCAAGAGATGCTGAGAGAAACTTCTCTAGACAGATCTTTATGTACATAAGACTTGTGTTTTCACTGTGAGGCCTAGGGATGTGGGGGGGGCGGTGTGTGTGTGTGTGTGTTAGTTACTTAGTCGTGTCCAACTCTTTGCGACCCCATGGACTGGAACCCGCCAGGCTCCTCTGTCCTTGGGATTCTCCAGGCAGGAATACTGGAGTGGGTAGCCATTCCCTTCTCCAGGGGATCTTCCTGACCCAGGGATTGAGCCCAGGTGTCCTGCATTGCAGGCGGATTCTTGACCGTGTCTGAGCCACCAGGGAAGGGATGGTGGGGTGCATGTTTTCAAATAAAAAAGTCATGGGGTTTCAATTCTGGAATTTTCACCATTCTAATTCCTGATGATGATAATGAAATATTTTGTGTTCCAGTTAAGGTATGGGTTTCAATTTCACTTGCTCCATTTAAAAATACACTTGAACTTTATATAATATTCTCATAGAAATAAGAATTTTTAGCAATTCATCATTATTTCTATGTTTACTCTTTGATATAAAGATGGTTCCAAAAATCTTTGCTTATTTGCTTTTATAAATCAGCATTTAATCTCAATATGATCACTTTTACCTTTAAGTGCATTTCCTGTGAAATAATTAGTAATTTTTTCCATTTCTTTCCTATGATAACTTTCAAATGACACCACAAATATTAAGCATTTCCAGTTTCCTTCTCTGTAGTGTTGTTGTTGTTAAGTCTATTGTGTCAGTGATGCCATCCAACCATCTCATCCTCTGTCACCTGTTTCTGCTCTCAAAAAGAAAAGACTGTATCAAACTCTTGGGAGTATGTTTTCTCAGCCTATCTTTGTTTGTCAGTTGCATCGGTCACTAGATGGCGCCAGCAGCTAAGCTGGTGAACGAAAAAGCTTTTTGTTAAAATCTGCTGCCAACCCCTGGCAGGAGTTATCATCACTCTGATGTTTTTGTTTGGAGGAGTAGCCAATAATTAGAAAGAGAATATCGCTACCTGATTTTGTTGCAATTACAGGGATATATCTTAAAAACCAAATACTTCCAGATTTTAATATTTCTATGTAAGTAGTTTTGATTGTTTTGAGGCAATTTATTCTCCACCTGTAAAGACTTTCTAGTAACTGAAAAAATAATGGATACAAGTTGTCAGAATAATTCAAACCCCTAAATGGAGACCTGGATCTGATCCCTGGGTTGAGAAGATTCCCTGGAGAAGGGAATGGTTAGTATTCAGGCCTGGAGAATTCCATGGACAGAGGAACCTGGAAAGCTACAGTCCATGGGGTTGCAAAGAGTCAGGCATGACAGTGACTCTCACTAAAAGCTAAATGTTCTTGGGCTTCTCTGGTGATCAGACAGTGTAGAATCTGCCTGCAATGCAGGAGACCTGGGTTCAATCCCTGGATCAGGAAGATCTCGTGGAGAAGGCAATGGCAACTCCAGTATTCTTGCCTGGAGAATTCCATGGACAGAGGAACCTGACGGGCTACACAGTCCATGGGGTTGCAAGAGTCAGACATGACTGAGAGACTAACACTTTCACTTTCAGATGTTCTCATGTATTGAATTTGTCAGGTAACTCAGTCTTCCTCCTCTTCCTACATCAGTTCCTCTATCCTGGAGACCGCATCTGCAGCCCTTGGCCGATTGCAAGGAGGACCTGAAATGGATAGGCAGTGTTGGCACGCACATTCGGCCGACAGTGCAGTGTGCACGAGGCTCAATCCCTCTATTTCCATACGAGCTCTGCTCAGCTGTGGACAAAAGCCATCTGATTCATCTAAGAGCTCTAGACTAGAATTAATTATGTCTAGAAATCTATATAAGGACAATCTTTTCCATATTCATGAATGACTTCCCATTTCCCTAAGATTTTCCATAATTGTCATCTAAAATGTCTCTGCTGTCTTGGGGAACCGTGTCCACAGGTGAAGTTAATCAGCCGCACACCACTCATACCCAGAGAGTGTACTGCAGCTTTGTTTCCCAGCAGTCTCCTTCCTGAGCACTGGAATGCAATCCGATGTCCTCACAGCGCCCTGTGCAGTCTTTCCACTTGGCCTTGCGCTTCTGGTTGAGCTCTTCTCCTACCTGAATACCTTATCTCTTCCCTCCACCAATGCAGTCAGCTGTTTCTCCAAGATTCACCTCTTCTTGACACCTGCTTTGGCTCCCTCAGTCTGATGTTTTATTTTGTCTTGATTCTCCTAGGACTTAGATTCTGTATTAGAATATACAGTTGAACACATTGGTCAACACTTCTCTAGATACTATGCTGAGGGATGAGGACAGAGCCCTGAATAAAAGACACATACCTCTCTCCTCACAGGCTTCCCTGGTGGCTCAGATGGTAAAGAATCCTCCTGTAATGCAGGAGACCTGAGTTTGATCCCTGAGTCAATGTGTATATATAAAATATATACTATATAATTCTACAAAGCACATATCACATACTAAGAGTATTATAATGGCCAAGTAAACTTTTAGTCCCTTTTGTGAAATTGTAAGTTAGAGCTTTTTTTTTTTTCTCTGTCACTCCAGTTGACATGTGGTCAGCACTTGGAATCTTAGTTTCTGGCCAGGGTGCCCCCTGCATTGGAAGCCCAGGCTTAACTGCTGGACCACCAAGGAAGTCCCTAGAAGCAACTTTCCATACAAAGGGAAAGAATCTTTCCTTTTCCTTTTCCTTTTCTTTTCCTTGAAAAGCTCCAGAAAAACCCTCCATTCTGGAGAGGCCCTCCTGATTCCCACTTAATTGATAGAGATGCCTCTATAGCTTGAATCTTCCCTGGTGTCTCAGATGGTGAAGAATCTGCCTGCAAGAAAGGAGACCTGGGTTCAATCCTTGGGTCGGGAAGATCCCCTGGAGAAGGGAGTGACTACCTTCTCCAATATTCTTGCCTGGAGAAGTCCATGAACAGAGGAGCCTGGTGGGCTACAATACATAGGGTAGCAAAGAGTTGGATGTTACTGAGAGACTAACGGAGAAGGAAGGCAATGGCACCCCACTCCAATACTCTTGCCTGGCAAATCCCATGGACGGAGGAGCCTGGTGGGCTGCAGTCCGTGGGGCAGCGAAGAGTTGGACACAACTGAACGACTTCACTTTCACTTTTCACTTTCATGCATTGGAGAAGGAAATGGCAACCCGCTCCAGTGTTCTTGCCTGGAAAATCCCAGGGACAGGGGAGCCTGGTGGGCTCCCATCTATGGGGTCGCACAGAGTCGGACATGACTGAAGTGACTTAGCAGCAGCAGCAGCAGCAGCAGAGAGACTAACACTTTCTATAACTTAGCTGATAGAGGTGTCTCAATGCATGGTCTCTCTTTGTGGTCTCTCATTTGTTCCAATCGTAACACGCCTTGCCTCATCACAGTAATCTAAAACGTGTTCACACAGTACCAAACAGCTCCTGGGGGTAAAACTGGCCCCAGTTGAGAGTGGCTGGCTTCACTTAAGTGTCACTGGGCATGTAGATGAGTGGTGGGCCACTTGTTGAATGACCCAGGATAGTAAAACAAGGGCAGAAGCCTAGAGAACATAGTTCTCTTCACACCTTGCTGCTGCTGCTGCTGCTGCTAAGTCGCTTCAGTCGTGTCCGACTCTGTGCGACCCCATAGACGGCAGCCCACCAGGCTCCCCTGGGATTCTCTTCACACCTTACATGTAATAAAAGAACAATAAAGACTCAGGCATAGTGGATACTAAGCTGTGAAGGACATCTTAGAGTTGATATAATTATTTGGGATTTTCTTTTTACATAGAAAAAGATAAAGACATCCCTGGCGGTCCAGTAGTTAAGACCCCGAGCAGGGTGCATAGGTTTGATCCCAGGTCAGAGAACTTAGATCCTGCATGCCTCCCTGTGTGGCAAAAAAAATAAAAATAAAAAAAGAGAAGGTTAGAGAGAGCACAGCCCCAGAGGAGACCTGTTCTTAGACAAAGAGCTGGGCTAGGACTTAAAAGTCAAAAGCCCAGCTAATTGCTGAGCCCCACATGTGTTTTTCACCTGCACTTGTAAGGTTTATCCTTCCAAGAAAAATCCCTAGCTAATTTATAGATAAGTATAGTTTAATTATTGCACAACATTATATCTTATAGTGGGAAACCACTCTGAAGCTGGAGCCGTATAGGTCAAGATAAAGTGTGAAAGGGCTTCTCAAGCCATCATTTAAATTAACATGTCCAATGACAAGATAGAGAAAGTATTGGGAAGGAATATACTGTATTTATTTGAAAATGCGTATATCTATATACGGGTATCCCTGGTGGCTCAGTCGGTAAAGAGTTCACATGCAATGCAGGAGACCCAGGTTTGATTCCTGGATGGGGAAGATCCACTGGAGAAGGAAATGGCAAACCATTTCAGTATTCTTGCCTGGGAAATCCCATGGACAGAGGAGCCTGGTGGGCTACAGTCCATGGGGTCACAAGAGTTGGACTTGACTTACCGACCAAACCATTATCACGACAGGTCATAGTGCTCAGTCATGTCGGACTCTGCAGTCCCATGGACTGTAGCCCACCAGGCTCCTCTGCCCATGGAATTTTCCAGGCAAGAATACTGGAGCGAGTTGTCATTTCCTACTCCAAGGAATCTTCTCCACCCAGGAATCAAACCCGGGTCTCTTGCATTGTCTCCTGCATTGGTAGGAGGATTCTTTATCACTAGGGCCACTTGGGAAACTCACTGCCACGATATCTATATATACATATTCAATTTGACTAATGAGAACACTGTCAGGCAATAGATAAAATTATTATGCATTTATTTTCATATCTCTATCACTGATCCAGACAGTCCTCCTCACAAAATATCCAAGGAAGAAGCAGTTATACATAACCTGGGGAGAAAGGTGAAGCCCTTAGACACACACGTCTATCAGCTTGTCCACGACTATAAACAGTCAGAGCTTGGAAAGCAGAATACCCAGGCCACTCAGGCAAGGAAGAAGCCATGTTTTAGTTTGGTAATTGCTTCTTCTTGAAAAGAATCACTCTTAAAATATTTATTTACTTATTTGGCTGCATTAGATCTTAGTTGCAGCACACAGGATCTTCGTTTGATGCATGGACTCTCTAGTTGTGACCCATGGGATCAATAGTCACGGCACGTGAGCTCAGTTGCTCCACAGCATGTGGAATCTTAGTTCCCTTACCAGGGATTGAACCCAAGTTCCCTGCATTGCAAGGTGGATTCTTAACCGCTGGACTGCCAGGGAAGTCCCAAATCACTCTTTTAAAATAAATTGAAATCTGAGTTTCAATCCTAGGTCAACCAGTGTCTGAAAATAACAGAAAGAAGGAAATGAAAAAGAATCCCTTTATTATTCCCACAGTGGGATGTTCTAGGATTTCCTTCCCTGAGAATCTTTCAACGCAGAGCAGACAGCCAGCTGTCTAGGCTGATGTGACTGGGCGCCTGCCTGGAGGAAGAGACATGGTCAGGCAATTTAGGGATTCCTGTAGCTTCCTGATTTTAGGACATTCTCTGTCTTCTCAGAGGTCTATGTTATTGAATGAGAATGAAGAGCATAAGGAAGAGTTCTCAAGGGGCAGAGTAAATTCTGGTCATGCGAAGTGAAAGTGAAAATGTCGCTCAGTTGTGTCCGACTCTTTGTGATCCCCATGGACTGTAGCCTGCCAGGCTCCTCTGTCTGTGGAATTCTCCAGGCAAGAATACTGGAGTGGGTTGCCATTCCCTTTTTCAGGGGATCTTCCCAACCCAGGGATCCAATCCGGGTCTCCTGCACTGCAGGTAGATTCTTTACTGTCTGAGCCTCCAGGGAAGCTGCATGCTCCCCCAGCCACCCCACCGCCCCCCAAAAAACAATTAAGAAATTTAAAAAATGAACACATAAAAAAAATCTCTTCTGCAAATCCATCTTAAATCCTTAGTTACAGACACTCGTAGATGTTAGGTCATGAGGCAAAGGGAAAACAAAGATGCTTAGAAGTGGACCCGTCCTTCCAAACAAAGGTGTTATTCAAAAAATAATAATTTAACTTTAATGCCCCTTTGGCATCTTTTCTGCTGCCTTCTCTAAATTTAGGATGCCCTAGGATAAACATGTTTCCGTGCTCATTACACTCAAGTTTAACTTCAGATCTCCAGGTCTCATTGGCACAATGAAGCTGCTGTTAATGGCAGAGACACACAGGCACCTCCTGCCCATCCAAAAGCTCTGGTCCCTTTAAATCCCTTCCATCTGCCTAAGGGGACCTCAGAGGCTCTTCTGCACTCCCCCATGAAGAGTATGACTCTCTCCACATCTGCCCTATGAAATGTATTATTCTCTCTCTCACTCCTGATACAGCATTCCCTGATCCCTGTGTTGGCTGCCTTCAGCTCTAAGTTCCTTTTCCCAGGGCTTTTAAAGTTTTTATTTCTTTGACCTCAGCTTTAGTAGAGACTCTGATTCTATTTGGAGTGCTATGATCTCAGTTGCCAGATTTAGCAAATAAAGATACAGGGTGCCCAGTTCAATTTCTATTTCAGATAAATAATAAATAATGCTTTCACTTCATACCTCAAATATCACATGGGACATAATTCACTAAAAAATTATTTGTCATTTATCTGAAATTGAAATTGAACTGGGCATCATGTATTTTATCGGATAATCCTAGCTCCACCCCTGAAAGTGAAAGTGTTAGTCTCTCAGTTTCATTGGACTCTTTGTGATCCTGTGGACTACAGCATGCCAGGCTCCTCTGTCCATGGAATTCTCCAGATAAGAATACTGGTAGCCAGGGATTGAACCTGAGTCTTCTGTGTCTTCTTCCTGACCCAGGGATTGAACCTGAGTCTTCTACGTGTCCTGCATCGGCAGGCAGATGCTTTACTGCTGCACCATCTGGGAAACCCTTTTCATTTATGTGGGAGATTAACCACCAGCCCAAGAAAGAGACCTAAAGCTCTAAGATCAGGAGGTTTCCCAGAGGCAACCACACTAATGTACTTAACCTCCAAGTCAACAAGCCCCCTGTGCTCAGACATTCCAGGTACCCTTCGAACCCCCTACTTGTGACAGAGCAGAAAACCGTGGATGACCAGACATTTCTGAATAGCCTCTGTACAAGAGTCAGAAGACAAAATATACCCATTTAAGAAAAAATAAGAAAAAATCAGAAGAAGCCAATTATTTTAGGGCAAAAAGTAAAGCCCTGCTAACTAACTATAGAAATTAAATCTAATACATAGTATCAGAAAGCAGATCAGTGGTTGCCTAAGACCAGGGGTGGGGGCAGAGATTAACTGGAATAAAGCTCAGGAATCTTTGGGAGGGTGATGACAGCGTTCTGTATTTTGATTACAGTGGTGGTTACTCGGGTGTATACATTTGTGAAAACTCATTTAACGGTGCACTTACAGTGCTGCATTTATTGTATTCAGAATGAAGAGCGTTACCTGCCATATCAGTAAGCAAAGGATGTTGTTGTTATCAGGCCACTGCAGTCCACCCCCATGGTGAGCTCTGAGGGAACTTAGGGTGGAGACAAAAGGGCCGCCCACTCCCAAGCCCTTAGCCACTGCAGCCAGCCCCAACAGTGCACCCTGAGGGGGACTCAGGACGGAAGAGAACAGGGTAATGGCCCTAGATAGTGAAGGTGCATATCAAGGGAATGATTTCAGTGAGCCCAGATGACTGCTTCCTCCCACACAGAGAAAGCTGCTCAATTCAGTAACCTGAGATATTTGAAGAAGAAGGGTAAAGTCACTCAGCTGTGTCTGACTCTTTGGGACCGCATGGACTGTAGCCTACCAGGCTCCTCCGTCCATGGGATTTCCAGGCAAAAATACTGGAGTGGGTTGCCATTTCCTTCTCCAGGGGATCTTCCCAACTCAGGGATCAAACCCAGGTCTCCCGCATTGTAGGCAGATGTTTGTACCATCTGAGCCACCAGGGAATACAAACAATGATCTTTTGATGGTCCTGCTCTCTTGTCTTTGTTGCAAAAACCCCAGTGTATGCTGGCTCCTTCCTTGCCACCTCTGAGCAATCCCTCTGAGCAGAGAGGCTCCTTCCTGGGCTTGAAGTCGTCAGAAAGACTACAAATAAAGTATAATTCTCAACTTTTAGGCTATGCACTTTTTTTTTCAGTCAACAGTATGTAAATGATACTTTAATAAAGTTTCCTTTCAAAATCCCTGTTATTAGTAACTAACATCCTAAAAAGGGTAAGAAGTTATTGCATCCATGAAGCAAAAATGAGATGCTATATAAAGGTGAAGGAGGGGCATTCAGGGGGGAAAAAAGAACTCTTGGATGTTAAAAAGTCAAAATGAAAAAAGAAAGTTGAAATTTTCCATAAAGTAGAGCAAGAAATAATGAAATAAAAAACAGGAGAGGAAAAAAAAAATAAGACAATTAAAGGACCTAGGTATTTTAATACCCAAATAGTAGAAATTCCATAAAGAGAGAATGTAGACACTAGTGAGAAAAATAATAATTCATGAAGACATTATAGACCTGAAAGACATGAGTAGACAGTGTCTACTGAAAAAAAAAAAAAAAGGACAGCCTAAAAATGGAGTTATGTTTTATTCAGTGGACAAATCTGAGGACTTAAGCCCAGGACACAGAATCTCAGATGATTCTGAGAGACTGCTCTTTTTACTGAAAGACGTGGTGGACCTGGCTGCTTTCCTCCTAAAAGCCAATACACAGTCCCTCTATACCCGATGGTTGTTGTTGTTCAGTCTCTAAGTTGTGTCAGACACAACCCTGTGGGCTGCAGCACACCAGGTTTCCTTGTCCTTCACTATATCCTGGAGTTTGCTCAAACTCATATCCATTGAGTTGGTTGGAGATGCTATCCAACCATCTCATCCTCTGTCGTCCCCTTCTACTTTTGCCTTCAGTCTTTCCCAGCATCAGTGTCTTTTCCAATGAGTCAACTCTCTGCATCATTTGGCCAAAGTATTGGAGTTTCAGCTTCAGCAACAGCATCAGTCCTTACAATGAATATTCAGGGTTGATTTCTTTTAAGATTGACTGGTTTGATTTCCTTGCAGTCTGTTGTGAGACAGGTTAGTTTTTGTTTTTGTTTTATCATATCTGGTACACACCTGAAATCTGGTCTGCACATCAGTGTTGCCAGATGTCCCCACAGTGGTGAACCCTGTGTTTCCCAGAACTCACTTATGACTTTGCCCACTGACTTCCTCAGAAGCAACTTTTGGAAACTGTCAAAAATTGAAACCAGACTCACAGACTCAGGACAGTTTATCTGTTCCTGGAAGCTCCTTCCTGACAGTGGCAATATTACCTTTTTCTTACACAGCTAGATTTGAGCTTGCTGCTCACTTTTTCAAAAATAAATAGTTACCACTTAGGGATGCATGTGTAAGTGCTAGAATTTTAAAGAAAAGCAGAAGAATGATTAACACAAAAGTCAAGATGGCAGCTACCTTTGAAGGGGGAGGAAGAGGCATAGTATCAACGAGGGATATACAGAAGCTGCTAAGACAGAGTGGTGTTGTAGGACCTAACCTATAGAGTACATACATGGTTGTTTACTTTATGTATATTTTGGGCATGTGTATGTTTTTATTTTTTTTAATTGGAGGATAATTGCTTTACAATGTTGTGTTGGTTTCTGCCATACAACAATACGAATCAGTCACAATTATATATATATCCCCTCCGTCTTGAGCCTCCCTCTCCCCTTTCATCCCACCCCTTAGGTCATCACAGAGCACCAGGCTGGGCTCCCTGTTTTATATATCAACTTTGAGAAGTTCAAAGTCATTTTTATCCCAGATCCTTTATTTTTGATAAGGATTGATTTTATTTTGTTCTCTAAAAGCTTGTAGAAACTTCTTTCTTTTTTCCCTCTAGCATATCAAAAGTTCACAGTGATAGTCTTTGATGTAGCTTCCCGTACAGAAGCATAAACGTCGATGCTAATCTCTTCTTCCTCCACTATGTTGTCACGTCCGTTCTCTGCATCTGCATCTCCATTTCTTCCCTGTATATTTTATATATTACTTAAATTGTACATATATACTTGTTCATATACATGATACAATTTGTAATTAGCAACATGCTGCTGCTGCTGCTGCTGCTGCTGCTGCTGCTGCTGCGTCGCTTCAGTCGTGTCCAACTCTGTGCAACACCATAGACGGAAGCCCACCAGATTCCCCCATCCCTGGGATTCTCCAGGCAAGAACACTGGAGGGGGTTGCCATTTCCTTCTCCAATGCATGAAAGTGAAAAGTGAAAGCAAAGTCGCTCAGTCGTGTCCGACTCTTCGCCACCCCATGGACTGCAGCTTACCAGGCTCCTCCGTGCATGGGACTTTCCAGGCAAGAGTGCTGGAGTGGGGTGCCATTGCCTTCTCCGATTAGCAACATATCCCATGGCAAATGTATTACGCCTTGCAAACTGTAGCTGTTACATGTTAACTGTTAAAATGTTCAAGTACAGCTCACATCTTTCCAGATGCCCTGTGAGTTTCTATAGATGTGAAAGCCTTGACTAGCAGGATAGCTACAAATCATGTTTCAGACATTTTATCTTCAGATATGTTGACTGGCAACATTTAAAAGTTGCTAAAGACTTATAATTGATTTCAAATGATAAATATTCAAGAAGACCTTTCCTTCTTTTCTGTCAGTTCGCCACTATAAACAAACAACATGGTAATTTAATTTTAATTGATCAATATATTTATGTTTCAGATGATAAAACTGGTTTGTAATTTCCAATGACATTCTTTTCCCAGAAATTCTTTATTGACTGGTAAGACCTAGAAATGTCTCAATCATTCTTCCCCAGTCAGTGGAAACCAAGAGAAAAGAGACTGCACAGGCTCTTAGAGAACCTTGACCAGGCTGATGGCGTGTGTAGTGGGAGAGACACATGAGATGTTACTGAATGATTAGCTTGAGTATTGACGGTCTGGAGAATGGTGAGAAAATGAATTTCCACATCTCTGTTGAAAAAAAAATCAAAATTTATTGGTTTGGTTGCTGGGCTCATTCAAGTCCTATACTAGTTAAATTTAGAAAAATGCTTTACCATGCTACTCAAAGAAGGAAGCCCTGACTGAGAGAAAGTAGGTGGTAGTTTGCTATCTCTGTTTTCTAATCTGGAAGATGGAGCACCAAAGACTGTAATATCAGATTCATCTACTCTAATAAGGTTGTTCATTGTGGACTCCTTGCTTTAAAAGACATTGTTAAGAAGATATTAAATAATAAAGCTATTTGAAAGCTAATTTCAAGTCTTTCATAGAATTTCTATAATTGCAACTCATCAGGAAGATGACAAGTGTTTAAATGAATGCTAAAAACCTAATATGCCTTGGATTTCTAATAGAGTGTAGGTTCTTACTCAATGCCGACTTGTATTTAGGAGGACAGGCAGCTAAGCATTCTCCTTGCACCCACATTGAAAGAATACTTCTCCAGTTAGCCTTGAACCAAAGGCTTATTTTGAATAAAGGATAAAAACAAAAGCAAAGTAAAACTATGATCTAATTTTCCTGCTACGGTACATACTGACATTGAGCAGACTAAAATTAACTCCAGCTAATTTTCAAGTAAGGGAGGAGTGCTTTTATGCTTCTCTAGACAATTTAGTTTCTTGGTTCTCTTTGCGAGTTCCTCCCAAATTTTAAGTTGCCATTGTATTATAACTTCAAGAGTCGAAAAATGGCTGTCTCAACAATTGTATACATGTGGCCTACAATTTTCTCAGAATATGATCAAGGGCATTTTCTGAACCCAAATAGAAAATTCAACTTCTGGTTGAATATACTGCTTAATGCAATATATTTTCCATAGTCTTTTGATGGAGTTTTCTTTTCCCCTCTGTAATAAGCTATGATCCTTGTGTTCATTTAAAAAACTTAGATAGTATGTCTGGTGGTTATTCTTAATGTTGAAGACTCTATCAGTACCTTTTATGTTTATTTTTATTTTTTTAAATTTTATTTTATTTTTAAATTTTACATAATTGTATTAGTTTTGCCAAATATCAAAATGAATCCGTCACAGGTATACATGTGTTCCCCAAAAAGGGCTCCCCCTGTTGCTCGGCAGTAAAACAATCCACCTGCATTGCAGGAGACTCTGCAGGGGATGTGGGTTTGATCCCTGGGTCGGGAAGATCCCCTGGAGAAGGAAACAGCAACCCACTCCAATATTCTTGCCCAGGAAATCTCATTGGCAGAGGAGCCTGGAGGGCTACAGTCCACTGCGTTGCAAAAGAGTCAGACACAACTTAACGACTAAACAACCACAACCTTTAAGAAATGTTTATTTAGGGTATCCAAAAGGATACAAAGCAACTAATATGATGAGCACCAATGTACCTGGCTTAAATAAAAAGCATAGTCAGTAGAATAAGTTTCTGCCATTTGGGGATTTCATCTCCTTTTCTCCTTTTCATTTTAGGTGGGATTAGCTATGCAGAACTATCACCTAGTTATTTTGATCATATATTCATTCAGTAAGTATTTTAGAGTAAAAACTGTAGAAGGTATGGGTGGTCCTCTGAGCCTAGTGGGAGAGAGACCTACATTAACAAATAATTATGATGCCACAAGTCTTTACAAAGGAGACAGTTAAAAAAAAAAACAAAACCAGATAGACAAGGAAATAGAGAAGAAAAACACTGACTTATTTAGAAAATGATTTTAGGCATGATGCTGAAATGAAAGAGGAAGCGAAGTCAAGAGAAAATAAGAGACTTCCCTGGAGTCCAGTGGCTAAGACTCTGTACTCCCAATGATTAGGCTTGTGTTCAATCCCTGGTCAGGGAATTAGATCCCACATGCTGCAACTAACACTCAGTGCAACCACATAAATAAATATATGAGAAAATAAAAGTCAAGTTTGTCTATCAAGTCTAATATTTTGTGACTAACTAGATTCCTGAGTTTAGGTCCCAGCCCCACCATTTACCAGATGTGTATGTCTTAGACAAGTCAGGTAAACTCTCTAAGCCTTAGTCTCCTAATAAAATAGAAAAAAAAGATAACTGTGCACACCTCTTAGAGTTATTGTGAATAAATCTATTTGTTGCTGTTGTTCAGTCACTCAGTCATGTCCGACTCTTTGTGACCCCATGGACTGCAGCACACCAGGCTTCCCTGTCCTCCACCATCTCCCAGAGTTTGCTCAAGTTCATGTCCATTGAGTCAGTGATGCTATCTAACCATCTATTGTTCATTTGCTAAGTCATGTCTGACTCTTTGTGATCCCATAGACTATAGCCCACCAGGCCTTCTGTTGATGGGTTTCTCCAGGCAAGAATACTGGAGTGGGTTGCCATTTCCTTCTCCAATCCAACCGTCTATGAACATATGTAAATTGCTGAAAGAATTCACTGCCACTCAGTTGACAGTAAATATTAGTCGAGGGTCATTCAGTCATAATGCATGGAGCAAAGTAAAGTTTTCTTCGTGCCCAACATGAGGACTTAACTCTGAATTTCCTAATTTTATCTGAATAATCTGGAGACAGATATTACCTGCAAAACCACGTATTCAGTCACTTTGAGGCTCCATGATTTTTTGTATCTATTGAGGATTTTTGACTTCAGCTGCATATTTGAGTCGGATGTCAAGCCCCATGAAACTTCTAATTTTGTTCCTTTTGTAGGATGTCAGAACATTTGTCCACTGTGCCTCATAGGCACTTTAATCTCTGCTCCACTTTCTGAGTCTTTTATATCTCATTCTGCCTCTGGGAATGGCATTTTCTCCCTTTCCCTTTCGATATCATTGTTGGAGCCTTGTGTCTAACTGTACTCAAAACTTCCTATCTTCACACGGGCTTCTTTGGTTTTTGAATGCCATTATTGGGAAGATGAAGGAGATAAATATAGAACTTCCATTTTCTTTTCATGTGGAAGTCTCGAGAGCCTCAACCTTGGGCAATTGTCAGCAGTAGGCTTTTTGCATTCTCTGTGCTTTTATTAAACCCAGACCTCTCTGGTGTGTGAGTGAAACAGCCACTGGCAGAGCTCTAGGCAATCTTTCCACAATCCCCCCTATTCTCTCCCCTTCCTGGGCACACCATCACCCTATTGGAGTGGGATTCAGGGTAGGGAAAGAGAGCATAAGAATAATTTATCTGTGGAATAAGAAGGGAAGGACTTGGGAAGGAATGTGAGGGGAAGAGAGGAAGGAGGGAGAATGGAGCAAGAAATCAACATGTATACACACTGCATCATACCCAGGGGACTGTGCTTTAAACACGTGATCTCCAGTCTTCCTCTGTAGGTGTGCATGTGAGGGAAGGAGGGGCTAAGCTGTAGTGTGAGAACCTCTTTAGCAAGTACAGGACTTCACAAGCTCTCTTTGGAAAGTAGATGGGGCAATTCTTGGTGGTCTAGGCTTAGAGAGTTTGGTTAGGACTTCATGGTTTCACTACAGAGGGCACAGGTTCAATTCCTGGTCAGGGAACTAAGATCCTGAAAGTTGTACAACGGTGGCCAAAAAAAGAAAAAGAGGAAGAAAGAAAGTAAATCGATATTTTGGAGATGGGAGAAGACACACTTACACACACAGGTGTTTTGTAATATTGTTTCCAGTTGTTGGTAAGAGTATTTAATGAAAGCCTTGGATTCTGAAATATTTGTTTTTAAATAATAATAGTAGCAGCAATAATAATAGACATTTGTTTTCACTTCAATTTAACTGCAAGTAAAATAGACTCTGAGAATTATCTACATTCATTAACTCATTGTCAGTCTTCGAAAGAATTGAGGAAGTGCTCATGATGTATAAAGAAGAACAGTGTGCTGGAGGTACACACCATTACAAGTACCACAATCCATTGTACTAGACCTAAAATCTGTAGTTCTGAAAATAAAGTTAACTATGTAGTCTGAGAAGCGCAGCACTGAAGGAATGAAATTTGATCAGGGTGTGGATGGTGGCTCATAGGTAGGCAGGCAGGAGGGAAGAAAAGAACTTCGGTAGACAGAGAAAAAATCCAAACTAAAGTCAGCGATTTTGGAATCACTTGAAATGGAGGGCTCTGTGCTATAGTCTGTGTTTAAAAATATACCAAATCACACACACACAGCAAGCCCATTATTATCCTCTAACTGTGACTCCATGATAGAGAACCAGTATATGTAATTTTTTATTTGCTGTTTATAGAATTAGCACTCTGAACAAAGGCTACTGAGTCATGGGTTAGGCTGCGAGCTTCCTGTGAGTAAGAGTGAGTGAGCGCTAGATTATCGGTGTTAAACTGAAGAATATGACTATTAAAAGACAGTGGTTGGGGTGTTTATTTTGCTACTGTCTGAAGGCTCTACAGTGAAGAGTGTATGTACTTACTCCCTGAATGTTTCTCTCTTTCACTTATCTCAATTTCCTGGAACCCGATACTGATCCTTAAAAAAAGCAAAGAAAATCTATGCCTATGGCTGAAAGATATTCTTATGCTACTCCTTAATATTCGCTTGGGAGAAATATTCAGAGAAGTTTCAAAAATATAATTGTGCTCCAAGGGAACTCAATTATATTTTTGAGACATTCTTATGGAGATTACTTTCCATATCAAATATAGCATTTAGCATTTGATCAGAACTAAGGGTACTATCTTGCCTCGCAAACACAAAAGCCAAGACACAAGGACAGTTATGAATATGCTACTTGATGTTCTGTGGCAAGTAGAGGTTTGTATGCAGCCTGGATGCAAGCCAGTGAGAAACTCCCAGGTTAGCCTGATACAAGGAAACAAAGAGCAGTGGGTTTTGCATCAGAAGACAGAGAGCTCCAGTCCCAACTCTGGCGCTGTCCTGTCCTTAAGCTTCTTACCATGTCTGTTTCTTATATCAAACAACAGGAGAAGTCTTTCCTCATGGCACAGTTGTGGGGCTTGTAAGTCACATGCGTGAAAATGCTGCAGAGACGATCAAGTGCCAGACAACCGAAGTTTAACGTTGTGGTGATTACAAGGGGCTCAAGTGAACAGTACTCAGACTAGCACTTAAGGCAACCCTGGCAACTACAGAATTTCTAGCATCTTTAGCCTCTGTCTGATGGACACACTGCTGAGGTCTGAGTATTTGAAACAGCAGGGTTGAAAACTGTTAATGGATTTTGCTACTTTGTAGAGTTTAAAAACTATGCTTGTTAGAGTTGTTTGTAACTGCATTATACCATTATTAATTGATTTTTGAAACATATAACAGTGATTAGTATGAATTATTTTCAGTCTGAAAGATAATATGCTCATAGCCATGTGATTCTGTCCCAGGGAGAAAGTGTCCTCAACATGTGAGTTATCACCAGCCCTCAATGCTTTTGCATGAAAAAGTGATGATACCAAAAGGCAGAGACCTGTAAGAATATACATTTATTGGTCGTGTGGAAGCTAGCATCCTAGTAACTGAATTGACTGTTGTTCTTTAGTTGCTAAATGCTGTCTGGCTCTTTGCGATCCCATGACTGTAGCCTGCCAGGCTTCTCTGTCCACGGGATTTCCCACCTAAGAATACTGGAACAGGTTGCCATTTCCTTCTCTAAGGGATCTTCCCAACCCAGGGATTGAACCTGCATCTCCTTCACTGCAGGCAGATTCTTTACCACTGAGTCACCTGGGAAACCCAATTGAATTAGTTATCATGTAATTAATACCACATTGGTGAGGATATGGAGAAAAGGGAACCCTTCTATGCTGTTGATGGGAATGTAAATTAGTGCAGCTACTGTGGAGAATATTATGGAGGTTTCTCAAGAAGTAAAAATAGAACTACCATATGACCCAGCAATTGTATACATGGGTATATATCTGAAACAAAAACAAAAACACTAATTCAAAAAGATACATGTACCCCAATGTTCATAGAAGCATTTTTATAATTGCTGAGATGTGGAAGCAATCTAAGTGTCCATCAGGGATGGATGGATAAAGCTGTGGTATATATATATATATAATGGAATATTACTCAGTCATAACAAAAAAAATGTAATTTTACCACTTGCAGCAACATGGATGGACTTGAAAAGTATGATGCTAAGTGAAATAAGTCAGAGAAAGACAAATACTGTATGATTTCATTTATGTGTGAAATCTAAAAAAATACATCAAGCTAGTGAATATAACAAAAAAAGAGGCAGACTCACAGATCTAGAGAACAAATTAGTAGTTACCAGTGGGGAGAGCTGAAAGGGAGAAGGGAAATAAGGGTAGGAGATTAAGGAGTACAAACTATTATGTATAAAACAAGATACAAAGATGTATTGTACAACACAGGGAATATAGCCAATATTTTATAACTTTTAAAAAGTGAGTCATAATATTGCACACCTGTAACTTATATGATGTTGTACATCAACTAGTCTTAGAAAATAAATAATTAAAAATAAATAAAATTACCTCTTTATTTCTGCACTATCAATGACTACTCTTATGGATAGAAGAAAAACAATGAACTAGTATTTGGGTTCTTTCCTGCTGTTGCTGTTGTATTAATACATGAGAGTATGATGCCATATTTATGTACACTAGACCTTGAGCCACCTTCTGAAGAATCCACAGATCCTTCTGGGTTCAGATACCACATATTGTGTTAACTGCATCATTGGTGACAATTCTAAATAAAATGCTGCTGTTTCAATAAGAAATCACGGTGTCCTAGCCCTCTACAGCAAAAGCTGATAGAACCTTCTTCAGAAGCAACAAGTACATTGTAAAAGTTTGCTATATATAGATATTTTATTATGCATTAAATTAGATAGCATTGATACTGTGCCTTATAATTAGGTGCAAATCAAATGCTAAAGAACAATACATACCTTTCCAACACGATCCAATTAATTCTAAATCTGCTGATTATAGTCTCATGTATTAAGGACTTTTTCCCATTGCATTAAATAAATGCATTGTTAAAGACTGTCTCCCCAGATAGATCAAACATCATTTATTAAGTTTCATGCACAGCTATCTAAATGGAGGGTAATGAGCTTGGAGTCGGTGTCAGATTTCCTACTGTTTCTCAGCTTTCTGTGGGTGATGTGTCTGTCTCTTTGTGTACAGTCTGAATGTGCTTTAGTTTTTCTTGTTCCTGACCATAGCCTGCATACTGTTCATGTAGCTCAAATACTCTCTCCTGAAGTTTGGGCACAGCAGCTGTCTGTTACCAATTTCTGTCTCAGGGTGATCGGTCAGAGAGACTGGAGACAGAGAAGGCCATGACGCTCATGTTTGGGGTGTTCCTGCTTGTTCAGGAAGAACCATGACGTCCTTATGTGCTATTGATTAGGACTATGACTTAATTCTCTATTTACTAACAATGGAGTTTAGAGATGTCCGTATTTTTGCAGGTGTCTTTAAAAAATTTTTTTTATTGCATGATATTTGCTTTACAATATTGTGCTGGCTTCTGCCATACATGGACATGAATGTATCAACATGCTTTTGCCTGTTCAGGAAGCACCGTGATGTCCATACGTGCTGTATATTAGGATGATGACTTATTTCTCTGTTTACTAACACTGGAGGTTAGAGATGTCTATACTTCTTAATAGGTGTCTTAAATTCTTTTTCTCACTGATGCACATTGTTATCAAATTAACACATAAAGAGTGTAAATTGCCCCCACAGCACTGCAAAAACTTGGACGCTTTTCAATACTTCCCCCCCCTCCACCCCGACTCTCTTCCCCTGTAATCAGAGAGATGGAAAACAGGGTCAGTGTTCTCGAGTTCCTGAGAGTCCTTCACGGAAGGCTTCCTATCTGTATTAGAATCTCCACATTCTCGTGAAACTGGCTTCTTGCTTCACCTGTTCTGTTGCTGGAGAAGGCCCAGATGTTCCTGTGAAGAGTCCTTTCTGACTTTCAAAAAGTAGCGACTGACTCGACAGAGTCATGATGCAGTGGATCAGGGCTGGCTCTAAAAGCATTTAAGCCCCTCACCGTCTTGGATCCTGTATGCTCTTGTCTGGCTGAGATTCCTGTGCTGTAAAGTGCTAAGACAAAAAGCACAGCCCACACAGCAAGGGCTTTCATAGGCAGGTAATTTATTTTGGGAGTAAAGCCAGGGAATGGAGTGGGATGGTGGCGGATGGGGGTGCAGATAAAGAAACTGCAACAGGGAAGGAGGAAAAATCCATCCAAGTGTGATTTGTGAGTTGGCTGTGTTGTAGGCTTGATCCTGCTAGCATCATATGAGCAGTTGTATAGAACCTGTCTCGGTGTTATTCATCTGGGGGACTGAGGCTGCAAGGCATGAGTGTGAGGCATCTAGGCACCCCATGGAGTCCTTTATTCACAAAATGCTCCCAAATACCCTGAGACAATGTCCAGTCTTAGAGCAACACTCCTGATTTCCTACATGTCAAGTAAAAGGAAAGTGCTTTCCTTGGCAGTTCATTGCACATGGATTAGATTATATCACATCTCCATTACTATTAAGGTTGTTGTTGTTAGAATGAATTGAATTCTGGAATATATCTTAGTTATCTAATTCCATCCTTTCGTTTTTCTAATGAGAAAACAAAGCCTTAGAAAGGTAAGCACATGTTAAGTCACTTTGTGGTGTCTGACTCTTTGTGACCCTATGGACTGTAGCCTCTCTAGGCTCCTCTGTCCATGGGATTCTCCAGGCAAGAATGCTGGAGTGGATTGCCATGCCCACCTCCAGGGTATCTTTCTAACCCAGGGGTCGAACCCACGTCTCCTGCATTGGCAAATGGCTTCTTTAGCACTGAGCCACCAGGAAAGCCCCTAAACCTTCCTTACACTGCACCTTTTTCTAAGACACTGTAGCAACACCTTCTTTTTTCTCTTTTCTTTGGAGATCAGACCTACATTGCTATCTGACAACTCATGCACCTGTACAAACTGCTACCGCCTATTTTCTCAAGAAAAAAAAAAAAAAAAAAGCATTGTACATTTAATTCCATCTTGGCATTTACTTCTCAAAGAAGTCAGATGTACTCTCCATGTCATAACTAAGATTTCCCCCAAGTATCAATTCTTTCTGGATATGCCTATCTAGTGATGAGATTCATTATTTTTGAACTGGTAATTTCCTTTAATTCATAGCCAGAAAATTTAGAGCTACAGAGATAGTTGGAGAACTGGCCCAGAGTTTTTTCAAAATGTACACCAATTGCATTAGAACCAGCTGTGGTGCTAATTAAATGTATCTCAGACCTGCCTTCTGAAACTAAATATCTGAGGATGGGACCTAAAAACCTAAATTTTAAGACTAGCTCCCAGGGTATTTTTCACTTCATTTTATGGAGAATCACTGCTCAATTTCATGTAAATTGGAAATCCAGTGAAAGAAAGAAAGAAATCCAAATGACCCAACCAATTAAAGCTGGAGTTCAGCCTAAAACATTGGTCTCCAAATTCCAACATAGGCAAATTAGGTATTTACCATATATAATATACCATATTATGACAACCACATCTCAAAACCGGAAAATTCCTCCTTCAGACTCTTGGATGAATTGAGTAATCAGAATTTATAGGAAAAGATCTTTGACCCTTCAGCACACAGGACATCTATTATTATCTTAAAAAATCTGACAAATATTGGTACATTTTCAAAGACTTGGTCAAGGTGATACCCAACAGTTATGAGCAATCAATTGGAAAGACAAAAATGATCATTTTTTCCTGAAGCCATAAATCTAAAAATTTCACAGCTACATACTACGGATTAAAGAAGAGTTTTAAATTATATCTGTGGGAGTATATTGGAATAGGCTTTTGAGTGATTCATTTTTCTGATGCTTATTTTAAATATATGAAATAATGAGGTCATGAAGAAATTGGTCTAATTATGGTGACCAGTTTAATGACTCAATTAGATTTGGTTAGTGACATTTATAACCCCTGTAGAAAAATAGTATATAAATTGAAAAGAATCTTGATTGAAGAAATAGCTCATTAAAACAAAAGAAAACAAACAGAAAAAGAAAAAATGAACAGGAACAAAGCTGCTGCTTATCAGAAGTGTGCATAAATGAGAGATAAGGAAAAGCTCCAATACTTTGGCCCCCTGATGTGAAGAGCCTACTCACTGGAAAAGACCCTGATGCTGGGAAAGAGTGAGGGCAGGAGGAGACCAGGGCAACAGAGGATGAGATGTTATCACCAGTTCAATGGACTTGAGTTTGAGCAAGCTCCAGAAGATGGTGAAGGACAGGGAAGCCTGGTGTGCTGCAGTCCATGGGGTTGCAAAGACAGACACGACTTAGCGACTGAACAATAGAAGGGCCAAATCACGAGTTTGGACACATATACATGAAGTAAAAATGGGAAGTCATTTGACATGGGAAGTCAAAATCGGTGACAAACTGAAAAAAAAGTATAATCAGTAAACACAAAGGTCATACATGAGTAGTAAAACTGCAAGTCCTGTGCAAGTTAATAGTTTATCATCAACATTAGATTAGCTTATACGATTAATATTTTGCTCGACTGATCTCCAAACTTGAAATGGAATAGTTAAAGGCATTCATTGTGGTGGCCCCTGGCACACATTGACAGGAATCAGCGAAGGGTGCACATGTGTTCCCCTATCCTGAACCCCCCTCCCACCTCCCTCCCTACCCCACCCCTCTGGGTTGTCCCAGAGCACCGGTTTTGAGTGCCCTGCTCCACCACAATATCGTAAAGAAATTATTCTCCAATTAAAATAAATAAATAAAACTTAAACAAACAAAGAATTCATTGTTACAAATGGCAGAGAGAAGTGGGTTTACGACAAAAATGTAATTGTATTGGGCTTATTTATCCTAAAAGCGTAAAACACAAATCAGCTTTTATCATGAAGAAAATGCTAATTGTTGAAACAGGACTTAAAGATATTAATAAAAGAATTTAAATTATAGAACATTTATGGGAGTAGAAAATTTAACAGTGAGAAAGCTTCTGGATAAGACTATAAGCTTCATAAAGATAGATCACATTTCTTTCTTTCACCCATGTGTAACTCGGATGAATGAAAAGGGCCTAGTGCATAAGAAGCAAACAGTGATGAAATGAATGAACAAATACGTATTTTTAATCATTGGAAATCCAGGAGAGTTTGGGTGTTTACCATGACAAGAAGCCTTTAAGTAAAAATTAATTCAGGTCCTTTTATACATCTGATTCTGTGGTATAAGTTAAAGCCTGTGCCTGAAGGGTGTGTTTAATCTTATTGGTCTAAAAACTTACTCTGCTGGGTTCTGTTCTTCATTTCAGATAAGGGGAATCAGGGAGAGAGAAGTGGAAAGATAAAGTAGAAAAAACTTCAGTCCTAGCAAGGACATTCATGGATTTAGAAAATGTTAATTACTGCAGAAATTTGTTGCAGTAACAACAGCAGGAGTGTGGAGAGGAGAGTGTGAAAAAACCAGCCAATTTTTTACAATGTTTATTAATAATTCTCTCGTACCATGGGGTTTTACCATGTCAATTAGCTAATAGTAAAAAGATAACTGCAAGAGGGATGAGTCCAGGTCACAACTAAAGTTGATTTTATTTTTTATACAACTGTGTTTTAAATGGAACTATAATCTCTAATAGATATTTATCATTACTAGCTTCTCTCTCTGTACATATGTGTATAGTATACACCATCACTACACTTTTCCAATCTAACACAATTGCTGGGTGCTTACTACTTTTAGATATTTGTGCTTTCTGAATTGAAAACTTTGGGGAAAAGAATCCTTTCACAGAATCAGATTCCCTTTAGGTGTATCCAGGTTGCAAAAAGCACTCTATTGAAGAATGTATTCATGGAGTGCTTGTAGCCAGTCTCTATCTGATTATCTGATCTTGGCAGAACAATTAAAATGAACAACTACTGTAGCCTAGCTCTGGGAATTGAGAGAGTCAAGTCTGGCCAAGACATCCAGAGAATGGATCAGTTCTGGAAAATTGATGCTACACAGCTCTGGGCAAAAGAATGTCTTTCTCCACTTGATGTTTTCATAGCAGCCCAAACTCCATCACCTTTGAAATGACATTGGCCAAGGTTCTTAGTATTTAACACATCAACCTGGGACTCACTTCTCATACTGACATCACCTAATGGGAACTCATGAGAAGGCACTGATTAAGTCTCCTGTCTGTCTAAATATATCATGAATATTGCTTAGAACACTGAAATCAGCAAGGAACAATGTATCACTGTTTTGTATTTAAGCAAATCGACAAAGGAAGATATTTTGCTCACTTATGCTATAATAATTCTATAATATTATTATAATTTTGAAAGTTTGAGCTACCAACAAGGAAAGGAAAAACACAATTCTGCTCTTCAGTCTATGGGATAAGAGTTGAATAATAAAGTAATATTTTGTCGATTTTATTCTCATTTTTTCCCTCTATCTTTCTTTAACACAAGAAGATCAAAATTGCAACACATTTCAATGAAGAAACACTCTTTGAGATAACATCTAGTAATTCCTTAACAGTTTTCTACATAAATATCTTATACTGAAATATTAAAAACAGCATTGAAGTCAAATGTCTTCTTAGTTCTTGCTTCATGTTTCTCAAAGACTTAATTTCTTTCCATTTCACCCCATTTTGCCTTGGTAGTATTTTCTGCTTCCAATAATGAGATTTTTTATTTTCCTAGGTATTGTCTATTCATTGTAAATATTTTTCCCCTGCACTTTGTAACTCCTGATCTTCTAAAGGATAATCAATTCCAATTTCTTGATATTCCAATTTTATTCCCTCTTAAAGCACTTATATTTTCCATTCCTATTCGCCCATATTTCTAGTAGATTATACCAGTTCTTAATAGTGGCTGATGGAAAATGTAGTGACAGCTGAACTCAATACTGGATTAAAAATACTGGGTGTGTTAAAGCCTATTTTTTTTAATCTGAAGTCTGTGATTAAGGCTTTTATCTTTGTGATCAACAAGTATTAAATTCTATATTAATTTCACCGAGTGGGCATAAAAGAGGGTACAATTATTGTTATATTTAATTCTTAAAAGTATCAGTAATTAGTTGCTTTTACTGTATTAGCATGACCTGTAAAATTAATGTTTAGATGAATATTATTCCTATAAAATTGAATGTTTCCATGGATTCTAAATAACCAGAGGAAGTTAGAATACGCTACTCTTGTAAAAATACACAGTAAAGAAAGGTTAAAACGCTAATTACATACGAATTCGAATGGCAAGTATTGGTGTATGCTCTTCATTTTGGGCAGTATCCCTGGCATTATGGAGACGCTCTTTAGTCTGTTTGCTTCCATTTTTCTTTTAAAGAATAGAGCAAAGGATTTTTAAAAGAGAAAAAATGTTTTGATATGTTTTATGCATTTTATTTGCTTCTAGAAGTTGGTTTTAAACTTACTATAAAAACTGTTAGGAATATAGAGAAATTATGTCATTGTGTTTATTCTCTCCTGGGTTAAATATGGATTTATTTAGAAAGAAATGTAAGTTAAGTATGAAGAAAATTAATACTTTCATTTTTAAAAGAATGCTTAGAAAGAAAATTTCAAAATTCTAACAATTTTTATACTTCAATTATAATGCCATTAGGTTGTAAATGGATTTTTTTGCAGAAGTAGCTTTCAGAAGACTAATGGACCTATAGTAATACGGAATTTTACAATTTGGCCAAATATTTCACTTAGTTTAATATTTAATCAAAGCTTTTTTATTATAGCTAATTATGTAATCATATAATTCTAAAAATCTAGCCTAATATTCTCAGCAACCTTATAGCTTAATATTCTTAGAAGAATTTTCATTTAAAATTAAAATTAAACAAGTGATATTAGATAGCTATTTCATTCTGACACCATAAAATAAACAGAACTTTATTTTTAAAATATTTATTTAATAACCACATAATCAGTAGAAGCATTTTATTACATTAGCACTGATATATTCAACAACAGTCTTCATGGCAAAAATGTGTGTGTGTTTAGAAATAGGATGTAATTTTGAAATTCACAACATTGAATGAATACAGCTGTATACTAATTTTAGTTAATATACACCCTATATTTCATAAAAATTTTAAAGGATTTTTAACTTTTAAAAAAACCTCCTCCATTTAATTTGAGAAGAGATTTTTCCATACCAGAAAACTCATTTTTAGTGGAAGTAACAGTGCAGTTACTTTGGTGCAAGTAACTGATGAATTGCCTATGCTGGGACCATATCTGATCATTTCTGCTCAGAGTGGACTCTGTTATGATTAACTCTTTGCAAACTAAGTATCCATATACATTCACTACAAAGATTTCACAGGTAGAAAGAGTGTACATATTAGTGTGAAGCAAGTTTCAATCTCTTCCTCAGGGATAACTCAATTTCTAATTCTGAAATTAAAAGCCTGAAAAAGATTGAGGTCAATTGTCCAAACCAGAAAACAATTATTTATCTCAGTCCTTAATTTTTAAAACTTTATCTTAAAAAAATTATACAACCTATGCTTGATATCTTTAATTATTTTTCCTTTATTAGATCTTAGTAATTAGAGAAACTAGGAAAAGTCTTCTTTAATCATCTATTCACCACAAAGGCTTTAAATTCAATTTGCAATTTTGTATTTCATATAAAATTTAAGAAGGAAAGGATGCAGAAATGTAACTACAGAAATAATTTAACAGACTGAAACCTTCAGAACATTTTTACACTAACGTCCAGAATGAAGAAAATTATCCGAGGAGTACTCGAAATCAAAATCAGGTGGTCCCTTCATACAATATGATGAGAGTTTTTAAATTTCACAGATTAAATGCTATTAAGAGCTTAATATTTTCACCGCTTATTGCAGCTCAGTGCTATCTGGCTTTCGTAAGTGATGTCATGCCTCTTTCGGGCAGCAGAGGGCGCTCTGGCGCTGTTGACAAAGGATACCTTCTGGCGCACGGCGCTAGCATCTTGTTCCCAGGAAGGAAACGTACTATTTCCCTGGAGGGTGGTCGGTGAGTATCTCAAAGGGTCAAGCTGTCCCTCGGTTATTCCGAGAAGCTTTAATTTGAGACCACTGAACGAGAGTTGTGATTGTCAACACCCCCCCCCACCCCCGCCCCGGCACGACGCGAGAAGCAGGGCTTGCTTTTACTGCAAAAATGCTGAGCACAGAATTTCAGAGCAGGGAAACTGGCAATGGACGTTAGGGTGGCTGATTATTTTTAAGAGAAATACTCTTTAAAATCTAGAAATATTAAGGGTGATAACCACTCTAGGTTTAATCACAGCAACCAGATGACCAAATTGTGTGTTCCCTTATCTAAGTGGTATTTTACCTTCTCTCTTACATATCATGTAATTTTTAAACAGATTAAGCTTTCTGTCCTTAAAAGGAAGGGTGCGGTGAGGAACCCTTAGGGTTCCTAAGGTGAGGAACCTTAGGGTGAGGAAGATTAGATGTGTCCCAGTTATGTAATATGAGTTATAACACAACTCAGGCAGGAGAGTTTTGTAGCTGTGGATCCTTGTTGCTTCATGAAATATCCAAGGGAATGCAGACATGTGAATACTGGAAGGAAATCAAGTCTTCCAGGATAAGTGGGAATGCTTTAAACCCACTTCAGTGCCCATGGACTGATCTTAATTAGCTCAAAAGAAATATTCTCCAACCCCTTTCTTTTACCATTTGGGTAAGCCTTTTCCCTACTGTGCTTTACCAACTCGCTCCACAATTGTATAAAATAAAATATAAACTTAAGACATTGCCGGATATGAAAGAACAAATACTGCCAGTTCTAAAATCAGAAGACAAATAAAATCCACCCTGAGGGAGGGGATGAGGACCTCCCCTGCGGAGGATATTGTATTCTGCTGCTGTTTTCCTGATTCATTTCCTACATCTGTATCATTCAGGTATAAAAGAAAGGCTCTGATGAAATCAAGCCTCATTTACGGACCATTTCTGCATCTGGATCGAAATCGGTGTTGCTGCTTCCATTGCTCGGCCTGGATTGGTTTATCTATTCCTAATATTAACGTCGTTTACTTTTGTGAATCTAAAAGCAAATATAAGGAAATACGCAACAATTTTTTTTTTTTTTTTTAGTTCAGGCTGGCTACAAATTGGTTGATTTTCCGTTTCTTTCTCTCCCCCTGTCTCTCTCTCTTCTTTGATCCGTTATTAGTTAGAGCACTTCGATTTTTACTATTTAATGCTATCAATATGTAGGTTAGGACGATGAAATATGCTCAGAGATTATAAGATTTAGTGAATGTGTTAACACTAACCCCAGCGACCCTCGGCTTTAAAGTGAATCTTCTCTTCCTCGGATTCAGTAAACACCCTGCCTTTTTCCATCTGCCAGATCTAGGAGAAGAAGGGTGCTGCCACTGTGGTCGGCTTCTTTCCGCAGTGCGCATTTTAGGCTTCCTGACTCTGCAGCGCCTCCAGCAGGCCGGAAAGCGCCGAGCAAGTTGGGCGCACCAAAGCGGTCTCGGGGCTTGACACCCTGGGCTCGCCTCTGAAGGCTGTCCTGCTTCGAGCCTGACCCGAGAAGGCAGGCTGGGTGGGCTTCTGCTTGGCCTCAGCTCGTCAGTTCCTGCCTTCCTGGTCAGTCTTGGGGCCCACTCTTGATTCCAGCACTAACGCCTTTGGTGACTACACCAGCACCGTTTTAAGGTGCGTAGCTGAGCACTTGACATTGTATGTTCTAAGGAAGATGACTTTCCAAAAAAAAAAAAAAAAAAAAAAGCCTTCATTCTCCTCATTCTCCTTCTTGCAGGTCCTAGATTCGAGTTTCAGCCTAAATAAATTGTTCTCCAATGAACATAGATTAAGCGTTATCTGTCTACGTTATCTGTCTACGACAGACCATACAAGCCAAGTGTGGCGAGAGCTAGAATGGTCTATTGCGGTGAACTATTAGATGTCGCTGTATATGGCCTTACCCTGCTTTTATTTATTTTTTCTTTCGCAAACTACCTAATATCCAGTTATTCTTCGAGGGTGGAGGGCTGGACGGTCCTATTGCTTTGGGGTAAAATTGCATTGAAGGAAGAAGGCCGTGGTCAGCACCGCGGACAGCGCCGGGAGCCGGGAGTGTGGCCACTTCACTTTCTCAGCTACTCGCCTTTGTTCCCAGCCCCGTAGGCCAAGGCAGAACAAAGACATCTATCAAGGTTCGCTTTCTCAGCTGAGTTCGTCTTTGGCTCCAAGGCCGTGGTGCGGAACTATGATTTCCTCAACAGAGTCCAGCTCTTTGGCTTCCAAATAAATTAATTTGCCTGGTGCTTCTCAAGTTTGTGGCCTGGCCTGTTCGCCCTGTCCTACTCTGTTGACTGATTTGACCATTGCGACTACATCGAAACAAGTAAATCATTTTTTTTTTTTTTAAAGCGAAGCAAGGCCGACTGGAGAATGGGAAGTGAGGAGAGGTAGGGCGGGGGGAGGGGGAGGTGGAGGTTGCGATCTTCCCAAAGGAGCTGAGCTATTTGAGATTTCGTGTGCAATGTGATGAGGGCGCCATTTAATGTGATGATCCTCTCTTGCTTCTGTTTCGTTTCCGCATCTTGGTCCAGGATTGTAAACAATCATACTACCTACTCGTGAAAGGACCACTGCTTTCTAAACGCCTCAACTCTGTAGAGTATTTGCACAGGGAACCACTGCTCTCCTGACAGCTGTCACTGAAGCGCCGGCCCCCAAGATCTCCCTCGGGGATTTTCCTGCGGGTTTCTGAGGCCCTTAGTGAAAACTATGACCCTTTTGCTTTCGGAACACTAGGCTGGTTCTGGAATCAGTTTGAGGGCCTTTTGGTGGCCAAGGATAGGTTCTTTCTACCACCCCCTCAGTGCCCCCACCCCCCACCCCTGCCCCGTGCAAGTGCCTTTTGCGCTTTCTTATCCTAAGCAGCTCTGGTGTCCTTCAAGTGCAGCCGCCCGTAGGCTCCGCTCTTGGCATTCACCGCGTGCCTTAATTGTATGACATTAAATCAAGGTCCGCTGTGAACACGGAGGGCAGAGTCTGATCTTGATCCGGAAAGAAACTGATCTACTGCAAAGATCACACTTCTCCTCCTGCCCTTTTCCCTTGCCGGGAGGTCGAGTCCCTAGGACTCCCCCGGAGTCCTCTAACCCATAAACATGGCTCCGGTCTCAGCTCGCCTCCTGCCACAGCTGCCAGAGCCGCTGCTAATTAGTCTGGAAGTGTAGACGATGCATGTGTCTGCGTATACATATGCATATATCTGCATGCCATTTACAGCGCACCTAGAAATATACAGACGCCTATAAATCTGGTTTTCAAACGACGGGCGTGGATCGAAGTTAATTCCCCCTCTGGTTCAGAACTAACTTCGTAATCATTTTACGGAAGGCAATTAACTGAGTTGGTCCGCCCTGCATGTCTTCTAAGTCGCTTGTGAGGAAGGGCATATTTTAAGGACCGCGCCATTTCATGTTCTACTGCAGAAAGCTTTGCCAATCATTTCCTGCTGTCGGGAAGGAATCTAGCACACACAAAAGACAACCATCATACGTATGTGTAGGGAAGATAAACACGAAGATACGCCTAGTCTCTGTGTCCTCTGATAACGCGACCGCAGTTTCGCTGGGGAGGTTTGGGGGAGATCAGAGTCCAGGGGCCGGCTGGGTCATCTTTCTTTGTAATGCGGAAAAATTAACTCAACCGCACCTGCCTAGTCCCGAGAGAGCTGGGCGGCCCATCTGGTCCAGCTACAGTTTTGCTGCAGAGAAAAGGCTGCTTGCTAAGGCTTTCCCACCGCCCGGGAGCGCGGACCTCGGGTCTGGGCCCGCCTGAGGGATACGGTTCGGAGTAGCTCAGCGCAGCGGATGCGCAATCCTCAGACTGCGGCCACAGTCCAGAGGCTGGCGGAGCCGGGGCCGGGCCGAGGGAGGGCGAGCAGGACAGAGAAAGGGGTGAGGGGAGTTGACCTCTACGGGCGGAGCCGTCAGCACAGCGGGGCCGGAGGCGGCGGGCGCAGCGGCTCATTTCTCGGCGTCCCCTACGGCGCGGTCCGCAGGAGGGAAAGGCCCACTCCAGCTCCGGTGTCCGAGGAAGGGAGGACTCTCGGCCCCCGCGGCACCAGGGGCGGCGTAGAGCCCGGCTGTGGCTGCGGAAACCGCCGGGAGCCGGTCTAGCGCGGAGACCCCAGAGCGCGCCCCTGAAAAACAGAATCACAGCGCATCATTAAGAGAGGGAGGCGGGAGGGAGGAGGGGGAACCTGGGCGGGGGGAGAAGGGACAAGAGGCGGGAGGGAGCAGGCGAGGGAGATGAGGTGACGGGAGGACGGCACCTCAGCCGGCGGGCCTCAATCTCCGTCCCCAGGCTGTCCCCAGGCTTCAGCTGGGCGCGCAGCCTGGGGGGCGGCGCGGTGGCGGAGCGCGCTGCTCCCGCTGCGGAAGCCGCGAGGTGGGGGCCGGACCCTGCGGCATCTTCGCGGCCAGAGAAGGGGTTTCGGGCGCCGGAACCTTCAGAACGCGTCCGCAGAGGGTCCTCCGGTGCAGTCCAGCCGTCCCCGCATGGTGTACCCCCCTTTCCCCCTCTTCACCCCATCCTTTACACCGAACTCTGGATCCGCACTCTCCAATCCCCACCCCTTCTTGGCTTGGTACCCTACAAACTGCAAGATCGGCGAGTCCCAGCAAGAAAATCGAAAAGATCGATGAGAGAAAGCATCACAGATAACACAGAGCCCTGGAAATCCGAAGGAGAAAGACCTGCTAGCCCAGCTCAAACCTGCAGAGGACCAGAGCGTTTTCGATTGCTGCTCAGCGCGTTCTCGGAGGAAAGAGGAGGCTGAGAGGCTTCGGTGGTATAAGGTGCTTTAGGGTGGGAGGTGGGGGTGGGGAGGGGGTGGATCGGAGCGGTCCAGTCTTTCCCCCTCGCTTGCTGATCCAGAATTAGGGATTAATGGCTCGCTCCAGCCAAACAAATAAGGCATCTGCCTTCAGCAGAAGAGGATTACACGGGTTGCTGACGTCACCAGTCAGACAGATGTTGGCTCCCAAAGTCCTGAGCAGCTCGCTGTGTCCTTGAAACCAAAGAGCCGCAGAAGGCGCTCAGCCCCCAAAGAGCTGCGCCTGGTACAGCGAAGGGCGAGTACCCTGCCCTTGCCTTACACTCCACTGGCACCAACACAGGGGGCCCAAAGACAGCCCGCCACCCCCACCCCCCACGAAGTCGTGTCCCCAGTCTCTCCAGATCTCTTCTCACAGCCCTGCCGTCCATACTCCGGCTCGTATAAGCCAAGTCCAAGTCACCATTCCGGGCTGCCTCTCCTTAAAATGGAGACGAGAGCCCACCACAGCTTCAGGACCTCTTGTCTGAATCCCCAAATCTAAGCTCTTGGGCTCTTATCCCCACACAGACGACCAAGAAACAGCAAAATAAGCACCTTAGGCCCAGACAGAGTCCAGGCTCCAGAAGAGCGGAGGACTTCGAGGCGGCTTCTTAGTTATGTGCGCAGGCAGCAGAACCAAGGTTGTCTGCATCTCCTCTTGCCCAACTGCCATCCTTTACCCAGGCCAAGATTTAGGTTTATGTTTAATCTCATCACAGATGCCATTTCGGACTAATGTGCCTTTCTAAACAATGACCCCTCTCCCAACTGACCTCCGCATCCCAAGCAGAATCCAGGGCCAGCACTGGGTGTGCCAAGGGGACCTCACCATGGTGCTGATCACTCCATTTTCTTTGCAAGTACTTTGAAGACATTGTAAAAAAAAGAAAAAAAAAAAAAAAAGTGTGTGTGTGTCCAAAACATATCTAGCACCTAATTGTAAGATTCTATACATTCAAGTAACTGCAATTTCATTCTACAGTCAAATTCAATGAGTAAAGATCAAATAATTTAGAAACCCTAAACTCTCTTTAACTTGATGTCATTTTAAAATTTAAATATAAACTATTTTCTTTTCTTTACACCTGAGTATTACCTTTGCTTTATATTATTTCCCAGGCCTCTACAAGTCACACTGAAGTCAGGTTATGAAATAAGCCAAAAGATACACGAAACTGGAAATTTAAATGAGCAGTTTTGAATGTGTTATGTAATCCACAAATGAAATGGCTTTAAATGAAGTTCAATTCTGGAAAGGAATAAAGGCAATTCATACAATGTAGGAAACAGCATAAATTGATCTCCAACCCAGAGCTGCACTGAACTAACCCTGTGCCCTAAATCAAATGTGTATATATGAAAAAAATCTGTGATTTACTTAGAAAAAAATGTTTGCTGACAACACTGCATTGCTGGTTATGTATTACAGTGCCTAAACATGAGTAGGAGTAGTAGCTGGGTTATATCTCTACTCATATTATTCCTGTCTATCAAAGTGGCATTTAATTTTTCCAATTCTATGCATTTAGAAATTCAGTCACTGATAAAAATCAATTTAATTTGCTCCAGTGTCATTCAGCTAATGCCAGGCTAAAACAGTAAAATTTCTCTATCCTCACTCTGCTTGAAGGCCTTATAAGAAACAGCTCACACCTTAAAAGGATGGATTTAAACTTGTTATTTATCAGTAACAAAGGGCGGACCTCCTCTTAGTTAGATTAAGAACATTACTACTCTACTCGAGTAGGGTATATAAGTCATTGTTTCTTTGAACGTAGTAGAATGTTTGAAATGCCACAATGTAAAGGAGTCTAATTCCTTATAAAAATCTAAAGATTGTTTTTGTCTCCTGACATGTTTTGAATGTAAGCTTCCATTCTGCTCCCACAAAATTTTACAAGAGCTGCTTTTTTGCTCAGTGATTTCATATTAGTTCGCTGTCCATGGTCTTGATCCACATGAAGGGAGGTGGTAGGGGTACCTTTAGAAAAATGGAAATCAGGATGCCTAGGCACCAATTTGATGCCTTAACATTTTAAGATAATGTTTTAAAGGGAACGTCTGTAGGGTTTAAGTCCTCTTTTCTATTCCAGTTGTTTTCATTTCTATATATTTGCCACCCAATTTAGAGTACAAGAAGCAGATGGGAAAAGTTTGCATTACATTACTTTTGAGCTGATAAAAATCACCACCGCGTTTAGGGCTCCAAAGAATTGTAGTCAGTAGCAAGTAGTATTTTCCAATTTGCAGTTTTTCATTGTTTATTTGTTTTTTGCTTTCAGAAATGTAAGGCATTCTTGTAGAGGCATCCTTGTCCACTTTTACATATGGCTTAACAAATGCAGAAATCTTCACAAAAATGATAAATAAAGAAAAAAGGCCAAACAGCAACCTTATCAATTCTCTGTATAGATAGATATAATCACACACATACGCACATACACAAGCACTAAGAGTATTAAGCTAAATCCCTTCTTTAACCCTGTAATTTTTTTTTTTCCTTGTGAAGCAAAGAAGGCATATCCTCTAGAGGTTAAGGCTGCTTCCTTCAGTCCAAAACAACGTTTCACCTTCAGTTTAAAAAACAAAAGATTGACCTGGCAGAGTAACGTTTAACCTCTCCTGGGGTTTCCTTGAGGGGTGAAAGAATAAAGAAAAAAACTTCCCTCCATCTTCCACACACCTAATTGTCTTTTGTCCTTTATCTTTCCCTTCAGATTATCAGGAAAAGTAGGATATACATAGATAAACACATAAACAGACGCTTATTTTCTGAATCTCTGAGAGCCGCTGCGAGTCTTTGAAGGGGATCGACCTGCACAAACTGGTCATATTTTTTTGTTTTATTACAAACTATTCCAACGGTAAGAAAACAGGCTCTTGCCTCATTTGAGGTCGGTACCCACCCCAGGCCACCGGGCCGAACTACAGCGATTCAGACTTTTCAGGGCAAGAGAAGGCTACTTTCCAAAGAAGTCTTTAGAACTTGGGAAAATCCTTGTACCGGAAGAAAATGGCCTAAACACAATAGGACTCGCCATTTTCTCCTTGTGAAGCACAAAGCGCTTGGCGCTGCCTGGCGCACAAAGAAAGCGTGAGCCCGCGGAATTCTTGCGCATTTCCAAGAGGGAAAAAAAAAAAAAAAAAAAAAAAAACCTCCCTCAGAACCACAGATTCTCCCGCCTGGGCGCTCTGAGACACACTCTGCCACCCTCGCTCAGTCCCTGTCACCAGATCTTCTCTTTGAGGTGCAGAAGAAGGCGCGATGCTCGCTAGCCAGCTAACTAGGAAGCTTCCTAGCTTCTATCTAGGAAGGCGCGATGCCTCTAGCCAGCTAACCCCGGCCAAGACCAAGTCTCGTAAACCGAGGGCCCCGGCCAGCGGCCATGGCCCTCCACGGTCCTCCATCCTAGGCCTGGGGGTGGGGGGTGGGGGATGGGGGTGCTCGCTTCTCTCTCCTCCTCCCCCGATCTCTCCTCCAATTCCATCCCGTCCCCTGGGCACGTCTGGGAGTCCGGGAGCTTAGGGACCTCGGTGGCCTGATTTCCATCCACTGCCGGGAACCAACCTTGCAGCCCAGAGCCGGGCGCGAAGCTCTCGAAGGATGCTAGCGACGCGGGAACTCCTCGCCCGGGCGCCCCCCGCCGCCCCCGCCCGCCGCATCCAAGCCAGCCAAGTGCCCTGCTCCGCACGCCCACCGCGGGCGAAACGGCTGCTGCTCCCGCTCACGTGCGAGAAGTGCAAGCTTCGAGGAAAGCCCTGGGAAATAAAACTACCCGAACGCAAACCCGTGACCCCGACTCACAAAGCGAACACCCCCAACTCCGCCGCGACGCAGAGTCCGGCTCACCCAGGGAAAAAAAAAAAAGATCTTACTTACGGCCCTCGAGCGTTTGGGTAATCCGCGTCTCAGCCTGTTCGGTTGGTTTGTTTTCAAAATATAAACATATCTCTCTATGTTTGATTTTGCACATCTTCCACCGTTGAGAAGGAACGAAAACAAAAATCTTGTAGGCTAGCGGGGCTGGGGGAGGGGGATGGAGGTTTTCATTGTCTACGCTCTGCACACGCAGCCCAAGGAAAGACGCTCAGAGCCGTGTGGGGCTCCTTCTACTTTCTGCTTGAAATTCAGAAGCTTTCAACGCAGTAAAGCGGGGGTTTGGTCTCCCTGCCTCCCTCCCTCTGCGTTTTCCTCTCTCTCTCCCCTTCTTTCCCTCCTCTCCCCTCCCTCTCTCTTCTCCAGCTCGAAGTCTCAGTCTCTGTCTCTCTCTCTCTCTCTCCCTCTCTCTCTTTTTTTCAAAAGAGGGCAGGTCGCTTCCTGCATCCCAATGAGTTAAATCACTCACTCACTTCTCATGCATCAGCAGCCTCTTTAACAACCCGAGGGCTGCAGGCACAAAAGAGCATTTAGCTGCCTCCAATTTGTGTAGAAGGCCTGTCCTTAATTTGTTTTTGGAGTATAATTAAATCATGTATTTCACGTAATATGAAAATACCAAGTTCCCAACTTTGAGCGAATGAACTGTTAATGGTAACCTTTGAAAATAGACCCCCCTTCTCGTGGGTGTCCTTCGAAAAGGCCTAGGACGCCCCAGAAAAGGAGAGGCCAAGGATTTGGGCCCCCAAATCTACCCGCCCCTCCCCCATTTCACACGTCAAGGTCACAGCCATCTGATTTCCCCCATTGATTTAAAATGGAGAGTTTTTTTTTTTTTTTAATCAACCCTTTGCCTTGGAAAAGAATGAAATCTTTTTGTGGTGTGGGAAGATCTGAAGGATTAAATAAATAAATAAATACATCCTAAATCTGAAATACACCACGTAAGCAGAATCAACCGTGATCAGACGTTGGGATGGGGTGGGGGTGGGAGTTGCGCAGGGGCGGCGGAGGGGGGGTTGGTGAAGAGGCTGACATACCAGGCGGGAGTGTGAGGTTTTCACCCTCCCCGCCCCCCAACCCTCGCCTGGCGAATTCTGAGGGTCTCTCGGTTTTGCTCGGGTTTCTTCCGGAGGCTGAGTGGGCCTTACTACCAAGCGACAAGGCCGGAGCCTTTCTTTTCTCTCTCTCTCTCTCTCTCTCTCTCTTATTTAAAGCTCTCAGAGAGTCTCGAAGGGGTCTAGATCTCGCGGACACCGCCCAATGGTCGGGGCGGGGGGTCCGGTGTATGGCTCCCCCTTCCTCGGAAGGGTTAAGGCACAAAGAGCAACTCTGCCTTCCTGCAGTTTCTCTTTCAGGGAAAACCCCAGGCCCCGCCATTGTTCTCCCTCACTGGAGGGGGCCGAGGGTGACAACTGAGACACACCTCCTCTCTCTTCCCCCGCACTCACCACCCATCTCCTCCTCACCCCACCCACGGCCACTGCCGACGAGACACTTGGGAATATTTTCTTGCTCCTGAGATTCCTGTCTGGGAGACCATGAGATCCAGCATCACTAATATCTTGGTGATAGTCTGCATTTTCTCCTGCAGTATTCCCTGAAGTCGTCGCCCCCCCTAACCCCTCCACCCCCCCACTTTCTGGTTCTAACAGCTCCTGTTCGGAAACAGTGCTCTCGGATACCAGAGGGGTTAGGGCTGCTGGTAAACCGCTCGCCGTTCCATCGAAAAGGAATGCAACCATGTAACGCGCCACCTCCCGCCTTTGCATATTCGCCTTGTACCCTACATCACCGTGGGGTTTTGAGGAAGGCCATGTTTCACCTTGAACATTTATCAAGCCTGTCTCTGCTTAGCCCTAAGCAGGAGGAGGCACAGCCCGCCAGCACCCAGCTTACATCAGCTTGAAAAATTCAGCAATACCCACAACGGGCTCTCTTGCAAAAAAAAAAAAAAAAGTGAAAACCAAAAATGAAAGATTTTTAGAAAATAGGATTGTATGTGTGTGTGTATATATATACATACATACATACACTCAAACAATGCTGGGTTCGGGGGCTCAAATTATCTAACATAGAACATCTCTGCGGCTGAGCCCAGACCCAAGGCCTCACTGTACCGAGTGTTTTACTAGCGGCTAGAGAAACGGCGTTCTCTTCGGAGACTCTAGAAGGAATGTGCTTCATCCCCTTGCCCTTTATCTTTCGCCGGATGATACTCATTCTATCCGTTTCCAGTTTATTGACCTGGGATGTGGGACTGTTAAAGATCGGCAGCATCTTGCCAAAGCCGGAGGGAGGCAGGGTCACGCGGTGCGCACAGCATCCGGCCCCAGGGAAGGTGCGGCTGTGTCCACTGGTTAGCCCGAAGGGTCTGCTCTGGGGGGCGCCCATTTCAGAGGACCTCAGTGGGCCCCTAATCCAGCAAGTCCCCCACCCCCACCCCTTCCCCGGCACTATCGGTGCCAACTTCGCCTCATCTTTCTGGGTACTGGAATTTCAGCCTTTTCGATGGGCAGGCCTTAGGAAGAAACCCGGGCTACGGGTGCGTTTCCGACTTATGGGCCGCTCCCTTGCCCGCGGCTTATTCTAAGTGGAGGCTGCGAAGAAAAAAGCTAAAGAGATCAGAGGCGAATGCTAGAACATTCGCCCGGGCCTTGCAGCCCTCCACCTCAAACAGATGGCTCGGCCAGGACACCTGCAAAGCAGCTCAAGCCGCCACCTCCGCGCAGCTCTCCGGACGCGGGCCACTGTGTCGGATCAAATAAGGTTACCTAACAGCTGGGGCCTCAGTCCCTTTCTCTGGGCACATTTCAGTCCCTTCGGAGCACAGAGCTTCCGATCCCCGGTCTCCCGCCCTTGGCCCCAGGAATCTAAGCGGGCCACTTTTTTCCAGCCCCAGTTTTTTTTCCCCCCTTCGGGTTTGCCAGGCGCGCGAACCTCCTCCTGGCCTGCGCATCTCGTCGCCCGGGCTTGGAGCTTATGAAAATGTAACCCAACTCATTGCCAGAAGTTGTTGCTAATTAGTGGATAATAAACTTCTGTAGCCAGGGCACAAAAAGTCTTTTAAAAGTGCAAAGGTGTTCTTTGTTATGGCATCAGAAAAGGGATTAGCATATCAATTGGACTGGGGGGACCGGACAATGAGCCCTCCTCCCCCCTTGGCTGCCCTTAGTTCGCCGCCCGCCGCCTCCACCTCCTCTTGGTGCCCTTCCTCCTGCTCCTCTTCCTCTTCGGGCTCCCGGAGCTGTCAAGGAGCGGTCGGGGAGCGTGGGGCGACGGGCCGCGGCCCAGCGGGCAGGCGCAGTGCGAGGCTCCTGCCGCCCACCAGGCCTGCGCGGCCCCTAGCCCTCATTCTGCCCCGCGCACAGGCGCGCGCCGGGGGAAGGTGGAGGCGCGCGGCGGGACGTGCGGGGACGCGGAACCCGGGCGCGGCATGTCCCAGGCGGCCGCGAGGGCGTGGACCCAGCGGGTCCCGGGAGGGCGGCCTAGCGCAGTACTGCACGGCGCCCCCTCCCAGCCTGAGGCTCGGGGCTGGCGAGCCCTGCGCCCTCAGCCTCCCCCCTGGGCCGCGGGAACCCCCAGCGGACTTTCCACTCCTCAGGCCACGGGGAGCCGCCAGCTCCCCACCCTTGTCCGGCCTTTCTGGGCCGCCCCGCTGACGCCCGACCCTCGCTCGCACGCGTCGGGCGGTTGTCGAGTCATCGGGGCAAGCCGAGACCCTCGGTGTCTTCAGGGGGCGACCGATCCCGGGATGGAAGGCCGCCAGGGCGAGGCGGCGAGAGGGACCGCGACCGGAGCAGGCTCGGCGAGTCATCTCGAGACCCGGCCTGGCCGCGCGCGCCCGGCCCAGAGGGAGCAGCCGCCTCCCCGGGGCCTACGGAAAACCTAGGAGGGCAGCCCCGGGCCGGGGGCGGCAAAGCCGAGCAGACGAAGCCTCTCGCAGACTGAGACGCGGCCCAGGCCTGCGGGGCCCCGGCCCACCCCCTGTCCTGCCGCGCCCCCGCCCGGCCTCGCGGGTCCCGGAGCGCGCCCGGGGCAGGGTCGCCGGGGCCTCGGGGCCGCCTCGCGCTCGGGAGCAGAGCTGGGCGCGTGGAGAGCGGGGAAGGAGCCGCGACGGCGCGCTGGGCTCGCGGGCGCCGAGCCGGACCCGCCAGTCTCGGCCGCCCGCCCGCGCGCCCGCCTCTCAGCCCCGAAGCCCCCGCCGCCCGGGCTACCCTGGCGAGGAATCATTTTCTTCCCGTTTTCTGCTCCCCTCCCCCCGTTCGCCTGTCTCCCTAGAGGCGGCTTCCATCATCTAAATGCATTAAAAAAAAAAAAAAAAAAAGAATCTCCGGGGCTCTCCTCTTTTCTACCCAGCTCGCCTTCCCTGACATTGGTGTTAGGCGAACAAGCACCAAACTCACACAACTTTTCCCCGAAAATCCACGGCTCTAACTGCCATAGGGAAAGATGTCGGGGAAAAAAGTGGAGGTCGGTGTTTCCCCCAAATGCAAAACATCAGAGAGGGAGCTGAAAGGAGCTTTACTTTCCCTGCGAAATCTCCATTGTTGCCTGGCAGACAATGGGAGCCCGGGCGACTGTGGGGCTGTGGGGCTGAATAGGCGATCGGCGGGATGTGTGCGGGTCAGTGCTTGGGGTCCCGGGCCGAAAGCCCCTTTCTCAGCTTGCCACAATAAACCAGAGCAAGGTTTAGTCTTTACTGGGTCACCGGCCATCCTCTATTATTCAACACTTCACAACAAAAAACACTTATTAATCAGCGCTGACCAGAGGCCCCTTTTGAAACAAGAGAAGAGGGGAGACAGAGCGAGAGGGAGAGAGGAGGGTGATAGAAGATTGAGAAGTCCGGGACAGATCTTTCTAAAGCCAGAGCCACCATAGGGTACTTTCCGCCAGTGGCCAAAGTTTATTTGACACAACAAAGTTTCTAATCAGGCCACAGAGACCTGCATTTCTTCTCATTTGCCTTCCTGCCCGTCTTTTTCCTCTGAAGATGCTGGAGACTTTGTTGCGAGGAAAGATGGCTTTAGGTCAGATTGCTAAGGCCTGATCTTAAAGATCTAATTGCTATTGGAAGAAAAGCCTGTTTCCCAGCTGGGCCTCCACTCTGGAGACGGCGCAAAGGAAGAGACTGTCCAGGTCTGTTCTGGGCACCCGCTGATGGATGAGGTGTCAGGCCAGTAGTCATGTGAGGACTGGTTTCCAAATGGTATGAGCAGTAGTCAAATGTGGTACTTTGGGGTGATACTGAATGCAGTCTGTAGATTTTCTACTTCAGGATGTTTCAGTCCGGATGTATGAAAAGGCTGAACTTGCTTGGTAGAATGAAGAGAAACTGATGATTCCTGTGCTAGGCAAGGATTTAAGGGAAAGCATGTGATGAGTAGTTTTAGAGAAGGAAATGATTCAAAATGTTCCAGACTAGGAAAAGCAGTGGGTTCTTTGCTCAACTTTGATAATTTTTACAGGGCTTATTTGATGTTCGTAACCTAATTGTATTTCTTTCATTTGTCTGGTTCCATGATAATTATGAACACATGCTCAGACATATATGGACCCTCATATATATCAAAGTGAAGTGCTACATACATCATCAGCTTTATGGATGAATTTAATCCATTTGGAGCTCAGCTAGACATTTTTGATGGCAAAATTTTGTCGCCTTTTGATTTGGGGTCAGAAGCCAATATTTCTTGGTGCTTCTGCCTGTTTTACATTACTCAGGTTGTAATTTAGCCAAGTGAGCAAAGCTCTTTTGTAATGGCTGATGTGTACAAGTGAACAGAGGCAGCAGATATTGAATCTTGGTTGTCAAAAAACATAACACAATTATTTTCCTAAAGAAATAGAAGTGAGTGTCAAAGCAGTATTCTTTTAAGTTTAAAATTTCGTTTGTGGGCACTTTTGGATTTCTGTGTAACATAACTAACCATCTCACTTGTTATATTTCAAAGATATCTTTAAACCCAAAAAAATGTATGGATAGGAGATTGTGACTTCAGCAAATTAAGCTGTTCAACTAGATGGCTTGGTAATGAAAGCAAGAATGCAGAATTACTCTGTAGTAAACTACAGTGGTATTGACCAGAGTTGATGCAGTAAATGCAAAAACTGGGTTGCATGGTTTGGTCTCAGAAAGTGTTTTACTTAGATGCCTACTATTTGAGATTGGCTTTTTAATGTAGAAAATATTGTGTTACTCAGATTTTGCAGAGCTCAACGCTTCTTGCAATGGAGTAATCAACTGTTATCTGAATTATTTAAAGCCTGGGATTAAAGGCCTTGGAGTTGAATGCTGACAAGCTCTCACATGTAGGCAGGGGAAAGTTTAGTATTCTTCTCTTTCTGTATATACTTTGAAAATAATTTGGTCATGTGTGCTGAATTATTTTTAAAATGTATGCATAGGAACAATGAATAATTCTTTCACAAATTGTTTTCCAAATGAGCAAATAAGATTATTCTGAAAAAGAGTAGAAATCTGTTTAATCCCTAACAGTGTGTCACCTAAAATGGAATGTTTTAAAAGGACTATTCTTTATAAAACATAGTTGCCAAAGAAAGCTCCACTCTCTCGGAAAAGTGTTTAGAGGGATACAGAGAATATATTCACTTCAAAATCCATTTGTGGGACATGGCAATTTTATGTCATCTTTTTCCCTTCAGTATTTTGGTTGACTTCCCAATTTGCTTAAGGGAAGCGTTATTATACACGTGTGAGTGTATTTTTACTTGTAAACTGATGGTACTGGTGTGCTAAATGGGACTGACCACTCACAGATTATCTTCTGAGCGAGGTCTATTGAATAAGCAAATGGTTGAGAAAACCTCTGATCTTAATATATAATATACTGAGTGTGCATATGTATCATAACATAGCACATCACTTTAAAACATATTTATAGACTCGAAGTATTTTTCTTTTCCTTCTTTCTTTCATTTTTTGGGGAGAGGCAAAGAAATTAAGTAAATAGTCTTGTAATGACATTTCCTTAAACCTACTAGTGTATTTTTATGGAAATTGGAATAAGCTTCCACATTTGTCAAAGGAGAAAAAAATAATACATAAACATTGCATTCAGCAAATGTTTAAACAGAGAAATGTTATTCTTTGGTATCATTTACCATGGAAGCAATAGTTATTAAATTTAGTATATCTTTATGAAATCATTGTTATTCCAGAGTACAGTTATTCAGTAATATATATATTGTTGCATTTTTATTAATAAAGAAAGTACATCTATACCAAGAACCTAAAGTTTGGGTCATGGATTTAACATATCACAAAAATTACTTTGTAGGCAGCTAAGTCATCTATATTCTGAAAAAAAAAATTGCCTTAAAAAATCCATCTGGACACTAAAAAAAATGACATGTTTAAATAACTCTCAGCTACAAGAGGAAACAAATATCTTGATACAATTTGTGTATATTTTTCCAAAGGAAGGTTAGGTGTCAGAGCCTATGGCTATAAAATAAAAAGTATATGCTATCTGATATGTTTATTTTGAAACATATTTCAATTTTTGCATTTTTTTTCTTCCTGGCAGATGCATATAATTCAGATGCTTTTCCATCTTGACAGAATTTGTCAAGTTCAGTTCAAATTTATATTAATGTGATCTGACAAAGTATAGTATCAATAGGTTATCATGAAGTATAAATGTAAACTCTGCCAAATGTTTCTTTAATACATGTTATTTCCTCTTTTATCTGAAAATCAACCAATGCAGTTTTTCATGATAGAGAGACGGTTAAAAAGGAAATGATAGAAATTTGACTTGCCCCTTATGATTTGCCCCATTGCCAGAGAAGTCTGGTCAGTTGTTTAGCTCTAAGACTTCTGCGGGGAGACTCAACCTGGTGCTTATTTATTTATAAACTTTCACCTCACCAGAGATTCAAAGTTATATTTAGGCAACTAGGACCTCTCAGGATATGTGTTTATTTGATTCTTTAAATACTTCATGAGAACACCAAAAGTAACTTTTACTGGCGAATTTTCATTAGGCTTACATGTATTACATCTGAGCACCCCTGGTGTATTTTTGTAGTCACCATGATATGATATCTCAGTTTTTGGAAATGAAAGAAAATCAAGCTTCTGAATGAACCCCCCCTAATTATTTTCATAGTTTTTCTTAGTTTAATATTCCCTTCAACTAATTGAATTCTAACACATAGGGTATGAACTCCATTTTGACTTATATAACACATTTTCATCCGGAAATCTATCTGCTTATGTAACCATTTGTGACAAAGCAGAGTATTCTAGAGAATTTCACAAAAGGCTCCTAAGATGTGTGTGTGTGTGTGTGTGTGTGTGTGTGTGTGTGTGTTTGTGTATGGTTAAACAGTTTTAATTTCAGTGCTTTATGGATGTGTATTAGGTCTGAAAGGAATTGTTCAGCACTCTCTTCCTTTAGAGTACTTTTTCTTTTCTTAAATGAAAGCTAAATTTTAGAAATGTCTACAAGTTTTTTTTTTGACTTGGTAATCAGAGACTGAAACTATAAGTTGGACACAAGGTTTCGTTTCAATTCAGGAAACTATTGGCACTGCTATAGGACAATAGCTATGTTGAGGTTGTAGGAGAGAGCCAAAGCGTTTTCGTTTATTGTGTTTGTTTTTGTGTTTTTATGGACCAGAATGTAGCTCCACATCTTTGTACTCCTCCAATGCTCCTAGTATGTTTTATTGCTTTTGTGGGAAATCTAATGGAGGCACGAGCGTGAGACAGGAGGAGATGTAGACAGTAGAGTCTGTGAATCAGGGGGAGTTGGTGTGGTACTGCTCATGGTACTGAACCAGTCTTGTGTGCCAGGAAGGGATCCATCCTTCAAGCTTTTCTTTCTCTGTCATTCTCCTGCCTCTCCACTCAAAGTGCTTAAGAGATCCCAGGAAAATTAAGCTCTTGTGAAAATCATTTGTTCTGTACCTAATGACAACCATATCGAGAGGCAGGAGAGTGGCTCAGGCCCCGAGTCAGGATTGGTCCTTCGGCGTTCCTGCTGATCTGCAGCAGTATAATGTCATGTTTTATGCGTGTGCACGACGTCTCAGTTCCCAGTAGTTTCCATGTACGTTGCAGATGCATGGATTCCACATTTAAAATTAAAACCCTAAGAACGAGAGCATTTGCTTGAACATATTTTGTCAGAAAAAAAGCATTAGAAGGGAAAGGTCTTAGCTTTGGGGAGGGGAAAAAAAAATACATGGCCATGCAAATGGGTAATTGCACTGTATCCCAACTAGCTTTAATCAAACTTCAGTTTTCTGAAGACCACGGTTCACTGATGTTTATGAATGTCTCAAGAGTTTTTCTAGATACTCCAGCTTCTTCTAAAAGGCAGCCTTTATAAAACCAGCCAGCTGAGACTCTGCAATATCTCAACTGCTTTTTATCCCACAGTGGTTTCAATGATCCCCCGAGACTCAGAGATGAAGGAGTTTCTACATATATATATATATCTTATATATATATATATATATATATATATTTATATAGCCAGGATGAGTCACTCAGGGGCCACCTGAGGGAAAAATTGAGATGGGGGCTCTGAGACTGGGTCAGAAAGGCTGCCAGGCTTGATATGACAGTTCCTTGGGTTTTTCTGAAGGAACTTTCCCTCAGGAGCAGAGCCACAGTTTCTCCAAAGTGGTTGAGTAATACCAATTTCATGCTTTGGTGAGGACCTGGGTTTGTTGGCATCAATCCTAATGATTCCTACAGCTTTAAAGAAAATGAGGTTTGTGATTCAGCGTTCATTCTCTCTTCCTTCATGTCCTCTTCAGACTCTCTCTTCCTCCTCCATCACCCTGTTCGATTCTCTCTCCTGCCTCCTCTTCCAGACCGTAGTGGCACCAAATCAGCCTGTGGACAGATAAATACTCCACTGTAGGTTTGCTTGCTTTGTTAGTTTCCTTTAAAACCTCTCAGGTGAGGGCTTAAATGAAGAGTCTTCCCTCATTTTTGTCTATTTCTTTCTCTCTTTTTTTTTTTTTTCTAAATGTTGTACTCATCTCAGAGGCGAAATGTCTTAGACTAGTGTCCTTGCTGAGTGTGAGCCTCCCTCTGGTGTCTGGAAGTCAGGCCACAGGCCTGGAGAAGACCAAACTGCAGGTGTGGTTTCCATCAGGGGTGGGCTTAAGGTGGCCTGAGGTTACCGACCTGAGTCACACCTCTGACACTGCCTAAGCACAACCTCCAACTTGCAGGAACTCTTCAGGCTTTTGAAGTTTTCTGGATATGGAAAGAAAGGGAATAAGTCACCCTTCCTAGATAATTCTCTTTTGATCATGTTCACTTCCCCTTCTCAAGTGTGCCTATGTGTGTGTCTATGTGCGTGTGTGTAAGGGGAGAGAGAGAGAGATGACAAATAATGGTTGGCATAGTTGCGGAGATATGAGAATAGCCTTAATTTAAAGTTGAAACGCAGACACACATAAGCATGGTTATCAAGGGCTTCTCAGAACATCAAAAGAAATCAAACTAGGACAAATAATTGTGAAATTTTACAATGTCTCTAGTTTGGAAATATACTTCAACAGGTGGATCAAGAGAGTAAGGGGATTCAAAACCCTGAGTTGCCAGGGAGACAATTGTTGGATTGTAAGAGAGGTTTCCTGTGGTGTTGCCTGGTCTTTAAGATGAGGGAAGGTAGGAAAGAAAGGGAAAGGACATTTGGTTGGGTTTACTACATGTCAAAGGTTCAACCAGGCTCTCTCACAGCATATTATTTCATATATTCTCACCAGAACCCATTAAGGTAAGTATTAGTTGTTCTTCATTTTAGAGATGAGAAAACTCTGGAGGATTATACAACCTGACCACAGTCATATAGATAATACATTTTGGATTCCAGGTTAGAATTCAAATAAGCTTGTTTTCAGAATCTGTAGTCTTTTTCTTAAACCGGAAATATCTCACATGATTTATTTTCCTCATAATCATTTATGACAGAAGTAAGGATCTAATCACTATAGATTTTCCCAGACTCAGCTCTGCTCTCTCCTCCCTGTGGTTACCTTAGGCTTTGGTCATAGGGGCAGAAGCCCCTAAGCCTTTCCACACATTTCCTCTCCAAAAGCTCTGTTCTTTGGCTCAGACTGTTCAGTTCCACCTCAATACCTTCACCAGGATGTTGACTTGGGCTGTCTTTTATTCACACGAGAGTGTGAACTGATGGGCTTTGGGGCCAAACCTATTTATATACCTATCTCTACATGAAACAGCATTTTATGTTGCATTATACTGTGAAACAGAGAAAGAAACTGGGCAAAGGCAGTAGCAAAGGCAGTTTGCTCCTCAGAAATTTGCTTTTGGGATTTGATGATTCGTTTTCCTTCTTTTCCCAGTTCTTTAATATTTATTTTAAGAAAGCTTTTTTTTTTTTTTTTTTCGCTATCCTACTTCACATCCTAATGCAAAATCTAGCCAATTAAATCATGAATCTGAACCTTCAAGGGCTTGGGCTAATTCTTTATTGAGGTTAGGCATCAGTCTCTAGCAGAATTAACTCTGTCAAGCCCTTGAGTCACTATATTGCAACTATACTGTATTTATTAAATGTTTGCTATTAGTGCTTAATTCTCAAAGAAAGGAAATGAGTATATTAGTAATATACCTATATTGCATGGAGTTTTCTAGATATGAGTATATTTTTAGGACTTGAATGTAATTCTCTGCTTCAATTTTCTTATCATGAGAGTGGTAATCTTTATTTTAATAGGAACTGTAAAAGTTTATTAATAATGGTGAACACCTTGAAAATTATAAATAATATCAAGTGCAAAAATCAAAATATAAGTACTAAGTTAGAAAATATTTAACTTAAAGTTAAATTAATCCTTCTATTTCCTTATAGTTTCTTGTTGAAACATTAATTTTCTTTCAAGAGTCTTCTGTTAAAATCTTTAAATGACTGTTGCTCATATAAAAGACTATTTCTGAAAAAGTAAAAACCTTAATGTTAATAATCTAAGAATTCTTTTTATTGAGTTAAAAACTAGAGGAAATTAGGTTTAAAAAGATAGAGTAGTACTTTTAAAATTACAGTAGTTTGGTGATTAAAATGATTTGGTAAAAGATGACAGAAATATGAAAGATAGAATATTAAAGTTTAATATAATGGCTTCTAGATTGGAATTAAACATTGGAGATCATACCAGGTGTGTGCTTCAAAGATACAAATGACCTTGCAAGTTATACGTTTGGGTGCAAGTTAGTGTTTGTAGTACTGTTCAAAATCAAGGTTTGAGAGTTGTTGTGGGGAGCAAAGGAAAAGAAACAAGAAGGACACTTACTCATATGAATTCTTTCAGATTAGTGCTATAATGTCAGTGACCACAATATAAGCTGAATAATCATTAAATCTTCAGTTTTATTTGGAGCTAAATCTCAGGTGAGCTAGTGTAGTTCTTTGACTTCGATTTAAGTTCTTCATCCCCAAATGGAGATAAAATTGCTTACTTACAAAAGAGATAGTGAATGCTAATTAATTAATGGGCTTGAACATTGCTAATAAATTCCATTTTCTTAATTTAATTTTGAAGGCTAACAAATTCAGAGATGCTACAGATGCAGACGCTCTGTATTCACATACAGTAGATCTCGATATTTGGGTTGTTCCAATAAGTCCCATGGACAGAGGAGACTGGAGGGCTATCGTCCATAGGGTCGCAAAGATTCGGACATGACTGAAGCGACTTAGCATGCACGCGTGCAATGAGTACCTAACAGACTCAAAACGCAGATGAGTTTCTTGGAAAGCTTAAAGCTCATTTTAACTAACCGAATAACAATGGTACACTTGGTAGAAAGCACTGAATTCTGCTGGTTTTACCTATAAAGCTTAAGGGGTGTGTGTGTGTGTGTGTGTGTGTGTGCATGTGTGCATGTGTGCATGCACATGCGCATGCACGTGCTCAAATATTCAGTTACTTTTGTCTTTTAAGTAGAAATCTAGAAAAATATATTTGGAAAAATGAACTGCTAAACCACAATGAATCCAAACTATCTCTTACCTTCAGTTTCTGATACGGGCCCCATGTCTGAAGGCAGGGCAGCATCTGCCAGTGAATGAGCAGGCATGAGTCTAGATTGAGTCAGTTTATCTGACCGGCTTCACCTCATTTTAAGAAATTGTTTGAGGTTTTCAGGAATTAACTCATCACAGTCATTTGTGCAGGGAAGTAAGTTAGACCACATGGTAGCCTTCCAGGGTGACTGGGTATCACATGGTTGTGGTGTCTTGGAAAAGGCACCGGGCAGGAGTTTTCACTACTAGGGCTGGCTCCATCTCCAACCAACTGAATGAGACACGGAGCAGTGCCAGTTTCCTCAAATGTAAAGTAAGTGCAGTGGGTTCACATCATGTCCGTGTGTGTGAGTGGTCAGTTGCTTCAATAGTGTCCAACTCTTTGGGACCCCATGGACTGTAGCCCGCCAGACTCCTCTGTCCATGGGATTCTCCAGGCAAAAATACTGGAGTGGGTTGCCATGCCCTCCTCCAGCGGATCTTCCTGACCCGGGGATTGAACCCCTGTCTCTTTTGTCTTCTGCATTGGCAGGCAGGTTCTTTACCACTAATGCCACCTGGGAAGCCCCACATCATGCCCACCTTGTGCCAACTCTCCTAATTTCTAGGTTGATGCACTCCCCGTCATTTTACATGGTGTTTTCAGAATGTTTCTGTGGACCACGAATCAACTCCAGGCAAACTACATGGCAGGGAGTATTGCCTGCAGAGAGCCGTGCACATATTCAATAAATACATATTGCTTGAAATACTTGATGATTAATTAACCATCTAGAAAAAGCCTGTGATCAATGCTGATGACTAAGCCTTAATGGCAAAATAGTTAAAATTTATTGAGTAGCTCTAATGTGCCAGGCCCTCTGTTTGCAGTTTGCATGTGATATCTCATTTAAGCAATCATCCAGGAAACACATCTAAATCTTCCTGGAGAGCTTTGACGTGATGGTATTATTGGCCATTTGTCTCAGGAAAAGTCTTTTCTGTTGGACTTGTTTGGAGTTTCCCACATGATATCATTTGAAGAAATTTAGAAAAGGAAAATGGATTTGCATTGGGAGAAAGGGCTATATATCCATGGAAAATTCAAACTAAAGCATTGAATATATAAATTGCATCTTGAAAGCTGTAGCCAAGATCTTGTTTGAGCCAGAATCTTTCTTTTCATCCATGGTTTCTCCCCTTTTCTGAATATTTAAATAGGCAGGAATATAGGCAAGAAGAGTGTTTTTTTTTTTTTTTTTTTTTTTTTTTTTTACCATGTAAATATTTCATCTTCTTCTGGGACTTCCCTGGTGGTCCAGTAGGTAAGACTCTGTTTCCAATGCAGGGGGTATGAGTTTTATTCCTGGTTGGGGAACTAAGATCTCATATGCCATGTCATGCAGCATGACCAATAGATAAACAGATAAATAAAATAATATGAAGAAAGAATAAAATTAAGAGCAAGAAATTGAAAGAAAAATAAAAAAGATTCCATCTTCTCCTGTCCATCCCAGGGATAACTGTTTCAGTTCAGACACTGAAACAATTGCATCATCATGTCATGGAGTCTTACGATAGTCTCTCCCTGGTCTCCCTTCTCTCTCTTTTCCAATCTATCCTCTTTTCTTGCTGCCATAGTATTTCCTAACACACAAACCAATCATATTTAAAGTTCTTTAAAATATGTCCCATTATAGGATGTTCTTTTTGGCATTCTGTATGGGACACTGCCTCTTTGTCACCTCTTTCTTAGGAGGAAGGAGCTGGCCCCTCTTCTGGATTTCTGTGCACTTCTATACACACTTTTTTTTTTTAACTTTTCATTTTATATTGGAGTATAGCTGATTAACAATGTTGTGATAGTTTCAGGTGAATAGCAAAGGGACTCAGCCATATGTATACATGTATCCATTCTCCCCAAACTCCCCTCCCATCCAGGTTAACATGAATTTCTTTTTACTAGTATATCTTATAAATGTCTCTCCTGTTGGTTTGAGAGTTTTCTATAATTAAACATCTTTGAAGCATATCAGTGATTGGCACATTGTTAGTAATTATTAAAGGGATAAAGAATTTGGGGAGCTTGGTCTATTCTGGGTGCAAGAGAGGAGACATAACATCTCAGTTCATTAAAATTGCTTTTCTAATGCATTGTCTTTTTGATTCTCATAAAATCCCAACCCTATAATTTTGATTCATGAAAAAAGCTTGGTTCAGTGCTGTAGAATTCCTGACAGGCAACCTGTCTGGCCTGGTGACCTGGCCAGAAAAAAAACCCTAAACAAACTAGAAACCATACTGTATTTCCCCTTCTGTCTCACACCCTGTCCCTCCATCAGCAACCCCATCAACTCCATCTTTCCTACGTCAGATCACGTTTCTCTATCTTCACCACTATCATCTTACACTGAACCACTATCATTTCTCTTGATCTACAGCAGTTTTTTGTGAACTGGTCTCCATATTTCTTCTCTTGACCTTCCTGATCCCCAAGTTTAGCCATCCCCCACAGAGCTGCCAAAGTGAACAGTTAGTATGTGAATCAAGTCATTTCACTCTGCAGCTCAAACCCACACAGACCTTACTACCACACTCAGAATAAACTTCAGAGGCCTTGCAGTGATCCACACCATCTACCTGCCACCTTCTCTTCCAGTTTCTTTTCTCTTTTTTTTATCCTAACTTCTTCCTTTTTAGCCATTCTGGCCTTCTTATTCATGGACCTTTTGCCTTATGAAACTAATGGATTTTTTCCCTCTTTTAATTGGTTTCTTATAAGTTTAGAGCTAAATTTATGGTCTAGCTCCAGTAAGACTATGATAATACACATTTAAAAAAATATGCAAAAGTTTCTGGCTCAGCCTTACTTTCCTGCTATTATATTCTCTTTCTTTTTATTAATTCAAACTTAAATTTACTTCTTACTGACTTTCTTATTGTAAAATCAATATACGTGTTTATGATGAGAAACTCAGAAAATACAATAAAAAGTTGAATGATAGTCTTATCACACTGCCCCCAGTCCTCCAGTAACCCTCCCCCTCTAACTTCTATTGTAAAGATTAAACACCTTAGCATGAGTAAAAATCCTGGTTTCTTATTACTTCTAGCTTCATCTCTCAACTCTCCTTTTTCACCAGTCGTGTTTGCCACATCTTTGCTGTCTTCCAGTTTTACTGGCTCCTGTTTCCTCTTTGTTACTTCTGACTTGTGTGCTCAGTTTCAAAGATCCTTCTTGTTCCCAACCAGGATGATGCGCATGTTGGGATGGAAATGCTTGACTTCCGGAGTTCACTTTTCCGGGATGTTTTCTAAACTATCAGAGCTGTCAGTGGAGAAACACATCAACATTACATCAGCATCCTGGTAGGAGAGAGGCCTCAAGTGATCTTAAGCTGTGTCCCACAAAGCCAACTCTACCTGCTCTCCTTCCCCTTCAACATCTGCCACATGGTTTTCAGACACCGTGGGTACATACACCTCTGGGAATTAGTCTTTGCTAAGGGCAGTGATCAAGCAAGTCTTGCCACAGGCTCCATCTCCAAAAATCACCAGTTCCTTCTGGATGGCGGCCATGGCAACACCACTGTTTACAGAGGCATAGCAGTGTGCAGGACTCAGAAATGCAGATAGTTCAGTAAATAGTTCATTCTAGACACCCTGATCTATCTTTCTTAAAATGGTCCACACAGTCTGTTCATATGCAGAAGGTTTTTTTTTTTTAAATAAAAATAAGAAAGCGAGCGTCTCAAATTTAGATGAATAGAGGCCACTATGATGAAACTGTGGAGAAGGCAATGGCACCCCACTCCAGTACCCTTGTCTGGAAAATCCCATGGATGGCGGAGCCTGGTAGGCTGCAGTCCATGGGGTCGCTAAGAGTCCAAGACGACTGAGCGACTTCATTTTCACTTTTCACTTTCATCCATTGGAGAAGGAAATGGCAACCCACTCCAGTGTTCTTGCCTGGAAAATCCCAGGGACGGCAGAGCCTGGTGGACTGCTGTCTATGAGGTCGCACAGAGTCGGACACGACTGAAGCGACTTAGCAACATGATGAAACTGATTTTCACGTGACTACATTCTGGTCATTCTTCAGGTTTCAGTGGAAACTTCAGGCTTCCTAAGATGCCTTACTGGGAGCTCTCTGTCCGTACTGAATCCTAGCACTCTATTGTAAGGTGATGCCATCCCCCTATTAGAGGACGCACACAGGGTCTTTCTTATTCTTCATTGGGTCCACAGCTTTAGCTTAGCGTCTGGCCCATAAGAAGCTCTTAATGAGTGTTGATGTGTAAGTGAATAAATGAATGGAAGAAAGCTCTCGTTGGAGGAGAGTTTTTAAAAAGGATATGTCCAGGGTTTACTCTGTCCAACAGATTGGGTGAATATGAGAGGAGGGCAGGAAGTAGATATGAATAATAAAACACTTTGAATAAGTATATTCTGCTGCTGCTGCTAAGTCACTTCAGTTGTGTCCGACTGTGTGACCCGATAGACGGCAGCCCACCAGGCTCCCCCGTCCCTAGGATTCTCCAGGCAAAAACACTGGAGTGGGTTGCCATTTCCTTCTCCAATGTATGAAAGGGAAAAGTGAAAGTGAAGTCGCTCAGTCGTGTCCGACCCTCAGCGACCCCATGGACTGCAGCCTACCCGACTCCTCCGTCCATGGGATTTTCCAGGCAGGCGCACTGGAGTGGGGTGCCATTGCCTTCTCCGAAGTATATTCTAGGGAAAAGTATTGTCAGAATCTTTTCCCTGGGAGAACATTCGATAAGCTTCAAGACTGCCAAGGCCCTCCTTCAGCAGGGTGTCTCTTCATCTTCCACATTAGTGTTTCCTGGGAACTATTGAATGCTTGAACATGGTAGAATCAAATAAGAAGTTGGAGAACTAGAATGTGACCTTTGTCATCATTCTAATTTTATTGACCCCTCAGTATTCATTTTATTGATTTTAAAATCAATGGTGTTTTCTTTGTGTCCATAGCTGGGGAGCAAGCACTGTGAGCTTGCAGCAGATCTGTGGCTGTATTTTCAAGCTCAGTCACTCATCAGGATGGCAGAGATTTGACTCAAAAGAAATCTGTTTTCTGAATTAATGAAATAGCTTTTATTTGGCTCTGCCATCTTTATGGAGCAGTTAAATCTTTGCTCTAGGCAGAAGTGATGGCAATACCACTATTTATAGAGGCACAGCAGTGTGCAGGACTCAGAAATGCAGATAGTTCAGTAAATAGTTCATTCTAGACTCCCGGTCTTTCATAAAATGGTCCAAATAGTCTTCTCATATACATAAACTTTTTATGAAAATGAGAAAGCAAGCATCTCAAATTTAGACAAATATTAGTCAAGGTGTTGGATTTGGAGACCACTATGATGAAACTGATTTTAAATATCATTTTTTCCATTGGACTTTCTGTGACACAAATTGAGTATACTCATCCAATACGTAGAAACTTGCTTTTTCTTTACTAAAAATAGTTCTCATTTACTGTGTGCCTGCCACATGTCATATAATCTTTTTGAGCTTTCACAACATGGTACTTGTGTGTTTTTACTCCAGATTTACTTAGGAGTAAATGAAGTTGCTTGAATTGTAAATAATTTAAAAACCAAGATCACAAAGCCAGGGTTCCACTTATATTTCTTTGATTCCAGAGTCCCTGCTCCTACCATGACAAAGATCTAGGAAGAATAGTGGAATTGTCAATGTAAAATTTAATGTATTGGCTTGGCCAAAAATTCGTTCGACTTTTTCTGTATAATGGTATGGGGAAATCTGAACAAACATTTTGGTCAACACAATATTTTAAAATTCTTAAAGGAAACAGCTAAGAGATTTTCCCCCCTAAATTGAAATTTATATCTTAAATTTATGAATAAGGCTATTGTGAAGGTAGGAGATATTTCTCTTGGAGGTGAGGGTGGATGCTCTGGAGAGAGAATAAGGTGGATAAAATTGTGAAATGCCTATTGACTCTTAGAGCTGAAAACATTGGTTAGAATAATACAAAGGAAGTGAGAGTGCACTGTAAATCCTGAAGTTCTGTATCAATTGAGGAGATGTGAAAAGACAGGAAGTAAAATGTTCAGTATCCTAGAGGGTGGCCAAAGGAAACAAGACAGAGAAGCAACAAAGAACACAGGAAGCTATGATCAGGAGTGCCTGCTGTGTGCTAAGTCGCTTCAGTTGTGTCCAACTATTTGTGACCCTATGGACCAAAGCCCACCAGACTTCTCTGTCCATGGGATTCTCCAGGCAAGAATACTAGAGTGGATTTCCATGCCTTCCTGCAAGGGATCTTTCCGACCCAGGGATCAAACCTAGGTCTCATGTCTCCTGCATTGGGTGGTGGGTTCTTTACCAGGATATCAGGCCCAAGTGAGATGATGTATGCCAATCACGGTTCTTAAGAGGGAGATATCCAGGGTGACACGTACAAAGTGATTTTAGATTCTGCTTGTGATCAGGAGCAAGAAGGCATTTTCCTCCAAAGATCTTAAGGAGAAGGAACAAAGGCAACAAGTATGGAAGTTAGATCTAGAACAAGTTAGAGAAGTCAGGTAGACTAGGCAAAAGTTGGGGCTCCATTGACGGCCTTCCAACCCCAAGGGCAGTGACAACATTTTGTCTCTTGCAAGTCTCTGCCAGCAGACTGAATGGCAGATGCCAAGGTCAATGAGCTGAGATCTCTGTCCAGTCTCAATGAGATCATCTTGTGAAGGCAGATGGAAGAGGCAGAGAAAAGGACAGATGTGAAAGCAGATGGTTGTCACAGACAACCCTCAGACACTAGTGGTGGGAACACATCTGTCTTTTTCACACATCTATCACACCTGTCTTTTGCCCTCCCTCTTCCAATTAAACTGGAACAACTGCTATGGAGAACAGTAGGACGTTCCTTAAAAAACTAAAAATAGAACTAACATATGACCCTGAAATCCCACTCCAGGGCATCAATTCAAAGAAGAACATGATCTGAAAGGATACATGCACCCCAGTGTACAGCACTGTTTACAATAGCCAAGATATGGACACAATCTAAATGGATAGAGAAGATGTGGTACATATATACAATGAAATATTACTCAGCCATGAAAAAGAATGAAATAATGCTGTTTGCGGCAACATGGATGGACCTAGAGATTGTCATACTGAGTGAAGTAAGTCAGACAGAGAAGAAGATATATCCTCTAACATCCCTTATATGTGGAATCTAAAAAGAAATGATATAAATGAGCTTATTTCTCTTTCAAAAGAGAAACAGTCTCACGGACTTAGAGAGCAAATTTATGATTGTCAAAGGGGAAGGATGGGGTGGAGGGATTGTTAGAGAGTTTGGTATGGACATGGACACACTGCTATATTTAAAATGGATAACCAACACAGTCCTATTTATAGCACAGGGAACTCTGCTCAATGTTATGTGGCAGCTTAGATAGGAGGAGAGTTTGGGGGGGATGGATACATGTAAATGTATGGGTGAGTCCCTTTGCTGTCCACCTGAAACTATCACAACATTGTTAACTGGCTATAGTACAATATAAAATAAAAAGTCAAAAAATAAGTCACAGACAGAACAGTGAGTTGTTATATAACAGCGGCATATACATAGAAGGTACTTTGAAAGTACAGAAACAGTGATGACTAATTATGAACAGAAACACACACAAACTATTATGCAAAGTCTTACATGTTTTAATATCATGAGTAGAGTGCTATATACTAGCACAATTACAGAAGAATTAATTCTTCCCTGTGGCTTTAAGGAAAGGGATATTTGAGAGATCTTTAAGAGTGAGATTTTCTCCAGGCAGAGAATGAAATTAGATACCAAGAACAAGAAGGAGGATTCTGTAGTCTTGCTTTTTCACAGAAAGATTCTAGGGATAAAGCTATAATCTATTCAATCAACCAAGAAGAGGCACTCAAACTGTAGACTCAACCCTATTCTTCTCTTTCAATTATCACTAAGATGATCCAGTGTAAGCAGGTGCCCAGCTCCTGTGACCGTTAAGCTTATAATGATGGATTTCTTTATTGTGGAAGTGTGTTTTGTTGTGGGTGTCTGTGTTTACAGGTAAAGCATAGAGGAATATTATTGGAGTTCTAACCTCTGCAGTGGTTGTTGGAGAGAATTGTGTGTATCTCTTGTTGCTGAGAGGGTCAAACATGGTGTGTGTGTGTGTGTGTGAATGTGTATCTGTTTAAGGGGAGTGGTGTGTATAGGGGGCAGAGTCATGGCAACACCAGGATACTGGGGAGAGGCTGTGAATCCTCCTAGCTGCCTTTGGGTACCTATAGGAAGACTCTGCTCTCCTGGTATTTGGCTGCTGGCCTTCGCAGAGATCGGGCCTGTCAGGTTCACATCTTGTCAATTATAGACCATGTTTTGTATGTGATGATATCCTGGCTTTCATAGAAGGGGTTAAAGGAGATGGTCTTTTCTTTCAGAGACAGTTTTAGCCTTCAGATTATTTCCCCTGGTCTAGGACCCTGTAGACTGTAGCCCACCAGGCTCCTCTATCCATGGAATTCTCCAGGCAAGAATACTGGAGTGGGTAGCCATTCCCTTCTCCATGGGATCTTCCTAACCCAGGGATCAAACCTGGGGCTCCTGCATTGCAGGCAGATTCTTTATCATCTGAGCCTCCAGGGAAGCCATAACTTTCACAGGATGTTGTGCAGAACACCTTTAGGTGGTTTGCCATCGCTTCCCAACAGCTGCCCTATGGTGGGAAAAGTCAGGCACAGTATGTACCCGAAACTGGTAGAAATGTCAGCATGTGCTCCGCTGATATATTAATTCCAATAGTGGTGATTCAGAAACACATATCGCATATACGCCATATGGGCCTTAAATATTTATGAAACCTAAAAGTCAGAAAAACAATTATTTGAATGTAAAAGTTAAAAATCTATTCCTATAATTTTTCATGAACTAAGTTTGAAGCATTTAATTTTTAAATGTACATGTGATTACTGAAAGGACACATAATTGAAAACAAAATGAGTGCTTATTGATTACCTACTTTGCCAAAGACACTATATTAGGCATTATGGAGAAATAAAAAGGATGCCCAGAATTTGTCAGATTCTTATTTTGTTCTTCTGACTTTCTATTTTTACCCCCCATTGAGTGGTAATTTCTCATTGTAGGATGAGAACTGCAAAGGAGAATAGGGAAATCTCAAATCAGCCTACCCTTTGTCTTTTCCAAGTACATAGCATCTAGGGAAAAGCAGACTGTAGGAGGGGGCTATAAAGCAGTGATTGTAAAGAAGTTGTCTTAGAATTATGAAAACAATATTTTTTAACATGTCTTCCAAGTGTGGTGTGGTACTGGAGTGATTTGGCATAAAACTCTGGGCTAGTAACCTAGAGCCCTGGCTTCTAGCTGTGTCTGTGACACTAGCTAGTTGTATCTTTCAGTTCAGTTCAGTTCAGTCCAGTCACTCAGTCATGTCTGATTCTTTGCGACCCCATGAATCGCCACATGCCAGGCCTCCCTGTCCATCACCAATTCCTGGAGTTCACTCAAACTCATGTCCATCCTTACTCCTTGGAAGGAAAGTTATGACCAACCTAGACAGCATATTCAAAAGCAGAGACATTACTTTGCCAACAAAGGTCTGTCTAGTCAAAGCTATGGTTTTTCCAGTGGTCATGTATGGATGTGAGAGTTGGACTGTGAAGAAAGCTGAGTGCTGAAGAAGTGATGCTTTTGAACCTTGGTGTTGGACTCTTGAGAGTCCCTTGGACTGCAAGGAAATCCAACCAGTCCATTCTGAAGGAGACCAGTCCTGGGTGTTCCTTGGAAGGACTGATGCTAAAGCTGAAACTCCAATACTTTGACCACCTCATGAGAAGAGTTGACTCATTGGAAAAGACTCTGATGCTGAGAGGGATTGGGGGCAGGAGGAGAAGGGGACGACAGAGGATGATGTATCTTTACTAATTTATAAATGAGAGACCAATTAGTTTATTCTTAGATTTGATGTTATGAAGATTATCTATCTAGCCTTTTACATGTTTGCAATGAACACTTTAGGCTGCTGAGAACTGGAATCCTATCTGTTTTGATCATTATTTTATACCATGTTCCTAGTACAGTTCTTGGCGTATGTATTCAAAGAATGTTTAGAATAAAGGAAGGAATAGATGATTAAAATCTAATATTAATAAAAAATTTCATCATGTCCCCTTTTTAGGAAACGTGCCTTCTGTATTTATTACATTTGAAAGAGAAGTTGCATTGACACTTGCATTGTCACTTACTTTTATTGTTTTGTTTTTAAAGTTTATTTTAAATGAGAGGATAATTACAATACTGTGTTGGTTTCTGCCATACATCAACATAAATCAGCCATGGCTATAAATATGTCCCTTTCCTCTTGAACCTGCTTCCCACCTCCCACCATATCCCACTCCTCTAAGTTGTCACAGAGTACCTGAGTTGAGTTTCCTGAGTCATACAGCAAATTCCAATTAGGTGTCTATTTTACCTATGGTAATGTATATGTTTTGGGCTTCCTTGGTGACTCAAACAGTAAAGACTCTGCCTGCAATGTGGGAGACCCAGGTTCGATCCCTGGGTTGGGAAGATCCCCTGTAGAAGCAAATGGCAACCCACTCCAATATTCTTGCCTGGAGAATTCTATGGGCAGAGGAGCCTGGTGGCCTACAGTCCAGGAGGTCACAAAGAGTCGGACACGACTGAGAGACTAACACTTTTACTTTTTCTCAATGTATGTTTCAATACTACTTCATATGTTTACCATAAATAACCTTTTATTATACTTCAAACACCCTTTATCCATTTTACACACTTCTATCTTCATTGTAATCCATCAACTGATTTCTATCTCTCTCATCCATCTTGATAATTTCAGCTTATAGTTTGCTTTCATATTTTTAGCTCCTGTGAACATCCTTAAATTTTTTTTTTTTTACTGAATTACTAGATACTTGGTTTTTTTAACTTCTTCATCTTCACCTTCACTTTATCAGTGTGATTATTCCCATGGGATCTCATCCCCACCTAGAATGGTTTATCTCTAATATAAGATCATTTATAATAATAATAATATCATTGTATTATTTTCAGTGTTTCCTTTCATCATCAATCTTTATAAGTTGTCCCTTGCACATTTTAAAGTTGTCCCTTGCACGGTGTTTTTAAAACTCCTTTTTCCTGGCACTATTGATTTACTTCTGAACTGTTTGAAATCTATATCTACTCTAGGTCCTATGACCACTGATGAAACCTTGATATCTTGAGTGCAATAATCTTACATGTTCTCAGTCTTGCAGTGAATCTCGGTTGCCAGTTCTGGGATCTAAAGCAGCCTGAGTATGCATTCCTAGCTCTTGTCCTGCCAGTTGGAAAGAAGGTCACAAAAGCATACTAATTGGATCCTATGGAAATGGATACAGTCTGTCCTCAGCCAGATCTTCCTTGTTATTTGTGATGTTACATCTCACTGGGTTGCAACAGTTTCAATCCATTTCTCTACTCTTTATGTCCTCAGTCTTATTCTTACTCTTTTACACTTAAAAGATAAGCCTTCCTTATTTACTGAAACCATTGAGGGCATCTGTGGCAATAATACTGTCAACTTCTTTCTCTTCCATTCAGAAAATCTCTTGTACATCCACTCATTATTGTTCTGACTGCTGTTCATTTTTTTCCATGGTTAATTCCAGCAATTTGTGCTTGATCCTATTACTACCTGATTCCTCAAGGAATTCACTCATTTCTTGTAAGTTTAAGTTTTCAAATGTCCCACTTACTTGTATGTTTTTTTGAGTAGGTCATTGACATTGAAACTCAGTTTTCTCATTTGTAGGAAACAAAAATTATACTCATCTCATTGGATTGCAGAAAGATTAAATGAAATAATGGATTCTTATGTGTCTAATGCTTCTTTGTGGTGATACAGTCTTAGCTTTGGAGAGAGTTATAATATTTTTCCTCCCAAATCGTTAAGCTTTGCTCAGAGTAGGACCAGAATCACAGTAAGCAGCATACGCTAAGTGCAGTAAATGTCAACACACTTGTGATTGCAAAATCAGGCTCTACTGCTACCCCAAGGGGATTTTTTTTTCTTTCTAGAAATGTGGAGCCTTGCTTGTTAAAAAAAATGAGAACAGTCAAATTTGATAATAAAAGTAACAGGCAACTTGGGTATTAATGTGGCTTTTGAGAGCTCCCTGTTTTACCTATGAAATGATGGGGTTTGACTGGATGATCTCAGAGGTTCCTGACAGCTTCAGTCTGTGATATTAGGGCCTGAGTCTGAGCTCCTCTTCTGGGTATGAAATTCACAGACTGAAATCCTCTGTCTCCTGAAATAGAAGGCAGCAGCTCAGGGATGGTACAATTTCATCAGACAAAGAAGAATTTCTTGTTGCAAATGATTGTACTATTAGTTTTTGAGAGAAAACTCAATGATCTGCTCAGTGTACAAGAAGCAGTATTGAGTGTTTCCTAGCAGATAGATAGCTGGCAGGCTTAAAATGAGTATTGATGTGTTTATGTGGAGATAAGGATACACGTTAGCTTTTCTCAGAATTCCATTTTCAATTACTCTTGAACTAGTTTGAAAATTCATCGTCTTCACGCCAAATATCTTGCAGTGTGCCACGTACGCTGCGTAGCAGACCCTGACATCTCAACAGGGCTCACCTAAGAATACTCAGGCAAAAATTAAATGGAATCGGGGAATGCAGCTTTCTCGTGCTGCTCTGCTAGTCAGGAACTGAGAATTTTTGTCCATTAGATGATATACCTGTATCTCTGATCATTTCATTCTTGCTCTGCTTCTCACTTCTCTTCCTCTCTTCCTTTCTCTTTTCTTTTCGGCTGTCCTTCCTTTCACATAAAATCCATTGCTTTTTAAAAAGGAACGAGCAAACGCACGAATACAAGTCTCTTAACGGAAGCTGCTCTTGCTAGTTAAAAGCAGAGAATATCACAAAGGCCTCGCGGGGGTCTTGGGAAGTCCTTCAGGCCACTTCTCTCACCTTAGGCCACCCCACACTTTATAGAGAAGATATAGATGAGGAAATTCCATCACCTTTTCTGATCTCTTTTCTCTCTCTGGACTGACTTTCAGAAATGCTGGTGTTAAACCTGCCACTAAATTGTCTTTAATACTTGTAACAGCGAATGTGTTGACAAATTAGAAAAAAAAAAAAAAAAAAAGAGGGGTTGTCAAAGCATGGTTTCAAAAAAGTTCAATGTTTCTAAGCATGATGTTTTATCTAGGTGTCCCCAACCTCCAAACTGCAGACTGGTGCCTCCTGTTAGATCAGCTGTGGCATTAGATCAGAAATAAAGGGCACGATAAATGTAATGCAGTTGAATCATCAGACACCATCACCCCTCTCCCTCAGTCCATGGAAAAATCGTCTTCCACGAAATTGGTCCCTGCTACCCAGAAAGTTAGGGACCCCTGCTTTATAGGATGACTGTAAGTATATGCAGCCTAGGATCAAATGAAACCTCTTGAAACATATTAAGACCATAAAACTCAGCTACTTGAAATCCTGTCTTGGTTGCATATGTGGCCACAGCTGTGAGGTCCTTGGTCCAGTTATTTTAAATCAAGCAAACTGTTTTTCTAAAGATAGACAATTAATGATGTTAGTAAAATTGTGGGATGCATATTTTTACAACTTGAAATTTTACTTATTTCACAGAATTTCATGGATGGTTAGCTTGGAAAGGGACCTTCATTCTCTATCAGATGCTCAAATTCCCTTTAGAATACCCCAGTGATCCTCTACCTGAATTTCTTGGGGATAGAGTGTACTGACAAAGCTCTTCCGTGTTTAAAGCACTTAAATCATTAAAAAATTCTGCCTCATATAAGGAGATATAGACATAGTCTAAGTGTTAATCTAACCAATCCTTTTTCATTCAGGATTTGTAGCTTGCTTGCAAAAAACTACTTTGCCTTATCCCAATAAATGAAGCAAAGAAAAACCAACCTGAATGTAATTTATAAAGCTAAATAGATGAGTGAGAAATGATTAAATTTATTGAAAATTTAGGTTTTTGATAGTAATGCAAAGAGGTGATTTGTTAAAGCAGGCATACATGAAGGATTTTAAAAATAACTCATTACATATATTTTTTCCTCTTGGGACTCCAACCTTTTATTTGCTGAACTGTAGATGACTTCAGCAGTTACATTTTTCTTATAAGACTTAGGATCTGCCCTTTGTTTTGTGTTTGTCGAAAACATGATCCTAAATACATTTTAACTTATTTTCAATTTATGCCAGCAAAATCTTTGCTATAAAATTGCCTCAAAGCACAGTGCAGAAGTAAAACATTCTATTAGCTAAAACAAGAGAGTCAGCTGAACGAAAAACGGAACCTATTAATAATACTATATTTTAACACTGCAAAATTATTCCTTTTAGCTTGCCCTTGACATGAAAAACAGGCAAGTGCAGGGAAAGAAATAGCCGTTGAAGTAGACTGGCAACTGTAGATGTGTTGGCAGTCTGAGGTGTGTGTGTGAAACACACCCCATTTTGCCTCTAATGGTTGGTTTCTTTACACAAAAAGTGGGTCACTTATAATACTCGACATAGAGGGTTGTTGAAGAGATTAAAAGTACAATACACAAAGTGTCTGATAATCAGTAAAGAATGGCTATGTTTATGATTCATGTACCTAATATCCATGTTAATAAGGAATTTATAAATTAAGAAGGATCTTGGGAGAGTTCCTGGAGTCAATGACTAAAATGTTGCTTCATGAGATTAGAAGGGAGCTATAGTTGAAAGATCATGAACTTTGGAGTCTGACAGGCTTGGTTTTGAATCCTAAGTGTGCCACCTGTCATGAGAGTGACTGCAGGCAAGTTATTCATCTCTCTGATCCTGCATTTCCTTATTATGAATATCGCATGAATAAAGCACATCGTGAAGACAGGTGTTTAGCAAGAGCTAATGTTCATCCCTCCCTGCCAATATGGCTAAAGTACCTCCAGTGTTCTTGCCTGGAGAAACCCAGGGACGGGGGAGCCTGGTGGGCTGCTGTCTATGGGGTCGCACAGAGCTGGACACGACTGAAGTGACTTAGCAGCAATGTTCATCTCTCCCTGCCAATATGGCTAAAGTACCTGCTGACACTGCTGAGGACTTAAGTGATCATAACCAAGCAAGCACTACCAGTTATTTTCCGAGTGTCCGAGGAATCAGATTTCCAAGCAGGGTTTGAAGTTTTGACATTGGAACACGCTGGCAGGTCCCTACTGCTCCCAAAAAGCAGATTGGTTATCGTTCTGTGCAGGAATGAGGCATTTTCTCCCAGTCTTCATTGGATGCTTCATATCCTGAGACACAGAACCCCATGGATCTTGAAGACAAGGCTATTGTCATAAACTCACTGTCTTCACTCCAACTGATTTTTCTCACAAGTCACATTTATCTAAAACCTATTGATTTCTTTTCTTCTTTTCAGAAGAGGGAGTTGTGCAAGTTTTTGAAATCTGGGCACTACAGTAAAAATAGAGACCCCAAATCTAAATACCTGGGTCTGGTTCTTTGCTCTGCTGCTTAGAAGTTGTATGTCTTTGGGCAAATCACACAGCTAATGTTAGCCTCAGTTTTCTTTCTTTCTTTTTTTTTTAAACATTTATTTTTGCCTGTGCTGGGTCTTTGTTGCTGCATGCAGGCTCTCTAGTTGGGCAGGCTTCTCACGTTGGTGGCATCTCTCTTTGCAGAGCATGGACTATAGAGTGCAGGCTCAGTAATTGTGGGGCATGGACTTACTTGCCCTGTGGCATGGGGGATCTTCCCAGGCCAGGGATCAAACCCATGACCCCTGCGTTGGCAGGCAGATTCTGAGCCACTGGACCACCTGGGAGGTACCTAGCCTCAATTTTCTTATTTATAACACCAGAATAGTAGTCATAGGTTGGTATCATCCCAGAATTGTTTTGAGGATCAAAGAGCTGATAAAGTTGCTGGAAACTGATGTATGGTCTATAAATGTGAAGCTTATTATCTCACCAGACCTGACCCAGCCAAGGCTGCCTAAGGCACCGAACTTCTCAATTCAAGATGGTCCTTTAGGGGTTAAACCTGGGGGAGCATTTTGCTGAGACTATAACTACAATAGATTTTTTTCTGGGCTAGATGTCTTTATAAGGAGATGGGTCCATGAGACAGATAATACTTCTAACTCTGTTGTGTCACAAGGAGACTAGACAGTGTGTGTGACTGGTTGAACCAACATTGCCACCAGATAAATAGCTGAAAGTGCATGTCGTTCATAAGGATTATCATCACAAATGAAGGGTCATTCATTTATAATTGTATCAGCATGCATGTTACAGAGTGCTTCTATAGATATCGTTTGCTCTGATCTGCATGTAAAACCTTGTGATGTCCATAAATCAACTATTACTGTGATTCCGATTTTACAAATTTTCTTCAGATTGGTCAAGGAGATTTCCCAATATCACCTAGAAGGCTAGTGATTGAGGTGGGACATAAATTGAGGCATTCACATTGGACTGGACTCATGAGCTTTTTGTTTTTCTTTCTCCCACTTTCAGCATCTTAAGGTATAGTAAGTAACGAACCCAAGCATTGGGAAAATAAAGCTGCAGTGTGTTCAAAGAATTTGAAAGTCTGCGTGAGACCATTTCTGTTTTACTATGCACACAGATAAGCAGCCAGTGGTCCATGAACATCTAGCGGTTTTCTATCCAGAGGGCCAGCAGGATCTCACTTCTTTTTTAGATGTTCTTCTTTTGATTTTGGATGATTAGGGAAAAGAGAATGCTAAATGTTAAGAAGAAAACACGAGGAAGTTAAAAAAAATCAATAAAGTGCTGGTAACAAAAGTTGTGGATATGGAAATTTAAAGAAGTTTGTGTACAACCTCTTGAATAAATTGATGTGTTGTGCTTGAAATTCTGTTTTCATGTACTGTAAGGGACTTTGACTTTTAATGTCAGTGGCTGGACATAAGAGAATGCACGTGTGTAAAAGAATCTTTTGGGCTCCCCAGGTGGCTCAGTGGTAAAGAACCCACCTGCTAACCCCTGGGTCAGGAAGATCCCCTGGAGAAGGAAATGGCAACCTTCTCCAGTATTCTTGCCTGGGAAATTCCATGGACAGAGGAGCCTGGCGAGGCTAGAGTCCACGGGGTCACAAAAGAGTTGGACACGACTTAGCGACCAAACAAAACAACAATAGCGTCTTTGCCAAGAAACTGGTTGTTTATAAAACAGCAACAAGAGTTTGCTTGCCTTCCTGAAACCTGACATAGCTTTGGATTAGAATGTAATCAAATCTCCGTGGCATGGCAAACCTCCAGGGCTTCAACCTACTTTTCCAGCATTTTCTCTGTCCTTCTTCCCAGGAGGCATCCATCTTCATACCAAACACACCAGGGTGCTGCCAGTCCCTGGAGAAGTCAGCTGAAGTGCTAGGCTGGTTTCCCTTATCACTGCCACCTTTCGATGATAGATTATTACTTGAGGCTGTTACCATTCATTCCATTGAGAAACCAAGTTAATGCGTTTTCTCAACTTTCCCAAGGGTTATGTTCTTTTGAAAATATGGCACTGGGAGGAAAATGTTCTTTTTCCTTTCTTCCACTATTACCTCTGATAAATTTTTTCTCCAGCTAAATGGATATGTCACATCCATTAACTTGTAAGGAAAATTTGAGAAACTCCTGTTTAGAGTAATTTACTTCTGGCTTCATTACCCAACCTTTATTCTTCCTTCACCCGTATATCATTCCTTTCTTCCAAGGAAAGAATTTTCAAGCATGCCAGACTCATAATTTAAGTAAGAGTCAGTGTCTGGGGTTTATTTTTTATTTCTGTATTTATCTGAGTTTAGGGAAGGAATAAACTAGCACATAGTTTATAAATAAAACACATTGTTGAATCTGTAATGTATGATATCAATGCTCCAAACAACATTTATATTACATTAGTACATTTATGAATTATCCATGTATTTAATTTATTAGTTGAAGGAACAGAAAACAACAAAAAGACTGCATCTTAGTATATGAAATATAATATTTCATTGGATTAGACTTTTAGAATATTAAAACTGGCAAGTGTTAAATGCTAGATTTAGAAAGGTAAATTAATATAGATTTATGCCTTTAAGAAAGCTCTTATTCTTTTCTCTTTTAGTTTGTAGTAAGTAGCTGACTTCCACTTGATCAGGCAGACAACTGGAGAGTATAGGGGGCTGGAAGGAGGGCAGGAGAGACGTGGTTTGCCAGAGGATTCTTCTCTTGCTCATGCAGTCTGGATCCAGACAAGCCCCAGCACTGCTCCTCTCTCCTTTTAAGCATTATATGCCTTCACCCTGCCTGCTCCAAAGAGTGATCTTTCTTAGCTCATTTTCCCCAACACCTTCCACTTTCTAATAGTTTTTCTCCAAAAAGCAAAACAGATTGGCAATTTAGGCTATGTAGAATGTGTTTTTTTGAATGTATGTTTCAAGACATAAGGGTCATATGTTGTAAGGGTTTTGCATAGAACATTTGTAGCAATACGGTGTAAGTCAATGAATTAACACTTGGTGAAATATTTTTGTGAACTCCAATGAACCAACAAATGGTAGTTATTTTTTTGTTGTGACAACCATTAGTTAACCCCCTCATAACTGTTCCCCTGCCCTGTCCCCCACCACCTGATCTTCAAACTCATGGTTAGATTTGCATTCCTAGATAATTGAAAAAGGCGTTGGTTTAAACAAACAAACATGGGAACAAATTGGATTAATCATAATCTTGGTTCTAATCATTGGTTCTATACATGGTGTTTTATTTTTGACTACTTAATTTTTAAAATTTTAAGTTAATTTTAATGCAATAAATATAGGAAACCCATTACCCAATATATTCACATGATTTGCATGTGTTAACCTCAACCATTCAATAACCCCTCCTCTCCTTTTAGAGGTAATTACAATCTCAAATCTTGAGTTTATCATTTGTGCCTTTTTAAAAAATACAATTTTATCTTAGAGGAAAACAGGCAGACACTCTTTGACATAAACGGCAGCAAGATTTCTTTTGACTCACCTCCTAGAGTAATGAAAATAAAAATAGACAAATGGGACCTAATTAAGCTTAAAAACATTTGCACAGCAGAGGAAACCATAAACAAGATGAAAAGACAACCCTCAGAATGAGAGAAAATATTTGCAGACAAAGCGACTGACAAGGGGTTAATTTCCAAAATATACAAATAGCTCAGGCACTTCAATTAAAAAAAAAAAAAGCCAAACAACTTAATCAAAAAACAGGCAGAAGACCTAAATAGACATTTCTCCAAAGAAGACATGGAGATGACCAACAAACACACGAAAAGATGCTGAACATCACTCATTATTGGAGAGATGCAAATCAAAAGTACAATGAGGTATCACCCCACACAGGTCAGAATGGCCATCATAAAAAAATTTATAAGCAATAAATGCAGAGAGGATGTGGAGAAAGGGGAACCCTCCTACAGAGATGGTGGGAATGTAAATTGATACACCCACTACAGAGAACAGTATGGAGGTTCCTCAAAAAACTAAAAGTAGAACTACCCTGTGTGTGTGCTTATTTGCTTCAGTCATGTCTGACTCTTTGCCACCCCATGGATTGCAGCCTGCCAGGCTCTCCCATCCGTGGGATTTTTCAGGCAAGAATACTGGAGTGGGTTGGCATTTCCCCCTCCAAGGGATCTTGCCAACCCAGGGATTGAACTCACATCTCCTGCACTGCAAGCAGATTCTTCACCGGTGAGCCATGGGGGAAGCCTATAGGTATACATATATCCCCTCTTTTTTGGATTTCCTTCCATTTATGTCACCACAGAGCAACGAGTAGGGTTCCCTGAGCTATACGGTTGGTTCTCATTATTTACCTATTTTATACATAGTATCCGGAGAAGGCGATGGCACCCCACTCCAGTACTCTTGCCTGGAAAATCCCATGGATGGAGGAGCCTGGTGGGCTGCAGTCCATGGGGTCGCTAAGATTCGGACACGACTGAGCGACTTCACTTTCACTTTTCACTTTCATGCATTGGAGAAGGAAATGGCAACCCACTCCAGTGTTCTTGCCTGGAGAATCCCAGAGACGGGGGAACCTGGTAAGTCTATGGGGTCGCACAGAGTCAGACACGACTGAAGCGACTTAGCAGCAGCAGCAGCAGACATAGTATCAATAGTGTATATATGGCACCTTTATATTAATGGTCAAGCCATTGGTTCTAGTTTTCAGAGTTGTTATGATTTTTCATCTGTTCACTGCATTCAAAGAGTCTTTTCAAAGATACCCCATTGTTCTAAGAATAAAAACCTATATTCCTTCAAAAGACCTAGAACAGTCTATTATTTGGTTCTTTCATCTTTAGCCTGCCTTACTTCCCTCCATGCCCCACTACGCATTCTACAATCAAGCCACACTGAATTTACTTATTTTAAAACAAAGTCTTCTCCATCTCTTGGAACATGCTAACTGATCTTGCACTTTCCTTACTGTCTTTGCTATTTCTTACAGTTTGTTTTCCCAAATAATTCTCCCTCAATTTTAAGATTTTCTCTTGGAATTCTTCCAGGAAGCCTCCCATTCTAGCTTTAGAGGGTGATGTGCCCTCCTGGTGTGTCCTGGGGCCCTGTCCTACCCCTATCATAAAATTATCTGTGTTTGTTTCCTGGCTTACATTTCCCACCAGAAGATAAGATACTCAAAGATAAAGACTTTATCTCTTTTGCTTTCTACGATAGTCCCCATATCTTATGTGGTGCCCTGTCATGCTATAGATGTGGAATCAACACTTGGTGATGGACAAAATAGTTTTTTTCTGAGTCCTCAGAGACTTTGAGCATTCATCTCTTTAAACCATAGGAAGCATTCATAAAGGATGGGGAGGACAGTTCAGTATAAAGAGCTTATAATCTGAGCCTTCTGAGCCAATGTTTGAAAGCTTGTTCCAATAATTACTAGCTGTGTGACTTTGAGCAAATTATTTAACTTCTCCGTGCCCCAGTTTTCACATCTTTTGTTGCTGTTTTTTAGTTCAGTTGCTAAGTCGTGTCTGACTCTTTTGTGACCCCATGAACTAACTGTAGCCCACCAGGCTCTTCTGTCCATGGATTCTCTGGGCAAGAATACTGAGTGGGTGGCCATTTCCTTCTCCAGGGGATCTTCCAACCCAGGGATGGAACCTGCATCTCCTGCATTGCAGGCGGATTCTTTACTGCTGAGTCACCTGAGAAGCCTGTACCTACCTCACAGGGTTGTTATGAGGATTAAATAAATTACCTTTGTAAAATATTTAGAATTGACATGGCACATAGTAAACATGTATTTTGAGTGTAATAAGCAATCCCTAATAGCTTTGTCACTTGAGAATTATAAAATCTAAAAGCATATTTTTAACTGACTTTCAGCTTCATGAATGTACCTCAGAATGTGGTTGCTTCAACTAACTTGAACTTTTAAAAAATATTGTGGTGTTCTTTTCCATTGGCAATAGGGAATGAGTAGCTCATAGCACTATTTTTATTCACCATAATCAACTGTATTATTTATGGAACATCCTTATGTTCTTCAAAAAACTTACTTCATGAACTAAACCTCTTTAATGTCTGCCAGCCACCATAATGTGCAGAGAGTGCCTGTGGTCCTTCCACCTTCCAAGTCCTTCACTTTCAAAATTATGGCTGTTGCCTTAGATGATACCCTAATATCAGGATTTCGGATGATCCTCAGTAGTAAGCTACTCAGTGTACTTTGGGATGACACTGCAGAAAAGTTACTTCCTGAGGACTTTGGCAGCAACTTTGCCTGTCATATGAATTGCCAAGGTGACTCTCTTTATTTAAAGAGATGTACTTATACCCCACAGGTTCCGCTGCAGCCTAGACCAAAGCAGAGACCAAGTACTATCAGTGCCATCAGGGTTAGAGGCATCCTTTGTGTTTCCCTACGTCCCTAAATATGTATGTTCTCTAGGGTATAGGAACCCTTAGCACCACTCTGGAGCTATCAGTTTAAACTAGGATGTGTTAAGAGACACAGAAAGAACAGAGAAAATACTCTATAGAAATCTGTACATTATAATAAACAAAGAATAGGTAAGCTTTAGAATTATGTTGAATGGTGATTGGGAGTATCTCAATAAATCTTATTTCAATTGATTTGAAACTCTGGGAAAGGAAGTAAACAGCAGTGTGCATGCACATGTGCTAAGTTGCTTAAGTCGTGTCTAGCTCTTTGCAACCCCATGGACTGTAGCCCACCAGGCTCCTCTGTCCATGGGATTCTCCAGGCAAGAATAGTGGAGTGGGTCATCATGCCCTCCTCCAGGGGATCGTCCCAACCCAGGGATTGAACGTACATCTCCTACATTGGCAGGTGGGTTCTTTACCACTAGCACCACCTGGGAAGCCCAAAAGGCAGTGTAAATGCACTTTAAAAACTCATTAAATCCATTCATCAGTATTTACTGAAAGATTGCTCTCAGGTTTAGTTGTGAAGTGTTCTAGGACTTCACAATAAAGTGTCAGTAGCATGGAGGAGGGTCTTGGGATTTGGGTTGACCCACTCACAAAGGTGTGGCTTCAGTCCAGTTTTAAGGAAATGAATTTAAATTCAGAATTTAGCTCTAGATAGGGGACATGGGAAGTCCAAATAGGAGGCAGAAGGGCTAGTAGGTTCAGGCGTGACTTGGCACTTCTCTTTATCAAATCAGCTTCTTCACCAAGCAGGGAAGAGTAGCTGAGATGGAGCTCATTCAGGAGTAAGCACAACAGACATCTATATTTATGAGACCTGTTTTAGTCTATCCTTAGTCTTCTATGGAAATACTAGGATTTTGGGGGGAAAAATTGCCATGGTGGGTTTTATGTTTTTCAGTGTTTGTGCTGGATACTCAGGGAACCATGCCAGACAGATAACCTTTCCCAAGATTTTCACCAGATGTATATTCTGTAGATTTTCAAAGCACTTATCAGAAGTTATATGTGAAGATTCTGGGAATCAGATAGCTTTGCTTCTTATATAGACTTTGAGCAAGCTGACATGACATGACATGCATGCAGGCTCAGTCATGTCCAATTCTTTCCAACCCCATGAACTGTAACCCACCAGGCTCCTCTGTCCATGGAATTTTCCAGGCAAGAATACTTGAGTGGATTGCCATTTCCTTCTCCAGGGGACCTTCCTGACCCAGGGACTGATCCCACATATTGTGCGTCACCTTCATCAGCAGGCAGATTCTTTACCACTGTGCCACCTGGGGAGCCCCTTGAGCAAGTAACTCAGCTACAAATGGAAATAAAAACAGTACCTGTCGGTTAGGTTGTTGTGAAGATTAAATAAAATTTAGCAGTGTCTAGCATGGAATATGCAGTCAATAGACATTAATCATTTCATTTTTATATAATATGAGAAAACTATAAAATATAGTGTTGATGAAAATGTTTTGGCTTTGGCATACCCAAATATGAGGTGACTGCAAAGCCACCCACTGAAATTCCCTTTTAATCTATAAAATAGGGATAAAAATGTTATGTTGTAGGATTGTTATAAGAATTAAATGAGATAATACATGTAAAGCACTTGGTACTTACTAAATTGTTATCATTGCCTTTGGTTCAAGTTTTCAAAGACAAGGAAACCAGCTGTGAGGACCTAGAATAGATATTAGGTACAAATTGTGCCTACAGCTTTCCCCCTCTCTGGGATGAGAACTTCTTGTGTATGATGAGAATAACTGATTTATGGTTTTCTGTACAGTACCGTTCATAGCCAATGGGTTACTTTGTCTGAGTAATAGAAGTGGCAGAGGAATTCAAAGTGGGATTGAAGGAGAGAGAGCATTGATACAATCTATTACCTCCTGTATCTCAGCTTAGAGTCTCTACTCTAGGATCTGATATGTTAGTATGGTCAAAGCTATGGCTTTTCCAGTAGTCATGTACATATGTGAGAGTTGGACCATGAAGAAGGCTGAGTGCCAACGAATTGATGCTTTCAAATTGTGGTGCTGGAGAAGACTCTTCAGAGTCCCTTGGACTGCAAGGAGATCAAACCAGTCAGTCATAAAGGATTTCAATCCTGAATATTCATCGGAAGTACTGATGCTGAAGCTGAAGCTCCAGCACTTTGGCCACCTGATGTGAAGAGCTGACTCATTGGAAAAGATTCTGATGCTGGTAAAGATTGAGGGCAAGAGGAGAAGGGGACTACATAGGATGAGATGGTTGGATGGCATCACCGACTCAATGGACCTAAGTTTGAGGAAACTCCAGGAGATAGTGAAGGACAGGAAAGTCAGGTGTGCTGTAGTCCACGAGGTTGCAAAGCATTGGACATGACTTAGAGACTGAACAACAACAACAACAGCATTAATATACTTGCCTTGGAAAGATTTTTAAGTACATCTAGAATGGACAAACTCACTTCCACTATGACTAATTTATCACTATATTGATTTTATTAGTGGGTAGTTATGAGATATTAGAAATCTGTATGTAGATCAAGAAGCAACAGTTAGAACCAGAAAAGGAACGGCAGACTGGTTCCAAATTGGGAAAGGAGTACATCAAGGCTGTATATTGTCACCCTGCTTATTTAACTTATATGCAGAGTACATCACGTGAAATGCTGGACTGAATGAAGCACAAACTGGAATCAAGATTGCAGGAAGAAATATCAATAACCTCAGATATACAGATGACACCACCCTTATGGCAGAAAGTGAAGAGGAACTAAAGAGCCTCTTGATGAAAGTGAAAGAGGAGAGTGAAAAAGCTGGCACAATACTGGATGCTTGGGGCTGGTGCACTGGGACGACCCAGAGGGATGGTATGGGGAGGGAGGAGGGAGGAGGGTTCAGGATGGGGAACACACATAAACCTGTGGTGGATTCATTTCGATATATGGAAAAACCAATACAATATTGTAAAGTTAAAAAATAAAATAAAATTAAAAAAAAAAAAAGCTGGCTTAAAACTCTTGAGAGTCCCTTGGACAGCAAGGAGATCAAACCAGTCCATCCTAAAGGAAATCAGTCCTGGGTATTCACTGGAAGGACTGGTGCTGAAGCTGAAGCGCCAATACTTTGGCCACCTGATGTGAAGAGCTGACTCATTGGAAAAGACTCTGATGCTGGGAAATCCTGAGGGCAGGAGGAGAAGGGGATGACAGAGGATGAGATGATTGGATGGCATCACTGACTCGATGGACATGAGTTTGAGCAAGCTCTGGAAGTTGGTGATGAACAGGGAAATCCCAGTGTGCTGCAGTCCATGGGACTGCAAAGAGTTGGACATGACTGAGCAACTAATGAGATATTATCATTGATGAGCCTCAATCACCAGTTATAGAGATCTAAAGCAGGTTTTTAAGAAACTGTCACTGTAGGTATGAGATCACAACTGAATCTGAGATTTCTATTTCTAAAGGTATTGGAGAAAGACTGAGGGTAGGGAGGGACGAATTATCCATATTCTTTCGTGTATCTTGGGGAATCATTGGAAGTTCCAGTTCAGTTGAGCATCTTGAAAGTTCTCTATCTTCATCTCTTCTGTTTGGCAAGGGAATTTCCAGCCTATTTTCAGGCAACTTCTAAAATAAATTAATATATAATATGTAATGTCTAATTTATAATATGTAGTATATAATTACCAAATCAACGGTCTTCAAAGATTCAGTATATGCAGTATTCAATGAAAACTTGAGAGATGAACAAACTTTTCTTGAGGGATTAAAAGAAACTTGATTAAGTGTCTAGGCATAGGATAAAAAGTACACGAGGCTGGAGAGAATGAAAATGCAATAAGGGAAGATGGCAGATGGAACAAATCTCAGAGAAAGATTGATAGGCAGGGAGAGAAGGCACTGGGGTGGAAGAGTTATCATATGTTTCTCTGGGGTGGGGTTAGGTAGAGTGGATAGTGAGGTTGTAGAGAATCTTTAATAGGATAGTCTCCATCTTTCCAATGAAATGACAATGTCATCAGCCCAGTGAGGCTGAGGATGAAGTCTTAAGATGATTGCAAAGGGTTTAATTCAGTTGCAGTGTAATATGAAATAGGGAGACAAAAATGAAAATGATTTCCAAGCAGTGTGGAGGGCATGGTTTTAGGTATCATAATTTGTAGTGAGTCCAGTTGACATGATTCTGCGGCTTTCTCCTGCAATGTTAAGTAGCCTGGGGGTACACACAGAAAATTATGGAATTGAATGCTTGTCCACTGCAATATCAATCTCTCAAGTTTAGATTATTTTCCCCCAAGGAAATAAATTTTCTTTCTTTTGCATAATCTGCTGTAGCATTGTCACTTTCCAGCTCATCAGCATTTTTTTGTGGGCACCGGGAGTAAAAACCTTGATTGACTGCAACAATTGATTACATATTCCTTTTTCTTTTTGCAAGGAACTCCTACCATCACATAAATTCATAAAAATAAATTTATTAATTATAGGTGAAGTGTTAGTGGTTACCTAGTATATGGAGCCTACTTATTTACTTTTTATAGCACTGTTATCTTCTTGAATAGTCTTTTCCATTTTTGCTGCTGTCATTTTACAATATGCTATTTAAAATTTTTTTCATCTTTCAAGAGACTATTGAACAATATCAATCCTTTGAATATGTATTATGCATTGTGTGTTGCTAACCAAGTTTTAGAACTTTGGGGTCTACCAAGTAATACTATGTTCAGTTCTTGGTATCATGCTTAGCTATAGTAGGCAAAATTTCTTTCATATTTTAAACAGTGATCTATTCAAAGAACTTAAGTGCATGCATCATCTTTTCCTTCTTGAGAAAGCCAAAGACAGTATTATTATGAGGTTGGCAGTTTTCCCAGCAATAGTTGGAGTAGGTATTAACCTTTCCAATATTTTGAGTTCTACTGACTTTTCTTCATTACTTTGTAAAGGCTCAACATGGTACCTGCTTGCATGCAATGTTATCATTTCTGGGGAGGCAATATCAAACTGAGAGAGGTAGATTGCTCCATTAAAATATGGTCTTAGAGATGTTTAGGGCAGTGAAACTGTTTTGTATCATACTGTAATGGTGGATACACATTATTATATATTCATCAAAACTCATGGAATGTATTTAATATAATACAAAGAGTGAACCCTAACGCAAACTACGGACTTTAGCTAATAATATAACAACATTGGCTTATCCATTATAGCAAATGTACCACAAAAATACAAGGTGTTGAACATAGGGGAAACACGTATGCATGGATGAGATGGGAGAGAGGATACATGGAAGCTCTGTACTTTCTGCTCAGTTTTTCTGTAAATTAAAAATAATATTCATTAATTAAAACCACTAAGCTTCAAAGAGGAAAGGAAGATTCATAGCTTAAAGAAACAATGTAAATAATAAAGAAGTAAAATATAAAAGTAAATTCCTATATTTGCATGAAGTACTATTATTTGTGTACCTATAGGGGCTTCCCAGGTGGCGCTAGCGCTAAAGAACCTGCCTGGCAATGCAGGAGATGTTGGAGACATAGGTTCGATCCCTGGGTTGGGAAGATCCCCTGGAGTAAGAAATGGCAACCCACTCCAGTATTCTTGCCTGGGAAATCCCATGGACAGAGGAGCCTGGCAGGCTACAGTCCATAGGGTTGCAAAGAGTCAGATACAATTGAAGTGACTTAGCACACAAGCACACAGGTATAAATGGGGCTTCCCAAGTGGCTCTGTTGGTAAAGAGTTCCCCTGTAATGTAAGAGACTGCCTGCAATGCTGGAGACGCAAGTTCAGTCCCTGGGCTGGGAAGATCTCCTGGAGAAGGGAATGGCAACCCACTCCAGTATTCTTGCCTGGAAAATCCCATGGATAGAGGAGCCTGGCAGGCTACAGTCCATGGGGTTACAAAGATCCAGACACGACTGAGCGACTAAAGCACCACCAGGTATAAACGAGCATAAGAACTGCTATGCTGAACCTGAGCCAAGTTCACTGGTTTTATTTCTAGCGATAATCTTAAAAACTCTATTCTGAGGGAGTATTTGGCTGTCCTCAGCTTCTGACCTTCAAAATTCCTCCAAAATTTTCTTATTTACCCTTAACCTGATATATTATCTTATCATAGATTTTTGGGGGCTTATTTGTATTTGATTCCCCTTTGAATAGTTCCAAATTCACTTAGCAGTAATAGATTTATGGTTTACACTATCTTTTAAAAATGTTTCCAGGGTAATGTATTGTTTTAGTGTTCTGGTAAATGAATTTGTTCTCACTTTGCTCAAATTCTCACTAATTTTTTGGCTTGTGGGATCTTAGTTTCCTGACCAGAGATTGACCCCTGGCACATCACAGTGGAAGTACAGAGTCCTAATCCCTGGATCACCAGGAAATTCCCTTCCCTAATTTTAAAAATTAAAAAGGGATATCTCATTTTATGTTTTTCTCCAGATCACAGCATTATAAGTTATTTTCCTATCTTTTGAGAAAAGAACTCATATTATTTTGAGGAAGAGCATGTTGCTTTTTAATTGCTCACTTGTGTCTGACCCTTTGCCACCCCATGGACTATGGCTCGCCAGGCTCTTTTATCCATGTGATTCTCCAGGCAAGAATACTGGAGTGGGTTACCATTTCCTTCTCCAGGGGATCTTCCTGACCCAGGGATGGAACCTGGGTCTCCTGAGCTGGCAGGCGGATTTTTTTTTTTTTTTTTTTTTTTACCACTGCACCACTTGGGAGGCTACCTCAATTACGTGAGTTCAAGAATCGCAATAAAGTTTGCTTTCCTCTAGTACTTTGCCAATTGACAGGCTGCTGTCTGAGTGTCCACAGTTACATATCTATTTCTTTAGCATAACTATCTGACCACTGTTAAAAACTTGACCATTCAGTGAGGGATACATAGATTGAAGAGACTGGGAGTTCCTACTGTACAGCACAGGGAACTCTGCTAAATGTTATGTGGCAGCCTGGATGGAAGGGGAGTTTGGAGGGAGAGTGGATACATGTGTATATATGACTGAGTCCCTTTGCTGTACTCCCGAAGCTATCAAAACACTGTTAATCAGCTATGCCCGAATATAAAATGTTTTATAAAATGAATGAATAGATTGGCAGTCGAGAAAATAAACTTCCTCAAACTTTACATTTGTGCCTAGAGGAGGGAGAAATTTGTGAGTGGTTTCCATCTGTGGATGTCCAAGGCACGAGACGATGGTCTATTGCATCCAGACACAGAATGTCGGCATTAACAGCACAGCGCTTGGGCTACAGTGACTCCATGTGCCTTTGTTGGGTTGTAATTGGTTGGTGCAGAGATTGGCTTTGTAACGCTTCCCTGAAAGTGAAAGGCACTCAGTTGTGTCCCACTCTTTGCGACCCCATGGACTGTAGATCACCAGGCTCCTCTGTCCATGGAATTCTCCAGGCCACAATACTGGAGTCCTTTCTTTCTCCAGGGGATCTTCCCAACCCAGGGATTGAACCCAGGTCCCCTACACTGCAGGCGAATTCTTTTCCAACTGAGCCACCAGAGAAGCCCAAGAATACTGGAATGGGTAGTCCATCCCTTCTCCAGGGTATTGGAGAATGCCCCTCCTGCATTGGGCCAGGATTTGAACCAGGGTCTCGTGCATTGCAGGCATTTCCCCTGGAGTTGAAAAAATTTCCCCTGAAATGAAACCTTTCTGGGAGGTAGCCTATTATGATGCAAAGAATATGAACAGGAAAGGGAGATAGATCTGAAATCAAATTCTGCACCTGCTGATAAGTTCTGTATGACTTTAAGCAAATTTCTTATTTACTTTTTTTGAAATTTAAATTTCTTATTTTATATTGGAGTAACTTCTTATTTTCTTTTTTTGCCTCAACCGTCTCCTCCAGAAAACAGGCAGAAATAAACTCATAGGATTATTTTGAGAAATAGCAATAGAAATAAAGTCCAAGTTCAGTGCCTGTTGTATTGTCAACACCTAATGCTCAGTATCTGTTATTGTGGCCTCAAATGAAGTTATCTTCCTATGCTTTCAAGATATTCCTAAAATTTATCTTAAAAGGCTAATTCACTATTATGAAAAAGTGAGTTTCCTCAATTTACAGAGACTTTCTTATATACTCTTTCTTTCAGATCACTTGGAATAATGAAACTAGAAAGAATTTGGAGAGAACCTATTTCCAAAGCTTTATCATGCCCACCAAAAAAATCTTTTGCCAAAGGATTAGCTGAGAAACCTGATGGGCACCGCCCCCTTCCACATAGTAAGACTGTGCATGACAGTTTACTCACTTTAACGAAGAAATACCATGATAATGCAGCAAACACAGCAAGCATATAGGGCTTTTTCAATATCACCCTTACAAAAATCAAATTTTCCTTCCAGTTTTTGTCCATACGGCATAAGTTGCACAGAAATGTAATGATAGTATATTGTTCTAAATCTTGCTTTTTATTCTTAATCACATGCCTATCATTTTTCACATTGCTACACAAACTTTAAAATTATACTTTTAATGGTTATATAATATTTAATTGAATGAAAGTATTATATGACAACATTGGAAATTCTAGTTGTTACTTATATAGCTATGAATCTCAATGCAAATAGCCTTTCCTTTATTATTTCATTAGGATACAGTCTGATATTTGGGATTCTTAGGTCAAAGAATAAGGAAATACAATAGATCTTAATATATATTGCCAAATAACTTCCCCAAATATTGTACTGATTGGCAATACCACCAACAATGTTATTAGATTCACTGCAGCATACCATTGCTGAATATGGTTTTCAAAATAGTTTTATAATTTAATAGGTGTGAAATAGTACTTCATCATTTAACATAAAATTTAGTTGATAGTATGGTTGCACAGTTTTCTGTGTTTACTTATATGCCAGGTTTTTTTCTTGTGTCAATTGAGTATTCTTAGTCTATGTCTCGGAGAAGGCAATGGCACCCCACTCCAGTACTCTTGCCTGGAAAATCCCATGATTGGAGGAGCCTGGAAGGCTGAAGTCCATGGGGTCGCTGAGGGTCGGACACGACTGAGTGACTTCACTTTGACTTTTCACTTTCATGCATTGGAGAAGGAAATGGCAACCCACTCCAGTGTTCTTGCCTGGAGAATCCCAGGGACGGGGGAGCCTGGTGGGCTGCCGTCTATGGGGTCGCACAGAGTTGGACACAACTGAAGTGACTTAGCAGCAGCAGCAGTCTATGTCTGTTTATATATTAACATCTTAAAGCAGTTGCTTTCTAAGAAATGTTTTCTACAGTGGTTTAAGTGATTTTTAAATTTCTATTTTAAAAGGAAATTTACATTCCTGATAAGTCATTCACTAAATTCTAGGACTATCATAATCATCTCTCTGTCAGTGTTGTCAAATCAACTTATATTTAAAAAAGATACTAGGAAATCCCTTTAAATGTCAGAAATGTACATATGCGCTCTATTTATTTCAGGTCCTAAATATGTGATATACAGAGTTAAGTGAGGTAAAACTGCTCTGTTTTGAATTGCAGTCCTAAGCACTCTGTTTTCATGTGAGAAGCAATGATAGGACTTCCCTGATGGTCCAGTGGGTAGGACTCTGTGCTGCCAATGCAAGGGTTGCAGGTTGGATCCCTGATCTGGAAACTAAGATCCCATATGCTGCATGGTGTGGCCAAAAGATTAAAAAAATAAATAAACTAATTTAAGAAATAATAAAAAATGATAATGTAATAGAAGAAACTTTCACAGATTTTATAAAGCATATAGTAAGTGATTTTTGAAATGGATATTCAAGGAATGTGCTTTTATCTATACGTGCATGCATGCTAGGAAGCTGTCATGTCCTACTCTTTGGGACCTTTTGGACCACGGCTTGCCAGGCTCCTCCATCCATGGCATTCTCCAGACATGAATACCAGAGTGGGTTGCCATTTCCTCCTCCAGAGGATCTTCCTGACCCAGGGATCAAACTGGGTCTCTTACTCTTCTGCCTTTCTTTACTGCAGGTTCTTTACCACTAGGGCAACCTGGGAAGCCTGCTATTATCTATACATTTATATAATTTATATTCAGGGGATAGATTATTATTTATATAATAGAGGACTTCAATAAAAAAAAAATTAAATTCTCTCCCCTCTTAGTTTACTCCCAACTTCATAAGTTTGTTTTCTGGATGAATTCTTTTTATTCTGATGTTGGGGAGTTGCGAGATAGTGGATTAAAAAAAAAAATCAGCCTTGATTTTCTTGGCAGATTCAGTATACCAATATATGACAAGACTATATTTAAGTTGGGTTTCTAAAGTGCCTTTAGAAGCATAAAATTAAAATAAAATCACTGGCTTGTGAGGTACTATTATTGACCATCTGGTCCGGTTCATCTAACTTTTCTACCACATTTCCTAAAAGTCTTTTTCGAGTCTATGCTTGAACATTACAATGACAGGGAATGTACTACACCGAGGCAGCCCAACATTAGGACAACTCTGAATGCCAGAAAATTATTTTCTATATAGAGCTAAAAGCTGTCTTTTGTGTCTTTTAGTCATTAGTCTTGGTTCTACTCTGGAGATTTGTGGAACAAGTTTAATCCCTCTTCCCCATGACGGGCTTTCAAATATTTGAAGCCAGCTCATGAACAAAAAATTGTAATGCAAAGCACAAAAGAGACTCCATAACTGTGATATAGAGATAGCTTCTTGAGGGGCTTCAAAATGGGTAGAGGTAAAATCAGTTTAGGGAATCAAGAGTATGTGACCATTAAGATGGACTGAGGTGAGTGGATAAAATCTTAACAGGGACATCAAGAGAAGTGACTTTTCCAAGTGGAGTGGATTTGCAGAAGCAAAACTGCAAAGGGGAACAGAATATGTCCTGGAGACAGTTCATTTTGATGCATAGGAGAAATGTGGACTCGGGAACATAGGGGAGTTATTACGAGAAGTCTTATATGCAAGAAGTTATTGAAAGTTTTAGAAATAGAAGGTGTCATGTTTGGATCAGAGCTTTGGGAGAGTTAATTCACCACAGAACTAATAGGACTGATGGAAATGTGGAAAAATAGAAAGTGATATCAGTTAGTGTTCTCTTTAAAAGTATAGTCAGGGAGTGATGGGGGTCTGAATGTGCGACAGAATTTGGAATGCCAAGAAGGAGATTGATGTGGAGTGAAATGTATGTAACTCTGAAACCAACTTAATGGGTGTGAGAGGAAGAGAAAAGAAAACAAAGGAAAGGCAGGGACAAGACACGACTCCAACATTTCACTTGACATCCGTGGAACAGTGGTGTTGCCAGAAGCAGAAGTAGCAAAATAGGGTGAGAAACATCATTTTCTAATGTCTTGGTTCTTCAAAAAAACGTATTCAGAGAAGTTTCATGACAGAGCAAGTTCTGGATATCTGCTTTTGCCCTTTCATTGTCTTGATTTAATTTAAACCATCAGCTCATTTTTAAGATAAGGGAGAAAACCCTCAGGGTTCTTGAATTACTGTGCTGGCTCCCATGAATATGTCAGGACACAACTGTATTTTATGGTTTTGAACATTTATGTCTCATGTTATAAGCAAAAAAGCAAAGCAATATTTTGATTTTCTGAAATTCAACATAATATTTGCTTGCATTATGAAGATAAATATCATTTTAGATTTTAAGTGGAAGAATTACTAATGATATGTAATAAATGATAAACTTTCTAGTTTTTTTCTTTAACACAACAGAGAGCAGAAATTCACAATGTAAAACAGAATAGATTAGGATCGGAAGAGATAAAAAGTTTTACAACCTATTGTATCTGTGGATTCTTAGTGACTTGTCGCAATAAATAAAGAAGAACTTGATTCAGTATTAATCAAAATTTGCTGGCTTTTGCTATTGGGAAATTAAAATATCAGTTAGCTTATGTCGTCGAATGCTTTGTGAAACATGGTGGTGTTAGCATTCTGACACTTTGAGTTAGTACCACAAGTTCAACTAATTTAGATGAATTTTCAAGCTTTAATATACATAACTTGGGAGTCTTGTTCAGTTGAAGATTCTGATTCTGTAGATCTGTAGTGGGCCTGAGATTCTAATCAACTCCCTGGTGAGGCTGATACATGGATCATGCTTTGAGTAATAAGGATTTAGGGGACAATTAGGGTAATCTTATTTAGATTATTCATTTCTACTATCATTTTATTAAATTATGTTGTTTCATCATTTAACAGCTAATGCTAAATTTCTTTGTAAAAATAAATAGTTGGTTGCAACAAAATTATTGTCATCTACAATGCCTCATTACTAAATATGATTTTTCAGTTATATAACTTGATTCTTCCTCTTTACATGAGTTATAACACAAGGTAATAAGTAATCTAAAGTAAGCTTGTCATCTTTATGAGTTGATGTCATCAATGTTTCAGAGAAAAACAAATTTAATTTCTTCACTCAAAAGCAAAATTGGCATTGTTATTCCGGCTGAGAACAACAAAAGCTGGTATAACACTTGAGTAGGTAGATCTATTAAGTTTTTACATGTTCAGTCTCTTTGATGGGCTATCAGTGGGAAATGATTAATTAAGGAAAAATTAAAAGGAATCAAAATTGAAGGCAGAGATATGCAGAGTTATTTTGGAAGTGCTACAGTTGAGCAAAAATATTACTTCTTGACTTTATTTGTTCAAAAGTAAAAAAGTTAAAGAGTATTTTTAGTTAGGGAAATGTCACAGCGCTGTTTGTACCTTGCTTAAGAGCACTGTCTCATCTTGGTGGCACACTTATTAGATTTTGTTTTCCTATCCACAATGTACTGCAGACCCAAATTAGAGATCTCATAGGGGATTTACTCATCCACAGTAAATTGCAAACCAGTGACACAGGTTGACTTGAAGAGCCACATGCTATAAATGCCCATTTTGAAAAGGAAAATTTTGAGCTTATTTTGTCAAAGAGCATATCCTATGGATGTACAGCAAAGCAGTATAGATCTACAAATTTATCAAATCTACATAACTTTCATCTTCTCTTGGGATTGATTTCAGCCTGATGGAAGCTGTATTGTACTATAAGACATTGGCGGTAAGAGCAAGAAGGCATAAAATGTTATCGAAACAATGAATACCTGCTGGGATAAGGAATGAAAAGCACTGAATGGAATAAGTATATATGTGGTGAGCATGGAAAGAGACGTGGACAATGTCAGAGTCAAAAGAATACACCAACAAACAAATAAGCTGTTTTGCCTTGGGGAAGAGGGTTTAGAAGAGACACTAATAGATGAAGTATGAATATATTTATTTAGACTTATAATGCATTAAACTCTAAGGGCATGTGTTCTCCAGCACAATCATTCTGATCATTCTGAGATCTCACAGTAACTTCTCAGAGTTATCCCAGATGAAAAGAACACGGGCTAGTTAGTCTTCCAAGGCTGATATTAAGTATAGAAACATGGGAAGTGTGTGGCTTCATTTTATTATTCTTCTTTTTAATTTAAATTTATTTATTTTAATTGGAGGATACAGGATGCTTGTGGCTTCATTTTAATGTAAAATATTATTTTAAAATTCTCTGTTGCAGAGTTCTTTAAAATAGTTATTCTAGCATCCTCGCCTTCACCCCATATTTTGCAGTTATGTTCTCGTCTCTTGTTTTCCTGATTTTTTTATTTTTTTAGTAAATTTTGAACATTGGTATTTGCTTTGCTTGATATTCTGTCTTACAAACAGGTTATCTTTTGAATATGGTTTAGGCTGATGAAAGTTCAGGCCAGCTAGCATGCACAAATGGCTTGGTTTCAGAGAATATTTTCTATAGACTTCCTCGGCACTTCCTCACCTCTTCCCTTTCTCATGGTTACCTTCAGTCCTTCACATTAACATTTATGTGATTTCTCAGGCTCCATCCTACAGATATTGGCACATTGTGCTTTCATGATAGTGACATGCTATAAATACCAATTAGGTAAACTTGGTTATTCATGTTGATTAAGGCTTCTTTTTACTTGCTGATTTTCTAGTACACATGTTATCAGTCACTGAGAGGGAAGTTGAAATCTTCACTTGTAACTGTGAATATGTCTCTGTCCTTTTAATTCTGTCAACTTTAGCCTCACGTATTTTGAAACTTTGTTATTAGTCACATGCACATGTAGGATTGTTATGTATTCTCTTTATTTAGTTTTGGCTGTGCCCTTTGGCATGTGGGATCTCAGTTCCCTAATCAAGGCTTGAATCTGTGCCCTGTGCAGTGGAAGTGCAGAGTACTAACCACTGGAGACCAGGGAGTTCCCAGGGTTGTTATGTATTCTTGATGAACTGATCCTTTTATCATTGTGATAAAATAGAGTTCTTTTCTCTAGTAATATAACTTGTTCTGAAGTCTGAGTGTCTGTCTTTTATCAATGTAGTTACTCCCGCCTTCTCTGTTTAGTGTTTGCATGGCATCTTCATTACCAACCTTTTATTTTCAGTCTGTCTCTGTCTCTATATTTCAAAAGGCTTTCTTGCATACAATTCTCTTGATTTGGAATACAAATTTTGTCAATCTACCTTTTAATTTTATGTTTAGACTATTTAATGATGTAATTATTGCTATGATCAGATTTAGGTCTGCTCTCTATTTATTTTATTTTTATTTAATCTGATCTTTATTTCTTTGTAACAGTATACAATAAAACAGTATATCTTATAACAATACATTTTAATTTTCCTCATGTTAACTTTATATAATTTTTCTTACATATATTTTACTTCTACACATGTTACATACCTGACAATACATTGTTTAAATAAGCAATTGTCTTTTAAGGAAATTTTAAAAATGAGAAAAACTGACATTGCATATACTGACTCTTTCTTGTACTTTCTCTTCATTTTTGTAGATACCAATTTCCATCTGGTATTATTTTTCTTCAACCCAAACACTTTTAAAAAATCATTTATTGTGCAGGCCTGCTAGTTTCAATTCTCTCAGCTTTGTTTGTCTGGAAATGTCTTTTTTTTCATTTTTGCAAAATATTTTGTCTGGATATAGAATTGTAGCTTGACATATATCGAAAGATGTCATTCTATCATCTTCTTGCTTGCAATAGTTCTTATTAAAAATTGACAACTATTCTGATCTTTGTTCCACTCTGTTTGCTTTTAAAATTTTGTCTCTATTATTGAATTTCAACCATTTAATCATGATGCTTCTTTTTATGAATTTCTTTGTGTTATTCTTATTGGAGTTTAAAGAGCTTAGTATATCTGTGTTTTTAATTTTTATCAGGTTTGGAAAATTTTAGCAAATTTCTTGAGCTATTTCTCTGATCTCATTGTGTGTCTTTAATTACATGTATTTTAGCTCATTCAACATTGTTTTAGAGATCATTAAGGCCATTAATTTTATTCTCTGGGAATTATTCTTAGTATTTTATTGCTTTGTGCCTCAGACTTGATAACTTCCAACTTTATGTTTTTCAATTCACTTATCTCTTTTTCTACAGTGTCTAATCTACCCAACTACTAATCTTTATTTCAGATACTGTGTTCTTCATGTCTTGAAGCTCAAGAAGCTTTTATCCCTTTCTTCATTGTACTCAAATATTTAAATCTTTAAGCATATTTATAATAGCTGTTTTAAAGTTCTTGATTACTAAGTCCATCATCTCTGTCATTAATGGGCCTGCTTCTATTGAGTGATATTACTTCTGGCTATTGGTCAAAGTTTACTGCTTCTTCATAAATCTTGAGTGTCTGGATTTTGTTATTTTTCTTTAACAGTTGTTTGGCAGGTACGTGATTTACTTATCATGCTACTTAATACTTTAGTGGGACTAGAGAGGCCTTTATTGCAGGAATATTTTAAGGCATGACTCTTTGTTAGTCCTATTTCAATACATAGTGCTTTCAACAAGCTTCCCTTTGGGCTTGTGGGAATTTCAATACTTCCCTAATCTTCATGAGCTCTGAAAATCGTGTAGTAACATGTCTAAATCTCTAAATCTGTGAGTGTTATGTTTGGCATTATGGTATTTTACCCTACACTTAATGCACTTTTGTATTCAAACAAGGACAAAAGGAAACCTCTATTCATATTTCTGGTTTGTTTTTTTTTTTAATATAGCTTCCTCTTCTCTTGTAAAGTTGGATGCCAACTCCAGTTACTTCAGTCTTCGTGTGGTATGCTTAGCTTCTATTCTTCCTTTCTCCAAAAATGATCTGTCAACTTCAATCAGAAAACTGAGGCAATGGTAGAAGTCAGCTCACTTTCTTCCTTTGTTTTAGGAGTCACAATCGGGCACTGCCTATTTTTCAATAGCTGAAAACAGATTTGTTTTTTTTCCCCCATGTATTTTGTCCAGTTTTCCAGTTGTTTATCAGTGGAGGGCAAGTAACATTACTGAAAGTACAAATTAGGTGCAAAGTTGGTTCAGGTACAGGATGGTTCTTCAGCCATCCTGACCTTATTTCAATTCTTCAAAAAAAAAAAAAAAAAGAAAAGAAAACAAAAAACAAGTTATTATTTGCCTTAAGCCTTTCACATTTTTTTCCTACTTGAAAAAGTCTCATGAATCTTCAGAAGTTGTCTCCCTCATTTTCTATCTTCTAAAAGAAGCCATGCTATTTAAAATCACTATGTATCAGATTAATTCTTTCCTTCTTTCTTTCATGAAGTTTATCCAGTCTGTAATTTTCTTTCAGAAAAATTTTACATGTATAATATCTCTCCTTCCTCTGCTATATAGGCTCTACAAAGGGAGATACTTATTGAATCTACTCCCATATTCCTTAGTCTTTTGAATAATTTTGTACCTGGTCTATAGGAGGGATCCAACAAAAATTTCCTCAATGGAAGTATAATATGAGTAAAGGTGGTGTCTAGTCATAGTTTCTGAAATTGTGAGGTAGAAAGGTGCTACATAATGTGGTACTAAAGTCCTGTACATTAAGGCAGCTTTTTTTTCATAAATGGTAAAGAGAATTAAATCTATAATGTTCACAAGAAAAAAAGGCAAGTTTAAATTCTAGATATTTAGCAGTGTTTGCTGTTGGTCTTTGTTTTCCATATATAATCTAAATATACTAAACCCCTATTGGTTACATTCTATATACGGTCTTTGGCAGTTCATTGAAATAGATGCTTAATTATTTTCTCAACATAAACCTGTTTTAGTGAAATATATTGGTATAATGTATTTTAGTTAGAGCTGCTATATTCTATAGACTGGGTGGCTTCAGCAACAAGCATTTGTCTCACACAATTCTGGAGGCTGGGAAGTTCAGAATCGGGATGCCAGCAGATCTAGTGTCTGGCGAGTACACTCTTCCTGGTTTATAGATATCTATTTTCTCATTTTCTTGAAGTATCCTCATGTAGGAGGAGCTAATCTCTCTTGTGTCTCTCCTTACAAGTATGCTAACCCACTTATGAGTACTTTGTTCTCATGATGTAATTACCTTCCAAAGGCCCCACCTCAAATACCACCACTTTGGTAATTAGTCTTCCACATAAGAATTGTGGAGTAGGAGGAGCACAAATACTCAGCCAAAAGCTTGTGGATAAAATAGTATTTTGTATAATACTATTTATAAATACTCCACCAGTTTTAAATTTGGTTGACAGTGAAGGCACTGGCCTGTGTTAGCATGAAATAACTGTGTTCATGTTACTGATTTTAATTCCGAAGTAGGTAGAAAAATAGCTGGCCTAAATAGTCATGCTGTGCTTGGTTTTACATTCTCTTAGGTGCATGATTTTTATTAATCATCCACTTCACTAAAATGTAGGTCTGCATTTTCCTGCATTAAAAACATGTTCCTGTCGATGGTCTTGGGATTTGATATTCTCCTAGTATTATTGGCCTACATGATGGAAGTCTTCCTTCAGTTGGGGATTGGTATTTGAGAGCAGAGAGGACTTTGTGACAGGTTTTGGGTCACAGTTATTTTGCTCTTGGGGTTATATTTGTGAACTAGTCTTCTTCATCAAATATTGATAGCTTTTAGTGTTTCATTTGCATTTAGTGTTTTCATTGTCATTTACATCAAAAGTATATTTTGATGCAAACATGTGGTGCTAGCCATAAAGAGCCCGCCTGCCAATGCAGGAGACACAAGAGATGTGGGTTTGATCAGATCCCTGAGTCAGGAAGATCCCCTGGAGGAGGGCCTGACAAGTATTCTTGCTTGGAGAATCCCATTGACAGAGGAGCCTGGCAGGTCCCAGTCCATAGGGTCCAAAAGAGTAGGACACAACTGAAGCAGCTTAGCATGCACAGATGCAAGACATATAAATTTTAATAGTTGTGCCTCATGACAATAATATCTCTTTAATCATAAATATTCTTAAATTCACCTGTGCTGTATTGTCTTAAGTCAGTATAAAACTATAATTTACACAGTCAGGTAAATAAATGGTAGAATTTATAGTTATACCTTTTTTAGATATTTTTCAAAATATCCAGGGAGCATGCCTTCCCCGCCTAGATGATAACAACCTAAATATATACTTAAAGTTGAAAATAAAATTCTAATGATGTGGTGAGAGGCAGGTATTCATTTATCCATTATATTTTGCTTGTAACTTTTCAGATGCAAAAGTGAAGGATCAGTTTTATCGCCTCAAAATTTCCTGAACATTGTGACTTTCAGGCTCTCATACAAACACTGCCAAGGTGGTAATGAATTCCAGTAGTTTTATGTGGAAGTGGGCACGGTTTTGAAGGTCTCATGTAACAGTGGTCCAAGAGTAACGTGTCTAAATCTCTAATTTACTTGGCCTCACTTAGCTGTCATCATCATTGAGAATACTTGCTCTCAAGCCCACTTCGTGTAGAGTCCTAAAGATCTCTGATGATAAATTATGCCTCATCCCCACAAAGAAGTGAGATACGGAAATAACTTTGTCTCCCTAAACACATTTTCTGGCATTTCAGCTTTTTTGCTTACGTGTATCGTGGGTCCCTGTCACTCTCCCCACACCCCAGCTTGACTTTCCTAACACATGAAGTTTTCACTCTGTTGTGATCTTTCCTTGTAGATTGTTTGGGCTGGCTCCCCTTTTTGTTGCCAAAAAGAGAGATTCATAAGATTGAACAGAAAGGAATACTAAATAGGAATATAATACCTGATCATTCTTTGTTGGTATTTCTGTCCTTCAGCATAGCTGCCATCCATAAATATTTGTTGAATAAATGAGTGGATTAGTGAATAAATCAACTGTGTTAAAATATATTAAAATTCTTATAGAAAGAGGATTATTTTTCAGATACTTGAAAATTCAAAATGCAGGAGAACTGGATGTTTAAATCTGTTCTTTTGTTAGTTTATGTAAATATTTAACAAATAATGAAAACATTTTTTTGCGACTAATGTAGTTTACTGAAACCAATCACTAATGGTTCTACTTTTTCTTCAATAGCCATTGTAAAGGGAGTAGGCATGTCTGGTGAGAGTTCCCTATGTATCTATATACCTAAAACTGTAGCATTTGTCTTTGTATTCTATAATTTGTAAACTAAATAAGGTCAGTCTGTTGTTAACCATGTTGCAAATCTCTTATTTTAATGGTTTTTACATTCAAAAGCCTGGACAGAAATTTGCTGATAACAAGGCAATTGTTCATAAACATCACCATATTGTCTGACATTTTTCTAAGATGTTCTGCTTCAGCCACCCACTTTCTTACAAAGGTTTGAATTCCATGTTTGCTTTTTGTAGTTGAATTCTTTTTTTCCATGAGTTTAAGATGCTTTTCTAAGAGGAAACTTGTATCGATAAGTTCTTCAGCACTGCTAAAATTATCAATGAACATCTTGTCAGACAGTGACGTGTGAATCTGGTTTGTATGCCTCTCTCCAAGGCCAGGTTTGTTGACTGAGGGAAACTTTCTCATTTTTAAACCCAAACCTGACCCCATACATTCACAGAGTGCAGAGACCCTGAGAGAATCCAACATTTGAATTTGTTCCCTGGCTTTCTTATTTCTCCATGTTTCCCTAAACATTAGGTTTAAAACCTTGGACTCTACTCTTGACTTTTAATATTCTTTGGGTGTTTTCGAAGATCCTTTATTTGCTTTAGTTCAGGCAGAATTATCCCCTCGTTCTAAAGATCTGTGAGTTAGGAGCAGAGCTTTCTTTGCTGTGTTCCTTAATGTCCTGTAGTCCAGCCCAGCATACATCAGCCAGTGCAGCTCTCCCAGAATAATTTACTTAGCCACTAATGCCATCTATGAAAGGGGAAATAAACCAGGTTTGTATAAATGCAGAATCCTAATGTGACCACTAACATTAAGTCGCTAATGCGACCCTCTCATTAGCTATTACTTTCAATTAGGTGTTCTCAAACAATTAGCTTTTGAGCCACAGAATCTTATTTATAGCATATACATTCCCTGATGAGAGAAGAAATTACTTCGGGGAAAGCTGAGTCTCAAACTTTTAATTTAGGTACTAAATTCAGATACATTACCTCAGTTGGACTTTCTTCTCGTGAAATTACTGAGCTCAATTCTCTTGGCCATGTGATTCTCCAGCATCATGAGCTGCTTAAGAAGAGAACTACAAAAATCCATGGGTGCTTAGAGAACACAGGGAGATAAATGCAGCACAGAACTGTTCTTTGCAAATAACATTAAAATTTTTCAGATTTTCAAAGCATTCCTGGAAAAAAAAAATCCTCACATCTTATTAATATTAGTTAGAGCCATATACAGGTTCCTATTCTTATGGGCATATTTGTCAGAAGTCTTCTTTGTTGCTTATTTTTATTTGGTTTTCTACCGTGAAAACTAAGAACATGGAATTACTTTAAATGATGATTATGATAGAGTTCAAAATCTATAATAACACTTATTGCATCTGTAGTCATGTGGTAATTTCCAGGATGCAGTCTCAAGTTCTCTCCAAGTAAGAATGGACTCTAGCCTTCCAGCACTCCTTCCAAATACTCAATATGCTGGTGTGTATGTGTGTGTGTTTGCATGCTCAGTCGTGTCCAACTCTGTGCCACCCCATAGACTATAGCCCTCCAGGTTCCTCTGTCCGTGAGATTTCCCAGGCACGAATAGTGGAGTGGGCTGCCATTTCTTTCTCCAGAGGATCTTCCCAACCCAGGGACTGAACGCACATCTCCTGCATTGTCAGGAGGATTCTTTACCCCTGTGCCATCTGGGAAGCCCTTTTTGTCTTAGCTTTCTTTTACTATTAAAATGGCTTCCAGGTACATGACAGTTCTTCCAGCTCCCAGCTTCTATGACAATACTCACTTGGGCAATGAAGTAGTTGTAAGTTTGACCAGAGGTTCAGATGTGGATTTTGACTCTGTCATGTGTTAACTCTGCAAACTTGGACAAGTTTCTTAAACTTTCTAAACCTTATTTCTTCCTTTATAATTTATGAACTTAAATTAGTACTAACATCTACCTCATAGACAAAGATATATATATATACATTTATAACATATATTATATATAATATATATTATATATTTATAATATATATATTTAAATATATATATTTAAAAGACAAAGATATATATATATTTATATACAGATACATTTATATTTATATATTGTATATATTATTTATATATAGATAATGCCCATGTGCTTAGTATGGAGCTCAAAGTACAAGCATAATGGGTAGCCATATCTCAGCAGTTGAAACCAACTGTTCGGTAGGTACTCTATAAATGTTGGTATAATCACTAACTACTACCAGGAAAAATAAAACAACAATGACAAGCCTTGAGCAAACTAGGTAGCCTATGTTTACAGTGGCTGTGTGTGTGTGTGTGTGTGTGTGCGTGCGTGCGTGCATGCTCAGTTTCACAGTTGTGTCTGACTGTTTGAGATCCCATGGACTGTTGGCCTGGTAGGCTCCTCAAATTCCAGATAAGAATACTGGCATGGGTTGCCATTTCCTTCTCCAGAGGATCTTCCCAATCCAGGGATCAAACCTGGGTCTCCTATGTGTCCTGCATTGGCAGGTGAATTCTTTACCCACTACACCACCTGGGAAGCCCTTACAATGGCCATACAACCATACAAAGAGTCATGTTCAAATCAACTAGTTTTCCTTGCTCTTCTTCCTTTTACTCTGTGAAAACAACATCTTTCACCCATTCCTCCCACCTGGCTTGACAGAATCCGGAAGCCAGTGTTGTGCCCTTCAGAACTGGCCTTTTGGGCCAGTGCTTAGTTGCCTGCATCTCCCTTGCTCCCTTTGGTCTTTGCTCCTCTTGTTGATTTCTCTGTGGCTTCTGCCTCATTGCTCCTGATGCACAAACCTTGTAGACATCTTCTGCCCTCCCCAGATAGGTAGATCTGGGAGAGTCTGGCTTTTGCTTGTTCCACCGTGGGCTCAGTCTTGGATGCAAATGGAGAAACACCCATTTCCCTGTTGGTGGGACCCTCTGAGACGTAGGCTACTTTGCAGGCTGTCTCAGGCCTCTACTGTGCTGTTGAGAGCTCCCTTCACAGATATTTCAACTCTATTTGCTACTGTTCCACATTTGATTCTTCCCAAAACTGAGACATGATACCTTGGGAATTATTTTGGAAAGCGCTGAATGTGGAGGGTATCATGATGGTCTTAGAAAGCATCTTGCTGGTCTTGACTTTATTGTTGAGATGGTTATTGGAAACTACTAGAGATTTTTTTTCTTTCTTTTATTCAAAAAATAAATAAAAACCTCTTGATGAAAGTGCAAAAGGAGAGTGAAAAACCTGACTTAAAACTCAACATTCAAAAAACAAAGATCATGGCATCCGGTCCCATCACTTCATGACAAATAGATGGGGAAACAATGGAAACAGTGGCAGACTTTATTTTCTTTGGCTCCAAAATCACTGCAGATGGTGACTGCATGTCATGAAATTAAAAGATGCTTGCTCCTTGGAAGAAAGGCTATGACCAAACTAGACAGCATATTAAAAAGCAGAGAAATTACTTGCTGACAAAGGTCTGTCTAGTCAAAGCTATGGTTTTTCCAGTAGTCATGTTTGGATGTGAGAGTTGAACTATAAAGAAAGCTGAGCACAGAAGAATTGATGCTTTTGAACTGTGGTGTTGGAGAAGACTCTTGAGAATCCCTTGGACTGCAAGGAGATCCAATCAGTCAATCCTAAAGGAAATCAGTCCTGAAAATTCATAGGAAGGACTGATGCTAAACTGAAACTCCAATACTTTTGGCCACCTGATGTGAAGAACTGACTCATTGGAAAAGACCCTGACTTTGGGAAAGATTGAAGCAAGAGGAGAAGGGGATGGCAGAGGATGAGATAGGTGGATGGCATCACTGACTCAATGGACGTGAGTCTGAGCAAGCTCTGGGAGTTGGTGATGGACAGGGAAGCCTGGAGTGCTGCAGTCCATGGGGTCGCAAAGAGTTGGACGCAACTGAGCAACTGAACTGAACTGATTCAAAATAAATATCTCCTGTCTTTTCAACTTTCCTTAGGAAAAGCATGTGCTGACTGTGACTCACCTAAGAAGGTCCTTATAATCTGTGCCAATCTGGCTTAGAATTGTCTTACCAGATATATATCCCCCAATTTTTATTTTCTTGCTATTTCAGTTAATCTTATTTTGAAGAGTAGGGAAAAACAGAAGAAAAAGAAGGACTTTAAGAAAGATTAGGGAAAATCACTCAGAGAAATGAAGAACAATAATAAAGAGAAGATATGACAACAAAGAAAACACATGTAAAGGAAAAGTGATTTTTTTCCCTTTTGAGTACCTTGCACCTGATAGACAGAAGCCATGCCCTCTGGCTTCTCCTCTGCTTTTATTTAAAATATTTCTTGCTCTTAATTTAAATATTATCATTTTTTATATCAGACTCTAAGCAGTTACAGAATCTAAATAAAGTTTGACAACCCCATTTTCAAGGTTTTAAAGATAACTTCGTGATAAGGTAAAAGTAGCTATATATATGTATATATATTTGTCTAATGGCTACTAAAAACACTGTAAGTAAGATATTGAATTAAAACTCACAAGTAACTATGCTTGTCACCTTTCTATTGGCAAGTAACTTGGCAGCAGATGGGATTTCCTAAAGAAATATTCTGCTTTACACCTCAAGAAAAAATTTTTATTTAAATAATCAATAAAATTTATAGAAGTGAAGCAGAAAAAAAAGACAAAAGAAATTCCTTATTTTATAAAGACAAAGTTAAAAAAAATACAAAATACTATCCAGTGTTGGATTTTTGTAAAGCAGTCTCAGGGAAGTACTGTTTATTGTCCAGAATGTCTCAGAAAGTGTATGTGGAGCAGGTAGCAAAAATTTGAGGGCACTGGTGAGGGAATATGTTTGATTTATTTATATTTTGTAACTGTTCAGAATAGTCCCTGTTTAGACAGAGCCAGGTGCGGTCCACTCAGCTCGGCCATTCCTTCAGAGGAGTACCCGTGATCTCCATTCCCACAACTGGCCTCACGAAAGCCTACCCAGTTCTCAACCAGCCCACATCAGTCCTCTCATTGGAATCAGGAGATGGATGGAGGTGGTGAGGGGAGAAACAGCCTCTTTGTTTATGTATAAAAACATATTAAGCTGTTAACCGTCAAATATTGCTTTAGCACTGAGTGGAAGCTATTCCTTCTTTTATCCCCAAACCAAAGATGGAAGTACATATTAATATTCACTCACTTTTCTTTTTGTTGTTTTTGATTGTGCATACTTCTGTTAAAACCATGCAATTTTGAGAATTTTGCCATTTAATAATGGCAGACATTTCCTTCTTTTTATTTTTGTTATCTACAATTTTCCAGACTCACTACATTTTTTGGGGGCCAAGCCTCCCTTGACTTCATGTCTAGATCAGTTCTTGTATGTACTGTTGGTGTACATATTTGATTATAGCGAATTAAAATACATTTTAAAGTATTTTCTGGAGTCAGTAACCCACACTATAGGGGCCAGGCAGGTAACATGAATTTCTGAAGCCCTTTGGGTATAAGAAAATAAGAATTAAATAACTTGTATTGTGACAAAGCTATGTTCTGGTCTTAGTGCATTAAACTCCATGAAGATAGGAAATATTCTTACTGTGTTTATTGTTGTGTCTCCATCAATAAGTACAGGCTCTGGTGCTTAGTTGACATTCATTGAGAATAGTTAAATGATTTAATACTTCAGTGAATACAATCTGGGCTTTTCTCCTATTGCTCCACTAAAGAAAGTGTCTGTTTTAGGTGATCAGCAACTCCTAGAATTGCAAGACTATAACATCAAATCATTACATTGTACACCTTAAACTTATACAGTGTTATATGACAATTATATCTCAATACAGCTGGCAAAAATTTAAAAAAATAATTGAAAAGCCCACACTATATATTCAGGCCTTATTATTTTTTTCAAAGATAAGAGGGTATTTTACATGGTTATGTTTATCCTTCTATGCAATTTTCTTACCTTGACTATCTGATGACATTTTGTGCAGTTTTCTTCCTACTTCTCCAATTGCTCCTATTTGGTCTCATTTCTTCATGTGCTTTTTAAATCCCTTCTACCCAATATGGTATCTTCCTCTCTCTTGTTTATTCCTCTGTTTACTTAATCATTCCCATGGCTTCAAAGCTCTCCATTTACTATTTACTAAATACACTGACATATCTTAAATTTCATGAAAATATGCTCATTTAAAAGTTTTGGACTGGCATTTTGTGTTAAAATAGGTTATCTACATTTTTAGCAATGGATGGTTACTGACTCCCAAGTTTCATTTTACACTCACTGTAGACTAGAGGAGGCAGATAGAGTTAGGTCTTGGCAGAGTTGTAGGGCTGGGAGCGGTGTCAGGGCGGAGTGGGTAGTATCCATTTCGATGGAGAGAAATACTATTGAGAAACAGACATACCAGAAATAGTGTTTAACCAAATACCTGGGTAACCCATGGCTCAGTCAAGTTGACTCATAAAATCAACAATCACAGCAGCAAGGTACAAGTCAGACAGAATTCTAATCTCAAAACACAAACTGAAATATCAGAACAGGGATCCAGGGTCCAAGTCAGAGAAATAACTAGGTTTTGAAACTGAAGGTTTGGTTTGGTCTTGGAACCCAGGGGCAGACTGAATAACAGAACTTAACCTAGCTGCTGGGGTATTGGCAGGCTGAATACTGGATATGCCATAGGTGACATAAGTGTCCAGGGGATTCTGACTTACCAGGGTAGGGCTGAATTGGAAGGACTTGAGCATAATTGATGTCAGGACTGACATTCACTAAGAGTTACCTGTTCATATTGAAATGTGGATTGAAAGTGTACCCCTGAAAAATCCAAAGAGAGACCAAGAATTTCGCTGGGCAGGATTATTCATAATTTAACTTGAGGTTTCAGAATGTCAGTGTTGTATTCCATCTGGGACTCCTGTGCCAGCAGCCTAGGTGATAGCGGTTCTTTTACCTGGAGTGGAGCAACTTTACACGTGGAGTTGACAAGTAATATGAAGAAGTGGAGTAGCTTAAGTAAGGAATTTAGAATGAGTGAAGAGGCTGAAGACAGGGACAGCACAGATGGGTAAAAAATGCCTGTGTTGGCTGTGAGTATCTGGAAAGCTGTGTAAGAGGAGAGAAGAAGCTGTTGAGTCTGGAAAGGATCTGGGTAACATTTTGGAAAGAAAAGTCACTTGATTTAAAAAAAAAGTGATAGGAAAAGTATCACTGAGTTGTGGTTGAGTGACAGTGAAATCCGAAACTGGAATCAAGTTTCTAAGAGTGCTTGAGGCCTTAGAAAGAACAGTATTACTTGAAGAGTAGAGATCAAAGATTGAGTCAGCTGACTTGGAAATGTAGTCTGAATGATTAGCCTTTTAAATGCTTGACTACTATGCCATACTGCATGGAGTCAATATGAATGTCTTTATAGCTACCTATTCTTTTTTTTTTAATTTATTTATTTTAATTGGAGGCTAATTACTTTACAATATTGTATTAGTTTTGCCATACATCAACATGCATCTGCCACGGGTGTACACGTGTTCCCCATCTTGAACCCCCCTCCCACATGGTATGGGGAGGGCCCCATACCATCCCCCTGGGTCATCCCAGTGCACCAGCCCCAAGCTTCCTGTATCCTGCATTGAACCTGGACTGGAGATTCATTTCATATATGATATTTTACATGTTTTAATGCCATTCTCCCAAATCATCCCCCACCTCCCTCTCCCACAGAGTCCACAAGACTGTTCTATACATCTGTGTCTCTTTTGCTATCTCGCATACAGGGTTATTGTTACCATCTTTCTAAATTCCATATATATGCATTAGTATACTGTATTGCTATATTGGTGTTTTTCTTTCTGGCTTACTTCACTCTGTATAATCGGCTCCAGTTTCATCCACCTCATTAGAACTGATTCAAATGTGTTCTTTTTAATGGCTGAGTAATACTCCATTGTGTATATGTACCACAGCTTTCTTATCCATTCATCTGCTGATGGGCATCTAGGTTGCTTCCATGTCCTGGCTATTATAAACAGTGCTGCAATGAACATCAGGGTATACGTGTCTCTTTCAATTCTGGTTTCCTCAGTGTGTATGCCCAGCAGTGGGATTGCTGGGTCATAAGGCAGTTCTATTTCCAGTTTTTTAAGGAATCTCCACACTGTTCTCCATAGTGGCTCTACTAGTTTGCATTCCCACCAACAGTGTAAGAGGGTTCCCTTTTCTCCATACCCTTTCCAGCATTTATTGCTTGTAGACCTTTGGATCGCAGCCATTCTGACTGGTGTGAAATGGCTACCTATTCTTGTAAGTAACTGTTTACCCTAAAGTTTAAGATGAAAAAGTAAAGACATACCCTGCATGAAAGTAAACTTGTATATTATCTCTGGCTAACTAAAGCTTGAGTGATATTATTTTAGCAATACATTTTCTAATGTAGCTACTTCTTGTAATAGAGACATGTAAAATACATTTGTTTACAATACATCAAAATGTGTTCTCAACCTCTTTTAGTTAAAAGGAATGATTCTATGGCCGAATGGAATCAATCATATCCCTCTATTTGTTAAGGCATTCCTTCATCAAATTTTGTTTTGTAACTGCTACTGTACTTGGTGCTGGAAATAGAATAGATAGATAAAATATATACTATTCAGAAGATTATGTTTAATAGAGGACCAGGCAAGTAAATGCTAAGTGTCATTAGAGATAAGATACAAGAATGGCATGGAAGCTTTAAGGGAATCCTTAGTCCAGACTATGAAGAATGAAGTCTAGTTCTTTAGGGAGGCAATAATAACCTATGTGTTGAGTTTTGAGGAACAAAGCAATTAGTCAAGAGAAGAATACTCCAGAGAGTAACATGGACAATGTCATGAAGACGTACTATAACAAGCTGCATATGACAAATTACAAGTAATTTATTACAGAGTATAGCATAGAGGTGTTAGACAGTTAAGACAGAGAGGAAGTGCAGAGAAACGCTAGACAGATATCTGGTAACTAGGTTATAGACAAGCCTTATAGCTCATGTGAAAGGCTTTGTATTTATCCTGACGTCAATGATAGTCTGAAATCTTTGAAAAGTGTTAACATCGGATACTATTTTCAGGTTTGTCTTGTAAAGGCATTTTCATGACAATAGAGTGGAACATGGCTAGAAAGATATGAGCCTGGAGCAAACAATGCTGCAACCTAACTAGATTGTATTGTATCAGTATAAGTTTTTAAACTAGGGTGATGGCAGTGGAAATAAAGAAAAAGAAACACTTTTCAAGGATATTAATGAGAAAAGGAAGGACAGAATAAATGAAGTGATCCCTAAGATTACCCCAGCTGGCTGCCTGGAGAACTTCCACCTATATACAAGAAGGGAGTTATCCACATGTAGCTTAACAGAGTCTTTGACCTAAGGAAACAAAACTGAGACTTCAGCAAGACCAAAGTAAGAAGAGTTTTCAGAGTAGAGTACTAGAAGGCAGAGGAGAGAAAGAGGGAGAGAGGAAAAGGGGAACAGCAGCTCCAAAGATCTTCAGGTTTCCTTAAATTCTTCAACTTTGTAATGATCTTCACACGCATGTGAGGGAAGAGTCCAGGGTTGAGGAAAGAAACACTTAAAAGTAATGGAGAGTCCATAAGACTGTTCTATACATCAGTGTCTCTTTTGCTGTCTCGTACACAGGGTTACTGTTACCATCTTTCTAAATTCCATATATATGCATTAGTATACTGTATTGGTGTTTTTCTTTCTGGCTTACTTCACTCTGTATAATAGGCTCCAGTTAGTCTTATGGACTCTGTGGGAGAGGGAGAGGGAGAGGGTGGGAAGATTTGGGAGAATGGCATTGAAACATGTAAAATATCATGTATGAAACGAGTTGCCAGTCCAGGTTCAATGCACGATACTGGATGCTTGGGGCTAGTGCACTGGGACGACCCAGAGGGATGGTATGGGGAGGGAGGAGGGAGGAGGGTTCAGGATGGGGAACACATGTATACCTGTGGTGGATTCATTTTGATATTTGGCAAAACTAATACAATTATGTAAAGTTTAAAAATAAAATAAAATTAAAAAATAAAAATAAAGAAATAAAATATTAAAAAAAATTTTAATAAATTATCTTTGATCAATTAAAAAAAAGGAATGGAGAAAACAATGACTGTAATTCATTCAGGATCAGATCAGGAAAAGTATCTTACCACTAGCCTTAGTGGAAAACTTGTCATTGATAAAGCACCAGCTGTGTATGTATTTGTGTGTGTGTGTGCATGCACCCAGTCACGTCCAACTCTTTGCAACCCCACGGACTGCAGCCAGCCAGGGTCCTCTGTCCATGGAATTTTCCAGGCAAGAATACTGGAGAGGGTTGCCATTTCCTTCTCTAGGGGATTTTCCCAATCCAGGAATCAAACTCGTTTGTCTCTTATGTCTCCTGCATTGGCAGCATTAGAAAGAGCACTCCAAAGGGTACTGCTGTAATAATGAGGAAACATTTGCCCTAGATTAAGAGGACTCTGATCTAGCTGACAATTTAAAGCTTCAAAAGGATCAGATTATTTGCAACTAAGTTGACTATGGCTCAGAAAACATTTCAAGACTATTTGCTGCTGCTGCTGCTAAGTTGCTTCAGTCGTGTCCGACTCTGTGCGACCCCATAGACGGCAGCCCACCAGGCTCCCCCATCCCTGGGATTCTCCAGGCAAGAACACTGGAGTGGGTTGCCATTGCCTTCTCCAATGCATGAAAGTGAAAAGTGAAAGTGAAGTCGCTCAGTTATGTCCGACTCAGCGACCCCATGGACTGCAGCCCACCAGGCTCCTCCATCCATGGGATTTTCTAGGCGAGAGTACTATTTAGCAATGTACAAAAATATCCAGCACCTGGAACTATTTGTATTTTAAGAGTACAAAACATCGATTTATGCTGTCTGGCATTCAATAAAAATTGTTAGACATGAAAAGACACAGGAAAATATGACACACAATGAAAGGAAAAGTCAATTAACAGAAACCGACCCAGAAATGACACATATGATAGATTCACTAGACAGAGATATTAAAAGTTATTATAGTAATATTCTATATGTTCAAGAAGATAGGGGAAGGATTGAATATAGTAAATGGAGACACAAAAGATATTTTACAAAGACTCAAATCAGATTTCTAGAGCTAAAATAATACTGTGAAATAAAAAGACATACTGGATGTATTAATAACAGATCAGAACCTGTAGAGGAAAAGAATAATGAATTTGAAGACAAAGCAAAATGAACTAACCAAGACAGTACACAGAAAGAAAAATGATTGAAAAATAAATCATTAATGAGTAGTAGAACAATATAAAGACACCGAATTTATGTGAAATTGGAGTTCCCGAAGTGAGGGTCAGAAAAACCTTTGAAGAAATAATGGCTTAAATTTTTCAAAATTTGAGGAAAAATATAAACCCAAGCATAAGACATTCAGAGAAAACTTCATCAAAGCATGTCATAATTAAATTCCATAAGACCAAGGTTAAAGAAAAGTCTTTAAGGACTCAGAGATGAAGGACATATTAGATACAGAGGAACAAAGGCCAGAACGGCAGTAGTAGACTTCAAAGTGCAAGCAAGCCATTGGAGCCTTCCACTGCAAGTCAGGAGAGAAGAACATCTAAAATACTGAAAGAAGGGAAAATGGTCACTTAAATATCTTTCAGAATTAAGGTGAAATAAAACCTTTTTCAGAAGGGTATGGAAACCCACTCCAATATTCTGGCCTGGAGAATCCCATGGACAGAGGAACCTGGTAGGCTACAGTCCATAGGGTCGTAAAGAGTTGAGGATGACTGAAGTGACTTAGCGTGCATGCACACACAAAACCGTTTTCAGGCAAACAAGAGCTGAAAGAATTAATAATCAGCAGACCTGCATGGTGGAGAAGGCAATAGCAACCCATTCCAGTACTCTTGCCTGGAAAATCCCACAGACAGCAGAGCCTGGTGGGCTGTCGTCTACGGGGTCGCACAGAGTCGGACAGGACTGAAGCGACTTAGCAGCAGCAGCAGCAGACCTGCCTGGCAAGAAATGTTAAAAGTTCTTAGTTTGAAGCAGATCATACCATATGGAAATCTGGATTTACAAAGAGGAATGAAGAGCACCAAAAATGGGAAATATGTGAGTTAATATAAATATTTAAAGATAATTGACTACTGAGGCTTCCCTTGCAGTCTAGTCATTAAGATTCTGGACTCCCAATGCTGGGGGCACATATTCAATCCCTGGTCAGGGAACTAGATCCCACATGCTGCGCATTGTGGTAGGAAAAAAAAAAGATAATTCACTATTGAAAACAAAAGTAATAACAAAATAGTGTCTATATATTTGTCTATATATAGGCTTATAACATATTTGGGCTTCCCTGGTGGCTCAGTTGGTAAAGAATCTGCCTGCAGTGCAGGAGACCCAGGTTTGATCCATGGATCAGAAAGATCCCCTGGAGAAGGAAATGGCAAACCACTCCAGTATCCTTGCCTGGAAAATCCCATGGACAGAGGAGCCTGGTGGGGTGCAGTCTATGGGGTTGCAAAGAGTCGGGTATGACTGAACAACTAACACTGTAACATATTTAGGAGTCTAATATTTGAAATAATAGCAGAACGGTTTTAAGGGCAGAAATGTAAGTACTATAGTATTGTAAGGTTCTTATATCAGATGTAAAGTTTTATAATATTATTTGAAGGTAGTCTGTGATTAGTTAAGAATATATATTTTAAATCAAAAGCAGTTGTTACACACTTACACACATGTGCACACACATACAAGTTATAGCTAATAAGCTAACAAAGGGAAAAAAGTATATTCAGAAAAGATACTGTATTAATCCAAAATAATGCAGGAAAAGAGCAAAAATGAACAAAAAACAGATGAGACAGATATAGAATCTATACCAAGCTGGCCAATTTTAACAGAATCATGTCAACAATCACATTAGATGTAAATTGCTTAAGCACTCTCAACTAAAAGGCAGAGATTCTCAGAATGGATAAAAAGGAAAGACCCAGCTATATATATTGTCTGCAAGAAATTTACTTGTAAATATATAGACACAAATAGGTTAAAAATCAAAAGATGAAAAAAGATATACTATGCTAACACTAATCAAAAGAAAGCTGGTCGGAATTGAAAACGATGCAACTACTTTGGAAAACAGTTTGACAGTTTCTTAAAAAGCTATATATACACTTACCATATGATCCAGACATTCCTCTCCTAGGTATTTATGCAAGAGAATGAAAGCATATGTCTATACAAAGACTTGCACATGAATATTCATAGCAGCTAAATTTGCAATAGCTGAAAACGAAAAAAAAAAAAATTCAGAGGTCCATCAACAGGTTAAGAGATAAATAAATTGTGGCTTATTCACAAATGAAATACTCTTCAATAATAAAAAGGAATGAGCCAGTGATTCACAGAACAGCAAAATTGAATTTCATGATAGTTATGCTGTGTGGAAGAAGCCAGACATTAAAGTGTATGTACTGTATGAGTCTCTTTGTATAAAATTTGAAAATGTACAGTAATCCACAATGAAGGAAAGCAGGTCAGTGGTTGCCTGGGTAAGAAGGGGACAGGAGAGGTGGATTACCAAGAGGCACAAGGAAAGTTTTGAGGGTGCTGAATGTGTGTGTCCATTGTCTTGATTGACTTGATGGTTTCATATGTTTTTAAGTCTGTCAAAAGGTTGGAACTGTACACTTTAAATATGTGTAACTTACTATATGTCAGTTATCTAACAATAATTACTGTGACAAATGGTCAAGAAAGTTGATTACACAGATACAGTTGAGACCCCAACTCAGGTTGAAGACTATGAATGTCTTTGTGTACAAATTTGTAAAATGGCATAGATTGTTTTGGTCATCAGTGTTAGGAGCTGAGTCACAGGAACAGAGAATGTGAAATCTTCAATGGACCAGGCTAGTTATTTTCCAGGAATCACGGATCACTCTCAAAACAGTAGTGGCTGCTAATCAGTGAGAGGGTTTGTCTCAGAATGAAGCCACTTTTATGAGGTATATTCACTAATACACAAGGACAGAGGAAGAACTCAGTGTTCTTCCTCAGTCCTCGATTTATGGTTTCATAGATATGGAGAAGGAAATGGCAACCCACTCTACTATTCTTGCCTGGAGAATCCTGTGGACTAAGGAGCCTGGAGGGCTGCTGTCCATAGGGTGGCACAGAGTCTGACATGACTGAAGCGACTTAGCATGCATGCATGCATTGGAGAAGGAAATGGCAACCCACTCCAGTATTCTTGCCTGGAGAATCCCAGGGACAGAGTTAACGTACTTTATCATGTGTCACCTTCGCTACTAGCGCTTAGGCGCGCGAGAGAATTTGACTTAATGTATTTTCGACCGTCTTGATAACATGCTGTATTTAATAAATGTTTTCTAATATAATATTTGCATTGCCAGCTCGTTTCATATCTCCCTTGTACTTTTTAATAAACTGGTTAGAGATGAGCTTAAAAGCACTGAATAAAAATGGACAGAGCACTGTATATTTAGTATCTTCTTTGACCTACAGAATTATAACATCAGCTTTCAAGTAAAGATTGCAAAAAAAAAAAATTCCCATTAATTGTTCTTAGTTCTGCTGTTTGCATCGTTTGTGTGTACAGCACCTTGCAATTCTAGAATATAATGTTCTGCAAGGGTAGATACACTGTGGGTTCTGCCACTCTTAGTGATGCTATGATCAGCTATAACTCAAAAATACCAGATGGCTGATTGTAATCAAACAATAATGTAACAGAGAAAGATTAATCCTGAGTTTTGAATATGATGTTAAACTTTTACAAATCTATTTCAACTTAAGCCCTGGCGATCGATTTATGGTTTCATAGATATGGAGAAGGAAATGGCAACCCACTCTACTATTCTTGCCTGGAGAATCCTGTGGACTAAGGAGCCTGGAGGGCTGCTGTCCATAGGGTCACACAGAGTCTGACATGACTGAAGCGACTTAGCATGCATGCATGCATTGGAGAAGGAAATGGCAACCCACTCCAGTATTCTTGCCTGGAGAATCCCAGAGACAGAGGAGCCTGGTGGGCTGCTGTCTATGGAGTCGCACAGAGCTGGACACAACTGAAGTGACTTAGTAGCAGCAGCAGCAGCAGACATAAAATGTAGAATATTGTGATATGGGAGCTATGGGTCTAGATTTGTCAGTATTTGCTGTTTTAAGAAACTCAGAATACAATCTTAGCTCAACCTGGTGATGTCTCCATATCTATGTGTGTAACTGAAAATAAGTAAGACTAACTTTGTGCATTTAAAGCCCCCCTTGATTCTGTTAATGAGACAGAGTCAGGCTCACTTCCTTTGTTCTCTTCACACCTCATTCATTGCTTTATTGCATTTATTAGGATTATTAGGGTTTTGTCTTTTATGTAAGCTCTTTGAGAGCAGGAATTGTGATTTTCATCTTTGCATCCCCAGCAACAAGACACAATGCATTTGTTCAATTAATGAATAAATGAAATTGGAATTATGTAATCCAGCAATTATCATTATCCTTAAGGTCTTCACTGTTAACCGGCATCACTAGTGATGTCTATTACATGTTTCACAAATGCAGTTTTGTTTGCATAGCAGAGCCGAAGCCCAGTTTTTGTTTGTTTGTTTATTTCATGTTGAACGGTCCTAAGCAGGTGGTACTCTTAAAGGCTAAGGAAGTACATTTGATTAACTGCTTCCATGGGCTAAAAGAAAACTGATAGCTGGATTTTCCATACTGTCTACTTTCTAAACACATAGAACTACATTTTACACAGTCAAAGAGAAGCCATTTATTTAGGTAATGTATCCTATAAGGTAACTGTTTTGTTTTTGTTGCTCAAAAATAAATGAGCACTGTGGTGCTGGAGAAGACTACTGAGAGTCCCTTGGACAGCAAGGAGATCAAACCAGTCAATCCTAAAAGAAATGAACCTTTAATATTTATTGGAAGGACTGGTGCTTAAGCTGAAGCTCCAATATTTTGGTCACCTGATTAGAAGAGCCAACTTGTTGGAAAAGACCCTGATGCTGGGAAAGATTGCGGGCAGGAGAAGGGAGCGGCAGAGAATGAGATGGTTAGATGGCATCACCAACTCAACAGATATGAGTTTGAGCAAGCTCAGGGAGATGGTGAAGGACAGGGAAGCCTGGCGTGCTGTAGTCCATGGGGTCACAAAGAGTCAGACATGACTGAGTGACTGAACAACAACAACTTGTAATTTTAAAGTTGTTTCTAAATGAGCAGAGTGTGTGGCATCAGGAATACCTTAGCATCAGCCTCTCCTGCTCTCCTTGAAGCCTCTTAAAGGCTGGGTACGTGTGTCTGATTCTGATGAGAAATCATTGCTCATCACCTTATATTCTTGACAAAATCCTGAACATGTTTGTTCTCTTTTTCTTCCATTGCACTCACATGGCAAATAACACCCCTGAATCAATTTAAGTCTCCACCTTTTCTCTGACGCCAATGGAAAAAATGAATTACATTGAGTAACACACATATATGGTCTCCACTTCCCCTGTGTTTCAACACTACTCTCCATTCCTCCTGTCTTTCTCTAGCCAGTTCTTACTCTCTTCCTCCAAAAATGTTACTTCCAGCTTCAGCACTGTTTTAAAATGTTGACTCCATGAATTTCCATCTTCTCTCTTCTTTACCATCCCTCTCATCAGTAGATGACTCCTGCTTAATATTCTACAGAAAGACTGGAAATTATTGGGCAGGAATACTCTCATCTCTTCTATTCCCTTTTCCTGTTGCCATATGAAGTCTTTCCTTGTTTCCTAGACCAGTTCCTGTCCTTCTGCCTTAATAGGACATTTTGTGTTAACACTAGCAACCTCTCTCTTTCATCTTCATTCTCTTCTAGCTCTTTCCTATCTGCATTAAGACACCTTCAGGTCTCTCATTTGTTACAAATCCTTACATTCCCCCTAGTTTTTGCTGTCCTTACCATAAAGATATTTTATGTTTTATGAAACACTGCTATTTTTTATATTATTTTATCTTCATTTCAGTCCTGAACATGCCAAACTGATTTCTAGCTTAACTAATCCTACCTCTGAAACTCCTTAAGAAAAGTCAGAAATGCCTTTATAGAAAAATTACGTGGATAACTTTCAGGATTTATCTTATTAATCTCCTGGTGACATTTGGGTATTGTGGATCACTACTTTATTTATTTACTTAAAAGTTTTTTTGATGTGGGCCATTTTAAAAGTCTTTATTGAATTTGTCACAGTATTGCTTCTGTTTTATGTCTTGATTTTTTGGCCACGAGGCATGTGGAATCTTAGCTCCCTGACCAGGAGCTGAACCCATCTCATGCTATCAACCACCACCCCTCTCCCCTTGCCCCCACCTTGCATTGGAAGGTGAAATCTTAACCACTGATCCACTAAGGAAGTGGTTCTTTTTTCTTAAGAAGCTTTTCTCTTAGATACCAGATAATTTTCTCTCCTGATTTCCCCCCAATCCCTTTAGATTCTTCTCTCAGATTGATTTGCAGCCTCCTGTTTCTCTGCCTTTCCTTCCAGAGTCAGTTTTCCTCAAAGTTCAGGTCAAGGCAAAGTTTGGTTCAAGGTCTTATCTTGTACTCAGTGTCATGTGTTCCCTGGATGATCTCCACTCTTGGGTCTTGAAGTGCCAACCTCTTTATCGTGGCTCTCAAATCCATATCCTTGTTCTCTTTTTGGAACTTCCCTTGGTCCCAACTATCTTCTGGAGACCTTCACTTGAGTTCCTCATATAAATATTAAACTCTCCATGTCTCCAAAAAAATGTGCGGTTTTTTTTCCTAATGTGCCTCTTTTCTTGTGATTTATGGCAGTGAGTGGCAGCACCCAGGTGTCCCACCCTGTGTATCTTCTTAGATATCGGTCTCCATTCCCATGTACATATTCAGTTAGCCACCCAGTGCTGTGACTGTTGTCTCTAAATTTCTCTACATCTTTCAAATTCTCTCTCTGAACATGATCCCTTCCCTACTTCTGTCACCATGCTCTCACTGGCAATACTAATTAATCCAATTCTTTTCTCCACCCCTAGGCTGCCTTGTTCTAATCCCATCTCTGCACTGAAGCCAGAGTGATGTTTCTCCATTAACACTTGCACTTAAAACTCTTTAGTGACTGCACATTACCCTCAGAATAAAGCACAAGCCTCTTACATGGCTTACACGTCCTTCATGAATTGCCCTCGACTTATCACCCCATCTCATCTCCCATCAATGCAAGCTTTGCCTCTAGATTCTAGTCTTCCAGCACTCCTTCCAAATACTCAACATGTTTGTGTGTGTGTGTGTGTGTGTGTGTGTGTGTGAGTACTCAGTCATGTCCAACTCTTTGCCACCCAATGGATTGTAGCCCATCAGACTCTTCTGTCCATGGGATTTCCCAGGCAAGAATACTGGAGTGGGTTGCCATTTCCTCCTCCAGGGGATCTTCCCGAGCCAGGGATTGAACCTCCATCTTTAGTGTCTCCTGCATTGGCAGGTGGATTCTTTAATACTGGTGCCCCCTGGGAAGCCCAATATGCTAGGCTTCTTCTCATTTCTGGAACTTCACATGTCCTGTTTCCTATGCATGGGGTATTCTTACCAATCTCTCAGCTTGAGTTCTTAGTTCAGATATTGTTCACTACAAGTCTTTCCTAATGGCTTGAGTCAGGTTTAGGTGCTACTCATACCTGCTTCCATCTTATTCTATACTTTGTTATCTATGATGGCATCTGTCAGAGCTTATCTATCAATATATATTTTCCTACACTGTAGCTTTACAGGGGGTGATTCATGTTGGTTTATAGCTACATTTTTGGCAACTGAGATATACTGGTGCTTAACGATGGTTAACGAAGTGACTGAATGAATGTTTATATGAATAAATGAATTAAATATCTCTTTTCCCATTTACATTGCCTGGTTTCCTTCATTGATTTATGAAATTTGTGTGTCTTCTTGGGCATCTTACCTCCTTCAGATCTATGTAAAATTAGCTTTAGCCCACATTACTGTTTTTTCTAGAAATTCAAAGTTCACCTCAGGATCTTGTCACATTTCTGGTTGGCTTTTGTCCTCATGACTACTGACTCCCCAAGCTCTTGGGACTATTATTCCTTTTCTGCATCAAGTCAGCCCATAGAAACTCAAGTCCTTTCATAATTTTCAAGGAGTTTTGCATATAAGAATTGTGAATGTGGGAAATTTTACTGAAACAATGGGTGGGAGGTTATGGATGCAAGATATGGAGGGTTTTATAGTCCAGCACTGCAAATAGCTTCAAATGGAATCTACCACCACCAGGGGTCTCTAATTGGTCCATTTCAGTGCTTCTCTTAACCATCTCTTTGTGCTCCTTTAGTCTATTTGTTCTTCCTTGCACGCTAAGTCACTCAGTCAGGTCTGACTCTTTGTGACCATATGGACTGTAGCCCACCAGGCTTCTCTGTCCATGAGATTCTCCAGGCAAGAATACTGGAGTGGGTTGCCATTTCCTCCTCCAGGGGATCTTTCCAACCCAGGGATCAAACTGTGTCGCTTGCATCTCCTGAATTGACTGGAGATTTCTTTTCCACTAGCACCACTTGAGAATGTTCTTCTTTAACCCTTTTGCAAAAGCCAGATTCTCCTTCATCTTATACAAAACAATTTAGCTATTCTCTGACCTTGCTAGCTTTTCTCTTATTTTCTAATCCGTGTCTTCTGCTCTCACTTTTTACCTCGAACAGATGTGAGAGTTGGACTGTGAAGAAAGCTGAGTGCCAAAGAATTGATGCTTTTGAACTGTGGTGTTGGAGAAGACTCTTGAGAGTCCCTTGGACTGCAAGGAGATCCAACCAGTCCATTCTAAAGGAGATCAGTCCTGAGTGTTCTTTGGAAGAACTGATGCTAAAGCTGAAACTCCAATACCTTGGCCACCTCATGCGAAGAGTTGACTCATTGGAAAAGACCCTGATGCTGGGAGGGATTGGGGGCAGGAGGAGAAGAGGGCGACAGAGGATGAGATGGCTGGATGGCATCACTGACTCAATGGATGTGAGTCTGAGTGAACTCCGGGAGTTGGTGATGGACAGGGAGGCCTGGCGTGCTGCAATTCATGGGGTTGCAAAGAGTCGGACACGACTGTGCGGCTGAACTGAACTAGCCAATCAAAAGCGGTTCCTTTCTTAAAACAATGCCTTTTAACTCTCATTATAATTCTTTCATTCATTCCTTCATTCGATATTGAAGTACATGAGGTGCTAGTCACCATTCTAAGTGTGGTGAGCACAGAAGTTAAGGAGGTTGGGTCCTTTATCTTGAAGAACTCTGTCTGGTGGGGGAATAAAAATGCAAGGAAAAAGTATGTTTATGGTTCTGAGAGGCGATGGAGAGGGGATGGCTAGCCGTCCAGCACTGCAGACTGATGCCAGATTGAGGAATCTTGAGAAGTGACTGGACTAGAGAAAGGAGGTTGCAGGTTTAAACTTCTTTTTCAAAATTGTAGTTATAAATGGTAGGCAGTGATTGTGGTGGTTTGGAAAGACGGTTGTGGCTGACAACAGTGCCTTCATTTTGTAGCCAGCTCAGAGATTTTCCGAAGAAACAGGTGGATGGATAATTGGGTTATTGGAGTTTGATAAGCTCTTTTCTGGGGTTGGTCTATTACAAGGAGCAAAGATTGTTATTATGGTTGTTCAGTCACTAACTCATGTCTGGCTCTGCAATCCCATGGGCTGCAGCACGCCAGTTTCCCCATCCTTCACTATCTCCCAGAGTTTGCTCACATTCATGTCAATTTAGTCAGTGATGCTCTCTAACCATCTCATCCTCTGCTGCTCCCTTCTTCTTTTGCCTTCAATCTTTCCCAGCATCAGGGTCTTTTCCAGTGAATTGGTTCTTCATGTCAGGTGGCCAAAGTATTGGAGCTTCAGCTTCAGCATCAGTCCTTTCAATGAATATTTAGGGTTGATTCCCTTTAGGATTGACTGGTTTGATCTTCTTGTTTTCCAAGGAACTCTCAAGAATCTTCCCCAGTGCCACAATTTGAAAGTATCAATTCTTCAGTGCTCAGCCTTCTTTAGGGTCCAACTCTCACATCCATACATAACTACTAGAAAAACCATTGCTTTGATGATACAGACCTTTGTTGGACAAGTGATTACTCTGCTTTTTAATATGCTGTCTATAGGTTTGTCATAGTTTTCTTTCCAAGGAGCAGAGATTGTGGTACAGCACAAATTCTAGCAGTTTAGATATGTTGGATGTAAATCTGTGTCCCCTGCTATGTAGAAGGAAATTTGTGTGAACTGTATAACTTCTGTGACCCTATTTCTTTGATTTTTTAAATGAGGGGGAAAACACTTAACACTCTTTTGCAAATTAATGTGAGGATCCAGTGAAATAATGTATATGGGTGTTATTTAAAAGAAATATAAAAATACATATGTGTAAGCTATTCATCAATAGCTACTGATTTTGCCAGGATAAAAACATAATGTTCAGAAGTTATAAGCTGTAGGTTTTGTGAACAAAAAGTTCTAAGTCTTAAAAACACTCCAGGGATATGGGTACAATGATTCGCAAAGTAGATATGTAAATACAAAGTCTTTTATAGCCAAGTTTATTTTATTTTATATTTGCATGTACTTGGCAACATTTCTAAATCAATGATGCAACAGAAAGATGAACCACAGTAAACCTGACATCTTCAGATTGAAGATGATGAGCCCAGATTTTTAATATTAATGATGGTTCCAAGTTTTTGTCCATTCAGTTTGATGGTACCTTCTGCCTATAGAGAGTCTCCTTTTCATGTGTATTTAATAACAAAAGAATACTTTCAACCTGTGAGTTAATTTACAAAACAGCAAACTATAACATCTCTGAAGGCTACACACTCACAAAAAGGCAAACCAAAATCTATAAAAATGATCTTAAACCATTAGCTGGCTCTGGGCTGAAACAGCTTCAGGAAACATTGCTTATGGTACAATGTAACTTTAAAACAGAAAAAAACTGCAGGATGAAAAATGAAATAAAAAGTACTTTGATGTAGATCAGTATATAATTCTCAAAAGAAACATTTTTAGAGGACTTTGAGCTTAGAAATTATTTATGGATAAACTGTTTTACTCAAATACAGAATGAACTATTATTTGCAACTTAACCTTCCGTGTAAGCAAAAGAGCAGTGTATAAAGAAGAAATTTTAATTATAATCTCCCATCCTTTTAACATTAAGGGCTTCCCTGGTGGCTCAGATGGTAACAAATCTGTGTGCAATGCAGGAGACCAGAGTTCGATCCCTGGGTTGGGAAGATCCCCTGGGGAAAGGAATGGCTACCCACTACAGTATTCTTGCCCAGAGAATTCCATGGCAAGAAGAGCCTGGCAGGCTACAGTCCATGTTAACAAAGTAGTTTTTAGTGAGCAAAATCATAGTGAGTAGAATTTAAACTGTACTATTTTTTTAAATTAAATATTTTATATAGGTCTTGTTATACTTACAAACATAATTTGGAAAACACTGTGACTTATTTAGTGTGTTTCTATGTGTTTTAATTAAAATTCATTTACTTTATTTAAAGAGTCAAAGCTTTAAATATAGTGGTTCAGATCTAAGACAAAAATTAATGGATAAAATCAACAATAAACTTGATTCAGTCCTTTATTCAGTATGAATCTTAAAAATAGGTTATGAAACTACTTCCCTATTTTAATTAAAAATGGCCAAGGGAGTCTAAGTATAAATTATATTTTTGCTTCCACCTAAGAAAAAATTTAATAGAATTTCAAAACTATTATAAAATAATGCTGTAAAATCTAGCCTTATATCTTCAGGATTTAATAAAGTGTTTGACTGACTAATTTTATATAATAATAAGAATATTATGTAAAAGTTTTGTTTGACCAAATGAAATCTTAGTTTCTGATTTCATGTAAATAGAAATTGAAATGTGAACTAATGTTGTATTGTTTTGATCTTGCTGAACAATAACTAATCATATGTTAGGCCAACTTCATTGAAGATTAGTGCAATTACAAAATTATTAATTTCCATGAAAGTGGTTTTGGTCATTTTATCTACTATTGACTTGACTGAAAGTAAACTGACCTATTTATAGAAGTTTCTCTCTCCTGAAAGAATAGTTTTTGAAAAGTGAAAAGTTTTATAATTAAATGTTTTATTTTCAACCTTTGGAAAAGAGAAAATGCATTCAAATAAGAATTATACAACCCTATAGCATATAAACACAGTATTCTCAAGAGGGTATGAAAGGAAAGATGTCTTAAAAATTATGGTGATTTAATTTTATTTTGCCCTCGAATGACATTCTCTTGAGTATTTGTGAAAATGAAGATGAATATGTAGGGATACATTCGGTTGATTTTGTGCCAGATGGCCAGTTGCAGAGGCTGAACTAAGCTGAACTGATTGATTCGTTTTTGCCATATTGCATGCTGGCGTTTACCACAGTTCACATCATTCAAGTCGTAACATATTTGGTAGGTTTGGGGTTTTTTTTAACCATTAAAAAAAAACCTTTTAAGGATGACCTCTGCTTTAAAATCCATCTTTTTCTTTGTTATATCAAATGTCCAATTCTGCTAATGTACTTTTGTGTGCTCATAAGATATATTATTCATTTTGAGTGATAAATACTTAAAACAAATTAGAATAATCACCTGTTTAAATTGTGGGGAAAGTATTTGGTGAGTAGTAATTATGATTCAAGTTAATAGGTCCATAATAACTTTAAAGAAAAATAGAAGACACTGTTCCTACCTTCAAGGTACTTGTATACTAACAGAGACAAGATGAGTGCCAAGTCTATTTTAATATTGATGTTGTAATTATTGATATACACATGCTAGATATAATTACTTAGCAGTTCATAGAAAAGCTAAGTGATTAAAAAGTGAAACTTTAAATGACCAGGGTCCAGAATAGTCTGTTCCATGATAAGAACACTTCATTAGCCTTTGGGACTAATTACTCATTGATTGTGATTCTTCTCTGTTTTGTTCATTAATACTCTATGTATTTGAGAGGAAAGAAAGACAGAGTATGAAATATCCCAAAACTAGGATAACAAGAGTGATACAACCACATAAGCACCTATTCTCTTCGCTTAACTTTTCAGAGTCTCTTCGTGTAAGCTCCTACTAGAGTCTAGTATGTGTAGGCTTTGAATATGAGCTATTTTATAGTGACTGGCAATTTAAGAAGCAAAGAGTGGCAAAAGCACTAACCAAAACCCTGAAGAAGGAAAAGCATCTCTAAGGGACCACTGGTTTAGGATGGGTAAATGATGCGATGTGTACTTCATTCACAGGCATTAAACTGAAATCATTAATTGCATTTTCAAAACTTGACTGTCTTCCATTTTTAACAGACATTGCATGAATTTCTATACAATGAGATAAGTGTTTAAAAATTGTACATTTAGCACAGTCTTTTAATTTTTATAAGAATAAGATGTTCTTGATACTAACCCCAAACAAACCTTTGAGGAAAAAAAAAAAAATGAAAACGCAAAAGAATCATCATCATTCATAACTTTCACACATCACAATTTAAAATACTCTAATTACAACCTGGAACTTTGAATCCTTTATTGGCAGAAAATTTCAAATTAGTAGGGGAGAAATATAATCTGGGAAACACTTTTCAAAGACAAAAACCCAAATTATCTCTGGGCACGAGGTAACCAGTTTTGAATTTTTAGTTATTCATCTTCCACAGAAATTTTAGAGAAAATCGTAGGAAAACGAAAGAGATTATCTCAAGGTGCATAAGGCCAAATTGTAATCTATTTTAGTTCTCATTTATATGTTTATCAAGATTGTGTAATATCTTCTGTGAATGATGGGTGGGTGAAAAATTTAATAAGGAAACAGATTTTATTGTGAAAAGAGGACTAAAAATGGCATTACCTAGAAATGAAATTTGGCCTTTATTATTCGAGTTGAGAGAGAAAAACTTGTCAAATTATCCTGAGAAATTAGGTTGTTTTTTTTTTTTTCCCATCATCTAAAACTTGAGACAGACTGAATGCATAAATTTCCACTCTGCCCCAAATTCCCATGACATCCATGGTACCTATAGTGATTTGGTGAATCAAGCAGAGCAGCCAGCGCCGCAGACTATAGGATTGAAGGAGATTAAAGTGGTGAACCTACAGCATTTTATTGACCTAGGTCCCCACATTAACCTGCTCTGATCCTGTAATTACTATGAATAGAATGGGGCTTACAGTTCTCCTTAATAACATGCCATGCTTTTTTTATTCTATAAAGAGATTTTCTATTCAGGTTCTTTACTCCTTTTCAGATTTACAGATTTGTAGTGAGAAAGAATGTGTGTGGTTTTGCTGACACACCAGGAGAGAAAGATACCTGATGTTCATGGGTAGTAAGTAACAGAGTGTATCCACATTTTTAAAAACCTTAACTTACTTGAAAGTTTCATCTCATTTTTCCAATTATCCAAATTTCTTCTTGCTTTTGAGTAATAAAAGCTGAATTACAAACATTACTATTTATGAAGGAAGATTTGTCTTTAAACTCAGAGATTGTTAAAATATCATTTTATGTCTTTCCTCACATTTTAATTTTTAGAGTGCATACCTTTGAAATTATATTGAAAACCATTACCTACTTGAACCTATTCAGAATGACATGTAGTCAGAAAGATCATGTACATGAGTGATACATGATGCTATAATTAATAATCATTATTTTCTTTCAATTTAGAAAAACATCTGCAGCTAGCTGATAAGGTATATTATGAGAAGAAAGTAATACCTGACTATTAATAATTATGATTTAGGGTAATCAAAAATAATGATGCAATCATTTTACCCTTAAAAATATATTATAAAGTCTATTAGTAGTTGACCAAGTTAAGAATTAAAAGGTAAATAGCGGTCAATATTAGGAGTTGGCAATTTATATTATCATGAAGTTTTAAAAATATTATAAAATGAGAATTCCACTTGTGCATTTATAGCTTTTAAGTTGCATTGCAGTTGTGCAGAATTTTAAAAGCATATGTTCAACATCCAGGAACATGTGAATGAGTGATTGAACATGAAGGATGAATAAGGTGCCTCTGTGAGTCTAGGTAAGAGAAGAAATTAACATACTAGAGAACTAGTTTTAGAAGTACTACCTCTACCTCAAGTAAAAATACACTTTTTTAAAGGTTTCTATGAATATTATATTGGTCAAAATAATTATCTTTCTAAAGTGTCAGCACTAGCCATTCTTTTCCAGAAGAATAAATAAAATAAGGCCATTAAGAAAATAAATTTTAGTTAAAGTTCTTGAACAATTATTTGAAAATCAGGTATGTTTAAAAAATGTGAGCTACAAAATAAAGTCATACTTAGATAGCTATGAGATATTAGATGGTGATGTAAATTCATTTCTTTTTAAAGTTCCTGTTTAGAGCAATTAATTCAAGTGGAATTTCACATTTAATATCAGAACTTTGTTTTAAAATCTTTTATCATAATTTTCTCATCCTCCCAAATAGATTATTATAAGTCAATTTGATTAGTCTGTCAAAAGCCTCTTTCTTTGTTGCATTTTACTGAGAGTATGAATAATCTATACTGTGCTTTTAAGAAGTAAGAATTTGAAATTAGGCAGGTTAACAGTGTGCCAAACAAGCTCAGTTTGCTGGTATTCATTGTGAGAATCATATTACTTTAAACTTGTCCTGTGCATAAAATCTATTTAACAGCAGGATTCTCTGATTATATTTTGATATTTGAGGTTTTACCATTGAGCAAATATTGATGATGTAGCTAATGACATTATGAAAATATTTGGGGCTTTAAAAATACAAGCTAGCAATTAGTGACTTTAAAAAGGATGTGTATGTGTTTTATACTCTGCAATATTGTGTCCTTTGGAAGAGAAGCACAGTGAAATCCCATCTTTTGGGTAGCTATTTTTACCATTAGAATGAAAAAGCATTTGGAAACAGTAGGGTAGTTTTCATCTGTAGGATTAAAAAGAATCTGAACAGAAAAATGGATTCATATCATCTTCTTTTTTGGGTACTAAACCTAGAGAAATATATAGCAGTTGATTTATTATAAGTGGGTTGAATTTTCTCTCCTGGTGGGCTTTTCAAACCTCTAGTTGCTGTTCTTATCCTTGCTGTGTGAATATCATTTTTATATCACTTTTTGTTAAAAGGAATTTCCCATGAAAGCCCACAAAAGTAGCCTGGAATGTGATTATCCTCTTTCCATGAAAATTCTGATGGGTTTGGGTCAGTATTACACCTCTGTCACTGATTTAATTTGCACCAGTCTCTGTAATAAGGACATTGTTCATGAATGAGAGCGGGCATTATAGTCTTTAGGACCAGAGAGGATTTCCTCTGTAAAACACAAAAGGACCAAAATGACAGTAATAGGGAGCCAAGCCATTAGAAAAGGTGAATTTTTATGTTACAGTAGACGGTAAGATAAACATATTTCTTCTCCATCTTGGAAAAAATTTAGTTGATAAGAGAAGTAAAGGAGAAAAAGTTTTTTTTTTTTAATTTTTTTATACCTTCCCAAGATTTTTTAGGCTGTTTGACTTTTAAAATTTGTTAAGCCATTTGAATCATCTCTGGTCCAAACCAATTTGTCTTATTAAGAAAGAAGCTGAAATGTGATTAGGGCCTTGAAGCTGAACACCAGAGTACACAAGTAATATATTTTTAAATGCAATTACTATTGTGTTTTACTGCCATAAATGTATGTTTGTAAATAATAGATCAGACTTTGTATAATCACTTAAAGAGTTAATGAAAACATTTGGTTGGAATATAGACTGACTGTGGGTTCTAATAAGCTTAACTCAGATCTTAGAGATGATATTGACAGTAGGTGATTTTACAATTTTGTTTAAAAAAATAGCAGCTTTTGAAAGCTTGCTTCTTTACAGCTGCTAATAAACAAGTACTTATTTTGATATAGTAATCTAATATATAACACTCTATATTCTGCCTTATAGAAACTGTGCTATTACAACTTTGTGCTGTTTTAAGTTGGTTTGTGTTTTCCTACTGCCAAGAATCATACTGAAATTATTTTCATTTATAACACTGTCCTCTTGGCAGTAACTTATCAGCTCTGACATTAAAGATTGTAAAAGTGGGCTATCAGAGGAGCAATTTTATTTCCAAATATAAACCTTTAGTGAGAGTCATATATTTGTGTTCAAAGAGCTAAGTTTTATACATGATTTAGACTTTTATTAAAAATTAAGTGACTTGAATTTTAAAATTTTTTCTATGTAAGAATATTGTATCTTTAAATATCATTGTACATTACTATCTCAGAATTGACTGTCAGAATTAAGAGAATTCAGTTAAATGCCTACAGTTTCAGCTTCTTCCTTTTTTTCATTGCTATGACTTTTTTTCCCTTTTTTTGAAACATTTATTATATAGGTTTCACAGAGTTAGGTTTACATACTCAGTGCCAGTATTTTTTTCAAATTTAAACATATGTCTATTGGGAAAGGTAAGTATTTTTTAAATTATTTATTTTTTAATTAATTGATTAATTTTAATTGGAGGATAATTACAATATTGTGATGTTGATGTAAGGGAAAGGGAAGTAGTTAAAGACATTGTCAAAGAGGCAGAAAAATCTTATGATTTCCTTCTAAAAGCAAGATATTAAACCAGATTATTAGGCAAAACGTAATACTGCCTGACTACTTTGAAAGCAAGTAAAACTAAAAATTGAAATGAAAATAAGGATATGGAGCAACAATTTAAAAAATTATTGAATTCAAGAAATCTCTTCTTAAACATTAGTATTGATTGTTGCTTTGTATGCAGAATTAATGATGAGCTTTGCATGTTCTTGAGCAACATAGTGAAATGTTGCCATGTTCTAGATAATTTCCTCTTTTGGTTTGATGTCATGTTGAGAGCATGAATAATAGTTGCATTCTGGGATAATTCTTGACTGTGGTATATAAGCAGAGCTTCCATTTTTCAGATTTTGATTGTATGTTTGTTTTATGCGACATCAAACAGGTATGCTAGGATTCTGGAATACAAAGTATTTGGCTATTTTTTCCCCTGAGGTCAATTACATTTCTTCTATCATTTCAGAACTTTAGTTACACCAAAATTTTCCATTGATGCATGTGTAGTTTTGTGTATATATAACTGCAGGTGCATATATGTGTCTAAATTAGCCATAGAGTTTCAAGAAAGAGTACTTTTACCTAAGAAAGTTTACATTAGATGTATCTCACCTACCTACTTAAACAAGTCAAAAGAGTACTAGCATATAGCATTGTATATGAAATTAGGGCTATGATCATGGTTTTTAGGGTTTTTTCTTGGTTAAATTTTTGTAATTTCATTTTTTTTTTACACCAAAAACATATTGTAATGGGGTATAGCTGATTAACAATGTTGTGGTAATTCCAGGTGACCAGTGAAGGGACTCAGTCATACATATACATGTACCCACACTGCTGTATTTAAAATGGATAACTAACAAAGCCCTATTGTACAGATCGTGGAACTCTGCTCAATGTTATGTGTCAGCCTGGATGGGAGGGGAGTTTGGGGGAGAATGAGTAAACGATCATGGTTTTTAAAAAGATACAACTAGTTACAACTTATGGAGCACCTACTCTATGTCATGTACTTTTCATACATTTCCTCCTAAATGCTAGCTATTAACATCCTAATTTTATAAGGAAAATTAAAGCTCAGAAAGGTTAAGTGACTTGCCAAATGTAATGCCACCAGTAAATGTGAGTTTTGATCCCTGTACATTTGAATCCACTTGGCCTCTTTATCCCAGTGTTTGTAAGATTTAAGCTTATGTCATCCTGACATAAAGGATTCGAAACTCATGAGTTCTAATAAAACAAAAAATGTCTAAAATACTTAAAAAGTAAATGGACTTGGTGGCATCTGGGGGTAGTTCCATTCTTGATAGGCTGACAAAAATAAATGCATATTATTTTACATTTTATAGAAAAGCTTTATAAAGGTTGAAAGACCCATATACTTTATTCAATATAAGAGGTCTTTAGAACATGTGTTTGAAATGTAGTTTTCTATTTGCAAGTCAGAACCAAGGACTAGATAATGAATGATTGAATGGGAGCAGTAAAGAGAGATTAGGGATATTTTCTGGATTTTTTGCTCTCAAAAAATGACAAAGCCCCATTTATACATGTAAATTGTCAGGTGGGTTGAAAACAGGTAGATGGTGGATGTCATTGACACTTCTTGGAGGTCCTTTGTTTTCCATCAAATACTTTTCTTTCTTGATTTTCCCAATCAATGAAATAAAACATCTATATCTGTCTGTTTAATACCATTTTAAGTTATATAATTATTTTAAAAGATTTAAAAATGTGAACAATTATGTTCTGTCTTACACTGTGCTCTTTGGAATAGTGTGGGGAAAGTAATTTTTTTTGCAAATAATTTTCATTTTTTGCTTTTTTGGTAAGTATTACAAAGATATGCAGTACTGAGGTAGTAAATATATTTAAAATCCTGGGAGAAAAGTTCATTTTGCTAGCCCTTAGAACACAAACATGCTAAGAAATGGCTTTATTTCCAAGCTGGCCATTCTATCAGCTGTCAGGGAATAGGGGGTTGGGTGAAGGGAATTTAATCACAGAGTGTTCAGGTACCCCCAAATTTTCATTATAAGCCACATGAATAAAATGGCTGAGGGATCCAGGTCTGCAGTATAATAAAACAAATTATTTTAAATGAATTGTAGGATTTCATACATTCAGTGACAATAGCAAATGACTGTGGTTTCCTAGCAATTCATTCAAATTAATAATAGAAAAATGAACACACCCATGATGGAGGTTGGGTACAGTCCTTTAACAGAAGGTAATCTTTTATGGCCAGGTATAACATGACCTTTGTAGTGCTCTTGCCAAAAATGCTTAACTTAAATCTAATTGTTAAAAGAACAACTGGGAGAAATTTAAATTGTGGGACGTTTAAATGGCTGACATGGGTTCTTCAAAAATTTCAAAGCATTTAAAACAAACAGTGAGGAGGTGCTCTAAATTAAAGGTGACTAGAGAGATGTATAACTAAACGTAATATATAGTCTGTAATTCTTGGCTGGATTCCAAACATCCTTCCCACCAACCAAATAAGGTATAAAGGATGTTATTAAGAGAACAGGAGAAGTTTTACATGTGGATTTTATAATAGAAAGTACTGTTGTAACAGTGTTAATTGATTGGGTGTGAATTATATTATGGTTTATGAAGTGCATTGCTCCTGCTTTTTGGAGGTATATGCTGAAGTATATGCTGAATATTTAGGGGAGAAATGTCAAGATGTTTGTAGCTTAAGTTCAATTGGTTCAGCATAAGAAAATGTTTTAGGTGGAAACATGATATTGCCAATATTCAACAATTTTTGACCAAGAGAAAGCAAATGTGGCCAAAATTGTAAATAATTGTTGATGTAAGTGAGGAATATATGAGTACCTGTTATACTATTTCTAATCTTTCCTAGCTGAAAATTTTCAAAGTCATTGGAGAAAAGATTACATTTTTCTCTTATTTTAGTGAGCCATAAAAATAATGTAGTTGAAGCTGGTATACTACATTCAATGGATGCAGCTAACTCTTATTATTCAACCCAAATAAAAACTTCTCATTCTTAGTCACGGTGAATAGTGCTTAAATTATCCAAATAATTGCTTCATGGATTCATGTCACTTTTACAGAAAGTGGCACTTATACAACTCGTTCATCAGAAAACCAGTTTGAAGTGCATTTTGTATCTCCAACTATAGGTATATCCTTTACTATATTAATTAGAATGTAGTCTATAATTTTAGAGCTCAAAGACTTCATGCTTTGATTAGTTTGGCAATGGCAAATTTGGAGTTCTAATCTTACTTTAAAAATGCGCACACTGAAAATGTTAAAGTGCCTTTCTTATACAAATTGAAATGAAATATCTTCCAGGTTAATCTAAAATATATTGAGAAGTGATCAAAATTTAAAACAACCCAACATGATTTTACATGGCCTGTTATCTGAAAGACCTGGTTTGAAATCCTGGTTTGTAAGTTTGCATTCACTTGAGAGTGAATTCTCTGCCCTGTATTCCAGTAAAATGCAAGCCGTAATAAATAGGCCCTAAGTACCAGTCTAGGGGACGGCAAAAGATGCCCCTGTTGTACGTATCAGGTTGGGGATTTGTTTTGTGGTGATCACCCTTTCTGATTTAAAGACTGCATGACAAGGAACTATAAAAGCAAAGGGCAAAGAATTCAGTTTCTTGATGTTGCTTTTTCTTGGACAGGCTTTAAAAATAGGTCACTTAATGTTATCTGGATTTGTGTATTACAGCAGCACCTGCTAACGCTGCTGTGCTTAAGGGTCTATCAGTGTTTTCATTTTCAGGGTTTGGAGACTGTATCTTGATGCCCTGAACCTAAATAAGCTTCCATCCAAATGGTAGTGAGCAAGGTCTGCAGGAGGATGTGTATTTTTATAGCATACTGCAATTAAAAAATGAATGTTTGCTCTAATGTATGCTTAGAGGTAAAAAATGAAAACATTCGATTAATAAAATCATTCTAACACTGGATAACTCAACATTTGGTTCTTTTTAAACAGATCTATGAATTGTGCAATTAGATATCTACTTAAAGATCCATTAAAATGGTAATTATAAGTTTTTGAAATTTTTGTGTTTTATATTTTAATCATGAACATATTAACCTGCTACCTTTTAGCTATTGTTAAATTTCGCCTTTTAAATGTGTCTAAGTAAAGCTTTTTAAAAGAGGCAATTATACTTTATTATCATGTCCTATTTTTCTAATATAAAGATAATGCCACTGATACTTTATATGTATGTGTATGTATACATAATATACATACATACACACACAGAGATTTTGTATATTATCATTTCATTCAAGAAATACCTTGTCTGACATGTCTGAATGTAAGCTTCTAAGTGATATATAATAAAAAGTAATAATTTTTTTTCTGCCTGAATATTAAAATCAAATTGCTGTCTTTAACGCTGATACCACCTACGTTTATCCTAAAGTTTTACGAAGGGCTTCATTTTAACATTGTTCCATGTCAGCAACTTAAATATACAAGCAGAAGTATATTTGATAAATCTTTTGTGGATTCATGAGTATTAAAAAAACAAAAATTTAAAATAAAAAAGATAACCCTTCTATATTGTAGAGTAAAAACACTGTGTTGCCACTTGAATCTAATTAAATACAATGAAAACTATTTACTTGCTTGGAGGATAGTGAGTATTATGTCCTATAAATTAGAAAACAAATGGTTACATTGCCCTTAAGTAAAATGCTGATTTTTAGTGATGATTCTTAATTTTCTGGGAAGAAGTATTATATCCCCAAAAAAGACACAAATATTAGAATAAGAGTACTGATTATTTAATTTGGTGATGCAAAACTATGGCTGACTAATGTTATATTGTAAATGATTCTAAGTTAATAATATTGTGCCTATGTATTAAGAGATCCTGTCTTTTAGGGAATAAATTGATGGGTTATTGTGGGTATCCAAGATACTTGCAATATCCAGGCTCACAAGGATTAGATAACAGTTAGTTTAAGAGAAGTATCAACTACAATTTTCCTACCATCTCTGTTCTTGAGTTTCCTTTTTAAAGGACTTTGATTTTGGAATCATGTGCTGCAATATTTAAGCTTGATGAAATCAGTGGAGGATAGAAGCTTAAGATGGCTTAACTGGCCTTTCTGCTTACATTTTAAAGACTCAGATCAGTGTCATCTGAGGCATCTTTGTGATCTGTCCTGACACAACTCTGGGTGGTACTTTGGGATGGGGCTGTGCTGTCCATGTTACATTAATTTATATTTTGGCTAAGTTGCTTGCTTCACACAAAGGTTTCCACGGGCATTGATTTTTTTTTTTCCTGTTGACATTAAATGAGAAAGCAAAAAAAAAATTTTTCCAGAAAGCCAGCAGTTTTCCACGTAAATGGGTTCAGACTTAATTTTAATGGAAGTGAAACATAGTCAATAGAGGCAAATTAAAACCATATAATTTTGTAATCTTAGTTTAGCTATAATTGCAGCAATAAAACAGTGGAAAGAATAATTGTGGAACATATGTTTGTGAGTGACATTATCTAGGTGACTTCCCCTTTACGGCAATGTGCTGTCCTATTTGCTTTCCCCTCCCTATGTATTGGAATGACAAACCTGCAAGCCTGGAGTTAATGCTGATTGCAGCAGCTGCTTACACATGGAGTCTCCATAGCAACTGTGAAGGTTGCCATGCAACCATATTCTTTTAGGGACAGTGAAAATGCCCAAAGGCTTACTAAAAATACATGGGGAAAAAAATTCTGAAATTTTCGTACTACTTTTAGTGGTTATAAAGAACTATGATACAAGTTGAAAGCACAGGTCAAGCAAATAAAAACCCAGCCCTGACCTTTCAAAAATTGCTTGCTGTTGCCTGAAATCTCAAGCTTTATTCACAGAGATGACTTCTGATCGATTGTAAAATTGGTAGCTTATGCTAGGCAGCCCTTGAAGAAGGAAGATTCAGTATGGTGCTATTGGTATTCCTCGTGGGGTTAAAGGTCAGTAGAAAGTCATCAATGCAATATTGATTGGTGGGGCTGGAAAATGCCCATGTTTACACCTTCTCACTGCTTAGGGTTGCGTACCAAACCTTAAGTAGACTCACGCAGCCTCTGGGCGTGCTCTGGAACAAACCATTCCATCAGCAAATGTGACATCACTTCAGTCAGCTCAGCTGTTTCTGCAGCTTTCTATAAATAGCTAGATAAAAAATTGAAGACTACTTGCCGAGCATTTAGCCAACCAACCTGCTTATCTGAATCATTTAAGATAGGCTATGATTCTGGTTTTTAAAATATTGTTATTATCCATGGTTTTCATTGTAAATTGTTATTTTAATAGTAGAATATTTGGGCATACACATAAAATATATTTATGTATATATACCTTTGTTATTAACTTGATTCTTTTAAAAGGTGACCCTTTCAAAAAATTAAATGTAAGTATTGGCCAGCATCTAATGGGGTAGGCTGTGTTCTATTATTTGGTCATACGTGTTCACACACATGTAGATTTCTTAGTTATTCATTATTTTAGAAATGCCAAAATTTAGTGACTAAATAATATATTGGAGAAGAGGACTATCTTCAAATTATGATACTGTAAGGCTTTTAAAAATCAGCTGAGATAATAAAAAAGACATGAATATTTGGAGAGGGTAAGGAATTTATATGCATTTTCTTCAATCATATTTCACATGAATCAGTCATATTCTAACATTCATGCAATTTTTCAAAGATAATTACTTGGTTATATTTTTTAAATGAGTCAGTTTCTTTACAAATACTCCAAAATCGTAAACTGTTTCTATTAGATTAATATGTGATTGAGACATTTCTCAATTTTCCATACATTTTTGTACAAGTAAAGATGATAGCAAGTTACCTGGGTCATCGTAATAGAGAATTAAGCTACTTAAGAAATCAGTAAGACAGATTTCCTTGAAATGTTGTAGATAGCCTGTCTGCAGTTTAGCAAAATATGTGGTTAGCTTGCTCAGTCTATTTAGACCATCGGATGAATGCTTTGTTTTCAAGTCTTCAAATATCCAGACTGAGCTAAGATGTGAATATATATATACATATATATATATATATATATATATATATATATATATATACACACACACACACACACACACATATAGCTGGAAAAGAAAATAAACTTCCATCATTTTGAAACATCCTTAAGAACAACATAGAACACTCATCTAGTAAGAAAAGCTCCATCTACCTACCAACTCATTTCTTACTGTTCTGAGGCTTTTTTTTCCTTTTATCTTGCTGCCTGCAGTTTGTGTTTTTAAAATACCTTCATCCTCTCCTTTAGGAAAAATTGTTGCAGGCAGTATACATGTTATCCAAATCTACTCTTTTTAAAAATAATGATCACAGATATCTTAGACTATTAATGTGCTTTTTCTGTTTCATATTGCTCTTTAGTTGACAATTCATAAAGACTATATAGCAAGTGATGCTAAATTAATGACTGAGTTGAGAGCTAGATGTGTTTTTTAATAAAGATTTACTCCATATTTGTAACAGATAATACCTAGAACCAGACATAAAATGATAAGTATAGTAATGTGAAATGAAAATGTTTTTTGAAAAATCATTATAAATTTTAATATAGGAAACATTTAATAAACATTAGATTTGATACCCATGTTACCTGAACACAACCAATACTTAAAAAATTTAGAAGCATTTGAATTGGCATTATGTAAACAAACTGTAAACGTGTATATTAAAGTGTGTAGTAAGCAGTATAAATGATCTATAGAGCAGGGTTTTGGGTTTATACTCCACAATACTGTTATTTCTTAAACTGCATGGTATAAATATAAATATGACATAGTTTGAAAAAATAAATTAGTATTGTTAAGTCACTATCTTCCCCATTCTAATATTTAAAAACATGAGAGAAGAGTGTGCTAGTTTTAAGACTCTTTTCTTCCTGACAGCTATTTTGTTTGTACATTCAAACTACACATTTATATTTTAGTTTTTTCTGGTTTGGTTTTAAATTGTGAATCTTTCTCAGGGAGCAGTTTTGAATTTGCATTTCATAGTCTTGTTTATGTTTTCAAATTTAGGAGTATAGGTAGACTCTTTTTACTTGATTCAATAGACAAGCCTCTTTGGGAAAATTTCCAAAACATGTTCTGGCTTTTTAAGGTTATTATAATTATTTTTTCCAAAGAGCTATTCTAAAATAGTGAAATAAGGTTCATTTTTATTTGAAAATTGAATAGACTAAGAATGTATAGTTATGGTTATAGCTTTATTTATCTCAAAATACCCCTACATGTTCTTCTATGCCTAAGTGTAACACCAGAGCCAAAATTATACTTAATTTTTGAGCGTCTATTCTATGTGCTCTCAAAATTTTTAAAGTAAGTATTTATTATCTTGGAAAGAGAAATTATTAGTAGCAAAGGACAACTGTTTATTAAAATATAATAAGATGCATTTAAAAAATAATTGTGATCCCATTTGAGGTCAGTTTGCCTTGGGGCATTATCAACACTCTACAAAAATATCAAAATTGAAAAAAAAATCTTTTTAGCTTTTTTTTTAATGACAGTGAACCATTAAATTTCATGAGTAATGTTGAAAAAAGCTGGATTCTGCATAGATTGCTCTTTACCCAAGATGCACTTCTGTCTGCAAGATTCTGAATAGAGACACACCTGCTAGCTAGCTGATAACACTCTGGGGTCATTTCATTGAAGAAACTGTCAGCCAGGAGGTACTTAAAATAAAGCCACAGACAAAATCATGACCTGCACTGTTAAGTCCAAAAAGGTGTAAAAGCAGAAAGGAAATGTAGATAAATGCACATTCCTTTGTACCATAACAAAACTTTTACATGTAAATTCAACTGAATAGGAAAGAATGGGGAAGAATGTTTCTCTCTACAGTAGAAACAAATTAGATTGTTCAGCTGCACATTTGGCTCCCAGCCAAAGGAGTCGTGTGCCATGCTTGTTTGCCTACCAGTGCTGCTTAGATTGGCAAATGCCCACGCAGTTTGAAGAGGGCAGGCGGATGACTGACTGGATGCCTGCCAGGAAGTGTGTGGGACCAATGCCACTGCTGGACTCCACAGCCTGGTAGGAATGAGGAGTACAAAGGCATTCAATAATCTGAATGTCCCTTTGCTTCAAGAGAGTGGTGCCAGGCAGCATTTAATGAGAGATTGCTTTGTTACAAAGTCCTCAACATCAAGTGGGCTGGTGAGCTCATTAACCTGACTGCAGCAAATAAAAAAGGCACACTCAGAAGACTCCCATGATAGCCTACTCAATGGTGTAAGAGCCCTTTTGCTTCCTTTATGGTGATCCATTAGCAAGCAGCAGTGTAAACACCATAAAGCAAGCCAGGTTTCTGATTGTTCAACTAAAGTCTGTTTCCCCTTGGGGATTATACCACCAGTTGATATAGGATTTTTCCCCCTGAAGGTTTCTATCTGCTATATAATGACCTTCTCCGCAATGAAGGATTTTGGGGGTAGCTCTTAAGAGCATAGCTCCAGTTAAGGAAACATGAATAGTTCAGGTGTCTGAAAGAAGGTAATGAGGTAGGACATACAGAGAAACAAACTACAAAGTGGAGCGATCCCAAGGGGAAATCTTGCCGCGCACTTCTGAAGCCCAAAATGGCGAACATATTACGTTACTTTTCTACGTTCCCTTTACTTTTAGCTTTCATGGGGTTTTACATTTATACTGGAGCTAGGCCACCCCTGCCGTTAGGAGACAGTTAGTTCACTGAGCATTTGTGTCTGAGTGCAGCTCGGGTTCTCTGGGGACCGCATTACTCTGCAAAGGCTCTCAGGCAAGGACTCATTTCTCCTTCATTTGAAACACTTTTGGTTGGCCCTGCAAAAATTCAACTTAGAGCATCTAAACAGATGCTGTAGAATGATTTTTTTTTTTTAACTGTCAAACTAGAAAGGAAAGGAAGACCAACAAGAAAACACCGAATAGTTCAACAAAGGCCCCTGTTGCTTTGTTATGTGTCCAATTACAGATCTGGTGATGTTCAGACTAGGGGCAGTGCATGACTCTAGGAACTGGCTTCAGGAAGGGGAAGTAAAAAGCCTCTACCTTTCAGGTCACCAGTTCAAGCCCAGGACTAGTCATTTGTGAGTGCTGGTTATTGTTTTATGGCTGGTATTTGGTGGTTAAGATAAAATGAATTAATCATCTTGATCTTATTTTCAGCTGACATATCTTCAGTCATCAAAATTACTATCTATATGGCATCACCAATGCAATGGACATGAACTTGGGCAAGCTTCAGGAGATGGTGAGGGACAGGGAGGCCTGATGTGCTGCAGTCCATGGGGTCGTAAAGAGTTGGACATGACTGGGTGACTGAACAACAACAATTTGATGGTTAAGATAAAATGAGTTAATCATCTTGGTCTTATTTTCAGCTGACATATGTCTTCAGTAATCAAAATTACTACCTATGTTTGCAACATAATCTGGATATAGAAGTTGTTTTTTTCCATCATCATTTTGGAAAAAGGATCAAGTCTAACTGTGATAGATCATGTGGGAGACTGTTCTGGCACTTTGTTAATTAAAAAATAGAATATATAAGAAAAAGAAATAAAAATAGATCATATAAACTTGACTTGTGCATATTTCTGAGTGAAATATGATGCCACAACTAGGGAACTGAGTGAAAAAGAAAGTAATACTGAAAATGTCTTACACGTTAATAGCACTGAATCCATTTGTCTGACCATATAAAACAAAAGTGGCTGTACTCTTCAGTTTCCCAATTGACATAAAGACTACATTTTTTTAAAAAGAAGGTTGTTGTCTTGATTTATGAATTCCCTAAAAATTAACTAGTTCATGTCTGATCTCCATATATCTATATCTATAGGTAGGATATATAGATCCACATATGTGTATCTCTTCCTATGGATACATATATAGACATCAATGTATATATACACCTGTCTATATCTATACATATATCTATGATGTATACATACATATATAGACATATGTATAGAAAGGTCAAGTTAAAAATTTTAATGATGACTTTGAATTGGTGGCCTGTTTAACTGAAAATAAGAAGCATATAATGAGAAGAGTACCCTTTGTTGGCATATGGGAAATAAAATTTTAAAAGATGGATGTTGCTACTGCTGATGCTAAGTCACTTCAGTCGTGCCTGACTCTTCGCGACCCCATGGACTGCGGGCTACCAGGCTCCTCCGTCCGTGGGATTTTCCAGGCAAGAGTGCTGCAGTGGGTTGCCAATGCCTTCTCCAAAAGATGGATAGACCACTAAAATACAAAAGACTTAAAAAATATTTTAGAGATTTTCCTGCATGGTGAGTTTTGGAGGGGACACAGCATCATTCATTTTTGTCTTCTTCAACTTTGTTTTCCTCCTTGTACTTCTTGTAATGCTTTATATAAATAAATTTGAAATCTTTAATCTACAGAAGAGAGATTTCTAACTAGGGAGCTAGAGTTGCATAGTAGGAAAAGCAAGGGTCTTGAAGGTAACCTTGGGTTATAATTACAGCTTCTGGATTCATGAGCTGTGTGTCCTTGGACAGGTTCCTAACTTCTCTGGGCCTTGGGTTTCTCATATGTAAAATAGACAGGAATGCTGGCCTTCTAGGAAAGTAAAAGATTCAACTTCTTAATGTTCTTGGAAGATAGTAGGTGGTATTATTATTTTAGTAATATTGCTATTTTGAACTTTTACTTTCCATCCTCTATTTATTGAGTGTGTTAGTCTCTCAGTCGTGTCTGACTCTTTGCAAGTCCATGGACTGTAGCCCACCAGGCTCCTCTGTCCATGGAATTCTTCAGGCAAGAATACTGGAGTGGGCTGCCATTCCCTTCTCCAGAGGATCTTCCCTACCATGGAACTGAACCTGGGTCTCCCACATTGCAAGCAGATTCTTTACTGACTGAGTTACCAGGGAAGCCTAACGACCCATACTCATTTTATTAAGCCATGTCCAGTGATCTTCATTTGATGTATTTCCTGCTGCTATCAATAGTGGTGGTAATAGAGTAATTTAGAATTATAAAAAAAATTATGACCTATTTCCTACAAAATCTAACCATAAGCCTTGATGTAGACAGCTTATTGATCAACCTTCCCTTGGCAATGGTAAATAACTGAATATCTAAGGAAACAGTATATCCTCTTTTAGGGTCCACAGTACGCCTTATACAGGGAGCAGGATATCAATCTTCTTTTTATTTTCAAAGCAGTTTGAAAGTAATATGGAGGGGAGGGTAAATTGAATGATTGGAATTGACACATACACATTACTATATACAAAATAGATAACTAATAAGTACCTACTGTATAGTACAGGGTACTCTACTCAATAGTCTCTAATGTCCTAAATGGGAAAAGAATCTAAAAAAGAGTGGGTATATGTATAACAGATTCACTTTGCTGTACACCTGAAACTACCACAATACTGTAAATTAACTGTACTCCAATAAAAATGTAAAAAATAAACTCAAGAGAAGTGAAAGTGAAAAATCACTCAGTCGTGCAGACTCTTTGTGACCCCGCGGACTGTAGCCTGCCAGGCTCCTCAGTCCATGGGATTATCCAGACAAGAGTACTGGAGTGATTTGCCATTTCCTTCTGTAGGAGATCTTCCCAACCCAGGGATCAAACCCTAGTCTCCTGCCTTGCAGGTGGATTTTTTAACCTTCTGAGCCATCAGTGATTTTAAACTCAGGAGAACATCAGAAAAAGAAATACTAATAAGGACTCGTTTGGTGTTGTGAACTACAAAAATGGGTCAAGGGCGGATGTTCCACTGGAAGGCAGCAAGTGCCGTGAGACGGTCCAGGACTTTGAGGTCAGAGAAGACCTGGGCTCCAATCAGCCCAGTTGCTGACTAGCTGTGTGTGACATGAACCAGGTCTTTTTACTCCCTGAATGATCCCTTTTTGCATCTGGGGAGTGGGCATAAGGTTTTCTTTGCAGAGTTATTGTTAGGAGGTGTGAAATGACAACGTACATTATGCAAAATGCACACACAAGGCATTTGATCATTGCTTGTTGCTTATCTGAGAGCTGAATGCCAGGCCTGCCCATCAAATTGGCACCCTGAGCACTGGCAGAGGCAGCTCTGAAAGCAGGCAGTGGAAGGGCAGCAGAGGATGTGAATCTATCCATGGCTGGGGCTGTCAGAAGGCAATGGACTGGAGTAGTGTGGAGTGGGGAAAAGAAGTAGGTGTTTTGTCTTGACCTTCAGTAGAGTCTGGAAGAAAATTTCCTGGTTTTGTTGTGCAGTGGAATTTCAAAATGACCCATCAAGGATGACAAGCTAAGCTTAGAGCTATTCATCAGGACATAAAATGATCTCTTCTAAGGAGCCATCTTCTTGGGGTGCTATCTTAATCTCTTTACTGGCCTCCTTTAACCCATTCTTTGTTGTTGTTGTTCAGTCCTTAGTCATGTCCGACTCTTTGTGACCCCATGGACTGCAGCACGCCAGGCGTTCCTGTCCTTCACTATCTCCCAGAGCTTGCTCAAACTCATGTCCATTGAGGCAGTGATGCCATCCAACCATCTTGTACTCTGTCTTCCCTTTCTCCTCCTGCCTTCAATCTTTCCCAGCATCAGGGTCTTTTCCAAAGAGTCAGCTCTTTGCATTCCATTTTTGCCCTCTCTTAAATCCTCTTTCCATGCTGAAGCTGGATGTTTCCCCCCAAAACACATCTATTACTGCCTTAATTTCCTAAGTCTCCTGGCCTGACTTGGACTTCTTTGGCTATGTCAATAGGCAGCAGGGGCAGTCAAAAGGAGAAAACGCCAAAGTTGCCATAGTCTAGGACAGTTAACAGAAGCCACTAAGTGAATGAGTTCCATTGCCTCTCTGTCTAGAGTTTGTTCATTTAGTGAAAACGAACAAGCTACTGTTCTTCACAAACCACCCCCCCCAAAGTTTCCAAGATCCCAAGCTCTGTGAATTCATCTCTATTTATCACTCAAGTCATTCCCTGTTTTGTTATCTCATTTTTTGTTCTCTCTTAATTCAAAACCCTTATACTCTACCTCCCTCCCTGAATGTGAATCTCACTTGGTCATGTGTTACTCTGCCTCTGATTATTAGTTATCACACTTGCATATGTGTTTGCTCATTGTAATGTTATTAACTTGAGGAGGAGATCTTGTAACAGAAGTTATCAGGAGTGACACCATGTCGTTCTTTTTCTGCGAGGATCTTTTCTCAACTCGGAGCTGTCATTTCTGTAATTGCAAGAAGACAGCATTATCCTTTTATAGCTCACCTTACTAATGTCTTCATGTATTTTGTGTATACCAAAACATGTTTTCCTAAATGCACAAAAACATTACCAATCATTAAAAAACCATAGGATCATATCATTACCAACTATCCACACAATATATGTTCAATTAAGTGTCCTGGTTTGTTATAAGGACCTGATATATTATAGTGCTATTTGTCTTTAAGTATTTTTTTTCTACAATAAAAGTAACCTATATACACATTCATTCATGTAGGGTACAATCATAGACTGTCTGGAGTTGTTTCCCTGCTTTGTGTGCTAGCAGGGTCTCTCAGCCAATAAGAGCTAATGTGACAAACTGGGCTAGACTTGCTCTCTCAGCCAATGAGGATCACTGTACTATACTGCAAATGCCCTCAATTTCAGTCTCTATTTTTGCCATTATTATATATTCCTGTAAATAATTTTGACTCAGGATGGCTGCCAGAAAATGTAATGGACCTGCCACCACCCTCAAAATCAAGCAAAAGATATATTACCAAACATAAAGATTGATTTTTTCAAGTGGCTGAAGGAGTTTAATGAAATGGGATCGAACCCAGTTCTTCCACATTGCAGGTGGATTCTTTACCACCTGAGCCACAAGGGAAGCTCAAAAATACTGGAGTGAGTAACCTAACCCTTCTGCAGGGGATCTTCCTGACCCAGGACTCAAACCGGGGGCAAGCAGATTCTTTACCACCTGAGGTATCAGGGAAGCCCAGTGAAATGATAGAACAAGATAAAGATCACAGACAATGAGGAACTAATGCCTTGGTTTTAGAAAGGGTATGAAAAACATCCACACTATGTGGAAGTGTCGGTTAACCATTACATTAAACTATGGCTCCAAACCGGTGTGGCTGGAGGTATGCTGTGACTTCAGGAGATCTGCAGAGAATGAAAGAGTGAGTCTCTCACCCTGTCTGTCTAGATGATGCTGACAATATATACCTCTGTAAGCATGATTCAGGTATTGCTGATTCAATCTCTCTGTTTCTAGAAACACATCTGCTATGCTAAATGGGATAATCTCTCTATGTCAAGTCCTTAGCCTAATAGACTTCTCTGGTCCAGGAAAAAGTTTCATTTTCAAATCAGTACTGCCCATCACCTTCAGTGATTCCCGATCCTCTGATGATAGACTTGGGGCCACACATCGTTTTTTTCCTGTTTACCGAGTTTCATGCTTTCATGCCTTTATGTTTTTTAGGTGTCAGTTCAGTTCATTTCAGTTCAGTCACTCAGTTGTGTCCGACTCTTTGTGACCCCATGAATCGCAGCACACCAGGCTTCCCTGTCCATCACCAACTCCCGGAGTTCACTGAGACTCATGTCCATCGAGTCAGTGATGCCATCCAGCCATCTCATCCTCTGTCGTCCCCTTCTCCTCCTGCCCCCAATCCCTCCCAGCATCAGAGTCTTTTCCAATGAATCAACTCTTCGCATGAGGTGGCCAAAGTACTGGAGTTTCAGCTTTAGCATCATTCCTTCCAAAGAACACCCAGGGCTGATCTCCTTCAGAATGGACTGGTTGGATCTCCTTGCAGTCCAAGGGACTCTCAAGAGTCTTCTCCAACACCACAGTTCAAAAGCATCAATTCTTCGGCGCTCAGCTTTAGAAATTAATTAATTTATTTATTTTTGGCCATAAAGCATATGGGATCTTAGTTCCCCAACCAGGGATCGAACCCTTGTTCCTTGCATTGGAAGTGCTGAGTCTTAACCAGTGGATGGTCTGGGAACTTCCCTTTGACGCTCTTTGGAGTACTTTCTTGTCATCTCACCTTTTCTTGTGATGAAATATAATACTTGGGATCTTCACTCTAATATCCCTCTTCAAAGAAGCTTTTACCCAAGCTTCCGACAGGCTAGGTCCCCATACAATATGATTCCACACTACTAACCTCTCCTTCATTTGCTTGTCACAGTTTATAATGATTTTTTCCTGGCATTATGTTTTAACACAATCACACGAGAGGAGAAATTGTGTTGTGTGCCTTGACTGGCCATGTAGCCCAGTGCCTGGCATGGTATGGTTACCACGCTGTAGACACCCAGTTATTAAATGCTTAATGACTGAATGGACTCCAAGTCACTTTCCAATTTCATTTCCCACCATTCTCCCATTTCTCTCTGCTGTTTATTTTCCCGTTATCTTAATGTAAGTACGATATTCCCCAAACACATAATGTGCTTTCACATTTATCTGCCTGTGTTTATCATCTTTCTTCAGTTTGAAATGCATTTTATGCTCATTGAAATTGGGCTGATAGCTTAAATGTCTTGTTCTCACATAGTCATTTCCTAGGTCCCCCAACTAAAAATTTGTTATTTATTTCTGAGTACTTCTGCAACATTTAATTATATCTTTGGCACCCAACCTTTTCTCTTCTTTTTTTTTTTTTTTTTTACTTTAATCATATTGCATGTTCTTTGTCTTAGTCAATTTGGGCTGCTATAACAAGGCAACATAGACCAGGGCTTAAACAATACACATTTATTTTTCACAGCTCAGGTGGCACAGTGGTAAAGAACCTACCTCCCAACACAGGAGAGGCAAGACTTGCAGGTTTGATCCTTGGGAAGGGAAGATCCCCTGGAGTAGAAAATGGCAACCCACACCATTGTTTTTGCTTGGAAAATCTCATGAACAGAGGAGCCTGGTGGGCTAAGTCCATGGTGTTGCAACATAGTCAGACATGACTGAGCAGGGAAACATGTACTCCCCAACCCTCTTCTAGGGCCAAAATTATGCAAATGTCCTTTGTTACTCAACTGATTTTTTTTTTTCTAGCACTTAGCCATCGACTTTGTGCACAGATTATATGTACTTTATAAATGTTTTCTAAAATTGCTGAATTTATTTTTGGCTGTGCTGGGTCTTCATTGCTGTGTGCGAGCTTTCTCTAGTTGTGGCTTTTGGGGTCTACTTTCAAGTTGCAGTGTGCAGGCTTTTCATTGTGGTGGCTTCTCTTGTTGCAGAACATGGACTCTAGGGCATGAGGGATTCAGTAGTTGCAGCACGTGGGCTCAGTAGCTGTGGCTCCCTGGCTCTAGAGCACAGGTTTAGTAGATGTGGCTCAAGGGCTTAGTTGCTCTGCGGTATGTGGGCTCTTCCCTGACCAGGGATCAAACCCATGTCCCCTGCATTGGCAGGGGATTTCTTAACCACTGAACCATTGGGGAAGTCCATGTTTTTTGGCTTTTGAATTAAGTTTAAATGTACCCCAAAGTGTCTTTTCCAGCTTGGTAAGGAAGAGTCAGAGTGTAAGGCATGGCTACACCTCTCAGAGGCAGTTGGCAGAGAGGACCATGTGTAGGGTGCCTGGTGGAAGAAGAGAGACTGGGCAGAGTGTGGAGGCTGCCTGGAGAGGGTGTGGTCAGAAGGGGCAGAGGGAGGGGCTTCGGAGGTTGGAAGAGCTCAGGTGAAGAGCTCAGAGTGTGTGTGTGTGTGTGTGTGTGTGTGTGTGTGTGTGTGGCTTACCACTGATCAAGTCTATTTCCCTTCAGGAAAACATACAATATAAGTGTACATTTCTCTCTGTTTCTAGAATTGAATTTGTGGGGCTTGGGGAATGGATGATTATGTAAAGATATAGTTTTCAAGACAGTTTGCTCTTTTGTAGATTATGTCATATTACATAATAAAAAGACCAGGCAAAATAGAGGCTAGGAAGACACACAGAGGCTGCCCAAGCACAAGGGAGAAAAAAAATCCCTTTAACCATTTTTGTTCAGCAATTCATTTGTTTCCCTCCCATCCTTTTGTTATTTTATATTCTTACAGTGTTCCCCAAATAATTCAATCATTTAAAAACTTACCATAACATTTGATGCAGTCACTGGCATGTTAAAGGTCATGTATGGTTTATGTGAAATTACATTGTGTGAAATGATATAACAAGCCCTGATGGGCTAAAGAGAAAATATACTGATTGGAGGTTAAGAATGTACTTAGGACAAAATGGATGAGACATTACTTTGTCAACAAAGGTTCATCTAGTCAAGGCTATAGTTTTTCCAGTAGTCATGTATGGATGTGAGAGTTGGACTATAAAGAAAGCTGAGCACTGAAGAATTGATGCTTTTGAACTGTGGTGTTGGAGAAGACTCTTGAGAGTCCCTTGGACTGCAAGGAGATCCAACCAGTCAATCCTAAAGGAAATCAGTCCTGGGTGTTCATTGGAAGGACTGATGTTGAAGCTGAAACTCCAATAGTTTGGCCACCTGATGCAAAGAGCTGACTCATTTGAAAAGACCCTGATGCTGGGAAAGATTGAGGGCAGGAGGAGAAGGGGACGACAGAGGATGAGATGGTTGGATGGCATCACCGACTCAATGAACATGAGTTTGGGTAAACTCTGGCAGTTGGCGATAGACAGGGAGGCCTGGCTTGCTGCGGTTCATGGGGTCACAAAAAGTCAGACACGACTGAGCAACTGAACTGAACTGTGAACTCTCTCCATTCATGGGATCTAATAAATTCTTAGAGAATAAGAATGAAGTTAATTGCTGATGTCAGTTAAACAGGGACATGTAAACAAAGGGAATCAACCTATTTATTTACGTGTTTTAAAGCGTCTGAAGCTCAGGCCTACTGGAATACAGAATCACAGGATTCTCAGGATGAAAGGGTACAAAAAATAATTTAACTGTTAACAGCAATCTAGATCTGTCAAAGTCAGTGTGATTAACAAGGAAAGAAAATATTACAACATTTTACAGTGACCTATTTTTTAAAGAACCCTAAATAGAAAAGAACAACTTTTTGTATAGTATGGGTTTATCGTTGTTTAATAATTTTGACTTTAATCTGAAGGATTACTTGGCAGAAAATAGGAGACATTTTAAGATCCTTTCTCCCATTGACTTAGGCCTGGCAGTTTTAGTGTGTAGGAAATTACTTCTTATTCTCATAAGGTAATTCCTAGTGGACAGAAACAAATCTCTTCCTCTTTTTTTTTTTTTTGTTTTAAATAAAGTGAGAATGCTTTTGTTTGTTTTGTTTTTGTTTTTCTGTTGTTTTTGGGCATGCCATGCAGCATGCAGGATCTTAGTTCCTTGAGCAAGGACCGAACCCATGACCCATGCATTGGGAGTGCAGAGTCCTAACCACTGGACCAACAGGGAAGTCACAGTCTCCCATCTTTTCTAGGCCTCACAGGTAATTTCAACTCAGCTCCACTGCCCACAGTCATATTTGGGAAACTGAAAATGGGAGGAAGAACCATGTCTACCTTCAGCTTGTTGTGACCATACTTTTGTATATATCTTCTTTTTCTAAAATAAATGGTGGCATTGTGGATGTGTGTGTGTTAGTTGCTCAGTCGTGTCTGACTCTGTGCAACCCTATGGACTCTAGCTGCCAGGCTCTTCTTTCCACCAAATTTTCCAGGCAAGAATACTGGAGTGGGTAGCCATTCCCTTCTCCAGGGGATCTTCCCTACCCAGGGATTGAACCATAGTCTTCCTGCATTGCAGGTGGATTCTTTACTGTCTGAGCCACCAGGGAAGCCAGCCAAAGACAATATAGAAATGAATAAGCATGACTGTTTCCTAATAAATCTTTATCCACTTACAAAGCAGGCAGCAGACTGGATTTGGCAGGCAGGCTACGTTTTGACCATCCCTGGTGTAGATATTTCTCCTTTTAAAGGATGAGCTTTTCAATATCCTCTTGATATGGAGATCCCAATCCTGGCCATTTGCAATAACAGAATACTCGATGATTCCTGCATTCCTTATCATGTCATTCAATTTCTAATTCTCCAATACTGTGGATAAAGTTCTACCACAGTCATTACCTGTTTTCTTATTCCCCGTGCCCACATCTAGTCCTATGAAACTGGGTTTGCCCTCTGAATTTCAATTTCTCTTTTTTACCTTTTGTTTCTGAGCTCTACAAGATGTTGAGATCATTTGAAGTGATAATACTGTCTCTCAAAGTATTAGACAGTATGACCAACTTGGTGCCATGAATTTAATGAACATGCATTTTATTATCTGAGCAGTTGACTAGAGAACTGTAGATACATAGGATATTAAAAGTTTCCTGAAAGATATTAGAAAAAAGTTTCTTGATTAAAAAGAGGATTTATTAAACTCTTACTTAAAAGTTTGAGCTAGGGATAGGTGGGGAAATTCCAAATATTTCTATAGAGAATTCCTCTCCAGTAGACTTAATATGTGCCTTTTCACAACAAGAGTGTGTGGATGTGATACAATGTCATGTATTTAAATATTGCTATTCTCTGGAGAATATGTAGTTTAATGGAATGCCTCAGAAAAAACAAAGATTTGCAATTTGAAGAAACTTTTTGGATGATCCCATTATAATCCATCTTAACAAGATATGTCACTACAGTGGTATTAAATATCAATCTGGCATTAAACTAAATAGGTCACTAAGGCACGCTCACCAACTGAGACATAGAGTAACAATAATTATGGATAACTTTCGTCAATTGTTTTCAGTTACTTAAAGTGAGCTGTGTGCCTTTTTGATGCTCATAATTTTTCTTTTGCTTTCCCCCCCTATAGTGTAAACTAATATATTGCAATGTGTATTTGAATTCCCTTTGCTGCATAATGTTCATCAGGTGTAACATTTCATTTTAATGTTCCTCTACAATTTCATATTGTATAAATCTAGAATTAAAGCTATCATTTATTTATTTAAAAACCCTTTTCTTGCATTTCACCTCCTTGTTGTGGTACCACCTTTAGTATTCTTAATGTTTTGTTACCATCTTATTTACCTACACTGTGTATTTCAGAACAAGATCATCTCATGGTGAAAGGGGAGTAACTAGGGAAAATTAAGATTATTTTATTAGCAATCATGGATACATCTACCTGAGAGATATGGGTCAGGTAGATGGAAGTTATGACTGATGCCAGGGTGAGAAAATGGGTAGGTGTGGATAATAAACCACATTGATTTACCTTCATATTTTTTACTTCATGATATTTTGAAATCTCAGGTTTGCTCACTGTGAAGAGCATATCAAATTTATTTTAGGTTGATTTGAATTATGCATATTGATGATGGTGTTTTTGTTCTTTGAAGCATGCAGAAAATGTAGGGTAAGTTTTTAGTATTTCTGTTGGTTTTATTTACTTGGGGAAATGAAGCTATTTAACTGAGGCTAAAGAGATTAAAGTCCGAGGTTCGATGTCCCAGCATGAGTTATATAGCTTTTCTTTGTTCTTCTGATACCAAGTGCATCTATCATCCAGCCAAATACATCATAAAGTTCCATCAGTAGTAGAATTAGGTGCTGTGCATGCCCATTTCAACTGGAGAAACAGCAGAAGGTACATGTTTTACTGATAGCAGGTCATTAAAGTGGTCTGGAATACAAAATATCAAAAACATACAACAATATATACAGACAAAAATTTTTTTTAGATAATATGTATTGATATGTGCACAATTGATGTTCACTTATATTTTGGTTGTTATTATTATTTTAGCCATTAATATTATTTTCCTCTTAAATTCTCTTTCTCATTCTGGTCCCCATCTTTACCTTCAGTTTGGCTTTCAGGCCTCATTTCATAATTCTCCATTCATTTGCAATACAACCAGTGTACACACCATTTCCTATTTTCTTTAGGAGGCTTTCTCTTTGCTTTCCTAGTAAATTCAAAACTTTGGATCTCACATGCTATACTTATTTTATTTCTTTCATTTTAATCCTTTCCTAATGCTAGAAATAAGTCTAAGAATATGTGCAATTGATATAATGTTTCCATCATGTGTTTCCTCTGGGGCTTTCCAGGTGGCTCAGTGGTGGAGAATCCATCTGCCAATGCAGGAGATGTGAGTTTGATCCCTGGGTTGGGAAGATCCCCTGGAGGAGGAAATGGCAACTCACTCCAGTACTTTTGCCTGGATAATCCCATGGACAAAGAAGCCTGGTGGGCTACAGTTCGTGAGGTTGCAAAGAGGTATCAGAAGGATCAGACTGAGTGTGCACACATGTATTTTCTGTGAATGAGGCTCTTGAAATGTGCCATAAAGAAGAAGATGAAATGTATGTGCTAAGTTGCTTCAGTCATGTCCAACTCTGTGTGACCCTATGAACTGCAACTGGCCAGGCTCCTCTGTCCATAGGATTCTCCAGGCAAGAATACTAGAGTGGGTTGACATGCCCTCCTCCAAGGGATCTTCCTGACCCAGGGATCGAACCTGCACCTCTTATGTCTCCTGCATTGGCAGGCAGGTTCTTTATCACTGGTGCCACCTGGGAAGCCCCTAGAAGATAGAATCTCTTGAATATAATTTATCTATTAATATCTATCTATCTATCTATCTCTATCTTCCTGTATCATCACTTCAAATCTTTTTTTTTTTTTTTTTCAATTCAACATTTACAAGGCACTGATCTAGGCTCCATGACTCTGTGGTAACTAGGAAATCGTATTCATTGGAGCTTCTCATTTTGCCATAAATTATTTATGAATCCCTCAGCAGTGACTTAAATTCCAGTCTCAGTTTCCTCATCTGTACATTTTGGGGAATGAGTTAAATTAGGTATTTTTTCAAACTTTTTTTTTTTAGTACCAATAACATTTTAGAATTAAAGTCATACTTGGCATTTTAATATGTGACAGTTAAAAGCAAAGCATTTCCTGCAGAAGAGGGAAGAGAGTTCATCCAGAAGCTGCATGATCTAGCCTTCCTGTCGCATCTTTTAGGGCTCTTCAAATATTGCCTTAGGATACAGCTTGAAGCCCAATGGACTAGATAGATGATTTCCAAAATCTTTTCCAAGTCTAGGTCTCTAAACGTCAGTTGTGATCCACCATATCTGTCCCTACAAACAAGAGGTGCTGAATATGTGCCAAACTGAATTAAATAGAATAGAATAGAATTGAATTAAACCAGTACTGGGCTTCCCTGGTGTCTCAGATGATAAAGAATCTGCCTGAAATGCGAGAGACTTGGGGTTCGATCCCTGGGTCAGGAAGATCCCCTGGAGAAGGAAATGGCAACCCACTCCAGTATTCTTGCCTGGAGAATTCCACAGATAGAGGAGCCTGATGGGCTACAGTCCTTGGGGTCACAAAGAGTTGGACACAACTGAGTGACTTTCACTCACTCACTCGAGCTAGCACCATCCAGTATCGCTAACACTCCTCCTGACTAGCTTCTACAAGAACAGAATGGAATGTTCTTTACTTTCCCTGTTCTCTTGGCTTCTAGCAGTTTGTTCAACTGAAAACTCTTTTAGTGTCATTTGCAAGATGTTGGAGAGGCCATTTATTTGAGTCTCAGATAATAACAGTGTAGTCAATAGCTTACTTAGACAACAGATCATTGAATGAGTATCTTAAATTCATTTTATTTATTTAATAATGGCTTCTCAAAAATTAAATTGATTGTGACAGCTTAAGAATTACATAAAATTTCTAGAAATAAAGTTGACGCCTTGAGTTTTTTGTTTTTCCTGGCTCAAATGAGACTTTAGTAGGCTAAATTTTAGGAATTTAGAATAACTGAAGACTATATATGTGATACATGAATAAAAAACTATAAATATAACACTGGTTAGTGAGGAAAAAACATTTCTTTGGGAGGAGAAAGGAAATTTTTTTTTTTTTACTTTGAGTTTCTAGCTGCTGGATGTGATATTTTAAAAGGTACTTATAAAAATTTAAGAACTTTCAATTTTTTTGAAGTTTAAATTCAAAAGTGCCTTTTTCTTCTGACCCCCCTCATAGGAGGAAATGAATAATCAAATAAATATAACAAATTTTTGTTTAACCTTGGTAACTGGGAGCAGGGAAAATATGGACAATTAAATTTTACAACTAATTAACAAGGCTTATTTTAAAGCAAGTAATTTTAACCTCATTTCCCATTGAAATTGAGAGCTCCTAACCAATTGAAAATTTGACTCAATTGGACTGGATTTCCATGATTTTTCTTGCACACTCTCTGAAGTAGTAGCCACATAAAAAGAGCATAGTTATTAATATTAAAAAAAGTCTGTGTTATTAATATTTAAAAAAAAAAGAAGTGGAAAAGTAGAAGTGTGACTAATGAAGAAATGATTCTGTCAGCCAAAAAGGAAGATGGGTGAGATTTAATTGATCTTGTCTTATAGTTAATTGACTAGATTATCCCTAAATGAAGTCCTGTTGATTCATTTTCTATGATATATCCAATGGATGTATTGCTCAGAAGAAAATGCCATGTTTTAATTCTAGAGTTAAACCTTGAGAAATCCAGATGCTGCCAATCGTAGAATCTATTTTCAAGCATTTGTTTTCCTTGAGGACATTTGGGGTGGTGTGTGTCATGTAGGGATTCAGCAGTCACCATGACTATTGGGATGGTTCCCTTTCTAGTTTTCAGAACAGGCAGTCTTTCTAACTCCCATTAGAAAGAGTTCCAACACTGAACACTGTTAGTATGTAAATATTTTACCTTTAGTGAAAGACTATATTTTGAATCCATGCCATGGTTTACCACATCCACTTGATTATTTCTTTTATTTAGTCTTGTGGTCTAAGAATATGAGAGACAAAATAATAGCTGAGTTTGCTTTATAGCCTTGAGTGTAAAGTCGATGATCTTGACTCTAAAGGTCTTCGTTTGAAATCTGTTATTATCCTGTTTTGGTTTAATGTGAGTGCATAGAATTGCTAAATATAATCAGAAGCTGTAATGAGGAGGTCTTTACAAGCTTGAATATGAGAAATTATTAATTGACCTTTGAGAGAGTCTCCCTCCTGCCCAGAGAGGGACTGACTTTTTAAAAATTCTATTTGAACTTCTGCAATCACTCAGACAGAGACCTCTGCCTTTTGGACACCATCAGGACACTTATACAAGATGCTCCTCTGAACTCAGGGGCATTCTGGGACTCATGAACTCAGGAAAAAAAAAGCAGTTCCAAATCAGGGAATGTTACCCATGGTGCAAAGCAAGAAGAGGTTACTGTGAATGCTCATTAGCTTCCCTGCATCTTTTCGGCTTTCTACATTTCCTGGTTTCCAGTACTGGAACCACTGCTCCTTGCTCTTTACTGCTGAATCTGTTAAAGTGATGACAGAGTTTGTGTGCATGCTCAGTCATGTCTGACTCTTTGCGACCCCATGGACTGTAGCCTGCCAGGCTCCTCTGTCTGTGGGATTCTCCAGGCAAGCATACTGGAATAGGTAGTCATCCCCTTCTCCAGAGAATCTTCCCAACCTAGGGATTGAACTTGCGTCTTCTGCATTGGCAGGTGGATTCTTTACCACTGAGCCACCTGGGAAGCCAAAGTGATGACTGATTGGTAAAAGGAAATTCTCTAATAATTTATTGTTTTTCTAATAAAATAAAGCACAAGTTTAGGTCTTGCTAAAATTGTAGGATTGGTGGGTAAATATCTATAAAACATAAACTATAGCAAGATTTTATTATAATGTAAGTGGCCGAGGACTCATCTATTTGACTGCCTCTATGCTGATGTGCTGAAATGGCCATCCTGGAGTACAGGTAAGTGAGGAATGAGTGGTCCTAGAAATACTCTAACTCTAGGCAATGATGAAGTATGTGATAGACGCCTTGGTTATTTGATGACGTCCTGTTTTCCCTGTTACAATGAGGATTGTATTCTTCACAAGTCTTTCCACTGCTTCTCAGTAGCCAAAAGGTGCCTGGCACATAGTATGTGCTTTGTAAATATTGGCTGAATTGTATCTATTTAATCTGTAGCCCTGTTCCAAGTACAAGTGAGAAATTTAAATGTACTTATTGCTGACGGTTGGATGGGGGACAGACTTTAATCATGAGACTCTTCCCACAACTTCTTTTCTGGGAAGCACAGTGGCTGTCAGAAACTCCATTGCTGAGTGGCCATCACCAGTGTTTTACGGAAATGCCATCTCTACTTTTAATAAGGTGGATTTTCTTAGGATACTCGTTAAGTTTCAGCTTTACTAAAGATAGACAAATATATATTTATCTATATTTCTGGATTAGAACTTGCCTTTGACCTTGATACATTAAAACTCTGGCCTCAGCATCGATTGCTTATGTATAGATGTGAACTATTACCTATTGGGGCTTCCTAGGTGTTGCAAAGGTAAACAATCCACCTGCTGACACAGGAGATGCAGTTTTGATCCTTGGGTCAGGAAGACTCCATGGAATAGGAAATGGTAGTCTGCTCCAGTACTCTTGCCTAGAAAATTCTACGGACAGAGGAGCCTGGCGGGCTGCAGTCCATGGAGTCACAAAGAGCCAGACATGACTGAGCAAGTGAGCACACACACATTGATGGTGTCTATGAGTGCCATTAACACTTTATAAAGAACTTCACCTTATATGGGAGTTCAGAGAAGGGACTGGTAAGTGGCATTAGCAACCTAGATGCTACTGGAAGAGCAAGGAAGTTTTCAGAGAAAAGATAGCATTTGATTTGAGCTTTGAAATACAAAAGGATGATTTTTATAGAAAGGAAAGTAGAGGAGGAAATTACAAGTTCAGTGAATGACATTGACGTGCTTGTGATGCTGTAAACATAATCTCAGATGTTGCCATGCATCTAGGTTACCCAGTGTTTCTGATTCAGCAGGTCTTGGGTGGTCCCCCCAAAACTTCATTTCTAACAAGTTCCCAAGGAGATGCTGGTGTTTCTGGTTTGCAGACTATACTTTGAGACCCACTGGCTTATGGAAACGTTTGAGTAGAAGTGAATTGTGCATAAAGGAGAAGTGGCTAGAAAAACATTTGGGTCAGATGAGAGAAGAACTCGAATATTTGGCTAAAGACCATTTCATTCCTTAAAAAGTGGAAGCAATACTTTTTGAACAGCAACAGGATTCGTTAGTTCTGGGGAGGACTTGTTCATGCATGCATACATGAATTTACTTTACAAATATTTATGAAATACTGTGGAAATCATGGTGCTAGATAGGCAGAAATTTTAGGAAGTTATTACAATTATTTCTCTCTAGGTCAATGGTGGTAGAAACTATAGTAATAAAGGTGGCATTGAAAAAAAATAAGAGGAATTTAAAAGTTATTTCAGAAGAAGGGATATATCAAAACTGAATATAATGTTTTATTACATTCTTTACAATGTTGTGCTAGTTTCCACTGTATAGCAAAGTGAATCAGCCATATGTCTACATATATCCCCTATGTTTTGGATTTCCTTCCCATTTAGGTCACCACAGAGCACTGATTAGAATTCCCTGAGCTATAGAGTAGGTTCTCACCAGTTATCTATTTTATTGATTCACTTTGCTGTACAGTAGAAACTAACAACATTTTTAAGCAACTGTACTTCAATAAAAATTAATTTAAAAAATAAGCTATAAAATACATACATACATACATGCATACATAATCTCTCATCCAGGGAAAAATTGGGTGACTGTAATGCTTTGTGGAAATAGATGTTTTTCTGGAACTCTCTTGCTTTTGAACTGTGGTGTTGGAGAAGACTCTCGAGAGTCCCTTGGACTGCAAGGAGATCCAACCAGTCCATTCTGAAGGAGATCAGCCCTGGGATTTCTTTGGAAGGAATGATGCTAAAGCTGAAACTCCAGTACTTTGGCCACCTCATGCGAAGAGTTGACTCATTGGAAAAGACTCTGATGCTGGGAGGGATTGGGGGCAGGAGGAGAAGGGGACGACAGAGGATGAGATGGCTGGATGGCATCACTGACTTGATGGACGTGAGTCTGAGTGAACTCCGGGAGTTGGTGATGGACAGGGAGGCCTGGCATGCTGCGATTCACAGGGTTGCAAAGAGTCAGACATGACTGAGTGACTGAACTGAACTGAATGCTTTGTAACTGAGAGAATGGTTTTGCCATTAAGAGAAACATGAACATCAGAAGAAGGAGCTGACTTCTGGAGAGAATTTGTTCTTGAAACTATTATATCACGTAGAATTTCACTGGAGTCCTGATAAATATTGAGTGCTCCTGGGGCATCTAAGTTAAAATGTCTCCAAAGTAGTGGAACTGAGGGGAGAAATTAAGCCAAGCTCATAGTTGAAGCTATAGGAATGGTGATGGTCACCCAGAGTTTGAAGAACTTGAAGTTCGTGGTGTCATATACCAGAGCTCAAGACTTGAGGCTGTTTTGGGTGTTGGCAAGTTTCCAGAATAAGACCACGGGGTGGGGTGTGGTTGAAATGGAATAAGACAAAAAGGCCTTCAAATTGAGGAGGTCAAGAAATTCAATCCTTTTTTGGATTATCCACATAGACTCTAAACTTGCCCAAGAGAAGGGCTGAAGAGAAAGATTGACTTGTTTAACTTTTCAATGAATTCTGGAAAGTGTCGAGGGAAACATTATATGATAGTGACATGGAAACACAGAGTGTCATAGAGTGACAGGAGTGTGAACGTGAAATGAGATATGGAGGAGGCAGGGTTGCAGGCAACAAGAAGAATTCTGACTGTTCATTTCCAGGCTACCCTTCATTCTTCAAATGCTGTAGATTCTGGGGAGCAAGAGGTAAGCAGCTTTTAGGCTGTGTGGATGAGCCGACAACCTAGAGGTGCTAGAAGAAGGGCATTTTGTAGAAAGTCCATGGTTAGAGCTGTAGGGGAGATCACCTGTGACAGGAGTTTCAGTGAGTGTAGGCAAAAAGGGCAGGAGTGGGAGGATGGTCTAGAGAGACTGATTACAGCATTTAAATGGGTGACTGGAGGGTGGGAGGAATTGGGAGACTGGAATTGACATATGTACACTATTGATATTGCATATAAAATATATAACTGATGAGAAACTACCATATAACTCAGGGAACTCTACTCGATGCTCTGTGGTGACCTAGATGGGAAGGAAATTAAAAAAAAAAAAAAAAGAGAGGGATATTTGTATACATATAGCTGATTCACTTTGCCATGCAGCAGAAACTTATACAACATTGTAAAGCAATTACATTCCAATAAAAAATAAAAAAATTAAAATAAATAGATGATTGGAGAGAAGAGAGGTAGGGCGGCATGCATTTTGTGTGCTGTCTTATTTGACTCTTTGTGATCGCCTGGACTGTAGCCCACCAGGCTCCTCTGTCCATGGGATTCTCCCTGCAAGAATACTGGTGTGGGGTTTCCCCCTGAGCCGTTGGAGGGAGAGGAGCACTTCTCCTGAGTTGGTGATTGATTGGTTGTGATCCACCATGCAGAAGTGAGTGATGAAAGGCAACAGAGCTGATGGGTCATGAGTGCATTTGAAGGCTCTCACACCCTCTACTCCAGGACAGAATCATGAATAAACTGGAGGACAAGCAGGACCAGATGATACCATGAAGAGAAGTTTACAGGCCCTCTATTGTCAACTGTTAAACTCCTAATAAATTGTACTGGAACTGTGAGAAATCTGAGCTACATGAGGCCATAAGATATATGAGGAGAGCATAAACCTTCCACTCCTGGCTTTGCTCTTTACCAGCTGGGGGGCTTTAGTTTGTCTCTTCACTTAGAGTGGTCCAGTGAGGCAGCGTATATGGAAATGGCTACAGGTAATGGGTACACAAGCTGGAATCAAGATTGCCAGGAAAAATATTAATAACCTCAGATATGCAGATGACACCACCCTTATGGCACAAAGCGAAGAGGAACTAAAGAGCTTCTTGATGAAAGTGAAAGGAGAGAGTGAAAAAGTTGGCTTAAAATGCAACATTCTCCACTTTGTGCTGTAATTAGTTTTGTTCTGGTAGATATAGTTTTTGGTTTCCTTTGTTCACCAGGTGAATCTACAGTATTTAATTTTTGTTGGACTGTTTTGATTTTGCTTATGGGTATATATGTATATGTGTATATTCAGTCACACTTTCTATTGTTGTTATAAACCTCTGCCTCTACATTGGGCTTTTGCAGTTCTGTTCAGTTTTCCTCCCCACCCCTGCCTTTTTCTTCCTTCTTCCATTTTTTTTCCTCTTTTTTATAATTTTAATTTTTAATTTTTTAAAACCTATTATATTTTTTATACATTTATTCCTTTGATTGCTTTTCCTACTGTTCTTTTCCCCTTGCAGGTAATCTTTAATGTATATAAACTTCATATACCTCTATTTAACTTTGCATATCTATTCTTTCTTTCTTTTCTTTCTTTCCTTTCCTCTCAAGATATTTGTTAGTTTTTTTTTCATTGCTTTATTCCCTACTTGGCACCTTGCTTTAGTTTTGTTTTCTAGTTTGTGCTTAAGCCTTAGTTTTGTTCTTAAGCCTTAGTTTTGTTCTTAACTGGTAAATATAATTTTTTATTTCCTTTGTTCACTGGATCAATCTACTGTACTTTATTTTTGTTGGACTGTTTTCACTTTGCTCGTGGGTGTATATGTATATGTGTATATTTCATTATTTTAATAATTATTTGCCTGATTTTGTAACTGCCATTTGTCTGGGGTTCATCTTTGGTTTCTCATTTTTGGATATTTGTTTTACTGTCCCTTAATGCCATAACAAACCACTTGTGGAATATTCATTCCTGACCAGAGATCAAACCCTAAGCCTTTGGAGTGGGAGCACTGACTCCAAGACCCTAGACTACCAGAGAATTAACCCTAGGGAGTATCAAATAGTGAGAACTCACACAAAGGAAACCACTTGAATATAAGACCTGGCATCACCCAACCACCAGTAGCACCTTGTGCAGGATGCCTCATCTAAACAACAAACAAAACAAAAATACAAGCCCAATCATCAGCAGACAGGAGTACCACCCCACTCAGCATTGCCCATCAGAGGAAAAAACAAACAAACAAACAAAAACTTAGCACAAATCTCACCCTATATGAAGCTCACACAAACAACTGGATCAAGCTTAGGAGGGCAGAAACCAAAAGGAAAAAAGAATTCAACCTTCTTCAAGGAAGGAATTCAACTTTCCTTGAAGCCTGGGAAAAGGAGACCTCAAACACAATAACTTAAAAAAAAATGAAAATGCAGAGAAATACTGCACAAATGAAGTAACAAATTAGAAACACAAAAGTCCAAATAAATGAAGAGGAAACAGGAATATTACTGGAAAAAGAATTCAGAATAATGATAGTAAAGATGATAAAAAACCTTGAAAACAAAATGGAGAAAATACAAAAATCAATTAACAAAGACCTAGAAGAATTAACGAATAAGCATACAGAGACAAACAACACAATTACCAAAATTAAAAATACTCTGCTGCTGCTGCTGCTAAGTCGCTTCAGTTGTGTCCAACTCTGTGTGACCCCAGAGACAGCAGCCCACTCTAGAGGGAATCAATAACAGAATATCTGAAGTAGAAGAATGAATCAGTGAGCTGGAAGATAAAATGGTGGAAATAACTTTTGAAGAACAGAATAAAATAAAAAGAATGAAAAGAGCTGAGGACAGTCTCAGAGACCTCCGGGACCATATCAAACACACCAACATTCTAACTATAGGGGTCCCAGAAGAAGAAGAGGAAAAGAAAGGGTATGAGAAAATTTTGGAAGAGATTATAGTTGAAAATTTCCCCAGTAAGGAAAAGGAAATAGCCAATCAAGTCCAAGAGGCACAAAGAATCTTATAAAGGATAAACCCAAGGAGAAATACACCAAGATACATACTAATCAAACTAACAAAGACTAAACACAAAGAAAGAATATTAAAAGCAGCAAGGGAGAAGCAACAAGTAACATACAAGGGAAACTCCATACACTTAACAGCTGATCTTTTAGCAGAAATGCTGCAGGGCAGAAGGGAATGGCAGGATATATTTAAAGTACAGAAAGGGAAAAATCTACAACCAAGATTACTGTACCCAGCAAGGATCTCATTCATAATTGATGGAGAAATCAAAAGCTTTTCAGACAAGCAAAAGTTAAGAGAGTTCAGTACCACCAAACCAGCTTTATAACAAATGTTAAACCGACTTATATAGTCAAGAAATACAACAGAAGAAAAAAGAGCTACAAAATCAACCCAACCAATTAGAAAATGGCAATAGGAACATATATATTAATAATTACTTTAAATGCAAATGGATCAAAGAAAGTGAAAGTGAACGTGAAGTTGCTCAGTCATTGACTCTTTGCGACCCCCATGGACTGTAGCCTACCAGGCTCCTCCATGCATGAGATTTTCCAGGCAAGAGTACTGGAGTGGTCTGCCATTTCCTTCTCCAGAGGATCTTTTCAACCCAGGGATGGAATGAGGGTCTCCTGCATTTCAGACAGATGCTTTACCATCTGAGCCACCAGGGGTCTAAAAATGGATTAAATGCTCCAACCAAAAGACACAGACTGGCTGAATGGATATAAATACAAGGCCCATATATATGCCATCTATGAGAAACCCACTTCAGACCTCAAGACACATATAGACTGAAAGTGAGAGGATGGAATAATACATTCCATGAAAACAGGAAGCAAAAGAAAGCTGGAGTAGCAATACTCATATCAGACAAAATAGACCTTAAAATAAAGAAATAAGGAAGGACCCTACATGATGATCAAGGGATCAATCCAAGAGGAAGATATAATAATTGTAAATATCTATGCACCCAACATAGGAGCACCTCAATACATAAGATAAACACTAGCAGACATAAAAGGAGAAATTGACAGTAATACAATAATAGTAGGAGACTTTAAACCCCACTCACAGCAATGAACAGATCATCAAAACAGAAAATTAATAAGGAAACACAAATTTTAAATAAAACATTAGATGAGATGAATCTCATTGATATCTTCAGGACATTCCATCCAAATGCAGAAGAATACACTTCCTTCTCAAGTGCACATAGAACATTCTCCAGGACAGACCACATCTTGGGTCACAAATCAAACCTCAGTAAATTTAAGAAAATTGAAATTGTATCAAGCATCTTCTCTGACCACAACGAGAGTAGATATCAATTACAAGAAAAAAACTATAAGAAACACAAACACATGGAGATTACACAACACTTTTCTAAATAACCAACAGGTTACTGAATAAATCAAAAGGGAAATCAAAAAATTTCTATAAACAAATGACAATGAAACCATGACAACTCAAAACCTATGGGATGCAGCAAAAGCACTTCTAAGAGGGAAGTTTATAGCAATACAATCCTACCTCAAGAAACAAGAAAAACATTGAATGACAACCTAACTTTATACCTAAAGCAACTGGAAAAAGAAGAAGAAGAAAAAAAAAAACCACCAAAATTAGTAGAAGGAAAGAAATCATAAAGATCTGAGCAGAAATAAATGAAAGAAACAATAGTAAAGATTAATAAAACAAAAGCTGGTTCTTTGAGAAGATAAACAAAATTGACAAGCCTTTAGCCAGACTCATCAAGAAAAAACAGAGAGAAGACTCAAATCAACAAAATTAGAAATGAAAAAGGAGAGGTTACAACAGGCAATGCAGAAATAAGGATTTCTGCATTAGGATTCGGAGAAGGTAACCGTACCCCACTCCAGTACTCTTGCCTGGAAAATCCCATGGACGGAGGAGCCTGGTAGGCTGCAGTCTGTGGGGTCGCGAAGAGTCAGACACGACTGAGCGACTTCACTTTCACTTTTCACTTTTCACTTTCATGCATTGGAGAAGGAAATGGCAACCCACTCCAGTGTTCTTACCTGGAGAATCCCAGGGACGGGGGAGCCTGGTGGGCTGCCATCTACGGGGTTGCACAGAGTCGGACACGACTGAAGCAACTTAGCAGCAGCAGCAGCAGCAGCATTAGGATGATAAGAGGCTATTATGGACAACTATATGGCAATAAAATAGATAACCTGGAAGAAATGGACAGATTCTTAGAAAAGTTCAATCTTCTAAGACTGAATCAGGAAGAAATAGAAATTATGAACAACCCAATTGTAAGCACTGAAATTGAAGCTGTCATCAAAAATCTCCCAAAAAGAAAACCCCAGAACCAGATGGCTTCACAGGAGAATTCTATCAAACATTTAGAGAAGAGTTAAGGCCTATCCTTCTAAAACTCTTTCAAAAAATTGCAGAGGAAGGAACACTTCCAAATTCATTGTATGAGGCCACCATCACCCTGATACCAAAACCAGACAAAAACAATACAAAAAAAGATAACTACAGGCCAATATCACTGATGAACATAGATGCAAAAATCCTCAACAAAATTTTAGCAAACAGAATTCAGCAACACATCAGAAAGCTCATACACCATGATCAAGTTGGGTTTATTCCAGGGATGCAAGTATTCTTCAATATATGGAAATCAATCAGCGTGATACACCATATTAACAAATTGAAAGATAAAAACCATATGATCATCTCAGTAGATGCAGAAAAGGCCTTTGACAAAATTCAGCACCTATTTATGATGAAAACTCTTTAAAAAATGGGCATAGAAAGAACCTACCTTAACATAGTAAAAGCCATACATGATAAGCCTACAGCAAACAATATTCTCAATGGTGAAAAACTGAAAGCATTCCCCCTAAGATCAGGGACAAAATAAGGGTATCCACTTTCACCACTATTATTCAACATAGTTCTGAAGTCTTAGTTACAGCAATCAGAGAAGAAAAAGAAATAAAAGGAATCCAGAATGGAAAAGGAGAAGTAAAGCTCTCACTGTTTGCAGATGACATGGTACTGTACATAGAAAACCCTAGTATTAGAAAATTACTAGAGTTAGTCAGTGAATTTAGCAAAGTTGCAGGATACAAAATCAATACACAGAAATCACTTGCATTTCTATATACTAACAATGAAAAATCAGAAAGAGAAAGTAAGGAATCAATCCCATTCACCATTGCAACAAAAAGAATTAAATATCTAGGAATAAGCTTACCTAAGGAGATGAAAGAACTGTACACAGAAAATTATAAGACACTAATGAAAGAAATCAAAGATGACATAAACAGATGGAGAGATATTCCATGTTCCTGGGTAGGAAGAATCAATATTGTGAAAATGACTATACTACCAAATGCAACCTACAGATTTAATGCAATCCCTATCAAATTACCAATGGCATTTTTTGCAGAACTAGAACAAAAAATTTCACAATTCATATGGAAACACAAAAGACGTTGAATAGCTAAAGCAGTCTTGAGAAAGAAAAATGGAGCTGGAAGAATCAAGCTTCCTGACTTCAGGTTATACTACAAAGCTACAGCCATCAAGACAGTATGGTATTGACACAAAAACAGAAATATAGACCAATGGAACAAGATAGAAAGCCCAGAAATAAATCCATACACCTATGGGTACCTTATTTTTGACAAAGGAGGCAAGAATATACAATGGGGCAAAGACAGCCTCTGTAATAAATGATGCTGGGAAAACTGGACAGCTACATGTAAAAGAATGAAATTAGAACTCTTCCTAACACCATGCACAAAGATAAACTCAAAATGGATTAAAGGCCTAAATGTAAGACCAGAAACAATAAAACTCTTAGAGGAAAACATAGGCAGAACACTCGATGACAAATCAAAGCAAGATCCTCTATGACCCACCTCCTAGAGTAATGGAAATTAAAACAAAAGTAAACAAGTGGAACCTGATTAAACTTAAAATATTTTGCACAGCAAAGGAAACTCAGCAAGTTGAAAAGATAACCCTCATAATGGGAGAAAATAACAGCAAATGAAACAACTGACAAAGGATTAATTTCCAAAATATACAAGTAGCTTATACAATTCAATACCAGAAAAACAAGCAACCCAATCAAAAAGTGGGAAAAAGACCTAAACAGACATTTCTCCAAATAAGACATACAGATGGGTAACAAACACATGAAAAGATGCTAAACATTGCTCATTATTCAGTTCGGTTCAGTTCAGTTGCTCAGTCGTGTCCGACTCTTTGCGACCCCATGAATCGCAGCACGCCAGGCCTCCCTGTCCATCACCAACTCCCCGGAGTTCACTCAGATTCACATCCATCGAGTCAGTGATGCCATCCAGCCATCTCATCCTTTGTCGTCCCCTTCTCCTCCTGCCCCCAATCCCTCCCAGCATCAGAGTCTTTTCCAAATGCAAATCAAAACTACAATGAGATATCACCTCACACCGGTCAGAATGGGTGGCCCTCATCAAAAAAAAATCTACAAACAATAAATGCTGGAAAGGGTGTGGAGAAAAGGGAACACTCTTGCACTGTTGGCGGGAATGTAGATTGATACAGCCACTATGGAAGACAATATGGAAATTTCTTAAAAAAATAGGAATAAAACCACCATATGACTCAGAAATCCCACACCTAGAGGCGTATACCGTGAGGAAACCAAAATTGACAGAGACACATGTATCCCATTGTTCATTTTAGCACTATGTACAACAGCTAGAACATGGAAGCAACTTAGATGTCCATCAACAGATGAATGGATGAATGGATAAAGAAGTTGTGGTATATATACACAATAGAATATTAATCAGCCATAAAAAAGAACACATTGGAGTCAGTTCTAATGAGGTGGATGAACCTAGAACCTATTATACAGAGTGAAGTGAGTCAGAAAGAGAAAGATAAATACCATATTCTAACACATATATATGGAATCTAAAAGAATGGTACTGAAGAGTTTATTTTCAGGGCAACAATGGATAAACAGACATAGAGAATAGACTTATGGATATGGGAAGAGGGGAGGAGAGGGTGAGCTGTATGAAGAGTAACATGGAAACTTACATTACCCTATGTAAAATAGATAGCCAACGGGAATTTGCTCTATGGCTCAGGAAACTCAAACAGGGGCTCTGTATCAACCTAGAGGGGTGGGATGGGGAGGGAGATGAGAGGGAGTTTCAAAAGGGAGGGGATATATGTATACCTATGGCTGATTCATGTTGAGCTTTGTCAGAAAACAGCAAAATTCTGTAAAGCAATTATCCGTCAATAAAAAATTAAAAAAAAAAAAAGAATACAGGTGTGGGTTGCTATTTCCTCCTTTGGGGATCTTCCCCACCCAGGGATCGAACCTGTGTCTCCTGCGTCGTTCTGCATTGGCAGGCAAGTTCATCACCACTAGTGCCACCTGGGAAGCCTCATGCATTTTGAGGGGTGGCTTAATCTAACCATTCCTGGTAATTCAGAAAAGGGAATTCATTTAAGCTTTGTTGGGAAGATCTCCTTGAGAAGGAAGTGGCGACCCATTCCACTATTCTTGCCTGGAAAATCCCATGGATGGATGAACCTGGTAGGCTACAGTCCATGGGGTCGCAAACAGTCAGACGTGATTGAGCAACTTCACATTCACTTTCACTTTCTCTTAACTGTCCATATCATTTTCCTGCAGATCCACTGCAAAATTCATTTTGTCTTTTTTCAAATAATGTAAGATTGTACCAGTTTTTAAAAGGGAGGATGTTTAAATTTTCTGTAAGATTTTGAATTTTGAGTAATGTCCTTGCAGAGGAAAGACATATATTGAGAAGATAGTGAATTCAGAGTGCTTGTTTACAATTCAAGAAATTTAAGATATGATTTAACATGAAATTCTACTATAACTTGGATGAGTATTTTCCACTTTTATTAAAAGTAAGCAAATAGAAAGATCCAGTTGGTTGATTGGCTGCTCTTAAAAGTTCATATAAAAAAATTATCTTCTAAGCTGACATCACATAATTCATTGAGATGGTAGTACATGACTTTAATTTTGCTTTCCCATTAGTTTATCATCAGTATTTCTTTATCAATCTTACCTGGTTTTCTATCCCATCTCCAAGATGGTTTTTGTGCAGTAGTTGCAACCACAAGTCCGGTTTATGAAACTTCACTAGTTTAAAAGGTCAGCATGTAAATGAACTAATTAGGTAACTATATCACTTTCTGATACAAACCTCACATCTTCTAAATTCTTTCTGAATTAAATACTGAGCCATATTGTTAACAGAGCTTGCATAACATAAAAAAGATATTAAATACTTGAAATTCCTAGATAAACAGAAAACTCATTTGAAGATATTTACAATGATAAGTTAATGCATAAAATTAGAAGGCCAAGATTTACACAGTACAATATTTACAAAATGGAAATGTAACCTTAGTACTGAGAAGAACAGGAAATTATAAAATGGAATTGAAAGGAATCAAGGAAATTGAACTAAACTCTCCATTTGTCTAAAAAGAATTTCTCTCCCAGCTTTCTGAAACCCAGTTTATTAAAACAACAAATGAACTACACCAATAAGTTAAACTATACCAACTTCAAACAAAACAAAACTTTCTATCATCATAAACATTTTAATTATTTAGAAATGTTGGAATTTCATTGTATTAATTGCTTTTGCTATTAGTAATTTTGTATGCCATAAAATAGAATATATAGATATAGCTGAGCTATATAATGACCTAAAGACAGATAATGTAAAAAAACCTCTTTAACCCTGGCTGCAGTGTAAGTGTTATACTCCGAGTTAGGAATCCCTAGGTTACTAAAATCCTTAGAATAGTTACAAGTATAGATATTAAATTTAGCTACTTCCAACATATAAATAGATTTAGAATCCATTTTAATAATTATCTAAGTATTTACAAAATATTATTTTTATGCTGAGAAAGTTATTGGAGTAAATACTAATGCTAATTTCTGGTCTTAATCTATTGAGCATATATCCCCTCTCAGTCTTGCATCAGAACTAGAAGCAGGAAACCCCCTTTTCTTCTCTGCTTTGAGCACTTAAAAGACACCAGATGCCTGCATTCTAAAAATAATAAATACTTTAATTTTTTTTTAATTTGGTATACAAATGAATTATCCCTAAAAACATTTTTTTAAAAATGACAAAATTTTCTTCATGGTCTCTACTAGCATATGAGTTCTCTGCAGAATTTTCATTTCTTTTCAAACCTTGAGCGTTTTTATTTTTAAAATAGAGTGGGATTTAAAAAGAATAACAAATGAGAGAGTAACTTATAATACATTAATTCATGCAACAGCAGCTGCCTCTTTTGCTATTAGAGTGTGCTTATGTTCTCAGTTTGGGTGAAAGAGCTCATGTGAGCACACTTCCCTGGTAAAAGAGACAGCTGCTGCTGCATGTATTAATACATATCAAATGGCTCCAGAGTAAACAAGATGCTATAAATTACTGGAGGTCTTTTGCTGATGTCATGACGCCTCAGTCTGCAGGAGAACCAATGAGGTTCCTTTTCTTCTTTGTGACATCATCACAATTAGAGCAGTGGTGAGTGGATTTCATTACCTTGTTTTTGTTTATTGGCTAAAGAAGTCATCCACAGTATCCTTCACATTATTCTTAGGTGATTCACACAAGAGGTATAGCTGCATTATGTGAAGAAAGTTCAGTTTGTATATTTTAGTCTTTTCTTTTTCCTTCACTGACACATTTTTTAATCCTTGTTTAAGAGCTGGTACCAACAGAATTTCCAGTGCCCAATTTGAGCTGGCTTATCCTCTCAGAAACTGTGATGCTAAAGACAGAAAGGGGGAAATAAAGGAAGCAATTGGTGAAGTAACTAAAGCACTCGGGAAGCCTTTAAGTTAACTTAGGAAGATCTTGCTGTGGAAGGCTCGAGAACATCAACTAGTCGATGCAGCCAAATAGGTCTTGTCGCTCAGATTTCATCATCTTGCTTGTTGTATATTTGTGAAGGTATACTTGAAAATGTAGTGGATTTTTTTTTAACTCATATTGTTTACTGTGTGAAATAGCCTATTTTGACAGCTATACAGAATTATGCAAGTATATCAAAATATTTACATTCACAGATAATTTAAAAACCTTATTTAAACCTCATAAAAGAATGTTGCCTATTTATACCTTTATAGGAAGAATAAGCATGTTAAATCTTAGAAAAACAAAAAAGCATTTCTTGAACACTTTGTGTTTTTACTCTACATTTTGATAAAGGAAAACTTTTTGTAGTTCTTTTCCTATAGGATTTGTAATAAATTTACTTAATAAAATAAGCAAATTTGTGGTTCTGTAAAAGTAAACATATATTAGTTAATCTTAACATATTTGTAGAACTAGATAAAGAAGGCTCTTAGTGTCTGACCTCTTTCTGTTAATCAGGATTGGGAGATCTAATTGGCTTAGAGGAAATTTCGTATCCTGGTAACCTCAGGACATCCTAGATACACTAAAGCTTATGGTCAAGGAGAAACCATTATTAAAGATAAAAAGGACTATCTGATTTGAAATAATTTCTAGGCCTCTCTACCAACCAAAGGTTTTTCTTTTCTTTCTTTCATTTTTTTTTAAAAAGCAATGAATAAATTAGAACCATATCTTTGTTCTATGAGTCTAATTCCAAAGGCATCCTAATAGAATGTCAGAGGTCATGTGTAAGGCACTGTAACACAGATCTGAAAATCTATATCTCAGATAGGTATGAAACTCCACTGCTACAGCTGAGAGCAGATGCCTGCCTTTAATAGCTGGGGAAAGTAATGAATCCCCCCACCCTAATTTTCTTTTGGAAATATTATGCAGAAGCTTCCTGGAAGCTGTGAACTTACTTGAACTCTCCTAAATTACAAATGCCTTTAAAATTTTAGTGTATTATCATTCAAAGGTTGAGAAAGACCATTCAGATGCTGTATTAATTACATACAGGGACACGTTTCCTCAGTCATACCGAGTCAAGGCCACGTAACAAAAGGAATCATTTCTGACACTTAGGAGGAGACCCGTCTCTTAATCAGAAATGGGCGATAGAAATCATTTCATCCAGCTTTCTTATTTCTCCTGTGAGGAAAGCAGAGGTCCAGCGAGGTGAAATAGTGTGATCAAAGGTCAAGCTTTTCTTATTGAATGTTTTCGTTAGTTGTAGTTTTTTTTTTTTTTAACCCCCAATACTTTTTCAGAAAATTGAAAGAGATATGATAATCTGTGCCTAGTGTTGTTTAAAGAAAGAAATGCCATCATTCTGTGTACTGGTTGTTCTTAGTTTTTTTTTTTTTTTTAATCAATACTGTGCAAGAGAACCCTTTAAAGGGGATGCTCCTCTCCCCTGAGAGACCCTGCCTAAATAAACAGCCCTGTGGTTCCAGACTGGTAAAGAATCTGCCTACCAATGCAGGAGATGCAAGAGACGCAGGTTCGATCCCTGGGTCCAGGAAGAGCTCCTGGAGAAAGAAATGGCAACCCACGCTAGTATTCTTGCCTGGGAAATACCTTGGACAGAGGAGCCTGGTGGGCTACAGTCCATGGAGTTGCAAAGAGTCAGACATGGCTGAGTGACTGAGCACATACACACAACCCTAAAGGAGAATACAAACTATTACAAAGATATATTTAATAGATACAAATTCCTTAACAAAATACTTGACTAATGAGTGATTCACCAGCAAAACCAGTGATGAAGTGTGACCCTGTCTCGTGTAAAATAAAAATGATTCACAAAGCTTGGTATTCAGTTTTCAGAATGATTTGTATTAGAAAATAGAAAAAAGAAAAGCAATTATTTTCTAAATGAATCTCCAGAAGTAGCCTCCTTTTCCTTTTCACTGCTTACTGAATTAATAGAGAATGTTTCCCAAGAAGAAGAGTATTTTATTCCTTTTCGAAATACTCCCATTCATTGCTTTTGCTTTCTAAATTCCATATTTATCTATCTGGAAATTTTAAGGGCAGGTGACATGGTGGAAAGGACAGCTTAGAAGCCATATATAGAACCTATAGAAAGGCTATCAGAATCATCAGGATAGTCCATGGGAATTTGGGTGCATAAACTTCAGAACATTTGTTGTTGTTGATTTTTTTCTATGCGGTGTGACATTCCCTCCCTCAAATCACCCTTTTATTGAAATCCTTTCGAATCTTCTCATAAAGCCTGCCTCCTGAGTGGAACAGAACTTTTCTACCCCACCAGAAACACCAAGGAGCCAAGAACTCTATTTCTACCTTATTAAAAAATATATATAATTAAAATAAAATATATTTTATAAATATATAAATAATAAAACAAAGCCAAGAACTCTATTTCTACATTATTAAAAATATATATATTTTAAAATAAAATACAAAATATATTTTATAAATATATAAATAATAAAATAAATATATATTTATTTAAATATATATATTTTTTAATAAGGTAGAAATAGAGTTCTTGGCTCCTTGGTGTTTCTGGTGGGGTAGAAAAGTTCTGTTCCACTCAGGAGGCAGGCTTTATGAGAGGATTCGAAAGGATTTCAAGAAAAGGGTGATTTGAGGGAGGGAATGTCACTCCACATAGAAAAAAAATCAACAACAACAAAAATCAACAAAGGAGAAGAGATGTCCTGCCAGCTATCCTGTTCCATTTCATGGCCAGAGCCTCCCCAGCTATTCTTCAAAGGCTCCAAAGAGACTCCCAAACACTCTTTTGCCCTTTACCAAGGACTCTGGCCACCGAGTGCCTGCATCTCCCCAAAAGGGTGTAACATAAGAAAACTTGAGCAAGAAAGCGTACTTGAGGTGGGATTTAACTAAATTCACCAAGGTGTATGGAGATTAAAATGCACTGAAGGCTCCATGACATACTTAGCGCCCAGGTAGCACAGACGGTAAAGAAGCTGCTTGCAGTGCAGAAGACCTGAATTCGATCCCTGGGTTGGGAAGGTCCCCTGGAGAAGGGAATGGCTACCCCCTCCAGTTTTCTTGCTTGGAGAAATCCTATGGAGAGAGGAGCCTGATGAGCTACAGTTCGTGGGATTGCAGAGTTGGACATGACTGAGTGACTAACACACACACACACATACTTAACTAGATTCACCAAGATGTCTGCGCTAAGGGATATACGACACCCTCAATGCTTTCAGAAATTCTGTATGTTTGAAAAATTACCTGAATTTCAATAATTTCTCATTACTGTGTTTAATAGTGTTTTACAAGAAATAAACAGCTATTATATTTTAAAATATTCTATTTGAGAATGTAACATTTCCATTGATAATCCTTTTGTCTTGTCACTCAGTAGCAATGTTGATTTGCTAGCCTCAAGTACAACTACAATTACTGTATGTAGTAATTCCTACACAAAAGCCATGGTAAATATGGAAGAAAATCAAAGCAGAGAGGAGAGAAACTCCCTTCTCCTGCTTAAAGGACTTCGGAGGATGATAAAGTTTATTTTCTAAGGGTAAATATATACAGACTGTCTTCTGAGATCATCTACACATTTGCAGTCCTTTTCTTAGTTCTGAGATTATTTATTATTGCTTAAATTTCTACAGAAACCAATAATATGAAGTGCTGAATCCATCAGAATTAAATAATATTTACAATTGTTTTTTATACTGTTTTTTATATATGTTATATATATAAAGTTGCTTCTATTTCAGAATTTAAACTTCAAAATTTATATATCTGGTTATACTACCACATTTCCATAAATAAAAACTTTATTGATCAAAGAGTAATAAATATATACATTTTTGGTTGCAATTTTTATTTTCTTCTTGGTAATTTAAATGCCCTCATTTTAATTTGGATTAGAGGAACAAAGTGGTTTAGTCCAAATGAAAAATTAATTATAATGCCCACCCCAGAACAGAGTCCTTACCTTTAAATCAAATTTTGCAATACTGTACCTCTCCAAAATTTAGGTCATTTTAATCTGCTTTTTGGTGCCTTATACTTTTCTTTAAACGTCTTACAGATATTTGAAATGTGATACAGAGAAACTTTTTTATATTACCTAGTGGAGGTTTGAAGATCCCAAATTTTCATTTGGTAATTCTCATTTCATAGTTGGGGAAATTGTAGCACCCAAAAGTTAAGTGAGTTCATCCAAGACATTCAATTACTGAACTTGGTATAGGAGGCCAAGTCTTTAACTCTCAGCAGAATTCTGTAATCTATCCTTGACAATCCTCGGGGGATTCTTCCCATTGCTCTAGGAAGAATTAGTTATACACCCTTATTGAAATCACCCAACTGTGTCTCTAGTTGGGTTGGCTTTGATTTAAGAGAACTGAGGGTAGGCTTAGAGTGCTACCCATAAAGAGCCTTACGGATGAATTTGTTGATCAGCATGGTATAGTTGAAAGACTGTAGAATTTAGAGTCAGGCAAAGCTGGGTTGGTTAGGATCTTGCTTTTGTGTTTAATGACTGTGTCATTAAGGAAAAACTACTAAAATCTGCTAAGATTGTTTCCCTATAGCCATACTTAATTCATATCATAAAAGGTCTGTGATCCACTGGCTATGGTGAATGTTTAATTGAAATGTGTCTTTCCTTCCCTGTTGAACTGCTTGGCCAATCCTTAGGTATCCTCTAAGAATCCTCATGGAGAGAGGAACCTGGCAGGCTATACAATCCATGGAGTTGCAAAGTGTTAGACATGACTGAGCAAAGCACACACACACAGACACACATCCTCTAGGCTGAGTCTTTTGGTGGGGGGGTGGGGATGGGGGTGGGGCATGAGTGAAAATGTTTAATGGAAATCGCAGGGTACATGCCAAACTCTGGCCTCATTTTAGGTTTCATACAACTGGTATAGCTGGTCTTGGTGAAGGTATTGGTCGCTCAGTCGTGTCCAAGCCTTTCTGATCCTGTGGACTGTAGCCTGCCAGGCTCCTCTGTCTGTGGAATTCTCCAGGCAAGAATACTGGAATGGGTTGCCATTTTCTCCTTCAGGGGATCTTTTGGACCCAGTGATTGAACCTGGGTCTCCTGCATTGCACGCAGATTCTTTACCATCTGAGCCACCAGGGAAGCCCCTAGCTGGCCTTATGAACTCTTAAATCTCCTCCCAGTGCACTAAGAATTGATATCGGTGGTTGAGCCAATATCGATATCCAAGTTACCTTTGCCCTTGGACTATTTTAAAGGAAACTGTTGATAGTGCCTCAAATGAAGTAGACCAAACCCCAAACCAATTATCAGGTTTGTGCCATGAAGTGTGGATGGTGAAAACTGTGAGAGAACTCTGAAGAGAGTTTTGAATGGGCTATAGCCGTGCTCACTTACTTGGATGAATGAATGAAGCTGTTACTTTTTTCAAATGAATGTAGATACTGATGTGCTTAATAAGATATAACTAAACTAAGAGTGCTACTAAATTATATAGCATTCTGTCTTTGTTTTATCTCAACAGATACTAGAAACACAATTGCCATCATGTGGTGGGTGAACCATGACACTGTTAAAGTTTTATTATATAGTTTTGCTTTGGGGATTTACTGATGTAACAGAGAGAAGTTTGGGTCTAGGATTTTTTAAAATTATTTTTTAGTTGAATTATAATCACTTTATAATGTGTTAGTTTCTGCTGTACAATGAAGTGTGAATCAGCTATATGTACACATCTATCCCTTCCCTCAGAAATCAATGCAAGAAATAGAGGAAAACAACAGAAGGGGAAAGACTAGAGATCTCTTCAAGAAAATTAGAGATACCAAGGGAACATTTCATGCAAAGATGGGCTCGATAAAGGACAGAAATGGTATGGACCTAAGAGAAGCAGAAGATATTAAGAAGAGGTGGCAAGAATACACAGAAGAACTGTACAAAAAAGAGCCTCACAACCCAGATAATCATAATGGTGTGATCACTCACCTAGAGCCAGACATCCTGGAATGTGAAGTCAAGTGGGCCTTAGAAAGCATCGCTACGAACAAAGCTAGTGGAGGTGATGGAATTCCAGTTGAGCTATTTCAAATCCTGAAAGATGATGCTGTGAAAGTGCTGCATTCAATATGCCAGCACATTTGGAAAACTCAGCAGAGGCCACAGGACTGGAAAAGGTCAGTTTTCATTCCAATCCCAAAGAAAGGCAATGCCAAAGAATGCTCAAACTACCACACAATTGCACTCATCTCACACGCTAGTAAAGTAATGCTCAAAATTCTCCAAGCCAGGCTTCAGCAATACGTGAACTGTGAACTTTCAGATGTTCAAGCTGGTTTTAGAAAAGGCAGAGGAACCACAAATCAAATTGCCAACATCTGCCGGATCATGGAAAAAGCAAGAGAGTTCCAGAAAAACATCTATTTCTGCTTTATTGACTATGCCAAAGCCTTTGACTGTGTGGATCACAATAAACTGTGGAAAATTCTTCAAGAGATGGGAATACCAGACCACCTGATCTGGCTCTTGAGAAACCTGTATGCAGGTCAGGAAGCAACAGTTAGAACTGGACATGGAACAACAGACTGGTTCCAAATAGGAAAAGGAGTACGTCAAGGCTGTATATTGTCACTCTGCTTATTTAACTTACATGCAGAGTACATCATGAGAAACACTGGGTTGGAAGAAAGCACAAGCTGGAATCAAGATTGCTGGGAGAAATATAATTAACCTCAGATATGCAGATGACACCACCCTTATGGCAGAAAGTGAAGAGGAACTAAAAAGCCTCTTGATAAAAGTGAAAGAGGAGAGTAAAAAAGTTGGCTTAAAAATCAACATTCAGAAAACTAAGATCATGGCATCTGGTCCCATTACTTCATGGGAAATAGATGGCGAAGCAGTGGAAACAGTGTCAGACTTTATTTTTCTGGACTCCAAAATCACGGCAGATGGTGAGTGCAGCCATGAAATTAAAAGACACTTACTCCTTGGAAGGAAAGTTATGACCAACCTAGATAGCATATTCAAAAGCAGAGACATTACTTTGCCAACAAAGGTCCGTCTAGTCAAGGCTATGGTTTTTCCAATAGTCATGTATGGATGTGAGAGTTGGACTGTGAAGGGGGCTGAGCACTGAAGAATTGATGCTTTTGAACTGTGGTGTTGGAGAAGACTCTTGAGAGTCTCTTGGACTGCAAGGAGATCCAACCAGTCCATTCTAAAGGAGATCAGCCCTGGGATTTCTTTTTTTTTTTTTTTTAATTTAATTTTATTTTTAAACTTTACATAACTGTATTAGTTTTGCCAAATATCAAAATGAATCCGCCACAGTTATATATGTGTTCCCCATCCTGAACCCTCCTCCTGGGATTTCTTTGGAAGGAACGATGCTAAAGCTGAAACTCCAGTACTTTGGCCACCTTATGCGAAGAGTTGACTCATTGGAAAAGACTGTGATGCTGGGAGGGATTGGGGGCAGGAGGAGAAGGGGATGACAGAGGATGAGATGGCTGGATGGCATCATCGACTTGATGGACGAGAGTTTGAGTGAACTCTGGGAGTTGATGATGGACTGGGAGGCCTGGCGTGCTGTGATTCACAGGGTCGCAAAGAGTTGGACATGATTGAGTGAATGAACTGAACTGAACTGATCCATTCCCTCTTGGACCTCCCACCCACCCACCTCCCGTCCCACCCCTCTAGTTCGTCTTAGAGTACCGAGCTGAGCTCCCTGTGCTATACAGCAGCTTCCCACTACCACTTTACACATGCTAATGTATGTATGTCAATGCTACTCCCTCAATCCATCCTGACTTCTTCTCTTCCCCTGTTGTGTCCACAGTCTGTTCTGCACATCTGCATCTCTGTTCTTGCCCTGCAAATAGGTTCATCAGTACTATTTTTCTAGATTCCATATATATTCCAGAGTAAGGTCTTCTTACTTCCCTGGTGGGTAAGATGGTAAAGCGTCTGCCTACAATGCGGGAGACCCGGGTTCAATTCCTGGGTCAGGAAGATCTCCTGGAGAAGGAAATGGCAACCCACTCCAGTATTCTTTTCTGGAAAAACCCATGGATGGAGGAGCCTAGCTTGGTTTCCCTCTCCATTGACTCCTAAACTTTGAGTGAGATAATCATCAGTGGATGTTCACCTGGTGCTTGGTGCTTGCAGTAGGCATGCCTCTTGATGCCTGGCATGTTGAATGCCACTGAGCTCTCTGTAGTGTACATTAAAATACCTGTCACTATGAGTTGAGACAGAGAGAAAGGTTAACAAATTAGAGCACTCATCATTTTCCCATGTTTAAATTAAATCTTTTTGAACATGTTGTTTCGAGATGTCCTTACCAATGATTAGATGTATGAAACTGTGAATATTTCAAAGGGTGTTTTTAAGGGGTCAAAACAACCCTCTTGATTTACCTATGCATTCTCAGCTTTAATTTTTTTTTTTAATCAGTCTATTTTGATGACATCTTTGAATGTCCATTTGGTATGTGAACTGAGAAAATGGCATAGACACTGATTGGGCTCTTTGAACACTAATTCTTGGGTGTAGCCCTAACTAATTGACAGGTAGTTCTTGGACATCCAAAGTTTCCATCTGTAAAAAATAATAATTCCTTTTTCTACTCCAATAGAATTATGTAGAGAATATATAGATTGAGAATGGCTTTAATTCTAATGATACTCCTACAGAATAGTTTCCTTCTTCAAGCAAATCTTTATGTCATAGTATTATTCTGCTTTGTTCCCACACTAAGTGCTTTGAAATTCCTATAAAATAGAAAGTGCTATTTTCATAGCTTTAAAATGGCATTCATTTTGACTGGAAGTGACTGTTCTAGTTAGGATCTCTAAAATATATACATTTAAGGTCCAGAAAATGATATTAAATTTGGAAAATTTAATTTTTCTAAAAAATTTTGGAAAAACTTAATTTTTCCAAAAAAAATTATAGAGCATCTCAAAATATGACACCACATAGATAGAGTCTTCCATTCTTTCTTACAGATTACAATCAAAGATATCTCTTAATATTTTAGGTCCTTTTAAAGCATTTGAAAATAATAGTCATTTACTTTTTTAAATTAAGCATTCTGTAGAACAATAGAAGTGAATGTTAAGGGGTTGTACTTATTAAGCCCATTATAACATTCATAATCTACCTAAAAATAAAATTTTTAGAAAAGTATCTTTGTATATTAAAAATATTAGGTCTGCAGGTCAATGATTCTATAATTTCTATAATTATTTCAGAATTCCTTAATAATAATGACTTTCTTCTATGAAATATAGAAATGATGATACATATAATATCAAATCAGGTAGTTTTCCTTCTCATTACCATTTCAGAGTAAAGATTTCTACTTTTTTTTTTCATCTAAAGTCAGAAAATTCAAATGAGGTACATACAACTTGGTTGCCTCGTAATTTGCAATGGAAAGCAGGATTATCTCAATATATTTTTAACCAGGGTGGTAGCAGACATATGAATTCCAGTCTAGAAACCTGCTGTATGTTCCACTATATTCAGTCCAGAATATATAAAAATAAGCCTTTTTTTAGTGCACACATACACATACACACAATGGTAATTGCAATGTACATAAAACCTGTCAAAGCTCCAATTTCCAATATTCCAATGAATATCAAAAGAGTCCAGTATTTCTGACTTTGACAAATTGCAGATGAGGGTTTATTCATTAAGAGGGGCTGCTAATGTTTATTTAAATGCAATTTACTGTTGCATTATTGATTAGCTACTGCAAAATTATCTTACAAGGAGCACGTGTGGCAAGAAGATTTCAGGTTGAGAGCGGATTTATCTAGGGAAGGCCTGTAGGCTTGATTTAGGCCCCAGGACATGAGAGTTTTAATTTATCTGGAAAGAAAGGCCTGGTGGAAGGTTTGCTTTGTTTGCATTTAGACAGCAGATGAAAGGGGTTTTGATGTTGAGCTGGGAGAAAAATGGCTGCCACTCTTGTTATTCACGCAGAGAATTCAGCAAAAGAAAAAAAATCTATTACCAGGCAAGATAAAACAAGCCTTTTCTTACCCTCAAATCATTTTTTGAATCAAATATGTGGCTCTTGTTATCTTCCAAAGAAGAAATAAAAATTTTAAAATGTTGACTGTTATCAGAAACCTTAAAATAATGTTCCATATTGCATTTATTACTAAACTTTCACTTTCTATTATGATTCTGTATACTTTGGTGGGGTCGTTGTGTCTGAAGTATCTTAAAATGGAACGTCACTTGGGAAAAGAAATGATGCTAGACTTAAATATTTTAATGAAAAATGAACCAACAACATTTCCTATGCTCTTTTTGAAAAGAAGGAGTAGAACCAGTGTTTAGGCAGAAAGCCTGTTAGACATACTAATAATACATTACTGATTCTGCGAAGTGGACACAGTTGTCCTAAGAAGCAAAGCTTTTTCGTGCTGATTTATTTAGCTTAATCACCATGAATATATTAATCGGTAAGACAAAGCCATGAGGATTGTACGAGTAATCTTAATGTAACTAATAATAGCATGTTTCTATGCAGGTCTATGGGAGGATTGCAGTTGGATTAAAAAAGTTGGTTTAAATGAAGAAAATGAGTGCTCAGAAAATTCATGAAGTCTGTAGAGGAAAATGTTCATTTCACAGTTTGTGTAAATTAAGCAAATGACATAAATATCTTATATGTCTTGCCCAGACGACTGATGGTTTATTCCCAGTAAATACTGAGATTTCATTTATCCAGTTCTCTCTGTACCCAGGGTGAACAGCAAGTTTATAAAGATAATTTGGGGATTTATAATTTTTAAAAAATCATTTAAAGCTGAGAAATACATATGATGAGAATTGATGCTTCAAACTTGTAACTCTTATATGCTGGAGGTCAGTTATCAGTTTGATATTCCTAAGAATCCCATGATAATTACTTTGAATGTGTGTCAACCAACCACAAGAATTTAGAAAGTGTTTCAACTGATCAGCAGAACATATGAATTGAATTTCAGTATGCAGTGATGTGATACCTAAAGCTGGCCTCTGCAATGTTATCATTCAGAAGGCATTTCAGCTGTCTTATTATTCTACAAAAATCGATTTCATAGGCAGCATTCTGCATGGAAAAAGAAGCAGAAAAAACTTTCTCTGTGTGATTTGGGGCCACAAATGAGAGTGACAGCAACAAGAATTATGCTTTCCTTTGGGGTTTATACCATTGGAGATACAATGATGATGACTGTGTATCAATTCTGACAACCTGAAGGTTAATTACTTACCCATATTTCAGGTCTGCCGGAACAGGATACTGCTATGCATTTATTTACAGAAATCTGAAGTATTCACTATTTTTTAAACTTTGACTCATAGTAATGCAATACTAATGACTTCATAATTGCTTTTTTTCCCAAGTAATTCCTAGGTTGGATTTCTCTTTTAGTTAATTTTCTCCTCTGTTCTTTCTCAAGGAAGCACTTTCTATTTTTCCTTTTCACCTTCAGTTCTTGGCAAACAATGCAACACTTCAGAAGAACACTCAGAATAAGAGCAATTAGAAAATAAAGCAAGCTAGGTATCGTGTAGTCCAGTTCCAGAGACCCTACTACTATGTCTCTCCATTAGAAGTATTTTAAAATTATGATTTGTTATTCCAAGATCAAACTTGGTACAGATTTGACTTCCTAAGTAAAATCATTGGGAATAAAAGATCCAGAAGATAATTCTAAAAGAGAGACTTATTTAAGATGTTATCAATGATTTATTGAATTACACTAGTTTTACTTAGAAAGGAGAAATGTGGTGGTGGCCATATCAATGTTGTCTATACCAATATTTAACCTTTTTAAGCTCTCTGAAATTTTGTATACCAACATGCTCTAAGTGGAAAAAAACAAAAGGAAAGGATGTTCCAACTCAAGAATTAAGGGAGAAGAATTTGGCAGCTTTAAGAAGACTTAGTTAATGTTCTTGTAACGTAAAATAAATAAAAGGATGACAAATGAAAACCAGAAAATGAACCTATTACGAAAAAAAAAAATCTATTGGCTCATTCATTCACTCAACATGTATTTACCCCCCAGCACCTACCAAAAGTCAGGACTACTGTTATGCAAATCTCTAAAATAGTAAAGCTTCTATTCTGGGCAAATAGGTAGATGATGCTCACCTGTAGTGAATGTCAGGTCCTGGGTTGTAAATAGATGATTTTTATGAATCCCTTCCAATGCTGATACATCTATGATTATTTCTCCTTTGTTTTCTCTTGCGTTTATTTTGGCAAAAGTTCAGCCATATTTGCTTTATTTTCCATTCATTTGTACTTGGATCTCATGTATCACAAATTGATTGGTGACTTTTATATTCTCAGAATATGGAGAATCATTCTGCAGTATTTATTTATCTGTTGCATAACCCAAGATTTAGAATGTACACTGGGATGATTAAACAAATTCACATTAAATATAGCTATTTTGTGCCCCTTTAAAAAATAGCCTCCTGGATCAAAAGACCATAGTAGAAAAGTTCCTTTTCCACAAAAAGTAATGAGGGTGTTGAATAGAAAGAAATAGTCACCTTTTCTAAGCCAAGTATAACCTTTGTAGACTATATGATTATGAAAATCGAAAAATTGGTGAAATGGAGCCTGGATTTCTCTCTTAACTGTATTTCACATTCCTGATTTAAGTCAATGGCTCATATTTTTATTCATTTTATTTATTTTATTCAATTTTATTTTTTTATTTATTTTCTTCAATTTCATTCTTTAAAATTGAATCTTCCTCCTATCATTATTTTTTATTATTCATATAGTTTATGCATTTCATTAATGTGGTCACTATGTATTAAGGTGGCCATAAAGTTTACTTGGGTTTTTCCATAGGATATTACAAAAAAAACCTGAATGAATCTTTTGGCTAACCCAAGAGTTTGTATCATACAGAAAGATTAAAATAAACTCTTATAATTCTCCTTTGAAGTGTTCCTTTTTGCTTTCCACAATCAGGCCCGTTTGCTATCTTTACAGGGCTCGGGACAAGAGTGCTAATGGAGGCTTGTAAAATACATGACCAAATGTTTGAAATTTATAAATCAAGCTAACCAACACATAAAACTTTCTGTTGAAACTTTGGGGCAAACGGACCTTCACAGGAACCTTCATAGCAACTCCCTTTAGAGCTCTCAGACGCCCTCACTCTGTGCAGCCACAGCTTGACCCTTATGCTCTCATTGAAGTTCACATGCGTATATGTATATACCCCTGTCTGACTGCCCAAGCTCTCTCCATGCCAACCCGCCTAGCCCCCACCACCAGCCACTCCTTGACTATTCCTTAGGCTTACCTCGGTTAAGATAAATACTGGCGAAAGCTATGGAAACAAGCTGGAGGATGTTGTAAAGCGCCAGTTATCCTCTGAACATGATATGTCGTGGGAAGCACAGTCTCTAGCTTGGTGTGTTTCTTTGATCCTGTGGACTTGTCATCCTTTGGAAGAGGGTCAGAGTGGGCCTTCTAAAGTCTTGCACAGATAGAAGGATGACATTTTGCAGCACCATTTTCAGACTTCTAGTTTTCCTACTGTTGAGGGACATTATTCTCCAGTTATTGGGTGTTATACTTTGTGATGGTGGCTTTCATCAACTAAGAGATGAAAAGAAGACTTTACACACAAAAATTTGAGTATTGATACCTTTAGCAATCTGGTGATGGGCAGGGAGGCCTAGCATGCCGCGGTTCATGGGGTCGCAAAGAGTCGAACACGACTGAGCGACTGAAGTGAACTGAATTGAACATTTAGCAATTTGTAAAAAGGTGAAATATGGACTGCTGGTGGCTGACCAAGATCGTTTATGTATTTTTGTATCACATTGTAGCTTATAGATTAGCTTTTCTAAGTTTTCTTAAAGATAGACATTCTCAATTTTAATGTAGCCAAATTGATCAGGCATTCCACTTATGGCTTGGATTATTTCTCTTGTTTAAGAAATTCTTCTTTACTGGGAGGTCATAGGATTATGTTCCTATATAGTTTTCTTTAAATTTTATTGCCTTGTTTATTTCATTTAAATCTTTAATGTGGCTGGAATTGATTTTTGTGTGAAATATGAGTTAAGGGTCCATTTTAATTAAAAAAAATAGCAGAAGTGTTGGAAATATCATTGAATTTATAAACCGATTTAGAGAGAATCTTTAGGTTATGTGTGCGTGCAGTAGGTGTTGAGTTGCTCAGCTGCATCCGCCTCTTTGCGATTCTGTGGACGGTAGTTTGGAGGCTCCTCTATCCATGGCAAGAATACTGGAGTGGGTTGACATATCCTCCTTCAGGGGATCTTCCAGACCCAGGGACCCAGGAATTGATCCCATGTCTCCTGTATTGGCAGGTGGATTCTTTACCACTGAGCCACCTGGGAAGCCCAAAGATTATATTATTGAGTAGGCATAGGTGATTGTTGTTGTTTACTTGCTAACTTGTATCCAATTCTTTTGCCATCACATGAACTGTAGCCCACCAGGCTTCTCTGTCCATGGGATTTTCCAGGCAAGAATACTGGAGTGGGTTGCCATTTCCTTCTCCAGGGAATCTTCCCCACCTTCATTGGCAGGTGAATTCTTTACCACCGAGCCACCAGGGAAGCCCTTAGATTATATAGTCTCCCGATAAATTAACATTTAATTATGTTAAGTCTATTTTAACCCTTATCAAATATTAAAAACTTTTCCAAGAATATGATGCATAGATTTTTTAAAATTTATTTCTTGTTACTTGATTGTTTTAATACTATTGTAATTGATGCATTTTTAAAGTGACTATATGATTCGGTCTTATGGACATGCAATTGACTTCTGTATATGTATATTTATTTTTTAAAATCTGGCAAGGCTGATAGTCTTTTACATTGATTGTAAATAGTTTTCTAAAGAATCATATCAAATTGTTATTTAAAGATTTAAAACAGTCTTGGTTCTTCCTTTCTAATTCTAATATATTTCATTTCTTTTCTTGCTTTACTGCACTGTTTAGGATTGCCAGAATGTTGTTGAATATAAGTGGTGGAAATGGGCATCTTTTACCTGCTCCTGGGCTCCACCACTTAATATTTACTTTAAAGTATGATATTTAATTCAAGTTTTGGGTAATATTTACTCAAATAAGCAAATTTTTTTTCTATTCTCAAGTTCTTTTATCATAAAATGGATATTGCGTTTTATCAAATGTCTTTTCTGTATATATTGAGATGAACATATAAATTACCTCCATTAATCCATTAATATGATGAGTTATATCAATTGACATTTTTAATATTAAATAACTTTGCTTTGCTGGAATAAACTCAGCATAGGAATGATGCATTATCATTTTTTAAATAACTCTATTCTATGCTTGCTCTCCATGTTGCTATTTTTGCTCTTCATTATTTTCTTCCTTCTTTAGTCTTCATTTTTTGATTTTATGTAGTTCTTCTTTCTATATCCTCAGTGAGATTTATAGCTCATTAATTTTCAGTTTTTTCTATAAATATTTGAAGCTATAGCTATGCCTTGTGGTGTCGGTTTAGCAGTATCTCGTAGGTTTTCACCAGATTTTTGTTAACATTCAAAGTAATTTTAAAATTTTTATTTATTCATTTGATCCATTCACTAATTAGAAGTGTGTTCCTTAATTTCCAAGCTCTTTAAAAAGAAAAAAAAAACTTTTTATAGATTCCTTTTGGTTATTGATTTCTAACTTATTTTCTCTCTAGTTGGAGTATATGGTTTGTTTATTAATTTCTTGAAACATTTCAAGATTCATTACTCAGTTTGTGATCAGTTTTAAAAAAATGTGACAAGTGAGAGTAACCAGTTTGTTGTCTAGTTTTAGGATATATAATCTCCATGTGACCATTAGATAAAGTGCATTAATGATTTCATTCAGAACTTCTATATCCTTCTCAATATTTTCTCCCTTTGATCCATTAGCTACTTAAAAAGTTGTATTAAAACCTTTCTATATGATGGTGAATTTTTCTACTTATTCAAATTGCCATTCTTTTTACTTTATTGTTTTTATTTCAATAGACATATATAAGGTCAGATGTCTGCTTTCTGGAGAGTTTTTATCACAATGGATATTTTGTCAAAAGCGCTTTCATTGTCTATTGAGATGATCATATGATTTTCATTCTTCTGTTTGCTAATGTGGATTATCATATCAATTTTGCAGATATAGAACCACCTTACTCCCTGAGATAAATTTTGTTTGATCATGGCATATGATCATTTTAATGTAAATTTGGTTTGTTAACATTTTTAACAAACCAATTAAATTAAAAAAATTTAATTTAAATTTGGTTTTGTTAATATTTTTTGAGAATTTTTGCGTCTATGGTTATCAGTGATTTTGTCTGGTAATTTTATTTTTTTGTGATGTCTTTATCCAGTTTTAATGCTGGACTCCTAGAATGAGTTTGGAAACATTCCTTCCTATTCGATTTGGAATAGTTTCAGAATAATAGTTTTAACTCTTCCTTAAATGTTTTGTAGAATTCACCTGTGAAGCTGTCTGGTCTTGGACTTCTGTTTATTGGAAGTATTTTCAAATTATGGGTTCAGTTTCATTACTAGCCATCTGTTTGCTCATATTTTCTATTTTTTCCTGATTCACTTTTGGAAGACTGTATGTTTCTAGAGATGTAATCATTTCTTCTAGGTTGTCTGTTTTATGGATGTGTACTTGTTTGTAGTAATCTCTTGTGATCCTTTGTATTTCTGTGGTGTTGGCGGTAACTTATCTTTAATTTCTAATTTTATTGATTTGGATTCTCTCTTTTTTTCTTAATGAGTCTAACTAAAGGTTTATCAATTTTTCTTTGTTTTCAAGAAACTAGCTCTTAGTTTCATTGATCTTTTCTATACTTTGAAAAATATTCATTTCATTTATTTCTGCTCTGATCTTTTTTATTTCCTTTCTTTTACTGACTTTGGGGTTTATTTGTTCTTTTTCTAGTTCCTTTTTTAAGTCATTATATCCAATTTACTATTTCAATAGTTCACGCATATGAGTCATTTGAATAGTTTTATGAGATTCTCTTACCACAGAAATATACCTTTATTCTATATTCTACATAAAATATAGAATACATTCTAGATTAAATTCAAGCAAGTATCTCCTTTTCTCTACTAAGTTGCTGACTCTAGTTCTTTTAGGTGTGAGGTTAGATTGTTGGAAATTTTTCCTGTTTCCTGAAGTAAGCATGTATCATTATAAACTTCCCCATTATAAGTTCATATGATTTGGACAGATTAGCAAGTGAGTATGACCCAGGCTTTGTTCAAATTACAGCCTCCGTGTTGGGAGTCAGTGTTTGAGACTTGCGTGCACCCTTTGGTGTTGGTTTCTGCCAGTCCTCTGGCTCTCCTGTAAGCAAGCCCCGCTGGTCATCACAGCCACACATGCTGGGGGCTCATCTTCTCAATGCAGGTTCTCTCTACTGGGGAGCCTCAGGTGGAGCTTGGGCCCCTCTCTTCTTGGAAAAAAACCTCTGCAGTTGTGGTTATCCTCTCATTTCTGGGTTGCCACCCTGGAGGGTGGGTCTTGATCCTATGGCATCTCCAATCCCTCTTATAGGTCTTCTTGTGCTTTATTCTTTATATCTTTATTTGTAGAAAATCTTTTCTGCTAGTTTTTATCATTCTCATGAGTGACTGTTCTGTGAATAGTTGTGATTTTGGCATGCCCAGGAAGTGAACTCAGGGTCTTCCTACTCTGCCATATTGGCCGCCTAAACAAGGGCTAAACATCCCCCTAAACATCCCCTCTAAACAAGGGCTTCCCTGGTGGCTCAGATAGTTAAGAATCCGCCTGCAAAGCAGGAGACCTGGGTTTGATCCCTGGGTTGGGAAGATCCCCTGGAGGAGGGCATGGCAATCCACTCCAGTATTCTTGCCTGGAGAATCCCATGGACAGAGGAGCGTGGTGGGCTACAGTCCATGGGGTCACCAAGAGTTGGACATGACTGAGCGACTAACTACAGCACAACACCCCTAAATAAAGTATATATTAATCTGTCATACTGCATACAGTGTGTCATACTGAAATATATTTCATACAGAAATATATTTCTTCAAATTGTGGGCTGGATGTATTTGTGTGCTTTTACTGGTTAAAAATTGAAAGAATGAAAAGTTTATTGTGCTTTTGCTATGTTCTAAGCACTGAGGGATACAAGGATTCTTAAAATAGCTATGATTCTTGTCCTTACAAATTCACTAACTTAAAGGCCAGTCCAGTAAGAAAATCATACCAAACATATAGCCAAACCAGCAAGTAATTGTTCATTTCCTTCTCCCACTTCCACCTGGCTTTTCTGATAAAGCTTCTATATTCTTCTTTCTCTTACATTTGCTCATTTCTATATTTATTCTCCTATTATATATATATATATATATATATATATATATCAGATCAGTCGCTAGGTCATGTCCGACTCTTTGCATATATAACTATGCATTTTCAAAACTTGGGGGAAAATAATATTCTATTTTATACCTGCCATGTATGATCTACTTTACTCCCTTCCCTAAAACAGAGTGAAATCAATTTTCAAGGGGCCCACTGCAATGTTAAAAAAAAAAAAACTTTCAGGACATGGTAGGCCTTTTGGCAGCAGGAGATGGAGTCAAAGTAAGGGAGGCCTTCACCCTAAGAGCTGGGTATATGAGCTGATTGCCAGGCTGATATGCAGAAGGTATGGACTGTACCTTGGTATATCTTTCATATCAATAATCTCAGATATGCAAATGACACCACCCTATAGCAGAAAGCGAAGAGGAACTAAAGAGCCTCTTGATGAAGGTGAAAGAGGAGAGTGAAAAAGCTGGCTTAAAACTCAGCATTCAGAAAACTAAGATCATGTCATCTGGTCCCATCACTTCATGGCAGATAGTGGTGGGTGGGGAAAAAGTGGAAGCAGTGACGGACTTTATTTTCTTGGGCTCCAAAATCACTGCAGATGGTGACTGCAGCCATGAAATTAAAAGACACTTGCTCCTTGGAAGAAAAGCTATTCAAACATAGACAGCGTATTAAAAAGCAGAGACATTACTTTGCCAATGGACAAATAAGGACAAATATGGACAAAAGTCCATCTAGTCAAAGCTATGGTTTTTCCAGTAGTCATGTATGAATGTGAGAGTTAGAACAGAAGACTGAGCACCTAAGAACTGATGCTTACTGTGTCATTGGAGAAGATTCTTGGGAGTCCTTTTGACCACAAGATCGAACCAGTCAATCCTAAAGGAAATCAACCCTGAGTATTCATTGCAGGGACTGAAGCTGAAGCTCCAATACTTTGGCCACCTGATGCGAAGAGCTGACTCATTGGAAAAGAACCTGATGCTGGGAAAGACTGAAAGCAGGAGAAGAAGAGGGTGACAGAGGACGAGCTGTTTGGAAGGCATGACTGACTCAATGGACATGAATTTGAACAAGCTCCGGGAGATAGTGAAGGACAGGGAAGCCTGGCGTGCTGCAGTCCATGGGGTCACAAAGAGTCAGATATGACTGAGCAACTGAACAAAAATATCTCGCATAGCTGGTGTCCTAGGTTTAGATTATCTGTCATGATTGGTAGATGCTCCTGCTATTGCAGCTGCTGAGTATTCTGAGTATCATCCCTGATGGATCGTGTGAATCTGAGGTCTTTTTTTAGTGCCACCTTATATCACACCATCTCTCCTCAAAGCCCCAGATCAGCAGGAGGGAACACACCGTGCACTCTCTTGTTCACACGTAGAGCCCATAAGATGTGTCCACATTGGAGTTGATCATAGCATCTTTTCTCCCTTTTTGGTAAAGAACAGAATTCATCTAAAGGCCTAAAACAGGTTATGCTTGACAACTGTCTAGCTCCCTGCAGGAAACAGGGCAGAGAGCATTATTTATGAGCATACCCTATGTAAAAGCAGCTTACTTTCAGGCTCCCAGATCTGATTTAGATTTAGCATCAGTCTGGTCCTCTGTGTTTTAACTCCCTGCTTGGGACTGACCTCTGTTTTCCTGGGCTACACATCTGCAGGGCCCTTTTGCTTTACTTCTCTGTTATTCTGCTTCTTCAAAGCGACAATTCCTTAGCTGTTGCTCCTGGTCTTTGAGAGCCAAAAAGAATGCTATCCACATCCCTCTGTTCTGAGCTTCTGGACTTTGTTTTTCAAAACAAGATGTTTGCCTTACTTACCAACTTTGTTTTAATTTTTGTGCTTTCATTCAAGCTACCCTTTCCTCCATTTTCTCCAGATTTAAATGCTGTGATTTATTTATGTTTGTTTATGTGCTGAGGGTTGAAGTGAAAAGGTCTGATTTATGAGTCTGACCAGTTTAGAATTCAAGTGGATAGAATATTTTTTATGGGAATGTTAATCTCTCAACTTCTAGTCCAGTCTTCTGTGTACTGTGTCAGTGAGGTAATGCTTCATTTATATAAACTTCTCAAAGTTTCTTTTTTCATTTTAATTTTGTACTGGGGTATAGTTGATGAACAATGCTGTGTTAGTTTCAGGTGTACAGCAAAGTGGTTCAGTTATACATATACATGTATCTCTTCTTTTTCAAATTGTTTTCCACTTTAGGTTATTACAAAATATTGGGCAGAGCTCCCTGTGCTATACAGTAGATCTTTGTTGGTTATCCATTTTTAATATAGCAGTCTGTACATGAGGAACAAAGGATGCAGTTTAAAAAAATTCCTTTCTAGAAGGCAGTGCTTGGAAAAATCAAGCTTGCAGTCCTTTGATTTATATTCGTTGAGGTTTTAAAATTGTTATGAGGTACATTTAAGTTGCTTGTATGATTAAGAAATCAAATTCAGGTATAAAAAGCAGCAATTTGTTCATATTTAGATATTTAACAGGTGTTCATGTCTCATAGCTGGATATATACTGCACTGCTATGATTTTTTTTTAATTCTCAAAGTTAGTTCAGGAATGCTTTATCCTTTTTTTCCCCTTTTGAGGTATTAAAAACTAATTTGTGGAAGAGTAAACAGTTTGGAAAGATGTAAAGAATAGTGTATGAAAAACATTTAGAATATGTCAGTGCAGGTCACGGGGAGGGAAATGGAATTCACTGTCAGTACACAGTACCTGTGAAAGTGACAGAACTTCAGAGCTGAGTTGTAACTTCCAGTGATGTCTTCTTACATAATCCTGTACCTAACCAGTGCTTCCTAACTGCACCATTTTGGCTATGTAGCTACTGACTAAATATCAGATTGGCTAGATTTCTGCTCTTTTTCAACTAATGTTTTTTGGAGTACAGTTGCTTTAAATGTTGTGTTAGTTTCTGCTGTAAAGCAAAGTGAATCAGCTATACGTATATGTATACGTTTATCCCCTCTTTGGATTTTCTTTCCTTTTAGGTTGGACTTCTCAAGTGGTGCTAGTGCTAAAGAACCTGCTTGCCAATGCTGGATATGTTCACCACAGAGCATTGAGTAGTGCTCCCTGTGCTACACAGTAGGTTCTCATTAGTTATCTATTTTATACATAGTAGTAATATATATGTCAGTCCCAATCTCTCAATTCATCCCACCATTCCCCTTATCTCCCTTAGTATTCATATATTTGTTGTTTACTTTTGTGTGGACCTTTTGTCTTAGGATATATTTTTGGTGTTCTCCCCTGTGTTGAGAGCTTTCCAGGTGGTGCTAGTGGTAAAGAATCCACCTGCCAGTGCAGGAGATGGAAGAGATGTAGGTTCAATCGTTGGGTAGGGAAGATCCCCTGGAGGAGGGCATGACAACCCACTCCAGACTTCTTGCCTGGAGAACCCCATGGATTCTCCTGGGAGAGAATCCCAGGAGAGGAGCTTGGCAGGCTACAGTCCATAGGATCTGACAGGCAGTCTGTCTGCAAAGAATCAGATATGACTAAAATGACTTAGCATGCACGCACATCTGTGTTGAGTCCAAATCTACCTTTTTGGAACTAATCTACTAATTCACTAATTTGCTTTCTTCTGGTTTATTCTAACTTTCTTTCTTCAATAAATACAAAATTTATTGACCATCAACCATCTATCAGGTTGTATGTCCAGATGTATGGATACAAAAATGAAAGCAACACATTCTCTTTTCTGGAAAAACCTCACAGTATAGGTGGAGAGGCATATATATATATATATAAGCAAATAATTAGAGGAAGAAGTGTTAATAGATATACTCACAATAGCATTATGTGAGTAGAGTTCTTTAAGCTGTTCATCATATGATGTGGTTTCCAGGCCTTTTATCATCATAATAGAAGACTCTTCAAGTAAAGGTTGAAGCGATCTTACAAATTGCCTTCTTATGAGAGGCGACTGTTCTGAAGCATTCAGTTATAGTAAGTAGGGCAATAATTAGGACTCAGCTACAAAGTGATTTTTAGATAGAAATAAGTATTATAGTAAAGAAGCAGTCAATCCTGGATTATCAGATCAGAGAGGTATTTGGAGGCATGAATGTAATTTATAAATAGTAATGTGATTCTTTGGTTCTCAGAAATAAACTATTAATGATGTCTGTCTATTCAGCAGAAGAAATCTCCAAATTTTAACTTTTGTTAGTAGTAATTAATGCATCACCAATACTCATAGTTCTAGAATTTTCAAAATGCTTCCAGCTACATTGATTCCTTGCAATTATAATTACTTCTCCTTCTTCTTCGGTCTATGATTTCTAGTTCAGAAGTGTGCAGGGATTTATATTGTCTATTTTGTTAAATAGATCTGGAATGATTGTATATTTCTTTCATTTTAAGTAGGTGGAGGTTACTTAGTATTTGGAACCTGAATTCGGTGTGACTTTTAGAATGTTACTTGATTTATGGTTTGGAGTGTCTTATAAACAAAAGGAAAAGAGAAAAGACTTCCAAATTGTGCACATATACATGCTAAGTCACTTTAGTCGTGTCCGACTCTTTACGACCCCATGGACTGTCGCCTATCAGGCCCCTCTGTCCATGGGATTCTCCAGGCAAGAATACTGGAGTGGATCTCTAGGCCCTTCTCCAGATGTGGGATCGAACCTGCATCTCATTATGCCTCCTGCATTGCAGGTGTGCTCCTTACTATTAGAGCCACCTGAAGGGTTTTGCTTTGTACAATGTTCTTAACTGGGGCTTTTGGGGAAATACTTAGAATTTTAAGTAAATCATGTGTGCTGTGCTAAGCCACTTTAGTCATGTCTGATTCTTTGCGACCCCATGGACTGTAGCCCACCAGGCTTCTCTGTCCATGGGATTCTCCAGGCAAGAATACTGGAGTTGGTTGCCATTTCCTACTCCAGGCAAGTCTTGTGTATCTGTGCATAATATGTTCATTCTTCTCAGAATGTCATCTGGAGAGTTTATCGAACACTGGTTTGAGGTTGTGTACCTGGAAACATTTGTAAATCCTAAGAGTAGATTCTATCTGCTAGAAATTCATGCCACCATATCAAATAATGATGTTCCCAAAGTCATGAACATGCTTTATGCTTTATGTCTTTTATTATGTCCTGTCATCCTTGCCATAAATAGCATTTATATTACTTTAAAAATGGATTTTCCTAGCAGGAATTAAGTATTAAAGGTCATGTTTGTGCATCACTTCATTGTTTCAAAATGCATTCAAATGTGATTCATTATTTAATCCTTAAAATGTATGAAAAAATACCCTTCCCATTTTACAGAAGAAATAATAGAGATTCAAATATACAAAGCTCTGAACTCATAGATTGTGGATTCTTCATCTAATCAGAGATAAATACTCCTTTGCACATCAAATATTTTTCAAAATTTTCCTTTGATTAGTTTCTGTGTTCTTTATTTCTATAGGGAGCATTTATGCCTGAGACTTGCTCTGTACAAGGGGAAATCATTTGGACAAGAACTAGGAAGTTAAGGAAATCACGTGGCCTCTTGAGGCCTTGGTTTTCTCACATGCAAAATGAGGTAATCAACCAAACCATGCTGAGATACCTTTCAGCTCCTACATTCCATGTGTCTTTGTCAAAGTTTGGTCCAAAGCTTCTTCTCTGGAGAACTGGCCCATTTATTATACCTGCATGCCAGATGAGCTGGCCTGTTGCCTACTGACTACAGTTATAACCCCCGGTCTCAGTGTCCAGGCTGTGCCTTGATGATCCTTAAAGGCTTTCTTCCTGCTGTGAAGACCCCATCTTAATTAATCTTACAAAAGCAGTTTGCAATGGCTGGCTTTCCTTCATCTTCTCTCTGCCTAATTCTTAGCTAGAAGAATTATTTTAATCCTCGCTTTAGTGCTGTTAAGCTGGTCATATTCTAATGTTTCCGTTGTCTTGTATTATCAGGTACAATAGGTAAATCATTGTTGAGAGTGTGGTTCTTGGGTGACATTAAGCTTCAGAACAAAAGAAATTCTGCTTACAAATTCCGGAATTAACTTGATTAAAGTTCCAGATCCTGAAAAGGCTTCAGTCTGAGGATTACTATTGCCAGACTTGTAAGCTGCATGTCCTGGTGAAAGAATGATTGAGTTGGGGAGTCATGGTCTATGCTTGTCATTGGACAAGTCACTCATTTGAGTCACTCTTCATTTATCAATACATTGAACCAAATGATCTCCAAAATGTCATATCAGTGGGAAACTGCCTGCTTTCCATCATTTAATTAATAAGCTATTTCTTCCTTTTCTTATATTTTGTAGCAGGATGAATCACTCTGATGTTTTCACTTGAGAGCTATCAATAAGACCTCGAGTTTTCTCTGATAATTACATGATATCAGTTTCACAATGTATTCTTCCCAACCTGACCTCCTTGCATAGATTTACCCTTAACTGGTTTGATTTTCTCTTTTTTTTGAGATTTGTTGGATGTAAACCATTTTTTAAAGTCTTTATTGAATATGTTGGGCTTCCCTCGTGGCTCAGATGGTAAAAGCATCTGCCTACAATGCAGGAGACCTGGGTTCAATCTCTGGGTCGGGAAGATCCCTTGGAGAAGGAAATGGCAACCCACTTCAGTACTCTTGCCTGGAAAATTCCATAGACAGAGGAGCCTGGTAGGCTATAGTCCATGGGGTTGCAAAGAGTTGGACACGACTGAGCAACTTCACTTCTTCCTCTTATTATTAAATATGTTACTTCTGTTTTATGTTTTTTTGGTTTTCTGGCTGTGAAGCATGTTGGATCTTATCTCCCCAACCAGGAATCAAACCCGTACCCCCTACATTGGAAGGCAAAGTCTTAACCACTGGACCACCAGGGAAGTCCCTTTAATTTCTCTATTTAGTTTAATTTTAAAATTAGTTGCACAAATGGAAATTGAATCCACTGTTCAAGTCCAAAACACAGTAGGTCAATATCAGCTCATTTTCCTTAAGACCAGGATGCAGGCTGATGGTTTTATTTGACTCAGGAGAGAGTACTTTCTTGGTGTGGACTCTTCAAGGATTATGTACCACTTGATGTAGTACGTACTCCAGAGCTGAAACTGCAGCCTGGAGTTTTACTATGATGGGATCATCTGCTATTGAAATAAGATTTTGCTATTCCATTTGTAGCCTGATAAATGCTGGATTATGAATCAGAATAATAAGCACAGAGGTGTTGTACTAGGTCCCAGAGCTTCCCATTGTCTAATGTTACATCTTTCTTTTTAAAACTATTCTCAAAGGAAAACAAAATTTGAATGTGCGTCTGTGTACTCACAGTTTCTGGAAACAGCAGCCCCTATCCATTTTCTTTTTAAATAAAGGCTTTCTGTAAACTGTTCACATAACCAGTTATTTGGCTTGCAATGGCCTTCCCATGAAAATGCCTGTGTTAATGTCAAGTCAGGGAATAGCAAAGCTTTGCTGGAGTCCCAGTGTCTCACAGATATACTATAAATTTAATTTCATGGCAAAGTGAAGTCTATTACAGAAAATCAGAAAGAACTACCTTCTCAGCAAGGACATCTCTCTCTTTTTTTATTGAGTCCTTTTTGTGTAGCTTTTCCAAGCTTTGTCTGCACCTGCCAATGAAAAGGGGCTCTTTGTTTGAGGACAATACTGACAAATTAACCAGCAAACATATTTCCAGTGGTGAGGGGGAGGCTGCAGGTTCAGGAGTGGGCCATAGCTGCTACCTGTTTTACTGTGTCTGGAACTGAAGATTTCAGTCTTGTTAACAATTTTTATTCTACTAAATCTGAATAGCCTTGCTTCTCTTGTTGTCTCATATATTTGTTGGTGAAGCCAGGACATTTTTTAGAATTTTCTACCAAAGTATAAGCCACGGAAGGCACGTGGTGATGTGGATGTTAGAACCACACTGTTTTGTAGTACTCCAAAATAGTCACAAAGACAGTAAAAAAAACTTCAGAGCCTTACCTGCTGCTGCTGCTAAGTCACTTCAGTTGTGTCCGACTCTGTGTGGCCCCATAGACGGCAGCCCACCAGACTTCCCCACCCCTGGGATTCTCCAGGCAAGAACACTGGAGTGGGTTGCCATTTCCTCCTCCAATGCATGAAAGTGAAAAGTGAAAGTGAAGTCGCTCAGTCATGCCCGACTCTTCGCGAACCCATGGACTGCAGCCTACCAGGCTCCTCTGTCCATGGATTTTCCAGGCAAGAGTACTGGAGTGGGGTGCCATTGCTGTCTCTGAGAGCCTTACCTAGTGTTTATTAATTGATGTTTATTGATTTGTTGTTATGTGATATAACACATTAATTAAAGATCTCCTGGGTACTGTGAAGAACAGCTAGTGGGAAATCACTGGGTAACACAGGGAGCTTGGCCTGGTGCTCTGTGATACCCTAGAAGGGTGGGATGAGGGGGATAAGGTGGGAGGCTCGAGAGTTGGGGATGTATGTTATATAGCTGATTCACTTCGCTGTACACCTGAAACACAACATAGTCAAGCAATTATCCTCCAATTAAAAATGTAAAATACATATCACAACATTCACATATAATGTAAATGTGATGAACTGAAGCTATCATTATTAAAACCTCTGGACCTGGGGGTTTTGAGAGATTTTCTTTTGAAAATTACCATGAAATAGTACTAAGTTTCTCTAGTATTTGTAGAAGTGAGCTAGACAGTACATTGAATATGAAAAGAAAGAACCACCACCACCACCGCCACAGTTTTCCTGTGACAACGTGACTAATTAGGAGTTTAACTAGATGTTACTTCACTGAAGTCTGGTCGTTCAGTTTAAATTCAGATCAATTCCTCGTGAATTCTTAATCAGTTTTCTGTGAATGTCTATAATGCTGTTGGCACTCTTTTAAGTTTTTTGAAATACAAAAGGAATAAATATGGTCCCTGTTCTTAAGGAACTAAAGACATATTCAGTGATCTCTATTGGTGTTTTTTAAAACAGTGGATTTTTTCCAGGAGTTTTACAGTTTCAGGTCTTTGTTTAAGTATTTAATCCATTTTGAGTTGATTTTTGAGTATGGTGAAAAATAAAGTTTCAATTTTATCCTCTCGCATATGGATATTCAGTTGTAGCAAAATTGTTTTGTCACTTTTTATATGTTAAGAGATGGAAATAAAATAATTTTACAATAATGTTTTATTTTATTAAATTTTGCTAAAATATTTGTTTAGTTGCTAAGTCATGTCTGGTTCTTTGTGACTTCATTGACTGCAGCATGATAGGCTTCCCTGTCCTTTGCTATTCCCTGGAGTTTGCTCAGACTGATGTCCATTGAGTTGGTGATGTCATCCAACTATCTCATCTTCTGTCATCCACTTCTCCTCCTGCCCTCAGTCTTTCCCAACATCAGCATCTTTTCCAATGAGTCAGTTCATCACATCAGGTGGCCAAAGTATTGGGGCTTCAGCTTCAGCGTCAGTCCTCCCAATGAATAATCAGGTTTGATTTCCTTTAGGATTAACTGGTTTGATCTCCTTGCTATCCAAGGAAATCTCAAGAGTCTTCTACAATTGAATCAGTTCTAATGAGGTGGATGAAACTGGAGCCTATTATACAGAGTGAAGTAAGCCAGAAAGAAAAACACCAATACAGTATACTAACGCATATATATGGAATTTAGAAAGATGGTAACAATAACCCTGTATACGAGACAGCAAAAGAGACACTGATATATAGAACAGTCTTATGGACTCTGTGGGAGAGGGAGAGGGTGGGAAGATTTGGGAGAATGAGATTGAAACATGTATAATATCACGTATGAAATGAGTCGCCAGTCCAGGTTCGATGCACGATACTGGATGCTTGGGGCTGGTGCACTGGGACGACCCAGAGGGATGGTATGGGGAGGGAGGAGGGAGGAGGGTTCAGGATGGGGAACACATGTATACCTGTGGTGGATACATTTCAATATTTGGCAAAACCAATACAATATTGTAAAGTTTAAAAATAAAATAAAATTTAAAAAAAAAGAAAAAAAAGAGAGAGAAAAGAAAAAGAGTCTTCTCCAGCGCTACAGTTTGAAAGCATCAATTCTTTAGTGTTAGCCTTCCTTATGGTCCAACTCTCAGATCCATACATACTAAAATATGCATAATATAAAATTAGTATTTTACCATTTTAAGTGTATATTTTAGTGGCATGTAAAATTAGGTACATTTACATTTGGGGGCAACCATAACCACCATTCATCTCCAGAACTTCATTAGCTTCCTAAACTAAAGTTCTGTTTCCATTAACCTGTTCACTTTTAAAGAAAAGCATATATGAAATTTTATATTCTGTTTCAGTATTTTCCAAGCAACCATTTGATAGAATGAGTCTTCTAATAAAAAATAGAAGAGAATAAATTCATTCTTGACATGTTATTACCTTTTGGGTCATCTGATAAATCAAACTTAATTCTCAAAGGTGGCATCATTGGGAACATAAACTAATCAGTTAAACCAACTAGCCACAAACTTAAAAATTCCCATGCCAAATAGTGAATGTTGAATATCAGAATATCAAAACTAAAATATTTAGTTTTAGAAGGCTTGAGAAATTGAGAAAGTGAGGCCTAGACAGCTGAAGTGACTGCTCCATATTTGAGAGTTATCTGAGCAGTGACTGAGTCTCATGTCTAGAAGTAGAATGAAGAGCAGAAAAAAAAAAAAGCTAGGTATGAATTACAAATGACTGTACTGGGTACAGAACCTAGGTGATTAAAAGTGTTAAGAAGGGCTCTTACCAAGTAGCTTACTTGTCAGTGGAGCCTGAACCATCTGTGATTTCCTACATCCTTGTACACAGATATAGTGAGAGACTTGAGAAGCCATTATCCTGGGTGAAATGTGTATATTCACCGTGCATTAGGAGTAAACCTATGGAACACCCAGTTACCCATAATCTGCCCTCATAAACCTTCCAGTTGACCAGAGGTGTATTCTTGAGCATTATGTCCTGGCTATAGTATCACAACAAGCTGACACAGCTAGCAAGTATTTCTTTTCTTTTTTTTTTTTTTTTTGCAAGTATTTCTAACTGTAGAACTTTGGAGCTTAGAGGGACTTCAATCAGTCAGGTTTGGGGATACTAATAAATGGTCTCTGAAAAAATGGGCCAAAATTATAAAATAAAGTTAATTCTTTTTAGTTACTGGGTATCTCAATGTCTTTATTTTCAATATGTACTTGAACTTTTACAAAAGGTTATGACAAGAAGCATTTCCTAAATTTACATGGCCTTGAAGTCAACTTTCTTTTGGATCCTTTTTATGGACTAACCTTCCAAGAAACACTTTAGGAAACCCTAATCTATTCCAGTGGGCTTTCCAGGTGGCTCAGTGGTAAAGAACCTGCCTGCCAACATAGGAGACATGGGTTTGATCCCTGGATTGGGAAGGTCCCCTGGAGAAGGAAATGGCAACCCACTCCAGTACTCTTGCCTGGGAAATTCCATGGACAGAGGAGCCTGGTGGGCCACAGTCCATGGGGTTGCAGACTCGGACATGACTTCACTGCTAAACAACAACAATGACAATGTATTCCAATAGCTACATCCTACCAGGAGCCATGATAATCTTATTCATCACACTGTCATTTTTATGTCTATAATCACCTTGTTGTTGTTGTTCAGTTGCTAAGTCATGTCTGACTCTTTGAAGCTCCATAGATTATAACACGCCAGACTTCCCTGTCCTTCACCATCTCCCAGAGTTTGCTCAAACTCATGTCCATTGTCGGTGGTGCTATCCAACCATCTCATCCTCTGTCACTCCCTTCTCTCCTGCCCTCAATCTTTCCCAGTATCACCTTCAGTTCAGTCCCTCAGTCCTGTCCAACTCTTTGTGACCCCATGAATTGCAGAATGCCAGGCCTCCCTGTCCATCACCAACTCCTGGAGTTCACTGAGACTCATGTCCATCGAGTCAGTGATGCCATCCAGCCATCTCATCCTCTGTCGTCCCCTTCTCCTCCTGCCCTCAATCCCTCCCAGCATCAGAGTCTTTTCCAATGAGTCAACTCTTCACATGAGGTGGCCAAAGTACTGGAGTTTCAGCTTTAGCATCATTCCTTCCAAAGAAATCCCAGGGCTGATCTCCTTCAGAATGGACTGGTTGGATCTCCTTGCAGTCCAAGGGACTCTCAAGAGTCTTCTCCAACCCCACAGTTCAAAAGCATCACTTCTTCAGCGCTCAGCCTTCTTCTCAGTCCAACTTTCACAGCCATACATGACCACAGGAAAAACCATAGCCTTGACTAGACAGACCATTGTTGGCAAAGTAATGTCTCTGCTTTTCAATATGCTATCTAGGTTGGTCATAACTTTCCTTCCAAGGAGTAAGCGTCTTTTAATTTCATGGCTGCAGTCACCATCTGCAGTGATTTTGGAGCCCCCAAAATAAAGTCTGACACGGTTTCCACTGTTTCCCCATCTATTTCCCATGAAGTGATGGGACCGGATGCCATGATCTTTGTTTTCTGAATGTTGAGTTTTAAGCCAACTTTTTCACTCTCCACTTTCACTTTCATCAAGAGGCTTTTGAGTTCCTCTTCACTTTCTGCCATAAGGGTGGTGTCATCTGCATATCTGAGGTTATTGATATTTCTCCCAGCAATCTTGATTCCAGCTTGTGTTTCTTCCAGTCCAGCGTTTCTCATGATGTACTCTGCATATAAGTTAAATAAGCAGGGTGACAATATACAGCCTTGACGTACTCCTTTTCCTATTTGGAACAAGTCTGTTGTTCCATGTCCAGTTCTAACTGTTGCTTCCTGACCTGCATACAGATTTCTCAAGAGGCAGATCAGGTGGTCTGGTATTCCCATCTCTTTCAGAATTTTCCACAGTTTATTGTGATCCACACAGTCAAAGGCTTTGGCATAGTCAATAAAGCAGAAATAGATGTCTTTCTGGAACTCTCTTGCTTTTTCCATGTATCACCTTAAATACATATAATTAAAATTGGTAGGAATCATTGTTTATCTTGATACAAAAAATAAATATATTAATAGCGAGCAAAATGTCCTTATTTATTAGAATTTGACAGTTTAAAACTCTGGCCTAAGTGCATAGCTTGGTTCATTAGTAGGTAAGTTGCTTTTGGCTGCTTAGTGTAACAAGATATCCAAATTTCAAGGGACTTACGCAATAAGAATGAATTACTTTCTATATAGTAGAGCGAGCTGTGGAGCAGCTCAGAGGCTCATGGAAATGAGTTAGGATTCAGGCTTTTGCCACTCTTCAGGTCCACTGTCTTTGGTGTGACAGTGAAGTTATGACTCATGGTGATCAAGGTGGCTGCAGCAGCCCCAGAAATCATCACATCCTCCCAACCATGCTAAATATAGAGTTAAGCACCTCTCAGGAACTTTGTGCTCTATCCTTCATCCCCCTTCACTCAGTAGGTTTCCTTGCAGGCCCTCTAAGCCAGAATGGGTCACAGATTCAGGCTCTAACTGTAAGGGAGGCTGAGAAAGTGAGAATCTGGGCTTTCTGTCTCCATCCTAGGTGAAATCTCTGCCAGAATAAAAGCAGGTGAGGGCAATTGTGTCCCGCATGTGCTTTCAATATTTAACTACTATTGTGCTGTGGCTATGAGCTGATTTTCTATTGCCTAAAACTTTGTTCAGTAATTTAAAATGAAATTCAATGCTGAAATACTTTCGAGCAACTCTATGAATACAGATTTATTGCAGAAAATGCAAGTATTATAAAAGGAAAGATTCTCTTGATATGTTTGAATCCTTTAATCATTGTTAAGAGATTTTTTTTTCCTTTCTCACCAGTTTGTTTTAGATTAAAGGCTTTCTAGCAGGATTATGGACCCTAATTTCAAAGAAAGCTATTGTTTATAGGGAAAATGTGAGGATCCATTAAGTGCTGGCTTTCTAGAAGCTCTTTCTTCCCTTGTGCTTTTCCAGTTCCTCTTCCTCCTGTCCCTTGCATTTTATATTCCTAGCTAGGCTCCTGGGTTCTATTCTACTCATGATAGTTCAGAAGGCTGTTGCTTTCTTGTCTTCTCCCAAATTGTGGAGATAAATAGAGGTGAGGGAATAGATCATATGCAAATCATGTGAAATATTTTTGTTATTAATGTTTGTTTGCTTCTCTTTAGCCTGGCTTGAAATTTATAGATGTAGAATTTGGGCATTGCAGGATAGAATCCAGCTTCCTGGTCTCCTCCATCTTCAATTTCATATACTTTCCTTCATACCTCTCCACAGTTAAGCCAGAGTAGAAGATTCAGTGTAGCAAGGGGCCGAGGTTAAGTGTGATCTGAGGGTGATCAGGTTCATCTATGAATCTGAGAAGAGGTACAGATCAGGGCCTTCCCTGGTTGTCAGACAGTGTTTGGAAAAACAGGGAGTGATCACCTATGACAAAGCTGCAGAAGGGTTGAGAAGGATTACGACTGAAAATTGGCCATTTGATTCAGCATCAGAGAGGTGACCTCAATAGGAACTATTTTTGGTGGAATGGTAGACAAGAGTATGTGAGTCATTCATTCAAGAGAAATGTGAAGGTTGATAGTAGAGCCAGTGATTAAGAATGACATTTTGCATTTTGAGGGCATTTATTGTGAAGAGGAGCAGAGACATGGTTTGACAGCTGGGAAGTCAACAGTGAGGTTTCTTGTTGTTTATTTCTTAAGAACTGGGGATGTTCATCATGTGAAATCTAGAGTGGAGATGAAAAAATGTGGTAAGATTCAAAAGTCATTGGAATATGCCTTCAGTAAGATTTGGTGACCTCTTTGAATGTGGAAGACCATGAAGTAATTGGAGAACATGCCAGTATTCCTAGTTTGAGAAATGTGTGAATGGTACCAACTTAAACTTAGTAATTTGAAGAAGAGTTTTCCTTATTTGTCCTGAACTTTCATTTTTTGACAGAAATTTCTAATGACAGGTTTTAACAGGAGTTAAAGATGGTAATAATAACAGGCACGGTAGTGACAGTAATTAACATTTATTGAGTAATTTCAGTGTAGCTTAGATCCATTACCCAACCATATGTTATATACTATTAACTTTATTTTAGAGATGAGGAGACTGAAAACAGAAAGGTGGAGCAACTTGCCAAAGGTGTCAGAACTTGTTAATGTCAAATCCAGGGGTAGTAATAAGAAAGTCTAGTTTATACAAGACATTCTATTAACTCAAGTAAAAGTTAAAGGTGGATAGATTTTTACTGGCTATAGAATCAAACATGGAACTTAAGTCTTAGCAGTAAGTCTAGTTTTCTTACATCACTTTTACGTCTTCATCAGACAAATGGTAATGCCTCATCAACTGGAACTGGTATCATCCAAGTTCATTCTATTTCTGGCTCTAGTTTCCTTGTTTTCGTTCAGCTCTTACTGGGCTTAACTAGAGATTCATGCAATGACTTCAAGTCTGGGTGGTCTTACTGATATTTTCCTCTGCCTTGCTACTGAGTATCTTCATTTTTAGCTAGAAGAGAAAGCTAAAGTATTAACTTAAGCCTGCATTTTAAAGTACATGTAAATGCAAGTGCACATTTGTGCACATGCACACACACACACACACACACACACACTCCACACCCTTGGCACCTATTATAAACCACTACAAAAATATCTGCTAGGATACTTAGACATCTAGTTATTTCCAAGTTCTCTAATATTTAGGTTTTCCAGGTTCCCATTCCTCATGGGCTCCCAATTCTCTCATCTAATCTTCCAGAGAAGAGGTGAACCCAGACACTTTGTGGGTATTTTTAATACATGTTTCCCACACCTGCACGTATCCCTCAGTTCTTTTGCTGTTTTCAAGGACTTCACACACATGTCTTTTGGAGAATTATACTTCTGAAGCATGTTTTACATGAGAATTCCTTCTTTACCTGGGTCTCTTCACCTTACAAATGTGAGCACCAAGCATTTGTGCAAGAACTAACAATCGTGGTTAAGGACACTGCTGTTGATTTTAATTTTAACTCCACCACTTCTTGTCTGTGTGACCTTGGCCAAGTTATTAAACATTTCCTGAGCAGAGTCACATAATTATACTATTTTCCTACACCAGCTGAAATCTCTTTAATTAAAGTTTAAGAATAATATGGTATATTTTATCAGTGTATTATCTTCCCCAATTATTTTTAATGTGTTAATAATATATAAATATACTGTAAACAGATGTGAAGTATTCTATTCCTGTCCAGCTGACATTTTTAAGTGATAAGTCTTCAATATGACATCTGCACTGGCAGGATTGTTTGAAGGGGAATAACAAACAGATCTCAGTGCGAATCTAGTAGAACTTGTATTTTCTCCTACATATATTTTGTGTTTTCTTAAAGCTAACTCTCAAAATTAATTATGACCTTACTGGACATTCAGACTTTCAACTACATGTAAATATTTGAAAAGGGAAGAAAAGGAGAAGAAAAGAACACATCAGGCAGTCATATTTGATATATCAGGGCTCCTATTTGATTTTAGAAGGAAGCAATTATATGGAAAGCAAAGAAGAAAAAAGGTGTCAGGAAATGCTAAAAGACATTGGGGTTCCCGTGTGTAGATACTCATACTTGTTCATAATTATCTCATGTATGTGGAAAAAAACTCCTGCTCCTGCTGCCTCATCTAAGTCCTGAGATACATTTTCTTTTTGTGATTTTGTTCCCTTCAAGATACTCTTGCTGTTCATTTTGACAAGATTCCATTTATTTAAAAAAGTTGAGCCCCTGGGGAAGGGAGGTAAGGAGAAAAACAGAGTATGGTTTGCTCTTCATGTGTTACCTACTGCTAAGACTGTCTTGGTGCACAGAAAAGAATGACCTTCTCCTTGTCCAATTCAGTAGAAAGAAAGCCACTTGCTAAAGTGATGTCAAATCTTCATAGAACAATGGTCACAGAACCCTTTTAGTTTCAATTTTGATCTGACTGCAAGCATCCAATACTCTTAATCATGCCTCCTTTTCAAAGTTCCTCCTCAGTTATTTCTAGGCCACACGGTCTGCTTTTTGGCCTCTTCTTCTTCACTTCACTGTGAATTTCAACTTTTCCCCAAAGGTCCATGTACCCTAGGCCCCTATCCATTTTATTCTTCACAGTCTCTCTGGTGACCTTGTTCAGCCTCCACTAAGGTAGGCTATGTGTCCAGCCCAAGTCTCTTTGTGCAGCCAAGATTTCTTTATCTATATATCTCATTAGTATTCAAAACTTAACATTCATTATTTTGCTCCAGAAACCTTCTTTCTAGGAGCTTTCATTTTGTAAATATGTTCCAACAACCACCCTATCACCCAAGAAGTCATTTTTGACTCTTCCTTCTTCTCCATACCTAATCTGTCATGATGTGCTTTACATCTATCTTCTTGGGATCTATCTCCATCACCCTTCCTCCTTCTTCCATACCAACTTTCACTACCTTAGCTGTGGCCCTAATCATTAATTTCTTGCTCAGTCATTCCAATACTGTCCTTTGATCCTTTCCTTATATTACCAAAGGTGTAATCTTACCAGGGCTTTCCAGGTGGCTCAATGATAAAGAATCTGCCTGCCAATTTAGGAGACATGGGTTCAATCCCTGGGTTAGAAGATCCCCTGGTGGAGGAAATGGCAACCCACTACAGTATTCTTGCCTGGAGAATCCCATGGAGAGAGGAACCTGGCAGATTATCCATGGGGTCACAAAGAGTTGGACACGACTGAGCAACTGAGCACACAGACTTTCTAACATGCAAAACAGGATCATGTTACTCTCTGCTTAAATCCTTCATTTGTTTCCTAGACCATTCAAAAAAAAAAAAAAAATTAAGACATTTTGGCTTAGCACAGTAGATAGTGAATGATGTGTCTTTTGTCCACACTCTCGTCTCATTTCCTTCCACCTACCCTTACCTTCTCTTTACTCCAGCCATACCTATTTATAGGTTGTTTCTTGAATGTCTCATGCCACATTCTCTTCTAGAAATGCTTACGCTCATCCTTCTTTACCTAAGACAAAGTCGTATTTAAAATTTCAGCTTATACCTTCTCCTCTTGAAAGCTCCTAATGATTAAGAGAGTTGCTTCAGATTGGATAGTAAATCTAGCAAAGAATGTAAGCTTGGAAGCAGGTTTCTGATAATTCAGTGAACATATACTGAGCACCTATGATGAAGGCATTCCATTTTGAAACTTCATCAGTAAATGTACCCTGACTTGAGAACGAAGTCCAGTGCTATTTCAGGCAATCATCCTAATACTTATTACACATTTAACAACATTTTTAATGGATTCTTGGATGTCATGTAGTTCTGAATCACAATTTGGGCATGAAACGTCTTCTGGTTTAGATATGACCTCTTTAAAAGCACCAATTTTGTTGCACATGATTTAAATGCAAGCTTGCATTAATTGATTAATTGGACAATACTTCAACTTGTTATTTGAATGCTTCAATGAAGTAAACATTATATGTCATGTTCTGTGATAAATCTTAGGAGTATATGGATATGAATACTCTCATTTGTCTGTCTTCAAGTAGCTCACAACTTAGCGAAACATTCATGTTAATAAAAATATTGTGAAGTTACATAGTCATCTCAGTAATAAAGGGTTAGCAAAGTACTAAGGAATCCCAAAGATGGAAGTCACTAATGTTGCTTTGGGAAAACTCTAAGTTGCCTTCCCATATTTTTGAGCTTGATCTGAAGGATTAATAGAAGTAGTCTTCTTTAAAATATGGGCAATCCAAGCATTGGAAACAGTAAGTGCCATTTGCAGATAAAGCATTTTAGAAAGAGAGGAGGGAGCAGGTGCACAGGTCTAGAGGCAAGAGAATGTCTGGGTGTTGCAGGAAGAGAAACGAGCCCAGGGAACTGGGAGGTGTTGGGGAGACTGGTGAAAAAGGTGGCAGTTTGTGGCTCTTCTCTAAGAGAGATGGGGAGCTGGTGGAAGGTTCTGAACTGAGGAAAGATTTGATAAGAGTCACATATCAAGAGGATTGCTTTTCCACTACTTGGCTTCCCAGGTGGTGGAGTGGCAAAGAATCTGCCTATCGACACAGGAGATGCAAGAGATGTGGGTTTGCTCCCTGGGCCAGGAAAATCCCCTGGAGTAGGAAATGGCAACCCACTGTAGTATTCTTGCCTGGAAAATTCCACGGACAGAGGAGCCTGGAGGGCTATAGTCCATGAGGTAGCAAAGAGTCAAACATGACTGAGCAACTCAGTGCACACACAGGTATATACCCAGAGGAAACCATAATTCAGTGTCCATTGCAACACTGTTTACAGTAGCCAGGACCTGGAAGCAACCTAAATGTCCATTAACAAAGGAATGGATATGTGGTACATATATAGAAGGGAATATTTCTCAGCCATAAAAACAAGTGAAATTGGATCACTTGTAGAGACTTGGAGACTGTTATACAGAATGAAGTCAGAAAAAGAAAAATATCATATATTAATGCACTTATGTGGAATCTAGGAAAATAGTATGCTGCTGCTGCTGCTGCTAAGTCGCTTCAGTCATGTCTGACTCTGTGCAACCCCATAGGCGGCAGCCCACCAGGCTCCCCCATCCCTGGGATTCTCCAGGTAAGAAAACAAGTGGGTTACCATTTCCTTCTCCAATGCATGAAAGTGAAAAGTGAACGTGAAGTCGCTCAGTCGTGTCCAACTCCTAGCGATCCCATGGACTGCAGCCTACCAGGCTCCTCAGTCCATGGGACTTTCCAGGCAAGAGTACTGGAGTGGGGTGCCATCGCCTTCTCCAATGATCTTATTTGCAAAACAGAGGGATGAACTGGGAGATTGGGATTGACATATATATATACTATAGATACAATGTATAAAATAGATAACTAATGAGAACCTGCTGTATAGGTCAGAGAACCCTACTCAGTGATCTCTGGTGACCTAAATGGGAAAGAAATAAAAAAAATAGAGGATACATGTATACATATTACTATTTCACATTACTGTATAGCAGACAAGAACACAAAATTATAAAGCAACTGTACCCCAATGAGAGAAGGCAATGGCACCCCACTCCAGTACTCTTGCCTGGAAAATCCCATGGACGGAGGACCCTGGTGGGCCGCAGTCCATGGGGTTGCTAGGAGTCGGACATGACTGAGCGACTTCACTTTCACTTTTCACTTTCATGCATTGGAGAAGGAAATGGCAACCCACTCCAGTGTTCTTGCCTGGAGAATTCCAGGGACGGGGAAGCCTGGTGGGCTGCTGTCTCTGGGGTCGCACAGAGTCGGACACGACTGAAGCGACTTAGCAGCAGCAACCCCAATGAAAATTAATTTTTAAAAAGATGATTGTTTGTGCTCTCTCCAAAGCCACAACTACACATAGTATTGCTAAGAAGGATCTCTTTAAGTACACTCCAATGGGACTTTCTCTATCTGGGCTGAGAACATTAGATATCCTTTTCCTAAGTAAGAAGAAAAAAACCTCTGGAAGGCAACTGACTGCCTCATAAGTGTGGCAAGAATAAGATGGCTTCTCAGAACAGAGTTGTGACTACTATGTAAGGTAAACGCCTTTCTGTTCAAGAATTAATTTCACTGATACTTACAGAAACAGTAAATGAAGAAATGAAAAATAAAAGAATGGGTGAGGATAAAGCATGTGGACTTACAAAAGCTAAAATTTGCCCCCAAAGCTAAAAGCTAAAAGCGACGCCTGCACTGAAAGAGCTAATCTAGAAGGAACTAAGTTCCTCTTTCTTTCTCAGTTATTTGTCATTTCATGTCTTGGGTTTTTGGGCACCTTTCAGTCTGAGCATATTTGCATGGTTGTTCTGTCACTGAACCTGAGCAGTGAATACTGAACACTAATCCTAGAAATAGTTAACATTGATAAATCCCTACTTAGCCACCAGTTTCACTGAAAACAGTTCTTTCTTTGCATCTAAGATGGTGAAATGGGAGATGTTTCCTGAGTGACTTTTGTGCTGTTGTTTAGTCACTATGTCGTGTTCCACTCTTTGTGACCCCATGGACTGTAGCCCGCCAGGCTCCTCTGTTCATGGGATTTCCCAGGCCAGAATACTGGAGTGGGTTGCCATTTCCTTCTCCAGGGGATCTTTCCAAACCAGGGATCAAACCTCTTCTGCATTGGCAGATGGATTCTTTACCACTGCCACTGTTCTTCTGAGCCACCTGGGAAGCCTATGAGGAGAGACTTACTTGATGGAAAACTGACAGATGGTAATTTAATAGTGGGAAAGGCCTGGGTCAGAAATCAGTGTCTTTCTAAGATGCTCTGCCTTGAGTTCACTGTGGTGCTAAAGTAAAAAAAAAATACCCCTGTATTTATGTCTGAGGAATCTTAAATCATTTTAGCAAAACCCATCACAATGAACCTCCTTCTTATGCTCTGACTCTGTCCAGTTCAGAGCCTCAAAATTTTTGCTCTTATTTTACAGTGTTTTGAATATGCCTGAAAGCAGGGGATACAACACTGAAGTTGGATTGAATTTTCAATACGGGGAATTGTCTCCTGAATTATGAATCATATAATGAAGTGCACTTGGTGTAATTAAAGTTCCTTAATTCACAGATATATGTCACTTTTCACATCATTGAACACTCAAGGGCCTCTAAATGAACTAAAAGTAGAAGGTTGTGATTTTCTTTACAACTGTATTTTTCATTGGCCTTTATAGGAAAGCTAGTCTGACAAGGTATTTGAAGGACTACTGCAAATGTTAAAACCTGCCTATTGTTGATAAAGGAATTTCAGGCATCATATGAGGGATATCATGGGGCTGAAAAAAGGAAAACCAGAGTATTAAATCAATGCTTAATATAAATTACCTGCCAATTCAGTTCATAAGACTTTCCACCTTCATATTAGGAGATAACATTTTTAATCATCAAATAGTGAATTAGATAAGCAAAGTTTTAATCCTTCATCAGTCACGTAAAACACTGGCATAATATTCATTTTACTATCAAAATATATGAGTTAACATCACAATTAAATGTTTGCTTTTAGTTATATGGTTTATAAATCAGTTTTGTTTGCCCTTTTAATTAATGATTGATTGTTCTTATATCAACAAGACTGATTTCAAAACCACTGTGAATAATGAAGTAGTTTTGTGATAAACATGAAGGTGAAGTATGAAGATAAGAAAAAGTAATTTGTCCCAAACAGATAATTATACTTTTAAGCCCAGTAATCCTCCGAAAGTGACCACTGTGGGGTCTGATAAAGATCTGGGTCACCAAAGTTCCAATGGATTCTTATCCAACTCTAAACTTTTTTGTAATAGGAAAAACTCTCTTGACAGAGTTCTCAACTGACAAAAGAATAGCATCTTATCATCACTTTCCACAGAGTTCTTTTGTGTACAGGAGTATAGAAAAGATCTTAGAAGTACACATTTTTCTAGAAAAGCTTTTTTAAGAGTTCTTAAAAGCATGCCTTTATTCATTTGCGATATACCAAACCATAAGGACCTACTGTATAGCACAAGGAACTATACTCAGTATCTGATAACAACCAAAATGGAAAAGAATTGGAAAACAAATACATATATATTATATAAATATATGTATATAACTGAATCACTTTGCTATACATCTGAAACATTATAAATACTTCAATAAAAATGGTATCATGAAACTCTAATATATGTGAAACATTGTGTATCAGCTATACTTCAACAAAAATATGCTGAACCCCTACCATATCTAGGTACTGACATATGCAAGAGTCATCAAGGTAAATATAAGCTGCCCCCAGTGGTCCAGGAGAAAGGAGAGAAAGGAAGTGTAGCAAAGCACTTCGCCTCTCTTTGAGTCTCAGTTTCATCACCTGTGGATTAGAGAACACAGACCTGATGGTCTAGAAAGGCTATCCCAGATAGAAAACCCATTGTTTTGTTCTTCTCTGTACCCAAATGCCTTCCCTTTCTTGACCCTTCTCCACCTAGATTGCCTGGTTTATTCCTACATGTCTGTAAAGATGGAACTCAAGGCATTTCTAAGCTCCTTCTAGAAGCTCCTTTTGAACTTCCTCATTGCTCCAGACAGAGCTGTTCTCATCTTCCTCAGTGTCACCTCTGTCATTTTGCAGTTTGTTTATCTGCATCCCCCATTAGACTATGAGCTCACAGAGGGCAGCTTATATTGCTCTTTTTCAGCTTGTTCCTGAAATAAAATACCTGTGCAAGTTGAATTTAGTCACCACCAGGCATGGCTGTGCTTTTAAAGATACCATAGATATTATCAGAACTTAAATGGTGGGAATGATGTGTGTCATTTACAGGTGATTTTGTGTAAAGCAATTTTCATTAACTAAATGTTAAATTGAAGTTAAAATTCAATGGGTAAAAGAAGACTTGTTTTATGATAAACTATGAAGGTCTCTTTCTGTCTTCAATGTCTACAATTCTTGTTGCAAACTGAATTTTAATTGTTATGAATCATTCCTCTTGCAATAATCCATGTGGGTGGCAAAAAGAAGGAAGAGCATAAAGAAAATAAATTCAAGATGCCTGGAGGTATATAAAGTGGAAAACTAGTCTAGGATCATTTGGGGACTCATTTCTATATGAAATTAAGTAAAATTCATGAAAGATAAGTTTTAGACAATAAATAAAAAGTTGCATTGAAAATAAAAGCAACCAGTGTGTTTTTAGAAATCTCATGAAATATAAATGTAATGTTCTTAACAGACAATTAAATAAAATCCAACGTATATTCTTTACTGACTATTTGACTACAACAATTTTGTAAAGTAAACAAGATTATCCCTTCTTCTTGCCCCTGAAAGATGAGGATACTCTGATGCTCCATCCTTAACCCTTCTTGATGGGGTCTTTTAAAATTTCTGTTGGAATGATTATCAAATCATTTTTTAAATTTTATTTTTTACTTTCATTTTATTTTTCCTGGATGCCTTCCTGCTACCTCAAATGCAGCAAGTTCAAAACCAAACTAGGACATCTCTCCTTTTGTAAATGGAATCATTGTTCTAATAGTTACCAAACTGAATTAATTCTAAAAGAGTCTCTTCTTTGCTTCTCTCACTGTGTTCTCAAGCTCTGTTGATTTTCCTGAAATGTACCTTGACCTGTCCCTTCCATCAATGTCCCTGCTATTATTTAAAGACTTACTGCCAGCCTACTGGGCTGTTGTTGAAGCCTCTCACAGGTTTCTTTCCCCTCCTGAACAGAAGTGCCGAATTCAACCTCTTAAAGCAAAGTTCTGATTCTGTCACCTTCTTTTGTGTTGCAATCGTTCTTGGCATCTCTTTGCACGATGGACAGAATACAATCCTAACAGCATCTTTGGGACTTTCACAAACTGACTACAACCTACTTTACAGCTTCATCTGTCACTCTCTGCTTATGTGGTGCTTAAACACCAGCCAAACCAGCTTATCTGCTATTTTCAAACACAGGGTGACCCTTGCTCCCAGGGCTTGCTGAGTTAGCCTGTTCTATTCTCTGAACTCTCAGAATCTTACTCTGCTCAGTGCTGTTTCCTCTGAGATGTTTTTCTTAGCTGCATCTCCCCCCACCATGACAATTGCTATTTAGATATCAAATGCCTACAACACTGAGAAGGTGTTTTACAGAAATCATTTTAATTCTCACAATAATACTGTAATGTTGTTATGATTTTGCCAATTTCACAGTTTATTTAGTCAATTGGGATCCATTTTCTGGGTACCTTGTATAGGGCACTCACGATGTTACTTACTGGGAACAGAAAACCCTTGCAGTCATGGTATTCGACTGGAACTAAAACTTAGAGGGATTGAATGACTTGGCCATAACCAGTCAGTGACAGAACTCAACACTTCACTATTTTTTGACCCACTCTGCATCTGATTCTGAAACATTTTAAGATGGATGTGTGAGGTAAGGAGGGGAGTGGAGTTGAGGGAAAAGTGAGATGGTTTGAGGAATTAAAAAAAATCTCCCCAGATGTTCTGATAGTTCATTCTGCTAGTTGACATCACCACATGAAACCATACGTAATGAAGCTTCCATCTTACTCTCTAACTGGTTTATAAATTCAGCACATAATGCCCTGATTATGGTTTTCTGCTTATTTAAGGAGTAAGGGAAGTCTGATTGACCAAACAGCAATATTTTGCTAGATATCTATGTTATCACCCTGTTCTCATAATAGTCACTCATTTTAATCCCGATTTGACTCAAAGAGCCAGAGACCCAGCTGGCAAGAGGCTGAGGTGGAATCTGAACCCAGACTGTTCCCAGAGTCTTTATCTCTCCTGGGTACCATGTAGCCTCGGTGTCTGTGTTAGAACATAGACTCCTTAAAGAGCGAGGCCCCATTTTTCCTCTCATCCCCTACAGCACTTAGCCCAATGACTGACATAGAATGTGTTCTCTACGTACATATATTTGGCTAAGGAATGATGAACCAAAGCAGACCAGGAAACACTTCTTTGTTCAGGGAAATCAAATGAGCATCAGTGTAGAAAGCCCTTGAAGAATAAATAAGCCATTGGAAATTATAATGTCAGACACATTATTGCATTTCACAGTTTTTTACAATTTGCACATTCCTACTGATCCATGAAATAATTTAATTACATAGATTATTGCATTATGATATAGTTTGGTAGTGCCATTTTCCCCAGCATGTTGTTGGATGAAGATAAATCCTTTCTCAGAAAGAAAATATATTATAGAAGAGTCTAAATAAAGATGAAAGGGCTTACATTCAACTCTTCCATCCCCAGGACAGGACAGGCGAGCTCCCACTAGCATCTTTTAATGATTTTTTTCCAAGCCAGTATTCCAAGTGAAGGAGCTTCAGTCATTTCTTAAGGAACACTATGGAGAAATTGAGATATTTTAATTGAAAACTGTTTTTTTTTTTTTTTTTCGGAGTAAGATAACATATTCTGACAGTTATCCTCATTGGAACCCTCAAGGAAATCAGAACCTTGCAAATGCCTTTCTAATATATTTTATATTCACTTTTTTTGGTCAATATAAATAGAATTCTCTTTTCCTATTCATTCTAAGTAATTATCTTTATTGAACTTTGATCTTTTTAGGTACATAGAGCTGTTATATCCCTTTGCTATAAAATAACTTGTTTTCTGTAGTTTTTAAAAAATATTTTAAGGAATTTTCATATTTTATTTTACCTTTATTTAAAATTCATAGGGTGGTTGTCAGACTTCCTATTGCAGTTCATAGAAGCATGATCAGGTTACCTCAAGTAACGGGGATTTGGGGAATGTAGGCTGTGCTACTATGCTCGGTCATGTCTAACTCTCCGTGACCCCATGGACTGTAGCCCTCTAGGCTCCTCTCTCCATGGAATTCTCCAGACAAGACTATTGGAGTGGGTACCCATTAGTTCTCTAGGGGATCTTCCTTTACCATCTGAGCCACTCATCAGGGAAGCCCATGACTATATGAGATTGTATATATATATATATGTGTGTGTGTGTGTATATATATGTGTGTGTATATCTATCTATCTATCTATCTATATATATGCCTGGTGGGCTGCAGTCCATGGGGTCGCTAAGAGTCAGACATGACTGAGTGACTTCACTTTCACTTTTCACTGTCATGCATTGGAGAAGGAAATGGGAACCCACTCCAGTGTTCTTTCCTGGAGAATCCCAGGGATGGGGGAGCCTGGTGGGCTGCTGTCTATGGGGTCGCAGAGAGTCAGACACGACTGAAGTGACTTAGCAGCAGTAGCTATATATATATATATATATATATATATATATATATATATATAAGGAGAGTGAAAAAGTTGGCTTAAAGCTCAACATTCAGAGAACAAAGATCGTGGCATCTGGTCCCATCACGTCATGGGAAATAGATGGGGAAACAGTGGAAACAGTGTCAGACTTTATTTTTGGGGGCTCCAAAATCACTGCAGATGGTGACTGCAACCATGAAATTAAAAGACGCTTACTCCTTGGAAGAAAAGTTATGACCAACCTAGATAGCATATTGAAAAGCAGAGACATTACTTTGCTAACAAAGGTCCGTCTAGTCAAGGCTATGGTTTTTCCAGTGGTCATGTATGGATGTGAGAGTTGGACTGTGAAGAAAGCTGAGTGCCAAAGAATTGATGCTTTTGAACTGTGGTGTTGGAGAAAACTCTTGAGAGTGCCTTGGACTACAGGGAGATCCAACCAGTCCATTCTAAAGGAGATCAGTCCTGGGTGTTCTTTGGAAGGACTGATGCTAAAGCTGAAACTCCAGTCCTTTGGCCACCTCATGCGAAGAGTTGACTCATTGGAAAAGACCCTGATGCAGGGAGGGATTGGGGGCAGGAGGAGAAGGGAACGACAGAGGATGAGATGGCTGGATGGCATCACTGACTCGATGGACATGAGTCTCAGTGAACTTTGGGAGTTGGTGATGGACAGGGAGGCCTGGTGTGCTGCCATTCATGGGGTCGCAAAGAGTCGGACACGACTGAGCGACTGAACTGAACTGAACTGAAGCTTCATTAAATGGTAATTCTACTAAGCACTTACATTATGTCACTGAATTTTTTTGATATCCCTTTTTGGTATATACTTACTACCTTCATTTACAGATGAGGAAACTATGGTTCAGAAAGTTTGTTACAAAGCATTTCAACACACAGGCCTGCCTGACTTTAGATGCACAGGCTTTAACCAGGACACTTGCTGAAACATCTATAAATTCCTTTAAGAATTTATTCCTCAGTGGTCACAAGGCCTAAAAGCCCTGAGTGTATATCATCACCACTGCTACAGTGATTATTCTAAGATGTGACCTGTGCCTGGCCTGTACTTGGCCAATTGAGACTGTTGTCTTTTTTAATTTGTTTTTGTTTGTTTGTTTTAACACAGACTTGGAAGGCAATACATTTTACTTCTCTTGATGTCAAGCTTTAAAACTATTGAACCCAAAAGATGTAAATGGTTATGTTTCTAGTATTAAAGATAAAGCAGACTGAGAGTGGAACTGACAGCAGAAGAAGTAGAGCAGAGTGAGGAAAGACTCCTAATTGTTTCACAGTCTTGGCTTCTGTTGCTCCTAAGTGACTGGGGCCTCACCTCTGATTATTTTGAGTAGAATTAAATGTAGTTCAACATAGCATTCTACACTTTTTGAAAGCTAGTTTAGCATCCTAGCAAAGCACTTTGCCCAATAAAATACTATGCCTGCTAAAGTAAAGAGAAGCAGAGTAGAGACTATACAAGTTGAAAAAATAATTACAATAAAAAAGAAGCAAAAAGACATTAAAATGACAGACAGAAAAAATTTAATGGAACATTTTTAAAACTGCACTGTAGAAAATGATTATTAAATAATGGTGAATTTGAGGAGCTAAAACTTTATTATTTTGTAAATGAATATGATTAGTTCCATAACAAGGTTATGTGTTTATTTCATAGTGAACAGGCTGAGATCAAACTTTTAATTTGATTTAGTAATTCAGTCACTAATTCATTTATTTATGTATACTTCCTATTCATGTACTTTTTATATGTCGTGATATTTTGTCTTTTCAACTTATTAGAATATAAATACAAATATAAATAATTCCTGCCCTCTTGGAACCCAGAATCTAGAGATGGAAACAGATAATTAGAGAATAACCTGCTAGTCCAGAGGAAAGGACAGTACTGTGGTAGCAAGGACTAAGAGACTCTATTGAAAATTGACACCTCTGTCTGAATGACATGATAAATGAAACCATCATACAAAGATAAGCAATACATTTGAGTCTATAAAATAAACAAAGCTTCAGAAGCAAACAAAAAAACTTTACCACACAAAAAGCTGCTGCTGCTAAGTTGCTTCAGTCGTGTCCGACTCTGTGTGACCCCATAGACAGCCTCCTACCAGGCTCCCCCGTCCCTGGGATTCTCCAGGCAAGAACACTGGAGTGGGTTGCCATTTCTTTCTCCAATGCATGAAAGTGAAAAGTGCAAGTGAAGTCGCTCAGTCGTGTCTGACTCTTAGCTACCCCATGGACTGCAGCCTACCAAGTTCCTCCATCCATGGGATTTGCCAGGCAAGAGTACTAGAGTGGGGTGCCATTGCCTTCTCCGGCACAAAAAACTGGTACTTAGTAAATAAGAACTCTTACACACTGCTAAGAAACAAACAGTGAAATGGGCCAATGGTCTAAATAATTCTGTCCAAAGAAAAGAAATGTAAATGCCAACAAACACATAAAAAATCATAATGCTATACAAAACAGAAAAACACAAATAATCAGTAATTTATTATTGATTATTTATATTAGTAATATTTAAATTACTGATTATTAAGGCAATAATCAGTAATTTAAATATTAGATTGACAAAGATTAAAAGATTGATGATACTGATTCTTAGTGAAGATATAAATGTGAAACAAGTTTTGTGTACACTTGGGCCATTAGTTCAAGCTTTTTGGAAAAAACAGTCACACTCAGAGATGTAATACAGTGAATATTTTATATTTGGCCCAGTATATATTTCAATTCAAAGATGAAAACCCCAATGCTGTATGTAATAGTATGATATTGGAACCAATATAAATATCCATTAGCAGAGAACTAATTGATGCTGTATAAAAAAACAGTATATACACATTCAGGAATACATAAGAATGCTTACATGAACATCAAATATATACCAAAATATGTTGATAGCCATTTCTAAGAAGTGATTAGTGTGATATAGGAAGAATGGGAAAATCTTAATTTCTATTTAGGTACAGCTGCATATTTTGTTCATAAAAAAATGAGACTGATTTATTCATACACTGACAATATCATGAAAAAGGAAAAATATTTTAAGTAAAAAATATTCGAGAGGAGGCAAATGTGATTTTCTATGAATATGGTGTCACATTAGACTTAACCCAGCGAAAAACAATTAAATGAAAAGTAGAGTTCATCTTGTAAAGTGGACAAGAAGTTGGCTTAAAGATATAAATAGGGAACTCTTTGATGGTCCAGTGGTTAAGACTCTGGTCAAGGAACTAAGATTTCACAAGCCAAGTGTTGTGGCAAAAAAAAATATGTATATATATTATATATATATAAAGATATGAGGGGACAGACTGTGTAGGGTGTAAGGGAATAGATGAGGAGAGACAAAAACAGCCCAGAAAATGAAGAGAAACAGAGAAATAGAATAAAATAATCAACCTAGACCTCAGTGCTTTGAAATTCCAGAACGGTACTGATGGTTTAAGCCTTCATCACTTAGCAAATCTCTTATGGTTTGATATGTATATATATATTTTTTCCTCCAAATCTTTTCACTAAGAATTTTTTTTATTATTTAAGCAGAAATCATCATAATCTTCTTTATCAAATCTCACATAGAATCTCTTCTATCTTGTTTTTCTACACTACAAAACAATATCTTTGGAATAACAGAAGCAATTTATTAACTCATCTAATCTTTCCCTTCTTCCCTCTTCTATACCATAGTCCATATCATTTGGTGTCATCTATTTCTGAATGACTTAAACAGTGGAGGTCCTCTTTTTCTTTTAGGACCAAACTACCAGATAATAGAACTAATTTTCTGGAAATATTCACCACGTCCAGCTAAAATTTACTGGTCACTAATTAGAACCCTTGACTTCTTTATACTTTTATTCATAATATGTATCTCTGACCATAAATTTTAAAAAATTCTTTGGATATTTTTGAAGGGATATATCATTTTTCTTCTGCTTGTGTCACCATTTCTCGACTTCCCTAATGAATTTTTGCTAATTGAGTTGTGACTATAACATTATGTAAACCATAGTAATTTTTTTTCTAGAAAAATTAAATGCTAAATTAATTAATTTTACTGTGCACAACATCATCAGATAACTGATTATAAAATCAGGTTCCCAATGCGTAGCACTTTTCCTAGTAATACCTTGCTTTTGATGTGGGTGACTGCTGAGAAGGAAAGGGGTCTCTGCATTCTGACATATGCTTTAAAATTCATGGCCATTTCTCATACCTTAAAAAGCATTTGGTGGGCTGTATAAGCAAAAAGGGGGGATGGGAGGGAGTCTCAATAGGTTTTGCATTAGCTCATTAAATACTAAAATACCATTTCTATTTTACATAATTTAACATGGCAAACTATAAAAAAGGTGAAACCGGCAACCCCTAGGCATGCGTTTTAAAACATCCTCATTTAGATGCTAATTTTGGTTCTAAGTGTATCACTGGCTTAAAAAAAGCCATTAACAACAGGCCAGATTACTTAAAAGGGATTATTAGGCAAATATGTGAGGGTGTTCTGATACCAAGTGGCCCCTTTTATGACCCAATCCAACTACCTTGAGTAAAAAGGGATGAAAGTATTTGTTTTAAAATAGAAGAGAAAAATCGTACAATAGATTTGAAAAAAAAAAGAGAAAAATAGATAGTAATCATCCAAACATAAATCAGGCAGCTAAAAAATTAGGTTACTTTTCTCCCTAGTGCTTTTAATAGAAGAATATGAGTTACAGTAACATCTACAGTGTTTAGAAATGTGAGACATGGGTTGGCTGGATATAATGGTGAAATGAGCTAAAAAAAATCTGTTTAATAACAATTTAATACCCTGCTTTTTAATAAAACCCGCCATGACAGAAAAAGTGAAAGGAGGCAAATAATAGATGAGAGGGGAGAGTATGTTATCTCCAACCAAGACTGAATTCATGGCTGGCAAAAATGATGCTCTAAAGATATTAAGAGGAAACCTGTCAGACAAAAGAGATATACATAAATACATCCTAGTGCCAAAATAAATGAGCGATAGAGGATGGGCAGATGGTTCTTTCTATAGGACATCACCGCTAAGGAACACTGAACTGGCCTTGAAGATGGTTTGCTGCCAAACTCATACCAATTTCTCAGTAAAAGAACAAAGGAAGTTTGACTGGCAGTGCTAAAACATTCAAACCTACGGAAACAATTCCATCTCACCTTTGAACTCATTAGACAATTAGAGTTTCTCATTTCATAATTGACTTTCCTTCTTTCAGTCTCTTACAGATCAAAGTTCTTCTCCAAGAGTCTGCCAGATTAATTTTCTAAAATGGTTCCTTCTTTGTTAAGGTGGATTGCTTAATAGTTTTATACCTTCTCAATAATATAAACAGTAAAGAAACAGGAGTTGTTTCTTACTCATTTTCTCCTGTATATGTAGAGGGTCTTGCCTGTTATAGCTTAATAAATTGTTGAATGGATGGATGGATGGATAAATGGATGAATGGGTGGGTGGACAGTTTTAAATTCTTCTTCATTGTCTACTGAATTTAAAAATAATACTTACCCTGACACTTAAACTTCCTTTTATCTTTCCAACGTTCTTTTCTATTACTTCAGACTGAGCATTATTCTCCAGCCAAATGGATGACTCACTGCTTCCGAAATCTGCCCCTCCTCTCCTCATTCATCTGTGTGCCTTGGCCCATGCTGTGAACTCCATCTGGATTATCATTTCTGCTCTCTGTGTAACTGTCTCTCAAAATCCTACCTGCTTTCAAGTTCCATCATAAACATCAGCTTCTCCATTAAACCTTCCTCTTACCTGAGTGTCATCTCTTTTTTAAACTTTCATGATGTCTGTAATATTCTCTTACCAAAATCTTTCCTTTAATTAAGCTCTCAGCTTGTTTCATCTTCTCTCCTTTTTCTTATTCTTATTATCTTTCTCTCCTTTCTCTCTCTCTCTCTCTTTTTTTTTTTTTTTTTTTTTGGTTTACTTTTGCTCTTTGGCCCAAAACTCCTTAAGGACAACAAATGGAGTATTATTTATCTTGCCATCTCTTCAATATAGTTTTCAAACTGCAAATTTCAACCTGTTAGTGGGTTTTGAGATTAATTTAGTGAGTTTAACATAATTTTTATTAGATTATATATAATAACAAATTCCCGATTAGAAGGGGATAGAAAATATCAGGAGGTATTATATATATTAAAATTAAATATTGTTTCATAAAAATTTAAGTCACATAAATATATTTGCAAGTGCGTACTGTATCATAACAAAATACATTTCTTACTGTTTCTTGCAATCAAAATTTCCCAAATCACTGCCATACAGCACTTAGCTCTGTTAATTGTGTACAATAGGCAATCATGAATATTTTCTTAATGAATGAATGAATTTTAATGAATTTTTCTCTTTCACTATAAAACTACATCAGTTTTATAGTATAATTGATGTATGCTACATCAGTTATATTTATTTCTGCAGGTAGACTTTAGTGTCAAAAACAGCAATGGCAACTCCTGCTTTCCATTCAGGAGTGATGGAAGACTTAACACTGATACAGTGTAAGAACAGGAGAGGGCAATTTCTGCTAAAGTGGGAAGTACTGTTACTTGTTAGAAGCACTCTAATGCTTAGATTTTAAGGTTTTTCTACTTGAATTGTGTGGTCCGTTTCCATTCATTGCTAATGCTTTTTTGTTTCTTAATTCTAGTCTCATGAAAAAGCTCTAAATAAATGTAGATTTCAATTAAAAGAGTCTAGACTGTTATTTATAATTAACCATCCTCATAGTGTGAGATTGTTTACTAGCCAAATGAAATAGAAATGGTGGCTTTTATGATAAATCCGGGGTTGCAGCTTGTTGGAGCACGTTTGACTTTCTGTTCTGCCAACACAGCTGGAAGCAGATGGTGGAAGTGGCCCGGAGCAGCCCTCCCTGGAATAATGGGAAGCCAGGGGCGCCCAGCCCTGTGGGAGGGCACTGGTTCTGCCACTTTTAGGAAACACTTGGACATACCTCTTGGTTTAAAGTATTGTTACCTCTGAACAGGTTAGAGACCCTAAGCTAAAGAGCAGGAAACAGCAAGGGAGCACTGCAGTTTGCAATTAAAGTGATTACTTCATGCACAAACACCGCACCCTTTCCATACCTCCTGGAAGGCTTAGTGGAAGGGAGGAAAAGGTTTTCCTAAACCCTTGAAGGGTCCTAGCTGGGCCTGAAAATTAAACTGACAAACATAGATTAATAAGAGAAAAGCAGACAAATTTATTTAATATAAGTTTTACATGACCTGGAAGCCTTCATTAGGAAGTCAAGATTCAAAGAAACAGTTAAGGTGAATATTTTTGTTCTAAGTTTGATGAAGAGTAAAAAGCATAGAGAAACATGATGGGCCAAAAAAGGTACAAGCTGTGGATAGTAATCTGGGGGAAGAGTTCACTCAAACTCACATCCATCAAGTCAGTGATGCCATCCAGCCATCTCATCCACTGCCGTCCCCTTCTCCCACTGAAGCAGCTGAGCACATGCACACACACACATGCTAGCTAGAACTCTGTTCTACTTTACTGTTTGTTTAACACTGGCATATTCCCCTCCCCCCCCACTCTTCTATTTTTTTTTAATAAGAATAAGAAGTATCCAAAGGCACTCTGTTGAGATTATGAGTAGGTGGGGTAGACATTTTTTGGTGTTTACTAAGTATTTCCTATAGCATATAACTGGGTAGAAATTGCAGAGAAGAAAATTATGAAAACAGACATGATCCCCACCCTCGTGGTGCTAACACAAATAAAAATTAAATACACTCATCTCTGGGTAATAGAATTCCATTGAAGATTAAAAGGGACAAATCTGGGAGTACTGAGGATGAACCAGATCATTTACATTAGTCGACTAATCTGGTAATTTATTTAGTTTCAGAAGTTTCTAAGTTTCTAGTGTTCTTAGACCAAACTGAATAAAATTCTCAGAAACAAAGCACATTGAAGCCTGTGGTCAGGGAGAAAAATAAATAAGAAAGAGTAGACAAATCTGAGAAAGAGAAAAAAGGGAATACCCATTTTAAACAGACCCTTGGAATGGACCTTTGAAAAGACTCAGGACTTTTTCGGTGTATTCATTCATTTGCTTCTTTATTTAGCATTTTCTGTTTGGTAATGTGATAAAAATCCTGAGTAAAACAACTTCAGGATCTATTTGAGTTCAGCCTGTAGTCATGAGACAGCTGGAATACACTGGAACAAGATGCAAAATTTGAATGCCTCATCTGTGTATTCAGTTCAGTTCATTTCAGTCATGTCCGACTCTTTGCAACCCCATGAATCGCAGCACGCCAGGCCTCCCTGTCCATCACCATCTCCCGGAGTTCACTCAAACTCACGTCCATTGAGTCAGTGATGCCATCCAGCCATCTCATCCTCTGTCGTCCCCTTCTCCTCCTGCCCCCAATCCCTCCCAGCATCAGAGTCTTTTCCAATGAGTCAACTCTTCACATGAAGTGGCCAAAATACTGGAGTTCCAGCTTTAGCATCATTCTGGGAGTAGGTTGGCCAAAAAGTTTGTTTGGGTTTTTTGGTAAAATGTTACAAGATGGATACTTAAAGAGATGGATAATCCCTGTTCTGTTATACTTTTGTGATGCCCACTTAAAGTGCAGAAGCCTTGTACACTTCCAAATGAATTTGGTTTTATCCTGTCTTTTTCTGCTTTGGGCAGTTTTATCAACACAGCTGTTTGCTTGACCCACAGGATGGAATGAGGGGAGAATATATGGGGTTGGGAGAACATGTTGACTATCTCTAAGACTTTGTCTAAATGGACATTTATATGGTTAGATTGCTACTTTTTTTTTTTTTTTTTTTTTTTCCTGCTAAGGCAGAAATAAATTTCCCAGTTGTGGTCAGATGCAATCTAGTATCAGTGTTCTGTCCTCCTAGACAGCTCTTCAAATAACTTCTAAATACATGTCTTTCTGAACACTGGTGTTTCTATCTTTCTTGCTAAAAAATGCCTTTGCCCAGTTACCATATGCTTTGCTGGTCTTTTGTGCTTCTAATCCTGTTGTATTTGTGGCCTCGTTTACAAAACTAATATGTTTCGTTAATTTTTGTGACTTGTATACCAGGCACACTTGTTGATTTCAACCATCTTTGGACCACACTTTAAGTCAGAAGACTCTGAAGAATTCTCTCAATAACGTTTTGTTTTTCCCTTGTGTAAGTATTTGAAAGCTCAACCCATAAGCCCAAAAGGACAGGGATTCAATCTGGTTCATTGAAGTTTCTCTATCACCAAGCATATGAGCAGATGACTGGCACATAATTTGCCACCTCCCATCTCCCAAAACACACACCTGTTAAAAGGATGAACATGGATAAGTTAATCAGAATGTAATCTCATGACCTTTCCTCTTACAGTTTTTTGCAGTTTTTGTCGGAGTCATTAGAATGGCACTATAGTGTGTATTGCATATTGTACTGAGTATATTCCTCTGTCCCTAGTATATTTGAAAGAAATCACTCTGTATTTATCTTATCTTCTCTCAAAAGATGAAGATAGGGCTGGTGTCAGATTCTGGACACTGAAATGGGTGAATGGTTTGGGTAATGGCTTGGAGTTTTTTTAGGTGGATATGCAAATAATGGTATGATTCTTCCTGGAAGAACAGACTTTTCTGGGCTTGAATCCTGGCTCCACTACTTGTTAGTTCTATCAGTTCAGTTCAGTTCAGTCTCTCAGTCATGTCCGACTCTTTGCAACCCCATGAATCGCACGCCAGGCCTCCCTGTCCATCACCAACTCCTGGAGTCCACTGAGACTCACGTCCATCGAGTCGGCGATGCCATCCAGCCATCTCATCCTCTGTTGTCCCCTTCTCCTGCCCTCAATCCCTCCCAGCATCACAGTCTTTTCCAATGAGTCAACTCTTAGCATGAGGTGGCCCAAGTACTGGAGTTTCAGCTTTAGCATCATTCCTTCCAAAGAACACCCAAGTTCTTAGACCTTAGCAAATTCGTAGCTTCTCTATGCCTCAAAATTCTGCTTTGCAATATGAGGATGATAATACTAACTATCTTACATACATTGTAAAATACAACTGTGCCTGTGAATGCTCAATTAATTTTAGTTGTTATTCTTTTTTAAAATATTTTTTTGATGTGGAATATTTTTAAAGTCTTTATTGAATTTGCTACAGTATTGCTTCTGTTTTTATGTTTTGATTTTTTTGATTTGAGAGGCATGTGGGACCTTGGTTCCCTGACCAGGGATCAAACCTGCATCCCTTGTGTTGGAAGGTGAAGTTTTAACCACTAGATCACCAGGGAAGTCCCTAGTTGTTTTTCTTTTACTTCCCTGAGATTGTGAGCCTGTTGCCAAATGTAATCAATGCTTAAACCTTTAAATGAACACACAAATGAATACATGGTGCATAGTGTAAAACAGAGTTTTGTGAGAAATTTTTCTCCTGCTTCTAGAATAGAAGTATATGGAGAAAAGATACATACCACCCAGCATCAAGGCCCTCTATGCTGTGGAAAAGAGATAGCCACACATAAGTCATCTTTTGCTTGCTAAAATGAATTGTTTTATTGCCATTTATTCATTGATTGCATACTGCCAGATTTTTGAATCATTAGATTGCCTAAAGATATTGTTTCTATATGTATTGAAAGACAACAGGGGGATTTTCTTTACAAGAAGTAGATGAGCATGGAGACGGAAGTTTATTTTGCTAAAAATTAAAAAATAAGAAATAATACTAAACATAGATAATAATAGCAATTAGCATTTATGACGGAGAAGGCAATGGCACCCCACTCTAGTACTCTTGCCTGGCAAATCCCATGGACGGAGGAGCCTGGTGGGCTGCAGTCCATGGGGTCGCTAAGAGTCAGGCACGACTGAGCGACTTCACTTTCACTTTTCACTTTCATGCATTGGAGAAGGAAATGGCAACCCACTCCAGTGTTCTTGCCTGGAGAATCCCAGGGATGGGGGAGCCTGGTGGGCTTCCGTCTATGGGGTCGCACAGAGTCGGACACGACTGAAGCGACTTAGCAGCAGCAGCAGCAGCATTTATGAAGTACTGTGTACCTTTATATATTTATATAAATCATCTCATTTGATCCTCACAAGATCTGTACGAGATAGGAACCCATATTATCCCATTATGATGAAATTCATGTTTGGGAAAGTTAACTTAGTCAATGTCGCATAGTAAGATGCGCCTTTGGACCCAGGCATATTGATTAAGAAAATGGCAGTTTAAGATGATACTATCATAGAGTGGAAGAAAGATTTGTCAGCCGTGATCTGGTGCACCTGTCATCTGAGAAAAACAAAAGTTCTGATTTATAGCATTTGTTGATTTCCACAATGGAAATGCTCCCATCACGGTCAGCTTCAAAGAGTCAGTGTGACATCATCTAGCTTCTAAAACCTTGGATCTCAGCAACCAGCTCCAACCATCTCCAACACAACTTTGGTGAAGATAACCAACCCCTTGGAGTGGCTGGGGTCTCACAAAGTGGCTGGCGTCTCACACAAGATGCTGGGTGGTGGCAGGGGTACGATTAGGAAGTTGGCAGGATGCACAGCAGGGAAGACATTTCACTGTAGCGCATGTGATAGCAAAGAGAATGAATCTGGGCTAAGCAGAGAATGTTCATGGCCTCAGAAAGGAAGAATTTGAATTTAGAATTGTTTGGCTGAGAACACGAGGAGCCCATTGCTGATAAGGACACAGACTTGGTCTAGGGACTTATGATATTAAAAAAGAGACAAAAGCCCTTCTTTACTAATTAAGATAGATTTGATGGCAGAAACACTTGTTATTTTCCTTAGTTGAGAGAGAAAACAAATAATAGTCATATTCTCTATCTTTGTGAATTCATAGAAATTTTCCTGCAGAAATATGTCTGAAAGTGATTTTGACTATGAAAGCTGAAAAAGAAATTCATTGCTCATTTACCTGCCTTTGACTGTTTCTAGAATAAGATGTGATATATGTGCATGTGTATATATGCATATACATGTATAGTTCATTAATATGTGGATATCTGACAAAGCACCATGTGATAATGATGCATCTAACTTTACATTTACCAAATGTCTGCTAGCCCACTGTTTCCAATATTTACCTTCTGGAAACTTGCAGGTTGTAAAGTGAATAAAAATTAGTTGTGTATGGGTGCTCATCAGACATTAATGGAAAAGGAAATGGCAGCACACTCCAGTATTCTTACCTGGAAAATCACACAGACAGAGGAGCTGGGTGGGCTACAGTCCATGGGGTTGCAAAGAGCCCGATGCTGGTGAGCTTCTGAGGACAGCACATGTAAATGTATTGTTGATTCCCTTTGCTGTACAGCAGAAACTAACACAACATTGTAAAGCAACTACTCTAATAAAAATTTAAAAACAAAGACGTAATTTTATATGAAGGGTTACTTCTCAATCTGTTACAGTAGCTGGGTCTCAGTTTCCACATCTTCTCCCATGTTAGAGCTTTTGAAAAGCTGAGGCACCACATGTAAGAAGATCTAAATGAATGGTCTCACAGGGGTTTACATGGGGCTGTTGTCTTTAGATCACAACTTCCACAAATGATTTTTAAATATTTAATTAATGACCTCATGTAATGTGATATATCAAAAAGTGGATAATCATATACATTTTTAAATTGTTGAAAAATTTTATTTTATTTGAATTCAAATATGAATACTACATTTTTTTTTCTTTTCCTCTTTTGCATTCAATTTTGGACCTTAGTATTTTGGTTACAGACCTTAACATTTTCCATTTTCCCATGTAAATAATAAATTAAAGAGTGTTATAGACAAACATATCACTAATGTATAAAGTGTTATTGTAAATGAAAAAGAATCAGCCAGCTCAATTTTAACGTCATTTCTTAAAGCCTTGTTTCAAATCTCATTCAAGTGCTTTCTTGTCATTAACAATAACGGAAGCCAGCAAAACAAAATGTGTTCACTGGGTTGATATTTAGACAAAATTGAAGACTGTGTACTTCTGATATCCATCTTGTTTGACCCAGATAAGACAAAAGTGGGGGAAGGGGCTCAAGATGGTCTCATTTTGTCCACAATCAGAAGTCTTTCTGATTCAGTATGTGGTCTGAAAATAATGGGCCAGATGCACATCTCGTGGGAATCTTCCCATCAGTCTGTTCAGTTCAGTCGCTCAGTCGTGTCTGACTCTTTGGGACCCCATGGACTGTAGCACGCCAGGCTTCCCTGTCCATCACCAACTCCTGGAGCTTGCTCAGACTCATGTCCATCAACTCGGTGGCCATCCAACCATCTTTTCGCATCGTTACATGATTGAGGGCATGGGTCTGATGCTTTATTAATAAGTTAGATATGTGGAAATTCAGGCGTTCCAATTCAAGAACTCCATGAACTTATTTCATTGTTGTGTTGTGCAGTAGTAACGTGTCTTGGTTTTTTAAAATTTAGCTTGAAGTTTAGTTAATTTTTAAAAAGTTTCCCATTTATTGCAACTTTAGTTTGGTGAGTAAAACATCTCCAAATCACTGGTTTTCATAGATTTAGGTTTTCAGAATATTTTCAAACACTAAATTAGATTTCACAAATAAATGCTTTAAATTCTAGCTTTTATACTTCAGAGTGACAATGTGTATATAATTTGTGATCATTTGAAAAATATTATCTCTGTCCAAAATCACTCAACACATTTTTTTGCTATTGAAAAGAACATGTTCTTATATTTAAGAACATTGTTTTTCTACATTTACAAAATGCTTTCATATCAAATCCTTGAACGATGACTGTTATACTTGAATGAAAATATGAATGAATTCATTATTTCATTTTATTCCCACATCTACCTTGAGAAACTCAGTTTTGTGACTCTTACCTTTCAAAGGAGGAAATTAAAGTTCAGAAGCCACAAAGTTTTTACGGGCAGAATGGAGTCCCCAAACCAGGATAAATTTAATCCCCAATTCAGTCCTGTTTGGTTTACATTGTTAATTCATAAACTATAAACCATCTTGTCTGTTCATGTCTATTCTAGACAATATTACAGCATGAATCTCATTGTAAAACATGTTTTAAATTTGTGGGAATACTCATTTTTCCGATACCTGGTGGCTCAGATGGTAAAGAATCTGCCTGCAATGCAGGACACCTGGGTTTGATCCCTGGGTCAGAAAGATCCCCTGGAGAATGGAATGGCAACCCACTCCAGTATTCCTGCCTGGAAAATTCCATGGATGGAGGATCCTGGTGGGCAAAGAGTCAGACATGATTGAGAGACTGATTTAGCACGTACACATGGACATTTTGCTGTCTAGAAACAGGAAATCCCTCACCTTAAAAGATAACTCTTTTTTCTGTGAATAGTCCTGAATGTGAACATCTTCTGTACATTGTGAAGTGTTTTCCTAACCATTTTCAAGCCTTACTGTGCATAAGGACTGCTTCAGCAGCTTAAGGTCCCTGTGAGATTCACATTGGGCTCATCTGAGTAGCATAGAAATTTACAAATATATTAAAGAATTTCCAAGTGATTCTGATGAGATTCTTTGAATAGAGATACCCTTAAACTTCACTTACATGTCTAATACAATTTAAAATAAATTGCTATTGTGTTTCTAATGCCTGTCTTCTTTAAGTATAATGGGAAATTATAGGGGTAAAAATGCTTTGGAAAAACAATATCATGTGGAAAAACCCAAACAAACTCTTCGGTCAACACAATATATACATAATCTTGAGAGGAAAGAACGTGTTCTTAAGAAAACGGTGCAAGTGCAAATAGTTTTATTATCCTAACAGTTAATACTTACTGAAGTTTTCATCGATATTGGTTGCCTTTTTCTGTCTAATGTTTATATTTTATTATTTTCTCATTCTACAGTTGAAGCTTAGAAAAGTTTCTTTCCTCGGGTCAGCCAGGAGCACAGCCAAATTTCAAACACATTTTATTGCCTTGTTTAAAAACTACAGAGTTTTATTTTCTTTTGTAGACAAGAAAGTCTTCTGGAAACTTTATGGATATACTACCATGAGAAAGATACATGCCCACATTTAGAGGTAAGGACAACTGTTTTATCTAGTAATGTATTTTTTTTTAATCTAGTATACATTTTATCTAGTAATGTATTGATTCATTAGCCTTCTATTGGTCAGCATTACTACTGTCATTGTGTTTATCAGGTGTGTGTTAAAAAATAAAAAATTGACTCCAAAGAAAGAATCATTTGTATTGTCTTCTGAAGTTATCTTTCTGTGACCTTACCTCTCTACAGAAGCCTTGTAGGGTGAGCTACTATTGAAAATTCAGAGAGAAAGGGATGGAAAAAGAAGGGGAAGACCAGGAGACTGATGACTCATTCTGTCCATTTCACAACTTTTTTCAGAGCCAACTGAGTAGTCTCTACATGTTAGGTCTATACCAATTAATTCAGAACATACCAAGGGTTGGTTTACACATTAAAAATTTTAGAATAATGTATGAATAGTTGTCTTGTTATGATGGTGTGCTTCTTTTGAACTGTGTGCCTTTTAAAAAAATTTATTTATTTATTTTTATTTACGGCTGCGCTGAGTCTTTGCTGCTGCACCGGCATTTCTCTAGTTGCGTTGCGCAGGCTCTTGGCTGTGGTGGCTTCTCTTGCTGCAGAGCACAGGCTCTAGGGCACACGGGTTTCAGTAGTCACTGCAAGTGGGCTCAGGAGTTGTGGCTCCTAGCTCTAGAGCATGAGCTTAGCAGTTTTGGGGCACAGACTTGTTTGCTCCTTGGCATGTGGGATCTTCCCAAACCAGGGATGGAACCCATTTCTCCTGCCTTGGCAGGTGGGTTCTTCCCTGCTGAACCAGCAGGGAAGCCTTAGTCATGTGCTTTTTAAGACTTAACACAATTTAGCAACCTGAGTTCTAATTTTTCCAGGTTGAAATATTTCTCTTTTGGTGGTTATCACTGTAGGGGAAAAAAAAAAAGGTGGGGGGGGCGGACTCATTGCTCTTGGTTTCCTTAACTAGTATTTCTCAACCATAGACACACTCTAAATTCATTTGAAGATGTTCAAGAACCACAGTGCACAGATTTTATTGGAGACTGGTTATAATCAACTGAATCCTTTACTGGAACCCAGGCATATATTTTAAAGCTTCCAGATGATTCTGGCGTGAACTATAATTTTACTCCATTTTGGGAATTTAACATGAAATTGGAGCCTGCACCATAGTTATAAGTGGAAACTGAAAACAACAACCCAAGCAAAACTGATCTCTTAGTATTTGTAATCATTAAGAGAAGCTTTGGCTATTGAAGGGTAAACTGAAAGCTTTGTGTGGACCAACATAATAAATTCATGAAATTTATATGAGGAGAGAAAGGTTTTCAGGTAGAAATGTGAATGGTTCCTAGAGAAATAGAAATGCTACTCAGATAACCCTTGAGAATCTGAGGATAAAATTACACTTCAAACATCACCTGGGTAACATCTAACCTTTTAATGTCACCAATCTGAGTGATTTTAATCCTGATTCTTAAAGAGTTGAAATTTTACTTCATGTTGGAATTTTGATCAATGCTCTGTTTTTGAACAGAACAATATCTTTTTAAAAAATTAGCAAATTTCCTTACAGAGCTGTTGTTGCTTGGTTGCTAAGTTGTGTTCAGCTCTTTTGTGACCCCACGGACTGTAGCCCACCAGGATCCTCTGTCCATAGAATTGTCCAAGCAAGAATACTGGAGTGAGCTGTTGTTCAGTCTCTAAGTTGTGTCTGACTCTTTGTGACCCCATGGACTGCAGCAAGTCAGGCTGGCTGCAAGCAAGACTTCTCAGTGCTTCACTATCTCTGGGAGTTTGCTCAAACTCGTGTCCATTGAGTCAGTGATGCCATTCAACCATCTCATTCTCTATTGCCCTCTTCTCCTCCTGCCCTCAGTGTTTGCCAGCATCAGGGTCTTTTCCAATAGGTAGGCTCTTCTCATCAGGTGGCCAAAGTATTGGAGTTCAGCATCAGCACCAGTCCTTCCAATGAATATTCAGAGCTGATTTCCTCTAGGATTGACTGGTTTGATCTCTTTGCTGGCCAAAGGATTATGAAGAGTCTTCTCCAGCACCACAATTCAAAAGCATCAGTTCTTCAGAGCTCAACCTTCTTTATAGTCTAACTCTCACATCTGTACATGACTACTGGAAAAACCATAGCTTTGACTATAGGGACCTTTGTCAGCAAAGTGACATCTTTGCTTTTTAATTTGCTATGTAGGTTGGTCATAGCTTTCCTTCCAAGGAGTAAGTGTCTTTTAATTTCATGGGTGCAGTCACCGTCCACAATGATTTTGGACAGAAAATAAAATCTGCCACTACTACAACTTTTTTCCCCTTCTATTTGCCAAGAAGTGCTGAGACAAGATGCCATGATGTTAGTTTTTTGAATCCTGAGTTTTAAATTAGCTTTTTCACTGCCCTCTTTCACCTTCATCAAGAGGCTCTGGGTAGCCATTCTCTTCTCCAGGGGATCTTCCTCTCCCAAGAATCAAACACAGGTCTCCTGCATTGGCAGGCAGATTCTTTACCACTGAGCCGCCAGGGAAGCTCTAGAGAACTGTATTCTTACTGAAATAACAGCATAGTTTTTGTTCTAAGTCACTTTTATGACCAAAGAAAGGCAAAACTTTGAAGCAAAAAATCACATGATATTTTTTACTAATTCCGTCAGCTCATGTTGGAGTTCTGATCACAGGATATTACATATTTGGCTTCACTTAGAAGGAGAATTCTTTGATTTGTCAAGTGCTTGATTCTTCCATAAATGATAGGTAACTTGTAGAACTTGCTTTAGAATCTTAGTTGAATATTATCAGATCCTTTTCACGTGTCACCAAGGTGTACTTGAATTGAATATATGTGTACTAGCTCTTAGACAAGTATTCCTGGATCAAACAGATCCTAACCATCTTAATGTGCCAGTGGGTGCATCCTAATGGCTGGTGTAAAGACACACAGCCAGGAATTACTTTGATTATGGGGGTTTGAAGGAGTACCTGTGATTGACTCCTGCAAGGCTAAGGGCCGTCTCCACTGTGGAGGGCATTTACTGTGATGGACTCTTTAAGTGATCTCAACAGGATATCATGAGGCTAAAATGGACTTATTTAGACATTCTCTTGCTAAGAATGATTTCTAGTTTTGAAGTCGTTATGAAAAACTTTCATGGTTCCCCCTGTCTTTTCCTCACACAAATCCTTATTTTTGTGATCTACTTTTATCTCACTCATTTCCAAGGAAAATTGTTTTGGCACCGTCTGGTTTCCTAATTACTAAGCTGTTTCCTTTTGGCCACAGGTTAGCTCTTTTCCTCCCTTCCCTCCCTCCTTTTCTTCCTTCTTTCCTCCCTTTCTCTCTTATTTACATGTTTTTCTTTCTTTCACTGTCTTCCCACTTCTCTTTCTTTCCTCTCTCCCTTCCTAATTACAGTTGTTGGCCATAACCAGAATATGACTTAGCTGAGAAGTATCTGTCAAATGCTGTAAATACTGACACTTCCCAATTGTTAGGGGTTGTTTTGAAGGGCAAAAACTGAGCTATTAGTTCAGCGTATTTGAGCTTCTTTCTTTTTTCTAGTGCTTTTATCTAGTTTCTGACTTTAAGATCCTTTGCATCATTTTGCAAGGTTTTTATAAAGTCATGCCTTTGTGAGGATGTACTGCTTTGTTGAATCTCATGGAATTTTTATTGATTTGCAGCTCCTTCATCTTGGGACAAATCCTCAGTTACCTTGGATGCTATAGTTTGTGTGTTATCATTCCCTTTATTGTTGCTATATATGTTCTCTTTGACATTTTGATTTTCCCATCTTCAAGCAAAGGTTTTATCTTGAGTTTTCAATGCAGTGCTTTATGTGTGAATACTTTTCACTGAGGTGAAGTTTTTCTTTTAAATAAAATTATTAGTAATTGTATTGTTCTTCCCTTAATTGGGTCTATTTGGTAGAGTTTATAAAACATAACTGGCAGCTGTATTTCTCTTTATGTGACCGATGGTCTGAATTTGTCCCTTTCCCTGAGACTATAAGCTACATCTTGGCTTCTAAGCTTTTATGGAAGTTAAATGTCTTTTCTACCTATTTTACAAGTTGGTTTTGAATCCTAAATGGAATAGTAATTGATAACTTTTTGTTAATGCTAAAGCATTGTGTAGAGGTAAAGGACTACTATTAGCTGAAAAAAATGTATCTCTGAATCAAATATAGGCTTTGAAAAATATCAGACATTTAGTGAAATTATATCGTTTGATGAAATTAAGGGAAAAAAGGAAAAAGGAGGAAAGAGGGAACATACATATATATAGAGTCTAAGTGGTGAATGTATGAAAGGTCAAAACATTGAGAAAATACAGTCACTGATGTAATTTGAGACAATATCTAAAAAAGGAAAAAAATTGGAAGTAATTCAGTTGTACAGTCTGTAATGACAAAATTCCTCACAAAAATGAGAAGAAATTTATATGTGTTGTTTTAGTGAACATTTTTCTTCCAGATTTAAGATACAATTGACGTATAGCACTGTATAAGTTTAAGATGTACAGTATAACATTTTGACTTGCATAAGTCATGAAATGATTGTCACAATAAGTTGAGTGAACACCCATCATCTCATATACATACAGCATTAACTAGAAAAATATTTTCCTTGTGACAAAAACTCATAGGATTTACTCTCTTAACTTTCACATGTAGCATACAACATTGTTAATTATCTTTAACATGTTTTTCATGTCCATGACATCTCTAGTACTTATTTATCTTATAACTGAAGGCTTGAACCTTTTGACTGCCTTCATCCAGTACTCCCTCTCCTCATTTGCTGCCTCTGGTAATCATAAATATGATCTCTTTTCCATGAGTTTGTTCGTGTATTTTTGAAGTGTTAAAATTGACCTACAACACTGTGTTATTTCCAGGTACACAATATAGTGGTTCGCTATTTCTGTACATTTCAAAATGATCACTATGAAAAATCTACTTGTTATCTGTTACCATACAAAAGAAGTTACATAATTATTCCCCACACTCTACATTTCTGTCTGTGAATCAGTTATTTTGTTACTTAAAGTTTGAACCTCTCAATCTCCCTCACCTGTTTCTCTCATTCCCTCTTTCTTATACTTTTCTGGCAACCACTTATTTGTTCTCTGTACCTATGACTCTGTTTCTGTTTTTTTTTGTTTTGTTTTTTATTTGTTTTTATTGATGTATTTTTTTAGATTTCACGTGTGAGTGAAATCATAGAGTATTTACCATTCTTCCTGATTTATTTCACTTCGAAAGCTACCCTCTAGGTCCATCCATGTTATCACAAATGGCAAGATTTTATCCTTGTTTATGGCCAAGTAATATTCCATTATATATATATATATATATATATATATATATATATATATATATATATATATATATACACACACACACACACACACACATACATACACCACTTGTTTATCTACTTATCTATTAATTATCTCTTAGGTTTCTTTCATATCTTGCCTATTGTAAATAATGCTACAATGGGTGCATACATCCTTTAGACTTAGTTTTCATTTTCTTTGGGTAGATACCCAGGAGGAGAATCACTGGATCATGTAGTAGTCCTACTTTTAATTGTTTGAGGAGATTCTATACTGTTTTTCATAGAGGCTGCACAAATTCACATTCCCACCAGCAGTGTGCTGGGATCCCCTTTTCTCCAAATCCTGACCAATACTCATACATCTTATGTTCCTTTTCTTCTCCCACTAAAATTCCTATTACATGTAGGAGGATATGCTTTAGGAGGTTTCACCTGTCTCTTGGCTCTGTTCATTTTTCTTTTTCTTTTCCTTTTCTGTTCTTCAGACTAAATGACCTCCATTGACCTGTGTGAAGTGTACTAATTATCTTATGTGCTCAAATCTGTGGTTGAACCATTTCAGTAAAATTTTCTTTTGCACTGTTGTACTTTTCAACACTAGGGTCTCTATTTGATTCTTATAATTTATATCTCTTTACTGATATTCTCGATTTGATGAGACAACTTTCTAGTGATTTCCTTTAGATATAGGTACATAATTTCTCTTAGTTCTTTGGTTATATTTAAAATACTTGATTTACAGTTTCTGTTTAAAAAGTCTGATGTTTGGGCTTCTTCAGGAACAGTTTTTGTTAATTCTTCTTTCTTTTTTATGGGCTCTATTGTCTTGATTCTCTGTAAAAATTGTAATATTTTGTTGAAAACTTGGCATTCTGAACATTATAATGTGATAACCCTGGAGATTAGATTCTCTTTCCTTTCCACAGCTTTTTGTTGCTACTTACTGGAGTACTTGTTTGGTTATATAGTGATTTTTCTGCATTAATTTTCTAAAGTCTGTATTCTTTACTGTGTATGGCCCCTGAAGTTTCTGTTCCGTTAGCTTAGTAGATAGATAATGGTTTGACAGAATTTTTCTCAGCATTTGAAAACTGAGAGTCAGCTCGTTTGTTCTCATTTAAGCATTCACCTGTTTGCTATAAACATTTGACTAGTTTCTAGAGTTCTCATGAACTTGACTTTGACTGTAGTGGCCAGTGTATTTGCTGCTCATGTGGAGGAATAAACTTGTGGCATTTCCTACTTCTTCTCTTTCCCTGATGTTATTCTGCGTATATTGACAGTCTTCACAATAAGCAGCTCTTGTCTGAGATAATGCAGATAGAAACCCATGAACTTTGCTGCCTTTCTCATGCGTCCATCTGCTGCATCTGGATTCATGAGAAAGTCCCCAGGTGGGGACAAGTGGGTCTACTTACAGCAGAATGCCTGGCCTGTTTGTCTGTTGCAATCCTTCCCACTGCGTTCCCACAGTGCCGATCCAGCCTCTGCTCATGAGATGGCACTTAGAAAAGCTTCTCTCTCCCCTCTGCTCCTGTGACAAAGGTTCTTATGCCTTTTCTTGAAAATATCATGCGTTACTAACTTTGTGACTGGGCTCACAAATTTCCTTCAAAATTAGTGACTTGTGTTTTTGTGGAGTCTTTCTTAATAATGATAATTTTTTAAATGCTCTCTGTGATTTTGATTTAATAGAAAAGTAACTATGTTTTCTTTGAAAATAGTATTAAAGCTTTGATAGCTTCATGCCAGGGCTTCCCTGGTGGCTCAAATGGTGAAGAATCTGCCTGCAATGCAGGAGACCCAGTTTCAATCCCTGGGTCAGGAAGATACCCTGGAGAAGGAAATGACAACCCACTCCAGTATTCTTGCCTGGAAAATCACACGGATGGAGTAACCTGGTGGGCTACACCCCATGGGGTCACAAAGGGTCAGACATGACTGAGCAAATAACACAGAGTCTTTCCATCCCTTCCTAACAATTATTGGCACTTCCATTTACAGTCTGGTCTATACATCAAGAAGAAGGTGGTCTTCTAAAAGTACAAATCAGATCACGTCCCTCATTTGTTGAAACCTATCCAAAATTGCCCACCACTTCAATGAGATAAAAACCTCTTGCCATGTCCTGCACAGTACCACATAACCTGGCTTTGCCTCCAGTTTGACCTTGTTCCTCTCCCTGAACTATGTGGTTCTAAGCACACTGGCTTTCTGGATGGATCATTCTGCTTTTAATGGGAACTCAGTCCTGTCATGGGGACTTCGTGCACTGCTTGGGATGTTTTTCTCGAAATTCGTTGCCAGGCTGGCTTTGCCTCCTCATTAGTCTATGTGTAACTATGCATTATGGTCTGAATTTTGTTTTTCCCCTTTTCATATATTGGAGTACTAACCTTCAGTACCATGGAATGTGACTGTATTAACTTTCCAGGGCTGCCATAACAAAATATGACAGACTGGGTGGCTTAAACAATGGAAAGTTATTTTTTCACAGTTCTGAAAGCTAGAAGTCCAAGGTCAAGACGCTGACCATTTCTGTTCTCCTGCGTCCTCTACCTTGGGCTGACAGTTCACCACCACTCGAGCTGTGTGCTTAACCTCCTCTCTGTGGCTGCACATTTCTGGTGCCCTGTCCTCTTCTTATAAGGATGCCAGACCTTTTGGACTTATAGTCCCATCCTTACACTTTTATTTAACGTTAATTCTCTCTATAAAGATCCTATCTCTAAAGATAATCACATTGTGGTTTGGGGGTTCAACATACGAATGTTTGTTTGTTTGGGGGCTTGGGACAGTTTTTTTTTTTTTGATTGTGCCCCCGACCAGGAATTGAACCCAGGTCACAGCAGTGCAAGCGCTGAGTCTTAACCATTGGACCCCCAAGGAATTCCCTTAACATTCAGATTTTGAAGTGACACAGTTCAATACATAACACTGACTGTATCTGGATTAGGGTTCTCAAAATCTTTACAGCTGAGCCAATGGGGAAGCCCTTTTAAAGAGGTAATTAAGTTAAAATGAGTTCAAAGACTCCATGATCCTGTCCCTGAAAGGTAAGCCCATGAAAAAAGGGGTTTGTCGTGTTGTCTCTGAATATCTTCAGCACCCAGCAAGTGGACTGGCCCATAGGATTATGCTCTGCCCACTAAATACATAAGCCGGTGATGGATGGACTGATGGGTAGTTAAGTGGGTGAATCATCTTCCAGACAACAGACTCAGAAGAAGTGAGACATGGACTGGGTAAATTGTGATGAAACTTTCCCTTCAAAGTGTCCTGCCTAGGGAAGAACAGCGAGATCACAGAGACAGGATGGTTTTAGGTCAAAGGGTATTGGAAGCTGGAAGAGCCTGGGAGAATGCATGAGAGGAGAAATAGAGACAAGCCAGCTACAAGGACTAGTTGAACAACTACAGCTATAGCATTGTAAATAAAACGTAGTAGTCTTCCCATGTTGTTATTGTTTAGTCTCAAATTCGTGTCCGACTCTGTGGCCCCTGGACAGTAGCATGCTATGCTCTTCTGTCTGTGGGATTTCCCAGGCAAGAATAAGTTGCCACTTCCTTCTCCAAGGATCTTCCCCATCCAGGGATAGAACTTGAGTCTCCTGCATTGGCAGATGGATTCTTTATCATCTGAGTCACCTGGGAAGCCCCATGAGAGTACAGCAAATAGGAGAGTGGTTATTGGCTTAGGAACCTGGTTGAAAGGGAAAGCAAGGCTATCCACTGATGTCCAAAAAACCCAGATCTCTGGTTCTGACTGTAACGGGGACCAGATCTTGCTTTCTAGTGCAATTCACCTGTCTGTTCAGTTCCAAATGATCTGGCCCTCCTTTCCTGTGCGTGAATTGAGAATGCCCCAGTCCTTGCTGCATTCCGACATCTCTTACCTCCACTTGCCACACAAACTCTCTCCATGTATCCCAGATACCTGGCAGTGTTGTCTGGTTTATATTTCTCCACTGGACCCCTTGCTGCAGCTTCTTGCCCAAGCCGACTCAGCCACGTTTTCTGCAGTCCCTAGTATAAAGAATTGACGTTCCATTAAAATGATAGAGACCAGGGTCTTTGCTCAGGTCTTAATAAAACACCATAGGACAGGAAAATAGGTTACGAAACTACCATCTGGCACAACAACATTTGAGGAGAATAGCCCCAGAAATTCAAAGAATATAAATAAGAAAGAAAATCAAAGCAAAAAATTGAAAAGCATATATTCAATATTATAATATATAACTATTAAAGCACACTAACTCTAAATCAGTCTCATGTATTTGTGTTTTATTAGATTAATCCACTGCAGTTCAATGTCCATACAAGCAAAAAGTATTAATATGAATTGTCAGCCTGAACCTGAAGATTAGCTTGTAAGATGGCATCAGATACTGTCATGGCACTCTTCAAACCTCATTGAACCTGTATTGATTCGAGTACCCAAGTGGTAAATGACTTTTAAAAATCATTATTCAGAAATGAAAATGAGTCCAAATAACCAAGTTCAGTTTGGGGGACAAATGAGATATAGTTACCAATGGAATTCAAGCTTTCTTATGGAAGCTTTGATTTCTAAAATTTTTCATTGGATTCTATTTTCTGAATAGTGATAATGAATGTTTGATTTTTAAGCATTACCTCATTAAATTTTTACAAACTTGTGAGGTAATCACAATTATTATCTGAATTTTATCCGTGAGAAAACTGGTTTACTCCTTTGCCCTAAGTCTGTAGGTGGCAGTCAGGATTTAGACCCACGCGGTTTGAATCCAAAAAAACTTTCTGTAAGCATTTCTTTAACCATTGCATATGCTGACTTAAAGGGAAAAGACTTATAAACTTTTAAATAAATTACATATACAATTTACAATAAAAGTTTATTTTCTTTATGCTTGTATTAATAGTTACACATTTTGGTAGCTATTTTATAATTCTATATTTTTTATGCAGATAATGTTTTCAGCCTAAGCCAAAAAAAAAGCATATATGGTCATATATGCATTATGGCATTTTATTGGTTGACTGATTGATGTTTAGTCACATACCTGCTTTGAGTTCCTGATTTAAACTTTTCCCTGGTTGGCAGAGATAAGTTGAGAATGGCTTGGCAATTCCTGTCTCTAATTGCTGCATGTATAACGAGATGTTATTTGTTTGTAGAGTTGGTATTCAGACACAGTTCCATTTCTCTTTTGTTCACATTATTCTGCTTTTCAGCGACAGTCCAAGCCTCATAGTCATGTTTTGATTAAGGGACTAATGCTTTATTAAATTTTGAATAGAGTCTGTTATCAGTGTAGTGTTATTCTTATTGAAATAGCAACATAATATTCTTCAGCTGCTTTGTGAGAGGAGAGCAGAATGCGATTTCTATCCTCCCTCTGATTCCTGGTTGTTTACAGTGGTTGAAATAATTCTTTCTGTGAAAGGTTCCCAATTTTAGTTTGAGATGATACTGGGTTGTATCACCGATTCTATTATCATCAAATACATTGGCGGTGTGGTCCCACCTATTCCAGTTTTATTACTTCTTGAGAGAAGGGGATACATTTACATGAAATACTGATTTCTACTCTGAATTCTGCTTAGTGGGTCCCGGAGATGCAGTTTGTTTCTGAAAGCCAGATAACTGCTTCAAAGTTTTCCTTGTGATTTCTAATTCTTTCAATACTGCTTGGTCAGCAAAACATAAGATCTTGTGAATATTTCCCCCCCACTACAAAAGACGCATGAAAGAGGCCAGGGTTTGGAATTCATCGTCCTCACAGATATGCAAACCACTCAGAAGTAGCTCATTGCTATCAGTATCTGTAAAAGCTGTTGTTCAGTTGCTCTGCTGCTGCTGCTGCTGCTACTAAGTCGCCTTAGTCGTGTCCGACTCTGTGCGACCCCATAGACGGCAGCCCACCAGGCTCCCCCGTCCCTGGGATTCTCCAGGCAAGAACACTGGAGTGGGTTGCCATTTCCTTCTCCAAGGCATGACAGTGCAAGTGAAAGTGAGGTCGCTCAGTCATGCTCAGATCAGATCAGCTCAGATCAGTTGCTCAGTCGTGTCCGACTCTTTGCGACCCCATGAATCGCAGCACGCCAGGCCTCCCTGTCTATCACCAACTCCCGGAGTTCACTGAGACTCATGTCCATCAAGTCAGTGATGTCATCCAGCCATCTCATCCTCTGTCGTCCCCTTCTCCTCCTGCCCCCAATCCCTCCCAGCATCAGAGTCTTTTCCAATGAATCAACTCTTCGCATGAGGTGGCCAAAGTACCGGAGTTTCAGCGTTAGCATCATTCCTTTCAAAGAAATCCCATTGCTGATCTCCTTCAGAATGGACCAGTTGGATCTCCTTGCAGTCCAAGGGACTCTCAAGAGTCTTCTCCAACACCACAGTTCTTCGGTGCTCAGTCTTCTTCACAGTCCAACTCTCACATCCATACATGACCACGGGAAAAACCATAGCCTTGACTAGACGAAACTTTGTTGGCAAAGTAATGTCTCTGCTTTTGAACATGCTATCTAGGTTGGTCATAACTTTCCTTCCAAGGAGTAAGCGTCTTTTAATTTCATGGCTGCAGTCACCATCTGTAGTGATTTTGGAGCCCAGAAAAATAAAGTCTGACACTGTTTCCACTGTTTCCCCATCTATTTCCCATGAAGTGATGGGACCGGATCCCATGATCTTCATTTTCTGAATGTTGAGCTTTAAGCCAACTTTTTCACTCTCCTCTTTCACTTTCATCAAGAGGCTTTTTAGTTCCTCTTCACTTTCTGCCATAAGGGTGGTGTCATCTGCATATCTGAGGTTATTGATATTTCTCCCGGCAATCTTGATTCCAGCTTGTGTTTCTTAGTCCAGCGTTTCTCATGATGTACTCTGCATATAAGTTAAATAAACAGGGTGACAATATACAGCCTTGACGAACTCCTTTTCCTATCTGGAACCAGTCTGTTGTTCCATGTCCAGTTCTAACTGTTGCTTCCTGACCTGCATACAAATTTCGCAAGAGGCAGATCAGGTGGTCTGGTATTCCCGTGCTCAGTTGTGTCCAATTCTTTGTGACCCCAAGGACTGCAGCACGCCAGGTTTCCCTGTCCTTCACCATCTGTAAAAGTAAGGAAGAAACGATTTTGAATCCTTGTATCTCACAACTTTATACTGGATGGTTTTATTAATTTATATGTTGTAGTAGCCTCGGTAATATATTGAGAGCATATTCTGTGTGTGTATTGAATACCTACATGCGTGCTGCGTTGCTTCAGTTGTGTCAACTCTTTGCAACCCCATGGACTATAGCCCAGCAGGCTTCTCTGTCCATGGAATTCTCCAGGCAAGACTAATGGAGTGGGTTGCCATGCCCTCCTCCTGGAGATCTTCTCAACCCAGGGATCAAACCCATGTCTCCTGCATTGGCAGATATATTCTTTATCACTAGTGAAACCTGGGAATATCTAGTAGCATTGAAATGGTTGATTTGGGTCCTAATGTGGCCACCATAGTCCAAACTATTTCTACAATGTCTCCTTGGAAACTGCTGGATGATCTTAGAACATTTTCTTTATAGATATTCATCCTCCAAAGTGAAATGTATTTATTTAATATTTATGATATCTGGAGCCCTAAACTGATTAATAAAAGGATTGCTCCCAATGAATCTTTTGGATTTTAACAGAATTAAACAAATTACTACTGCCACACAAAGACAGGAGTCTGAATTTAAAAAAAAGTCATAATTACTATTACTGCAATTAATATTATTGTGTGCCTGGTCAGTTTCTCAGTCATGTCTGACCCTTTGCAACTCCATGGACTGTAGCCAGGCAACTCCTCTGTCCATGGGATTCTCCAGGCATGAACAGTGGAGTATGTTGCCATTTCCTACTCCAGGGAATCTTTATGACCCAGGGATTAAACCCTTGTCACCTGCATCTCCTGCGTTGGCAGGCAGATTCTTTATCACTGTGCCACCTGGGAAGCATTATTATTACTGGGCATTAATTGCCAGGCCATGTTTTAAGTGCCTGCACATATATTAATTTGTTTAATCATTTTAACAACGCATTGAGTTATATGCTATTATTTATCTTCATTTTAAGATGAGAAAACTGAGGCACAGAGGGTAAAGAACTTGTCCCAGATCATACAGCTGATAGAGGCAGAGGTGCGACTTGAACTGAGATCCTCTGGCTCTAGAGTTCGTGGTCACTCTCTAAGCAACTCTGAAACTGCCGAGAGACTGACCCAATAGCTTTATTTCAGAGTTAAATACTGCAGGAGGATTCAAATACGCTTATTCTTAATATGCAGCTAGAAAGGTGATGGGGCAGAGGGTCAAGGCACTTCCCAGTGCTTTTATTGTGAAAGGATCATTCTGAATTTAAAATGACTTTTCTCTGTAGTGGGGCTTCCCTGGTAGCTCAAATGGTAAAGCATCTGCTTGCAGTGCAGGAGACCTGGGATTCAATTACTGGGTCAGGAGGATCTCATGAGAAGGGCATGGAAACCCACTCTAGTATTCTTGCCTGGAGAATTCCTTGGACAGAGGAGCCTGGCAGGCTACAGTCCATGGGGTCACAAAGAACCGGACACACTCTCTGTCGTTAAGCTTTGTTTGGGGATCATTCCTCACTTTACCCTTTGACCTCCAATATTCTAAAAAGCCACTAATAAAGTGAAAATGAGTATTGTGATTATATTCATTTTAAGCTTTCTTTCTAAGCCACACTACTATCATCAGACCTGGTCACAAATGAGTCTGTGAGGCAATATGACTGACTTTTAGGAAACACTATAGAGCTTACCTATGAAAATGAGGAATTTCCTAGTATGATTACATGGTTTATTTATTAGGACTGGTTCAGAAGACCATTTAGATATTCCATTAACACTCAGAAGAAAATATTATCTGTTCACAAAAGTCGAAAACATACATCAGGGACGCTGAAAGCATTCCAGAAGAGATCTTCCTACTGTGGCTTGGGCAGTGACTGCTCTTCAAAGCAGTGCACGTCCTCCCAAGGTGACGACTCTGAAGATTCTTCACGCAGTTGCAGGTGTGACAGCTGTACCCTGACGCAGCTGGTTTGATTCAGTGTCCTCCTTATTTGGTTCACTTACAATGAGTATCAAAATTATGACTGTGTAGTCTGTTGACAATCTTCCTGAAAGAATTCTTCTCTCTGAACATTAACGAAGTAATCAGGTTTGAATTTTCGCCTCCACAGCCAGGAATGACAAATAGGTATAGTTGATTCAAATATAATGTACAATACATCAGAAGCAGTGCATGAGGGTTCTGAGGTCATTTCTAACATTCCCTCAATGAGAAGTTAGTAGTGAAAAAATGTTCCTTACTCAAGCATAGCTACGAGAAACCGCTCTGTCTGGTTCATGCTTCTCTTCCCTTCAACAGTCCGCATTCTGGGTGACTGTTTCCAACCATCCTAGTTTGGTCTGATTCCTTCTGTTCATCAATAAGCTTGTTCTTTGTCTAATCATGGACTTCTTCAAAGCTCATGTCAAGTGCAGGATGTTTTCCGTGGGATTGCTGTGGAGGTTTTGCTCACCTCTACTGTGCTCTTCGAGATGCTTGCTCCTGGTGCTTATTATTGGGGATTGGCTTCTGTTCATATTTGTGTGGCTTGCAGCTTTCATCTCTACATCTGTGTTTACCTCCATGCACTCTAGTCAGCCTCTGTGGTGGCGATGAAAGGAGTGGTTTTAATTCACTTATTTTGATAGGAAGAGTAAGTTCCTAAATGGGATCAAAACTGAAAATGGATTTTCCCCATTGGGGAAAATATAACACACACATCCACACATTGCATGTATACATGAGAGTTTAAGGCCAGGAAACCACTTGTGTAATATAATGAAGCTTCTTGGCTCCCACTGCTCGGGAATGCTACCTTTTCCACTTCATGTCCAAGGTCATCCAGGCTAGCTCTGTACTTTAAAGAGTATCTTTACTCTGACTTATTGCTGGTGGACATTGCTTCAGTTCTCTGTTATGTTTAAACCCATCTTAAATAATTTGGCTTAGTTTAATATAAACTAGCGACTTGGGTAGCAACATGTATCTAGATATTAAAATCCAGATCTCCCTTAACCTGAAGCTGGAGTACAGAAATCCTTACAAATCCAGGGATAGCTATGAAAGTATATGAAGAGGCCACCACCTAGAAGATTTTACTTTCTTACAGGGTGCATGAGGAATTTTCCTCCTGGGGGAAAATGGCTCTATAGCTTTCAAAACAAGAAGGTGAGATATATAAATATGTATATTGTAAAGTATTTTAAGCAAGTGTTTCCTATTCTTCTGTATACAGATAATAATAAATATAGATACAAAGGCTAAGACATTTGGGTTGAAAAAACAATAAATTATTGACCCCAAAACATAAAAATTTGTAGGAGTCTGTGTTTGGGAAATCCTCAATGTAATGTGTATGGAAAAACATGGATTATTCATTAAACCAAGTGTTTATATTCCTAATAGTACTAAAGTCTATTAGAATATAAATGGAAACATTGAAATAAAATATCTTAATTTTGCAAATACTGAACCAAAATCTCTGAATTATTTAACATTATAATGATTCTTCCTATTTTGCATGCTGCTTGTTTTACATAATGCCTCAACCATTTAGATAATAAATAAGAAGTGTAAAATAAAGGAGCTTGGTCAGTATTCACTAGAATGGACCATAAATGCACATCTACTAAAATTTTTAAATAAGCCAACTTATTGATTTTAGATTAGATGTTTGTCCTAGAAATGCTGAATATTTTATACATCTAAAATATTATCTTAATTTAGTTTTAAGCAATTTAAATAAACATCAACTCTTTACCATCCTATTAACTATTTCAATCACATGAAATAATTACTAATGTCAGAAATATGCCTGTGTTAACCAAGGAATAAAAAATAAAAAGACATGAGGAGTATCACTCTTAGATGTATTTAATAAACCTAGAAAAGACTACAGAGTGTGCTGATAGCTCAATGCTGTTAGTATAAGGACTCTCAAACATTCTCTTATAATGTTAAGTATATAATAAAATTGCCTTAACAATGTACTCAATTTCCATTTTCTTTTTTTTTATATGAAAAGAAAAGCTTTTATTGGGAACAAAAAGATATTTATTTTATTTATTTCTTAGTAATGGCATCCAGTAGGGGAAAAAGAAAAGTGGGTACAGGGGAATCAAATACCTTTGCAGGGGGGCAGTGCTCAAACTACCCAGAATCCCTTGTCCCTCCCCACTTTAGGCACTTGGGGTAATGTGGGCAAGTGAAAGGGAAGAAGCAGGGCATGATTGATAAAGCTAACGAAGAGGCAGAAGGCACTGGTGGGTAACATCTTGAGCCTGTGGAGGGAAGGCGTGGGCCGGGCCTCCTAGTGAAGCCGGGGTGCCTTGGCATCCGGGCCTGGCCACTAGTCTTTTTCCTTCCCTTTCTTAGCTTTGGCCTTGGCTTTGGTCTTGGGGCTGCAGGGCTTGGTCACTCGGATGGTCTCCTGGCATTGGACATTGTATCGCGCCTTCTTCAGGGTCAACTTCCATTTTCATTCTCAAGAAACAGGCCAGTGATTTTACATTTAGTATAATTAATAACTAAATTCTTGTTGAGTAGACTAAAAATGTGTTGAGTAGGCATAGGTCTTTGAAAGATACCTACCATGCTTAATGAAAGACTATATCATCTCCAGCAGCCATTTTCCCAAGGATCAAGACAGTTATTTATACTTCAACAATAGGCACAGAGAATGACCAGATCAGTGTAGTGATTCTAGCAGTAAGTTTCCATATCAAATAGATGTTTACAGAAGCATTGCAAAACCTTATCAGATGTTTTCTTTATATTAGAGGTTAAATGAAATATCTGGCCATACCTGATAGTAAGGTTACAAATGAGCATCACAATTGACCTGAGTATATAATTATGGTAAAGTCTAGGTCTTTCCTAGTGGCTCAGTGGTAAAGAATCCACCTGCTAATTTAGAAGATGTGGGTTTGATTTCTGGGTCGTGAAGATCCTGGAAGAGGAAATGGCAACCCACTCCAGTATTCTTGCCTGAAAAATCCCATGGACAGGAGCCTGGAGGGCTGCAGTCTTTGGAGTTGCAGAGTTGGACACGACTTAGCGACTAAGCAACAGAAAAAGTCTAGGGAGGAGAGTTTGGAAAGTGGTATTAGTTAGCTCTGACTTTGACTAATGAGTTATTTCTCTTCCAAAAGCTGCTTTATAATTTGACTTGTTCTTATCTCACTCGGCCTATGGCAGTCCTCTCCAATGTAGTATAATGTGCTTGAAAGAACCCACATAAATCCACAAACTTGAATAACTGCTGGTAATTTTGCACTGGCTTCTATATTTCCCGGAACATTAGCACATTAAAATGCTACTTTAAAATTTATTGTTTGACTTAAGAAAATACCACAAGAATACAAAATCTGTAATTTAGTAAACTTTAAAAAGTTACTAGATCTATAGGAAGCTTAAATTTTCAAGACAAACACTAAACACTAAATCTATGAGAAATCTCATGAGAAAGTTACTCTGTCTCCCTCCCAAGGTTGAGTTTTATTACATAGGGGACACTTGTGTTATGTCAGCTCCAGAAAGATGCAGGTAGGGATGGGTTTTTGTGAATACGTGGAGTGGAGATGGTAGTGGTGAGGGATGGAGATTAGGAAGAAAAAAAATCATCTCATTATAAAACCATATGAGCTTCATTAAGAGGAAAAAAATCCAAGTAATCTTGTTCAATTTTGATTCATGAAAAAGGCATTGTTAGTTCTGATTTGTCAGGAAAAGTACCGCAGAATGTGATTTTGACATGATTTGTACTTCATTTAATAAAGACACTGATCCCTTTTCACTCAGTAATGCATGCCGAGAAGCAGCGCTATGAAGTGCTTTTTGATAAACTAGATAATATTTCCTCATCACAATGTTACAAGCATAGTTTTCTCCCTAATCAAGTACTCAACACCGAACAAATCATAGATTTTATACATAATATGTCATAAAAGCAACTGTAAAACAACTATAAACATCTATAAAAATGCAAAATCATAAAAATAAGCTGCTGCTAGTTATATAAAAAAAGCATAAATACCCAGCGTGCATTATTTATAAAATGGGCCCCAATGTCCAATAAAATGTAGGTATGAGGTTTAAAAGGAAACTCTAGTGCTTGAGAATTTGATCCATAACCAATAATATTGATAAAGAATAAACCTACTAATTACCAAAAATGATATAATATAATCATTTTGCTTGTTATATTTTTAAAAAAATATTTAGAGATCTTTAGCAATGTTGAATGTAAAACACAACCTACTAAAGTAAAATTTTAATGTTTCTGGATTTTAAAGTATTTGGAAAACACTATAGGATATAATTTTGTTGATCCAAGTATCTTTAAAAAATCTCTCAAAGGGTGTTTAACCGGATTCTTTTTTCTACTCTCAAGTGTCTTGGACGCTAAGGAAACATTTTAAATTACTTTAATTTTAAAATTGTCTAAAAGTAATACAATGAACATGCTAAAACTGACAGTTTGAAGAATTTTTCTACTTAGAATAGTATAATAAGTCAATAATAACATCAGTAGGGGCTTCTCTGGTGGTCCAGTAGCTAAAACTTGACCCTCCCAATGCAGGGGGCCAAGGTTCCATTCCTAGCCAGGGAACTAGATCCCTCACGTTGAAACTAAAAGAAAATCTCATAGGCTGCAACTAAAAGACCCCACATGCCACACTAGGACCTGGGGCAGCCAAATAAATAAATATTAAAAAACAGAGATAGAATATAAATTTTTTAAAATTACAAAAATAATATCAATAAATCGGCAACATTTATTTTAGTATATGTTGTGCTGGGTACAGGATTATTTGTTTTCTCTAATATCCAAATTTACTCTTTCATTGTCTTCTATGTTTGCAAATTACTTCTGTGTCTGACCAAATAATTTTAGATCAAATCAAGACTCCAAAGAATGTAGGTCACAGCTATACGAATGCTTTATTTTAAAGAATAAGAAAATTCGTCTGGTTATCAGAAAACTTGAGAGTTCCAAAACCTCAGTTCAGTTCAGTTCAGTCGCTTAGTCATGTCCGACTCTTTGTGACCCCATGAATTGCAGCATGCCAGGCCTCCCTGTCCATCACCAACTCCTGGAGTTCACTCAAACTCACGTCCATCGAATCAGTGATGCCATCCAGCCACCTCATCCTCTGTTGTCCCCTTCTCCTTCTGCCTTCAGTCTTTCCCGTCATCAAGGTCTTTTCCAATGAATCAGTTCTTCGCATCAGGTGGCCAAAGTATTAGAGTTTCAGCTTCAGCATCAGTCCTTCCAATGACTATTTAGGACTGATTTCTTTCAGGATTGACTGGTTTGATCTCCTTGCAGTCCAAGGAACTCTCAAGAGTCTTTTCCAACACCACAGTTCAAAAGCATCAATTCTTCAGTGCTCAGCTTTCTTTAATTCTCACATCTGTACATGACTACTGGAAAAACCATAGCTTTGACTAGATGGACCTTTGTTTGCAAAGTAATGTCTTTGCTTTTTAATATTCTGTCTGGGTTGGTCATAGCTCCTTTTCTTCCAAGGAGCAAGCGTCTTTTAATTTCATGGCTTCAGTCACCATCTGCAGTGATTTTGGAGTCCAAGAAAATAAAGTCTTTCACTGTTTCCATTGTTTCTTCATCTATTTGCCTTGAAGTGATGGGACTGGATGCCATGATTAGTTTCTTGAATGTTGAGTTGTAAGCCAGTTTTTTCACTCTCCTCTTTAACTTTCATCAAGAGTCTCTTTAGTTCTTCTTTGCTTTCTGCCATAAGGGTGGTGTCATGTGCATATGTGAGGTTATTGATATTTCTCTCGGCATCTTGATCCCAGCTTGTGCTTCATCCAACCTGGCAGTTCGCATGATGTACTCTGCATGTAGGGCTTCCCTGGTGGCTCAGAGGGTAATGTATCTGCCTGTGATGCAGAAGACCCAGGTTCGATCCCTGGGTCAGGAAGATCCCCTGGAGAAGGAAATGGCAACTCACTCCAGTATTCTTGCCTGGAGAATCCCATGGACAGAGGAGCCTGGTGGGCTACAGTTCATGGGGTCCCAGAGTCAGACACGACTGAGCGACTACACTTAACTTACTCTGCATGTAAGTTAAATAAGTAGGATGACAATATATAGCCTTGACGTACTCCTTTCCCAATTTGGAACCAGTCTGTTGCTCCATGTTCAGTTCTAACTGTTGCTTCTTGACCTGCATACAGATTTCTCAGGAGGCAGGTCAGGTGGTCTGGCATTCCCATCTCCTGAAGAATTTTCCAGTTTGTTGGATCTACACAATCAAAGGCTTTGGAGTAACCAATAAAGCAGAAGTAGATGTTTTTCTGGAATTATCTTGCTTTTTCTATGATACAATGGATGTTGCAATATGATCTCTGGTTCCTCTGCCTTTTCTAAAATCATCTTGAATTTCTGGAAGTTCATGGTTCACATACTGTTAAAGCCTCACTGGGAGAATGTTGAGCATTGCTTTGCTAGTGTGTGAGATGACTGCAATTGTGTGGTAGTTTGAACATTCTTTGCCCTTGACTTTCTTTGGGATTGGAATGAAAACTGACCATTTCCAATCCTGTGGCCACTGCTGAGTTTTCCAAATTTGCAGGCATATTGTGTGCAACATTTTCACAGCATCATCCATTAGGATTTGAAATAACTCAACTGGAATTCCATCATCTCCACTAGCTTTGTTCATAGTGATGCTTCCTAAGGCCCACTTGGCTTTGCATTCCAGGATGCCTGGCTCTAGGTGAGTGATCACACCGTTGTGATTATCTGGTTCATGAAGATCTTTGTTGTACAGTTCTTCTGTGTATTCTTGCCACCTCTTCTTAATATTTTCTGCATCTATTAGGTAGGTCCAAACCATTTCTGTCCTTTACTGTGCCCATCTTTGCATGAAACATTCCCTCGGTATCTCTAATTTTCTTGAAGAGATCTCTAGTCTTTCCCATTCCATTGTTTTCTTTTATTTCTATTACATTAAATTAATTTATTTTACTGATTTGGAAAAATTGATTTCCACTGGATTTTTATATTTACCCTATTAGAATATGTTGCATGGACAGTGCAGATTGGCCTGCTTTCTATCTGCTCTTACATAGATTGCATTTACCAGCATCCATCACTGGTGCCCTACTGCTAACAAAGTATTTTCATATCAATTCCCTTCACTGGAGAACAAGTTCTTTTCCTTATGGGGTCTCAAGTATACCCTGCCTCTCGAATATTTGTTTTTGTTTTTTCTCAGATGGAAGCTATCTGTGAGTCCTCAGTATTCAGACTTATAAATTGGTGAGAAATATAGATGGAAAATTAAACCTAAATGTTTCTAGTGAGCACACTATTTTCTGAAAATAAGTCTTTTAGAAAACATGTGGTACTCAACTACATTATGCTACAAACATAATATTTTATAGGAATAAAATGAAATAGATGTTTTATCTTTATCATGTTTGGCTTTATGCTTAAATAACTGCAGAGTATTTTTAAGCCACAAAACTTGGAAATTAGTTTAGGTATGATTTCCTTTTGTTTTTCCCCCTCATCCTTCCTTCAGCCTTATTTTAGAAGTATATACATATGTGTATATATATATGTAGACACATACATGTATATGAAATATACATTAAGTACATATATAGTAAATGTATCTGGTATTTAGAGCATGTATATATAAATGTATATATTTTAGAATAATCTTCACAAATATAGTTAATATCTAGAAATCAGTCCACAGGTCACAAAGAGTTGGACATGACTGAGTGACTAGACAACAATTGCAAAGACAGCTTTAATAGTAATGGCTTTGTTTAAGTATAAGGACAATGTTTTATAGTTTACAAAGTTTTACAATGTTTACAGTTGCTGTTCAGTCTCTAATTCATGTCCAACTCTATGTCACCCCATGGACTGCAGCACGCCAGACTTCCGTCCTTCACCATCTACCAGAATTTGCTCAAACTCATGTCCATTGAGTTGGTGATGCCATCCAACCATCTCATCCTCTGTCTTCCCCTTCTCCTCTTGCCCCCAATCTTTCCTAGCATTGGGGTCTTTTCCAGTGAACTGGTTCTTTGCATCAGGTGGCCAAAGTTTTGGAGCTTTAGCTTCAGCATCAGTCTTTCCAATGAATATTCATGGTTAGGACTGACTGGTTTGATCTCCTTGCAGTGCAAGGAGGTCTCAAAGTCTTCTCCAGCACCACATTTTGAAAGCATCAATTCTTTGGCGCTAAGCCTTCTTTATGGTCCGACTTCACATCTGTACATGACTACTGGAAAAACCATACTTTGATTATATGGACATTTGTTGGACAAGTGATGTCTCTGCTTTCTAATATGCTGTCTAGGTTTGTCATAGCTTTTCTTCCAAGGAGAAAGTGCCTTTTAATTTCATGGCTGCCCAGATTTTGGAGCCCAAGAACATAAAATCTGTTTCCACTTTTTATCCCATCTATTTGGGACCAGATGCTATGAGCTTAGTTTTTTGAATGCTGAGTTTTAAGTTAGCTTTTCCATACTTCTCTTTCCCCTCTGCAAGAGACTACAGTAAGTGGCACCAGAATACACAGAATAATTAACACAGTAATGATTAACACAGTAATGAATTAACACAGTTTGATGATTTGACTGGGGAGCAAAGATCAAAGACCAGTTTTCTCCAGAAGATACCATACACAATCACCAGATATTACAAATATCTTTTATTAAGCAAATATTTATTATGAATTGTATCTATTTTATCTGTTAATTGCAAATTCTACTATTTTATATAATTAGCTGTCATCCTTCCAAATGAAACAAATATTAGGTATAAGTCAAAGATATTTAAGCTATATCCCAAGTGTCATGAGTCACGGAAAACTTTGCAGATTTAGTTCTCCAGCGACACCTGTTGGTAGCAGTAATATCATAAGAGTGTTAGTCACTCAGTCGTGTCTGACTCTGCAACCGCATGGACTGTAGTCCACGGGCTCCTCTGTGTGATTTTCCAGGCAAGAATACTGGAGTGGGTTACCATAAACCTTCTCTAGGGGATCTTCCTGACCCAGGGATTGAACCTGGGTCTCTTGCATTGCAGGCGGATTCTTCACCATCTGAGCCACCTCAAGAGTAGGTGCTAGTAATATTAACCCAGTAATTATAATTTATAATACTGACCAATGATATGCTACATTAAACACTTGACACACATTGTCCCAATTCCTTAACAATCCAATTACATTTTCTTTTTATACATAAGGAAAGTAATGCAGTTACATACTTACCCAAAGTCACATAATTAGGATAATAAAAATACCTGAAACTAAATGACGTGAGAGTACAAAATATTTTAGATTTGCATTTTGCCTTAGAAACACTTTATCATATTATTTCACTTATATACTTAGGAAGATTAAGGTTTAGAAAATTTAAGTGATCTGACAATGTCAGTCAATGAGAAGAGCAACAGTGAGCTGGGGCCGTGTGCAGAGCAGTGTTAGGGATATGCAGAAACACTGCCAGTTCTCTAGGAAAAAACCTTTATGGAATGATGAATGTAAACTGTACATCATCCCTCTTGATTTTCAAAACCACTTCTTGAGTTGAACTGGTTAGTTATAAAAATACGATTTTGCAGTGAGAAAAATGACACTTTAGAGATGGTGAGTTGTCTTAAGTCACAGAGCTAGGAACTCAAGTATTCTGCTTTCTAATTTAGTGCTTTTCCATTACACATTGAGTCCTCTTTCAGGAATCAGCAAAATGATTTATGTGATGATAAATAAGTAAATTTAACATATAGTAAAGTGAGCTCTATTATTATTACTCTATTAAGTGTTGTGATTATGATAAGGAGTACAGGAATTGAGAATCTGGGGAAACTGAAGTGGAATATAATAATCAATAATTTGTTCCTTGCTTCCTTATCTTCTCAAATCATGTTAATTTCAGCATTCTTCCATTCTTTAGAATATTTTTCCAATCTGATCTCCTATAGATCTTCTAAGTTAGGGATGATCTGGACCCAGTAAATGATACTTCATATGCTTCATTAATCAACCAACCAATCAATAAATTCTTCATTTCTTTCATTTCATTAGTAACTGAGTTATCTATATGACAAGTAGAGAGGATATACAGATAAATCAAGTATGATCCTCAAAAATCCAGTCTTGAAAGGGATCAGCAGTAAAGAATTAAAGTGAAGTGTTGTTCCTTAAGTATAAAAAAGGTTTATACAGTAATAGCACAAAGAAGGTTGTGATCAGCATAGTCTGGGGAAATCAAATATCTCTGAGCACAAGACTCTTGTGGGAATTGTTGAGTATGAGATGCAGCTTGCTTGGTAGTCTGGGGAGGGCTTGACTCATGAATGACAACACTATGTTCTATGAATCAGCATGGCAATTTAGAACCAAATATGGTTGTGTCTGTTTTTCTAGAGTGTTGGCTTTTTGCCCATGTTTGCCAGGAAATGACCCTGGAGGGTAAAACAGGGGCCACCAATCCTATGTGTCATGACAGCTACTTGGAATGTTATCTTGTAGACACGAATGACATTATGTTTGGAGCTTAGGAAAAATTTTACCCAATTTACCTTTCAGGAGAATCAGCCTGTAAACTGTGGATAAAGCATCAGGGAGTGAGAGTGGTGAAGTCAGAGAGGCTTTGGGGGAATTATATTCATCTGCCATAACAGAATCCCATAGATTTGATGGCTTAAACAACAGAACTTTATTTTCTCACAGTTTTGGGTTTGTAAGTTCAAGAACAAGGTCTCAGCAAGTTTGGTTTCTCCTGGGACCTCACTCCTTGGCTTACAGATGGCTGGTTTCTGTCTTCACATGGCTCTTTTTCTGTGTGTTGACATCCCTGCTGTCCCTTCTTATAAGGATACCAGTCCTACCAGATTAGGGCCCCACCTTTATAATCTTATATAACCTTAATTTCTTCCTTAAAGATCCTATTTCCAGGGACTCCCCTGGTGGTCCAGGGGCTAAGACTCTAAGCTCCCAATGTAGGGGCCTGGGTTTGAGCCCTGGTCAGGGAACTAGATCCCATATGCCACAACAAAGGGCCCGAGTGCCACAATTAAGACCCTACTCAGCCAAGTAAATAAATAAATATTAGGGAAAAAAATCTGAACTTCAAATACAGTCATACAAACTCATACATGAATTTTGGACAGACACGTGCAAGCCTGCAAAGTCACTTCAGTCGTGTCCAACCCTTTGCTACCCTACAGACTGTAGCCTGCCAGGCTCCCCTGTCCATGGGATTATCCAGGCAAGAATACTGGAGTGGGTTCCCATCTCCATCTATAGGAGATCTTCCTGACCCAGGGATTGAACCTATGTCTCTTATGCCTCCTGCATTTACAGGTGGGTTCTTTACCACTAATACCACCTGGGAAGACACGATTCTATATTATTTCACCTCCAAAATTTATGTTCATCTCACATGAAAAATGCATTTACCCCATCCCAAACATCCCAATGTCTTAACTCATTTCAGAATTACCTGTAAGACCAAAGTGTAACCTAAATATCATCTAAATCAGGCATGGGTGAGACTTGAGGTATGATTACTCCTGAGACAAAATTTCTCCCTAGCTGTGAATCTGAGAAGCTGGTCAATTTATGTGCTTCTGAAATACAACAGTAGGACAGTCATAGGATAGATATTTCTGTTGCAAAATGGAGGAATTGGAAAGAAGAAAGGGGTCATGGGTTCTAAGCAAGTCCAAAATCTAACAAGGCAAATTTCATTAGATTTCTAAGACTTGAGAATAATCCTCTTTGGCTCATGGCACTGTTCTCTTGGCTTACTGGTGCAAAAGCAATGCTCATGTGGTCCTTGGAAAGAGAATCTATGTGGGCATGATAGAATTTCATTGAAAATTAGAGTGAGATGGGAATCAAAGATGGACCCTTGATGTGTGAGGATTCTATTCATGGCAGGCAACAGAAACCTACTAAAGTGAACCTAAGTAAAAAGAGGGGTTCTTGGGTTAAGTGTATGTAAGTTTCTCATCTAAGTCCAAGCTTCTAGGTCAGCAGTGAACTTGAAACAAGTTTATCTCTCTGTTTGTTTGATCATTTATTTCATTTTTTAAAGATGAGAGATAACCAGGCTTGTGTATAAGCCATTAAGAAGTAGCTAGTGAAAAGGAAAGACTGAACATAGGTTGTGCATAAGTGTTCAGTGGCTCAGTCCTGTCCGACTCTTTGCAACCCCATGGACTGTAGCCCACCAGACTCTTCTGTCCATGGGATTCTCCAGGCAAGAATACTGGAGTGGGTTGCCATTCTCTATTCTAGGGCATCTTCCGGACTCAGGGATCGAACCCATGTCTCCTATGTCTTCTGTTTTGGCAGGCAGATTCTTTATCACTGAGCTACCTGGGAACATAGGTTAAAGTAATAATTAATGATGAAAGATCCATGAGGAGAATGGGATCTAGAGTAGTACTTCTCAAACTTTCATGTGCATAATAGTTAATGGGGATCTTATATAAAATATAAACTCTGATTCATTAGGTCAAGAGGGGAGGTGAGATTCTGCATTCTAACAAGTGCTCAGGTATTGGTAGTGCTTTTCATCCATGATGATATTTTGAGTTACAACTGTCAGGGCCTAGCTGCAGAATTTTTAACAGAACATGTACACTTCTTTCTCTAAAATATGTAGTGATTTCTTATGGAAGAATTGTGCTTAAAACCTGATCACATTTATTTTCAATCTCAGGGTAAAGAAGCTTCCAAAGGTATCACCAGATGGAAAAGAAATTATTTATCTTTTAAAAAGTCACTTTAATATGACAATGTTCAGACATACAGATGAAAACTCACATACCAATCAGCCACCTGAGATAATTATCAACATTTTACAGTCTTGTTTCATCAACTGTTGCAGCTCCCTCACTTTACCTGTGTTACTGGAGTATTTTAAAGAAAATTCCACATATCTATAATTTCTTCCATAAATACTTCAGTGTGTATCTCTGACAAATAAGATTTCTAAAAAATAAGCATAGTGCCATGATCACAGGGTCAGAATTTCTAATTGTCTCACAAACTTATTTTCATAGTGAATTCATTTGAATTAGGATCCTACAAAATTTTTACATTGCTTTAGGTCAACTTATCTCTTAAGTGTATATAAAATATGTTAAGTTACTCCTCTTCCTTTATTTTTCAAGTGTTTTTTTTTTAATTGTTGAATAAACTAGGTTATTTCATTTTCTATAACATTTCCCATATTCTGGACATGCTGATAACATCTTTATATGATGTTATTTATCAGTCTTTATTATCTCCCATATTTCTATAAAATGATAGTGAATTTAGAGATCTGGCTTAATTTAGTTAATTATTTATTGACTAGAATACTTTATAGATGATGCTGTGTCAATTACTTGCGTCACACAAGGCAAGTTTCTTTTTGTCCCATTTGGATGATGTTAATAATAACTGTGGGTTCAAGTGTTGTCAGCCTCATCTATCCATTATAAAGTTCCTCATTAACTTCTCATGTCATTATTTTAACAGCTACTGATTGCAAACTTAGATATATTATTTAAATAGAAGTTTCAAAATGACAATTTTTCTTATTCTGCTGTTTCTCTTATATCTGTTCACTGTTATTCTTCTATAGAGAAGAATTTTCTGTGATCAAATATTTCATGCCAGGAAGTCACTATAAATAGCTTATGTTTCTACTTATTTAACAATTTTCAGAGTAGCTATTGGTACTCTAACAATTTCTAGAAGTGATCACAAAAATGCAGTTGGCAAGATTCAGACTGTGGGAGAAGTCTGTGAAATAACATTAACCGTATCTGCAACTCCTAGATTGAAAGAGGTAGAAAAGAAGATAGAGGAAGATTAAGAAATTATATATGCAAAGAGACTTAAGGACGTATTTACCAAACTCAGTGTGTGAGTCTTGTTTGGTCTTCTGTAAATAAATTTTAAATATGACACTTGAAAATCACTTTAATTGAATGCTGATGAGATATTTGATAATATGAATGAATTATGGCTAATTTTAGGTTTGGTAATAATACTGTGGTAATCTTTAGAGATACGTACTGAAATATTCACGGATGGAATAATACAGTGTCTGGGATTTTCCTAAAAATAACATGGAAAAGGATATGTATGCCACGAGTTGATAATTGGGGAAGCTAGTGATATATACATGTGAATCCATTATACTACATTTTTTGTATATGTATGAAATTTTCCATAAAAATAATTTTGAGAATCTATCCAGAACTGAAAAATTAAAGTAGCAATCAAATTAAAGTCACAAAGTACATTTTCTTTTTAATTTGAGATCCTTAAACATTTGCATGTATTACTTTGATATTCAGAAATAGTTCTCATCATATACTTAATTCTATGTCTGTTTAATTGTTTCATTCTTTAACCATTTGGCAACACAAGGCCAGAAGCTTTTTTTTGCTTATATATTTTCAGTATCTAGCAAAATTTCTGGTACAGAAAATGTTCTCACCAAATGTTTGTTTAATAGATGGCTGATATTTTTAATACCAGCCTCATATGAAACCGGAATTTCAATAGGGAATTTGCCATTTGAAAAAACACATGCATATTGTCAAAATGATAATCAAAATGTCCAAGGCAAAAGAAAAAAAGGCAACATCAAAACTTCAAAAATTGAAATCTGTTTAAAATTTCTGGAGCCACTGTAACCGTCCCGTATCCTAACAGGAGGACACAACAGCTTTATCTGTTTTAACTGTTATCTTTTTCTTTGGGAACTGCTCGCATGAAATTTTATGTTTACAAAATGTGATGGAAAGTGGTTGCATTTTATTGTTAAGAAATCACTATATTCTTGCAACAATCAGAAGTTGAGAATGAAGACTGATTATTAGTTTCTCTAATGTTCTACTTTTTCCATATTTGTTTGCTCTGCAATGCGAATCTCAGGGCAGACCAGGACTCTAATTAGGGGTCTAGTTTCCCTTTGATGTTGACAGCAACTCTTATTAGTATTAATGTATATGGAAAGAGAATAGATCTTTAAATAATTTAAAAACAGCTTTGTGTATTATGAATACAGACATATAAAAGATTTAATGATGTGACTTTTACATATTTATATTATGGTGCACATAAACACACACTCCATGTATTGTATATAACTATGTCTTGGGGACTAAATGAAGCTCATAAAATCTTGCCATTAATTATGTTGACAGAGGGAATATCCTTTTGTGTTTATTCATTCATTCCTAGAAATGGCTGACGCTTCTTTTAACAGAGATCTGCCTGATTTTCAAAACTCTGTCTCTTAAAATCAGAGAACCCTCGCTTAGATTTCCCTAAATTGAGGAACACACATTTTTACAGCCATGGCAAATTAAAAGGAAGAGAAGCCACAGCTTTATGTCTTCATATGGCAGGCATATGAGGGTATCCATTCTTTAGTAAAAATCTTTCACAATAGTTGACATTTTCTCTTTTTCTGTGTGTTTCTTTCATAAATATTGTGAGCTACAGCTGTAATCCTTCTTTGGGCACAAGTGACCTACAGTGAGATTGTACTGTATTGTATTTGTAAGTCGTAAGTGGTGCTTGACATGGCAGTAAGAATAGCTTGTCTGTGACTTCCACTGTGAGAGGCACTGGGGTTTTGTTGGTCAGAGGTGTATTTTTCACTTATTATGACACAGCTTCTGTATTTGAATGGTCCGGTTACATTTAACCTACACACTCTGGCTTTACAGATGGATTGCTTAACACATAAATTATATCTTAAAGAAACTTCCAAAAGAAAAAAAGGAAAGAAAGAAAAGAATAATGCTAAGTAGGTTTTCCTTCAGGGATCAAGAAACAAAGCTAAGGACCAACTCCTCCTAGGGTTTAGTCTATTGGTTTAGATGTAAGGCCGGAGCATTTCAAATTTCCTATATGCATAAATAATTTTTTTTCTTTTGAAGACCCTGCCCCTGAGAAGCAGTCCTGAAATGGTTGCAGGAAAGAGCCTTTTGAAGGACTCTCAGCTCAGGTCAAGGAACAAACAATGCCAAGGGGCAAGGTCTTTGTTATGCAGGAGGCCGCTGGCCATTTCAGAGCAGCTCCGGGTGTCAGGGAACCCAGTTGATGACAGATGGTGTGACTGTCCTTGCACATTTTTCACCTTAAAATGACAGCGTATGTGGAAATACCCTATAATCACTGGGGAAAGATACTCTAAAAGCCCCTTGAAAATTACGTAAAGGGAAACAGTTTTTATTTCAGGTATAGGTCTGGGCTCTTTTGATATTTAAGAAAACAAGGCTGTTTGTAATGAAGAAATAGGAAAGAAGGAAAACGTTTCAGCTCAAAGGGTGCTGTTCCCCTACACACAAAGCAATAAATAGCAAAAAAAAAAAAAAAAAAAAAAAAAAAAAGAAAGAAAAGAAAAAGGAAAGAGAAAAGATAATCGATTTCCTTTTGTATTCTGCCTTTTAAGTGCATATACATTGTTTGACTTAGCACACTAAATCTGTAACCATATACTATGTTCGTTCTTTGGATGAAAGACAGGTTCTTCTTCTTTTTTTTTTCCCTAACTTCAATTATTGCAGAAACCAGCTGAAATAGAGAAATAGGAAGATTTCCCAGGTATATCCCAGGATAGATGTATAATACAAAATTAAGCAATAAGCTGCTTTCAGCAGCTAGCTTTAAAAATTGTTGTCAACATATGATTGGAAGGCTAAAACAATTTCATTTTCCTTTCTCCATTTGTTCTTATTGAATCTATGCAAAAAGATGAAGACAGGAGAATTCTATAACTTTTACTATTTTGTATTGCCTTTGAATATTTTAAATTTTTTATTATGTTAGTTTGTTCAAAATCATCAAGGAAATATTGCTAAAAATCTCAGTGACAGTGAGGAGTTTCTAGCTTATATACTCTATAGATTTCCAGTGGCAGTCAGTATCATAAAATTAAGACGTATTAAAAAGGCTTGGTTAATTCTGAATGCAAACATTGTTTTAGGTTGGTTTTAATGAGAAAATCATAGCTGTCGTTTCTGCTTCACATTCTCCTTCATGTACTATAATTTGCTCATATAATGCCCTGTGGTCTCAAAGTATACGTCAAGGAGTGGGATGAGTTCACAACAAAAGAATCAATAGTTCATTATTTTCTGATTCAATTATTTTTATGTTCCTGTAGTAACCTCATTAAAATTAGAAGATTGAAAATTAAAACAATATTGGGATCAATTCATTAGACTGTTGGTTTACATTCTTAAATGAGATTTTGCTATAAGCTTCTGGTAAGAATAATATTAATTTTCTCTACAAAATAGGAGACAGTAGCCGTCACTTAGGGAGGTGCATTGTGGCTGAGATGAGTGGCTTCCTCACAGATCCCAGATTGAGCAGCTTTAAAAAAGTATGTTCTCCCTTTGTTCATTGGTCACTTTGGTCGTAAGTCCCCAGGATAAGTGAAGCCATCTGTTGTTCACTATTGGAGTTCTGTGTCTTGAGATGCGAAGCTCAGTTGTATTCTGTAGTGTGCTATTTTATCTTCAGGGAAAGAAAACATGGCTGAGTCAATGAATAAAAATGGGGGCATTTGCCTTTGGCTAACAACTATATTATGAAAATGTAAAGCAAGAAGGGGAAGAAGGAAAGAAAGAAGAGGGAGAGGATGAGGAGAAAGAAGAGGAAGAGAAATAAAGGCCTCCTTATGGACACAGACAATGCCACTCTAAAGCACTGGCATTTTATGTTAGCTATTCTCTCTCACATTTTTCTAGTGTGGCCACTTGAGATACTAAAATAAGGATGCATGTGTGGTCAGTTGCGAAGTCATGTCCAACTCTTTGCGACCCCATGGGCTGTATCCTCAGGCTCCTCTGTCCCTGGGATTCTCCAGGGAAGAATACTGAAGTAGGTTGCCATTTCCTTCTCCAGGGGATCTTCCTGACCTAGGGATCAAACCTGTGTCTCCTGGATTGGCAGGCGGGTTCTTTGCCACTAACATCATCTTGGAAGCCCAAAATAAGGATAAAATATCATAAAATCATAAAGCTGTTTCTAAAAAGCCTAAAAATTATCTTCAGAAATGGTCGGCTCCTCTTTTTTTCTTTACATGGAGGACTACGCTAAGGTGACAAAAGGTTTTGGGAGCTCCCAGCTGTGCTGCAGCCAACCTCACTGTCTGTAGCTCATTCCTCATTTTCTTTGCAGTGGTCTTGTTATCTTTGTATACTTCTCCAGTCTCCTCTATCAACAATATGGGCTTCCTTGGTGGCTCAGATGGTAAAGAATCCACCTGCAATGCAGGAGACCTGGGTTTAGTCCCTGGGTTGGCCAGATCCCCTGAAGGAGGGCATGGTAACTCAGGGACTTCCCAGGTGGCACTAGTGGTAAAAACCTGCCTGCCAATGTCAATGCAGGAGATAGAAGAGACACAGTTTCCATCCCTGGGTAGGGAAGATCCAAAAGAGAGTGCATTATTCTGCACGTCATTAATCAGTTTTAATATGTTAAAAATCTGTTCTGAAATTTTCAAAGGTTCAGTTGTGCCATTTAGCTAAATTTAAACTTTTGTTTGTTTTTTGCATATAGTACCTCTCTGAACCTTTACATGCTGACGCAAATTCTGAGTCAACAAATTCTGTGACAACAAATCAATCTATTGTATGTGGAATGTCTCAAACCTAGCCCATTGAGATTTCTTTCCACCCATTCTGGAAACAGCTTATATATATATATATATATATATATATATATATATATATATTTTCAGATATAGGTGATATTTTGAGGGTAAGTTCTGACAATGTCATAGTGCCCTGAAATTATAAAACTTAGGTCAGTGGACAGAGAGTGGTGGTGGTGGTTTAGTCACTAAGTTTTTTCTGGCTTTTGCGACCTTGTGGATTGTAGCCCACCAGACTCCTCTGTCCATGAGACTCTCCAGGGAAGAATACTGGAGTGGGTTGCCATTACCTTCTCATGGTATCTTCCCGACCCAGGAATTGAACCCTGGTAGCTACATTACAGGCAGATTCTTTACTGACTGAGCCACTCGGGGAGCTGTGTTAATAGAGAGTGGTGGAGACAAACCAGGTCTGAAAACCCAGTCCATTTGCTCTTTCCAAAAGAAAGTCCTGCACACAGAAGGAACACATTTTTGTAAGATGCCCCAAATCAGATGTCTGTTGACTTACTATGCAGTCACATAAGTATGCTCAGGTGTAAGATCAGCTAACTACCTGTCAGGCTTTACTTTACAGAGTTCTGAAGAGTACATTTTTCTTGTACAAACACTTTGAAGATGGCAAAGCATAATACCAACATGAGAAATTATTGTTATTAGATGCAGTTATACAGTGAAATAAAAGCACAAGCTCTAGCTTCACAAGTGTGTGACCTAGTTTTGGAACTTTCCTGGTGGGGTTGGTGGTTAAGACTGGGGACAGAGTTTCAGTCTAGGAAGGTGAAAAATTCTGGAAACGGGTGATGGCGAGAGTTGCACAGCAATGTAAATGTACTTAGTGCCCTGAGCTGCACAGTTGTTGCTGTTCACTCACCCCGTTGTCTCCAGCTCTTTGTGACCCCAAGAACTGCAGCACCTTAGGCCTCCTTGTCCCTCACGGTCTCCTGGAATTTGCTCAAGTTCATGAGCACTGCTTCGGTGATGCCGTCCAGCCATCTCATCCTCTGACATCCTTTTCTCCTTCTGCCCTCAATTTTTCCCAGCATTAGGGACTTTTCCAATGAGTTGTCTGTTTGCATCAGATTACCAACATACTGGAGCTTCAGCTTCAGCATCCATCCTTACAGTGACTATTGAGGGTTGATCCCCCTTAAGACTGACTGGATTGATCTCCTTGCTATCCAAGGGACTTTCTGGAGTCTTCCCCAGCACCACAGAACCGTACAGTTAAATATGGTTAAAACAGTATGTTTTATATTATGTGACTTTACCACAATAAAAACAAAGAAGGAAAAGGAATAAATGTTATTCAAATAAATCACTTAGATATCAGGATGCAGTATTATGTATGTCACGCTTTTAAGTTTAGAGTTGATGGTATTTCTTTTCCATAAGCATATGGTAAAACATGGAGAAGGCAATAGCAACCCACTCCAGTACTCTTGCCTGGAAAATCCCATGGACAGAGGAGCCTGGTAGGGTGCAGTCCATGGGGTCGCTAGGAGTCGGACACAACTGAGCGACTTCACTTTCACTTTTCACTTTCCTTGGAAATTGGAGAAGGAAATGGCAACCCACTCCAGTGTTCTTGCCTGGAGAATCCCAGGGGCCGGTGAGCCTGGTGGGCTGCTGTCTATGGGGTTGCACAGAGTCGGACACGACTGAAGTGACTTAGCAGCAGTAGCAGCATGGCAAAACACAGAATACATCCTTCATCAGCAGTATTTGTTGCCAACTGGGAGGGCGGACGCTTTCTTTGTTGCTCCAGATTGACATCTCCTTCCACACATGCACACAAGTGTACAGGAAGATGTGAACTTGGCCCCAGCTACGGAAAATGCACACAAGAGAGAAAGTATTCAACTTGTTAACAACCCCAATAGATGTGCAGGGTTTTTTTTTTTTTTTTTTCTCCTCTAAGTAGATGTTTTAATTTTTAAGTTAAAAATGTATCCACCTACAAAAGCTGATAAACCATTTTCCCATACAACTAAAAAGGGACAACATATCAGACTTTTCTACTTCACAGCTTGTGTTGTCCTGAGAATTTTCTCTTCCATCTTCCCCTGTGGCGGTTACCCTCTCCTTTTTTAGATCTTGGCTCGACTATCACCACTTCTGAGGGGTCTTCCTTGACCATCATATCTAACCAGCTCCCCACCTCCTGCTCCCCTGTGAGCTTGACTTACATGAGCTTACTTATGTGTTCACTTCCTGATTATTTATTTATTGTTTGTTTCCCCCACTAGGCCTATTTCAGTTTCCACTGAAAAATTGGTAGATGTTCTAAAAATCGTTATGTAAAAATGTGTACAGATTTAGACTAACAAATAGTTTTCCTTTGTGTTTTGTAATATAATGATTGAATATATGTTATATGTATTATGTATTCAGTTCATTTCAGTCACTCAGTCGTGTCCCACTTTTTGCAACCCCATGGACTGCAGCACATTGGGCTACCCTGTCCTTCACCATATGTATCAAATATTGTTCTGAGCCCTTTGTTGGTACAATTTTATTGAACCCTAATAAAAACAATACTATAAGATAGATACCATGGTCATCCCCATTTTAAAGCTGCATTTATTGAATAAGGATAAAGAACTCTAGAAGGTCAAATCATTGAGTAATGATTTTCCCACTAAATATAGCATAGTCTTGGAAAAAAACTTAAGTTTATTGAGTGTTGGTTTCCTCATCTGTTTAAATGGGATCATAATACCTCCCACATGGATCTTGAACATTGACTAGATCAGGCTTAGGACTGCATTTTGAGGGACAAATTGTGATACAATAAAATGAGCATATTCTTCCTGTATTTATTCCTCTGCTTTTCACCCAGTTCTCCTGATGATGTCAGAGGAATTTGCTTAGTCTCTGGAGAGCTCAAGCCTGGTTACGATCCATCGTAAAATCTCATCTAGATGTAGGTCACATTCAGCTAAGTCAGATATTTCCAGATACAAAACATTCCACTCTGTAAGCAGGTCCTGTCTTGGAGTTGATTATTTGTATGATAAATGGGGGGCTAGGTCAAGGAGGGAGTTCCCTGATAGGTGGGAATTTCCCTGAAAATAGAAGTTGCAGATCCTATGCATGCAGATATTCACGAACTAACAGACAGCACTTCCCTGATGGCTTCCCTGGTGGCTCAGACAATAAAGAATCTGCCTGTGATGCAGGAGACACTGGTTCGATACCTGGATTGGAAAGGTCCCCTGGAGAAGGGACAGAGAATCCACGTTTCCTTTTCATTCTTCCCTTGCCACTATGTTGCTGTCCCTGATTTACTGATTTTAATTCAGTAAAATCAGAACTGAAAACATGTCCTTACTTTCATCATGTTCCTTCCAACATGCCAGAGCTCACAGACTCGTACTAATCACTCATGCTGTCTTCTTTTAACCACATAAAAGCATTTGATTCATTAATGATATGGTGGGAAAATGTTAAAATGAAAGAAAATCCAGAGGTCAAGCAGTATCTATGTAAACTTCACTGCCTCTTCACGCTTTGGCTACATTGTAGTAAATCAGATCTGTTTTATATAATGAAACTTGTCTTTATTATCACATTATGGCTGCCTTAGCAAGGAAGTAGCCTGTATACTTTGGTTTGGAGTCATTCATAATTATAAAAAGATATGCAAGAAAGCCATGTACTTCTTGTATGCTTTAAAAATCTTCTCCTTTGGTTGTTCTGTACATTTTTATGGTTTTTTAAAGGAAGTGTTAGAAAGCTGTGTTTTTATTGCCCTGATGCCTTTAATAGTACATACTGTGAAACTAAGTGGGATACCTGATTGATGCCATTCCTACCTGTCTGGGAAGATAATGATCAAACATTGAGGGGTCTGTTCTCCAGGTGATATGTGCATGGAGCTCCCATTAATGTTAATGGGAATCCCACAGCTAAGCACAGTGACTGGAGACAAGAGGCTGAAGGTGTGGTAGGTCCATTAATACTTAATTTTTGTATAGCAGCTGGTTGGAATATAAGTGGTAGGCAGTCTTTCTGAAGCTAACAACCAGCCATATTTAAAAAGTGCAATATATGTAGATGTGTTGTCAATAAACTTTTTGTATAAAGTATACATATGCTCAATTTTACTGTATAAAAAATCTTGTGAAATGTTTATTTTTGAATAATATTTCCATAATTCATCTTCCTCAAAATGAGCATAATAATTCTAGAAGGAATTCTAGAAAGAATTTTGATAACTGGTGGTTAACTGAAAAATACAGATATGAAATTTATGAGCCAGAAAAAATAGTTAAAAAGGCTGATGACACAAACTGCTTAAAATCTAGACAAGAAAATCTAAGTATAATACAGAGAAAAGATGAAATTCTATGTTTAGGCAAAATTATATTTTTAAATAATTCAGAGATAATATACATGTATAACATATATGTGTTTATGAATGTGAGTTAATCCACTAATAAAACAACATATACAAATATATATATTACTTAATTTACTCTATAATACTTACTGAGGTCTGGGCATTATCTTAGACATTCAAGATGTTGCACTGACAGATTTGGATCTTTATTTCATAAAAGTTATAATCTGGGAGATTATAAAGGAGAAAGGAAGCTTAGAAATAGATATCCAGCCTTTATTTTCTGTGGACAGAAACTGATACTCAGATGTGTTGACTTGCTCGTTGTCACAAAGCTAGCTGATGAGAGTCATTACACAAACACCAATTAAAAAACATTAAAGTTATAAATAAAAAATAACTTCCAACCTCTGTTTTCATAGTCAGAGAAAGTATGTTTTAAAGAATATAACTTTATAAGAATGTATTATATCTATAGGTAGATAGGTAGACAGCAGCCGGAGGGCCTATAGCCATGGAAGGGATGAGGGCAAAGGAGTCCTGGAGGTCAAGTCTCAAAAGATAGTTTGATATAAGCTATTAAATGCTATTTAAAGAATGTGGACTCAATCTTAAAAACATTGAGGAAGTGTTACATGTTGTAAACAGAGGCAGTATGATCAGATTAATGTATTTTAAGTGATATTGTGATGGCTAGATAAGATGAAATGAGTCAAAAGAGACAGCTGGTAAAGTCATCAATTTGGAAGTAAATATGACATTTGACATAGAGATGCAAAGGGCTTGAAAAGGTAGAAATATGAATGATAGCAAATTTTAGATGAGTATTTGATGGTAGATTTGTGGGACTTGGAAAATGAGAGAGTGAGAGAGATTTGAGAAACCATTTTGAGAGGAAAATGGCAGTTCATTAGTTGTCAAAACCCAGAATGTAGATGAAGTATCTCAGAGAAAGTGCAGAAACTTGAGAATAGGATGCTGAAGAACATGGATGTTTATCATGCCCACTGAGCAAAGGGGAAAGTCCTGTGAAGATAAACTAGGAAGAGTCAGTATCTGGGGTCTTTTGATAATTTATTTCATATAATGAAAATATTTAATTATTATGGATCTTAAAGGATTAGTGAGCTTCCCTGGTGGCTCAGATGGTAAAGAACCTTAAAAATAATGTATAAAACTGAAAGATTATGCTTTATTGTTGTAAACTGTTGGTTTATTGAAACTTTCAGTGTTAAGCTACGTGAATTTAATTTAATCAGCAGTAAGTAAAAAAGATTGTTGCCTGCCACAATCTGAGATGGATATATAACAGATTGAATTGGAAAGTGCTCTGAAGCACTGGTGGAATGCAAGTTGGTTTCATGAGCAACCCGGCCTTACCTTTCAAAAGAAGTGATACAACAAAAGTCATTCATATTAAGTCACTACCCCCAGAAGGGTGCTGAAATTACTACACACACAATATATATTCTAAATTCACTTAGACATTTGAAGTATATCAAGTCATAATGACAAGCTGGATATCAATCCAGTGGTAAGGAAACTTCAATTTGGTGGTACTTTTTAAAATTCAAGATATTGTGATATGGGATATAAAATTGGGTTGTGTGCATGCGCAGTCACTCAGTCGTGTTCTACTTTTTGCGACCCCATGGACTGTAATCCATCAGGCTCCTTTGTTCTTGGAATTCTCCAGGCAAGAATACTGGAGCGGGTTGCCATTTCCTTCTCCAGGGGATCTTCATGACCCAGGGATGGAACCCTAGTCTCCTGCATTGGCAGGTATCCACTGCACCACCTGGGAAGCCCACCCAATTTTAAATGATTCTTGTTGTAAAGTCTTGCCTCATTACAAGCTAGAAGTTGTGGTGACAGAGAAATATTTTTTTACTGTCCAGATAAAAAAGGGAATTACTAATTCTACCCTTTTCTGGTAGTGCTTTTAGTTGCCTGGGGTTTCACTGGCTTCACTTCATTTAACATGAAGAAGTAAAAAGCTGACATATAAAAATTCCCTGGAGGGACTATTCATAATTGTTATTTTTTAACTTAGTTTTAAGTTTTTACATTAAATATAAGACCAGTAAAATATCATTGTTCTTTTCTAAATAAACACAGCAAGTTATGTCTTATTGTAGAAGGCTATAAATTGAATTTATATTTCCTATTCCATATGCACTTTTTTGCAGTATTTTAAAAACCAGGATATCATGTTATCTAGTCATTATAAAATGCTTTATATAATAAATATTTAATGAAGCATTCATTGGACTCTTTAAATTGATGCTGGCTGAAGGCTGAAGGCTGAAAGTCACTCAGTCGTGTCCAACTCTTTGCGACCCCATGGATTATACATTCCATGGAATTCTCCAGGCCAGAATATTGGAGTGGGTGGCCTTTCCCTTCTCCAGGGGATCTTCCCAACCCAAGGATCAAACCCAGTTATCCCGCATTGCAGGCATATTCTTTACCAGCTGAGCCGTATTGTGTTCTAATTCATGTACAATAAATGGAATGCATCCATTTTTAAAATGAATGTTTGGTGAATATTGATATATGTTTACACCCATATCTATGTAACCACCACCCTAATCAAGTTATACCCAAAAGTTTTCTCATGCTCCTCTTGGTGTCCCTTCTTGGGAAGCCACTCCAGCTATCCCCAGGCACTGTTGATCTGTATTCTATCACTATAGATTAATATTACCTTTTTAGAACCCCATATAAATAGGTCACCAGGAAATATGCTTTTATGGGACTTCCCAGGTGTCTCAATGGTAAAGAATTGCCTGCCAAAGCAGGAAACACAAGAGACCCAGGTTCCATCCCTGAGTCAAGAAGACCCCTGGAGGAGGAAATGGCAACCTGCTCTAGTAATATTGCCAGAAAAATCCCATGGACAGAGGAGCCTGGTGAGCAACAGTCCATAGGGTCATAAAGAGTTAGACATGAATGAGTGACTGAGCACACATGCATATATGCTTTTATGCTTCTTTTCTTTAATTCAGCATACCTTTATGATTCACCCATGTTGTTTGAATATTGACAGTTCATTTCTTCATATTGATGACTAGCATCCCATTGCATGAATATGTCACAATTTGGACATTGAAGTTCTGCTTTGTGGCTATTACTAATAAAACTATTGTGATCATTCATGTTCAAGTCTTTTTTTTTTTTTTTTTTTGGCCACATGGCTTAGGGAATCTTAGTTCCCCAACCAGAGATAGAAATATATATATATATGGCTTCCCTGGTAGCTCAGCTGGTAAAGAATCTGCCTGAAATGCAGGAGATCCTGGTTCGATTTCTGGGTCAGGAAGATCCCTTGGAGAAGGGATAGGCTACCCACTCCGGTATTCATGGTCTTTCCCGTGGTGCAGACAGTAAAGAATCTGCCTGCAATGCTGGAGACCTGCGTTCAATCCCTGAGTTGGGAAGACCCTCTGGAGGAGGTTATGGCAACCCACTCCAGTATTCTTGCCTGGAGAATCCCCATGGACAGAGGAGCCTGATGGGCTATTGTCCATGAGGTCGCAGAGTAGAACACAATTGAGTGACTAAACACAGCACAGCACAGACATATATTGCTGTTTCTGTTGTTTAGTACCTCAGTCATGTCCGACTCTTTGCGACTCCATGGACTACAGCACACCAGGCTTCCCTGTCCATCACCAAATTCAAGAGCTTGCTCAAACTTATGTCCATTGGGTTGGGAATGCCATCCAACCATCTCATCCTCTGTCATCCCCTTCTCCTCCTGACTGCAATCTTTCCCAGCATCAGAGCCTTTTCTAATGAGTCAGCTCTTCGCATCAGGTGACCAAAATATTGGAGTTTCAGCTTCAGCATCAGTCCTTCCAATGAATATTCAGGACTGATTTCCTTTAAGATTGACTGGTTGGATCTCCTTGCAGTCCAAGGGACTCTCAAGAGTCTTCTCGAACACCACAGTTCAAAACCATCAATTATCCGGCACTCAAATTTCTTTATAGTCCAACTCTCACATCCATACATGACCACTGGAAAAACTGTAGCTTTGATTAGATGGACCTTTGTTGACAAAGTAATGTCTCTAATTTTTAATATGCTGTCTAGGTTGGTCATAACTTTCCTTCCAAGCAGTAAGCATCTTTTCATTTCATGGCTTCAATCACCATCTGCAGTTATTTTGGAGCCCAGAAAAATAGTCAGCCACTGTTTCCCTATCTATTTGCCATGAAGTAATGGGACTGGATGCCATGATCTTAGTTTTCTGTATGTTGAGCTTTAAGCCAACTTTTTCCACTCTCCTCTTTCACTTTCATCAAGAGGCTCTTTAGTTCTTCTTCACTTTCTGCCAAAAGGGTGGTGTCATCTGCATATCTGAGGTTATTGGTATTTCTCCCTGCAATCTTGATTCCAGCTTGTGCTTCATCCAGCCCAGCATTTCTCATGATGTACTCTGCATATAAGTTAAATAAGTGGGGTGACAATATACAGCCTTGACATACTCCTTTTCCTATTTGGAACCAGTCTGTTGTTCCATGTCCAGTTCTAACTGTAGCTGCCTGACCTGCATACAGGTTTCTCAAGAGGAAGGTCAGGTGGTCTGGTATTCCCATCTCTTTCAGAATTTTCCACAGTTTATTGTGATCCACACAGTCAAAGGCTTTGGCATAGTCAATAAAGCAGAAATAGATGTATTTCTGGAACTCTCTTGCTTTTTCCATGATCCAGTGGATGCTGGCAATTTGATCTCTGCTTCCTCTGCCTTTTCTAAAACCAGCTTGAACATCTGGAAGTTCACGGTTTACGTATTGCTGAAGCCTGGCTTGGAGAATTTTGAGCATTACTTTACTAGCGTGTGAGACGAGTGCAATTGTGCGGTAGTTTGATCATTCTTTGGCATTGCCTTTCTTTGGGATTGGAACGAAAACTGACCTTATAAGCACAAAAAGAATATATATATATATATATATATATATATATATATATACACGTACATAATTTTTTTTCTCTTGGGTAAATACATAGAGGTGTGGTTTTGCTGAGTATTATGGTGAGTGTATATATACATACAAAAACTTATTGTCAAACTGTTTTCTGAAGAGTTTTATAGCATTGTAGAATCCAAAGAGTGAATTTTTCCATTGGGAAGTTCTAAATGTTCCATATCTTCACTAACTCTGACCTATTAATTTAAAAAAGATAGCCATTGTAGTGGTAAGTGGAGATATAGCTCCACAGTTTTAACTTCTTTTTCTCAGATTATTAATAATACTGGGCCCTTTTTCATTGGTTTATTGAAATTTGTATTTCTTTTGTGAATTATCTGTTTTATGTTTTTGCACATTTAAAAAATTGTTTGTCTTTTTATTAGTGATTGTATTCTACATGTATCCAGGAGAAAAGATTTTTGTTGGGAGTATGTATTATGAATATTTTTTCTTAGTTTGTATTTTGCTTTTACATTTTCTTAATGGTGACTTTTGAAGAATAAAAATTTTCAGTTTATCATTTCTATTCTTTTGTGGTTAGCTTATTTTATGTCCTTTTAAAGAAATCATTGCTTAGAGTTGCACAGGGGGCAAAAAGTTTCTCTGTTTTCTTCTAGAACTTTTACATCTTTTATGTATTATTCTATTACATTTTTTTAGTTTAATTTCATATATGATGTGAGGTAGGGTTTGATTTTATTGGATTTTTCATTACAGTTGTTTCAGAATATTTCATTGAAAAGGTTAATTCTTTACCCATTGTACCACCTTCAAACTTTTATCCAAACTCAAGAGACCTTACATATGTGGGTCTATTCCTGATTTCCTATTCTTTTACAATGATATAGATGTCTATCTTTATGCCAATTCTGCGTTGTCTTGATAATATTCATTTTATATTAAATATTGGAATTTCTCCAAGTTGTTCTTAATTCTTCATACCCTAGGATTTTTGTATTTCCATATAAATTTTAGACACAGCTTTTAGATTTCTACAAATATCCTGCTGACATTTTAATTGGAATTACACTAAAATGGATACATCAGTTTGGGGTGAACTGACAGCTTATTAATATTGCATCTTCCAAACTACAAATAAAGCATATCTCTCTGTTTATTTAAGCTGCTTTAACTTTACATGGCACTGTTTTATAGTTTTCAGTGCATTTGGGGGTTAAATTTGCCATTAAGTTTATTTATACTAGTAACACTTTTATGAATGGTATTTAAAAATTATAATCCTATTGCCCATTAGCACTGGATTTTTTTTTAATTTTATTTTATTTTTAAACTTTACATAATTGTATTAGTTTAGCACTGGATTTTTAAAACTTTGATCAGAACATGTCTTTCCTCTGCTCAAAATCTTCTAATAGTTTCTGAGTTCACTTAATGAAATCTGAAGTCCTTCTGAATTAAAGTATATAGTCCCATAAGATCTTGCCTTTGCTGCCCTACAGATCTCCTCGTGCTTTATTTACTCTGCATCCAGCACCCTGCCCTCCTTGCTCTTATGTAAATATGCCAAGCAGTGACTTCCCTGGAGTTCTGGTGGTTAAGACTTCACCTTCCAATGCAAGGGGTGAGGGTTCGATTCCTGGCTGGGGAGCTAAGATCCCACAAGCCCTGTGGGCACAAAAACCTGAACAGAAAGCAGTATTAGAGCAAATTCAATAAGGACTTTAAAAAGAAACGTTTTTCAAAAAATAACAATATATGGCATTGAAACATGTATAATATCATATATTGTTATTTTTTGACACATGTTTCAATGCCATATATTGTTATTTTTTGAAAAACGTTTCTTTTTAAAGTCCTTATTGAATTTGCTCTAATATTGCTTTCAGTTCAGGTTTTTGTGCCCACAGGGCTTGTGGGATCTTAGCTCCCCAACCAGGAATCGAACCCTCACCCCTTGCATTGGAAGGTGCAGTCTTAACCACCAGAACTCCAGGGAAGTCACTGCTTGGCATATTTACATAAGACAGTCCAGGTTTGATGCACGATACTGGATGCTTGGGGCTGGTGCACTGGGAAGACCCAGAGGGATGGTACGGGGAGGGAGGAGGGAGGAGGGTTCAGGATGGGGAACACGTGTATACCTGTGGCCGATTCATGTTGATATATGGCAAAAACCAATACAATATTGTAAAGTTAAAAAATAAAAAAAATTAAAAATAAAAAAATAAAAATAACAATAAATAAAGTAAGTATACCAAACAGTCCTTTACCCCAGGGACTTAGTCTGGCTTTTCCTCAAAACATTCTCTTGCTTATATTCACAGATTGGGATGCTGACTTTCTGTGGGGTCTTCTCTGACTTGTCTGGCTGTTAGGTAAATAAAAATATGGCCCTCTTCTCTGCAGGTTCAGATCTATTCCATTATCCTAGCTTGATTGTATACCATTCCATACTCTCTATATTTATTTGGTTATTTCTCCATTTCTTGTCATTCCTATCATACGTGCATAAGGAAACAAATGTAGTTTTGTTCACTGCTGTAATTATTAACAGTGCCTGACACTCAATAAATACTAGAATGAATGGCCTGATTGTGAGAATTATTTCAACTGTGATGGCAGAGGTCAGATTTCTATGAGCCACAGGGTGGCAAGGCAGTGGAAGGAAGAATGCTTAGTGAATACTGTTATTCCTTGGGGACGCTCACTTGGGAACAGGAGCAACTGGGTAAAATGGAAACTGCTGGGGAGCTAGTGCTTCAATCCTACTGAAGCGTTGAGGGTATTTGATTTCTGTATTTCAAGAATATGATGTTTAAAAATAAAAGTGAGAGAGACTTGCCTGGAGGTTAAAACTTCCCAGTGGTTAAGACTCTGTGCTTCCAATGCATGGGACATGGATTTGATCTCTGGTCAGGGAACTAGGACCCTATGTGCTGTACAGCATGGCCAAAAAATTAATAAAATAAAATAAAACAGGCCTTTAAAATATATCGGAGAAGGCAATGGCACCCTACTCCAACACTCTTGCCTGGAAAATCCCATGGACAGAGGAGCCTGGTGGGCTGCAGTCCATGGGGTCGCTAAGAGTCAGACACGACTGAGCGACTTCAAAAATATATGAGAAATACCAATAAGGGAAAAAGAATTGATTAGTCACTCAAATCTATTAAAATATACTCAATGAATTTTAAAGATAATAGTAATTGCATGCAATCCGGTTCTTACAAAGACATCAATAATTGAAAGATTATTTTTTAAAAGTGTATAACACAATTCTCATTTTCATTGTACTGAGATATAGAGATACAGTGATTCTTTTTTCCTAAGGCACACAGAGTAGTAAAGATTGACTTACGTTTTATTCTCTTTCAAGTGCTTTATATTATAGTCAGATTCATGAATTTTCAGAATATTCATCTATATTTTGTCCTACAAAATGGTCAACCTGACTCCCCATTTTCCTGCAGTTTGAAATTACATTAGCACATTGATTAAAGGTCTGTGCTAATGATGCCAATCTAATTAGTTTGCTCCCCATATAAACTAAGTAGCTTTGCTTTGTTTTCTATCTCAAATTGCACCCCAGTGGCCATTCTGAAATTGTATGACAGTTTTACACGAGAATATCTTAACGAGGAAATGTGGGTATATTAGTGAAATCCATAAGCTTTATTCCAAAAAATTAATGCTATGCTTTACTGTTGCTGAATCAGTTGAGTCATATTCACATGTTCATTTTATCTAGTTTACTTGTCTGCCTCTTCGTGTGGCATCTCTTTGTGGGTTCTGTGTGATCTGAAGCTTGTCTGAGTGATTCACAGGCCAGCTGAAGACACCTTTGTGTTCTATTTAAGGATATAGCTAAAAACTATTGTGAGAACTCTATCTCTTGAGGAATGCCATGGCCTATTTACTTCAGAATTACCGATTCTGAGTTTTATGGTATGTTGGTGAATTTAAAACTTAGGAAAACTATTATCCTCTTTTGAATTTCTTAACTTGTGTATCTAAATGCTTTTTTAGAATGTAGTGTATATCTAATTCCTGTCTCATAAGCTGAACTTTATACTTTTTGTATTTTACTTTCATTGCTTCATACTTTGGCAAATTAAAAAGAATGGTAGTACCTTTACTAATCTCACTATAATATAGTAACAAACCCTTGTGCTCTTATACAGGATAATGATGAAAATGGCAGCTAAGATACCAAACAACAGGAAAAAAGAAAGAAGGGGATTATAAGCTTAGAAGAGAATCAACCATTTGAAAGTAAACTTTTATTCCTAAAATCTTAAATAAAACCTAGTCCCCTTTCAATATTTCAGCAGTGTATAGCTCATGTGAATTTTTGCTATTTCATGGAAATGGACATTTTTAGGTAGCAGTAGTGGCAGCAGTAAAGTAGGATGACTCTGATTAAGTGTGGGATTCATGCTGAAGCCTGAATAGACAGAGGACTTAGTGAGTGACTGGATATTAGAACATCAAGGATGGTTCCCCAAGATTCTGATCTAAGAAAAAGAATGGATGGAGTTTCTATTAACTGAGATGGAGAAGACTAGAAGAGGTAGTGGTTTTTGATATGTTTGAGATTTTGTGATACATGTAGGTGGAGATTTTACTTTGGTATCTGGATTGAGACTAGATGCTGTTGTGCATCTCTAAGTCATATCCGACTCTTTTGAGTCTCCATGGACTATATAGCCCACCAGGTTCCTCTGTCCACAGGATGTCCCAGGCAAGAATACTGGAGTGGGCTGCCACTTCCTTCTCCAGGGGATCTTCCTGCCCCAGGGATCTAACCTGTGTCTCTATATTTCCTGCATTGGCAGGCAGTTTCATTGCTACTAGCGTCACCTGGGAATGAAGTTAAAATGAGGTCTTTGGGATTCTAAATAAATACGGTTCGTGTCCTGATATGAAATGGGAATTTTGACAGGGACACATGGAAAGGAAGAATCTCATGCAACAATGATGGCAGAGTGAGGTGGTGGTTCCACAAGTCAAGGCACACACCAGAGGCTACCAGCAAACCACCGGAAGTCAGGAGAGAGGCATAACACAGATTTTCTTTCATGGTCCTCAGAAGGACATTCTGACCTCCAGAACCGGGAGACAATGCATTTATATTGTTTAAACCACCAAGTTTATGTTACTTTGTTATGGCAGCCCCAACAAACTATACAGAGTGCATGCTCAGTGAAAATAAAAGAGATTTCAAAACTGAGCCCTACAGTTCTCCCGTTAACATAAAGAGATTGGAGCAAGAAGAGAAAGCCATGCATGAGGCCGAAACTGGAAAGTCAGAGAATTAGCAAAACATCACAATGGTATCATGAATGCCAACAACACAGAAAGAGCCTCAAGAAGGGTTGACTAATTGTTCTGCATATTCCTGATGGGCGGTGCCGTGTCTTTAATGTTGCATTTGGTGCTAAAATGCTAATTCATTATCTTCTATAGGGGAAAGGTTGATCAAGGAAGAATAAAAAGTTACAGTCCCAGTAGGAAGCCCACAGGGGGCCTGTGGACTCAGCGCTGATCTTGTCTTCTTCGGAAACTCAACGATGTTTTAGAATTTTGTTTCAATAGATGATGCTGGTTCTGCAATCAATTCCCATGTGTGGGTGCTTTCTAACACTACCAAGCAATTCTCCACCATCAGCTGGGACTCCTACAGCTCACCTTCATTCTACACTCTCTGCCTGGTTGTTGTTCAGTCACTAAGTCATGTCCGACTCTTTGCGACGCCATGGACTGTGGCAGGCCAGGCTTCCCTGTCCTTCATTATCTCCCTGAGTTTGCTCAGACTCATGTCCATTGATTCAGGGATGCCTTCCAACCATCTCATCCTCTGTTGCCCCTTCTCCTACCCGAAATCTTTCCCAGCATCAGGGTCTTTTCTAACGAGTGAGCTCTTTGCATCAGGTGGTCAAAGTATTGGAGCTTCATTCAACTTCAGCATCAGTCCTTCCAAAGAATATTCAGGGTTGATTTCCTTTAGAACTGACTGGTTTGCTCTGCCTAGAGACAATGTCAGATCCCACAGGGGTGACCCACACTTCAGATGCCAATTGTAAGACCAAGTTGTTAACTATAAATCGGAGATTCCCATGACCTCCTTCTTGGGTTAATTAATTTGCCACAGCAGCTCACAGAACTCAGAGAAACACTTTAGTTACTACATAATCAGTTTAATATAAAAGAGTATACCTCAGGAATAGCCAGATGGAAGAGATGAGTAAATCATGGTATGGGGAAGCCTGGAAGAGCCTCCAGGCTCTCTGAACCTCTTCCCAAATCTTCACCTGTTCACCAACCCAGAAGCTCTCAGATCCCTGTCCTGGGTTTGTTGGACCCTAAAGAAGGCTGAGTGCTAAAGAAGTGATGCTTTCCAATTGTGGTGCTAGAGAAGACTCTTGAGAATCCCTTGGACAGCAAGGAGATCAAACCAGTGAATCCTAAAGGAAATCAGCCCTGAATGTTCATTGGAAGGACTGGTGATGCTGAAGCTGAATATACAATACTTTGGCCACCTGATGTAAAGAGACAACTCATTGGAAAAAACCCTGATGCCAGGAAAGATTGAGGGCAGGAGGAGAAGGGGGTGGCAGAAGATGAGATAGATATCATCACTGACTCAATGGACATGAATCTGAGCAAACTCTGGGAGATAGTGAAGGACAGGAGTCTGACGTGCTGGGGTCCATGAGGTCCCAAAGAGTTAGACATGACTTAGTGACTGAACAACAGCAAAATGGTGGCTTCATTGAATAGGAATGATTGATTAAATTGTTGGTCAGTGGTTCTTGATCTCAATCTCCAGCCCCTCTCCCCTCTCCAGGGCTGGGACTGAAATTTCTTTTCATTTTATTTTTTAAATTAAATTTTATTGGAGTATAGTCGCTTTACAATGTTATGTTAATTTCTGCTGTATAGCAAATCAATCAGCATATGTGTATGTACATATCCTCATCTCTGAATTTCCTTCCCGTTTACATCACCACAGAGACTGAGTAGAGTTTCCTGTGCTCTACAGTATGTTCTTATTAGTTACCTATTTTATACATGGTATCAGTAAAAAAATCTACCAACAATAAAGGCTGGAGGGAGTGTGGAGGAAAGAGAATCCTCTTGCACTATTGGTGGGACTGCATATTCTCTCTCACCTCAAGGTTGGTCCCATTCGCAACCACCCCTCATCCTTAGGTCCTCTCGGTCTTTCCAAAAGTCATCAACCTAACAAAAGACACCTTTTGTACTCTCCTCACTCTGGACATTTCAAGGGTTTTAGGAGGTCTGGGACAAGAATGGGGATTATAAATCACAGTATCACAATAACAAAGTCACTTGTTCAAAACTAAAAACTGAAAAGTCTCCTGTCTGTCTCACCCCTACTAATTCAGTTCTGCTCCCTATGTGTATCTATGTCATTCTTTTATTTTGTGTCCTTCCAAAGATACCTTAGGTTTATACAAGTGTTTATAAGAATATGTGAATATCTGTTTCCCTCCTTTATAAGAGGTGGCATGTTAAAACACAGTTTTGTACCTTATTTTTCCCTTAATAAAATATTTCAAGCTCTCTCCATACCAATATACAAAGAAATTCCTTATTCTTGTTTATAGCTGCATTATATTCCCTTTCTGGTTTTATTTTATCTAATCAGTCCTCAATTGATGACCACTTAGATTCCTTTCACTTTTCTAGTAAAAAATATTCTGTCATGAGTATACCTGTATGTTATTCAAATGTGATCAAGATTATCTGAAGGATAAATTTCTGAGAGCAGAGTTACTAGGTGAAAAGATGGTGAGCTTTTAATTTTGATGGATATTCTCAAGTTGCATTCTGTATGATTCTCAGCAACTTGAACCTACCTCATCCAAGTGTAAGTTGGACCCCCTAAATCATCTATGATTTTTCTTCAATCTTATTTCAGACTTAAAGATAGTTTGAAAAAAAGGGAAAATTTTAATCTAATTTTTAAACTATTTAAATAAATATGAATTTAATGAGAATTAAATAAAATCATAAAGCAATTTTTTTCAGTGTAGCTAACATTCCAAATATTGACTTTTTCTTTCCCCTTCTTGTATATTAAATTACATGTATCCACTCGGTTTCTTTTTGGTGTTACTATAAAAAAGATAAATCCTTCAGAAGTAAAATTTTAAAAAGGACTCCAGGAAGGAGTCATTTAAATTGTGATTAAATTTGTAAATTTTGAATGTACTATGGACTCAAAGTATATTTTGTTGCTTGTTTTTTTCTGATAGTCTATTTAAAACACTATATTGTAAAATAAGTAATATTAAGAAAAAAACAGAAGAAAATTCTCAACAGTTCATTTTATCCTACTCATAGGAAGGTAAGAACTGTTGTTAACTTTTGCTCTTCATGAAAGAAAAATGATTTCAGGGTGCACATTTCTTTGACCAGAGTAAGAAGTGAAATATTAACCACAGAAGCAGAGTCACTGTTCTGTAACTGAGGACACACAAGGAGGATTGATATTTGGAGTGTCCAGGAGAAAAGAGGTATTGATGCTTCGAGGAAGACTTTTGCAATACCTGATAATGGGACTTTTAAAAAAAATCTGGAGCAAAGAATCCCTTATCGCCCACTCAACTTCATTTGCCTTTGACAATATTTAAAAGAAAGTGGATTTTGCTCAATTTGTTCCAGGTAGATGAAAAGTAAGAGGAAAATTACCAGAATTTATATTAAATTTGTATGGAGCCTCCCATGTGGCTCAGTGTGTTAAAACATCCACCTACCAATGCAGGATACGTGGTTTCAATCCCTAGGTCAGGAATATCCCCTGGAGAAGGAAATGGCAACCCACTACAGTATTCTTACCTGAGAAATCCCATGGACAGAGGAGCCTGACAGGCTACAGTCCATGGGGTCACAAAGAGTAGGACATGACAGAAACAACTGAGCAAGTACATAAAACCTGTATACTTCTGCCTTTAGACTTGAATGAAAAAAATTATTTTTAAAAAAATAGGCTTTAGAAAAAATTAAGATACTAGAGCACAAATTGCAAACAGATAAGGTCAGTAAGAGCTCTGTGAATCTAATTCAGTAAAAGTTTGACCTGATCAACCTTCTGAATTTGCTTTTCATGAAAAAATATTTAAAACTCTATCTAGGCTTGGGAACCTGGCCTGATGAGTAACACACTACAGTGTAAGACAGGAAGGGGTGAGCTTATCCACTGACTTATTGCCTGACCTTGGCCAAGTCATTCCACAGACTATCATTCTGGCCACTTGCAGAATCAACACAAAGGGAGCCTATATGTATTTCATCTCAGGGAGACTTTTACAGAGCTTGGCCTTAAAATCAGCTTGTTACTGTAAAATTCTCAGCACAAGTTTCTGACCAGACGGTCCAATACCTACTGACAGGGTGCACATAATTTTGTCCATTTTGTGTGAGAATGTGTGCATCCTGTTTATGGATACAATATATTTTACTATATTTAATTTCATTATTTTTTCCTGATAAGTTGATGATGGTCAGTTTACTGTGAATTAAAAAGACTGTCATTTCTTTCCTTTCAACAGAATCTCAGCATAAGATAAAAAGAATTGCTGTCTGTTAAAAATGGTTCCATTTAAACATCATTCATTAATGATGATGATAATAATTGATAGACTTTAACACTGTATTTGCTGCTCCAGCCACATTTTTCCCCCCCATGGAAGAGCCAAAAAAAAAAAAAAAGAATGAATATTCACACTTAACTTTTAGCTTCAGGCTAAAATGTATTATGCACCATATTTTGGTTTTTAAAAATAATCACCTTGTCAAAGTTCAATGGCAAAGTGAAGTCAACTCTGTCAATAGAGACAATTGGAGGCAGGGGAAACAGTCTTCACCCCCTTGAGGATAATTTCATTGGAATGCTCCTGATTTTCTACCTGCTACTTTTTTGGGGAATGATCCCTGGGACAGTATAATGAAGTAAGAAGTTTAAAATACTACATGCAGGAAGCTCATCTTTGCTGACAGCACAGAGCTGACAAGTATGGATGTTCTCATACATGGTCCCTATTTGAACACTGTATTTTATGTACGTAAAATGCATGTCTAGAAGGTTCCTTTTAAACTCCATCAACACAGAGAAAACCTGGATCCCCATATGTCTACCAATGTATCGCATGAATATATTAACACCCTCAAATCACCAACTGCTTTCATTGTTTTCCTGTAAATGGAATCCTAGACGGGATATACAGCACTTACAAGGTGGTTTTCAACATATTGCAGAAGAAAGCAAAGGTGTTTGTTAGAAGATGCTTAGGTGGAAAAGTAAATGTAGTAGACATTAGCAATGATAGAATTTATTGTGAACTGAATGCAGCTGACAGTTTTTTAAATTTATTTTTTGATGAGGAGAGAAGATGGAGTTGTAGAGGAGATTTGGATTCTGTTATTTTCAAACGTAGGTTCAAAGAAAGGCTAAAATGATTTCCACAATTCTGGGTTGATTCCTTAGAGATGAAGTACTTTTCAATCGAACTCTGTTTATAGGAGATTAAAAGTAAATAAAGAGTATTTAAGAAAATCAAGATGTCTTTAATGGCTAGACATTCAGCTTTCCCACCTTTTATTATTATTGGTTTTATTTTAAGAGATCAAAGAATTACCTGAAGAACTGATACTACTTTGGCATATTTTCAGATATTAAACAGCAAATACAAGTAAGTAAATCAATGAATCACTGCATGAAGACAGATAAGGGACACCTAATATCCTATGAATTATAGGAAAAGATTTTTCCTCATATGAGCATTGATACAATTAATATAGGTTTTTCCTTCATATTATATTTTTGCCCTCATCTTGGCATCCTGTGAAAATCACAAACTTTCAGAGTCTCCTGTGACAATGACCACAGGAAAAATGTTGTCCAGTTTCCATCTTACAATAAATGATGTTCTGAGGTCATATAAGATTTACAGAGACTTTGAGGTTCCTTAGAAAAAAAGCTTACTATGAATTCAACTGGCAGTCGCTGCCAGGAATACATTCCACCTAAGAAAATTTTTGGTTTGATACTCTTTAAGTTTCAGGAGAAAAAGTTAAGAAAACTCACCTTATGAGAGCAGGCAAAAACCAGCAGTAGTTCAAAATGGTTGATTCAAGAGAGAAATTGAATTGAGCTGTGGTAAATGAGCAGAGGCAGGCTAACTTCAGTGAATTTCATAAAGGTCAAAGATAGCTTTGTAGACAAAAGTCCCAAGCTGTCTGTCTTCTGTAGCTCACCATAGATTTTTTTTGTTCAAGAATCCCATACATGGGGACCTCCTTTTCTAGGGGATTGCAATAAAAGCCACTGAAGCAGGTGGGGACCCTCTACAAATTGGTAGGTGTATCTATAGATAGCTCCATAAATGCCAAATAAATACACATGTGAGACATACATCATTTTTGATGATTTTAAATTCCATTTTCCAAACTGATAAACTTTCAGACAGAATGAGAAAGATGCAGAATATACAAGATTGTCAGTGTGAGAGAGATTAATGAACCAAGAGAATTTTTTTATTATGGTTTAAAGTGGTCATCATGTGAGTTCTCTGGTGGTTCAGTGGCTAAGAATCTACCTGTCGATGCAAGGGACACGGTTCCACCCTTGATCTGGGAAGATTATACATGCCATGGTGCAGCTAAGCCTGCATGCCAAAACTGCTGAGCCCACGTGCGGTAGTTACTCTAGTTAGAGAGCAGCCCCCGTTTCTTGCAACTGGAGACCTAGCACAGCCATGAAGACCTAGTGCAGCCAAAAATAAAATAAAATGGCCATTAATTACACATCATTTAACAAAATCCAGTGAGGAGGTCAATTATAGACTTTGGTCATTTTTTATACCATATCTCCTTTTTCTTCTAAGATGGTTTATTAGCAAGAGATAGTTCATGTTCTCATTGAGATCAGAGGGACTGAAAGTGATATCTCATGTGCCTTGAGTCTCCACCCGCTCCTACTCCCTCGACTCTGTTCAACAAACACCTTGGATGAGCCTCCATCATGGCACTGACAACAGAGATTGAGGTTTTGTGTTTATAGCCCTTCTTCTAGAGGATGAGGACTTTCTTTTTGATATCATGAGTGTCTGGGAAATAAGTCATATTTAGTGAATAGAAATGAGTATTGTACATATGTTCAAGAAATACTACTAAGCAGGTGTTCTCACAGAGAAGGTTATGCAGCTTAATCACAGTTTAGGAGAGCAGGCATGGACATCACCGAACATGAGGGTAACTATGATTCGCATCCACAAATGCGGAGCAGTGAAATGTCATGGCAGAGCTGGAGGGGTAAGACTATGTTTGGAGTAATGTGTCTATTCCTCAGTAATGCATTCTGAAAGGTCATTAGTGTACAATATAATTGGAGAAAAGTTTGAGGAAACTAGAAGAGTTCAACCTAGAGAAGGTTTTGGGGGGCCTTATTTTTGTTTTGATTTTGTCAGTTTCTTGTGAAGCAATATTGTATTTGATTTCTGTGATTTGTAAGAAAAAATTTAGTTAATAATGATGGAAGCACATTTAGCTGTATATTAAAAATTTATTTTTCAATGTTTTAGCATTTTAAATCAAAATAAGTACATAATTCTATTTACCATTACCATTTATAAATGTTGCAATATTTTCACAATAAAATAGAATAAACATGGTCTCATATTAAAGGATATCTCTTAATATTAATAAATTTAACTTTAAGCAAAACCCAGGATAATTCTTATTTATCTTAATTTGCATGGGCCAATAAAAACCTAGTAAATTGTCCTTGATTTAAGGACATTGGGAGCCAGTGGCCTCAGTTACATTCTTTTTCTCCTGAGTTTTTAATTCCATGAATTCAATAAAAAACAAAGGGCAGCTGTTGGTAGTAATTTTAAATCAAAATTTAGATCAAATAGTCTTTTAAATCTAAGATTTTAAAATAATTTAGAGTGTGAAAACATCTTTAATCCCTTATTAAATGGGCTACCCTGGTGGCTCAGAGATGGTAAAGAATCTGCCTGCCATGCAGGAGACCCGGGTTCGATCCCTGCGTCGGGAAGATCTCCTGGAGAAAGGAATGGCAATCCACTCCAGCATTCTTGCCTGGAAAATCCCAGATACAGGAGCCTGGCAGGCTACAGTTTATGGGGTCTCAAAGAGTCGGACACAACTGAGCGGCTGAGCATACACACAATGGCTAAACAAAACATTAATCCCTCTAGAACTGGAAAAGAAAGAGAGGGTTAAAACATTTTCTTTTTTTTCCGCTTGCTTTAAAGCCCTCTAAAAAGCCTCCAGATATTTCTTCTCTTTGCATTAGGCTCAAACTAGATGGTGGTGAAAGTTTGTTAGTGAAATGGACTTTTCTGCTTTCTCATTTTCTCTTCATTCTTTTGATAAGCCAACAGGTTTTAAATATCAAGAAGTATAATGATATGCCATAATTTATATGAGAGCGCTAGCAAACTCTAAGTAAATGGCCCTTAGAATTGAAGAATGTAGTCAGTGGTTTTCAAACCTCCTACAGTATTTTTCAGCTTAAAGAAGGGTGAAGCTACACAGAGATTTAATATCTTCTTCCACTGGAAAGTAGCCACCTTTCCATCCAATTGTAACTAAAACAAAATATATTTAATTTATTATTTCAATTTACAGAAGTGTACCATAGCCCAAACCTCAGTGTAGTACAGAGTATATATATTTCATTTCAGTAAAGAAAGACTAAAATGAATCAATATTTGAAGGACCTGGTGCCGTACGGAGGTCAATAGACTCTGGATCACTTGAACTACCCAGTGTATCTATGTGTGTGTGTGTGTGTGTGTGTGTGTGTGTGTGTATTGTGTGTGGTGTGAATGCCTGGGCTTCCCAGGTAGCTCAGTGGGTGAAGAATCCACCTGCCAATGGAGGAGATGCAAGAGACCCAGATTCAATTCTTTGGTTGGGAAGATCCCCTGGAGGAGGGCACTGCAACCCACTCCAGTATTCTTGCCTGGAGAATGCCCATGGACAGAGGAGCCTGATGGGCTGCAGCCTAAAGGGTCTCAAAGAGTCGAACATGACTAAAGCAATTGGGCATGCATGCCCATGTGAATTCTTGAGTATCTTACTCATTGCCCTGCTTATTTCACAATGGCACACTGAGGGATGTTATTATCTGAAAACACAAAAGTACCTATGAGATCTGGTGTTTCACCAACCCTAGTCTTCTGCTCCATTATCTCACAGGTACTAGCCTGCTCCTTGAAACAGAAATTCTCATTTCAGGACCTCACTCTTCACTCTCTTGTCTGAACAATTCTTACCTTTGAAACAATTAGTTTCATTCTGCTTTGCAGGCTAAAGTGACATATTGGAGCATGGCAAATAAAGTTTTATGTTTCTTCACAACCTTCCCTTAGAAGAGCTCATGCTACTGAAAAAAAGTTTTCTAATAGGAATTTGAATAGCAGCTATATCACTCAGTGTATGTGTGTCACACACACATGACTCAGTGCTCACTCACTAAGTCGTGTTCAGCTCTTGGACCCCCATGCACTGTAGCCTGCCAGGCTCCTCTGTACATGGGATTCTTCAGGAAAGAATACTGAAATGGGTTGCAATTTCCTCCTCCAGGGGATCTTCCCAACCCAGGGATCGAAACCACATCTCCTGTGTCTCCTGCATTGGCAGGCAGATTCCTTACAACTGAGCCACCTGGACAGCCCATATCACTCAATACCCTTGTTTAAACATCTCTGAAACCTGGGTTTCTATTATCTGCTAGGTTAATCTTGTTTCCATTTTCAAAGTAATATGTACTTTAAAAAAAAATGGCCATCACAAAAGTAGCACAATGATTTCATCAGAAAACGGTAATCAGTGTTAGAAGATCATTCCAAAGGAACCACTGATAGGAATTTCTTGCCAAGTTAAGCAAAGCATATAGCACTAAATGGATTCTCTATAAACATTCTTGGGTCTAACTTATGTTTATTAACTTCAAAATCAGTCCTCTACCATGGTGTTCTGTTTGTGTGTGTGTATATGTTTGTTTGTTTGTTTCCTCTCCTCCAAATTCTTCTCAAAATTTTCCATATTCTCAATAGTTTTTTTTTCCTTAAGAATTAGAATGGTACCATAGCACTCAGGAGGACAGTGGAAATATCTTATTGGAGTTCAGGGACATGATCAAAGTCATCTACATAAAAGTTAGTGAAAAGCATGAGGTAGTCCAAAGGAAGTTTCCACGATACCTTCATGGCTTGGCACTGGAGTTCTGTGATAGTCATCCAGAATGGGGTTAGCAAAAATGAAATGTCTCCAAATGAAGGGTGTATATACTTACTTTCTTCTTTATCTTAAAACTCATTACCTCCTGATACTTGCTGAGATGCAGCCAAGCTGTTTGAAACGCTAAAATAATGTGCAAAATAATGTGCTAAATCCTGACTAACTAAAAAGGCCTCCAGACACAATCACCTCCAGCATACAATCTTATTGCAAAGTCATTTCTAGAGATGTATTTGGAGCTTAAAAAAGGGAATATTCTAATAGAAACTTGCTAAAATTGTCATGTAAAACTGATATTTTCCTTCTGAAAGAACTCTGGAATTCTGAACATTTTGGCTGATCTGTGTCATTGTCTTTTCAGTGTAGGGGATTTTCTGAGATTTGAAGCACAAATTCTGATAGCAGATGCTAGCTCATGTTTTCAAGTAAAAAATATTCATATTTAAGGATTTTTTAAAATTGTTAATTGCCTCTCTCCCTGCTCATTTGATCATAGACTTTAAATAGACTCTAGCTCAATCAAGACCTTAGACCAGAGGAACAAGTGGAATATTTGATCTGGAAAGACTGAGAGAGATAGAGACTGATGAAGAGGTTATAAGGGGTTCATTTATCAACAGAGAAGAAGAATGAGGCAGTGTGTAGGGGAAGGTGCTAGATAATTATCATTGAGGGGCTATCAGAAGCACTCTTGAAATATTTTAGAAGTATTTTGTTCATGTACACAAAATAAGACTCTATGACAGAGTGACTTCTGTGGACCTGCACATAAAAATTGAAATTCCAAAAGCATTTTTCCTTATTTCTGTCATTTATAAATTATAATTTGATATGCTAGGAAAGAAATTAAATTTTTTTTAATTTTAGGGCTTCCCAGGTGGCACTAGTGGTAAAGAACCTGCCTGCTAATACAGGAGACTCAAGAGACAAGAGTTTGATCCCTGGGTGAGGAAGATCCTTTGGAAGAGGGCATGGCAACCCACTCCAGTATTCTTGCCTGAAGAATCCCATGGATGAGCTATGGTCCATAGAGTCACAGAGTTGGGCATGACAGAAGTGACTTAGCATGCATGCACATTTAATTTTAATTAACTCATTCAATAAATATATAACTTTTCTCTTTCCCAAGGATTATCTTTTCATATATTGGGATATTAAGTGGATTATAGTTTTGTTTTTAACTTATAAAATGATTGGGTTTCCCTGATGGCTTAGTGGTAAAGAATCTACCTGCCAGTGCAGGAGATGCAGGTTTGATCCCTGGGTCAGGAAGACGCTCTGGAAAAGGAAATGGCAGCTCACTCCAGGATTCTTGTCTGGAGAATCCCACGGACAGAGGAGCCTGGACAGCTACAGTCCATGGAGTCACAAAAGAGTCAAATATGACTGATTGACTAAACGACAACATAAAATTATTACCAATGGTTGTTCATTTCTTTGGAGTGGTGAATCCATTTGAGAAATGGATTTTCAAAATGTTTAGGCCCTACCCTGGATAAAAGTTCACACAGACAATTTTAGAAACAATTATAGGCTTTACAAAATGCTTGATGTTCATCCATGAATGCTTAAGAAGACCTAGATAGAATAAGATAAAATTGTGGCTTAGGTGACAGCATACTATGACTTTAAGTGGCTTTGTTGGTACCTTGAAAGTCAAAAATAGCTGAAAAGGTCCTCAATCTTAGTTGTAATCTTTAAAAATGACATAGTTTATGAGTCTGTGATGAATGTTCAGGATTTTTGGAGTTGCACCAACTTCCATTTTAAAGTGAAACTTTTTCATTGCTGTCCTTTCCTCCATTTATTTGAGAAGTGAGGATAATTACCAGTGTGGTTTGCAAATGGAATTCAAGTTAATTTCTATTAGTGACAGGATGTGCAATATCATATGTAAACAAAAAGACTACCTAATTAAAAGATTTCTCAAGATTTCAATTTTCTAAATGTTGGTGCTCCTGCTAAATAATATGTCTCAATCAACCAAGCTTATGCCATTGCCAAGTTTCTGTCATTTGTCAGGTTGTCCCAACATTTAAATTCAAATATTCAATGAAAAGAGTTCTGCAGAAAAGGACATTTTTTTTGAATGAGCAGTCTTACCTGCCATACATGTATGAAACAAACTATTGCCCAACCCCAGTTGTCACCAGATAGCCTGTCATTCATTAAATGTTGATTGAATGCTTACTACATGCTATACATTCAAGTACTACAGTGTATAATCTTTGTCTTAAAGGGATGTGGTCTACTGGAGAGGCAACTAAAGTTTAATGAGATAAATGTTTTCATGGGGCAGTATGGAATGAAACCTAGTCCCTCATTCAGGCTTGGGTATTAGGGAAGATGTATTGATCCTACTGATGTCTAAATTTAAACATAAAGATGAGTAGAATATAGTATGAGCGAGGCAAAGGTATTTGGGAAAATGAGGATTGGAGTGGAAAATTTGCTCTGGGACCTAAGGGGAAAATATAATTGACATATCAGAGAGCTGAGGATTTTGATCCCAAGAACAATGTGAAACTGGTGCAGCATTTTAAGCAGAATGACATGCACTGTTTTGAAGTTTAGAAACATCACTCTGACTGCTGTAGAAAATAGAAAGTTAGATGCCATTGAAAAATTGTAGGGGAAAGATATGGGTGACCAAGTGAAAGCAGCTAATGTATTGGAGTGGAGTATTAAATAATTCATCAGAATTAACAGTTGAATGATTTTGGAGAGAGAGAAAGGAGTAAAAAGTGACTCCTTCATTTCTGTTTTACATAACTCAGTAAATGGTAGAACAATTTACAATAAGTGACATGCTAAGAGAAGAAGGTTTTGGAAGAAAAGAAGGTGAGTTCAATTTAAAGTATGTTGAGTTGTGGTTGAATACAGAAAATCCACATGGAGCTTCCAAGTTAGTAGTTAAATATGTAGATTTGATGTTGTAGGTTAAGACCTAGGCTATAAATACAGGTATGAGTGTTATTTATGCATACATAGATCAACGAAATGATAAAAGGGAATGATATTAACCACGAAGGATGGAAAGGGAGAGGGGTAGAGAGAAATTTACAGGGAAAAGATAGGAATAGAAGGGAAAGGAAAAGATAGATGTGATACAGATTCAAAGACAGAATTCTGTAGAGAATAATCCAATAGGGGATGGTAGGGAAAATAAATTTAAAAAGAAGGATTAAAAGCAGCAGCAAGAAAATAAATAAAAAACCTACCTGGTTGTCCAGATGCCATGAAAAAACGAGTGTTATAAGAAGGCAGGAATTATCAATAGTACTGCATCCTATAGAGATGTCACATTCCAATTAAAATAAGCATTAAAAGAAATCATTGAATTTATTGATGCATGTCATGAATGCACCCAAAAAATATGAGCTTGTGAGAACCATCCCATTGTAGGTGAATGTAGCAGCAGAAGTATTGTGGGTTGAGAAATGAAGTGAAGGCTGAGAAAGGAAACTGCCCTCCAAGTTCAGTTCAGTTCAGTTCAGTCGCTCAGTTGTGTCCGACTCTTTGTGACCCCATGAATCGCAGCACGCCAGGCTTCCCTGTCCATCACCAACTCCCAGAGTTCACTCAGACTCAGTTCATTTCAGTCGCTCAGTTGTGTCCGACTCTTTGTGACCCCATGAATCGCAGCACGCCAGGCTTCCCTGTCCATCACCAACTCCCAGAGTTCACTCAGACTCACGTTCATGGAGTCAGTGATGCCATCCAGCCATCTCATCCTCTGTCGTCCCCTTCTCCTCCTGCCCCCAATCCCTCCCAGCATCAGTCTTTTCCAATGAGTCAACTCTTCGCATGAGGTGGCCAAAGTACTGGAGTTTCAGCTTCAGCATCATTCCCTCCAAAGAAATCCCAGGGCTGATCTCCTTCAGAATAGACTGGTTGGATCTCCTTGCAGTCCAAGGGACTCTAAAGTGTTCAGAAGCATCAATTCTTTGGCGCTCAGCTTTCTTCACAGTCCAACTCTCACATCCATACATGACTACTGGAAAAACCATAGCCTTGACTAGACGGACCTTTGTTGGCAAAGTAATGTCTCTGCTTTTCAATATGCTATCTAGGTTGGTCATAACTTTCCTTCCAAGGAGTAAGCGTCTTTTAATTTCATGGCTGCAGTCACCATCTGCAGTGATTTTGGAGCCCCCAAGAATAAAGTCTGACACTGTTTCCCCATCTATTTCCCATGAAGTGATGGGACCAGATGCCATGATCTTAGTTTTCTGAATGTTGAGCTTTAAGCCAACTCTTTCACCCTCCACTATCACTTTCAACAAGAGGCTTTTTAGTTCCTCTTCACTTTCTGCCATAAGGGTGGTGTCATCTTCATATCTGAGGTTATTGATATTTCTCCCGGCAATCTTGATTCCAACTTGTGCTTCATTCAGCCCAGCGTTTCTCATTATGTACTCTGCATATAAATTAAATAAGTAGGGTGACAATATACAGCCTGGACGTACTCCTTTTCCTATTTGGAACCAGTCTGTTGTTCCATGTCCAGTTCTAACTATTGCTTCCTGACCTGCATACAGGTTTCTCAGAGGCAGGTCAGGTGGCCTGGTATTCCCATCTCTTGAAGAATTTTCCACAGTTTATTGTGATCCACACAGTCAAAGGCTTTGGCATAGTCAATGAAGCAGAAATAGATGTTTTTCTGGAACTCTCTTGCTTTTTCCATGATCCAGTGGATGTTGGGAATTTGATCTCTGGTTCCTCTGCCTTTTCTAAAACCAGCTTGAACATCAGGAAGTTCATGGTTTACGTATTGCTGAATCCTGGCTTGGAGAATTTTGAGCATTACTTTACTAGCGTGTGAGATGAGTGCAATTGTGCGGTAGTTTGAGCATTCTTTGGCATTGCCTTTCTTTGGGATTGGAATGAAAACTGACCTTTTCCAGTCCTGTGGCCACTGCTGAGTTTTCCAAATTTGCTGGCATATTGAGTGCAGCACTTTCACAGCATAATCTTTCAGGATTTGGAATAGCTCAACTGGAATTCCATCACCTCCACTAGCTTTGTTTGTAGTGATGCTTTTCTAAGGCCCACTTGACTTCACATTCCAGGATGTCTGGCTCTAGGTGAGTGATCACACCATCATGATTATCTGGGTCATGAAGATCTTTTTTGTGCAGTTCTTCTGTGTATTCCTGCCACCTCTTCTTAATATCTTCTGCTTCTGTTAGGTCCATACCATTTCTGTCCTTTATCGAGCCCATCTTTGCATGAAATGTTCCCTTGGTATCTCTAATTTTCTTGAAGAGATCTCTAGTCTTTCCCATTCTGTTGTTTTCCTCTATTTCTTTGCATTGATCGTTGACGAAGGCTTTCTTATTTCTTCTTGCTATTCTTTGGAACTCTGCATTCAGATGCTTATATCCTTCCTTTTCTCCTTTGCTTTCCACTTCTCTTCTTTCACAGCTATTTGTAAGGCCTCCCCAGACAGCCATTTTGCTTTTTTGCATTTCTTTTCCATAGGGATGGTCTTGATCCCTGTCTCCTGTACAATGTCACGAACCTCATTCCATAGTTCATCAGGCACTCTATCTATCAGATCTAGGCCCTTAAATCTATTTCTCACTTCCACTGTATAATCATAAGGGATTTGATTTAGGTCATACCTGAATGGTCTAGTGGTTTTCCCTACTTTCTTCAATTTGAGTCTGAATTTGGCAATAAGGAGTTCATGATCTGAGCCACAGTCAGCTCCTGGTCTTGTTTTTGTTGACTGTATAGAGCTTCTCCATCTTTGGCTGCAAAGAATATAATCAATCTGATTTCGGTGTTGATCATCTGGTGATGTCCATGTGTAGGGTCTTCTCTTGTGTTGTTGGAAGAGGATGTTTGCTATGACCAGTGCATTTTCTTGGCAAAACTCTATTAGTCTTTACCCTTCTTCATTTTGTATTCCAAGGCCAAATTTGCCTGTTACTCTAGGTGTTTCTTGACTTCCTACTTTTGCATTCCAGTCCACTATAATGAAAAAGACATCTTTTTTGGGTGTTAGTTCTAGAAGGTCTTATAGGTCTTCATAGAACCATTCAACTTCAGCTTCTTCAGCGTTACTGGTTGGGGTATAGACTTGGATTACTGTGATATTGAATGGTTTGCCTTGGAAAGGAACAGAGATCATTCTGTTGTTTTTGAGATTGCATCCAAGTACTGCATTTTGGACTCTTTTGTTGACCATGATGGCTACTCCATTTCTTCTAAGGGATTCCTGCCCACAGTAGTAGAGATAATGGTCATCTGAGTTAAATTCACCCATTCCAGTCCATTTTAGTTCACTGATTCCTAGAATGTCAACGTTCACTCTTGCCATCTCCTGTTTGACCACTTCCAATTTGCCTTGATTCATCGATCTGACATTCCAGGTTCCTATGCAATATTGCTCTTTATAGCATCAGACCTTGCTTCTATCACCAGTCACATCCACAACTGGGTACTGTTTTTGCTTTGGCTCTATCCCTTCATTCTTTCTGGAGTTATTTCTCCACTGATCTCCAGTAGCATATTGGACACCTACTGACCTGGGGAGTTCCTCTTTCAGTATCCTATCATTTTGCCTTTTCATACTGTTCATGGGGTTCTCAAGGCAAGAATACTGAAGTGGTTTGCCATTCCCTTCCCCAGTGGGCCACATTGTGTCAGCTCTCCAAGTAGTTGACTGTTAAATGGGAAGCGGACAATATCAGAAAAAAATGCTTAAAAAAATCTTCCATCATTTGCTCAAAAGAGCTGTAATTTTTGTATGAGTTAAGCAAACTGAAAACAGTGTTATTATTATTGCCAAACTAAAGTTCCAAATGTAGGTCTGGGATTTATTAATATTAGACCTTGTGTATTATATTTTCCTTTCCTTGTTAGGAAAATCAGGAAGTTTGCAATTGTTGTGAATACCATTGACTTTTATTTTCATGTGTAATGTCATGTTTGGGTACAAGAGTCAGCAACAGATAAAAAGAGAAGAGAAATCCAACCATATTTCTCTTGGGTGTTGATCAACGGAGGTCTTCCCTAAAGGACGGATGTGAGCATAGTATAACAAAAGTGCCTGCTGTATTTTAGTTATTATTTCACAATATGAGATCACTGGCTTAAAGATTGGACCAATGGAGCATTAGCCCTTGAAACAGTCAAAAGGCTCAGAGTAAGAAAGTGAGTTCAAGTGTAGTGAAATTGCCTGTTTCATTGGGTTTCAGTGATCAGAACCATTATAGGGTAGGGCAACTGACCACAAAAAAGTGTCAGCAGAATCTGGGTTCCTATGTACTTCTGCAGCACACACCATTAGTTTAGTGCACAGAAAATTGCCTGCTAAATTTACACAGCACGAAAATTCTGATCATCAAGATCTTTCATGCTTGTTAGTGAAGTGGTGGACTGAATTCTGCACCCACTGTTGACCTGATGTTGTAAGTGTGTAAGTTGATGAAGTCAGAGATTTGTCAACTTCGTAGTATTTTTCAGCTTATAGCAATTTTAATTCATTGGTTAACTCACTGAGTGCACTATGACAGCAAAAAAACTAAGTAGGTAAAATTTTTTTGATCACTTAAATTAAAATAAAGCTGACTTTATGCAACTGTTGTATTTGTGACCTTTTAAAATAGTTATTTTACTTTATGATTGATTTATAAATAACCCATGACTTTTATTTTTTACAACTTATCTCTAAATTGTGTGGTTTTTGCTTTCATTTTTGTTTTCAAGGAAGGGAGAGTAGGGAAACAAAGGTATCACTCTTCTAAGAAGAAAGTGATTCTCACATCTTATTTTTGTGTAAAGAGGGTCATATTGTATACATTGCCCTGTAATAATTATATTTCTTTTAACTACATTTTAGAATTCACAAGTCTGCAACTATGGATTGACCTCCATTTTTAAAGAATACAAGCTACTTAATATTTGGGGTATATTGTGAGGTTTTCAGAGAAGGCAATGGCACCCCACTCCAGTACTCTTGCCTGGGAAATCCTATGGATGGAGGAGCCTGGTGGGCTACAGTCCATGGGGTCACTAAGCGTCAGACTGAGCGACTTCATTTTCACTTTCCACTTTCATGCATTGGAGAAGGAAATGGCAACCCACTCCAGTATTCTTGCCTGGAGAATCCCAGGGACGGGGGAGCCTGGTGGGCTGCTGTCTATGGGGTCGCACAGAGTTGGACACAGCAGCAGCAGCGGCAGCAGGTAAAAATTCTTTGATCACTTAAATTAAAGTAAAGAAGGTAAAAAATATTTAAAATATTTTAATATAATTAATTGAATTAATATCTAAATCATATTTCTTGTGCTTTTTATTTTGTAAGATCATTTAACATATATCATTATAATGGTATTTGCTATCTCTTTTTTATAACTAGGGTTTCTTTTTCTTTTCTTTTTTTATAAGTATATGGGATGAAGTTGTCATAGAAGGGTTTAAGAATTTGGGATCTAGAATCAATCAGTTATGCTATGGACTAGCTGGGTAATCCTGAGAAAATTGCTCTATCTCTTTGTCCCTCAGTTTCCTCATCTGTAAAAAGATGACAAGAATGGTATTTATTGCCTTGAAATGCTGTGAAAATTCAATGAGATGACCTTGATATAGCAAGCTTTCAGTAAATGTTAGCTCATTTTGGCCTTTGATGATTTCTCATCCTGAGAAGTTGAAAGACACGAGGAAGGACTCTGTTGGTTAGAACTGAGTTATTAATTAGGAACCAATGGCTGGGCATTTCATGCAAAGGAACATTTGTATGAAATGTTCATGCCAAGGAACATTTCATGCAAAGATGAGCACAATAAAGGAAATAAATGGTAGGGACCTAACAGAAGCAGAAAATACTAAGAAGAGGTGGCAAGAATACACAGAAGAACTGTACAAAAAAGATCTTCATGACCCAGATAACCACTATGGTGTGATCACTCACCCAGAGCCAGACATTCTGGAATGCAAAGTCTAGTGGGCCTTAGGAAGCATCACTATGAACAAAGCTAGTGGAGGTGGTGGAGTTCCAGCTGAGCTATTTCAGATCCTAAAAGATGATGCTGTGAAAGTGCTGCACACAATATGCCAGCAAATTTGGAAAACTCAGCAGTGGCCACAGGACTGGAAAAGGTCAGTTTCATTTGAATTCCAAAGAAAGGCAATGCCAAAGAATGTTCAACCTACTGCACAATTGCACTCATCTCACATGCTAACAGAGAAATGCTCAAAATTCTCTAAGTGAGGCTTCAACAGTATGTGAACTGTGAATTTCCAGATGTTCAAGTTGGATTTAGAAAAGGCAGAGGAATCAGAGATCAAATTGCCAACTTCTGTTTGATCATCAAAAAAGCAAGAGAGTCCAGAAAAACATCTACTTCTGCTTTATTGATAATGCCATATCCTTTGACTGTGTGGATCACAACAAACTGTGGAATACCAGACCACCTGACCTGCTCCCTGAGAAATCTGTATGCAGGTCAGGAAGCAACAGTTAGAACTGGACATGGAACAACAGACTGGTTCTAAATTTGGAAAGGAATATGTCAAGGCTGCATATTGTCACCCTGCTTATTTAACTTATATGCAGAGTACATCATGTGAAATGCTGGGCTGGATGAAGCACAAGCTGGAATCAAGATTGCCAGGAGAAATATCAATAACCTCAGATATGCAGATGACATCACCCTTATGGCAGAAGCGAAGAAGACCTAAAGAGCCTCTTAATGAAAGTGAAAGAGGAGAGTGAAAAAGTTGACTTAAAACTCAACATTCAGAAAACTAAGATCGTGTCATCTGGTCCCATCACTTCATGGCAAATAGGTGGGGAAACAATAGAAACAGTGACAGACTTTATTTTCTTCAGCTCCAAAATCACTGCAGATAGTGACTGCAGCCATGAAATTAAAAGATACTTGCTTCTTGGAAGAAAAGCTATGACCAACCTAGACAGCATATTAAAAAGTAGAGACATTACTTGGCCAACAAATGTCCTTCTAGTAAAATCTATGGTTTTTCCAGTAGTCATGTACGCATGTGAGAGTTGGACTATAAAGAAATGAGTGCTAAAGAATTGATGCTTTTAAATTGTGGTGTTGGAGAAGACTCTTGAGAGTCCCTTGGACTACAAGGAGATCCAACCATTCGATTCTAAAGGAAATCAGTCCTGAATATTCATTGGAAGGACTGATGTTGAAGCTGAAACTCCAATACTTGGCCACATGATGGGAAGAACTGATTCACTGGAAAAGACCCTGATGCTGGGAACAATTGAAGGTGGGAGGAGAAGGGGATAACAGAGGATGAGATGGTTGGATAGCATCACTGGCTCGATGGACATGAGTTTGAGCAAGCTCTGGGAATTGGTGATGGACAAGGTAGCCTGGCATGCTGCAGTCCATGGGATCACAAAGAGTCGGATACAACTGAGCGACTGAACTGAACTGAGTGGTTTGGCAAGAACTGAAAATATATCAAAATCCACACTTTCCTGGTCTTTTCCTGAAGATAAGCACCAATGCCACAAGATCTGCAGCAAAAACACTAATGTTCTGGTAGGTGAAGGAGTCCAGTCTCAGGTTCTCAACTAAACTTGATGAGAAAGGACCTGGCCTGCTCCTCCCTTATTAAATAGAGCTCACAGTGGATGAACGGGCTCGTTGGAAAAGACCCTGATGCTCAGAAAGATTGAAGGCAGGAGGAGAAGGGGTTTACAGAGGATGAGATGGTTGGATGGCATCACTTACTCAATAGACATGAATTTGAGTGAACTCAGGGAAGCCTGGCATGCTGCAGTTCATGGGGTCACAAAGAGTTGAACACAACTGAGGGACTGAACTGAACCCTCTTGAGCCTCCCTCCCATCCCTCCTCAGCCCACCTCAGACTTTTAAAAAGTCAGCATTTCAGTAGTTTATTTGGTGGCTCTGTTCACTCAAAAACTGAAGTTGAGGGATCAATTGTGATGCTATGGAAACCAGTTTGTAAAATGAGGAAAGTTTGAACTAGGATGAGACTTGAAATATGGATTGACATGACCAGGGCTGGGTGGTATGAGAGACAGAAGAATAAAAAATGACTGAGATTTTGACTCTAAAGCATAAAGATGGAAATATTCACAGAATAAAAAACAGATGATGAATTAGAAGACAAAAAATAAATAAAAACTAAATGCATCATCTCCTCTGCCCCCACCACCCAATGCCACTAAAAGCTGGGACCCATTGTTCCACTCCCCACCCTGATCTCCACCCCCAGCTTCATAAACTCCTTAACCATGTCACCTCAGAACTTGGCAGTGAGGCTGACAGTCCCATTTGCCCTAAGAGGCCAAATAGCATTCACTGTCATTGCAAATAACAGCATTTCCTCAGTGAAGGTTGAACTAAATTACTTTAACAAGGCGAAATTAAAAATCAAACATGTTGATGCATTTAATACGAGGCACGGAGGACACAAAAGATCATCAAAAATGAGTGGCAATATTGATTGTCATAAACAACCCTTCATGGAGCAAAATAGATTCAGTGCTGACCCCTTGAAATGCAGTTACCCTCTTCCTTGTGTATTTGCTCACAGGTTTTGTAATTTGGGAGAATTATTTCTCTTTGGCTGTATTTTATCTTTAATGTGTTATCGTAACCTTGCCTTCCTCACCACAGTCTACTCCCCTCCTAAATGAAGATAATGGTAATAACGATAATTCCAGCTTAAGTTTAGCATTTTATGAAAGTTTCAGTCTTTTATGTTACATGTTTGAAGCAGATAAAACATATAATTATATTTACATCCAGAGGAAAAAATCTTATGGATTTTAAATATGTTCAGACACAGTAACTTGGATATCGTGAGGCAGTAAATTTTATTGCCTTTACTCAACATTTACTGCATTTCCATCCATTTCCTAAAGGAAATATGGGCCTTACCTGTGGTCTTACTATTTATTTCAGAAAAGGTTTAATTCTGTAAATTAGTGATGAATGGTCTTTTAATTTGCTCATGTTATAAAATGTTGGAAAGCACCATGGGATCTGACAGTTGTTTAGATTTCATCTTTACAGAAGACCTCCTTACATTAAATTATTACAAATCATACCTAAGAAAATACGAGATGAGGTTAAAGAAATTCTGACAGAAATACTGGACGTTAATATGATAATTCATTATAGAAAATTTGATGATTTTCTTTCACAATTTACAGGAAAATGGTATTTTGTAGTGTTTATTCTTCATCTTCATGGACAGGTTTCACTAACGATTGGAATATCATGTGACTATCATAACACCCTAAGTAGAAGAATTTTAGAAATATTCATATACAGTGTCAAATAGACCACGGGATATATTGCCCCTGGAGCTTAAATATAAACAAATACACCCTGGACTTTATAAATTTATGATTGATCCAGTCATATTAGGCTGTTATAAGAAACTAGAAATATTTATTGAATAAATGTTTAAGTCCCTTACCTGTTTAATTAACTTTTAAGTGTGGTAAATGTACTTTTCTGCCTAATATCTGTTACCAGAATTGCAGCACTGGGTCAGATATGTCATGGATATGAAGCAGTTTAATAGTGTTTATTTTTTCCTTACTAAATATTTAGAATGTAATTCAGCCCTGACATAAATATTACATAAATTATATCCCCATTCTTCAAACTAATACTCTAATAAATCCATAATTGTGTCTGCAGACATTTCTGTCTACCCTACAGCAAATATATCTTCATGTACTTATACTCCACCCTACATCCTCAGCCTCTCCTTGCCTCTCCCCAAGTCTTTTCTCTAACACATAGGTTTGATTATATCCCTCCTATGCTTCAGATTTGTGCCTAGGGAACAAGACCCCTTACCGTGATATTCAAAGCCCTTCAAAATCTGACTCTGGCAAACATTTTATTCTCTTAAGAAATATTAAACCCTTACCTCCTGCTAGAACCTCTGTGGCAGCTAGGGTCCACATGGGAGAGAAGGAGGACATAGCCTTTGCTCTTATACAGCTCACACGGGACAACAGATTACAACCCAGTGTGGTCGGTGCATCGAACTTGGGTATATGTAAAGATGCACTTGAATCAGAACAGTTAGGGAGGTTTCCCCAAAGGAAGTGCTGGCTGAGAATTGTATGGTAGCTAGAAATTCATCAGACAAAAAAGAGGGAAAAGGGTCTTCTGGAAAAGGAAAATGACCTTCACAGGGTGTCAGAAGCATTATTGAATGTAATACGATCTGAAAAAGGCAAGCAAAGTTTCCCAAGACCAGTGTATAGGGTTTAGTGAGAGCCTTGGAGAGATGAGCTATTGGAACTGATTATAAGGAGCTTTCTGTACAAAGGGATGTGGTCTTTATCAATCAATAGAATGAGGAAACATTAAAGGGTTTTAAAGAAGATACATGAAAGATTATGTGTGTGTATGTATTAGTCACTCAGTTGTGTCCAACTCTTTGTGACTCCATGGACTGTAGCCAGCCAGGCTCCTCTGACCATGGAATTCTCTGGGCAGAAATACTGGAGTGGGTTGCCATTTCCTTCTCCACCATGTACGATTACCTGTGGGAAATAGCACAAAGGAGAATATGCAGAATAAATGAGGACTGTGCAAAGAAAAACAGAGTTAGAAGCCAGTGCCCATAGGATATGGAGGAAGGCAAATCAGTGAGGTGTATTAAAAGCAGAATTGTCAGACTTCCCCGGCGGTCCACTGGTTAAGACTTCAACTTTTAGTGCAAATTTTCCCCTCAGTTTTCTGGAGATATAATTGACATATAACATGGTATAAGTTTCAGGTATACAACATGATGATTGAAATCAGTCTTGTTGGGAGTATTTAATCAGCAAACACTATAAGTCACAGCTTTGGGGGTTTTTTTGAGTTGGTTCACCAGCACACTCCTGTCTCCGTACAATGTGCCAAGTGCGTTCCACATTCAACTTAAACTCATCGAATGATCTTCCCTAGTTGACGCTTGTACTAGTCATCTGTAGATGTCATAAATTTATTCTGAAGAAATCTTTAGTCAGAATTAAAATCGGTACTCTGCATTGCCATACATATGCTACCATGGGTAAAACAGATAGCTAGTGGGAACCTGCTGTATAGGACAGGGAGCTCAGCTTGGTGCTTGATGAGCACCAAGCTGAGCTTGGGGTGGGGGAGGGGTGGGAGGCTCTAGAAGGAGAGGATATATGTATACATAAGGCTGATTCATGTTGTTGTTCACAGAAACTAACACAACATGATAAAGCAAATATACTCCAATAAAAAAATTTTAAAAAGAATTGAAATTGCATCGAGGTGGGATTCGTGGGAGAACATATGTTGAGGACATTAGTATTCAAGTCCTGTGTTGGTAGTGAGGAGAAGAATGGAATTTCCAGACCAGTAGGAAAAGATTATTCAAATCAAGAATGTGAAAAAAGCAGAGAATTATAGTAAGATTGTTGAACGGGTGTATTGGTTTCCTATCACAGTTGTAACAAATCACCATAATGATAGTGGCGTAAAACAACACACATTTATTATATTATAGCTCTGGGTGTCAGAGTGAAAAATTGGCTATCAGGCCACATTCCTTCTGAAAGTTCTAGGGGGAGTCCACTTACTTGCCTCATCTTACTCAGAGGCTGCCGCATGGACTGTGGTCCATGTCACTTCTCCTTTGTTGCGTCTTTTCTGGGGCTCTAACTCTCCTGTTCCCAACTTTCATTTAGAAGGATGCTTGTGATTACATTGGGCCCAACTGGATAATCCCAGATAATCTCCCCCAGCTCCAGGACTTTCATTCAATCACATCCACACAGTCTCTTTTGCCACATAAAGCAACGTATTTAAAGGTCTGGGGAATTAGGATACAGCCCTCTCTGAGAGACTGTTCTCCTGCCTAACACACTGGGTAAGGTAGCCCAGTTGATGCTAGGCCTTAAATGGATGAATGAAGAGATTAGAGAATTACTGATATTGAGCAAGGGAGTAATTTCATGAAAATAGTATTTTGATAAAAATCTATTGCAACAGATGGCTCATCAAAACTGGAAGCAGTTTCTGTAGCAGATTATTGTCATAATCTATATAGGAGTGATTGAAGTGTGCCCTAGGAGATAGCACGGAAATACCTACTGGCATGAGGTATGATCAGACTTTGACATGGATAGATGAGAGGAAGTGCCTAATTTTAATAATGTAACTGTTTTCAAGACACAATTTAACTGCATATGCTTAGCACATGTAAGATATATAATGCAGTGATTTTTAGCATAGTCACAGAGATTTGCAACCATCACTAAAATTAATTTTAGAATGTCTTCAATCCTCCTAAAAAATAAATGAACAACACCTGGCCTTGTTAGCAGTTACTTCTCTTTTTTCCTCAATACCTCAACTCTATGCCACTAATGACCCTTCTACAGGTTTGTGTATTCTGGATATTTCACGAAAATGGGGCCTATATAACATATGTTTTTTGTGTGACTTAGTCCTTCATTTGACATCAAGTTTTTGATGTTCATCCATCTTGTAGCATGAGTCAGTATTTCAGTCATTTTCTACTGCCAAATAATATTCTGTTGTGTGGCTATGTCACATTTGGATTTCCTATCACATTTGGTGGCCCAGACAGTAAAGAGTTCGCCTGCAGTGCAGGAGACTGAGGTTCAATCCCTGGGTTGTGAAGATCCCCTGGAGAAGGGAATGGCAACCTCTCCAGTATTCTTGCCTGAAGAATCCCATTGACCTAGGAACTTCAGTCCATGGGGTTGCAAAGAGTTGCACACAGCTGTACAACCATCATTTTCACACTTTTCACTTTCATCAGTTGATAGACATTTAAATTGTTTTCACTTTTTGGCTATCATGAATAATTGGGGCTTCGTGATGTCATGAACATTTGTGTACATTTCTGCATGGACACGTGTTTTCATTTTTCTTGGTGTATACCTAGAAGTTGAAATGCTAAGTCATATGGTAACTATGTTTAGACAAACATTCTGAGGAACTGCTAGCCTGTTTCCCAAATTGACTACATCATTATGCATTCCACCCTGCAGTGTATGCGGGTTCCAATTTTCATACCTTTGCCAACATTGCTATAATCTGCTTTAGAAAAATATTTAGCCATCCTGGTGTATATGAAGTGGTATCCCACTGTGGCCTTGATCTGTATTTCTCCAGTGACTAATGATGTTGAACAATTTTTATTGTGCTTATCGGTCATTTGAATTAAAATATCTTCTTTTGAAAACTGTCTATTTAGATACATTTTGAAATTGTGCCTTTTTATCACTGAGTTATAAATTTCTTTATATATTCTGAATACAAATCACTTATCAGATGTACATATGCAAATATATCTCCTGTTCCGTGAACTACCTTTTCATTTTCCTCATGATGTCATTTGAAACACAAAAGTTTTTAACTTTGATGATCCAGTTAATCTATTCTTTTCTTCTTCTTCTTCTTTTGCCTTAGTGTCATGTCTAAAGGTTCTGTCGTACCCAAGTTCATGAAACGTACTCTTAGATTTTCTTCTAAGAAACTGAGATTCATGATCCATTTTGAGTCCATTTTTGTGTGTGGTGTAATAGTGGCCCAGCTTTATTATTTTGCCAGTAGACATCCAGTAACACCATTTGCCGGAGAAGGCAATGGCACCCCACTCCAGTACTCTTGCCTGGAAAATCCCATGGATGGAGGAGCCTGGTGGGCTGCAGTCCATGGGGTCGCTAAAAGTCGGACACGACTGAGCGACTTCACTTTCACTTTTCACTTTCATGCATTGGAGAAGGAAATGGCAACCCACTCCAGTGTTCTTGCCTGGAGAATCCCAGGGATGGGGGAGCCTGGTGGGCTGCCGTCTATGGGGTCGCACAGAGTCGGACACGACTGAAGTGATTTAGCAGCAGCAGCAACACCATTTGCTATTCTTTCACTATCGAAGTGTCTTGGTACCTTTGTCCAAAATTAATTAACTGTTAATGTGAGAGTTTATTTCTGGACTCTAAGTTCTATCCCACTGATCTTTATGTCTATCCTAATTCCAGTAGCACATTGTCTTGGTAACTTACAGCTTTTTTTAGAAACTGTTGAAATCATGAAGTGTGAGTCTTTCATTACAAGACTTTTGACAATTTTGGGTACTATGAATTCTTGTATAAATTTTAAGATCAACTCATCAATTTCTGAAAAGAATTCTGCTGGGATTTTTAGATAAAATGTGTTGAATCTGTAGGTCAGTTTGGGAATACTGCCATTTTACCAATTATGTCTATCGGTCCATGAGCTCAGAATGTCTTTGTATTTATTTAAAACTTGTTTAATTTCTTTCAGCAACGTTTTGTAGTTTTCAGAGTATAAGTTTTGCTCTTATTTTAAAATTGTATTCCTAAGGTTATCATTCCTTTTGATACTATAATAAATGGAATAATTTTTTCTTTGATTTTTAGGATTTTCTGTATAGAAAGTCATGTCATTTGTAGAAAGCATTTTACTTTCTTTCTTTCAGTCTGGATGTTTTTTATTTCATTTTCTTGCCCAACTCTCCTGAAGAAACTCCAGTACAATGTTTAATAAACGTGGTGAAAGAGGACATATTTTTCTTCTTATTGACCTCAGGGGGAATCATTTAGCCTGTGTGTGTATGCTCAAGCACTTAGTCGTATCAGACTCTTTGCAACCCCTGGACTGTAGCTTGCCAGGCTCCTCTGTCCGTGGAATTTGCCAGGCAAGAATACTGGAGTGGGTTGCCATTTCCTCCTCCAAGTGATCTTCCAAAACCAAGGTCAAACCTGAGTCTTCTGTATTGGCAGGTAGATTCTTTACCACAGAGTTGCCAGGGAAGCTGGCAGCTGCCCCACCATTTAGTATTGGGTTGGCCAAAAGTTTCATTTGGGATTTTCCATAATATCTTATAGAAAAACCCAATGGACTTTTTGGCCAACCTGATATTTTACCGATAAATATAATGTTAGCTTTTCCTATCAGGTAGAGAAAGCTCTCTTCTATTTCCAGTGTTTTGAGTGTTTTTTTTTTTTTTATCATGAATGGATATTGCATTTTAACAAATGATTTTTATGAAGCTATTGAGACAATAATCTGGATTTTGTTCTATTTTCTATTATATGGTATATCGATTTTTGAATGTTAAACTAACTTGCACTCCTGGGATACTTTCCACTTGGTCATGTTTAATCCTTTTTACATGCTGCTAGCTACTATTTGCCAGGTGGCTCACTGGTAAAGAACCTGCCTGCAATGCAGGAGATATGGGTTCAATCCCTGAGTTGGGAAGATCCCTTGGAAAAGGAAATGGCAACCCACTCCAGTATTCCCACCTGGGAAATCCCATGGACAGAGGAGCCTGGAGGGCTACACTCCATGGGGTTGCAAAGAGTCCAGCATGACTTAGCAACTAAACAGCAACAGCAAGTACTATCTGCTGGAACAGTCAATACTCATTATGTGCAGTTTCCACATTTGTGAATTCACCTACTCACTAAAATGTACTTGTAACTAACAAACCATTATTTGTAGCACTTTCATAATTGTTTGTGAACAGGGAAAAATCTGAGTTACCCGAAGTCCACATCCCCAACAGAAGCTGAAACAGTGATATTCTGCTTTTCTGTTTCAGCTCTCATTCTGTAAACAAAGTGCACTGTTTTTTTTGGTGATCTATTTACTGTTACATTTTCCACATATTTGTGCTTTCTATGGTTGACTTGGGTATTTAAAATAGTTTGCAGCATTAGTTCTGAAGCCCTGGCTAGTGTTTCTAAATGCTAGAAGACCGTGATGTGCCTTACATAGAAAACAGTTTGTTAGATAAGCTTTGTTCAGGCATGAGTTATAGTGCTGATGGCCATGAGTTCAACGTTAATGAATCAGTGATATATATTAAAAGATGCCTTTAAAGAGAAACTCACATAAAACAAAGCTATTATTGATCAGTTGATAAAAATATTGTGACCTGAGGCACTCCAGAACCTAACCCTATATTTCTTCTATGAGCAATGGTCCACTTCAGTGTTCTTAATGATTTTATAGTACATAACTCTTGTAAATAATAAGAAAATGAATTTTTAAAGAATTTTTGCATATGTATTTACTAGAGAATTAGTAGGTTTTTTTGTTTTGTTTTCCTGCTTTTGGTATCAGGGTAATACAGGCCTTATATAATTACTTGAAATGTGCTCTCTCCCCTTCTTTTATATAAGAGTTTGTGAAAATTTTATATTAGGGGGCTTCCCTGGTGACTCAGATGGTAAAGAATTTGACTTCAATGCAGGAGACCTGGGTTCAATCCCTGGGTCGAGATATTTGGTAGAATTCACCAATGGAAAAAAAAAATAGGTCTTAGCTTGGCTTTGTAGAAAGTTTTAAATTTTCTAATTGTACATAAAAAAGCTAACATAGCAGGTCCAAGATCCTTAGAAAGTTCAGCTTATAGTTGACTGTTGCCTGGGAATTCAGATTTTGAGCAGGTCCCCACCATCCCCAGAACTGATAAGAGTAACACACTGTTCCTTACCTGTATGTGCAAACAATGTAGTTTATGTTGAACATCTATTTTCCTTCTGGGAGTCTGGTATATATGTACCAGGCAGAGGCTGTCTCTGGATGCTATGTACCTCTGGATGCTGAGGCACACCCATGAGCTTTCATGATTGGCAACATTACACAGGTGCTCACACAACTCTTTGGTGGGAAATTAATCCTGTCTTGTGTTACTCTATAAATGATGACACTTAGATGCATGTTGCCTGTGTTCCTTCATCGCATGTCGGTTTTACCCTTTCCTGACTGTTCTTGGTATCCTTTCAATTCATATAAATTATAGCCTTGAGTACAATTACATGTCAATCCTGTATGTGTGTGAATTATCCATTCTTAGGGTGGTCTGGTGCTAGTAAAGAACCTTCCTGCCAATGCAGGAGACACAAGAGACATGGCTTTGATCCATGGGTTGGGAAGATCTCCTGGAGAAGGAAATGGCAACCCACTTCAGTATTCTTGCCTGGAGAATCCCTACGGACAGAGAAGCCTGGTGGGCTACAGACCATGGGGTTACAAAGAGTCAGGCAGGATTGAAATGATTTAGCTCAAAAGTGGTCTTAGGGAACCCTAAATTATTAATTCAATCTCTTCACTTGTTAAAGTCCTATTCAGATCTCCTATTTCCTTTTGAATTAATTATAGCAACTAATTTTTCCCCAGGATTTTTTTTCATTTCATCAGAGCTAATAATTTTTCAGCCTATAATTATTCATAAATGGACTTTTCTGGAATCTCAGTGGTAAAGAATCTGCCTGATAATGCAGGAGATGAGGGTTCAATCCCTGGGTTGGGAAGATGCCCTGGAGAAGGAAATGGCAACCCACTCCATTATTCTTGCCTGGAAAATCCCATGGATGGAGGAGCCTGGTGAGCTACAGTCCATGGGGTTGGAAAGAGTCAGACACAACTGAACAATTGAGCATGCACAATGCCCTCAAGGTTCATCCATGTTGTCACAAATGCCAGGATTTCCTCCTTTTATGGCTGAATAGCATTCCATTTGATTTGTATCTATATCTATATCACATTTTCTTTATCCACTCATCTTCAATGGACAATTCCATGTCTGGACTATTGTAAATAATGCTGATGATGCAATGAACATTAGCGCGCACATGGATTTTTGAGTTAGTGTTTTCTTTTCCTTCAGATAAAAATCCAGAAGTGAAACTGTTGGATTATATAGTAAACATATATTTAATTTTTATAGAGCCTTTATACTGTTTTCCATAGTGGCTGCACCAGTTTACACTCCCACTAACAGTGCATAAGTGTTCCCTTTTCTCCACGTCTTCGTAATCCTTGTTATTTCTTTTCTTTCTGGTAATAGTCATTCTAACAAGTGTGAGGTGATTTGGGATTTGATTTGCATGTACCTGATGACAAAGCATGTTGAACACTTTTTCATGTACCTATTAGCCTTCTGTATGTCTTCTTTGGAAGAATGTTGATTCAGGTCCTCTGCACATTTTTAAAAAATGTATTTATTTATTTTATTTTTGGCTGTGCTGGGTCTTTGTTGCTAAGAGGGTTTTTCTTTAGTTGCGGTGAACAGGGGTTACTCTTTGTTGTGGTGTGTGGACTTCTCATTGTGGTGACTTCTCTTGCTGTGGATCACAGGCTCCAGGGCATGCCAGCTTCAGAAGCTGCGACATAGTGGGATTAGTAGTTGTGCTTCCTGGGCTCTAGAGCATAGGCTCAGTAGGTGTGGTGTCTGGGCTTAGTTGCTCCAAGACGTGGGATCTTCTGGACCAGGTATTGAACTCGGGTCTCCTGCATTGGCAGGCAGACTCTTTACCACTGACCCATCAGGGAAGCCCATCTGTGTACATTAAAAAATTTTTTTTGTTTGTTTTGCTGTTGAATTGCATGAATTATTTATATATTTTGGATATTAATGTCTTGTCAAACATGATTTGCAAATATTTTCCCCCACTCAGTAGATTGCTTTTCACTTTGGGAATGGTTTCCTTTGCTGTAGGGAAGCTTTTTAGTTTGATAGAGTCTCATTTGCTTATTTTCAGTTTTGTTGTCTTAATTTTTGGTTTAAAATCCAAAAACTCATCACTAAGACCAATGTCAAAGAATTTACCTTCTATGTTTTCTTCTAGGAGTTCTGAGGTTTTAGTTCTTATGTCCACATTTTTAGTCTATTTGAGGTTAACTTTTCTGTATGGTGTAGGCTGGTGGTCCAGTTTTACTCTTTTGCACATGGCTATCCAGTTTTCCAACACCATCTCAACACCATGCTTCCAACACCATTTAAATTTTTTTGGACATGTTCTCTTCTCTTCTAATCTTTGGAAGAATTTGGGAAATATTTGGCATTCTTCTTTAAATGTTTGGTAGAATTCACCCATGAAACCTTGTCATCTGGACTTTGTTCAGAGATTTGCAGTTATTGATTCATCTTCTTACTACTAATCATCTGTTCAAATTTTCTATTTTTTCATGATTCAGTCTTGGTAGGTTGGATGTTTCTTGGAATTTATGCATTTCTTCCAGGTTGTTCAATTTTTGGGCATATAATTGGTCATAGTAGTCTCATATGATCCTTTGTATTTATGTGGTATCAGTTTAATGTCTCCTCCTTTATTTCTGATTTTATTCATTTGAGTCTTGTATCTTTTGTCTTGGTTATGCAAGTGAAAATTTGTGTATTTTGCTCATCTTTTAAAATATAGACATTTAAGCTACAAAGTTTCGTTTCAGCACTGTTTTTTTCCTAATCTATTAAGATTTAATGTGCAGTGTCTTTATTGAATCAGTCTCAAAGTATTTAACACTTTTTTGTGTGTGTAATTCTTCCTGGACCCATTGCCTAGTTAGAAGAGTGTTGCTTAATTTTCAGATCTTTGGGAATTTCTCCAATTTATTTCTGATTTTGATTTTATTCTCTTGCAGCCGTAAGACATATTTTGTATAATTTCAATTATTATGAATTTACAGAAGTCTGTTTTATGACATAATTTGTGTTCTATATTTGAGAAGTTTACATGTACACTTGAGAGAAATGTGTATTCTGGGGTTATTGGATGGAGTTTCTATACAGGGTTGCAAGTCTATTTGATTATAGATTATATATTCACTTTCAAAGTGATGCAATTCTCTCCTCATGGTCTTAAGTACCATTTCTATGTTTATAACAGCAAAATTCATATTCTCCAACTAGGATTGTACTTAGTTTATATAACTTCTTTACTCACTTGCCTATATTGGTTAGTGACTACATTCTTCCAGATACATGTATAACTAGAAACTTTGGTATTAATCTTGATTTCTTCATTTCATATCTAGTGCAACAACAATTTATGTCTACTCTATCTTTAATAGGAATCTGAAATGCAACTCTATGTCACTTCACTTCAGCTGTCCCAATTCTTCTCCATACTACTATCGTCTGTCTCTTGGATGATGGCAGCATTTTTTGAATTGGTCTCTTAGCTTCTGCATTCCCCGCATAGCCTACATTCAACACCCATGTAAATCTTTTTTCAGCCCACCTCTGATATCTCACATATCTATTCTTTGCTTTGAATGTTTTCTTTAATATTCACTTTCGTTGTATTGATATTTTACTTTTTATTATGTTTATTATCTATTTCTTTCAATAGTATGCATAATCCATGAAAGCAGCTATTCTTTGCTTTTTTTATGACTTCTCTATAAAATATTGCAATAATCCAGGAGATAGAAAAGGTCAGTTTTCATTCCAATCCCAAAGAAAGGCAATGCCAAAGAGTGCTCAAACTACTGCACAATTGCACTCATCTCACATGCTAGTAAAGTAATGCTCAAAATTCTCCAAGCTAGGTTCAGCAGTACGTGAACCATGAACTTCCAGATGTTCAAGCTGGTTTTAGAAAAGGCAGAGGAAGCAGAGATCAAATTGCCAACATCCACTGGATCATGGAAAAAGCAAGAGAGTTCCAGAAAAAACATCTATTTCTGCTTTATTGACTATGCCAAAGCCTTTGACTGTGTGGATCACAATAAACTGTGGAAAATTCTGAGAGAGATGGGAATACCAGCCCACCTGTCCTGCCTCTTGAGAAACCTGTATGCAAGTCAGGAAGGAACAGTTAGAACTGGACATGGAACAACAGACTGGTCCCAAATCGGTAAAGGAGTATGTAGAGGCTGTATATTGTCACCCTGCTTATTTAACTTATATGCAGAGTACATCATGAGAAACGCTGGGTTGGAAGAAGCACAAGCTGGAATCAAGATTGCTGGCAGAAATATCAATAACCTCAGATATGTAGGTGACATCACTCTTATGGCAGAAAGTGAAGAACTAAAGAGCCTCTTGATGAAAGTGAAAGAGGAGAGTGAAAGAGTTGGCTTAAAGCTCAACATTCAGAAAACAAAGATCATGGCATCCGGTCCCATCACTTCATGGGAAATAGATGGGGAAACAGTGGAAACAGTGGCTGACTTTATTTTGGGGAGCTCCAAAATCACTGCAGATGGCGATTGCAGCCATGAAATTAAAAGATGCTTACTCCTTGAAAAGAAAGTTATGACCAACCTAGATGGCATATTAAAAAGCAGAGACATTACTTTGTCAACAAAGGTCCCTCTAGTCAAGGCTTTGGTTTTTCCAGTAGTCATGTATGGATATGGGAGTTGGACTATAAAGAAAGCTGAGCACCAAAGAATTGATGCTTTTGAACTGTGGTGTTGGAGAAGACTCTTGAGAGTCCCTTGGACTGCAAGGAGATCCAACCAGTCCATCCTAAAGGACATCAGTCCTGGGTGTTCATTGGAAGGACTGATGTTGAAGCTGAAACTCCAATACTTTAGCCTCCTCATGCAAAGAGTTGACTCATTGGAAAAGACTCTGATACTGGGAGGGATTGAGGGCAGGAGGAGAAGGAGATGACAGAAGATGAGATGGTTGGATGGCATCACCGACTCAATGGACATGGATTTGGGTGAACTCTGGGAGTTGGTCATGGACAGGGGGGCCTGGTGTGCTGTGGTTCATGGGGTTGCAAAGAGTCAGACACGACTGACCAACTGAACTGAACTGAGGAGATAGATAAATATAGGTAGAAATATAAACAATTCTTTTTTTGAATGAATGAATGAATGATTAAAAGGCTTATCATAATTTGGGGAAATGGGACAGGAGGGAAAGTAAAAGATGGGATGTCCAAGAGAATAAGAATTTTTGAGTCATGATTATGGAGGAGATGATTAAGACATTTGAATATATAAATTCTATAAGTTTAGAGGGAAATCAGCAGATCAGCAACAAAGAAAATTACTGAACTGGATGGGATAGAGAGAAAGAACACTCAGTTAATGAGAGAGAAAAAAATCACAGACATTAGCTTGGAAACTATAAATGAGATAAGCTATATGAAGTACAGTGGAGATTTTGGCATGTCAGGATAAAGAAATTCAATTCTATTCAGAAAATGTTTTAATTGAGCAGTTTCAGGACATTGATGAGTGCATAGATCAGATTGTGTTAGTTGCGCAGTTGTCTCTGACTCTGAGATCCCATGGAGTATAGCCCACCAGACTCCTCTGTCCATTGAATTCTCCAGGCCAGAATACTGAAGTGGGTTACCATCCCCTTCTCCAGGGGATCTTCCCGACCCAGGGGTCGAACCCAGATCTCCCACATTGCAAGCAGATTCTTTACTATCTGAGCCACCAGGGAAGGCTGTAGTTCAAATTATAGGGATTTAAGAAAGTAAGGGGTGGCTGCTTGCTTGTGAGAGCAGTGAAGTATGGAGGCATGTTGCTTGTCTGAGGAGCTTAGCTGTAAGATAATGTCAAATGATAGGAGAGTGATTAAAATGAAATAGTTTCAAAGAAGAAGAATTTTTAAGATTCTCAAAAATCAAACATAATTCAAGAAGAAGTGAAAGAGTTAAAGAAAGAACAACTACTGTTCCTAGAAAATAGCATTAGAGGCACTAGCATTAGAACCTGGGCTCTTTGGAAGAATGGACCCCATCAGAAACAAAGGAGGTCAGGTTTTACTCTGAGAGTAGGCTTTGTGTGTATATGACTTAAAAAGAATGGCAAGAAGGAGATTGCTGGCTTCAAGTGAATATACTGAACTCTTAGGCTGCTACTCTTAGGATGATTTGAAAATTCACTATAGGGAGAACATAGTTTCAAGTAACAGATGAAACTGATATTGTGAATTGCCTTTTTTACTTTTGTGGAAGCCTCTGGAAGATCCCCTGGAGGAAGAAAGGGCAATCCACTCCAGTATTCTTGCCTGGGAAATCCCACGGACAGAAGAGCCTGGTGGACTACAGACCATGGGGTGTCAAAGAGTTGGACAGGACTTTGTGACTAAACAACAACTCAGATATTTTGTAGCTCTGACTCCCCAGTAGCCAGTGCACGTGTTCGAATCTGTAAGCACACGCAGTGATATTGTGGCCAGTGCACATGTAATGCAAAGACTGAACGCTCTCTGACAGAGTAGATGTTAACAATTGGGGCTTGGTTAATGAAGGGGCTCTCCCTCTAGGCGAGCTGCTCCAGGCAAATTCCTCCTTTGACTCTGCCTGAAGCAGGCCTTGGGTCTGAATACAACCTGGAAGAAAAGGAACTGCTGTAAAAACCTGGTTCTACCATTTTTCTTTCTCTGATCTTGCCCCTTTAACCTCTTGGTGCCCCAGATTTTTGTAATCAGCACCTTAATTTCCTCATTGCCCACCCTAAGAGCTTAAGACATGGGTAATTTTTATAGTATTTATAAAAGATAATGGAGAAGGCAATGGCACCCCACTCCAGTACTCTTGCTTGGAAAATCCCATGGACGGAGGAGCCTGGTAGGCTGCAATCCATGGGGTCGCTAAGAGTCGGACACGACTGAGCGACTTCACTTTCACTTTTCACTTTCATGCATTGGAGAAGGAAATGGCAACCCACTCCAGTGTTCTTGCCTGGAGAGTCCCAGGGACGGGGGAGCCTGGTGGCCTGCCGTCTATGGGGTCGCACAGAGTCGGACACGACTGAAGTGACTTAGCATAGCATAAAAGATAAAATTTAAGCACTGCTGATATAGTGGGTTAAGATGAAGGATTCCTCCGTTTATTGAAAAAGAATATTAATAGTGATGATTTTCATGCTGAATGCCCTGATTTACTTCCAAAAATATGTTTGTTCATTTGTGAGTTCCATCATAGGAGTTATTTTTACACAAAATTGATTGTTATTCCTGGCTGGGTAGAAAAAAAGGTGACTCATTTAAGAGGTCAAGAGTAATATTCTGTGTTAAGACTGATGTTGGTTCAGTGCTATTCATTCATTGTTATTTCTATTGTTATGTTATGTAAATAAAGCTGGCCTTTCCCTTCAGTGTGGTTGCATTGCGGATTTAATTAAATGTGAAATTAGGGAAGGGCAGGAAAGCTTATCAGTTTTAAAGAAATTAAAAATCGGTTCTAACAATTTAGAGTTATATAGCATTGTAGCCTGTTTAAAGTTAAGATATTAAAGTAGATTCTTTAATCAAGCACTGTTTTATGAACAGATCCAATCCATTAAAAGCATTCAATAGAACTATATTTTCTACATAAGATTATCACGTCAGCATTGTTGTATAGTATGGAACTGACCAACAAAATGGTATTTTTACTTAATTGAAAGTAAAAAAAAAAACAAAACAGATTTCTGAGTAGGATACAGAAGTAGTTTCTGGTCAGCCATATTATGGGAATACTCTCAAGTAACACAATGGGATAATGATCATTTTATTATTAAAAATTTTTCTGTTAAGAGCATTTTCGGTTTTCAACCAATTAAAATTCTACTTTTTTTGGTGGCATTTTTTCTGAGTCTAGTGTTTACCCTCCCAGAGTATGGCGTTTCTACCCAGGACAGAATATAAATGTGTTTTTTTAATCAGTAGAGCACTGGTACAGAAGCATCTGTGTTCAATATTCAGTACTTACATATTAAATACAGTTCATTCATTACAGATTATTTTCCACCCTTTCTAATTACAGAAGATTTGTGCCTAGTGAAAAGTTATTATTTATAATCTTTGGCCAATTTACTTAGGGCATTAGTTAAATCTTCATTCTTTCATAATATGGGGAAGTAATTATGATAGAAGAAAGAAATGCCAATTTAAAAATAGAGGCATTCTTATCATGTTTTTTATATGAAGAAAAGGGTTTTAAAAATAGTTTTAATTTGGATTAATTCATATTGCAGTGTACAGTTAAGAAAGGCGTTTACGTTTGGGACCAAAATGGAGAAAATCCATAAGCACTAAACAGAGAAATAATGATGCCCAGTTGATTATTCAAATTTGACTTAATCAGTATTTTTGTCTATTCCTATAAAACTGAAAAGACAGTTTGGTCATATCAATTATGGTATAAATAATGATCAGCATTGGCACAGTATAGCCAGTAAAATCTACTGTGTTCAGTAAAATGAAGCTAAAGATTTTTAATCCCAGTAACAGGAACTATCTTTCTTTCATTACTATTCAATATCTACCATTTTTTCTTCTTTTCTAAAAAAGTCTATTTTTTCCCACAACTGAAAAAAAATTTCAACCTTATTTAAAGTAAAAGAACAAAATCTGGGATTATAAAAAGCAGCAGCTGCCCATCTGTCTCAACCCCACACAATTGTTCCAACTGACAAGCTGTATTCTGAGACCTTATTCCAGCAAATGCGGGACACTGTGCATTTGCAAATGACTAAAAAGCCATACTGATATTTTAGTAGCATTTTTATATTGCCTCCTTCATAGATGAAATATGGTATTCTTTTCTTGAAAAAAAGAAGAGACCTCACCGTATCACGTGATTGATTGCTATAGAGTTTTTCTTTTAAAAGACATGTCTCACAACACAGAATAGCAGATTGCATAATGGTACTCATATTGTTCTGTTTTATAACATAAAACTTGTTTCGTAAAGTACATTTTAAAATTGGGGATGGTGTGCCATGAGCTGTACGGTGTTGCAGAGGTAGCTGGAAAACGGGCAGTGCGTCGTTGTCGTTTGAAGAGAGCGATAACATGGCTACCAGAAGACTTCTGAGAACGTCTGGTGTAAATTTCAGCTTCAGACCATGTGACAGAGTCTAAAATGAGCAGAGAAAATTCATTCTGTGTTAATGTACTTCTGCTTCAAACTTTCTGCACAGACTAACTCACCTTGGTGGGTTATCTCACGTATGTGATTTTATAAACAGAGAAGAACAGAGTCCCAGTCCCAACTTGGAGATAAAGTGTTTGGGATATAACGCTAGCATCTTGCAGGTACAAGCACATGCCTTGCTCTTTAAGATGCATATAAAAGGGCTACATGTAGAAAGGCATTATAAACATGGTAATCGTTGGGAAAAATGAATACTGAATGCAAGAATTGTCACTATGACATGTTTTCCACTACCTAGATGTTAAAAATCCCTTTATGCCAATAATTTGCATAACATGCTTAGACAAGCATACATTGTTCCTCAATTTCTGAAAAGAAATGACCCAAGTTAACAGTGTGGTAAGAGATGTGTTCATATTTCATTATATACAGTTAGCATGGGCTAGAGATGATCCCATACTAAAGAAATTAAAAATTATAGAAAAAAGGGAATTTAGGGAATTGTGATACTGATAGTTCAAGAATAATTGTACATTTATTACATATTTAATCTACATAGAATTTTGGAATTTTAGGAAATTATTCTTATGATGAATGACTTTCTTTTAAGAAAAATTCTAGCCTGGATGGTCAAAACATATTTTGAATATTTATTGTACCCACTTGGTGTTTAAACTGAAAGATTTAAATCTACTATTTCAAGTATCTTAATCAGTACAGTTGTTTTCTAATATGAACATTAAAACTGATCATCAAATCTGAAAAAAGAGCAGACAAAGGGAATTCTTGAATATTTTTTAACAATTGACAATCAGTTTATTTAAATAATTGATTTAAGCATCTACAGTGGTGACTTCAACCTCGAGTCCTGGCTATATTTCAACTATCATGTACTTTAACAAGTATCATCTCAAAAACATGTTACTTTAATAGACCTGCTGCTGCTACTGCTAAGTTGCTTCAGTCATGTCTGACTCTGTGCGACCCCATAGACGGTGGCCCACCAGGCTCTGCCGTCCCTGGGATTCTCCAGGCAAGAACACTGGAGTGGGTTGCCATTTCCTTCTCCAATGCATGAAAGTGAAAAGTGAAAGTGAAGTCGCTCAGTCGTGTCCGACTCTTAGCGACCCCATGGACTGCAGCCTACCAGGCTCCTCCGTCCATGGGATTTTCCAGGCAAGAGTACTGGAGTGGGGTGTCATTGCTTTCTACTTCAGTAGTATACGACGTGTTGCAAAAAAGGAAGCATTTCTGCACTGAAGCCATCCCAGTCTACAAAATAACACAGCTAACCTTACATGCTTGAAGAATTCATACCCAATGGACTGCCACATTTACCTTTTTCTTGCTTTCACTGTTTATCTAAAACATCATGTAAAAGGGCCATTTATCAACTCTAGTTTGAAATTGCAGATCACTTTAGTTGAAGAAGGGTAGCAAACACAAATAAAGACTCATCAGCAAGAGAAGAATCAGTGTCATTACTTAACAGAATGAACTATCACAGGGTTGAGGAAGTTGACCTAGATACCTTGTTTTTGCCAGAGATTTTCTATATGATCACCCAGGAAGTGAGTCATGAAACAGACTTAGGTAGTTTTGCAATTTTTGTTCTTGAATATTACAAGCTGGCTTCTTACCTGTACAGGTTTCTGGTCAGGTAAACTCTATTGTGAGGATTCCAATGGCAGTAATATATATATATGACCTGCAGTCTTGGGTGGCCCCACACCACTTGGCTTAGTTCCATTGAGTTAGACAAGGCTGTGGTCCGTGTGATCAGATTGGCTCGTTTTCTGTGATTATGGTTTCAGTGTGTCTGCCCTCTGATGCCCTCTGGCAACACCTACTCTCTTACTTGGATTTCTCTTACCTTGGACGTGGGGTATCTCCTCAGGGCTGCTCCTTACCTTGGACGAGTCGCCCCTCACCTTGGACGAGTCGCCCCTCCTGACCTTCAACGTGGAGTAGTTCCTCTCCGCCCTCCTGCGCCGCTCCTTGGACGTGGGGTTGCACCTCTCCGCCGCCGCCCCTGACCTCAGGCGTGGGGTAGCTCCTCTCAGCCACTCCTGTGCCGTTGCAGCCTGGCGCTGTCTATAAAAAGCCACCTAACACCTTCTGGAGTTCTCCTGCGTCATTCCTTAGACTCACGCGGCCTCTGCAGCTCACAGCGGTAATGAAGCTGCAGCGAACTAACCTGAGCTGCTTCAACACTTGTGAGACTCCACGCAAAATAGAGGAAAACAACAACGCAAAACAGAAGAAAACAACAGAATGGGAAAGACTAGACATCTCTTTAAGAAAATTAGAGATACCAAGGGAACATTTCATGCAAAGATGGGCTCAATAAAGGCCAGAAATGGTATGGACCTAACAGAAGCAGAAGAGATTAAGAAGAGGTGGCAAGAATACACAGAAGAACTGTACAAAAAAGATCTTCATGACCCAGATAATCAGCCAGACCAATCTGAAGTCAAGTGGGCCTCAGGAAGCATCACTATGAACAAAGCTAGTGGAGGTGATGGAATTACAATTGAGCTATTTCAAATCCTGGAAGAAGATGCTGTGAAAGTGCTGCACTCAATATACCAGCAAATTTGGAAAAGTCAGCAGTGGCCACAGGACTGGAAAAGGTCAGTTTTCATTCCAATCCCAAAGAAAGGCAATGCCAAAGAATGCTCAAACTACCACACAATTGCACTCATCTCACACGCTAGTAAAGTAATGCTCAAAATTCTCCAAGCCAGGCTTCAGCAGTATGTGAACTGTGAACTTCCAGATGTTCAAGCTGGTTTTAGAAAAGGCAGAGGAAGAAGAGATCAAATTGCCAACATCCACTGGATCATGGAAAAAGCAAGAGAGTTCCAGAAAAACATCTATTTCTGCTTCATTGACTATGCCAAAGCCTTTGACTGTGTGGATCACAATAAACTGTGGAAAATTCTGAGAGAGATGGGAATACCAGACCACCTGACCTGCCTCCTGAGAAACCTATATGCAGGTAAGGAAGCAACAGTTAGAACTGGACATGGAACAACAGACTGGTTCCAAATAGGAAAAGGAATACGTCAAGACTGTGTATTATCACCCTGCTTATTTAACTTATCTGCAGAGTACATCATGAGAAACGCTGGGCTGGATGAAGCACAAGCTGGAATCAAGATTGCCGGGAGAAATATCATTAACTTCAGATATGCAGATGACACCACCCTTATGGCAGAAAGTGAAAAGGAACTAGAGAGCCTCTTGATGAAAGTGAAAGAGGAGAGTGAAAAAGTTGGCTTAAAGCTCAGCATTCTGAAAACTAAGATCATGGCATCTGGTCCCATCACTTCATGGGAAATAGATGGGGAAACAGTGGAAACAGTGGCTGACTTTATTTTTGGGAGCTCCAAAATCACTGCAGATGGTGATTGCAGTGATGAAATTAAAAGACACTTACTCTTTGGAAGGAAAGTTATGACCAACCTAGATAGCATATTCAAAAGCAGAGACATGACTTTGCCAACAAAGGTCTGCCTAGTCAAGGCTATGGTTTTTCCAGTGGTCATGTATGGATGTGAAAGTTGGACTGTGAAGAAAGCTGAGCACTGAAGAATTGATGCTTTTGAACTGTGTTGTTGGAGAAGACTCTTGAGAGTCCCTTGGATTGCAAGGAGATCCAACCAGTCCATTCTAAAGGCGATCAGCCCTGGGATTTCTTTGGAAGGACTGATGCTAAAGCTGAAACTCCAATACTTTGGCCACCTCACTGACTCATTGGAAAAGACTCTGGGAGGGATTGAGGGCAGGAAGAGAAGGGGATGACAGAGGATGAGAAGGCTGGATGGCTTCACCGACTTGATGGACATGAGTTTGGGTGAATTCTGGGAGTTGGTGATAAACAGTGAGGCCTGGCGTGCTGCGATTCATGGGGTTGCAAAGAGTTGGACACGACTTAGCGACTGAACTGAACTGAGTAGGGTTCTCTTTTCTCCGTACCCTCTCCAGCATTTATTATTTGTAGATTTTTAATGATAGCCATTCTGACTGGTATGAGGTGATACCTCATTGTAGTTTTGATTTGCATCTCTCATGTGCCTCTTGGCCATTTGTATATCTTCTTCAGAGAAATGTCTATTTGTGTCTTCTTCCCCCTTTTTGATTGGGTTGTGCAAAACAGGATTTTGATGTAATTAAATTTGACCACTTTTGCTCTATTGTTTCTAGTTTTTTATGACATGGTTAGAAAGGCTTCCCCTAAAGCCAGTTTATAGGTATTTTAAGCATCACTTTCTATGAGTAAATTAATAATGCAGTGATGCAAAAATAATTATTACCTCTTATATTCTTTTTGGAGAAGGCAATGGCACCCCACTCCAGTACTCTTGCCTGGAAAATCCCATGGATGGAGGAGCCTGGTAGGCTGCAGTCCATGGGGTCGCTAAGAGTCGGACACGACTGAATAACTTCACTTTCACTTTTCACTTTTCACTTTCATGCATTGGAGAAGGAAATGGAAATCTACTCCAGTATTCTTGCCTGGAGAATCCCAGGGATGGGGGAGCCTGTTGGGCTGCTGTCTATGGAGTCACACAGAGTTGGACACGACTGAAGCGACTTAGCAGCAGCATATTCTTTTTATTGTTGTTGGATGTTAGAAATGAGGTAGAGATCTCATTTTATTTTTTCCCTAATGACTAACCAGTTGTTCTAATATTGTTATTGAATAATCTATTTTCCCACTAATTTGTATATTTTCTCATTACATAGTACTGAATTTATTTCTAGATTATCTATTACATTTATTTGGTTTGCTAAAGTTTGCACTGGTACCACACTTTTAAACATGCTACCAACATGTGGGTAAAACCATTATTTATGAATTGCAAACACAGGGATTTGGAGGTTAGTAAGGAAAAACTCCAGCTCAAAGTGTAATTGGAAGTATTGTTTCTATAGAGGATGAGATGGTTAGATAGCATCACCAACTCAATGGGCATGAATTTGAACAAACTCCAGAGATAGTAGAGGACAGAGAAGCCTGGTGTGCTACAGTTCATGGCCTCGCAAAAAGTTGAACACAACTTAGTGACTGAACAACAATAACAGTAACAGGACTGACTGACATGGGCTTGCAGATGACAACAAAAAGCTAGATAAAATGATGGGAAAAGAGGCTGAGGACAGAAAGAAGGACATAAACCAGGAGAACACAGATGGACTGAGAAGAGAAGTAAGAGTGGTCATGGAATTGTAGATACTGATGAAATCAAAGAGCCCTTTAAATATAAGAGAGACTTAGAGAGTGAAAGAACCCAGTGGTAGAGTTGTGGTCAGATATGGAAATTTGAAGTTTATATGGCTTCAGGTAGAAGGAACCCATTTCAATTTCCTTCCGACTGCCTATTTTTATACAAGAAAATTATCTGAGGGTTGACATGCAAGGCAGATAAGAACTATGTGGACAGAGAAAATGTAAAATTCTTCTGCTATAGTGAGGCAAGAAGAGATGTAGAAGAAAAGGAAGGCAAACTATGTTTTTTAAAAAATAAAGTCTTATTAGGATTTGGGATGTGAGCCACTATATCCAGCAGAAAAAGTGGAATGGCCAGTATTTTGGAAAAAATGAAAATAGATCTGATCTAAAATGTACAGAAATGATTGGGCAGAAGGTGAAAGGCAAAGTGGGGATAAACATTTGAAAAGAGTTCTCCAAGTTCAATTAAATACTTAGGCAAGTCCCCGAATTAAATTAGTTGCCAAGAAATAGTTGGCAAGCAACGTGTAGTAATTAAGAGCCATGGGGCGAGGAATGAGGCTGAGCCTGGCCATATTGTGCACCTCGCCCTGGCCTGTTCAACAGTCTATAATGGGGAGCTTAGTCAATGAAACAAATAGATCACAGTCCAAAATAGAGCAAAAAGATAACTGAAACCAGATACTGAGGATAAACACAACTGGGGCCAGAGATGTGATTCCAAGGGCAGCTCTGCTTTAGCCAAATGGGCATTTCTGCTCTGGTATAACTAATGTGCCAGATTCCTGGGATCCAGCCTGAATGATGGAAGAGGCAGTATTCACAGAGGAAAGAAAAGCAGGCTATAAATTAATACACTGTTGATGTCTTTCAAATAAAGATATGGATGGGTTTGTAGCTTAGGTAATAAATAACCAGAGTTTCAACCTTTTAAACTAAGTTCTAGCATGCAGACACCAGGCTCCTGTTACAGCCATGGCAGTACCTCTAAAAGTACCAATGGTATAAACCCAACTTATACTTCAAATTAGAATGCAAAAATCAGAATTCTGAAATATTGAAGAGTTCTTACTGAAGTTCCAAAGTTATTTCACTATTTTGAAGCTATTGATATGTAAATATCAATTTACATACTAATAGCTTCCAGTGGTCTTGCCTGGAGAATTCCATGGTCAGAAGAGCCTGGTGGATTACAGTGCATGGGGTCGCAAGATTCAGACATGACTGAGCAACTAAACCATCACCAATATGTAAATAAACATATATATTCATCCTGCAATTTGCTCTTATTTTGACTGTTATAAATAGTGTTTAGAGCAGGGGATTCCACCAAAATAATTTCTTTTCATATTTTATATAGTTATTTTTGAAGAGTGGAGTGGACTTTCTGATGGAGGGTTGAGAATTCTAAAAGACTGTGATTGTCAGAGGGAAGTAATTGGAATTTACCTGTACCTCAGATCCAAGTACCTAGCAGACACGTTTAGTTACTTCATTTTGAGTGGGTAAGCCTTAACTTTGCTGTGTATGAACACAAAATAAAGGGGAAATTGTAGCTGCTGAAAGAAATTCTGGGGCCACCTAAAACATTTTGCAGAGATCAGAAACTCATTAATCCAAGCATTTTATGAGGATCAGAAAGCAGTCAATCAAGGGAATAAGAATTATAAGGTGTTGTGAAAAACAGAGATTCAGGAATTTCTCTTTATGTATTATAAAAACCAGTAGAGGATCTATAGGAAGTCCTCTGTGTTGTGGTTATGAAATAGGAATCGTTTTTCTTTCATTCATTTTCGGCAGACACTGTTGCATTCATTCACACAGCATCCTTTGAATAAAGTTGATCCAAGGACCGTGGTCTCCAGTTCAGGGACGTGCACATGGCTGCAGAAAGATCTCCGAGAACGGTCCAAAGAAATCCAGCAGTGTCAGAGGTGAGACTGAAGCCCTGCTACTTGTCTAAACATCTTTTTAACTGGTCCACGCTGTCTTTTATATTCCTTAGGCTCTTAAAGCCAAAGTGGTCACTAGAACACAACCCTATAATAAAGAGATTGAACTAGTACAATATTAAAAAATATATGAGATTTATCAATACTTCATAAATGTTGCTAAATCACCAACAAGATACTAAATTTCAAGTTATGGTCGCAGGTGTTTTTAATGGAGTTATAGAAAAGCACAGAAAGCAGAAGTTTTTCCATTTTTACAACTGACAGCCAAGAATACATGTGATAAGTTTTGTGCAAAAATTACTGTTGAATGGTGTTATGTGTTCAAGAATTTTACTCAAATAAATTATCTGTGAAATGGGAATAAAGCTTATGACTGCTTTGCGTCGTAGAGAATAAGGATTAATGAATAACACTGAGGACTGCTCTGAAATGATTGGAAAAGGGATTCAGGGTATTGTCAAATCACTAGGATTAAAGGAGAAAGAGATTTGTCCAGGAGGAAATGTTAATTTGCTTATAACTTATGCAGTGAATCCAGGAGACCCTTACATGTGCTCTCCATTAGACCAACGTCCTAAATATAGGTATAAATCAGTTTTCTTTTATCTCCAAAAACAAATAAGTACAAAAGAAATTTAAATCTAAGCAATAGAGATTGATTAAATATTTTTAAATCTTGTTACTTCACAATCTGCTAATTTATAATTTACAACAATTCAACCAGAAATGGATTTAGCTTTAATGTGATATGTGTCTTTAAAAAAAAAAAAAAAAAGACGTCTTAATTAAGTTAAAAACAAAGAAAATTGCTCTGTTCCTCTAGAAATACTTATCTTGCTTAAACATTCAGTCTGGTTTTAAGTAGCTTAACAGTACCTACCGGCTACAAATAGTAACTTTTTAAATGTTTGTTCTAATAATCCAAACATTTTGCAGAATTCTACTTCACAACACTTTATTTGCTGGCACTTTTATGTGACTGTCTATAAATAAAAGGCATTCAATAAACTTTATTTTTTTTCTCATCAAATTCAAACGTTATCAGTTCAGTTCAGTTCAGTCGCTCAGTTGTGTCCGACTCTTTGCAACCCCACGCAGCATGCATGGCTAGCACTAAAACTGACCTTTCTTCTAAAAATTAAGCTTTCCCAAAACATGTAACTTACCAGCTCCCTGTTTTCCATCCTTTTCTAACAACCTTAGTTTACACCTTCCTGATTTCGCAAGTGAATTATTGCAAGTTTTCTGTCATCGGGTTTTTCTGGCACACTGTATCTCCCAGATCTCTCTCTTTCCTAGGGTCCATCTTATCTTACTATTGCCATAATGATCTTTGGAAATGGCATCTGTTGTTATTACATTAAAAAAAAATAAAAACAAAAGCGTTTAATGATTCCCTCAGAGAAGGCAACGGCAACCCACTCCAGTACTCTTGCCTGGAAACGCCCATGGACAGAGGAGCCCGGTAGGCGGCAGTCCATGGGGTCGCTAAGAGTCTGACATGACTGAGCGACTTTACTTTCACTTTTCACTTTCACGCATTGGAGGACATGGCAACCTACTCCAGTGTTCTTGCCTGGAGAATCCCAGGGACGGGGGAGCCTGGTGGGCCCCTGCCTATGGGGTCGCACAGAGTCGGACACGACTGGAGTAACAGCAGCAGCAGCAGCATCTAGAGAATAGAGTCTAACACCTTAATGGTGTTCTTTCACATTTTCATCTCCCAGCCCTAAACTTCACCCTGAAAGCCTACACTTGGGTTTATTTGCTTTTCTGGAATCTCTTCTTGTTCAGTAGCTCAGTCATGTCTGTCTTTTCGACCCCATGGACTGCAGCACGCCAGGCTTCCCTGTCCTTCACTATCTCCCAGAGTTTGCTCAAACTCAGGTCCTTTGGATCAATGATGCCATCTGACCGTCTCATCCTCTGTTGCCTGCTTCTCCTCCTGCCTTCAATCTTTCCCAGCATCAGGGTCTTTTCCAATGAGTCAGTTCTTCCCATCAGGTGGCCAAAGTATTGGAGCTTCAGCTTCAGCATCAGTCCTTCCAATGAACTCCCAGGACTGATCTCCTTTAGGATGCACTGGTTTGATCTCCTTGCAGTCCAAAGGACTCTCAAGAGTCTCCTCCAACACCACAGTTCAAAAGCATCAATTCTTTGGCACTCAACCTTCTCTCTAGATATCAGTTATTTAGATTTCTTTGCATCCTGAGGTCTGTGATGATTAAAAACAAACAAACAAAATTATTGTTGTATAGGTTGTCTGGGTTATTCTCATTGCTAGAATGGAAGCAATATTATCCTGCAACTGTTTTTATCCTGAATGGAAGTAGAATATAAGGCACTTTTAACTGAGTTTTCTGGAGTAGCTGCTGAATATACCCTAATCAAATCTACACTGTATTTGAAATTGTTCTTTGGGATGAGAAAATCATGGATTATTTTAATGACTTTTCTGGTGATTATAAAGTTAGTTTGTTTTTTTGTTAGGGAACACATTAAAAAGTACAGATAAATTGCAGAGAGGAAAATAAAAATTACCCGCAGTCACTTTTCATAGATATAAGTGTGAATATCTTTTTGTTAAATATCTTTTCAAAGTTTTTTCTATAATATAATCCAGTTTTTCATCGCTTAAAACAAAATATACTTTCTATTTATGTAAGACTATCTCATGCACATTTTCTGTATTATTAAATATTCCAAAGGCATGACTTTGAATGCAACATTATATTTTGAGATTTAAAAAAATTCTATTTACTTGATTGCATATTATTGGCCATTCTGAATGTTTCTAATTCCTCACAGTGACAAATAGCCTTGTGATGAAAACCCTTATATTCTGGAAAGGAACCTTATTGAAGGCCAAATAGCTGGTTAGTGGCTAATGCTGCACCAGGTATGAGGTCTACACCACTGTTCTTTCCTCTGCCAATGCACTTGACACTTTCACACACACTGCTTATAATAATAGAACAACAGGGAGTGTACAGGTCAAAGGGGAAAGTGAAGATTAGACAGCTTATTAGAGCAGAAATCAGGACCTATGAGCCTGAAGTGTAAAGTGTATGGGACTTAGGAAGAACCTAAGTTAGAGTAGTCTAGAGCTCGGCAAGTGAGCTGTTTAAGTTGTTATGACTGGATCTCTTTAAGTATTTCCCAAGCAGGCATAAAATGTGTCTGAAGTGTAATCTGCTTGCACTCTCAATGCCCATGGATTGATAGTCTCTCAAAGAGCACACCTTATTTAGGATCTCACCATTTCTATCCTTGATTCATGTAAAAGCATTCTGTTTGTATTTTCTGCCTTTAGTCTCACCCTCATCGAATTTATCTAATCATACTATTCCCTGGTGCCTCATAGTAAAGAATCCATCTACAATGCAAAAGACCCGGGTTTAATGTCTGGGTTGGGAAGATATCCTGGAGAAGGGAATGGCAACCCACTCCAGTATTCTTGCCTGGATAATTCCATGGACAGAGGAATCTGGCGGACTATAGTTCATGGGGTTGCAAAGAGTCTAACACTCTCAATGTTCCCCCATATTTAAATCCTGTTATGTCTTTTCATATATTTCAATAAAAATCAAACACCTAGCTCTCTAGACAAAACTCTTTATGATTTTGTCTCTGCTGAGCACTTCAGCTTTTCATTTGCCACTATCCAACGTAGACCCTTTATTCTATGAGCTTCTAGCTTTCCAAAAATTTGTGCTTTGTTTCTCTATGCATTTGCCCATGAACTTCTTTAAAGAAATTTTTTTTTTTTTAACGTGGACCATTTTTAAAGTCTTTGTTGAATTTGCTACAACATTGCTTCTGTTTTATGTTTTGGATTTTTGGTCATGAGGCATGTAGGATTTTAGCTCCCTGACCAGGGGCTGAACCCACACCCCCTGCATTAGATGGCAAAGTCTTAACCACTGGACCACCAGGGAAGTCCCTGGCCCTGCACAGTATCCTCTGTATCTCCTATCCATTGTTATTCTTGCTAATTTCAACTCATCTTTTTTAAAACAGAGCTCCAGTTTCATCCTTACTGGAAATGCTTAATAATCTCTCAAAGTCATATAGATTCTTTACTCTCTGCTCCTCAAATATCCTCTTCATACACTTATGATAGTACAAATTATATCTACATTACAATTTCTATTTTGGTTTTTGTTTTATTTGCATAAGTAAAGGTTTTATTATATGTTTCCAACACTTATCACAGACTATGGATCCTAGAAATTTCTTAATATTTATTTGAAAGCTATAATAATGATAGTATATTGAGGAAGGAAAAAGCAAAAGTACCTAATTTTTCAGTCACCCACCCCCAATCCTCTCTTCCTCAAGCCTTTTACGTATCAGTATGAGACCACCACTATTTACAGAATTGTTAGGATCAAATGTCAAAGATTCATTCTTGTTGCTTCTTTTTCCTTCATATTCATCACTTATTCTGTTGGCAGATCCTGTTGGGTAAAATGTATCCTGACTCAAACCTGTTCTCGTCCTTCCATCACTGCCCTCCTATGGCAAGCTCTTGTCATATTATTTTTTCTCTACTTTGATTGGCTTCATACTAGTCTTTCTTCCTCTCTCTTTTTACTCTACCATTTTCACATTAGTCTATTCTTCGCAGAGTACCTAGAGATATCTATAAGAGATGGAATCCTGTCTTAATCTTCCATGCAACTTCACCATCATACTTAGGATGAAGTCCAGAGTTCTTTGCAAAGCTGAAAAGCTCCACAGAGCTGGCAGCTGCGTCTCTGTGTGTCATTTAAACCACTCCTCACTTTAGTCTCTCCAGTCCACTCAAACTGATTTTCTTGCAGTTCCTCAATACACGCCGATCTTCTTCCTACCTTGGGGACTTTGCCTTTGTTGAGTCCTCATTTCAAATGCTCTTCTTCACACTGCTCAAGTTCCTGATCAGATGTCAACCCCTCGTGGGTAGCTTTTACAGTCATATGTATTGCAAGAGTTCCCCTCCTACCCTTGGTTTCATTCTCTAATCCTCTTTATCTTTCCTTTCTTTATAACACTTATCACTAGAGATTATATCAAATGTGCATTTTGTTTACCTGTATATTTTTCTTCTACTATAACATAAGTTCCATCATTTCACAGACTTTGTCTTGTTCTCTATTGTAGTAGTGATAAATATTTATTGAACATATGCCTTAAGTAATGCATTTCATAGTCTAGACTCTATTTTTTTTCTACGTTCCTATATGTTGCTTTATTGGAAGATCTTCCCCACTGTTGTGACTATAATTTACCTCAACGAATACATAATACATTACAATACACACACTGAGACACAGACACATATCTGATAAAACATCTTATAGAACATTATTTATCTTTACTATATGAAATGAGTTCTCTTATTTTCTGTTTTACTCTCTTTTTCATAGAACTGATTTTACCACTTAGTAGTGGTTAATAACCAGGGTTACCACTTATGGTTTTGCAGGCTGTATTCTGCCAAAGGGATTATAGCCAGATATATATACATATGTATGTATCTACATAAAAATGAGGAAGATGGGTGGGTAGATACACACATATCTATAAGTACTTATTATATCAAATTTAATTTCAAAGTAACAGGGTTATAAGAAAACATTAGTTGAGTGAAATATTTCCTGGAAATTAAGGCCTTGTTTTTCTTTTCAACCAGCAATTTCTTTTGAAATATGGACTTTGCTTTGAGAAAAGATTCATTTATTTTAAATTGGGTTAAACATAAAAATTAGCAAAAGCTAAAAATAGTTAAAATATTTGGTATGAAAGGAAAACTTTTTTAAAGATGCAAATAAAAGTTTTTATTTCTGTTAAGAAAATGTATGTGATAAAAACTTAAAAATAGATGCAAGAATAAATGAAAGTCACTCCCTTGCATTGTGATCTTGGCTCTTCCAGCCAAGAGCCCAAGTCCAGGAGTAAACAGATAAGTGTTCTCTTCTTTGTAAACTTGCCTTTAGAATTTAAGTCTGGAAGAATGAGAAGTTCATGTTTAGGGGCTCCGTGGAGAAATGTCACTGATAAAAGAGGGTCAGAAAAGTTGGAGTAAGGTCAAAGGATTATTTCTGTATCTATTCTTTTTTTAGGCCTGTAAATTTCACTTTGATTTGTCATGTTCATTCATCTTGTTGCATTTCTCAGGCAGAACACTGAGGAACAGCAAAGAGAATTTTATTTATATAAATTAATATGCTAATTAGCTGCAGCTTAGAGCTCTTGGAAAATTGCCATTTTATTTATTGTGCATAAAGATTGTGTGTCCCCACCCTGTGTGCCTTTAAAAATAAGAAACAACCCTACTAAAGTACTTTTGCCATTCTAAAGGGAAGTGTGAAACACAATGGGCCTCATGCTCAGTTTCTGAATGTTCCATAGTAGCCTTTTTTTTCCCCACTATTTGTGTTTTTAGCCTAGAATCTGTGCTTTTTTTTTATTTTGAGGAGGTGGACGTAAAGTTCTATAATGTTTTAACTCTTGCATCTTATGTTGATTAACAATTGTGTTTGTATTTATAGCATGTTTTACATATTTAAATGTGTATATACATATATTCTGATATGCCCAGGAAACGTATAATACTAATAAACAAACTACGTAAAAATGCAAAAAACATGGGAATTTCAAAAGATGAACTGCTTTAATTAATATTTTGAATGCATTCCCTTAAAGGATGTGTTCCAGAAGGTTGTATTCCCATATGGGATCTCACAGCATCGAGTTGAACAACCTTCACCAGTTAACTGGATTTTTCTTCATTTTGACAATGGCATGTTAGTGAAATATTTGCCTCCTTCATGTTTAAGAATAATATTTTGGAAAGAATCTAAATGATACACACATGAGATACTCACTTCTATCAACACACAGACACACATACAGGCACTTAGACACACACACATACACACACCAAGAAAACCCCAACTGAACTAATATAGAAAGTGAAAGAAAGTGAAAATTGCTCAGTCACGTCCAACTCTTCGCGACCCCATGGACTGTAGCCTGCCAGGCTCCTCTGTCCATGGAACACATAGACACACACACACGTACACACACCAAGAAAACCCCCAACTGAATTAATATAGAAAGTAATATAGAACTAATATAGAAAGTATAATAAAGAAAGTAAAAGTCGCTCAGTCATGTCGGATGCTTTGCGACCCCTTGGACTGTCAGGCTCCTCTGTCCATGCAATTCTCCAGGCCAGAATACTGCTGTGGGTAGCCTTCCCCTTCTCCAGGGGAATCTTCCCAGCCTAGGGATCGAACCCTGGTCTTCCCTAATGCAGGTGGATTCTTTACCATCTGAGTGTGTTATTAATTAATGCACATGAATACTTAAGCAGCACAAATAGACTCTTTGTTTCTGTCCATCCTTCTTAGATTTAAAATTTAGGGCAAGTAGCCTGGTCCTTTATTTTGTTTCCTTCAACAAAGGGGAGAGTTTGTTTTGTTCTTCATCTGTTACCACTCCTCTATCATAATGTACACAAGACAGACTATTTTTAACTGACAAAGAGTCAGATGATTAAAATTTAATCACAAAAGAGCCTAAAACTTTTGGAAAACTCCACCCCTGATTTTCTTCCCCAAAGTAAACCCCAGTGACTGTGGAGCGGGATGTCCCATCTGCTTCATCTTTTAAAAGTGGAAGAAAGATTCCTGTTTTGAAATATCCTAAATCCTTCCTGTGTATCCCAGAACCTCTAAAAAAGAACCACAGCATTTTAAGAATCCTTTATAATCTGTGCAATGGAAAGAACACTAAGGGAAATGTCATGAGAAGGGAAGAAAATGAAGGCAATGATTTTGGCACATAGAAGAGTTGAGGATTTCCATAGTGATAGAGGGTTATGAGAAACAGGAAGATGCAAACGGGGTAGGTAGACACTTAAGTAGCCTCACCTTATTCACCCTTCCTGAAACAAACAAACAAACAAACAAATACATAAACACTAGTTCTGGAAAGGACTGTAATATGGCATAAGGAGCACTACATCAACCAATGTGTTGTGTGATCTTGGTACTGGTCTTGCCTCTGCCACTAAAGATTTACTTTAGTTGAGGACAAATTGCTTTATTTCACCAGCATGTTGTCTTTGACCTGTAGTATGAGATGGTTGACTTCAGTAAGTCCTCAAGCCCTTCTATTTCCATGAATCTATAATCATATTTTTATTTGTCAGAGACTATTCAACCTGTGAATAAATACTTACATGTTTGCTATTGCAAACCATCCTATAAGTTATGAAAAACAATACTAGCAAAAGTTGTCTAGCATGTTAAATTTGGCAGAATTCCCTGAAATTCTTATAAAAGAGAAGTGGTGAGATAACCAAGTAGCTTGGTAACTCTTTTTAATTCTATGTTTAAAATATTCTAGATTTTGATTCCACTTGTTTGACTTAGTATGAATAGAATGCTAGATTTCTAATGTTGGGAGTTTCCCAGGTAACTTAGCTGGTAAAGAATCCACCTGCAATACAGGAGAGCCTGGTTCAATTCCTGGGTCAGGAAGATCCCCTGGAGAAGGGATAGGCTACCCACTCCAGTATTCTTGGGCTTTCCTGGTGGCTCAGACCATAAAGAATCCACCTGCAATGCAGGAGACCTGGGTTCAATCCCTGGGTTAGGAAGCTTCCCTGGTGGATGGCATGGCAACCCACCCCAGTATTCTTGCCTGGAGAATCCCCATGAACAGAGGAGCCTGGTGGGATAATCTAGAATAGCCTGGTGGGCTATTCTAGATTTTGATTCCACTTGTTTGACTTAGTATGAATAGAATGATAGATTTCTATTAAAAAAAAAAAAAAAGGATATGCAACAAGCAACAAAGGTGTTATGTGCAGGGCAGAGAACTACAATATCTTGTAATAACCTGTAATGGAAAATAATCTCAAAAATAATATATGTGTACATGTATAACTGTGTACCTGAAACATGTCAACTATGTGTGTGCTCAGTCTCTCAGTCGGGTCCGACTCTTTGCGACACTATGGACTGTAGCCCTCCAGGCTCCTCTGTCCATGGGATTCCCCAGGCAAGAATACTGGAGTGAATTGCCACTCCCTCCTTTAGGGATCTTCCCAACCCAGGGATTGAACCCACATGTCTTATGTTTCCTGTATTGGCAGGCTGATTCTTTACCACTAGTGCCACCTGGGAAGCCACTATACTCAATAATATATATATATATAAAGAAAAAAGAGAGATTCTAGAATTGAGGGATTTCCCTGGTGGTCCAGTAGTTAAGACTACCTTTCAAGGCAGGGGGTGTGGTTTCTCTCCCTGGTCATGGGGTAGGATCCTGCATGCCTGGAGGCCAAAATACCAAAATAGAAGCAATATTGTAACCAATTCAATATTTGTTACAATAAATACTCTATTGTTGACTTTAAAAATATCCTTTAAAAATATTCTAGAATTGAAATAAGTAGTTCTCAACTGTTAATAGCTGTGGGCAGTGTATAGTATGATTTCCTATGAATACAGTCCAGAGAAGAACAAATGAAAGAGATTCCACAGAAGTGACAAGTGATAGGCTAGCAGCTTTGTAAAAGCTACTGTCTACATTATTCTAAGTCTTTCCTCTAGAAGTCAATCAACTGAGGACAATTTGGGGCATTGGCATTCCCTAACTAGACAATGCTATTTGCATCTTGAATTATTCTATTAGATTCTAACCTTGGCACCGTATAACCCTTTTGCTGAAATATTTATAATTGCCTAGTAGCATGGGAAATAAACAATTTATTCCTTTTATCTGTGTGCATGTTTTGATACAGAAAAAAAGCAAACTGTGAATGACTAGATACTAATAAGATCATGGACTGTCCCCAGCTTGTCACAATGGATGGTAACACATACTTCCATCAAGCTTTGGTTATCCAAATATTCCTTGTGAAAAGTGGCTGAGTGAGTTTGATTTCTCTAACCTTGAAGAATCATTTTATTCTATTGTTTCTGTGATGGGTACATAGGGTAATACAGTCCATAGCCTTCAGGCAATGCATGAACAGGATATTTACTATTTGTGTAGCATGTTGTTTCTGAAGCATCTAATTTGGGAGTGATTTAGTAAATGCAGCCATCAAGAATGTGGTGATGTTTGCCCTCTGGTTTTGCATAGGCGGATTTTGAAGAAGTCTCCCTCCCCCGATTCCCTGTAATTTATAAGAAAATGGAAGAAGTAGCCTAACCTAATGCTGGTAAGGAGTGAAATATGTATATGTATATTTTGGCAGTCGGTGCCTGAGTTTGAGGGAAAGAAATGATTTCAACTAAATGCATGGATCCACGTTATAAAAAAGCCACATTTTCATGTTATCACTTTCATATGATCTGACAGAAAAACTCTTGAATTATTATACAAGAGTGCTAACACTAAATGACTTTGATGAAAAAGATCATCTTTGGGGGACACACACGTATTGTCATGGACATTATCTGCAAACTCGAGCACAGCACATCAAAAGGAAAAGCCCTTATTGTAAGTCAGAACTGTTTTAATTTAATGAACTAATATTAAAAAGATTCACATAGTATATCTTTCACCATCTTTCAGCTGGAAAGCATTCATTAAGGAAAATCTATGCTAATGTTAGCAGCATAAACAGAATTCCAAATAAGGAAGAACACAATGAACATCCTAAAAAGCCCTGTGGTCTCCTTCAAGGATTTACTGCTCAGTTCATCTCTGTGGCAGCACCATCCCCCCCCCCCCCCACCCCCCTCCACCACAGCCCCCCTCCCCTCTTCCCCGTGTGTTGCTACAGAGCTGATGGGGGCTCCAGAGACAAGTTGCTCCTGGCGACCATCACCTCTTATAGTGAGCGGACACTGACTGCTTTGGAAAAGTTTCAAATCAGCTCCATTTTGGTGGTTTCAAAGCTTGACCTATTTTAGCCTTGACTTTTTTCTTATTCCCTTGAGAAAAATGTATTTTTGCACGATCGGGGACGGGGTGGGGGGAAGCCAAAATGAGTTCTAAATCTCTTTAGATAATAAACAGCATCGGGTCAGCTAAATACAAAGAGACCAAAAAAAGAATGAGAGAGAGATTATATTTCTCTTTCTGCTATCGTGGAGCACTGTGGTATGTCCTGAGAGTCTGGAAAAGTTCTTCACACTTGAAAGATACCGACTGAATGATCTTGAGCAAATCAGCTCTTTCATTTCTGGGTCTTGGTTTCTTCAGGTACAGAATATAGAATTAGACTAAATTTTTCTGGTTCTGAAAATAATCTATCCATCAATCATATTTTTAGAACTTTCCCTGATAATGTTTGGTGTTATAGGAAATGTATAAGAAATTCGAAGGGTGGGGTGGGCAAGGAGTAGGAGGCATATGTATGAGAGAGAAACTTTGTCATAAATGTTCAGAGAATTCTGGAGCCCTATACATAGAAGAAGTGTCTCTTGAAGTTGGCTTTTAAGTCTTAATGGTTAGGAAATGGAATAGCATATTAACAAGAATTTTCACAGCAATTTTTTCCAATGAAATCTGTAGATTTCTCCATCTAAGTAAAATAAAGCAAGAGAAAATTTAAAAGGATTAAAACAATTCTCACATTTACATTTTGAAATATCCAAACTTACACAAAAGAAATTGGTCCAGGGAGATACATTAAAGGATTTGATGACTTCCTGGCCAGACATATCCTGTATACACGGACCTGCGTGTGTGCCTGCGTGCTAAGTCGCCTCAGTCATGTCCAACTCTTTGTAACCTGTGGACTATAGCCCACCAGTCTCCTCTGTCCATAGGATTCTCTTCTCCAGGCAAGAATACTGGAGCGAGTTGCCATTGCCTCCTCCAGGAGATCTTCCAGACTCAGGGATGGAACCCACATCTCTTACCCTTCCTGCATTGGCAGGTGAATTCTTTACCACTAGTTCCTTCTGAGAAGCCCATATACGTGGACATGTAACTAATTTAAATCAACCAGTGGATAAGATGTTCATAATTATAAATTGATAAATTGAACATTTCTAAGTTTGAAGTGCTTTTTATTACTCCTCTAACAGTGCACTGAAATACATTAGTTCTTTCCTATTCTAAACTTTTGTAGTCAAAAATAAAAATGGAGCCCAACAATAATGATGTTGCCATTTTCCTGGAATGGGGAAGTGAAAGTTAATAAGACATTATATCTAAAAATTATTTTACTTTACAATTAAAGTTAGTTTTGGTATGCTCTTTAATCTAGTTTTTATTCTGAGTTGAATTTAAGTAAGGGATTACTCATAGAGGCAAAGTAATCATGTGACTCAATACGATTTTCATAACTATGTTCTGCAATAAATATATGTGTGAAAATAAAATTTTCTGAAAATGTTTTAGACACACACATCAGGAATCGGACACTCAGAGTTCTACCCCCTTCAAAAAGTCACCTTAAATTGATGAATGGGCACTAATAAAAATATTATTAAAAAGGGAATTTTGGAAATATTTTCACGACCTGTGACATGTTCTTCAAATTACAGACTCCCATCAACAATTGAGAACCTTTTCTCTTTGAGGATTATTTTGGTTTGAGAAATGATGATAATTCATTCAAACACACATCCACATAAACCGAGCATTCCAAACTGGATAATGCCATTTTGGGGGTCTGAAATTGTGACGCAAAGGTAATAAGACTGACTTTCTTGTGTGACTAATGGATGAAATGACCAAATAAAGGACTCTGTAAGCAAAACCCAGTGCGGTGGAATAAAGTGCTGTTTCTGTTTATAAATACATTATAAATAGATTACTGTTTATAAATAGCAGTCCTGGGAGAAAATGGTTAACTGGCTGGAACCCAAGCTACAGAATATACTGCCGCTCCAGTTTCCAACTGCACATGATTTTTTTCTCTTTCAAGATATAAATGCAGTGAAAGTCATAAAACATGTTGCCATAGAGTAATGAGTAGATATATTTAAAAGTAGCAAATTAGTATGCATATATTCAAATGAGTATTGTCCTTTATATGAGCCATCTTGGGGCCCATACATCCAGTTCACCAATTCTACTGTCTTTGTTCATAACTTGTTTTGAAACTCATCTTTGAGAACTATCTTCTGAATATGGTCATGAATCATACAAGAAGATTTGTTGTGGGACTTCCTTGGCCTTCCAGTGATTAAGAGTTTACCTTCCAATGCAATGGGCTCAGGTTTGATCCCAGGTCAGGGAGCTTAGATCCCACATGTCTGGGGGGCAAAACAACAAAACATAAAACAGAAGCAATATTGTAACAAATTCCCCATAAAGGCTTTTAAAATCGTCAGCCTTAAAACAAAAAACTTTAAAAAAAAAAATATGACTGATCTCATGATTATATCACCCAGCCTCTTACAATCTTTCTTTTCTTTTTCACCTAAAACAAGCTAGATTACCTACATGTCCACCAGTATTGACACTGAATGATGTTACAAATCCTTTCAATACACAATAATTTACCCTCACTGCAAATTTGTAAGCAGATGTGCATACAAGTTCATTTTAAAGACAAGAGTGGCCACACAAATGGAATAAATACAGGCTCTGGAGATGATGCCTCTAAATGAAAAGATTTCTCTGAATATGTCAGTTTGGAGTTTTTCTGTGAGATCGCGTCTATTAATTTATAATCAGTTCTGTACATTTAGTGGAATTCTGGTACCCCAAATCAGGAAACAATTATACAGTGCTTGAATGGGATCTGTCAGTGGAATTGATTATAGTATATTAGACAGAAGTAACTAAGTGAAAATAAGTATATATTGAGTGTTTTGAGAGTGTTGAATATATTTTACCAAGCTAAGAATTTTTAATTCACACATACATTCCCTTAGAAAGACAAAGATTATAATTTCAAGGAATTAGCCTCATGTGAAAACACTAGCATTTCAAAGATTTCTATTGCATATCATATATGAGATATGGGGTGGAGGGGAGGGAAGTGGAAACATTCCTTGAAATGTTCTAAATCCACAAGGTATAGAAGGTAATTAAATTATCCACAAAAATACGTAACTTCCTGATACAAAATAAATTGAAAAAGAACACTCTCTCTTTACACCCCCAAGGAAAACAAGAAAGAACATCTTAAGTTCTTACTTTCCTTCAAATTTAGGAGGGCTCATTCTTCAGTTTGATGATTTGCTGGGGAAAAAAAATGGAAACTATTACTTTTTTCATTAACTCAAGAATGAACACTTTTGTTACTTTACAAAATGAGGGTTGCAATAAAACAGATACTGAAGCTTAAACCCTTCCTTTGTGTTTGGGCTCATAATTCTTTCTCTGCTTTGGATGTCTGGAACTCACATGATATCAAGAGTATTCAAATTTTAAATAAATTAATACATTAAATAATCTTCTTAACAAGCAGAGATTAGATTACTTTTTCCAAATTAAAATAAACCAGCAAAACAACCGAGAGGGCACATCTTAGGACATATTCATTTTTATAAAATCATTTCAGTCAACCGGGTTCCCCTTTGCAAGCATGGATATATCAAATCATATTTCTAAATATATCCTGTGCACTTTGCTTTGAAAATAAACTCCAATGAGAAAGAGCACAATTAATACCCTACTTAGATCTTTAACATGCAAATACCATATATTTTGGCTCTCCGAAGTAATGGAGCCAGGATCATTTTATAGTTGCAACATGTGAGAAATATTTGACACTTGTAATCAAGGCTTCAGAGATTCCTTTGTGTGTTATTTTAAATACTTCCTGCATCTGTGATCATTTCTACTTCTCCTTAGGCATGAAATTTCCTAGCCATCATCCCTCTCTCAACATACACACATAAACACACACACATACACACACGGAGACAATATATCCCCCAAACAAAATAAGATGATCAATTAAGCAAAATAACTGTTCAACTAAACAAAAATTCTGTCAAATTGTTCAATTGATCATTACATTTATTTTAAGATATTCCATTGTATCTTTAGCATCAAGTCAGATCAAGTCAGTTCAGTCAATTAGAATGATCAGTGAAAGGGCAAATAAAAAATCTTGCCTGTATATCACAAATACCATCTAATAAAGATGAGATTTTGTTGTTGCTGGGGTTTTTTTTTGCAAAATATTTTTTAATATCTCCAAAAACACTATTGATATAAACAAGCCATTTCTTTCTCCTGGGGAATTTTTTATAGTGAGAAAGTGGCAAAGAAAGAAGATCTTTATGCACCTAAAACATTCTTAAATATTCTCAGATGGACACCTTGTTTACACACCTGATTGCACACTTTGCTCATCATTTCATTTAGCAGTTCCTGTGACTTTCATTCTCTACAACATTTTAAGGTGAATGTACATATATCACACACACAAATGTTATCTCAGCATACAAAACAACAAGGTTATCTGAAACAAATATGGAATTCATAGCTGTGTGTCCTTTTTAAATGACATTTGCAAATGGTCACACTGCACATCTGTGGTTTGCTCCGAATAAATGCAAGATTATAGCATTACCTTTTAAACCTGCAGATTCTTCTTTCCATAAGCTTTGACTCCAGCAAATCTCAGCTATTCTTATTACAGCCCTTCTCACATGCCCCCAAGTGAGGGACGCTTGGCAAGCTTTTAGGCAAATTGTGTTGTTTAAGATGAGCTATTTATCTGATAAACAATTTTCACTATAACTCAGTGTTTTTTATTTTTCTCTTTTGTCTTAAACAACTGAAAAAATTCTAAACTGTATAAGGAAGAAAAAAAAGAACTCAGGGTGATTTTTAATCTTCACAAAAGTGTCCACCATAATATTATTCAAACAACTATCTTTCCTTATTTTCTTAAAAGTGATTTAGCTAACATTATTATATGATTGATTATCATATAATCTTTACAATTGTTTACAAAGTGCTTTCAATGATGTGGGAAAATTCTAATATACTTTGGAACTAACTACTTTGGAATATTAAGTTATGTAAAATTTATAATATTAAATTTATATAAAAAGCAAAATTCTAGGGAAAAAACAAACTGGAAGGAAATATTCCAAAATATTTTCAGTAGTTGCCTATGGCTCTTAGGATTGTAGATGTTTTATTTTCTTATTATTTATTTTTTTCAGATTTAACACAGTGGAGTTAAAAAAATGAAAAAAAAATTATAAAGATTTTTTTTTTCTTAACAAAAAGGATTCTACGAAAGCTTTTAAAGTGTCATTTCTCTGGTATAAGGCAAGAAAGACATAAATGATTTTTAAAGATATAAAATCTTTAAATTTTTTTCTTAACCATTTCAATGATTTGAATAGAGACTAGATAATTTATGTGATTTAGCATCTCTGAGAGTAAGTTCCCAATTATAAGAGGAATTTTATTAACCAAATACTACCTATATGGAATGTGTTGAGATTTAAAAATTCTTCCTGTTTGACAATACATTTGTCAGGTGATAGTTCTATTTCTTTCATGTGGATTTTTAGAGCAGCATTTAGCTAAAAATATTTTTGTTTTTCAAATAAAAAAAAACTTACAAAAAGCTTAAAGGTAATTTTAATAATGTTAAAGTCTTTCTCAGATATATATTTAAAGCATTCTTAGTTGGCCAGAAGAATTCTCTCTTCTTCAAATGATATTTGACAGTTTTCTAATTTCAAGGTATCCATATATTTGGTAAGCAAATCGTTTAAGGGGTTTTTTTTTTCCAAGTAGAGATAATAATAGCTTGGTTTTACTATAATTAGCAACCCTTTTGATATTATTTTCATTAGAAAAAAATCAAGGTTTTACACCAATTATTTACATAAAAAAACCCGGCTTTATAAATCATTTTCACACATGCTTCTTGATCCTTGTAAGTAGATTTAAAATGGAATTTGTAGAGCATAATAAAGTATTGATTATATTGTCTAAAGGTATACATAAGTATTTTAAACTCTTCTCCCATGTGGTACGCAGAAAGCAGACAAAACGTAGGTAAAGAAAAGGCAAGTAAAAATGGTCTGAGGTCCAGTTGTGCAGGTATACACAGCAATTTTAAAGTACTAATTTTATTCCATTTAAAATGATACAGAATTATTTCTCTTTCCTTCTTTGCCTAAAGGTCATCTATAATTGAGGACAAATTAGCAAGAGTCCAGAGGCTGAGCATGGCTTTGATCAGGGTGTCCAGCCTTTCTCAGTGCAAACCATTCTGTGGAGAAAGGTAGGAGTCATATCAGTGAATTGGTTGCCTTCCTAAAGGTTATCAAGACCCCCTTTTCTCTTCCTCTGCTGCCTCCCCCACCTTACTCTCTTTGGGAGCACTTCTATATTTCTGCAGCAGTTTGACTTTGGCAGGAATTGTATTCAGGTATAATGCTAAGCCTTAAACCTGTTCATCTTTGTTTGTACTCAATTAGCCTGATTTTACTCTGAGATTCATGCATGTGTTTTCATCTCTGACCACCTTTATCAAATCTTTTAAAATATATATATATAGCATATTTTTTTTTAATTTTGGATAAGCAGAATATTCTCATTCTCAAAAAAGGAGCAGAATACCACTTGCTATATAAATAATTTCATATGATGCTTCTGTTCAAGAATTAGGATAATTATATTGATACTATGAATTTTCTTTTGAAATAAAAAGAATAGCACTAAATGCTCCAAATTAGAATAAATCCCAGAAATGGTAAAAAAGAAAATTATATATGTATGCATATATATATATAGAACCTATATATATGTATGCATATATATATATATATAGAACCTAGATACATTTATGGAAGTCTTTGGAAATATTTTTATCATGTTTTTACTTATGTTGCAAGCAATAATAAAAACCAGAAGAAAAATTAAAATCATTCTAAATAACCTTTTACCAATTATTTAGACCACCTTGTACAATTTGAAAACTTGGCAGTAATTTTATCAAACATCTTATAAATCACTGTCAGAGTTCTGTTAAACAGTCATTTTGAATTACACTGTAACCAATTCTTTTTATAATCAAATATTTCATCAATTATCAAATGCATTAATCTTTTATCTTATTTAGGTAAAAATAAGCCAGCAATTTCCAAAAACAGTGTTTCTTGTAATCAATTCTACAGGGCTCATTTATGTTCACATCATTTTACACTTTTTTCTATCAAACAAAAATATTTTTCACTGAAGAAATAATATAGCTTTAATTTCAATCCCCACACTATTTACTGAAATAAATATTTATATTTACAAAAACACTTTAAATACTGTTCTAATCTTAAAGAGGTGGGGATGACAGCTATACATTGTTCCCAAGCGCTGTCCTAAAGTAACAGGGTAAGTGCTTTTGAAGAAGAATAAATGCTGACAAGCTTACCTATACTAGCATTTCTTTCTTATGTCATTCTGTCTTCTTGAGAACTTTAATATAGATAGATTAAATATTACATTTAAGTTAACTATAGAAATTTTGTGGTATAAAATGAGTACTTACTATTGCTTGCTAAAGTAAAATTATGTAATTTTAATATTATATATCTTTCTTTGGAATAATTTCATTTCATGTATTAATTCTGCAGTATGTTTTAATAATAGCAAACCTCTAGTTGCCCATATGTACCATGTATATGGCTAAGATAAAATACAATTTGAGTAGATGGTGAGTGAATTTGGTTCACAGAATGTAATTTTTGCATGATATACTATCAATTTGAATTTTTTTATGTAATATTTGATGCTCTGAACACTTTTTTGGTAACATCACAAAATACCAAAATACATATCTTCAGTTATGTAAAAGCAGATCTCAGTGTACATGGGATCTAATTACATTTATAAATGACACATTATTATATTTATAGATAATTTTTGTTCCTAATATTTTGAATAACATATTCTCTTAACTTTAAAAAAATCTGTTGACATAAAGACATCTTTTCACTTTTTAATCATGGCAGGACTATTTTCTAGAGAACTCTATCTCAAAATTTAACAAAGGATTGCTATTGAATAATATTAAATTTAATCACTGACAATACATTTTCATTTTAAAAAATTCCCTACATTTTTCTATCCCCTAATAAAATATTAGTCCATTTTTATGGCACAATTATTCATCACTTTTGCCCATGTAGCCTGGTTGTATATTATATTACACAGTCTTAACACTTGCTGTCCTGAGAAAATCCAATTCTAATGCTAACAAATAGAAAACGCTTTTGCATGTGATACTTTATCCTCAAGAAAAATAATTCTTGATTTTCTCTGAATATCATTTAGGATGCAAGAGATAGTTATTTTTTCCAAACGTGATTGGTAAGTATCCATTTTCATATCATTTTTAGTAAAAGAAGCAATCTTATTTAGGAAGAAGGCCATTTAAATCTAAGTGGATCCTGGAATGAAAAGAAGCTTGTCACACTCCTCTCCAATAGTTAAGGATTTCAGTTTCCCTTTACCCAGACATTTGCACCTAGTATTTTCCAATTCTGTAATGTAAACATTCACAGAGAGGTTAAATACAATATTGGCTTTGCAATATGTATGCAGAAGAGCCACACACATTTTGCACAGGCTTCCTTGAATTTAACCCTGGGTCAACAGACATGTTTAAACGTGGACTTGAACATAAGTGGTGCCTACAGAAAGAGAGTCAATGAGTGGGAAGTTTTTATCAAATGTCACCATTGATGTAAGGAAACGAGATCTCCTTGGGAAAAGACAAAGGTGAGAAAGATGTTCCCAAGTCATTTGGACATGAATTTCATCTTTTAATTTGATTACTATCCCAAATCACAAGGAGCCCAACTGGAGTTACAGCTATCCACTAACATTTTCTTTTCTACATTCCTGATATGTTCTTTTACTTTCCAACTCTCCTATTTCCAGGCAGTTGTACCACATGAAACTGACAGCAATTGTTCTGATTCATGGTTTAGGAGGAGTAGCTGATTAATCCCATGTCAGCAGTCTTGACCCTACGTGGAAAATAGAACCTTAGACGGCCCACTCCATAATATATCAGGTAGCAGACTTGTGTGGCTTGCTTTGCTCTTAAATGCAATGAAAGTTTAGGGCAATGCTGAACAGTTATGTGTGCTTCCTCCCCCCTTTTAACCTACGTTCCTAAAGAACATTCTGGTGTGGAGTGAGAATGCAATGGGGAGAGAGGGTGACCAATTAAGATTTTCTGGGACAAAATCTTAGGTTTTCAAATATTTAATTTATGTTCTCTATGAAATGCTTTATTTTTTTTCCTTTAAGCTTAATTACTGATTTAAAAGGATAATAACTGGTTGTATGTGTTTATCTTAAACCTTTAAAATTTCAACCTTTGCAATTTTTTGTCATCTTTAATGACTATAGAATGCTCCTCCACCTTTCATGTAGAGATTTAATTGAACTTATTATAAAATAATTGCAAATAACTCCAAATTTCAGAATTGTGTATAATAAGACATGCTTAACTTTAAAGAAAAATATACATGTTACATTTTAAAAACACAAAAGACACGCTTTGAGGAATCCATTTAGTCCTAAAGATCGAAAAATTTCACGAAAGCCTTAAACTGAGTATGTTATTTCTACTATAAGTTAGGAGAAAACCTTGGTATTTTGTATCTCATTTTCAGAACTTACCATTAAAATAAAGAGATAAAGTGGCATTACATCTCTTTCAAAGAGGACCACAGGCACAAAGGCATGAACATGTGAATTTTATTTACAACTATAGAGCAGATTGAAATGCCAAAGCAACTTGAAAACCTGTCAAATAATGCTAAATCTTAAAACACAGGGCTCTATAAATGGTGGTCACAGAGTCCAAACTGGATTTCAGAAGTGGAAGCTATGCACAACTATTAGTAAAAGAAAAGAAAAGAAAAAAAAAAAGAAAGAAAAGAAACACACAACTACCTAGCATAACTAGATAAAGCTGAAGTGTGCTGAAATCTCCCCGTGCAAACTGCATAATAGCACTTGCGGTGGCCCCTTTCTGTCACCCACCGTAACCATCAAGCAGGTCCTGCTGCAGTCAGGTGCTCGGCGGCAGAGCGCTGATGAGTGTCTGCAGAGAATTCCGAGGAAAGACACATTTGTGCCATTTTCCCCTGGACAATAATCAACAGTACTTTTGGATACATTTAGATTTTTTTCCCTAAGTCAATTGGAAACAGTGAGCAGGATTTACTTCTGCTTCTCCTTAAAGTGGAAGTTTTATTTTTGCCTGAATCCTTCCCTAGGAACGTGCAGCCCTTTGATCAAGTATCATTTGCATTTCTGTATGGGGCCGGGTTTTATGTTCTTTTCATACATACGGTCTACTACATGTATCATGTTGGTTCGTGCTAGTCACCATTTAAAACACTAGGTACCCAGTGTTGCCTTGTGAGCAGAATCCATATGTATAAGCAGAAGACAATAGAATAGTGCAATTTAAAATTCAAAATTAATAGGTCTTTGGAATGGAACATATTTTTGCTGTGGGTATTTTAAATAGATACTCAGACACAAAATGCAGTATTTTGGTGTTTAAATGCTTCATCTTCCGATTCGCTCTGTCTCATAAATTAAAAGGAAAAAAACAAACAAATGAAATGCTTCTTGAGGCTTTTCTTCAGAGCCAGGCACTCTATGTATGCTGTCAAGGTGGGTAGCTTTAAAATATAATAATAAAATGAACTCTATGTTACATTATGTAGTGCAGAGTTCTTAAACATGAGACTCTGGTTTTGTGTCTTTGAGGGGATCAGCAAGCACACTGCTTTGTCTACAAAAATGGAAAGAATTTCTAAGGGAATGTATAAGAGTGTGTGAAATAATCTTTATATCATTTTGTTTTAAAGGACAACTTTTTTTTTTTCTTCCTTTGCTTCACAGAGAAATGTTTCTTTATCATCCATCCCTCAAAAAGCTGGTAAAAAAACAGTTTTCCCCTTTTCTCCAATTTTGAAGGCATCTTTTCATAAAGAAATGACTAGACCTTGTCTGCCATTTATCCATGTGTGGCTATTAAAACTGCCTGGATCTCAAAGACACACAAACACCTTGTCAATAAAGTAGTAAATTAAATGACTGGCATTAAATGAAAAAAAAAAAAAAAAAAAAAACAGAAAAAATCTTCCAGTAAATTTCCTCATTAGCAGACAACTATTTTGGGTGTTTTCAGGCTTAGAGCTTTAAGACTGGCAACATTTTAAAAAGATGTGCTCTGGGTTTAGCAAAAAGTGTGTTATAACAAGCATGGAGTGGCCACTTATTTTCTCATTTTTAAGAAAAATATTTCAGTTTCAGTTTTTTTTTCTTAAAAGGAAAACAGCTTTATTTACAAGATTTCCCATAGCACATTTTTTTTTAAAAAAAATATGATTTAAGTTTGCGTTTTGAAGCGTTGTGATCCCGTTCATCAAAAATAAAAGCTAAGCAGAATACAAATTACGTATCTCTCAATCAGAGAGAGTTGGGGGCTCTAATGTCAAGAATATATTATGGGAGGAGAGCTTTTCTGTGTCTTCACTAATCGGATGGTTCTTTCTGCATTTCCTCACCTACGGAGCCAGGCAGCATGTAGAATCTATGGAGATGCTTGATGTTTCTTAGATAATATGGTTTGGAAGATTCTGTTTGCAAGCTTATTTGCTTGTGGGCTGTGTTCATAAAGCAGGAGAATGTAATTCGTTTCTGCATATCTCCTAGCCTGGACAAATCAAGGTGACAATCCGTGGTTAGCTCTGTCAGGCCCTTTGTCCCACTGCTGCTGAGGATGGAAGTACAATGGGAGCGAAGTGGAATACGTAACTGTGCAGCTGCCTTATAACAGCGCAGTCCCACCATCGCCGTGTGTCAGCTCCTGTTCGCGCACCGGTAGCCAGTCCATAAGATGACAATGCAAATTGTGTGAAAAGTCTTCCAGGCGATAACAAATCATGTTGGGGGTCGAGGTGCGAGAGGAGAGGCAAAGGGGAGGCTGGACACATGTCTTAGAAAAATAATGATCTGTAAAAGGTTATATTTTTGGTACAGTGATTCCATTCAAATGCGGGGGCCCTCGTCCCCATTTTGGCATGTGCCTCAAAGACCAGGTAGGCGCTTATCTTTAAATTTATCATACCATTTCTGTGTGCAAGTTTCAGCATTAATGTTACTTTTAGGGCTGTTTATATTTCATTTACGCATGCAATTAATCATCTTTACTGCGTGGATGCTACTGGCGTCAGCAGTGTGACTTAATTAAATTTGAAATTATAGTACAGTAAATATAGGCTTCCAACTAGCCGGTCCAAATTAAATGCTGTGGTCTATTTCTTACCCATGGTGTTTTCCAATTTAAGTGTTCATTTGAAAGGTTACATTTCAGGCAGAAATCAGGTTTCTTTTTAAAAAACTTAACTGTTGCTATACTAGAATAGCTCTCTTTCAAGGGGTGCCTTCTTTCTATTATCTCTCTTTGCATTATATAAGTACAATGCCATCTGTATTGATGACATTACCTTTAATATTTATTGTCTTGGATCACTCATAGTCTTTAAGGGACGTTTTTACCCCTGCCATACATTTATTCCCCTCTGATACATCAGCCCTGAGCTGCCTTAAAAAGGTCTGGCCTCCATTTTGTTTCAGGCTGGTAATCAAGCAATTAGCCACAAAATGGAGGTTCTCGGCTCTGCTCTATATATTGGCTCTCCGATGGGGTGGTTTCACCTGTTTGCAAGCTCAGGCAGAACAGTTTACTGTTGATCTGGTTAAACTGACCTCTGAACATTCTTATAATGTCAAAGAAATGACTGTGGCTTAGGAGAGACCTTAGGACCCTGAGATTGTGGTGTTATCAATCAGTAGGGAAACATCCTCGGAGTATAACCTGTACGTCCCTGCTCTCCTTTACTTGATAGAGTCAACAATTAAACCATTCATTCAAAAATTCCTCTGTACAGTGCCCGGCTCTAAAACACTGCTAACTTCATTTCCTTCAGTGTTTATATGTTATGTATTACAGCCTTCTTTGCATAGTTCATAACATGTCTAGCAAGGTATCTGACCAGAAATGCAGTCACACTCCTATCATATATACAACGCAGGGTTTGAATACTAGGAAATTTGTCATCCGTAAAGTGCAGCACAGGACTTGTGTGTAAAAAGCACAAGCTCTTTCTCTTTCTTTTTGCTTTTTTTTTTTTTTTTTAATGCAGTGCTGCCTTGTCTGCACTTTTTGAAATTGCATATTTATCAGTTCATGAATTATTTATGAGATTGGAAAAGTGGAGGGGGGGAGTACTGAGAGGATGAGGAAGAAGAACATATAAAAAATATATATATATAGGCTTGAAATACTTGGGATAGGAGATGCATTTAATGTGAATGCCAGCAATTCTGCTCAAGAATAGCTGTATTTTGATTTTTTTTTTCTGTATGTTGGGATTCAGTGTTGTATGTTTTGGTGTTTAAATGCTGTTTGGCTGTTGTGTCTACTTGCTTTCTGAGGAAATTGTGAAGAGCATAGTTTGTTTAAAATTAGGTGAAAGGCAGACAAAAATGAACAGAGTGTCTCAAACACTTCTTAAGTGTAGAGTATTTAATAAATTTTAATCTTTTGTCTGTCAGCCTCTATTGTTGTCAAAGAAAGAGCTGACAGATTGGGGATTAATGAAATGTTTCATAAATTAGAGATGAAACTATCAGCAGAATGTCCAAAGTAGGACTCAAACATTGTTTGAGCCAGAGCTTTGGGCCAGTAGAATAGCCCAGTCTTAAATCCAATCCCTTTCAATCTTGTGGGGGAAAAAAATAAACCTCCCTATCCACTGGCTGAGAATGTATATTCAGCTTCTTTCCTTAAAGAAATCTATGTTTTCTACATGTTTTTGGCAGGATGATATTTTTCATTTCTATTTATCAAAGACAAACCAAATGCACAAGAAAAAGGAAAACAACCTCAAAGGTGACTTTAAAATCAAGAAACTCAGTGCTAAGAATTTCATTAGTGAGTATTAACATGTTAACTGGCAGAATAGCACTAAATGTTAACAGAATGTAGGATTTGAAACCTTCTATTTCCAGAGCACTTTTCTGTGTGTGTGGAAAGAGGGCTTATGGGAAGAGAGAGGGTGGATGTATTTAGGACTCTGTTGTAATTTCCACAATATAACATCAGGATAGATCACTAAATCCCCCAACCTAACCCTTCCTGTTAAAAAAGAAAAGAAAAGAAAATGAATAGTCTGACAATAAATTCTAAAAATGGTATTTCCCTAATCTTCACAGAATTTCCTATATAAATTGTGCAATAGGAAACATGCTTGTCTAAAATAAATAAGAGGGGCATGTGATGTGTTAAACCTTGAAAACATGCTATGCAAAAAAGAAAATTTTTTTGTGTGTGAAAAATAAAATACAGGAAAAATATTTTTCCTGTATTACAGGACCCAATGCTTCATTTTTGGTTCAGAAAATCCTGATTTAGGTATTAGCAGTTTAAAGTTGAAACAAGAAATCTTTTCATTCTTCTTCTTGCTGTTCTATTCATTCAGATTTATTAACTTTTCTTCATGGTCATTCTGAACACTCACCTGAAGTACCTTTTTTCCTACCGGCGAGAGATACAGAATTTCAAAGTGCTGGTAGAGTGTATAAAAATGTTTAGCCTAATCACTCCCTAATGACAGCGACTTATGTCCTTAGTGCAGTCGATTTGTTTCCTGGGTTTTAAAAGTAGATTATTTCCATGGTACAGGCTTAGTGTAAGCTGTTGAGAAAACCACAAGCACGGCACTCCAGCCTGGGTTTGGGACATTCGCCAAGGGTAATCTGATTAAAAGGGCATTTTTCTTTCTTTCTTTTTTTTTTTTTTTTACAACATGGTGCTGCTTTGAAAATGTTGTGCCTACCTGATAGAATGGGGGCCACAGAATTGCTTTTTGAAGACTAACTAGTTTTTCTAGAGCAAAATTAAAAGCCTGACGATTCTCTTCAACCCAAGTACCATGGATAAACACAATGTCCTTATAACACATCTGTCACCTATCACAAGTCCTTTCATGATCTATTTAAGCAGCTGTTCAGACTTGTTTTGCTTTGAGCCACGTGAACTTACAACATAGGTGCATGGCTCGTTAGCCGGCTTCCACAGAGAAGTATGAAAACAGTAAGTTTCCAGTTATGGTTTTGTTATTGTGGGACTCGTCCAGTAATAGTTAGGGTTGGTTACCTAAGAAGTTAGCAGCTGTAAGTTGTTACAGGGTAATTATCATATTTCAAATCTTGGGTGTCTTTTAAACGATGGAATATAATACTTATTAAATATGTCATGTTTGCATACACTGGAATGTACTCAAAAGAAACTTTCTTGTATCACTTATTGAAGTATTTTCATATTTTTTCCCCCCATGGGATCTCAGTAGGCAAGTAAATAAAGATAGATAACTAAAGTAAAAGTGAAGTGAAAGTCACTCAGTCATTTCTGACTCTGCGACCCCATGGACTATACAGTCCATGGAATTCTCCAGGCCAGAATACTGGAGTGGGTAGCCTTTCCCTTCTCCAGGGGATCTTCCCAACCCAGGGATTGAACCCAGGTCCCCCACATTGCAGGTGGATTCTTTACCAGCTGAGCCACAGGGAAGCCCATAGATAACTAAGTGTACACCCATTTTCCTAACATCCCTAGAGTAGAATGGATAGTAAATTCATGTGAGAAACCAACCATCTAAATAACCATAGGTCAGGACTTCCCTGGTGCTCCAGTGTTTAAGAATCTGGCTTCTAGTGCAGGGGGAATGAAAGTCTGATCCTGGTTGGGGAACTAAGATCCCATGTATGGCTGGGCAACTAAGCCCTAGAGCCACAAATGGAGAAGCCTGGGTCCCAAAACAGGGACCCACTGTAGCCACTAAATAAATAAATATAAAAAATAAAAATAAATAATCATAGGTGTGTTTGCACAAAAACATTTGTATACCTTGCTGATGGGTAAATTCTTGGTTTCTGTTTCTGTGTGAGTTAAGTGTTTCCTCACACTTAGTCTGCTAATGGATCTTGTTAACATTCTGTCTTTGTTGGAAGGGCCTTGACTAGTACCCCCCTACCCCGCTTCACCCCAATAAATTAAAACTTTTCAAAATAACTGAAATGTTATCATGAGATACTACAACACAGTTCTAAAAAGAAAAAGGAAATGTGTTTGAATGTCATGTGTGATTGGTTCAGCAAGTGTGCCGAGCATTGGGTCTGCACTGTGCTCAAACCAGTACCTGCCCACGAGATGATCATACTCTTAAGAGTACGATGTGAAGGGGTAAGCGTTATACTTAATCCTGAAGCCAACGACTGAGGGACCAGACAGGAGAGAACAGTATTACTCTTGAGAGATATTAGCATTAGTGAACTATAGGTTGGGGTGGCGGGGGGAGTATTCCAACAGTGGAATGTTTTATAATCCCCAAGTTTACCTGTGGCAGTAAAAGCCAGTGTCAGTGAAAGGACATAGACATTTTCACATGTATGCCTCGCAACAGTCACATCTCATTATTGTCTGGCAAAAGCTTTGCTACATTTTCATGGCATCCTAGGACGTGTCTAATTCTTCTGCATTGTATGTTTTTAAATTCTCTGGGCTATCTTTTCAGGAAAACAAATCCCTGAGCATGCCGTTTTCAGTCAGTATTAAACATGGTGGCATTTCTTCAAATATACTTTCTAACTTTGTAGGACGCATGGAGAATGTACTGAAAACAACTCGAGTCGAAATAGAAACCCAGAGATACTGTCGATTGAATTAGTTCTTTCCCCGTGACAAACATGTATTGCATTTCTTCGTCAGAGATGGCAGTTTTTCTTCTGAGCCATCGCTTAACTTCCCAGGAACATTGCTATAGGATGGCTCAGGAATGTGTGATATGGCAGAGGTGGTCAATGACAAATTATGGGGTTTCCAAAGAAACTCTTTGCAATCAGTAGGTCATGTTGCAGGAAGGCAGTGCTGTCCCACTTCAAAGAAAAATTCCCATCTGTGCCTGTGGGGTTGTCCTGATGGACGCAGAGAGCATTTTATGGTCTTCCTTTTTTTTCCCCTGCAGAACAGAAAGGGTCATTTCACTCGTGCACATTAATATGAATGGCTTGGAGTTACATGATTGAAGATTTTTTAATACTAGCACCCACTTTCTGCGTGAAGGGTAGAAACAGTGCTCCAGGGTGCCAGTGAGTCCAAGTTACATATTCCTGTGACCACAGAGACAAAGAGAAATGATTTTATTCTTGAGGCGCATAGGTTAGAGAGAAGAGGTGTTTTCCTGCTTTCTCTGTATATGGCGTGTTTCTAAGAAGCAGTCCTTTGGAAACCTTCTAGGGAAAATTGGCCATAAAAAGCCATAACTCCACCTATCCGCCTGTATAACCCCTTCTGTAGCACCAGTGATGTTGACCAGTTTTACCTTTTGAAGTTCAACAGTAGATTTATATGTTTTAAATCTAGGTTTTGCATATCTCTTTAAGATTTTTTAATTTTGTGCCATGAAAAATGAGATATTCATGTCAGGGAGGTGTCCTGCTGCTCCATAAAAGGGAGGGGGACACCATTAAAAAAAAATCTTGATAATCAAGGCCACCTGTGATCCTGGGCTGCTTTCTGGAGCACAAAGACACTGAGGAAAGCTGTTCTCCAAACCAAAACAAAATTTCTGTGATCCACAAGACACTCCAGCCTCTTCTTGCTAAGAAAAAAAAGGAAAAGGAAGAAAACCATGCTACAGCAGGATCAGCTGCTTTCTGTTTCTTCCCTAAAAAAAAAAAAAAAAAAAAAATCGAGGTGGTTGCTATTTAGCACAAAGCCCTATGACCTTAGTACTGGGTTCGCTTTGAAACACCGAGCTATTTAATGATGCAAATTACAAACAGAGGGAAAACATCAGAAGAGACTGTCTGGAAATTAGCTTGTTGGACTGAAAATTAGCTAGCTTAATCGAACTTGCAGGACTCAGATTTTCTCTTCAGAAGCCTGGCTTGGAGCTTTGGTCCATTTGCATTATCTCACTACTCAGTGGAACCCTTGGAAAGGTTGACAATGAGAGACAGGAAAAGCTATCTTATATTCTCATGGTTGAAATGATCAAACTCTTGGATGTTTAGGAAGTGCCTTCAGTTTTCCAAAGAAATGTTACATTAGATACTTACCAGAAGTCAATCTAGATCAATGAAATTAAATTATAACTATATTTCAACAGTTCCTAAAATGCTGAGTCAAATTATCCTTTCATTATTAAGAACTAGGATAAATCATATATGTATTGATACATAATTCCATTTCTCTTTGGTTTTCGGACATGCTGTGGTAACAACAGGGCCCAATTCCTGCAGAGAGAAACCTTGTAAACATTGGATCTAGTCAAAGACTTCAAAGGCATGCTTAAGACACAGGGCTACGTTTGAGGCTTATGAATAATTCTGAAGGTCAAAAAATTGTACCATGTGGAGAGAACAGCATCAGGTCATCAATATCTATATTAAAACATCAGTTTTTAAATTAAGGGAAAGACTCAACCACTTGGAAGCCATATTTTTATTTTCTAAGAGCTATGAACAAGACTAGGGTGATTTCGCTGAATCATTTCAGAAATATTTGTGTTTTCACATTTTTTTTTGATAGGTGGAATGACTATACCTGTTTTTTATTATAAAACCAAGAGTAAAAACCATACCCATTTACTGAGTAGATCTTCTGTTTTATATCCAGCCTAGCAATCAAACATCTCTCTCTGACAAGGGAAAATAACATATATAAGTAATGACACTCCATACAGTATATCCTTAAATTTAAAAAATCCTGTTAATGGTAAAAATATAACTAATTATAAAATAGCCTCATATCCTGACATTTTTAAAAAGTTGATTTTGAAAAATGTATTAATAGTCCAGAATAGAGTTGGAAACAATCTAACAGCACAGAGAGAGTGGAGGGAAATTTACTGCCACTATTTGGATATCATAATACAATTATATTGATGACCTTAGGCAGAATTCATCAAACTGAGATGATAAATATCTTTATCAGTTTTTTATTTTTTAAAAAGTAAAATATGTCATGATTTGTTATTTATAAACTTTAAATTTTAATGAAAATCTCTGGTAATAGTTTCTGAATTTCTATTGAGACTACTGATAGTTCATAAATATGTCAAACTTAGTTATTAGAAACATTTCTAACTTTTTACAAGAAATTTCTAACTTTTTACAAGCTGCTAACTTATTGTCTTTGCAACTATTTTAAAACAACTGGGGTTGTATGAAAACCCTGTCTCAAATGTTTCATGTTGCATGTTTTTCAGTGATAAAATAGCCTATAGACTTCCACAAAATACCGGTATCAGTAACACCGTGTAGCCAACTTATTTGTGATATTCAAGTCCATCATAGCTAAAGTTATGACAATTCTATTATTAAATAATTTTTGCAAAAGAAACAATGGGCATTATTGGCTAATATTTGGAAAAATGTTGAACGAAATGCTATCATTAGCATTAAATGCTTATAAAATTATGTTTTATAAATCAATGCACAAACTTATTAGCCAAAAAAATGATGCTATCAACATCTTCAGTCTGTGCTTAAATAGCACATAAGATTTGGGCCTATTTATTTACCTTCGTGTCTTTAAAATGATGGAGAAACAGGAGAGCAATGGTCCTCCAAGAAAATAGACTGTGAAACTGGTTTATGAAGCCTCTGGATTTCTGTGATACACAGAACCTACTGTTTGTGATTGCATACATCAGTGCTTTCTGGGTTTCTTTTCTTATAACTATGATAAACACCCAATTAATAAAAAACAGTTATTTAAACAAGATAATTCTTTTTGTCACTGTAAAAATATATTTAGGAGATGATAAGGTATTTTCTAATTCACTACCATTCAGTGTCAATTTTCATGGTGCTACTCAAAAACTGGGGGGCTTGGTTTTGAACAACTTTGTTTTTGTAATCTGAACAACTGTCTGAAAATATTTCACTTCTAGAGGGAAATTACTCGAGAGTCCCTCTCTTACCTTTCCCCACTGCCTACCTTTCACTCTACCTCCAGTTCCCTGAACAGGTGGTACTGCACTGTCATGTGACCCACTGTCTAAATGCCTAGCTTTCATGCAGGTGGTCTAATTCATCAGCCTTAGGTATCATGATCCCTGGGGAATGCTAAGACTGATCACATGGTGGTCACACCAACAGAGGGCCCCAAAAGCACAAAGCTATCATCTTTATTCTATGAGGTATGGTTCCCACTGTGAAACTCACACTTGTTCATATATTGTTGTTATTATTATACTTGGTTGGCCTTGGTTCTTCCACATTTGGTGAATGAATCCCATATCCCCATGACTTACAGGTATTGAATGTGGAACAGTCCTTTAGTGACTAAGCTAATTCTGTAGCCTAATGTGTGTACACAAAGAATGGATTCTAATAGTATATATTTAAGTAGACATTATGATATATGTACGTATATGCAGTTGCTCAGTCATGTCTGACTCTTTGTGACCCCATGCACTGAGGCCTGCCAGGCTCCTCTGTTCTTGCAATTCTTCAGGCAAGAATACTGGAGTGGGTTGCCATTTCCTTCTTTAGGGAATCTTCCCAGTCCAGGGATGGAACCTGTGTCTCCTGCATTGGCAGGCAGATTCTTTACCACTTGAGCCACCACTGCTGAACATTATGATACATATGAGTATGTGTTGTAAAATATAGCAAATATAGTACACATTATGACATATATAGACTGTATTCAAAGATATGTATATATACCACTCTAGGTTGCAAACACATTTATTTAGCTTATGTTGTTTCACAAAAAGGCCCTGTGTACATTAAAACTGCAAATGGTTTATAGGCCAAGGCATACCTGTCACAATGTGGGGGGAAATTTTTGCCATAAAAGACCATGATAGTGGTTAGCTTTTAACGTTCACGTCGATAGATACTGAGTGAATCAACCGCAGAAGGTGGGAGTTGGAGGGGACAGGTCAGGAGGCCCTCAGGTCCCTCTGTGCTGAGCAGCCTGTTTCCCTGGGTAAGGATTCAGGGCGGTTCGCAGAACCCGCATCTCCGCAGCCTGAGCGCATCCATCCAGAGAGCAGGCTGTGGACAGCTCCTCCGTGGAGAAGTAGCTTAGGAGCGCAGTTCCTGTTTTCCATCCCCTCCCTCCATCCCCTGGCTCCGTTTCGCAATCTGAGCTCTGACTGTGAGCTGCTGCGATGTGATGGCTGACATTTTTGCAGCAAAGCCTGCGGGAAGAAGCAATATTGGGTGCCTGCGCGGGGTGGGAGGACACAGGATGAGCGGAGGAGAGATGGGTGGCAGGGAGCAGGGGCATACGGGGAATGGAGGGGCGTGGAGGGGGGCTCATCCCTTCCCAGGAGATCTCCCTTGATCTCAAGGCCCAGAATAGAAGTGCCTATTAATACAAGCAAATCCTGTCTAAACACGTTGCCTTCCTCCACTGGCGAGGGCGGTGGACTTCAGGTAGGAGACTTCACTTTGTATCGCCTTAGGTGGATTTCAAAGGCCAGGAGCCCACCATTCCCCGCCCCCCTCCTCGCCCCCCCCCCCCCCCCCCCCCCCCCGCCTTTACGGATTGTTTTTTTCTAGGAAGCTTCTACGTGTTTACTTATTCTACAACCACCAACAGGTCATTTGTGTTTCTGGCACACTCAGGTCATTACCCAAGAGTAAATATTGCTAACAACAGGAATAGGAATTTGGAATGACTTCACCTGCATGTAAAATTAATGCTTTCCTTTCTGCAGGAACTGTGAAAGCTTGAGATATATAAAAAAGAGAAATATTGTATGGCATCCCTTATATGAGGAATCTAAAACAGAAATGATACAAATGAATTTATTTACAAAACAGAAACAGACTCACAGAATTAGAGGACGAACTTATGGTTGCCAGAGGGAAAGGATGGGGGGATTGGTGTGTACACACTGCTATGTTTAAAACAGATGACCGACAACACCCTACTGTACAGCACAGGGAACTCTGCTCAATGTCATGTTGTGGCCTGGATGGGAGGGGAGTTTGGGGGAGAATGGATACATGTATATGTATGGCTGAGTCCCTTCGCCCTTCACCTGAAACTATCACAACATTGTTAATTACCTCTACTCAAATATAAAATTAAAAAAAATTTTTTTTTACATGGTACACAATTGTCATAAGAAGCATTCCTGGGACGAGCATCCTCTTCATTTTACAAAGTAAATATTGAAGAAGTAATTAGCAGAAAATATTGCTTATTTAAAGGTAGAGAGATGATACTTTAGTTAAATAAAATCCAAATATTCTAAAGGTTTAAATTTACATCATGTGACTTCCCCAGGGATAACTCTCAGCATCTTCTCAGCACAGGCATCGCTCAGGTTCATTCAGTGGCAGGGGCGGGGCTGAGTGTACACTTACACCCTTCAGGAAAAAAAATCTGAGGGGAGGCAGACAGCCAGAGAGAACTTCAAGGACTTGGCAAAGGCAAGGCCGTCTCTTAACCTAGCCCAAATTTTCCTGTTTGGAACATGTAAAATTTCAGTCACTTAAAGGAAAAATAAATTTAATTATGTGTAGCTCAGTACTTTCTTCACAGTACTGGTACTAGAAATAGTATAAGAACAAACTGTTCTAGGTTTTATTTTTACTGGATTTGTAGGTAAGACTGCCAAAACTGTCACTTAAAAAATGTTGTTTGCAACCAGATTTTGGAGTCCTCGTTTCTGGTTCAGAACTTTGAAAATAGCAGCCAAATGTTTGGATACTTGTTCAGTGGTGCAGATAAAAATTCCAGGATGGTCCAAAGCATCTCTAACTTTAAATGGAAAATAATAATAATACAAATAATGATAAAAGGAAGAAGAAAAAGCAGGAAAGAAGGTTAAAAAAAAAGTGAGCTAATGAGAAAAGTTACAAACACTGTGCTTGACCTACTTTGAAGCCTTCCTTTCCTACCAGACTGTATTCTCAAAACCAAAGTCAGCTTCCTCACAGAGTAACATGATTACTCTTGCACAGCACCTTAGAATTCCAGGGAGAAAAGGCCTGTGGGGTCACCTTGACGTCTCTTGCCCCTGCAGGCTTGAGTCGAGGCCTCAGGAATCAGATCCTGCCCTGTGATGCATTAAGTCAGGTTCTGATGTTAACACCGCTTCCGTGATTAGGAGTGGGAAAGATTTCTCTTACAAAGTAGGTTTAATAGCTCCTATTTCCAAATCATTGTGTTGCAGGCTCCGGGGCTATCTTCCTCCTGTCCTCACTGCCCTCCCTCTGCAAACAAAAGGCATCGTACTCTGCACATTTTTTTGTTGTTCTCTAGGTTGCTCTGGTTGGGCAAAGATCATCATGCTCTGATTTAGTGTTTTCAAATAAGTGTGCCCTCGGCTGCAGCACTCTATTGAGAGACAACACAGCTCACGCGGGAGAGTTCAGCATGGCCAGTAATAAAACACAAGTGCGGCTTTGTCAGGCCACGAGCGATTACTTGAACAAGTGCCAACGAAGAAACCAAACATTAGAGCTCAGCGCTTCAGACCCTCAAGACAAAGGGCCAATTGACTTTCCTCATTAGTTTTTGTGCCAAACATGTAAACACAGTTTCCTCACTATCTTTGATGCTCAAAACATGCCAGCTTGTTAACATCTTGGGTGGTACTGTGGTTTATGAGGCTATAAAGACTATTATGTTGGGTCTGCTATTTCTCTTTTCTCTTCTTATTGGAAAAGATTGGTTTATCCCATTTAAGTTTTTTTTTTTTTAATGGAAGGAGAGTCTTTGGGATACTTTTACTTACCATTTGTTCTATTGATTCAAACACAGTATTTAAAAAATGTTGAAAGAAAGATGAGAGAAAGAGAGAAAAAAGAAAGAAAGACAAGTCCTAGAGAAACATGGTTCTTGCTAAATCCTATTGCATAGGATGAAAAGTCTGTTATTAATGTTTCAGAAACAAAACCTGTAAATATACCATTGTGAGAATAAGAATAAGGATTCTAGAGGGCTGATGGAGGAGAAGAAACACTGGTTGTTAAGTCAAGTCAGAGCTCCATCTTGGGGTGACTGATACCTCCTCACCATGCCCTCTTTCAGTGTGCCCTATAGGTGTCTCCACGGTCTCATTGGATTATGTCAGTGGTGACTCTTACTATCCCCCTCTTCCTATTCTCTTTGTATTTTGGATGTTCTCTTATACCTGTGCTTACCCAGACTTCACATCCTTCCTGCCTGACTTATCAGATCAGAGGATGCTGGAGTCTACAAATGTGCTGTCATCTGTGTGGTTATACAGGGAGTCCTTTTCCTAACTGTGTCTCTGTAACTAGGTTAAGATGAGAAAAAGAGCATTGGCTTAGGTGTCTGATAGTTCTAAGTGTGAATCTTGGCTCCATGAGCCAAATGTGTTAGCTTTTTCCATGTGAAATCATTTTTTTGTCTATTAAATTGGCCAACATTGAAACATGATAACACAATATAGTGTCGAGATCATGTGAATCATTCTAGATTCTGCAGATGGCCCTTTAATATTATCTATCTATATTAAAAATATATTGGACTTTTGTTTTAACAATTAAATTTCTAGGGATTTATTTTACAGATATATTCACACTTATGCTTAAAGGCTGTTTTTAAAAATACCAAATGTAGGGAGTCCCCTGGCGGTCCAGTGGTTAGGATTCTGCTTTCACTGCCAAGGACCTGGGTTCAATCCCTGGTGAGGGAACTAAGATCCTGCAAGCCACATGGTGTGACAAAAATAAATAAACGTATAAACGTCATATGTGGCATTGTTTGTAATAACAGAAGGTTGGAAGGAAAATCCTTAAATATCCACCACTGGGGATTAGTTAGATAAATCATATTTCCATTCTAAGGAAAACTATTTTCATTCCAATCCCAAAGAAAGGCAATGCCAAATAATTTTCAAACTACTGCACAGTTGAACCCATCTCACATGCTGGCAAAGTAATGCTCAAAATTCTCCAAGCCAGGCTTCAACAGTGTGTGAACTGTGAACTTCCAGATGTTCAAGCTGGATTTAGAAAAGGCAGAGGCACCAGAGATCAAATTGCCAACATCTGCTGGATCATCAAAGAAGCAAGAGGTTCCAGAAAAACATCTACTTTTGCTTTATTGATAATGCCATATCCTTTGACTGTGTGGATCACAACAAACTGTGGCAAATTCTTCAAGAGATGGAAATACCAGACCACCTTACCTGCCTCCTGAGAAATCTATATGCAGGTCAGGAAGCAGCAGTTAGAACTGGACATGAAACAAGAGACTGGTTCCAAATCGGGAAAGGAGTAAGTCAAAGCTGTATATTGTCACCCTGATTATTTAATTTCTATGCAGAGTACATCATGCAAAATGCCAGGCTGGATGAAGCACAAGCTGGAATCAAGATTGCCGGGAGAAATATCAATAAGCTCAGATATGCAGGTGACAGCACCCTTATGGCAGAAAGTGAAGAACTAAAGAGCTTCTTAATGAAAGTGAAAGAGGAGAGTGAAAAAGTTGGCCTAAAACTCAACATTCAGAAAACTAAGATCATGGCATCTGGTCCCATCACTTCATGGCAAATACATGGGGAAACAATGGAAACAGTGAGAGACTTTATTTTCTTGGGCTCCAAAATCACTGCAGATGGTGACTGCAGCCATGAAATTAAAAGATACTTGCTCCTTGGAAGAAAAGCTATGACCAACCTAGACAGCATGTTAAAAAGCAGAGACATTACATTACTTTGCCAACTGAAGTCCATCTAATCAAAGCTATGGTTTTTCCAGTAGTCATGTATATCCATACATGATGTGAGAGTTGGACTATAAAGAAAGCTGAGCACCAAAGAACTGATGCTTTTGAACTGTGGTGTTAGGACAAGACTCTTGAGAGTCCCTTGGACTGCAAGGAGATCAAACCAGTCAATCTTAAAGGAAATCAGTCCTGAATATTCTTTGGAAGGATTGATGCTTAAGTTGAAACTCCAGTACTATGGCCACCTCATGTGAAGAAACAACTCATTGGAAAAGACCCTGATGCTGGGAAAGATTGAATGTGGGAGGAGAAGGGGATGACAGAGGATGAGATGGCTGGATGGTATGAGTTTGAGTAGACTCTGGGAGTTGGTGATGGACAGGGAAACCTGGGGTGCTACAGTCCATGGGGTTGCAAAGAGTCAGAAACAACTGAGCAACTGAACTGAACTGAAGGAAAACTATATAGCTGTTAATAATGCTGCTACTCAGTATATATAAAAATAGAATCATCCCACTTTATATATTTAAGCAAATAAAGCAAGTTGTATAACAATGTGTCTAAATGCCAGCATTTGAATAAAAGAATTGTCTATATATTTGCATATACAAACCTGGGTCTCTGCATTGTAGGCAGATTCTTTATGGTCTGAGCCACCAGGGAAGTCCATATATTTAAGTGAATAAAGCAAGTTTTATAACAATGTGTCTAAATGCTAACCTTTGTATAAAAGAATTGTCTATATATTTGTGTATTTGTGAATATATTTATAGATTTCCCATAGGAAAATACACAGTTAATTCATAAGATAAGTGGCCTTACAGAAGGGGGAGACTAGACTTTTAAGATCAGATCAGGGACTGAAGGAGACATGTCTTACTTTGTAACATTTTGTGCCTTTTAAATTTCTTATAATATCAATGCGCTTCTTGATCTAATGAGATAAATTACTCAGTTTTAAAGCATATCTTAGAAGGAAGATGTAAATTCACTATTATCTATGAAAGTCAGTATTAGTTTAACTTTATTGAATCATTTAATGATTAACTATTAAGCCATTATTTACCAACTCACACTACTAAAAGCATAGTATGTGTTATTTTCTCCCTTAATAAAAACTGCCTCTGTGTTTTACGGTATATACAAATATCTGAACATTATGTTATATATATGAAACTAATATAATTTTATGTGTCAACTATATTTCAATTGAAAAAATAAAAATAAACCCTGGCTGGTGTAGACTCCTGTGGAAATGGAATTGAATGTTGATATATTTCATTGTGGAAGAGAGAGGAGTATGGAGAGCCAGGAGAGCAAAATATAAAGATGGATCACAAGTTTTTTTTTTTTTTTTTCCTTTGGATCACAAGTCTTGATGGCACAAAAAAAATGAACACCTGGAGGCAGTGTGAGGACTCTGGGCCCCTGGATGGATTAGATACTGGATGAATAGAGAGCAGACGTGAGACCTCTGAAATTAAAATAAATTCAAAGACAACTTGATATGGTGCCAGCTTTGGCCAAAAAAAACCTTAAAACACATTTAAGTGTCTGGGAGCTGAAGGGTTTGGGGGATATCCCTAAGCTTTGCAGCAAATTTAGCACTAAGAAAAGTACCTTAGGTCTTCGGGCCACTGGGGCCCCACTTAGCATAGTTTACTATCATTCCAACCAATGGCCTAGAAACAGAAGATTTCCTAATAATGACACCCCAGTGGCCAGGACCAGTTAATGTGCCTCCAAAGTGACTAATTTGCCATTAGGGAGTTATGTAGCCTCTGAGGAAGACAGAATTTGTTCTCACAAAGGCACAGTAGTTTCATTGACAACACTAAGAAATAGAACACAGAAGAGTATTCTGTTTTCACTCCTTTGTAGATTTGTTCTGCTACCATGGTCAGCACATAACATTTCTTTGTTCCAGCACAGAGCCATGGCCCCTTAGTATCCCAGAGCTCAGGCATGGTATATGAAAGGCGAAAATAGTGCTTGGCTTTCCTGGTGGCTCAGTGGTAAAGAACCCACCTGCCAATGCAGGAGATGTAAGAGACACAGGTTCAATTCCTGAGTCTGGAAAATCCCCTGGAGGAGGATATGGCACTCACTCCAGTATTCTTGCCTGGAGAATCCCATGGACAGAGGAGCCTGGCAGGATAAGTCTGTAGGGTAACACAGAGTCGGACACAATGGAAATAATTTAGCATGCATGCACGCACGTGTGCCTTAACTTCTCTAGGCCTGTGCAGACACTCCGTCATGTCTGACTCTTTGAGAGCCCATGGACTATCATCCACCAGGCTCCTCACTCCATGATATTCTCCCAGTGAGAATACTGGAGTGGGGTGCTATTTCCTCCTCCAGGAGATCTTCAGACCCAGGGATCAAACCGGCGTCTCTTGAGTCTCCTGCATTGGCAGGCGGATTCTTTACCATTAGCGCCACCTGAGGCCTAACAGTCCTATTGGTAAAATATAAGATCAGACTTGATGACCTCTGACACTTGTTCTAACGTTCACATTCATGAATTTCAGCCAAATACGTAAGACATAGTAAAATAGGAAAGTTTATAAAATGTACAATAAAGTTTTACCATTTTCACTTTTCCCCAAGCTCCTCTATTATTAGTCAAGCAATAAAATGTGCTAAGAATGTACAATTTAGAGAATATATCTTGGCCAAAGGAGAGAAATATGAATTGATAAAATGTGATTCTTATTAGCAATTGATTTATCTGTTTTGAAAAGTGGGTCATATACTCAAGTGGAAGGCAAAAGAAAACATTCAACAGCACAAATAATGTTAATAATTCATGCATGCTCAATTTAGCCATATTAAAAATATGCAAAAATTAGGTGTGGTTAAAACAAGAAAGTTTGCTGGAAGATACAAAGAAAATATGATATTTGGATTAACGGAGTACAGAAAAAAAGATATTATGGTAGAAAAATAAATAATATGCAATGGCAAGAATTAAGAAGAATAAGTAATATAAGCAGAACAATAAGCAAATCAGCAATATTATAGTAAAGATTTTGTATAAAAGATTAAGGTATTGGAATGATGACTTTAGGGTTTTATAGAAGGAAAAAACTGATGAAAAAGCTTAACATTGATTATGGTGAAGATTTAAGTTTAATGTTTATAACTGTTTTGGGACAGAATCATGATGAAATAAGAGGACAATTTAAAGGAAAATTATTGCTCAAAATAAATTCATCAAGACTGAAAGTAAATTCAGCAAGACCATCAAACAATACAAATTGATAATTATAATTAAGGGTGTTTCACTAGGCAGCATTGTTTTTTCATCTGAATGTCTGAAATAGTAATATACAAAAATTTGGAAAGCATATTAGATGAAATAAAACTACTATAAAGTTAAAGAAGAATATTGTTTCAAATATTTCACAATTTTATAAATTTTAGCATCTAATGACTAAATAAGTTGAAATTAAGCATTGGATGAAGGTAGCCAAAAAGTACAAATTTCCAGTAATAAGATAAATAAGCAGCAGGGATGTAATGTACAACATGATAAATATAATTGGCACTGCAGTATGTTATATGTGTAGGTTAATAAAAAAGAAAATCCTAAGAGTCCTCGTCATAAGGAATAATTTTTTTCTTTTCATTTCATTTTGTATTTATATGAGATAGTGGACTGTCACTAAACTTATTTTGGCAATCATTTCATGATGTCTATAAAATAAATTATTATACTGTTAGTCTTATACTCACACAGTGCTATGTGTCAATCGGAGTAAAACTAGAAGAAAAATGAAATCAGCATGCAAATATTTAGGAATCGAGTTTAGACAAATTAGGTCACCATTTCTCTTCTAATTAAGGATTAGATTGGATTGCAAGAAAAATTGTAGCATTTTATTGCATGTATCATGCTTAGTGCATTGCACTGAGCATCCTTAAACAGATTGCTCTCAGATAAGTGATTATCTGAGATATTTATGTCATCTACCTTGTGAGACATTGCAGATGGAAAAAACACCAGTATAATTTCTGAAAATACACCTAATAACAAACCTATTCAGTGTCTTGTTGGTACCTAACTTTGCTGAATACCGCAGCACAGACAATTCAGACTATCAATCCTTTTACTTCAAAATAATTTTCTGTCTAAATCTCCATCTTGAGGTATCAGTGTCCCAAGTTAACATTGTGGTACAGTTGAATTAATTAACTAAGTACATTAACAAATATCCTTACTAACTTACAGAGAAACACAAGTGAGTGAGCAAAAGGTCTCTGGGGAGACAAAATAAGTTCTATAATGCTCATACGTACAATATCTGGATTTTACTCGTATTATTCCTTTCAGATCTTCACTCAGTTTCTGCCTGTTCTGATTTTGAGGTGGTTACGATCAGTCTGGTTGTATGTACTTGTTTCTATAGATTCCACAGAATGATTAGAGTAAAAATCATCAGGAGGAGGGGGTTATTATTGGCAGGCATGCTGCCAGCCCAGACCTGTGAAGGGCTGTCCACATGGGCCTGGAAGAGGAGAGCATCAAACTTCAGAACTCAGATACAAGAAGTGGAACAGGCAGGCAAGGCAGGGCCATGAAGAGAAGGAGCAAATGACTCTACAGAACTCAGAACTCTTCAGAGCATGATTACATGGCTGTTAGAACTCTGCACAATAACTGATAGAAATAATAATGAGCCTGAATGACAGAATAAAATATAATGCTTTATAAAAGCATCTTTTGTGATACATGAGCAAAAATCTCTGTCTTGAATTCAAATTTGTTTTGCTGTGTAATACATGACAACTTTTTGTATTTACTTTCAGATTTCCTTAGATGTAAAGTGGTGGCATTAATACCCACCTCTAAATGATGATAAAATGGTCAACAAATGACAAAAAAAAAAAAATATATATCACACTTATGTTCCAGTCTCTGTGCTAAAGCTTTATATGTTTGGATTCACTTCTCACAACCACTTTATCAGGTTGCTCTGTTAGTATCAGTTCATGTTGATGAAACTGAGGGATAGAGGTGCTACACGTCTTGTCTAGAGTCTCACAGTAACACAGTGGCAGAGTCAGGATTCAAATTTAAGTATTTTGGCACCAATGTGTGCTCTTTAAATCACTAATCTTATATGCATATAAGGAATGTACATATATTAATAAAGTGTGCCACATAAATTGGGTTCCAGCTACCTCCTTCTTTTTTAAAAATTAATTTTTACTGGAGCATAGTTGCTTTACAATGATGTGTTAGTTTCTACTGTACAGTGAAATGAATCAGCCATACGTATATACTCTCCCTTTTGGACTTCCTTCCCACTCAGGTCACCGCCGTGCATTAAGCAGAGTTCTCTGTTCTATACAGTAGGTTTTCATTAGTTGTCCATTTTATGCACGATATCAATAGTGTATGTGTCAATCCCAATCTCTCAATTCCTCCTACCTCTACTATTCCCCTCTGGAGCCCATAGTTTTTTCTCTAAGTTTGTATCTCTATGTCTGCTTTGCAAATAAGATCACTTATACTGTTTTTCTAGATTGCACATTTATGCCTTAATATATGATATTCGTTTTTTTAATTTCTGATTTACTTCACTCTGTATGACACACTTTTGGTCCATCCATGTGTTTGCAGACGACCCAGTTTTGCTCCTTTTTTATGGCCGAGTAATAGTCCAGTGTGGGATGAAAGAGAAAAAAAGGTACAGTCCAACTAGCTTCTTCTAACCTTCCATTCCCTTTCTGCCAAAAGTTAATACCGAAACAGAGCATGATAATTTTATTTTTCTAACTGCTGTTCTCTTATTGAGGGTGTTTCTCCCATTTCATCTTACAAAGCTGAGATGTGACTCTATATTGATGACTTACATCACTCAACACATGTTGATTTTTCAAGTTCTAAGTACTAGGCACCAAAGATGTTAGGATGCCTAACTATGTTCTGGTCTTTTAATTGCTTGTGACCTGGGCATAGAATGGCACTGTTTAGAACTACTGAGCTTCCTAGTCAATTCTCTATCTTTACAGATAGGAAAGGAATTCTGCCCATGCGGTTTTATCTGAGACGGGAGAAATTCAATCAATGAGAGCATGAAGTGCCAGATCTCATTTTGACTATGATATTTAAATGCATTCTTTTTTTTTGAATTTATATTTAGTAGGAGGATAATTGTTTTACAATGTTGTGTTGGTTTCTGCCATATGACATTGTGAATCAGCCATAAGTTTGTGTGTGTGTATATATATATATATATATATATATGTGTGTGTGTATGTATATATCCCTTTCCTCTTGAACCTCCCTCCCACCCCTACCTCTCAAGATCATCACAGAGCACCAGGCTGAGCACCCTGTGTTATAGAGCAAAACTTCCCACTAGCCATCTATTTTACACAAGGTAATTATAGTTTCAATGTTACTCTCTCAATTCATCCCACCCTCTCCTTCCCACACTGTGTCCACAAGTCCATTTTCTACATCTGTGTCTCTATTCCTGCCCTGCAGATAGCTTCATCAGTACCATTTTTCTAAATTCCATATATATGCTTTAATATATGATATTTGTTTTTCTCTCAAATATGTTCTTAATTTATTGCCTACTAGTTAAACTACATAGGAGCGATGAGAATGTGTTACTGTAAAATGAAGAACAGCTTTGGAAAAAAATTTTAGGAAGAGATAAATGAGAAATAATGGGAAAGAAAGTTTAAAGGAACAACTAGTTGTGAGCAAAGCCTTGGAAAGTCTGGGGACGGCATTAGGAGCAGAGATGGGATACCAATAACCTGATTTAACTGAGTTAGTGCAGTTTTACTAGAAGAGTATTTGTTCTAGTAACTTTTAATCTGTCTTTATGAAAAAGCATTACTTAGGATTATATATCCAGGTGTTTGTGAAAGAAATGCTATGTATAAAAACAGATATACCATTGAGAATCATATGTAAACATGTGTCTTTTAAAATAAAAAAAATAGACAGTTATATATAAATATATAGTTAGAAATGTGAACATTTGACAAAAAGAAAGGAAAGAAGAGAAGAGCTGGAAAGAGAGAAAATGAGAATCACTTTATTTAAAAAAAAAAAAAGAATCACTTTAAATTTTAATATTTTAATGAACAAAGGGTCTTCCCAGGTGGCTCAGCAGTAAAGAATCTGCCTGCCAATGCATGAGTCATGGGTTCGATCCCTCGGTCGGGAAGATCCCCTGGAGAAGGGTAGCCCACTCCAGTATTCTTGCCTAGGAAATCCCATGACAGAGTAGCCTGGCAGAGCTACAGTCCATGGGGTTGCAAAAGAGCTGGACATGACTAAGCGACTAAACACCAATCAGAGGTGAGAAGAGTAGATGCTTTAAGGCTTACAGAGTCCTGTAGCAAATATGACCCCAAAGGGATTTTTCATTCATTAACCCCTTCCAGACCATATGGGAGAGATGAGTATTTATTATATAAATATTGGACAATACAGGGTTTCTTTGAGGGTAACCCTAACCCAAGTGAAGGGAACTTGGAGAGCTTGGCACGTGTATTTTCTTTCTTTCCTTTTTAGCTTTGGTGAGGGACATGTGAGATCTTAGTTCCTCAACCAGGATTTGAACCCATGCCTCCTTCCGTGAGAGCACAGAGTCTGAACTCCTGGACTGACAGGGAAGTCCTGGCATGTATATTTTCAACAATGTCTGGTCCCTGACTCACAGCAGAAAACTGTCTGTCAGGATCCTCTGGCGGGCAGGACCAGCAGGACGAGGAGCCTGCAGAGGGAATACCCGGTGTTTCTGAAGTTTGCCAAGGACCACTGGTCGTCCTTAAAGGAACCTCTCTTCACGCCATGACATGGACTAACTCTGAAGACATTTTGCTAGGTGAAGAAAGCCAATTACAAGAGGACAAATACTGTATTCTTTCACTTATATGAAGTACCTTGAGAAACCAAATTCACACAGACAAGTAGAATGGTGGCTGCCAGAGACTGTAGGGAAAGGGGATGGAGAATTACTGTTTAATGGCTACAGAGTTTCCATTTTGCAAGATGAAGAATTATGTAGATGGATGGTGACGATGGTTGTACTTGGTGTCAGTGAACTATACACTTTAAAATGGTTAACATGGTAAAATTTATGTTATCTGTGTTCTTGTGCTCAGTTGCTCAGTTGTGTCTGACTCTTTGTGACCCCTGTAGCTGACCCTGGCCCCCAGGCTCCTCTGTCCATGGAATTTTCCAGGCAAGAATGCTGCAGTGGGTTGCCATTTCCTTCTCCATGCTATTTGTATTTCACCACAATTAAAACAATTAATCACTTTAAATAAAGGAACCCCTCCACCAAACTGATGAAGGCTCAGTATAGATTTGTACTTTCTGGAGCTAGACACTCAGTAATAGGAGGTAAAGAAGCCCTGGGAGCCAGCTCAGGTGGCCTCTTAATGCATGCATGCTAAGTCGCTTCAGTCGTGTCTGACTCTTTGACACCCCATGGACTGCAGCCTGCCAGACTCCTCTGTCCATGGGATTCTCCAGACAGGAATACTGGAGTGGGTAGCAATTTCATTCTCCAGGGGATCTTCCCAACCCAGGGATCTAACTTGTGTCTCTTATGTCTCCTGTACTGGCAGGGGTGGTTCTTTACCACTAATGCCGCCTGGGATGCCCCTTAGTAGCCAATTGTTAATTTTTTACAAATTTTGTGAGCTAATTGTTAAACAGGACAATTATTAAAACTAATCATATTCTTAAATCAATTACATTAATTGATTTGAATTAAATTCTATTTTAAAAGGTAATACATATTTAAATACATATTACCTATTTCCCTTGGTGCAGTGGTAAAGAATCCCCCTGCCAATGCAGGAGACATAAGAGACTCAGATTCAATCCCTGGGTCAAGAAGATCCCCTGGAGGAGGAAACAGCAACCCACTCCAGGATTCTTGCCTGAGAAATTCCATGGACAGAGGAGCCTGGCAGGCAGTCCAACGGGTTGTGAGGAGTCAGACACAACTGAGCATGCAATCTATGCGGTCATTTATTATTGACCACCATTACTCTGGCACAAGTTCATTCACTTCATGTTTGGACCACAGCTTTATGGAACCAATCTTTTCCCCTGGCATTTCCAATATCCAAGTATTTTAACTGACACGAAAAGTATGTGTCTTCTTCATCATCTTATGGAGATCTTCCAGCTTATTTTTCACAAAACATTTGGAATAAAATCTATTTTCTTTTTGGGAAAAAAAAAAGTCTTGGGAAGCCTTTGATATTCTCTGGGAATAGTTTCCCTACTAGAATAGCTCCATTTTTTTCCCTTGTAAATCATGCCTAAGGGCTATGTCGTAAATATGTGGTAATCTACATAATTGGAAAAGCTATCATTTCTTTCTAGAATTCCTCTTGTTACATATTGGCATTCTAGAGTGATAAATTTTCTTAAGTTTCTATCATATTTTCCATTTCCTTGTCTTTTTGTTACAGTACAGAAGTCACAAGAATTAGACTAGATCTAGAATGCTAGATCAGTCTACAGATGTTTGGGGCCTGTATGTATTTTTAGAATTGTAAAATTACAAACACTCAAGCCTGAGGAATATCACACAGAATTCTGCATTTCTGGATTCTCTTGAAGCCCGACAGATATACTTAATCCTGAACTTCTTGATAACCCACAAAAATTTAGAAATGAATAGCTAAGTGAGATTGTACTATAGTAACTGCTATGGATTTCCTTTGCACATGGGAAGGTAAATATAGCTTTTTTTTTTCAAAATAGCAGAGGTGAGATTGAGGTTTGTGTAGGTGCCTGGGGTGTGGCTGCCTGCTGGTTAATGTTTTGGTGCAGGCAAGAGCAGACTGTGCTTTGACCATGTCAAAAGCAGGCATTTCTTTCAGGGTATCAAAATGCACAGCCAGCTTCTGTTTCCCTAACCAGTTTCTTCTATATCATTCACGATGCCGATCTCGTGTAAACTCTGAAGCAGCCAGTCTGAATTTCAGAGTAAAAGAGAGAGCTGATCAGCCAGTTGACATTGGTGCCTTCCGTCACCTGATTTCCTATCTCCTGCCCAAGTTCTGTTAGTCCACATAGCATTTTAAGATGATATAAGGAAATGGCAACCCACTGCAGTGTTTTTGCCTGGGAAATTCTATGTACAGAGTAGCCTGGTGGGCTATAGTCCAAAGGGTCACAAAGAATTGGACATGACTGAACAACTAAGTGTGTGCTTATGCATGCACGTGCGTGCGCGCGCACGCGTGCGCGCACACACACACACACACACACACACACCTTTCCCCTTGGGGCTTTCCTGGTGGAGCTAGTGGTTAAGAACCTGCCTGCCAATGCAGGAGATGCAGGAGAGGTGGGTCTGATCCCATGGTTGGGAAGATCCCCAGGCAGGGCAGATCCCCTGGAGGAGGAAATGGTGACCCATGCCAGTATTCGTGCCTGGAGAATCCCACGGACAGGGGAGCCTGGTTGGTTATAGTCCATGGGGCCACACAGATTCGGACATGACTGAAGCAACTTAGCATGAATGGACATTTTCCTGAGTTCTGAGGGTTTTTGTTTTTCAGAGAGCTGCTGTTTTTGTTTGTTATTTGAGGCTTCTTCTTTCCTAAGCAGGAAGAAGTTCATCCCAACGCCATGCTTCTCTTAGTCTCACTCCATTCATTTGAGTGCTCAGCTGTTGTTCAGTCGCTCAGTCATGTCTGACTCTTGGTGACTCCATGGACTGCAGCTTGCCAGTCTTCCCTGTACCTCACCATCTCTCGGAGTTTGCTCAAACTCATGTCCATCGAATCGGTGATGCCATCCAACCATCTCATCCTCTGTTGTCCCCTTCTCCTCCTTCTTTCAATCTTTCCCAGCATTGGGGTCTTTTCCTATGAGTCAGCTCTTATAGTCATTATTATTGTTCTTGTCCTAATATCTTCAGTATATATTTTTTAGTTCGGAATCAACTTTCCAGCAATTTCTAAATATCTCATTGCTCCTTTTAATCTTTTTTTATTTAGTAATTTCTTATTTTTTGGTTTTTTCTTATTTATGAGATGATTGTTTTCTTATTTAGCTATTTAATGCCTATGGAGTTTATTTTAGTATATAGGATAAGATTAGAGTCTTAAATATCATCTTTCCCCAGTCTTTTAAGTCATTTTTAGATACTTCATTGAATATTATTCTTCCATAGTGATGTACTCTGTTAATTTCATTAAATATTAAATTCTTATAAAAATAGTAACATCTGTGTGGTCTAATTATTCTGAGAAGTTGAAATAACTATTCTTACCTTAGGGTCAAAATCTTTAAATTATCGTAGTTCTATAATATATTTGATTACTTAGTGAGATAAATTCTATTTGGTGTCACTTACAGATATGAAGTTCTGGATTCTGAGTCCAATCTAGGGAGCCTCTTACTTTCATTTGAATTGCATGGAGTAAAGAACAGTTAATCTGAGGAATTTCATCTGGAATTGAGACAGAAAAGAAAAGGAAACTATTCAAGTTTGGCATAAACTCATAGGATTAGAAGTGGAAAGCAGACAAATTTATAAGAAAGAAGGAAAGGATTCAAGGCTAAGAATCAGAGGAATATTCAGGATAAATAGCAAGAGTCAAAAAGAGTAGCTTAGTATACTTTTTGTGGCCTTTATTATGGGAGAGTGGGAAATGGTTATAAATACCAACAAAACTGGACATTATGTTTCTACCATGCTGCTTCTTCTTTTACTTTATTTTTAATTAGAGGATAATTACTTTATAATATTGTGATTGTCTTTGCCATATATCATTATCAATCAGTCATAGATATACATATGTCCTCTGTCTCTTGAACCTCCCTCCCCACCCCCAACCCTCTAGATTGTCACAGAGCACCAGCTTTGAGTTCCTTGTGTGATACAGCAAACTCCCACTGGCTATCTATTTTACGTGTGGTAATATACATGTTTCAAAGCTAAATTAAGCTAGATTCTGTTTCTTTTAAAGATGTTCAGTTTTATTTGTACTAGTTCAGTTTTCCAACTGAGCATTTGAGCCTCAGCTTCTCTATTTATGGTTGAATGACATTCCCCCGTCCCTTATTCTAACTCTTATCCTCATCTACAAGGTAGCAATAGTAAAGTCAACCTGTAAGGATTCTTAGCTCTAAGAAACACAAAACCTTGACGTGTGTGTGTGCTAAGCTGCTTCAGTCATGTCCAACTCTTTTGCGACCATGTAGACTGTAGCCAGCCAGGCTCCTCTGTCCATGGGATTCTCCAGGCAAGAATACTGGAGTGGGTTGCCCTACCCTTCTCCAGGGCATCTTCTCCACCCGGGAATGGAACCTGGGTCTCTTGGGTCTCCTGCATTGGCAAACAGGTTCTTTACTACTAGCACCACTAGGGAAGACCAGTGGACATTAAAAACAGAACAACAGCTCCAACATCATAGTTCAGTTTTCTTTTTTTGCTTTTATTTCTTATTTTTTGGTAACTAGATAAATAGGCCTGAATCTAAAACCAAATGATGTGAATAAACTGATTCCTTAAAGAGAAGGAAATAGGAATGATTTTTCTTGCTCAATCCTTTTATCTTTGGCTTGTAGTCCTCTGTTATCTCCTGTGCCCACTCTGATTTTGTCAGTTCACATTTCATGTGAATTGGGGGCTTTTTTGGGTAAAAAAATCTTTCAAAGATGTCAAAACCATGAAACTGAGCCCAAGAAAATGTTGGGGGACTTCCCTGGCAGTGCAGGTTAGACTTCATCTCCCACCACAGAGAGCGCAGGTTCAATCCCTGGTCAGGGAGCTAAGATTCCACATGCTTCATAGCCAAAAAGCAAAACATAAAACAGAAGCAATATATTGCAATAAATTCAATAAAGACCTTATAAAATGGCCCACATCAAAAAAAACTTAAAAAAAAAGAGAAAATGTTGAAGTAGTCAGTCAGGACCCTGGGTCCTCATCCCTTCATCATGAGAGCATCAGCATTGGGGTTCCCCCTATTGGCTTTTATTCAGTGGATCAGAGGCCAGATATCCACTTCCAGGCAGCAGCACAAGAAGAGACCCTCCTGAGAACCCAGCTTGTTCAATAGTTGTAATATACCACTTTTAATAGCATCATTTTGGTTCAAGATAACCAAGCAGTGATTTTAATTTTTGCTTTTGGGAAAATTCTAAGATGAAACACCTATCTGCATAATTTGTTGCAAAAGGAATAGATCAATTAGGCTGTAAATATCTGCATGATCTTGCAATGTTAGTGCAACGAGACTCTGGTTTCTCCTATTGTTGATGGTGACAGCATTATGGTTACTGAACGCAAATTAGCAAATTTGTATTGCAATGGACTGTACTTATTGAATAAGCAATGAATAAACACTAAACCCTTGAGTGTGTTCTGGCCAATGTGAATGTTAAACTGCAAAGCACAAGGGCTTGACCAGAGAGTTCATTATTGTAACTTCTGGGCTTGCTTCAAGCCATGTTCTTGCCATTTAAAATCTGATGGAGAAGACGTGCCAGAAAGCCACTTCTCTCTGTTTAGAAAACAATGCTGCCTAGCATATTTTATAAATAGATTAGAATGGTTACCAATATGCAACAAATGCTGCTTTTCATGTGTTCATGATTTTTCTAATACAAGCTTAGAACCATGCCAGATCAACACACCAAATGTCTTCCCAACTGCTGAAAGGGACTGGTGCTGTCTCTTTATAAATCGCTTAGCTTGGAGTTCTCTTGTTGACTCCCTTTTAAAGCAGTATTTCAGAGGCACTGTGAATGTATTTTCCAATCTAAGAGTCACTGAGCATGACCTGGTGAGAATCTGTGTAAATTAGAGAACAAAATGATACGTTTTTATTGATAAGGACTGTTCCTATAAATGACAATTGTCACTGTTTCTGTACTTAGTCGCCCAGTCATGTCCGAATCCTCACGACCCCAAGGACTGTAGTCTGCCACGCTCCTCTGTCCATGGGATTTTTCCAGGCACGAATACTGGAGTGGGTTGCCATTTCTTTCTCCAGAGGATCTTCCCAACCCGGGGGTCAAACCTGTGAGTCTTGTGTCTCTTGCATTGCAAGTAGATCATTTACCCACTGCACCATTGGGAAAGTTCTACTGTTTTTACTCTGTCTAAATTTCTCAGTATGTAACACAAACAGTATAGCACCATTGTTGTTACTTGAATGAAGTATTTATCAGATTAACCAGTTTTTATCAGTGACTAATGAAAAATAACTTTGTAGGAAAAAAAATCATTGACAAAATGGTTAATAGTGAATCATGGGGAAGCATATTATCATAATGATCTAACAATTTAGGAAAGAACAGGGAAAATCTATAGATTTAATCTTGGATTAAATTGATCATGTGGCTGAGCTATATCAGTATGCTTATACTCAGAGAAAATTAAATCATTGGATCATGTGGTGCCATGTATACATTTTTTGGGGGGGATAGGTAAGCTTTGTATCAACAAATATTGGCATTTTGTTGGAAATCAGTTTTCTTTGTATGAAGGATACTCTGTAAACATATACCCTTCTATGGCAGGAGTCCTTTTGTGATTTACTGAGCCCCAACAGTGAAAATATCTCAGTAAACAAGGTGTGTGTGTGTGTGCTCCGTTGTGTCTGACTCTTTGTGGCCCCTTAGACTAGGGTAAACAGTAATACATAAACATTTTTATGAGATTATGTGTTTTTTAAACATGTGCATGTTATTCTCATGGCTCTTGGATATTGCTTTGTTATTTCTTTATGAATTTTTTTACTCAAACACTAATATTTACTGAGTACCTACTATGTGGCACTCATTATGCTAAATGCTTCCACATAAACCATTTGATCTGAGTGAACAATAGAGCATGTTTACAAGTGAAAAGACATGGACAAATGTGTCTAATTGTGCCTTTTCAAAGATGCAATGGGGCAGTCACATATTTGCGTTCTGAACTCATCAATCACCTTAGAACACAAGGCGAATTTTGATTAGTTTCATGCTTAGAAAGCTCTTTCAAAATTTGCAAGCTTTACTATATATTGGAATTCCAAATATCATGCTGTTCTTCCTACCTTTGTTCTTCTGCACTGATAGTTTTTAAAATGAAAGCCTTAATCTGTATTATATAGGATCATTAATTTCTGCATTTTACACTTGAGCAGCAGCACTCTGATTATCTGCTGCCATGAAAAGTAAGCAGCCTTGCATTTGCAGACTTAATTACCTACTGCAGGGTCTCTCTTTTACCCGTACCACAAACAGGCTGGAAATGGGGTCAAAGGCATGATTAGAAACCAAATTAGCCACTGAATCCAGAAAACAAACATAGAAACAGATCCAATAAGCCACTCTGATACAGAAATCAGTTTCCTATCACACCTGGGTTTATCCAGAGAGTCTCTTAGTTTCACGTTTCTTATAAGAACAAAGCCACATAAGAAGAGCTGTCCAGTGACTTTTATATCTGAGAAAAATAAAATGAATTTAAGAATAAACAAAGGATCAGTATTATAGGGATTAGCATCAATCTAGGCAACAGGAACTTTCAAAGAGTTTGATTTATAGGTTATATAAATGCCAGAAAAATGCCCATGTAGTTTTTTAAAAAAATTGATCCTTGGATTTCAGCTTAAAAATATCATAAAATAGGAAATCTGTTGATTATAAACTATTTTTATAATAGTTAAAGATAATTAGCATTAGTCTGTAAAAGAAAATCTTTCCATTATTTGGGAATTTATTATATACCATTTTATGAGTGTTTTCTAAAGCCCTGTCAATTGTTATTAAAAATCATATCCATTTAGTGTTTTTCTTTAATCACATCCAGTTTCTAAACACAAACCCTAAATTGCCAAGAGAATTTGGTGGTATTTTCTAGCTACATATAAAAGAAAGATGTCTCACAGATTAAGGTCTTCTTTTTCAGGGAATTTAATGGACAGTAATAGAATTTTACACCATAAATTAAATGCTGATCAATTTATATTAACAGGGATAATAGTGTTTACTTACAATATTGATAGGTACAGTAACAGGGTGATCTAATTTAAAACACTGTAGGACAAGAAAACTCTTGTTTGAAAATACGCATAAAAGGCAACAGGGAAACAGAATGATAAAATATTTAAGGAACATAGAGGGAAATGAGTCAATAAAAACCACAGTTAACATTAAGAGATCATTCAGTTCTATTTGCAATTTTGCTTACTTGAATATATTGCACACAATTAAATGCCACTAGTCGCAGTAGCTAAAGCTTAAAATATCAAATCTAATCCCATTTTATTCTTAGAATGAGTGTTCAGAAAGCAATAGTTTAATAAATTTTACTCATCAGTAAAATCACAACGAAGTAATCTGACTCTATTTAAAAGTCATTGTTCATGTATTTCAATGGTTACATTCCACCATTCCTTCTTCCATCAAGAAAGCTGAGTGCCAAACAATTGATGCTTTCAAATTATGGTATTGGAGAAGACTCTTGAGATTCCTTTGGACAGCAAGGAGATCAAAGACTCAATCCTAAAGGAAATCAGCCCTGAATATTCCTTGGAAGGACTGATACTGAGGCTGAAGCTCCAATAATTTAGCCACCTGATATGAAGAGCCTGATGGCCAAAGTATTGGAAAAAGACCCTAATGCTGGGAAAGATTGAAAGCAGGAGAGGGGATGACAGAAGATGAGATGGTTGGATGACATCATCGACACAATAGACAGGAGTTTGAGAAAATTCCAGAGACAGTGAAGGACAAGGAAGCCTGGTGTGCTGCAGTCCGTGGGGTTGCCGAGAATTGGACACAACTGAGTGATTGAACGACAACAACGTTCCTGCAACATCCAAACACATGTTTTTACAAGAAGGAAATGGCAACCCACTCCAGTGTGCTTGCCTGGAGAATCCCAGGGACGGGGGAACCTGGTGGGCTGCAGTCTATGGGGTCACACAGAGTCGGACATGACTGAAGTGACTTAGCAGCAGCAGCAGCAGCAGCAGCATAGCTTAATAATGCTGCTGCTGCTAAGTCGCTTCAGTCATGTCCGACTCTGTATGACCCCATAGACGGCAGCCCACCAGGCTCCCCCATCCCTGGGATTCTCCAGGCAAGAACACTGGAGTGGGTTGCCAAATAGTTGTTTATAAATCCCCAAGTCTTTTGTCAAATTCAGGAAGATACATAGGTTTCCCTAGGTTAGCTATTCCTTTTCTGTATTTATGTCCATTTTACTTGTATTTCTATCTAGTCTCTTCCATCCAGTAATAGCCAGAGAGGGAAAAGCTTACATTTCATAATGAAGTTATCACATCACCTTAACCAAAGTAAAGGAAAGAATTGAAGAATTCTGTAATGAATATATGGAAGATATATGGAGTACAGAGCACAAACTAGGTTGTAAATCTTTTCCTTTAATCAAAGTTTTCATATTTTTTTCTTTTGGGTGGATGTGTATGGGGTTAGGGGAAGTTCTTTCAGTCTGCATTGTCCAGTAATTTGATAGATGCCCCATTTTGTGACTGTAACCTTGACTGAAGTGAAGACTGAAAATTCACTGAATTAGTTGTGAAACAACCTTGGAGATGGTCTCCTATTCCATGACTTTTCAGAGGATATCAGTAAAAATATAATGTCCAGGTGTTACTGAACTGAAGCCATTTATTTTTTCAAGGAGAAAATGACCTCATTGTTACTAACTCATTTTTCTAGAGCTATTTTCTCTTATCAAGGGACCATTGTCCAGTGAGTACAATTTTGGAGCAAAAGAGCCTTATTGCCTTTCTGGGTTGAACTCACCTCTGCTACCTGCTTATTCTTATTTTGAGGAATTCTGTCACAAAAATTCAACCAGTTGATCAATATTTATTGGCTACTGAGGCAATTTGTGCTTGGATGATATAAAAGAACTCAAAGACCTCACAAAGCTTACAGTGCATTTGAAAGGACCTTAAAAATAACAATATTCACAATATAAAACACATCCTACAGAAGAGAGCTATGGGACCTTCAAGACTACAATCTTTGGGACTAAGCAGATGTAAGTTGGGCTCCTTGGGAGGCTCAAGTGGTAAAGAATCTGCCTGCCAATGCAAGAGACAAGGGTTCTATCCCTGGGTCAGGAAGATCCCCTGGAGGAGGAAATGGCCACCCACTCAACGATTCTTGCTGGGATGATCCCATGGACAGAGGAGCCTGGTGGGCTACAGTGCACAGGGTCACAAAGAGTCAGACACACTGAACACACAGTACATGAGGTCTTATATTTAACTCTTAACGTGAGATGTTAGATTCATGTTTTCCTTGTATGAGAACTGAGACCTTACACAAATGAGAGGTTTTTGAGACTCAGTCTTCTCACCCATAAAATGAGAATAGAATCATTTCGAAAGATTTTGTGAATGTTAGAAATACTATATTTTTAGCATCTGGCATATAAAATGTGCTAAGTGCCTAGTTGCTGATTATGACTATGATGATCACTAGAGTAATCCTGTGTGTAAGCACATTATATATAATATGCATGCATGTGTTCTAGCAGCTATATATAAGGTGGTTAGGAAGGCAAAGAGTCTGAGGTGGAAAACACATAGAAACTGAAGAGACCTTAAACAAATGGGGATAAATAAATGAATGAAAATTCACAAAACTGAAAAGCAGGCCATTTTGCAAACAGAAATGCAAAGTAGGATTTACTAAACAATATAAAGAGAGAAGGAAATGGCAACGCACTCCAGTATTCTTGCCTGGAGAATCCCATGGACGGAGGAGCCTGGTGGGCTACAGTCCATGGGGTCACAAAGAGTTGGACACGACTGAATGACTTCACTCACTCACTCACTCACTCATAAAGACAGAATCAGAGGAACTTTATATATAAATACAAAGAAAGTTGAGATACAAAATTAGCATCAATGTAAAATTCACAATATTTGTCATTCAGGTGTAGATTACCAAGCATACAAATAAACACAAAAACACAGCCCATAATGAAGATAATAATTAGCCCATTGAAACCTCTCCAGAATTGACATTTGTTATAATTAGCAAGATTTTAGATATCATTTAGGTTAAAAAAAATTGCATTTTTAAATATAAGAAATAATTAAGAAACAAAATTTAAGGGACAATATCACTTAAAATATTATCAATATTTTAAACACTTAGGGGTAAATATCTATCTAAGGTAGCAATGAGATAGTACTATAATGTAGTGGGATGATTTTTTTCAATTATACCAGGCCAATTGGATTTCCATATAGAATAAGCATTAATTCTAATCCCTGTCTCACACTGTATATAAAAATTAATTGCAGTTGGACTGTACCTCTTTACCTGAAAGTCAAAACAAACTTGACTTTGTATCTTGACAATCTTGAATATGACCTATATCATCATAATCTGAAGTAGAATTTCCTAAATAGAACATTATTCATAAAAGAAAAACTATATAAATGAACTTAAATTAAGAATGGCTGTGCTTTAAAAGAGAGTGAAAGAGCAAATAGCAAAGTAGAAGATATTTTCACACATATAATAAGAGGCTCATAGCCAAGATAAAGGAGCTCTTTCAAGTAATAAAAAGAGCAAGCAATAAAATAATATGCAAAATCTTAAACTGGTACTTCTCAAAAGAGGCTATCCAAATGACCAATTAATTGATATATGAAAAGCATTCAACTACATTCACCATCAGGGAAGTATAAATTGAGCCTACAATGAGGTATTACTACACATCTACCAAAGTAGCTAGAATTAGAAAAGTAATACTAGAAAGAGTTGGTTGAAGATGTGGGGGAGTTGTTACTCTTATACACCTATAGTGGAAATATGAACTGATATAATAACTTTGGAAAACCTTTTGAAATTATTCAGTAAAGTTTAATATATGCATACCTTAAGAACTCAGCAAGTCCAACCCTTGTTTTATATGTAACAGAAATGTATGGACATGTTTACCAAGAGATATGTACAAAAAATTCACAGCAGTATAGCTGGTAAGAGAATACTGGATACAACCAAATGTTCTCCAGTAGTAGAGTAGATAAATACTCATACAATGGAATAGGGCAAAATAATAAAATGGATGAACTGTTTCCACATGCAATAACATGGCTGAATCTCACAAACATAATGTTGAGTGAAAGAAGTCTTCCAGAAAAATATGTTATGTGATATTAATTATATATAATTCCCCAAACAAATAAAAGCAGAGTATTTGTTTGCGAAGAATATTACCCAAGACTAGGGAAAGAGCCAGCTGAAGGGATTTGAGAGAACAGTAACTTCAAGCTGACAGAGGGCTGAGAATTGTACCCATTCACATCAGTAAGACGGGAGAAACATAATTCACAGAAAACCAAGTAGAATTATCAGAAGGGTAAGTCTAGATAGTAGAGAATAGTTAGATTGAACTCCACACTGGATGTCCATGCTGCTGCTACTGCTAAGTCACTTCAGTCGTGTCCGACTCTGTGCGACCCCATAGACGGCAGGCCACCAGGCTCCCCCGTCCCTGGGATTCTCCAGGCAAGAACACTGGAGTGGGTTGCCATTTCCTTCTCCATACTGAATCATAAAAGCAAGATCTAAAAGGATAAAAATATTTTCAAGTAACATAACTACATTCCCAAAAAAAACTCAAGAAAATTTATGATATGCAAAAATTTCAGCACCCAGCAATGTATAATTCGCAATATTTGGCATCCAATTAAAGATTATCAGGCATGCAAAAAGTAGCAAAGCACAACCAATAATAAGGAGAATGATCAGCGAATCAAAACTACTACAGAACCGACACAGATGTTCAAATTACCAGACAATTATATTAAGAGACTTATTATAACTATATTCCATATGTTCAAAAGTTATGTAGAAACATGGAATACATAAGAAATATTTTAAACAAAGCTTCTAGAGATGAAAACTCTAATGTCTAAGATGAAAATGACACTTAGAGGAGTTAAATGCCGAGTAGACATTGTAGAAGGAATGAGTGAACTTGAAAACATAACAATAAGAAACTATCCAAATAAAACATGGAGTGGAAAAATAATTTTTTTAATAAGGAAAAGAGCATCAGTGAGCTATGGGACAACTTCAAAGAGTATAATATATGTGTAGTTGGAGTCCCTGAAGAAGAGAAGAAAGGAGAACAGTAAAATAGGGAAAATGACTTAAAATTTTCCAAATTTTTTTTTTAAAAAGAACATGTTCCCTTTATTTATTTATTTTTTGTTTTTTTTTTAATTTAATTTTATTTTTAAACTTTACATAATTGTATTAGTTTTGCCAAATATCAAAATGAATCCGCCACAGATGAAAACTATAAAACACACCATTGGGCTTCCTGGTGGCTTAGATGGTAAAAGTGTCTGCCTGCAATGCAGGAGACCCAGATTCGATCCCTGGGTTGGAAAGATGGAGAAGGAAATGGCAACCCACTCCAGTACTCTTGCCTGGAAAATTCCATGGTTGGAAGAGCCTGGTAGGCTACAGTCCATGGGGTTGCAAAGAGTTGGACACAACTGAGCGACTTCATTTTCATTTTCATAAAACATACCCAAGAAACTCAATGAATGTGAAGTGCAGGAAGAATTAAAGAAATATATCTGTTCATCATAACACTGACAATAAAACCTAACCAAAATATCCCAAAACAAATAGGAAAAAAAAACAATCTCACTTGTAATATTGATGCAAAAATTCTACAGAAATATTAACAACTTACTACTACTGCAATCAACCTAGGCTTTTGTAGGAATTTGCTAGTTTTTTTTTAATTTTAGGAAATGCATTAATATATGCCTGTATGTGATTTTTTTCTATTGATAACTAAAGCCATATTTGATAAATTCTGTATCAACTCATTATTTTAAAAATAAGCTTAAAATTATTTATAGAAGGAAAATTCCTTAACATGAAAAAATTGTGTATCATGATTAATAGACAATCTGATTGATTTAATGCATTGATTTTTAAACATACATATTCCAACAGTTGCAAATTTTAAAGCATGCTTAATCTACAGAAAGAATAAAAGGTCTCAAAGTATATAAATAATAATAAAACTTTATGGGATGCAACAAATTTGTACCTATAAGAATATTGCATGTGTATTTTCATTTTCAAGAAAAATTAGTAAATGCAAATCAAGTTAGCATTCATCTATGACTGTGTCATATACAGCATGTATAAATATACTACATAAGCTATATCAAAATTAGTATACATGCATATTGTGTATATATATATGTATATATACATACATATATAATAGAAGGGAAATTGACAGAAATATACCATACTGTAAATGTCATTTTCCTTAGAGAGTAAAGACAAGCATGAACTAGAGATATAGGAGATCTTTTTGTTATTATTGTTCAGTTGCTAAGTTGTATCCCACTCTGTGACCCCATGGACTGCAACACACCAGTCTCGTTGTCCTTCACTATTTCCCAGAGTTTGTTCAAACTCTTGAGTCGGTGATGCCATCCAACCATCTCATCCTCTGCATCCCCTTCTATTCCTGCCCTCAATCTTTCCCAGCATCAGTTTCTTTTCCAATGAGTTGGCTCTTCACATCAGGTGGCCAAAGTATTGGAGCTCCAGCTTTAACATCAGTCCTTCCGATGAATTTGATTTCCTTTAGGATTGACTGGTTTGACCTCCTTACTGTCCAAGGGACTTTCAAGAGTCTTTCCCAGCATCACAATTCAAAAGCATCAATTCTTCAGTGCTCAGCCTTCTTTATGGTCCAAGTCTCACATCAGTACATGACTGCTGAAAAAACCATCCCTTTGACTATACAGACCTTTGTCAACAAAGCAATGTCTCTGACTTTTAACACTCTGTCTAGGCTTGTCATAGCTTTTCTTCTAAGGAGCAAGCGTCTTTTAATCTCATGGCTGCAGTCACTGCAGTGATTTTGGAGCCCAAGAAAATAAAATCTACCATCTATTTTACCCCCTTGCTGCTGCTACTGCTGCTAAGTCACTTCAGTCGTATCCGACTCTGTGCGACCCTATAGACAGCAGCCCACCAGGCTCCCCCATCCCTGGGATTCTCGAGGCAAGAACACTGGAGTGGGTTGCCATGTCCTTCTCCAATGCATGAAAGTGAAAAGTGAAAGTGAAGTCGCTCAGTCGTATCTGACTCCTAGCGACCCCATGGACTGCAGCCTACCAGGCCCCTCCATCCATGGGATTTTCGAGGCAAGAGTACTGGAGTGGGTTGCCATTGCCTTCTCCGTATTTGCCATTAAATGATAGGACTGGATGCCACAATCTTAGTTGTTTGAATGTTGAGTTTTAAGGCAGATATTTCACTCTCCTCTTTTATTTCATCAAGAATACATGTTAACAGGGAAATATCAAAGACACAGTACTGTTAACTGAAACTCGTGCATATCTGAATCATGTCCTTGCTTTGCACATCAGTTACCATGAACCCATGCAGGGCAGGTACACACTTCCAAAACACGTGAGTTTTCATTAATGTGATACTGTATAAATCAGACTGCCTGAACCAGTCTTAGTCAATCCCATTTTGAAATCAATCCTTCATTATTATTTAACTTGCTGTTGTTTGGTCTTTAAGTCTTGTCTGACTCTTTTGTGACCCCATGGACTGTAGCCCACCAGCTTCCTTTGTCCATGGGACTTCCCAGGTAAGAATACTAGAGTGGGTTGCCATTTCCTTCTCCAGGAAATCTCCCCGACCCAGGGATTGAACCCATTTCTCCTGCATTGGCTGGCAGATTCTTTACCACTGAGCCACCAGGGAAGCCCATTTTTAACTAATATTCTAGAAAGATTTGTTTCTACCCAATCCATGTAAACAACAATTTTAGAAATTCCATTTGGAAATAAATTCCTTTAAGAATATGTAGGTCTTAGGAAAAAACAGTGTGTCATATATCTTTTGGAAGATATTTCCAGAGGACTCATTCCTTGTCACAAGTACCATAATATCTTTCCTGCTTACTGTCCTCAATAAAAATAGGGTACTTGGAAGTGCACTGATGTGTGAAAATCAATTAAAAACACAACGTAAGTTTTAGGATTTTGTTTAATTTAGTTCTAGTTTTAGATTAGAGTTCAGGTCAGTGCTTACTTTATCCCTATCAATTCATCCATCAGAAATTATAATTACCTTTTTTCTAGTCCTTAATTACTTTTACCAATAATCTGTATAATATTCAAGATGGTTTAAATTGCATTATTGAAAAGAAAATGTTTAATTCAGAGTGATTAGTCTGTACAGTTGATAAGTACATTATTTTCCCTACAGAGAAGGAACATTCGTCCAGAATAAAGAATTTAACACAAGCAACAAAGTAAATCCATTCTACATAATATGAAAGTGCAAATACCCCTCAAATCTCATTAAATATAGTATATATGTGAATGTGAGAAATTGATACACTGAAAAGTTTAGTTAGTTAGTTAGTTAGTTAGTTCAGTCTCTCAGTCGTGTCCGACTCTTTGTGACCCAATGAATTGCAGCATGCCAGGCCTCCCTGTCCATCATCAACTCCCGGAGTTTACTCAAACTCATGTCCATCAAGTCGGTAATGCCATTCAGCCATCTCATCCTCTGTCGTCCCCTCTTCCTCCTGCCCTTAATCTCTCCCGGCATCAGGGTCTTTTCCAATGAGTCAACTCTTCACATGAGGTGGCCAAAGTACTGGAGTTTCAGCTTTAGCATAAGTCCTTCCAATGAACACCCAGGACTGATCTCCTTTAGAATGGACTGGTTGGATCTCCTTGCAGTTCAAGGGACTCTCAAGAGTCTTCTCCAACACCACAGTTCAAAAGCATCAATTCTTCAGCCCTCAGCTTTCTTCACAGTCCAACTCTCACATCCATACATGACCACTGGAAAATCCATAGCCTTGACTAGATGGAGTTTTGTTGGCAAAGTAATGTCTCTGCTTTTCAATATGTTATCTAGGTTGGTCATAACTTTCCTTTCTAAGGAGTAAGCATCTTTTAATTTCATGGCTGCAATCACCATCTGCAGTTATTCTGGAGCTCAAAAAAATAAAGTCTGACACTGTTTCCACTGTTTCCCTGTCTATTTCCCATGAAGTGATGGGACCAGATGCCATGATCTTAGTTTTTCGAATGTTGAGCTTTAAGCCAACTTTTTCACTCTTCTCTTTCACTTTCATCAAGAGGCTCTTTAGTTCTTTTTCACTTTCTGCCATAAGGGTGGTGTCATCTGCATATCTGAGGTTATTGATATTTCTCCCAGCAATCTTGATTCCAGCGTGTGCTTCCTCCAGCCCAGTGTTTCTCATGATGTACTCTGCCTATAAGTTAAATAATCAGGGTGACAATATGCAGCCTTGATGTACTCCTTTTCCTATTTGGAACCAGTCTGTTGTTTCATGTCCAGTTCTAACTGAAGAGTTTATATATGTTTAGAAATTACGTTCTTATATTATACCATGTTTTGTAAATGCAGTTATATTTTATGGTTCTTTGTTACTTTTAAATACAACTTTAATAAAGTATAGTATAAGGATAGAGATAAAAGAATTCTTATATGTATACACTTCTGTTACCACCACCACAATTGGGATATGGAAGGTTTTTATCTTCAAAATTTATCACTTGCCAATTTGCAGTCAACCACACTCTCTCCCACTCCAAGAAACCACTCATTGTTCTACTTTCTGTTACTGTAGTTAGTGTATCTGATCTAGAATTTCATTTAAGTGGAATTACAGAGAATGTGTTCTCTTTGTTTTTGACTCTTTATTCAGTATGTCAAACTCATCCATGTTGAGTCGTAATCCACTGATGATGGACATTTGTGTTCTTCCAAATTTGGTTATTATAAATAAAATTTCAGTATACATTTGTGAATGTGAACAAGTCTTTGTGTGGACAAATGTTTTTCTTTCTTTTAAATTCTTTTAGATTCCTAGCAGTAATATTGCTGGGTCATATGGTAAGTGGGTGGTAAGCTTTCTAAGGAATACCAATCTGTTTTCCAAACATGGATACCATTTTATATTCCCAAGATTAACAAATGAGACCGCTAGTTGCTCTCAGTACCTACCGATACTTGTTACTGTATTTTAAATTTCAATCTTTCTAGTGTATTTTGTGATAAACCACTGAGGTCTTAATTTACATTTCCCTAATGACTACTCTGATTAGTGATATCTGGCATCATGGGGATTTCCCTGGTGGCTCAGACAGTAAAGAAGCTACCTGCAATGCAGAAGACCGGGGTTTGATCCCTGGGTCAGGAAGATCCCTAGGAGAAGGGAATGGCTACCCACTCCAGTCTTCTTACCTGGAGAATTCCATGGACAGAGGAAACTGGTGGGCTACAGTCCACAGGGTCGCAGTGTTGGACATGACTGAACAACTAACACTTTCACTTACATGCTTACCAGCCATTGAAATTTTTTGTCCTTCTGGAGTCTGTTCAAATCCTTTGCACAACTTAAAAACTGAGATGCTTAGGTTCTTACTAAGTTGGAAGGCTTCTTCATCAATATTCTGGATTCAAGCATTTTATCAGATATATATGCTGTGTGCTGTTAATGGTATCTCCTTGCCTATTACATGTTTTTTTTTTAATTTTTTAAAGATGTCTTTTTAAAGTGATTTAATTTTAAGAAGTCCAATCAATATATCCATTTTTAAATCTTATGGTCTGTGCTGTGTCCATCTAAGAAATCTACTCTCCCGAGATAGTAAATATAGCTATTTTTAATTTTTTTACCTATAAGTTTTAGTTTTTAAGTTCTTTTCTGGACAGTGATTTCTTTCTTGACCTCAAGTTTCATTCTGTGCACAAGCAGCTTGGTTTGCAGCTGAAGACACAAGAAGCCCCCAGTGCAGATTTTCTCTATATCTACCTTCTGAAGTTTTTTCTATGTCTACTCTCTCTGTGCTCTGCTCCATGATGTCCAACCATTTCTGGCTCCTCAAACTTCAGTCTGTCTCTTCAACTTCATCCTGCCTGAGTTTGCCTTCTCTGTGCCTTAGTCTTTTTTGTGCCTAAAGGCAGAAAGCTTAGAACTTACTCTTGGGATTCTCTTCTCTTTGGTATTACAGTCTGAAAACTATTGTTCAGTATATTTTTTCCATTTTTTTAACTTGTCCTCAGTGGGAAATCATGTCTGCTTTCAGTAACTTGGTTAGTCACAGATGGAAGCCCTGTTGTAATTTTTCACCTCCCAGTCAGGTGGACTTATAGATTAAAAAAAAAATCTAATGAAGACTAAGATAAATAACAAATATTCAAAGTCACTTTTTCCATTCCTAAATGATAACTAGAGGCAGAAAGAAATAACATGAATGTGATTTGAGTGTTTTCCAGGTACTACTGTGTATGTTCAGTCTTATCCAACTCTTTGTGACCCCATAGACTGTAGGCCATCAGGCTCTTCTGTCCATGGGATTTTCCAGGCAAGAATCCTGGAGTGGGTTGCCATTTCCTTCTCCAGTGGATCTTCTTGACCCAGTGATCAAACCCATGTCTCTTGCATCTCCTGCATTGGCAGGCAGATTCCTTACCACTACCGAGCCACTAAATAACCAACAATATTAAAAGACAAGACATCTGTATTTCAAAAAAGATATTGGGCCATTATTTTAAAAAACAATAAAACAGTGGGGATTATAATATGTACAATAATGCCATGGAGAAGTTTACTTGTTCTCCATATACTATTAATATTTTTATAAACTTTCTTTCATCAGTCAACATTATTATAATAAGTTTATTGTAGCTGAAGTTAAGTATTAGTTTTACTTCTCATGATGTAAGAAGGCATCCTGTGGTTATCATAAGATTTGTGGCTGGGTGATAGCTTCTGATAAAAAGAAACTTAAAAGTTTGAAATGCAGAGAATTGATGTTAGTGAGGAAAAAAGAGAATATTGTAAGATTTTCCACATATGTACTTGTGGCTGCCTGCTTATTCAAGTGATTTCAATGAATTAATCAGTTTCTTTAAATTTACCAGCCAATTTAATCTAACATCTGTTTTGACTACCTTTTTATCAGTAAAATTTGACTGTGAGCATCCAAGTATAGTTTTTAACATTGCAGAAATGGTTGAATGTCTTTTCAATCTTAGATAGACTATAATCTATTTCTTTGTCTCATTTGCATTCCCCAATCCACTCGGTTAATTTAGCTTCTTTGCAAGCATGTGAACTTTTTCAGGCCATTACTGTACCATGGGATAACAGTGATAAAATATTTACCAAATTCTCTTCCCAAGACCTATTCTTCTAAAGTCTATCTAAATTCAATAACACTAAAAATAATCACCGTTAATTATAATGGCCTGCATCAGCAAAGGACCAACATAGTGAGGTAATAGTCATAACTATCTTGCATTGGAGGAGAAGGGGACAACAGAGGATGAGATGGTTGGGTGGCCTCACCGACTCGATGGACATGAGTTTGAGTGAGCTCCGGGAGTTGGTGATAGACAGGGAAGCCTGGCGTGCTGCAGTCCATGGGGTCACAAAGAGTCAGACACGACTGAGCAACTGAACTGAACTGATCTTGTGTTGGACACCTGTTTACACTGCATGCTTTGCCTGCCACAGGTATAACTAAGTACCTGGCGCTCAGAAAAGTTAAATAACTTATTCAAGTTCTCACAGCTCACTGAAGCCAGGATTCAAATCAAGGTTTATCTAATTCCAAATCCGATGGCAATTTTATTATCATACATTGCTATCTATTTTATCTGAGTTCTTGTGGGTATAAGTTGATACCAGTGAATTATCTTAAGGGGCGGTAAGAGGTTAACATGAAGAAAGCTATCCAACTAATATTTTCCAAGAAGCTTCTTCAAACCTGGAAGCATAAGACCTGAGGTTTGTAGAAGAGCCTCTTAACCCTTCATGCAAAGAAAGGAAAAAATGATGATATGTGTCAATGAAGGTTCATCAATGGTAACAAATGTACCACTCTATCAGGAGATTGATAACAGGAGAAGCAATGCATGTGTGGAGGCAGGAAGTTTATGGGAAGTCTCTGCATCTTCTGTTAAATATTGCTGCTGCTACTGCTGCTAAGTTGCTTCAGTCGTGTCTGACTCTGTGCAACCCCGTAGACGGCAGCCCACCAGACTCCGCCGTCCCTGGGATTCTCCAGGCGAGAACACTGGAGTGGGTTGCCATTTCCTTCTCCAATGCATGAAAGTGAAAAGTGAAAGTGAAGACACTCAGTCGTGTCCGACTCTTCGCGACCCCATGGACTGCAGCCTACCAGGCTCCTCCGTCCATTGGATTTTCCAGGCAAGAGTATTGGAATGGGGTGCCATCCGAATATAAAACCACTCTAAAAAATAGAGTGTATTTTTAAAAATGCCTGATGGGTGATCTGTAGATTGTCACCTAAAGAAGAACAGAGATAGAACCAGGAAGACATTTTAGGAGGCTTACAATAATCCAAGTAAGAAATAATAATAGCTTGGCATTTGGTGGTAAAAAGAAATGTTTGGATTCTGGCATTGTTGTACTAATAAATGTAACCTCTGACAGAGACAGAGTAGTAAAAGATAATTACATGATCTGGGATCTGAACTACTGAAAGGTTGGGATTGCTATAAAGCAAGCTGGAAAGAAGACTATAGGTGGAACGTACACAGTGGGGAGAGAGGTAAATGACTAGGAGTTAAGTTTTCCAACTGTTCCACTTGAGATTTTTACGAGGCCAAGAGCAGAGAGCATATCTGAAAGCAGGGAGTGACAAATCAATGATCACTATTGAGAAAGATATTTTGCATTGGATTTTTTGATGCAGAGGTCATTAGGGACTTGGCAGAAGTATTTTGCATAGATGGAATAGTCAGGCACAACCTGATTGAAGCAAGTATAAGAGAGAATTGGAAGGTGTGTGTATGTATGTATGTGTGGTGTGTATGTGAGAGAGAGAGAGAGAGAGAGAGAGAGATTTATGAGAAGGAATCAGCTCTTGCAATTATGGAAGCTGAAAATATTCCAAGAAATGCAGTGAACTAAAGATCCAGGAGAACCTAGGGTGTCAGTCCACTCTGAAACCTGTAGCCTGAAAATTAGGGGAGTTAATGGTATATGTTCCAGGCTGAAAGTCGGCAGGCTCAAGACCCCCAAAGAGCAGATGTTTCTGTTTGAGTCTGAAGGCAAGGAAAGATTGCTATCTCAGCTCATGTAGTTAGGCAGAAAAAATTCCCCTTCACTCATGGGAGGGCCAGCAGTTTTGCTTTGTTCAGGCCTTCAGTTGATTGGATGAGGGCCATCCCTATAAAGAAGGGCAATCCGTTTTGCTCAGTCTAACAAGTTAAATGTTAATTTCATCCAAAAATGTCCTCACAGACATGCCAGAATAATGTTTGACCAAACATCTGGGCACCCTGTGGCCCAATCAAGTTGACATACAAAATTAACCATCACACCCCGCTTTGTGATTGTGTTCAAATATCTCTAGCATATACACAAAAGCGGAATTATATGTACCCACTTACTAATCACTCTAAAGTGATTTTCCCTATTAATATTCCCAGCACTATTTCACAAGTTTATTTCATATTCAATGTTTTTGTTTTGAGAGATGTTTATTAATTTTTAAAAATTTTCTATTGGCTTGGATACATTTATTTTACATTTTTAATAACAATTGTCTAAATTCTTGGGAAAGGGGTAGCAATGCATATTCTGATTGGCAGTGCATGATAAAACTGCTTTCACACCTCCTCATGAGAAATTGATATCGTCCTTCTTTTTAATTTTTCTTAACCTAGTGAATAAAAAGTGGTTTCCCATTGTTGCACTATTTTCACGTTTTTATTGCTGCTGCTGCTAAGTCGCGTCAGTCGTGTCCGACTCTGCAACCCCATAGACGGCAGCCCACCAGGCTCCCCCATCCCTGGGATTCTCCAGGCAAGAACACTGGAGTGGGTTGCCATTTCCTTCTCCAGTGCATGAAAGTGAAAAGTGAAAGTGAAGTCGCTCAGTCGTGTTTGACTCCTAGTGACCCCATGGACTGCAGCCTACCAGGCTCCTCTGTCCTTGGAATTTTCCAGGCAAGAGTACTGGAGTGGGGTGCCATTGCATTCTCCTAGAAAGGGTTACCTTTATTTCACTTTTATTAGAAAAATTGATTTTTTTCTTTTGTGAGTGACCTGTTCATGTATAATATATAAACATCTAATTTAATTTATTTAAACATTAATACTCCAAGAGTACACATCAAGTTACTAGAATGAACTGTTGAAAAATAAGCTAAAGATATAAATAAACTAAAACCAAAAAATAACTAGTGAGCCATCCTTGAATTTCCTTTTGATCATGACACATTTGCTTTTCGATGCATTACTGGCTTTGTTAGGCTTAGAACTTTCTTTTTTACACACACACACACACACATATATTATTCTACAGTTTTTGAATTTCCAACTGGAGTCCACTTAACCTAGTAGTTCAATGTTGCAATATTTTAAGATTTTTCTCAAACATTGGAACTATATATTCGTTGGATTCTGTTTTAGGGTGGATAAAATTCCAAACATCACTTTCAACTGAAATAAACCTGACCCAAATGAAAACAATCTTTTCATGATATTCTGAAATCTCTGGTTAACTTATAGTATGTTTTCCCCTGGATTTTGTAACCTTCAAATGCATTTTTTAAGAATCATACAAAGGGATTTTTTAATATCTGAATTAGCAAAAAGGATTTATTTGGAGATTTAAGATGAAAGTGAAAACTACTCTCCGTCACTATTGACTTGTGCATTTGCAGCTCTAAGTAATTAGCCCTTACATATTACTCAAGTCCCTTTTGATTTAAATATCAAATTGCTAGAAGGATGGACGTGTTGGTATATACAGCTAAGATCTTGTCAGTATTGGGCAGTGTATCTCACTGTCACTGGCCAGAGAGTAAAGCTCATTTCTAGAGGTTAATTATAAATTTTACACCTATAGTTAAGGTGTCAAAATCTGCCTTTTTCAGTCTTGAAGAAAATGAGTCTTTTCCCTAAGGGTACATTGCTCAGCTTTGTCACTACAAAGACTGCTTTCCTTTCCATATCCTGCAAAAGTTGAAGGAAAGTCAAAAAATAGAAGATTAAAAAAGAACTATTAAGTTTCCATGTACCTATGTCTCTTACTATTTTAAGGCTTCTTTTTATGATAAAGAAAATTTGATGATAACCATGGGAGAATGGAGCTAAAATCAACAAACATATCTAAATCTCTCATTTTTAATATATGCAATTCTATCTACTTATGGTAAAGTGAAAGTGAAAGTGAAAGTGTTAGCTGCTCAGTGTTGCTGACTCTTTGCAACCCCATGAACTATAGCCCACCAGGCTCCTCTGTCCATGGAATTCTCAAGAATACTGGAATGGGTAGCCATTCTCTTCTCCAAGGGATCCTCTTGACCCAGGCATCAAACCCAGGTTGCTTGCATTGCAGGCAGATTCTTTACCATCTGAGTCACCAGGAAAGCCCATGGTAAACTGGTAGACAGCATAAAAAAATAATAAGCATGTTTAATTTCCTGCTAATATAAAAGCTTTAGGGAAAGACAATTCATTCTATTATATATTTTTAAATATCAATGATTTGAAATCTAAATATATGGTGAAGATGAATTATCTAAATAGATTTCCAAAGAATCACTCTTAGGGAATATGCCTTCAAAATTATATTTTAAAAATATATCTAATATGTTTCAGCATATGATAGTATTTCTGAAGTTAGGAATTTGTTTTTTTAAATTTTATTTTATTTTTAAACTTCACATAATTGTATTAGTTTTGCCAAATATCAAAATGAATCCGCCACAGGTATACATGTGTTCCCCATCCTGAACCCTCCTCCCTCCTCCCTCCCCATACCATCCCCCTGGGTCGTCCCAGTGCACCAGCCCTAAGCATCCAGTATCATGCATCGAACCTGGACTGGCAACTCTTTGCATACATGATATTTTACATGTTTCAATGCCATTCTCCCAAATCTTCCCACCCTCTCCCTCTCCCACAGAGTCCATAAGACTGTTCTATACATCAGTGTCTCTTTTGCTGTCTCGTACACAGGGTTATTGTTACCATCTTTCTAAATTCCATATATATGCGTTAGTATACTGTATTGGTGTTTTTCTTTCTGGCTTACTTCACTCTGTATAATAGGCTCCAGTTTCATCTGAGAATGTTAGTCTTTGGAAAAGAAAATAACCTTAGAACACTTTTTGTGTTCTAAGAACACTGCTTCTGTTCTTGATGTTTATTTTCACATTTTATCTTTGAAAAATATGCATTTACTAAGTAAGATATAAGTTTATATATTTTACCTAGGTAAAACTATATTAATTTTATATAACTCATAGTAGGAAAATTGCAAATATTTTTCTTCATATTTGAAAGATAATTTACTAAATTATATTTTTCAGTTAGTTATTGCTGGATATTTAGCTCTGAAGTATTTCAGTAAGAATTCTGATTATGGTGAAATGAATCTTTTAAAAATGAACAGCAAAATATGTATGTAAAAATATACTTGAAAATATTTTAGGTAGAAATTCAGTTAATATTAAGAAAAGCAACTGTGACATTTATTTATTAAAATTTAGTTTTTATTAAAATATCAAAATCTGGTGTTATTAAGATACTAGAATCATATCTGGTACCTCTCTTGAAAAGAGTAATTATTATATGGTTAAGGACATCAGAAAATTCCCCATATGAGTATATTAAAAAGTTAAATAACCTGCCAGCTGTAATTACTAACATTTTATCAATTAAAAACATTCTAATTAGCATAAATGCAGGAAAGACAATCTCAAACTGATAGATTTTTTGAGACGTATTGAGTTTATGAAAAACTCTTTTCACATTTTTCATATTTCTAATAGAGCGGTAAGAACTTCCTCAGAAACTGATTCCAGGCCAAGGCCTGACATTTTAGCATCCATAATTGTTCCTCTTCTCTCGTTGTCATATTGCATTGTGTATATATACCTTCTTTATCCATTCATGTGTTGCTGGACATTTAGGTTGCTTCCATGTCTTGGGTTTCCCTGGTGACTCAGATGGTAAAGAATCCTCCTGCAGTGCGGGAGATCTGGGTTTAACCCCTGGGTTGGGAAGATTCCCTGAAGTAGGGCATGACAACCCACTCCAGTATTCTTGCCTGGAGAATCCTCATGGACAAAAAAGCTTGGAGGGCTACAGTTCATAGGGTTGCAAAGAGTCAGACACAACTGAGCAACTAAGCACACATATCCTGGCTATTATAAATAGTGCTCCAATGAATATAGGGGTGTATGTTTCTTTTATAGTTTTGTCTGAATATATGCCCAGGAGTGGGATTGCTGGATCATATGCCAACTCTATTTTTAGCTTTTTAAAGAACCTGCATGCTGTTCTCCATAGTGGCTTTACCAACTTACATTCCCACCAACAGTGTAGGAGGGTTCCCTTTTCTCCACAGCCTCTCCATTTGTTATTTGTAGACATTTTAATGATGGCCATTCTGACTAGTAGAAGGTGGACCTCATTATACTTTTGATTTGCATTTCAAAATAATTAGGGTTGTCAAGCATCTCTTCATGTGCCTGTTGGCCATTACGGTGTGGCCATTTATTATTAACTTGTTCTCCCACATAGTCTTCACATATTCAATTTTATGATCTGATAAAATTTGATTCTATGTGTCTCTTTTCACCCCACTAGGTCAAACCACAAACCATAGGAGACATAGTTCTACTTAGATTGAGTTACTCTAAATCCCTCAGTTTATGTGAGCTCTTATAAACACCCATCTATGCTTTTATAATGTCTTTAAGCCTACATTTTAAAAGATAGAATTAATTTTGAATGTTAATACTTTGCATGTAAAAATGTATTTGTCTATATGTTAAACCTATTGCAGTCTTGTTGACTTTTTATCAATAAAGATGACCTTTTCTTACCAATATTTTATTTCACTGTGCAATAGCTCTCATAAATTGAAAAGGTTGACTATCTTTCCAAATCACCTAAAAACTGTCATTCTGACATTTTGCTGAGTTGCATGCTAGAGGATGAAGAAAGAAATGTTTTGGCTAATAGCCCAACTAGAAATTTCATACTTTCAGTTCCAGACCACATGGGAAAATACTTGATTGCATTTCTCACATTAGGGCTAAACTTTTGTATGTATAAAATCCCTTGATATAATATCAATTCAAGACTCAGATTTTGGATAATTGAGAACTGATAATCACTGGGAACTGAAAATTTCCTGTGAGATTCTTTGTTTCTCCTAGCAAAAATGGGGCCAAACTAAATTTTTTAAAACTCTCTTTTCTACTTCAATAGTTCTACTTTTCATAGTAACCTATCAATAAAATATGGATAGATTGTTTTGGAATTGCAAAGTGATGGCTTCCATAGAATAATGATTTTCAGTTCACACTGTCAGCCATGTCCACCCTCCTCTTGACGTGTGTTACGTGTCTACCCACCAACCGACAAAATGTCACCACAGGAGAATCAGTGGGTCTATTCTGATTCTTCCACTGATTCTACAGGATGACCTTCAGGAGAACATTTATGCCTTACTGCATCTGAAGAAATCTGGTGCCTCTTTCTTCAAAATGAGGAAGAAAGAATGTCCTTAAAAGCTAAATAGGGATTAATGAGACCTTGCCAGTAAAGTACTTCAAGACTAAAGATAAACGGCCTCCTATGAGGGCAAACAATTATCTTTTCTAAACTAAGTCACCTCTCCTATGAAAACCTCCACACATATTTAGTTGATTCAGACCTATCTAAATTGAAGAGGTCATCTGAGGATGAAGGGTTTTCATTTTTTAATTTCTTGATGGTAAGGAAAGACATAAAAAGTTTCAGCCCTTTCAGTACATAGCCATTTATCTCAGTATAAATTAAATGGTTCCCATTGGAAGTAAATGAAAGAGTCAGATTTTTATCTTACTGTTTTAAAACAGGATATTTTTGTCAGAGAAAGTAGCAAAGAGATCTTAAACTCTTTGCCCTTCATGAAGAAATGTGGATTTACTTTCATTTCTATTGGCATTTTACTGAGCAGACTCTCTCTTCACTTTAAACTGGAGGTCACAATTTGTTTTGAATTTGAGCTGGAAATAAGATAACGAATATTGCCTAGGGCTTTCTGGAATGCCTTTTATCTTTGAATTAGATTAGACCATAAGAAACTAGTGCAAATCCTTTATTATTTTGTTTTTAATCCTTAAAAAATCAAAAGCAATGCATACAAAGTACATTTTACAAGTTAGCATTATACCACAAGGGCTCTATATATATCTTTTCCTATATTGCTCACAATTTATATGGGAAATAAACAGAAATCTTCTTTGACTAGTAAACTCTAACTTTTTAAAATCATAGATATTTGCCATTCATAGGTTGCCATTCTAAAAATCCTAAATATAGGGTTGGAAGGAATGTAAACTTTAGTGTTATTGGAGGGGAAAAAAAGTTATATTTTTTCCTTTTCACTGGAAAAATTCATGTTAATTATTCCTCTGCACCTGCCTAATGGGGCTGAAGTAATTCGATTGTCATATTGTTGTAGATTGTTGCTTTGTGTAATGTATCGCCCCTGCTGTTCCATTAAAAAAAAATTCTATACTCTTCCATTATTCAGCAAGGCCTAATGATTATTCCAACATTTGTACATACTGCACTGTTATTTTGATTTTAATTGACTTCCCTTTTTTAATTAAGCACATTGGTTTTAACACTGTTGTTGACAAGCTTGGCTTCCTCATTATCAGCATTTGCTCCCATATATATTCCATACCTATTGACATTTTATTTAGACCCATTATTAACTATAAAGAGCAATATATACATGCACTGAGTTTATCTAACTTTAACTCACGGCACACATTATTGATACATCATGGACTGCTTGGAGTAACTAAGCAGTCAGTTACTCTGTTTAAAGTTATCTTTTAAAATTAAATTAAGTCTTTAGTTTTCAAATTAGAAATTTCTGAATGTGTAATAATCTTTCAATGAAAAGAACACATGTTTTATTTCATCAGTTAAATATAATCACATGTAATAAGCGCACATGGTGATATTGCCAGTATTTAGTGAGACATGAAATTAGAGTTTGTATAAATTTGAAAAGTCAACCATTTTTTAGAAGATAATTTTTTCATTTCTTTAAATTATTTAAAGATTTAGTAAAGATATACCTTTAAAAATATTAATTTACTTTAGACAATATATTCTTTTAAGCAGGGCTTCCCAGGTGGCTCAGTGGTAAAGAATCTGCTAGCCAAGCAGGAGAGGCAGAAAGCCACTGGATGGGTAAGATCCCTTGAAGCAAGAAACGGCAAGCCACTCCAGTATTCCTGCCTGGAGAATCCTATGAACAGAGGAGCCTGGCAGGCTGCAGTCCATGGGATCACAAACAGACACGACTGAGCATGCACCATCTTCATCATCATCCATAGTATTCAGAAAAGAAAATAATACCCTTGCAAAATCCATTGAAATGTGTCCTTTGGATGATATCTTAGTCATTTATCATAAGATAATGAAAAGTGGACCATAGAGAAACTAAGTCAAACTTTATTTAGCTGAGATGTTAGAAATTGCTGAACTGAAAGGAAGAACTGGGAAGAGAACAAAATAATGGCAAATTTTAAGATGAGTATGTTACAATATTTTCAAAAGATGCATGATAATTTTTTGTGGTTTTTACATCTCTGAACCCAAATCTGGCACAAATCTCTGGCTTTTAAAGCTCTATAAATAGAGACATACCTTATTTTGGAAAGGGATGACATGAGAACTCGTACTTCTACATTGCTGTTTTTGTTTTGTTAGTGGACATGAATGAATAAATGAATGAATGGATGGTGAGTGAATAGGTCACATGGGATTTACCTGACATGTGGTCATCGAGGGACCAGAGGACAATGACTTCAAGCTGGGCCCCTCTGCCCTGTTTGGTGCAGTTTCACTGCTACAGTCCTGACTGTTGAGCCTACTGCCTGGGATTTATGTTCAGCCTCTCCTTACGCCTCCGTAGGCTGACCCAGCTCTATTAGCATAACTCCATTTCCAGTGACAGCATGAATAAAAGATGACTAGAGTGACCTCAGAAAGTGCCAAGATAGTACTGATGTAATGAGCCCAATATCCACTGTTTTATGCATTGCCATACAATAGCAATCTTAATAAAATGTTAAACAGCATTATAATGCATGTTTCTTTGATGTCTCATTCACTTCACTTTTCCAGTCACTGATGATACTTTGGGTTTTCACCAATGATCCAAAAAAGACTCCCCTTCCTTTATTTTGGTAAACCTAAAACAAATGAGACAAACACAAATAAAAGATTGCCTTCTGAGTCTTCTTTTTTTTTTTTTTTAATTTTATTTTATTTTTAAACTTTACATAACTGTATTAGATTTGCCAAATATCAAAATGAATCTGCCGTCTTCTTAATTGCAGAAAATAATTTTTTTCTTGCTTAGCATTGGTTTCTGTTCAACAAGAACTATTACTGCTAATAGACTAGAGAAATTACTCTGACTTGAATGTCCCATTTTAACCTTCAGAATTCTGCACTACAACCTCATCTTTTTGGCTTTCCACATTTTTCTCTGATGGTGAAAATCTGAAATAAAATCTTATCACTGAAAGCCCGTCAATACCAGCCTTGTGGTGTATTTTCTCCTTTCGCCTTGATATATTTTAAAGACCCATTGTATATGGGAATCTTGAGGCAAATACTCTGATTATCTAGCTCTGAAAAGTCTAAGGAAAAGAACTGCAAATGTGCCTAGCAAAAGATCAAGGAATCTCCTCTTTCTGTAGCTTTTTGACCAAAAATAACACCAAACTGTTCATCACTCTTCTCCTTAGCTGGGTAAACAGGGAGGAAATAAAAGGAAGATGGGAACATAGCAGACGCATGTCTAAAGTAATATCGCACCTTGCCAACAGTGCCCTTTATTATATTTTTCTTTAAAAGCAAAGGCACAACATGCTAATATTCAAACTTTGAACAACAAAGAGAAAATGGTGTGCTTTTTATGACTTCTTTCAATAGCAAATCACAGGTGCCCTTGTAATATTACTCTTTGCTTTCTTGCTAGACCTGTTATTCAGATGATCTGGAAATATGACAATATATTAATCACTAACACGATGCATCTTTGGGGCTTATAGGTAGATTAAAAATCATTTAGAAACAAGCAATGGTTGAAACACCTTAAATATACTATGCTCGACACATATGTTGTGTCACTTTGCATTTTGAAAGGTTGATGGTGGAGCAACAAATAGGGAAGTTTTTCAAGTATCTACTATGTTGCTTTGATGATATCATGTCTTATTGGAGCGTTGCAAACCTAACATCACAGAAAACAATCAGATGTAATTTGACATGCCATTATGTAAGCAGGCGCTACTGTCAAAGATGTGAAATGGTAGTTTTCATATAGCAAGATGTAACGTTAATTAGACTACATTCTTTAGGGCTCTGTCTTGGAGAAAAGAAATACCTTGATACCCATAGCCTCTCTAGGACCCTTGAGCAATGAGAAATTCATGTTGCAGTCTTATATCTACTGAAGACTCATGGATAACTTATTTAAGAAAATTGTAACAATGATACTTCATTTGTCTCCCTTCAATTTGATAGTGACTGCAACAAATGATAGTTGATGATGTTTGTTTTTGGCAAGAATATTATAGTGGGTTGCCATTTCCTCCTCTAGAAGATCTTCCCAACCCAGGGATTGAACCCTCATCTCCTGCATTAGCAGGAAGATTCTTTACCACGAAGCCACCAAGGAAGCCCTGATGAAGTTTCTTGTATGGGAAAAGGTGTAGGGAAATGGAGATTTGCCTAATCATAGTTAAGTTGGCATTTGATGTTAAAAAGGAGCTAGAGAAAAGAGTCAGGATTCTACCATACACAGTGCAATGGGGATCATTACCCTCCTTAGGGAAGGATCCTTGATGAGGACTAAGTAATTATGAACACAGCCCTACAAAATTCAACCTTGAGATTGCCAGAAAAAAATTGGCTGCTCCAAAAATTGAAGCAGATGTCAGATGCAAGCAGCTGTGGCCTGGGAAATTCAACAAAATTCCAATATTCAAATTGCTTCTCTAGATAAAAACTGCTTGATAGCACAGTTTCAGATTTGATCTGGACTGCCAGTGAACCATCTGCATAAAATGAAAGCAATCTGCTGACATTGTCAGTGCAGGTAGACATCAGCGTCATTGGTCGGAAAAAGAACACTGCTAAAATGTTTTTGAGTGAGCTTGTTGAGAAAGTGGTAGAGTAGTTAACCCCCGTTTTTAGAATAGGGAACCCAGAATAAAAAGAGACAAAAAGTGTGTTAGCATCATTGCTTAAGCACTATTTGTTTTTTTTTTTTTCTTTTAAAAAGGCAAAGTAATAAACTTAACTCTAATTTTAGGCTCAAAATGGAATATTCTGGTAGGGATTGAGTTGGGGTGAGAATATTGGGAAAATTACATTCCCAGCACCAAGGAAAAAATGACGATCCTTCTGTTACATTTGACCTTGTGAGTATAATGGAAATGCACAGAGAGTTGGCAAGGAAACTGTTAGGCAAATTGTGATCTTTAAAAATTCAGTATTGCACGCAAAGGAATAAATCCCTAGAGGGTTAGAGAATACAATTTTTATTTTACCCAGCTATGTGTTGGAGAAAATAAACATATGTAGATGCTGAAAGGTTGCTCACAAATAGGTCAGCTCCTGGTGGAAGTCTTTCATAATTCAAGATACATCAGCCTTGGCGGTAGCTGAGAATAAGAGCGAGCAATCAAAAGTGACCCAAACAATGACACCAGAGTTCCAGATGGTATAGAAAAAAAGTCCATGATTTATGATTGCCGGTGCAGTAAATAAATCTAAAACAATAGGCGTGGATGGGGAGGCAGTCACAGCTGACCAAGAGAGCAGTTGTAATGCAACCCACAGAAAGCTTGGTGCCAGAAGTAATTGACATAGTCGTCAAATCAATTTCCTGGGGTGCAGACGCTCAAGCACTCAATCTGATTCTGTATGCTGCACGACACTCGGATTATACAGCTGCCTCTAATTCTGATAGCCTTAGCTCAATATGAATCCAATTCAAGGAACTGTCTGGAAGTGAACAGTAATTATTTAGGCTTCCTTTCTGCAGGTTTACTGTTCTCTAGTCAAATTACTCCATTTTGGGATTACATACATTTCATGTTAATTCTTTAACATTTCTCTTTTTTTTTTCTTCCCCTCCTCTATCACCAAACTCAATGCCTTCCCTGAAATCTGTAGTCTTTTCTCCCAGGGCACCTGGGGCCTGCTTCAGGACAGAAAAAGCCCACAAAGAATAAAATAGTCTTTGTATTGACTATGGAATCAACCACTTGATGGCAAATATGCAGTACCCATGTGAAGGAGGACCTATGTATCATCTATGTATCTATTTTTCTGTGTTTTAATTCAATGCAATAATAATATTAAATAATCTGCTGCTGCAAATAATTTCATTGGCATTCACTGAATGCCAATTATTCATTCAATGTTTATAGAATGTCTGTAGCACATGAGATACACCATTTGACACTGGGATATCGAGAGACGAGATAAAGTGTCAAAGAACTCATAGCTTATAAAACTGATGAGAGAGATAAAGAGTCATGTGAGAAAAATTACAGAGAAATACAGAGGGCAGAGAGTAACATAGAGGAAGCCTCTAGCCCAGTGGGGTGGGGTGAGATTGGGGGAGTAAGAAGGGAGGGATTTTGGAGACTCCAACATTTCCATTGAAATTTGAAGATAAGGAAAACTTTGCCAGGTTGAGAGAGGATTGTTAATACTCCAGGCAAACCCAACATCAGAAATAGCAAGGTATTTTCAGGGAGTTGCATACTCAGTGTAGCTGGAATGTAGCATTTAGCAGTGAATAGAGTGGAGTGTTGAAGAGAGAAAAATGGAGAGGTATGGACCAGACGGCAGAGAGCAAGGCTGGTCAGTCCTTCAGAGTATACAGAGCACATTTACCCATGATCTTTCACGCAATACCCACAAGAAGCTTATGAGAACATGCTTGCCCCGTTTGAAAATAAGCGAGAATCAAGGTTTCCTGGTGGCTCAGATGGTAAAGAATCTGCCTGCAAAGCAGGAGGCCTGGTTCAGGAAGATCTCCTAGAGAAGGAAATGGCAACCCACTCCAGTATGCTTGTCTGGAGAATTCCATGGACAGAGAAGCCTGGCAGGCTGCATTTTCATGGGGTTGCAAAGAGTTGGACACAACTGAGCGACTAACTCTTCCTCTTTCAAGCTTGAGAGAGATTTGGTCACTGACAAAAGTCACATAGCTGAGAATTAGGCCCAAGTCTATCTGCTTTAAAGACCACATTCTCAACACAGCATTCATTACTTAGCTTCTTGATCAAGGGGTTTCCCTGGATATGTGCTCAGTTACTGATGACAGTTTTCAAATTTTTGGAAAACACAAAGGTGGTATGATGGGTTGACAGCAATATGAAAAAGGGTGATGGAGAAAGAAAAAGCACAATAGAAAATAGCAGAAAAGGAGCAAGAGCAAAAGAACGTATATGAATTTCAAAACATTATAAGACAGAACAAGCTGGCAAGTCCCCTTGGAAAGAAGATAATTCCACGGGCACTGAAGACTCAACAAAATTTCTATTGTTGAAAAAGATCTTTGCAAGAACAGATTAGAAGATGATAAATCACATCATTAACAAGCTATTTGTTTGCTATTAATTTAACATTCTCTCTTTAGAAATAGAGAAGGCTGAACGGTTAGAAAAAAGAGATAGTGAGTTGATTATGGGTAAAAACTGGCTGAGCTGTCATCAAGGGCAAAGATGAAAACAAAGAACCAGAATGTGACAAAAGCTGGTGGGATTAAAGAAGCAAGCAGTGAAGAGAGAAGAACAATGACCGGAGGAGGGATCCAGAGACAATTCTGAGAAGCAAATGAGGAGAGAACAGTAGAGAAAATAGTACAGCTAACAAAAAGCAAAAGGATCAAAACAGGAAAAAAAGTTACATTGAGAAGAAATTTAAAGCGAAAAAAAGGCAAGAATTAAACTTGCATTTAAAAATACAATTTTGTAAAGTTTAAAAATAAAATAAAATTAAAAAAATAAAATCTATTCTATATATATATATATTATGATACAGCAATTATAGATGATTAGATAATAAATAGTAGTATAAAAGAGAAAAGCTATTTTTCCCCACTAATTAAAACTATAGCAGGTTTGATTTTGAGGTACATCCTTCCAGTCATTTTTTTCAGATACTTTTGCATAACTATATTCATAATGTGGAAAACGTTAGTCTCATTTTTCTTCTAGTATTTTAGAATAAGTATTTGCAATGCTTTATAATCAATCTTTATAAATATTTTCTTTCAAACATGATTTAATGACTTTGGAAAATAGCATTCTGTTATTTCTTCGAGAATAAGTATTTTGGTTAATGAGTAATTTTCAGATGTACAGGATTACCTGTGTGCTATATTTTAATTTAAGATTTTCTTGTGGCTCCAGAAACAACTCCACTTTCAAAAGTAAGAAATATTTAAGCATATCTAATTTTATAAATTGTAAAGAATGCAAGAAATAAACATTAACAGTATGCATAGGTGTCTTCTGTTTCAATCTAGTAATTCAAATAATGAAGGAAATCATTCTTTCTAGTGTTTTTCAATTTTATTAAAACAATTCAGAGGCAGGTTGAAATACATGATCCATTATCCACACACATGATTATGTATGGAATCAACCTACCTACAAGGTAAAAATGATGTGCCATGGGGGAATGCATTAGAATAGAAGTATTAATATTCTAATATTAATATAGACATGTAAAAATGCACAAGGCAGTATTTAGAGCACTTAATCCCCCATTCTGTCTAATAAAACATCTGGGATCCCTCTATCCTTTGGCATATTTCTGTGGTTATCAGATTCAAATATGCTGACACTCCAGTTGCATAAGAATTTGTAAATCTATGGTAGATGCCCTTGATCGAGTTAATTTTGTCTGGTTCTAAAACAATTTTCACTTATGATTATAATAAACTGTTGTCAAAATTAACTAAATATTATCTTACAGTCTCTTTATCAGTTAAATTATTTCAAGCTAGGTTTCAGTGTAATATATCATATTTTTTGACTCTACATGAATAATTTATTAGAGGAAGAGAATGGCATCCCTAACATTTTTAAATGTGTGAATGAGATGATGTTTTGAAAACCCCCGAAGGAGACAACTTATTAGTGAGAGAGTGGTCCACTCAGTGTTTGCACTGAAGTACACTACAAAGAAAGAGACTGTTCAAATTACAGTGGCATTCACTGGCAAAACAACTTCTAGAAAAGAAATATGGAACTACTTGGATCACTAGATTCACAGTTCCAGATGAAGAGACTCATTTGAAAAATGATGCCTTTAAAATGTGCCTTCTTCTCTGGAGAATTCCATCATCATGAAATGGTCACTGCAGTAATTCCCTTAACACAATTTGTTCCTGTTACATGCCAACCACTGAGCAAACAAGAGGGAACAAAATAAACTTAGTCTCTACGCTTGTGGAGCTTTGGTATCATGCATTTTCAAAAAGACAAAAACAGTCGAATGTATTTCATCATATACTAAGAAAGCATGTGAGCTGTAGTTTCTGACATATATATGTATGCATACGTATATACATATAACAATATATAATTATATTTAGAAATATGTTTGTGTGTATGCTGAGTTGCTTCAGTCTTGTCTGACTATTTGCTATGCTATGGACTGTGTCCATACCCCACAAGGCTCCTCTGTCCATGGGATTCTCCAGGCAAGAGTACTGGAGTGGGTTGCCATGCCCTCCTCCAGGGGGTCTTCCTGACCCAGGGATATATAATATATATATATATATATATATATATATAGAACAATTTGCTGGATTGGTTGCAAAAGAGAGAGGATTAGCAATAGTTAAGTTTTTTTGTGTGTGAGAATAATGATGAACAAGAAGCCTAAACCTGGAAATATTTTGACCTTTCAAATTACACATTTAATTGCCCTAATTGCTTTTTTTTTTTTTTGATACTGAAAATTTCTTTGAAGCAAGGACTTCTCTTTGACCTATAACATTTCCTACAATATTGGTAGTTATACTTTCTGTCCATCTCATCTTTCTCAATTTCAATATATTGATTCAATTCAAACAACACATTTTTAAACTAATGAACTACATAAAGAAGATGTTTGAAAACATTATTTTATTCATTTTAATTCCTATTACGTATTCCTCTCAAATGACTATCTTAAGTTCTAAAGCCCTAGGAGCAATGAAACATCTTTGATGCAAATGAGAATAATCTAGTAATTAACCCCAGGTTTTTCAGCACTAAATGTAAAAGCAAAACGAATCAGTGTTAATGATGAAGGAAATTCCAGACCTAATGACCCTAAGGTATCAGTTTTTTTCTCTTAGTCAAGCAATAGATACATTATATTTAGTTCTTTAGTAAGGTTTGTTTTGAAGGGAAGTTTTCTAAGTAGTTTTCATGAGTGAAGATCATACTAGTGTTACTTTCAAAGCTCATGCTGGGAAATGATGTCTTATAATTTTTTTCTGTCCCATTGGCATCATACACTTATTTATGTGAGGTAGATGTGTGTGTGTGCTGGGTCACTTCAGTCATGTCTGACTCTTTTGTGACCCCATGGACTATAGTCTGCCACACTCCTCTGTCCATGGGATTCCCTAGGCTAGAACACAGGAGTAGATTGCTATGCCCACCTCCAGGGGATTGTCCCAGCACAGGGATGAAAAACCACATCTCTTATGTCTCCCTTCGCTGGACAGGTGGATTATTTACCACTAGTGCGACCTGGGAAGCCTAAGGTAGATGAGTAGCCTCTAGCTCCCCCTGCCAGTATATGGTTTCAGAGAGCATCTCTCAACAAGGAGTAGTTGCTAAACACTTTATATAGATATACCTGCTGAATGTAATTGTCAAACAAGTTCACAACACTCCTGTTGCTGAAGGGTGTGCTTCAAAATAAGAATGTGAGAAAAGTGGCTCTTCATTTGTGTTCCTTCCTACACTTTAAGTGGAGTATCCAAGATGTCACCCCCATTCAGTAACTCAATTTCATTAAACATAAGAATTGACTCAGTGGTACAATTATTCAAATATAAAATTCAAGAAAAGGAAAGATATATCTATTTGAATCCAGAGTTCCAAAGAATATCAGGGAGAGGTAAACAAGCCTTCCTCAGTGATCAGTGCAAAGAAGTAGAGGAAAACAATAGAATGGGAAAGACTAGAGATCACTTCAAGAAAATCAGAGATACCAAAGGAATATTTTATGCAAAGATGGGCCCAATAAAGGACAGAAATGGCATGGACCGAACAGAAGCAGAAGATATTAAGAAGAGGTGGCAAGAATACACAGAAGAACTACACAAAAAAGATCTTTCAGTTCAGTTCAGTTGCTCAGTCGAGTCCGACTCTTTGCAACCCCATGAATTGCAGCACGCCAGGCCTCCTTGTCCATCACCAAATCCCGGAGTTTACTCAAACTCATGTCCATTGAGTCGGTGATGCCATCCAGCCATCTCATCCTCTGTCATCCCCTCTCCTCCTGCCCCCAATTCCTCCCAGCATCAGAGTCTTTTCCAATGAGTCAGCTCTTTGCATGAGGTGGCCAAAGTACTGGAGTTTCAGCTTTAGCATCAGTCCTTCCAAAGAACACCGAAGATTGATCTCCTTTTGAATGGACTGGTTGAATCTCCTTGCAGTCCAAGGGACTCTCAAGAGTCTTCTCCAACACCACAGTTCAAAAGCATCAATTCTTCAGCGCTCGGCCTTCTTCACAGTCCAACTCTCACATCCATACATGACCACTGGAAAAACCATAGCCTTGACTAGACGTACCTTTGTTGGCAAAGCAATGTCTCTGCTTTTGAATGTGCTATCTAGGTTGGCCATAACTTTCCTTCCAAGGAGTAAGCGTCTTTTAATTTCATGGCTGCAATCACCATTTGCAGTGATTTTGGAGCCCCAAAAAATGAAGTCTGACACTGTTTCCACTGTTTCCCCATCTATTTCCCATGAAGTGATGGGATCAGATGCCATGATCTTTGTTTTCTGAATGTTGAGCTTTAAGCCAACTTTTTCACTCTCCTCTTTCACTTTCATCAAGTGGCTTTTTAGTTCCTGCTTTCTGCCATAAGGGTGGTGTCATCTGCATATCTGAAGTTATTGATATTTCTCCTGGCAATCTTGATTCCAGCTTGTGCTTCTACCCAGATAATCACGATGACGTGATCATTCATCTTGAGCCAGATATCTTGGAATGCGAAGTCAAGTGGGCCTTAGGAAGCATGACTATCAACAAAGCTAGTGGAGGTGATGGAATTCCAGCTGTGCTATTTCAAATCCTAAAAGATGATGCTGTGAAAGTGCTGCACTCAATATGCCAGCAAATTTGGAAAACTCGGCAGTGGCCACAGGACTGGAAAAGGTCAGTTTTCATTCCAATCCCAGAGAAAGACAAGGCCAAAGAATGTTCAAACTACTGCACAATTGCACTCATCTCACACTAGCAAAGAAATGCTCAAAATTCTCCAAACAAGGCTTCAGCAGTATGTGAACTGTGAACTTCCAGATGTTCAAGCTGGATTTAGAAAAGGCAGAGGAACCAGAGATCAAATTGCCAACATCCACTGGATCATCAAAAAAGCAAGAGAGTTCCAGAAAAAGTCTACTTCTGCTTTATTGACTATGCCAAAACGTTTAACTGTGTGGGTCACAACAAACTGTGGAAAATCCTTCAAGAGATGGGAATATCAGGCCACCTGTCCTGCCTCCTGAGAAATCTGTATGCAGGTCAAGAAGCAACAGTTAGAACTGGACATGGAACAACAGACTGGTTCCAAATCGGGAAAGGAGTATATTGTCAAGGCTGTATATTGTCACCCTGCTTATTTAACTTCTATGCAGAGTACATCATGCAAAATGCCAGGCTGAATGAAGCACAAGCTTGAATCAAGATTGCCAGGAGAAATATCAATAACCTCAGATATGCAGATGACAGCACACTTATGGCAGAAGGCAGAGAAGAACTAAAAAGCCTCTTGATGAAAGTGAAAGAGGAGAGTGAAAAAGTTAACATTTTCACATTCAGAAAGCTCAACATTCAGAAAACTAAGATCATGGCATCTGGTTCCATCACTTCATGGCAAATAGGTGGGGAAACAATGAAAACAGTGGCTGACTTTATTTTTGGGGGCTCCAAAATCACTGCAGAAGGTGACTGCAGCCATGAAATTAAAAGATGCTTGTTCCTTGGAAGAAAAGCTATGACCATCCTAGACAGCATATTCAAAAACAGAAACATTACTTTGCCAACAAAGGTCCATCCAGTCAAAGCTATGGTTTTTCCGGTAGTCTTGTATGGATGTGAGAGTTGGACTATAAAGAAATCTGAGAGATGAAGAATTGATGCTTTTGGACTGTGGTGTTGGAGAAGACTCTTGAAAGTCCCTTGGATAGCAAGAAGATTCAACCAGTCCATCCTAAAGGAAATCAGTCGTGAATACTCATTGGAAGGGCTGATGCTGAAACTGAAACTCCAATACTTTGGCCATCTGATGAGAAGAGCTGACTCATTGGAAAAGGCCCTGATGCTGGGAAAGATTGAAGGTGGAAGGAGAAGGGGACAACAGAGGATGAGATGGCTGGATGGCATCACCAACTCAATGGACATGAGTTTGAGTACACTCAAGGAGTTGGTGATGGACAGGGAAACCTGGTGTGCTGCAGTCCATGGAGTTGCAAAGAATCAGACATGACTGAGCAACTGAACTGAACTGAACTGAACTGAAGATAAAATCTCTGACCCTGAACAATTTTGACATTTCCATTGAGAATTTTTTGGGAAGGGAGGGGCTTATATAGGTATTTTGGCAGGGAGACTTATGTAAAATTATTAGGAAGTAATTTGGGGGCCTTCTGTAAAGTGGTGGCTTCCCTACTCGCTGAGATGGTTAAGACTTTGCCTGCAATGCAGGAGGCCCTGGTTCAATCTCTGGGTCGGGGAGATCCCTGGAGAATGGCTACCCATTGCAGTGCTCTCGCCTGGAGAATCCCATGGCCAGATGAGCCTGGTGGGCTATAGTTCATAGAGTTGCAAAGAGTGAGACATGAATGAGCAACTAACAGTTTCACTTTTATGTAAGTATAATTTTTCACTCCCCAAACTAAAACAGTTCACTTCTATTATCCTAGTCTTCTGAATTGGCTCCCATTCTCTTTCTCTTTTCACTCTCTGTCTCTTTGGTACTTTACTGTTGCCATAGCTGATGGATAGCATTTTCTTCAGCGTCCATATCCTTCTCTAAGCCCATTAAGGTCTTTGCTGACAGCAGCACTGTGTGACCAATATGTGCTTTCATGATGTGTGTTCCGCCTGTGCTCTCACAGCCCTTCCTGTAAAGGATGCAACTGGGTTAGAATAGTTTTCCCTCATGAATAGATATAGGATGGCTTTATGCTTTCTGAACACTCTCCATGGGGCTCCCATCAACAATTCAAGTGGTGTAGACAAGAAGAAAACCCTCTATCTTAGGTCAAAGGTAGTGCCTTGCCAAAGAAGGACCATGAGTCTTTCAGAATGCTAAAGTTAAATAATTTCCTTTTCATATGATGACCAAGAAGAACCCAATGTCATGTAGACTATAAATTCATGGTACCAAATAGTAAGGGCTTCCCAGGTGGCACTAGTGCTAAAGAACCCCCCTGCCAATGTGGGAGACTTAACAGACTCAGGTTCTATCCCTGGGTCGGGAAGATCCCCTGGAGGAGGGCATGGCAACCCAATCCAGTATTCTTGCCTGGAGAATCCAATGGACAGAGGAGACTGGTGGGCTACTGTCTGCTGGGTCGAAAAGAGTCAGACACGAATGAAGCAACTTAGCACACATGCATGAGAGATAGTAGAAGGAAAATCCCTTCATAGGTTGCACAGCTGACCCCAAGGGCCACAGGTCCTGCCACGTTGATGGGATTTCTGTCTCTAACGAATGTTAAGATGTCATCCCAACGTGACTACATGAGGTGATTCTGTGTATGAAAACATAATTCTGAGATTACCTAAAACTGACTATAAAAGTGCAAAGACAAGGTTTCAGCTCAAAAAATCACTGCCCCCTTGGTTTTTTAGTATTCTTCACAGACGCTGGAGAGGAATTTCAAACCTCAAGGTTCTTAGTGTGGCATGATATTATGTTTAGTCAATGTGTGAAATCTCTGCAGAAAATAGGTGGGAGAGAGAATGTTATTTTATTCTGCCAAATCATTCCTCTGGGCCATGGAAATAAGCACCAGCCTGCAATGCAGGAGACCCTGGTTCAATCTCTGGGTCAGGGAGATAAAACCAGAGTGATACTAATCAAAACATTCTATGAAATAATGTTCTATGCGTAGGCAATTCTTTTTGTTTTCTACTGGTTTTTATTTTCCAGAGGCTCAGTTGGTGTTCTCACAGACAGGTGTCTGTCCCATGCTCTTAGCCTTTTGGAGTTTAGTGTTTCAGGAAGACAGAAGGAAAGTGAAGCTGAGGACAGCAGAACATAGAAGCACATTAGTGCCTTTCTATGATGTTGCCCTTGGAGTCTGTGCCCTGAAACTAGAGTAAAGAGACTGAGTGTGTGTGTGTGTTTGTGTGTGTGTGTGCACTCAGTCACATCCAACTCTTTGCAACCCCATGGACTGTTCCTCTGTCCATGGAATTTTCCAGGTAAGAATACTGGAGTGGATTGCCATGCCCTCCTCCAAGGGATCTTTCCAACCTAGGGATTGAACCCAGGTCTCTTGCATCTCCTGCATTGGCAGACGAATTCTTTACCACTAGCGCCACTTGTGGAGAAGGCAATGGCACCCCACTCCAGTACTCTTGCCTGGAAAATCCCATGGACAGAGGAGCCTGGTAGGCTGCAGTCCATGAGGTCGCTAAGAGTTGGACACAACTGAACGACTTCACTTTCACTTTTCACTTTCATGCATTGGAGAAGGAAATGGCAACCCACTCCAGTGTTTTTGCCTGGAGAATCCCAGGGACAGAGGAGCCTGGTAGGAGGCTGTCTCTGGGGTCGCACAGAGTCGGACATGAATGAATTGACTAAGTAGCAGCGCGACTTGGGAAACCCTTTATAGAGGCTTTGTAGGAGGTTATTTAGGTGGCTTCCAAACTGATATCTAATGGGTACATTTTCCACATTAGATTTGCTTGCATACCATTCTAGAGCAAAAGATCATCACATTAATAAGTTCCAAAATGTTTGTAAATGAGAGTAGAGTTAGTAATAAATACATAAATAAATAAATAATTCAGAATGAAAGGAAACCTGTAAATTCAATCATTTTCTTAATGTTTTTTTCAAGGTCAGGTTAATTTAGACTCTTATGATTACATCTTCCTCCTTATTCAAGGCAGGGATCTTCTGGTATATGATCATAGCGGAGAAGCAAAGAGCTTTGACCAGGGCACAAAGAATGCCTGCAGGGTTCCCTTGCAGTTTAGGTTTAAACTTACCCACAGACCGACCAGAAAACGCCCCTCTGAGTTAGATGTGCTCTGCGCTGATTCTGACCCTGAAGAATTTCATGTCTATAATTTCCCCTTCAGAAATGACAGTTATAATCAAGGTCATGACATTTTCCTCCCAACATCACACAACCGATTCCCCACTTCTGGTATGTTTTGAAAATGCATACCAGGCTTTCAGGGGCTAAATATCAATACGAGGAGGAACAGAAAGATGTCAGACAGAACCATTTGCAGCCAACCATGTGCCCCTTCTGAGAGCTGGTTACACAACCCAGCAAATAGATGGCATGCACTTGTCTGGAGGAAGATGGACTGCAAATACATTATTAAGCTTTTCCTACAGGCGGCTTGGACATTTTCACATAGGCTGCAATGCGTGTCATCACATACAGCAAAAGGATAAACAGACATGGACCAGCTTGAAGAAAATTGATAGTGACTTGTACATCCTCATTCATAACCACTTCTTTACAGATTAAGAAAGCTTTGAACAGCAATTTCTATAACAATCCTATAGATGTCTTTATAGATCTCCAAAAATCACACACCCGTCCCCCAAAAGAACACCAAAAACAAAAACAAAACCCCTCACTGATTAAAAACTGAGAGTTTCAATTTTCTGGCTTAGATGTTTGCTCAGTAGTCAAGCAGATTTTCTTTTAAGGGAGGTGAATGAGACAGAGCACATTGTTGGCTGGAAGTTTAAAGATGAAAACTTATTTTCTTACTATTCAATGCTAAGAATGTCTGAATGGCTCTTTTCATTCTTATGAGAAATTCCCTTTCCCCCTAGTAGTCACAGATGTCTATTTGTCTCTGCCTCTGTTAGTAAAAGGAGATTATTTGAGGATAGGTGGTCAACAACTTTGATTTAAGATAAGGTAACCAGAAAGGCTAGGGTAGAAATGAAGACCAAGGCAAACTTTTTTTTTTTTTTTTTTCCTATTTCAAAGAAGCAGGATAAAAAACATTAACAGAGAAATCCAGGAGGAAAAAACAAAAAACCCCACCAAACCCATTGTACGTGAGTGTGAAGAAAATGTGTCAAAGTAGAAACTGATAGAATACAAAGAAAGAGTATTGAGAGTTCATCCTTTTGAAGGATAACATAGAAAGGCATTAAAGAGAATTTGGGGAGCAGCCTAAACCTCAGCTCAAAACAAGACCACCAAGCTGAATTTAGCCTCATCCTCTGCCTTGTTTCCAGTAAGAGAGCACGTGGTGAGAAAGCACTGCATAGTGTATCTCGTTCACACTAGTTATCCAACAAATCTTAGTTGAGTTTGTACATACATGGAAGATTCAGAAGTCATTTTTTTTATTGCCCAAAGATGAAAACTTGCTTCCAATTTGAATTGTATAATTATACAGAATAATGGATCCTGTTGAATTTACCTTCTCAGAGGAGCACATCACACATTTACAGTTATCTCTGGATATACTAAACTCTCACTAAACTTCTCAGTGTGACCTCACCATGGCTACTCATCAATTAGGCAAATACACTAAGATAGATAGTAAGGCTTCCCAGGTGGCTCAGTGGGAAAAGAAACTGCCGGCAGTGCAGGAGGTGCAGGAGACACCATCGCTATCCCTGGGTTGGGAAGATCCTCTGGAGGAGGGCTTGACAATCCATTACAGTCTTCTTGCCTGAAGAATCCCACGGACAGAGGAGCCTGGCCGGCTACAGTCCATAGGGTTGCAAAGAGAGGGGAGCCATTGAACATGCACACACTCACTAAGGTAGTAGTAGTAAAGTTCTTTGAGGAGGACACATAAAGGATACAAAACCCTAATATCAGAGAGACAACTTTGTTTGGCCCAGGAGGTCCAGTTCTTTTTTTATCAGAGCTCAGCCAAGAACTGGTTCAGTGGATGTGACTCAGCTCAGTGAAGAACTGCTGAAACTAGAGGCTGAGTTCAGGAAGCTTCTATTTCTGTTTCCTGGACAGAAATTTCTCTCCCACTGGTCTCTGCCCCTCTGAAAATGGGATCTCTCTCCTGGAACCCTGTCTGTGCTGTGTCTTCTTCAACTCTACCTGGTTTATGCATTCTGAAGGTCATCAGAGCCAGATGACTTGTGTGTTTTTCTGCTTCTCAGCTAGTATTTTTTCTCCCTATATTACATTCACATCTTGTAGTGGTGGTGGTGGTGGAAGGGATGAGGTTGGTGGTGATGTTGGTGGTGGTCATTGTGTAAGTCCAGACCCTTTGGAATGGCACCTGTAGGATCAGATTGGTAAAAACTAAACTGATAGGTACCTGAATTCTCTCTCTGAGAAGTTCAGTGACTGCTGTCACAGAAGCTCAGCCCCAGTTTGAATCCAACTTTGTCATGATGTCTTTTTCTAAACTGTCTCAGCACTTAGGTCCAGTCAGCTCTGCATGTTACTGATACCCAGTACATCTGTTTTTGTCTGTGTTACCCTTTTATTTTAATGAGAAAATGATAATTAATAAAGCATTTTTCCATGTTAGGTACTCTAGTTGCCTTACATGTATTAATGAGTCAAGGCTTTATAACAGCCTTATAGCATAGGCAGAAATTCTATTCCCATTTTACAGATGAGGAAAATAGGCCACAGAAAATTTAAGTACTTGACCCAAAGTCAAAGCTTTCTACACCATCCTTTTCTTTCTTTAAAATAAATGAATAAACCTGTGGTATAAAATTTGAAACCTACACAATATTATGTAAAGATTTCTTTCATGACACTGTCTCCCAGGCTTCATGTTTCTTTCTCTAAAAATAACTGTTGCTATTGCATCCTTGAGTATTCTCTCACAAATATTCTATGTAAATATGAGTAATTATAGAATATACACATTTTTTCCTTTTTAATGAAATTTTTAGCTTACTAAATACATTGTTTAACATCCTGGGTTTTTTCCCACTTAATTTTGCAGCCTTTTTCTATCAGTTTATAATACTGCTTTATTATTTTTCTAAATGGCTGAATATTTTCTAATTTATGGTATAACAAACTTCCTTGACCAATCTTCTGTTAAATTACACAGTTAAGTTATTGCAAATCATTTGCCACAATAATGTCTTATATGTCAGGTTGCACTATGTGAGTTTCAACTGAACAAATTTCTAGAAGTATGATCACCAAGTCTAAAAATATCTGAGTTTTTAAACTTTATTTCCAAATTGCCTTTATGGAGGGTGATATTAATTTACATTACATCATCAATGTGTGAGGGTGTCTGCTTTTCCCAAACCATGGCTGACACAGTACATCATCGGACCTTGCCCATGTGCATTTGGGTCTTTGCCAATTGAAGAGATGAAGACAGTATCTCATTGCAGCTTCCGTCTGAATATTTATTTATGTGCCTTTACTTTTCCATGAACTGTTTTTCTTATCTTTTGCATTTTTAAATTGTATTGTTGGACTTTTAACTATGGCTTTGTAGGGAAATTTTCCATATAAGGGCTAGCCCTTTGATGTTCTATAAATTTTAATTCTTCCTTCTAAGATCAGCTTTTGATTTTATTTATTTTGAATCAGTAAAGAATTATTTTTAAGAAAGTGATTGAATCAACTATCTCTTTTAATGACTTCAAGGACTTACTACATACTTAGAAAAGCCTTAGCTTTCTTGGAATTTAAAAAATCTGGTCTTTTAAAAAATAATTTCTGGTTGCATTTTTACATTTGATCAATCTAAAATTCATTTCTGAATAAAAAGTTCCAGAGTTTTTGTTTGTTTGCATTTCCAAGTAGCTATCCTCTTCTGTTGTCTTACTACTATTTAAAAAATAATATTGCTTTCCTGTTTTGAAATAGTGATTATATCATAATGTTTTTATATATTTGAATTATTAGTATATTTTTATTCTGTTCTATTGATTTATATATTCATGTGCCAGTGCAAAACTATTAATTGTCATCACTTTATAATACATTTTGATATCTAGTAGGGTCATTTCTCATGACTCTTCAGTATTTTGGTTACTAGTGATGGTTACGGCGAAGGCAATGGCACCCCACTCCAGTACTCTTGCCTGGAAAATCCCATGGATGGAGGAGCCTGGTAGGCTGCAGTCCATGGGGTCGCTAAGAGTCGGACACGACTGAGTGACTTCACTTTCACTTTTCACTTTCATGCATTGGAGAAGGAAATGGCAACCCACTCCAGTGTTCTTGCCTGGAGAATCCCAGGGATGGGGGAGCCTGGTAGGCTGCCATCTATGGGGTTGCACAGAGTCAGACATGACTGAAACAACTTAGCAGCAGCAGTGATGGTTAAAGGTTTCTGTATGAATTTAAGAACTAGCTTCTTCATTTGAAAAGTACAGTTTTTCTTTTATCAACTTAGAATTGATATCTATATGTCAATGTATGCTATATGATAGTATTTCAAAAATATGACTTTTCACTTGTATAATTCTCCTTTTGGGCCCTGTAGTAATATTTTGTGGATTTTTTAAAAGAATCACAACTATTTCTTTGTACATTTTGTCCTAAATATTTCATGCATGTTGCTGTCACTGAAACTATGGACTTTTTTCCCATTATCTCTTTAAAAATGGATGCTTATGTATATAAAGGCTGTTAAGTTCTACATTAATTTATTTTCCTTTTACTTCTTCCTTGACCTCTACTAATAAATATTTTATAGTATTCTCAATGCTATTTTATTCCTGAGGTCTTTTATCTCTATTTAGTTCTTTCCCATTATAAGCCTACTTACTCTAAGTGTTTTAAGTTCTTGGGAAAATGTTTGATCACAATTTTCATATGTTTTAATGCAAGACTTTTTTCCATTATATTTTCTTCATTTGCCATTTGTTTTCTTTCCTTGCCTCTTATTTTTCTATAAATCCCATTCTCTTTTCTATGTTGCTGTCTTGAGGAATAGAATTTCTTTCTGAGCAGCTATTTTTAGATTTTTTTGTGTCAGAGAAAGCCAGGTCCATATTTCAGGCTACCAGAGATTCTTCTCATGTCATAGAATAATGGTGTAATTTTTCTTTTTTTTAGTCTTTACTTCACACTTGCCCCAAATTTGGCATTGTTGGGCTTCTCACAATGTGGAGATTACTCAGCCTATCCCATGTAATGGATGGTTTTCTGCAAACATGGCCTGTCTAGGTGGTCCTTGGGCTTCTCTGGTGGCTCAGACAGTAAAGAATGCCTGCAATGCAGGAGACCTGGGTTCAATCCCTGGTTTGGGAAGATCCCCTGGAGGAGGCCATGGCAACCCACTCCAGTATTCTTGCCTGGAGAATCCCCGTGGACACAGGAGCCTGGTGGGCTACAGTCCATGAGGTCACAAAGAGTCAGACACGACTGAGCAACTAAGCACAGGTGATCTTTAATTTCTCCTCAGAAACAAATCAAGTCCAGATATGCTTACAGCGGAATCAAGTTACTTCTCGTATTATAATAAGATTTCTGAGTTTGAGTATCACCCTGGAGAAGTATGCTATGCCAGCTTTTTCTGTATCTGCTACAGTGGGTGTCTACACTTTACTCTTTTAAATGCTTATTTGATTTTCATTGTCTGGGGACTCCTCATTCTGATTTTATTTTTCAAAATTTAGTTGTCTCTTAGTTTTATTGACTATCAAACATGCAAATCTATTTCATATTTTTTTTTGGTAATCTTGGGGTATTTTCCCTGAGGACAAATAAGTGCTAAATTTACTCAACCTCACCCAACACCTTTTTATGGACTAGAAGTTTAGGACTTCCTGTTTTTTTGTTTGTTTGTTTAGTATTTATTTATTTGTCAGCTCCAAGTCTTAGTTACAGCACTCGGGCTCTTTTAGTTTTGGCATGTGAGAACTAGTTCCCTGACCAGGGATTGAACCAAGTCACCTTGCATTGGGCTCATGAAGTTTTAGCCATTGGACCACTAGAGAGACTCCTGGATGTAACTTGAAGTGACACAAAGCTCAAAACAATAACGCATGTCCTGTGTGCTCAGTCGCTCAGTCGTGTCCGACTCTCTGAGACCCCATGGACTGTAGCCTGCCATGTTCCTCTGTCCATGAGATTCTCCAGGCAAGAATACTGGAGTGGATTGCCATTTCCTCCTCCAGGGGATCTTCCTGACCCAGGGATCAAACTCCTGTCGCCTGCATTGCCAGGCAGGTTCTTTACCACTAGCGCCACCTGGCAGAAGCAAGCCTGTATAGGTTATCAGACCCGTCTTGATTCCTGGCCCAAGCACTGGCTTGGCTCAAACTCCTCCTGGAGTTTTCGGGAGGTAACGCATGTCTTACTGATAGATAAATAATTGTATTTTACATAAGAAGCAATTTTGCTTTTTTTCCTTTACACATATTATCAGGTTTAAATATGAAAATAACTGTTAACCAAATAGGATTATAATTTTTTGTTTAAGCATAATTCTTTCAAATTTTTTTTAACAAATAGTAATACAGGGTCCATGATATTTCAAGGATTAGGAGAGATGCAAGAAAATAAAAAATTACTAGTACATCATTGCTTATCTTAAATCACTTCCAAGCTACTGGTTGTTGCTGTTTAGTTGGTAAATTGTCTCCGACTCTTTGCAACCTTGTAGACTGTAGTCGACCAGGCTCCTCTGTCCATGGGATTCTCCAGGCAAGGATACTGAAGTGGGTTGCCTTTCCCTTCTCCAGGGGATCTTTCCAACCCAGGAATTGAATCTGTGTCTCCTGCATTGTCAGGTGGGTTCTTTACTACTGAGTCACCAGGGAATAAGAGACAAAAACTGATGCAAGAGTACAAATGAAGAGGACCTAACTCAGCCTGAACAATAAGGCAAGGTTTCTGAAAGGAAGTGAAACTGAAGTGAATCTTGAAGAAAGAACAACTAACCAGGCAAAGAATTGAGGAAAACACTTTCTGGTCAAAAGGAACCTCTGAGGGACTTCCCTGGTGGTCCAGTGTTTAAGACTTTGTCTTCCAATGCAGGGGGTGTGGGTTCAATGCTTGGTTGGGAAGCTGAGATCCCACATGCCTTGAGGCCAAGAAACCAAAACTGAAAACAGAAACAATATTGTAACAAATTCAATAAAGACTTTTAAAATGATTCACGTAAAAAAAAAAAAAAAAAAAACTTAAAAAATTTAAAAAGAAGTCTATGAGCAAAGGCACAGAAGCAAGATGTATCGTGATGTGGTAAATAAGTAGCTCCATGCTTGCAAATATGCATGCTATGTCGCTTCAGTCATGTCTATTTGTGACCCTATGGACTGTAGCCTGCTAGGCTCCTCTGTCCATGGGATTCTCCAGGCAAGAATACTAGAGTGGGTTGCCATTCCCTCCTCCAGGGACTTGCGACTATACCCACTTGAAAATCCTGAGTATACTTCATAGTGTATAGGAGCACCTCTGAAACACTTTCTTCTGGTTTAAATTGAAAATAATCTCCTCATAAAGATTTCTTCAGCTACTTTGTCCCCTTTCATACTGGCCAAAATGATAATAATAAGAAATAGTTACTATGTGACTTCAATCTGATTTAGCTTATTTCAATAAGTCTTTACTGAGAAGCCATTATTTATCTGATAGTGTGCATACTTTTGTGGAGGATATAAAGAAAGCAAGACTTTGTACCATCAAACAGTAAAAAAGTTCATATTTCGAGTAAGTATAAAGAAATTGAGCCTCTTTTACTGGCACAGCTAAATATCTCAGTTCTTCTGCTTCTAATGTTTGTCATCACTTTTATTGTTGAAGAAATATTTTATGTAAGTACTATTATAGATTTATATTTCTCATGGCAAGGTACTTTTTGATATGAATATTAATATGCACTTCTTAATGCTTTTTAATCCATGACCTAATTTACTTTGGCATTTTACTTAACAAAATTGAAAAATTTTTAAAACACTACATGTGCATTATTTTAATGTTCTGCTTGTCTATCAATGGAAAAGTAAGCAATTTAAAAATTTTAACCCAATCAGATAATGATCTTTCTGAATCTTCCATTTATTCTTGACATTTTTTGATAATTAAAGAAAATCAAAGTTAACTACATCATCTTTAAAAAGTTTCTGTTGTTTGGCAAAGGAAAGCAGTACAAAGTTATAGATTCATTTCGTGTTTTATTCCTTATAACCTCAGTGTATTTATTTTAATATGTAATTTTGCTATTTTGAGCAAGATATAAAATACAAAGGAAACCAGAGAAAACATGTGTCAGAGTTAAGATCTGTTCGGTTTGGAATCAAATTTTATTTTAGGAAGCCCTTTGGGAGACTAACCCTGAAGACAATCATCCCTCTGTCTGACATCGGGTTCAGAACCAACATGCCCCTCTAAATGTTTGCTAACATCTATATATTGTAGTGACATGGAGCAATTATCAGTGTGTGTATGTGTGTGTGTGTGTGTGTGTGTGTGTGTGTGTGAGTCATTCAGCTGTGTTCAACTCTTTGTGACCCCATGGACTATATCCCGCCAGGATCCTCTGCCCATGGGATTCTCCAGGCAAGAATACTAGAATAGGTTGCTATGCCCTTCTTCAGGGAAATCTTTCCAACCCAGGGATCGAACCCAAATCCCCTTCATTCACAAGCAGATTCTTTACTGTCTGAGCCACAAGGAAGCTGAAATATCATTGAAGCAGAAGCTAAACAGAGTAGCTGTGTTGGAGCTACACTGATCCTAAGTCTCAAATGCAAGGTAGTCCACAAAAACTATTCTGATTAATTGGATAATACAAAGGAAGTCTGAAGCGGACAGAGAAGAACATTTTGACCCAAATATAGATGCTAGCTGTCTATGGAAAGTGAAAGTGTTAGTTGCTCAGTTGCATCCTACTCTTTGTGACCCCATGGACTGCAGCCACAGGTTCCTCTGTCTGTGGGATTGTCCAGTCAAGAATACTGGAGTGCGTAGCCATTCCTTTCTCCATGGGATCTTCCTGACCCAGGGATCAAACCTGGATTTCCTGCATTGCAGACAGATTCTTTACCATCTGAGCACCAGAGATAGATCATCCAAAAATGTCTGGTGTCCCCAAAAGAAGATGAGCTGATAGTGTTTTCAGTTAGCTGTAAATTTCTGAGGATTAAAACTGTGAACTGATACTACAGCATTCCTGAACATGCTAGATGGGGAATATGAATGTTTAGCAGATTGAATACCATGCTTTTGAGGAATTAACTACTTATTCATTCTGTCTTTAAGCATTATTGCAACAAGAATTACATTTGAATTTTTAAAATGATTATGAACTGGCTAAAGGCTGAGAATAAACCTGCATTTCTCTACCATCGCCATGGGAAAAGGAAACCCTTAATTACAATGCTTGTCTTTGAATAATATTTCAGTTGTAACAGCACATTTTTTCCAATTTTGCATGATAAGTGCATTAATATTTATTCATATCCTGTGACCTTTACATAATTCTCCTGGGCACTATTTTCCAAACTATGATGTTTGCTCTTTTTTTTTTTTCTTTGCTCTTTAATACTTATCACTTATGCACTCTTGCTAGTCCATATTTTATGAGAATGTTAGGATTATTAGGGAATGAGTTGGAATGAGACACCGAATCTGACTCCTTTTATCACGTTTATCCTATAATGGTAGGTACACAATTTTATACGCTTGTCAAAAATCAAATTGACATCAGCAAAAATAGCAGAGTGGGGGAAAAGTGCAATCCTTCACAAGCAAAGAATAAGCAGCAAAAACTATCAGAATCAAACTTTTGGGGAGTTTGGAAATTAACCAAAAGTTTGCAGCAACCAGGAAAACATTTAATTAGAAAGAAAATAAAAAGATGCTGAATCTTGATAAGACAATTTTGTGGCATTTTAACTCACCTTGGCCACATCCCTCATCCCAATATTTGTAATTGGCCTGAACAAGAGCCCAGAGTAAACAAGGATGCTCATACCCCATAATAGCAGAATGTGGCACAGTGAGCCTTATTCTCTGATCCTTTGTTTTAAGCTGTCTGGGAGCTCTCAACAGTACTGACTCAAAGGACTGGTGCCATCTCACCTAACTCTGAGCTCCCCCAGTGTTGAGATGAAGCATTTGTTGAAAACATTTAAAGGAAAAGGTATTAGTTTCTACTGCTTAGGGCTATGGGAAAAAAAAAAAAGAAAGAAACGGGGATGAACAATAGAGTAACTGGATGCCTAGGAAGTAAGGCTGGAGAATGAGAAGCTTAGAGGGAAGGGTATGTGAAAAGTTCTGACATTATTTCTTAGAATCTAAGTCATGGCGTATGCCCAGAGAAGATCTAAAAAAGCCTTAATGCTCACATCTGGCTGACCTTCAGACTCGGTGAAAGCAGAAAGCAAAAACTGTAACACAGCTGTAAATTGCCTGGCCCCGTGTTGAATGTGTGCCTCACACACACAAAGCCCATCTGCGGGGAATAAGAGAATTATTTTTCCTTTTTTATGCCAAGTTTTAAAATCCCTGTCCCATCACTAACTAACCACTAAGCCAATAAAATATAGAATTCAGTGGATACATTTAACAGAGAATATAGACTTTACAAAATTCAATCAGAATGATTATTAAATAAATATACAATGGCCACTGTAACAGTCAAATAAAAAGCCCTTAGCAAGGGGGAGAATCTGATTTCCAAAGTTGCCACATTATATTATAATATTAACATATACAATTTTCAGCAGCAGAAAAGCATATGAGGCAGGTAAAGAAATAACAAAATGTGGTCTATTCATAGAAAATAAAGAAATTAACAGAAGCTATCCTTGAAGAAGCCCATAGATTGGACTTACTAGACAAAGATGTTAATTCAACTGTCTTAAATACATTCACAGCAACAAATTAATCCACGAATCAAGAACTGAGAGAAACCAGGAGAACATTATCTCACTAAATAGTGAATATAAATAAAGAGATAGAAACTATAAAAGGAAAACACGGGCTGTTTTTTGTATTTTAAAAATATTAATCCACTATTTTCAAGAAAATTAATAATTTGTATAGCATTTAATTTTTATGGCATAAAATTAACTTTTGTCCTGTTTTCAATTTATTATTTTTTAGCTTTCTGTCACATAACAATATAGGCTGTTTCAGACTCCTAATCTGATATATTGTTCCAGAAATTAATCATCTGATTTTTAGTCTAGAATTTTTGATCTGAAAAAGGACCTAGAGTTTATCCACTGCAACTCCTTGTTATGGACCTGAAAGAAAAAACAAGAGACCAGTTATACCAAAGTGCTTTATAGCTGAAATCAGAGGCCTGGCCTCACTATCATTTCTTTTTTTTTTTTTACTTAAATTAAAAATGTGAATTCTTAGAAAAGTAAAAAGTCAATTTGTTAACTCATTTACTTGTAGACTGCCCATAAGGGATTAATCTACAACAAAACCTATGATAACCTGTGTATACACTATATAAGACAGAGAAAATTTAACAGGAAACAGTATCATGGAGGTTGAATCTGAGAGTAAAAATTGTCTTAGAAAACTCTCCAACTTTGATAGAATCTGGTCACTCAAAAATAAGAAAGGATTCGATCATTAAATTCAGTAAAAATTATTAATTGATAATTTAACAAAATAACCAAATTTTATTTTTGCAATACCAGCTACCAAGATGGCACTAGTAGCAAAGAACCCACCTGCCAATGCAGGAGACATAGGAGACATAAGAGACATGGGTTTGATACCTGAGCCGGGAAGATCCCCTGCAGGAGAGCATGTGACTGACTCCAGTATTTTTGCCTGGAGAATCCCATGGACAGAGGAATCTGGTGGGCTACAGTCCATGGGATTGCCAAGAGTCGGACATGACTGAAGCTACTTAGCATGCTCACTCACATGCCCAGAGAAAAGAATCTAAGTAAAAGAGTGCTGACTTTCCCTATTTTAGTCATATTTTCTTTTTCTATTTTGTTTCTCTTTTGTACTGCATGCTTTGTATATTTGACTCATTAATTTCTAATTATAATTTAAATACATAACATGTAAACACTAAATATCAAAGACATATGCTTAGAGTTGCATTTTCAAGATCAAATCATATTATTCTGCATAATTAACAAGATCAAGAGCCTTGAGAAAGTATACACAGTATTAAGAAATTTACTTAAAACCTCAAATATAAATGGAAATGTTATTCTATGTGAAAGTAAAATGTACTATACTGTGGTGTTTTCTTTGGATTTAGAGGGATGTAATAACCTCTGGAAAATAAAAGGAAGGCATGTTTCTTAGCAATGTGTTTGCTCTTAATGCAACTTGAATACAATAAGAACAGGATGAAAATTCCAGAACTCAGAGAACGCACTGCCAATTGGATCCTTCCTTACACTGAACTATCCTTGTGCCAGGTTTTTCACCAAAGCTTTCTTCAATGACCTTACGCTTCACATCCATATGCCCCTATCATTCTTTCTCCTCCCTTATTGGGTGAAAACATATTTTTTGACCTACCACCAAGAAAAGCATACTGCATTTCACAAGTGAAAGTTTAGCTGCTCACTCGTGTTCGACTCTCTGTGACCCAATGGACTGCATTTCAGAAGAGGAACTATAAACCCTTTTCCATGAAAGTGATATTGATGAGCACATTTTAAAATCTCTCCCTTCCTGAAGGTATTTGTATTTCATCATGTAGCAGAAGCCCAGCAAAGGGTTGAATCTCCATCGGTGATATTTTGAACATTTCATGTAGAGTGCTTTTAGATCTAGCACTAGTGTTTAGATGTTTCCAGGCCCCCTAAGATCTTACCACATGGGTGCACACCTGCTCTGACCACCTGCAAGGTTCACCTTGTGTCTGTTCGGTGCTCATATCTCCCCTCGCCACCTGGAATCCTCCCTCCAGCAAAGCTGTGTGATTGCAAATGTTCTCCTCCTGTGCCTCTGCGCTGTTTGGGGAAGGGTATTGATGTGCGCTGGGTTGGTATGAAATGTATCTCGCCTCTTTTGGACTCAGTCTTTTCGTGCCATAAGGACTTGTGGGTGCGGGATCCGCAGGCAGACACGTTGCCCCATCTGGGCTCTAGCAGCTACGTGGCAGGTGCTGCAGGCCACGTCTCCTTGGTGCCTAGAACTTGGCAGTGCCCAGAGAAACGCACAGCAGGGACCCGCTGATGGGCAAAAAGAGCAGCTGCCCTTGTCACAGGTAGAAAGGCTTACTTTTCCCATGGAGGAAAGTAGGACAAGCAAGGTGGTGAGGCAGTGAAAGCTGAAATCATTTCTTTGAGCAGCAACCTCAAAGGATGCTATAAGTGTGAACTTGGTTTTTAACATAGCGTAGTCCCCAATGACTCAGTGGTAAAGAATTTACCTGCTGATGCAGGAGACACAGGAGACACGGGTTCGACCCCTGGTTGGGAAAAATCCCCTGGAGTAGGAGATGGCTATCCACTCCAGAATTCTTACCTGGAAGGTTGCATGGAAAGAGGAGCCTGGTGGACTAGTCCATGGGGGTTGCAGAGTCAAATACAACTGAGCACAGAGCAGCAGCAGCCCATTCTAAAGAAAAAATGTTCTTAGCCAATATCGGCTCGTGGTATTCTACATGGATCACCTTGAGAAAAAGATAAGTGCAATTATATATTTGGGGGCAGAATATGAAGGGGATGTCTTACTTTCAGGCTGACAGTAATGTGAACAAAGTAGATGGAAGTGTGGAAAGAAGAAAAGAAAAGACGAGTGGTCCAGTGAGGGGCAATGGAAAAGTGGTGGCATTAATTGACAAGAACATGGTTTTGAAATAGGAGTGAAGGGGGAAGGGCTCAACCTTTAAAAGAATGACACAGCCCAAGGACAGGACATAAACTAATAGAACCAAATACATCCAAGATGGCAGATGATTCAACTTCCACTAGACCTTGAGCCTCAGTATATGCTTATTGTAACAGAGTGGCAAGCTAAATGACACACCCACAGACCCCTTGACAGTTCCAAGGGCAACCATAAAGTTCAAAAAGTGGTTGCAGTTGTTGATCAGTCACTAAGTTGTGCCTGACTTTTTTCAACCCCATTGACTGCAGCACACCGGGCTTCCTTGTCCTTCACTACCTCCTGGAGTTGCTCAGACTCACGTCCCTTGAGTCAGTGATGCCATCCAACCATCTCATTCTCTCTCATCCACTTCTCTTTCCTCTAGCCCTCAATCTTTCCTGGCATCAGGATCTTTTCCAATGAGTCGGCTCTTTGCATCAGATGGGCAAAATATTGGAGCTTCAGCTTTTAGCATCACTCCTTCCAATGAATATTTAGGGTTGATTTCCTTTAGGACTGACTGGTTTGATCTCCTTGCTGTCCAAGGGATTCTCAAGACCACAATTTGAAAGCGTTAATTCTTTACCTCTCAGCCTTCTTTATTGTCCAACACTCACATCAAAAATTGGGCAGTGACCCAATTCCTGAAAATCCTCACCTCTTCCCCCAAAATACATGGAATATTCCTCCCATTCATTAGCTTAAGAAATACCCACCCCTATAAAAACTGACAACCCCATGCCCTGGTGCTATTCTCGCCTTCTGAGATGGCCCACACTCTCTCTATGGAGTGTGTTTCTCTCTAAATAAATCCACTTCTTACCTATCACTTTGTCTCTCACTGAATTCTTTCTGCAATGAGACATCAAGAACTTGAGCTTAATTATGTCCCGAGACCAAGTGTGAGACTGTGAGTTCTATTCCTGATTTGAGTTACATGGTTTCAGCTTCAGGATTTATAATTTTGCAAACTTAACATAGAACCCACTTGCCTTGAAATCGGAAAACACGAATTCTGTCAGAGGAAAGGATATTCCAAAAACAAAACCACATACACCTGACTGGAATTTTCATTTAAATTTCAGTGGTTAGTCCAGTGAAAAGCCTTTCAGTGTGTGAATGGAAAGCGAAAGAATTTAGAAGGGCAAGTGGAGAGAAAAAACAACAAGTGGCCAGCAGGACTTTAAAAGAAAGTTGTAGTTTACATCTTCACACATGTGTGTGTGTGTGCGCGTGTGCAGTGAATCTTGTCAAACTCTTTGAGACCCCGTGGACTGCCGCCCACCAGCCTCCTCTGTCCCCGAGATTACCCAAGAACAAGAAATTACCCAAGAACTTGAGATTACCCAAGGCAAGAACATTGGAGTGGGTTGCCATCTCCTTCAGGGGATCTTCCCCATCCAAGGATCAAATCCGCATCTCCTGTGTCTCCTACATTGACAGGCGGGTTACTACTGAGCCAACTGGAAGTTTCATCTTCACGTAGTTAATTGTTATTTCATCAGTTTTAGTTGGAAAGTGATTGAACATTAGTCTTGGTTTTGGTCATAACCAGGCAAGGCTGTAACTTACTTTGTTTTCAAGGCCTCCGTTTTGACATCCTAACAGGTCCATCTAGAGAGGACTTTCTATCATTACTTGAAGAGAATGAATTTCATTTTGTGAGGGAAAAAAAAAAGAGGAGCTTATCTAATTTTCTTATTCCTTAAGGGGACTATGTAACATCTGATGTTTATTCTTTAGGAAATAAAGTTTCTCTCTCTCTCTCTTTTTTTTCAAATTCAATATTCCCAGGATGGTGGAAACATATTCAGGCAGTGCTGGCTAAATAATTTATCTGCATATCAACACATCAGCCAGCTATTTCTGGTCTGGATAATTTAGAAAAACAAAGCAGCATTTCTTTCAAAAATAGTCCCTCTAGATAAGCGCATATCTCACTTCTGTGTTAAAGACTGTTGCATAACACCAAGAATCAAATTGGTATCTAATCTTACAGTTGAACCTGCACAAAAGGTTTTTGTAGAGAAGAGGAAAAACAGTGTGGAGAAAACGATACTTCCTGAGCTTTTCAAAGTCTTTTAATCGCAGCACAGCTGAAATGCTGCTTTCTGAGTAATGAAGCTTTGTTTCAAACAATTGCTTAACTTGTTTTAATATAAGTTTGATAACAAAATAAATAGGAAACAAATTATTTTATTTTGATAATAAAATAAATAGGCAATAAATGTTGAAGAGGCCTATCAGCTGCTAATTCTTCTCTTAAATGCCTGGAATCTTTAAATCTTACCCTGGCCAACTACAGAACAATGGCTTAGACACTTAGAATTGCTAAGGAGCCTCCCTGTGGTTACCCTGGTGGCTCAGGTGGTAAAGGATCTGCTTGTGATGTGGGAGACCAGGGTTCGATCCCTAGTTCGGAAGATCCCCTGGAGAAGGAAATGGCAGCCCACTCCAATATTCTTGCTTGGAGCATTCCTGTGGACAAAGGAGCCTGGTGGGCTACAGTCTATGGGGTTGCAGAGTCAGACAGACTGAGCGACTAAGCACACAACAAGGAGCCTCCAGGTAATGAAGCCCCAGGCTTTTACTTTGCATACGAGCAAATTAAAGAGATTAGGTAAGCAGCTAGGTGTGCAGAGAAAATTACTTGTATGGGTATGACTTCATCTCGTTTTTGTTTGTTTTTGTTCAACTGCACCATGTTCATTGCTTGTGTGTATTTTGCCTGTGCCTTTCCCTTCTGACAGTTTCCCTGTGGCTCAAATGGGAAAGAATCTGCCTGAAACGAGGGAGACCCAGGTTCGATGCCTGGGTCGGGAAGATCCTCTGGAGAAGGGAATGGCAGCCTACTCCAGTGTTCTTGCCTGGAGAATTCCATGGACAGAGGAGCCTGGTGGGCTATGGTCCGCGAGATGTCAAAGAGTCAGACACGACTGAAGCAACTTAGCAAGCATGCATGCACATACAAGTCCCCCCTGAAAGCACTTGCTATATGGCTATTTAAATGCAGGTTGTCTCTTTCCCACTAGCCTAAAATCTCCCTGAAGGTAGGAAAGAGGATTGATGGTTCCATGTTGTATACCTCTAGCCTAGTTTCTGATAGAAAGAAGGAATCCATACTGAATGTCACATGTATATCAATACAGGGTCTTTACCTCATTGACCCTCTTCTGTGCCTCTGGGCCAGCAATAATGTAAAATGTTTGTTTTTCTCAAATTCTCTACCTAGTCTGTAAACTAATCCTAAACAAGGATGTGGTAATATCCCCTCTACCTTCAGATCTTCCACTTTCCAGCTCAGCTCAGTTCTGACACCCTTCACATTGTGGTCTTTCCTGATCCTCCTCTCCCCCTCCCCCTCCTCCCTCCACCTTCTCTCTTTCTTCACTGACTCTTCCTCCTTCTTCTTCTCTGTTTCTCTTTCCCCTTCCTATTCCTCCTCCTCCCCTTCTCCTTTTCCAACTCTTCTTCCTTTTTCTTCCTGTCCTTCCCCTTCCCCTTCCTCCTCCTTCTTCTTCTCCTTATCATTCATTCTCTATAAATTTATGCATATATCCATTCTTATAAAGATTGGACAGGAAGCACAGATCTTCCTAGCCTTGTCTCCTTGCTTTCCACTTCCACTTCCTTCTGCTACACAAACTCCACAAACTCTGTCACCAGGAAATCATACCCATCATTTATGAATTATAACATGTGCTTTTTCTCCCATTGCTTGCTTTACTAACTTTCTTATTGGTTGCATTGCAGGTAAGTAATTCAGAGCATGATGTCCGTGATTTGAGACTGATGCTCATTCAGTAGAAATCATACTTCAAATGTTGAATTTTGATCTTTTCCTGGGCTAGTGACATGCAGTACAGTACTCTCATGATGCAGGGTGGCTCAGTGAGCCACAGCCCTGTTCCCTGTGCAATCAGTGGTAAAGAATTCTCTCCAATGTAGGAGACTGGGGTTCAATCCTTGAGGTCAGGAATATTCCCTGAAGTAGGAAACGGCAACCGTTTTCCAGCATTCTGGGCTGGGAAATCCCATGAACAGAGGAGCCTGGCAGGCTACAGTCCCTGGGGTCACAAAAGAGTCAGACATAACTGAGCAACTAAACAACAACAAATGTCATTGTAAACCCAGGACTTGCACACTTTTTTGTATGTGTTAAATGATATCTATCCTGTCACAGTGCTCAGTGGTATCTACTTGAAGCATCATTTCTTCTACTTCCTTTCACACACTTTGTCCTTCAGTGCAACAAAATAATTTGCTTTTCCTCATATCTGTATGATGCATCTATATATGTTATCTACCATCTTTAATTCTGTAAAGGCTTTCTCTCTCCCCCTCTCTTTGGATGGAAGTTCTTAAGAGAAAGTCTTTCCTTCTTCTTACATACTCACATTTACATCCTCCAGTCTGCAGGACAATGTCTTATCTATGATGGATATGAATATTTGTAGATTAAGGAAGAGTCATATCCTACTGCCCAGGATAGAACTGAAAGCACTACAATATTTTTCAGAGAATTGTAACAAATGGCATTTTTTTCTTTTCTTTCCTGTATTTTTTTCCCTAAAATTTCAAATCATCAATGAGAATAAAAAGCCAAATCCTTACCCCACTTCCCACACTAAAAAGAGACATAATAAAAGAACCAACTGGTAGTTGATTCATGGTCTCACTGTTTTGCGTAGAGGAAAGTTATAACAGCTCCTAGAATCAGCTGTGGGGTCCTAGTGAGCATCTTTGGTATCTTTTTCATTCTGCTCCGTCTCTACTAATTTATCTTCTTTTGCCTCAATTCTATTACAAACCCTACAGAAGGAGAGTGATTGGCCTCACTGAGTTAGGGCCTAGAGATCTTGTCATTCAGACTGATCACTGCATTTCACACAAGAGAGAAAGAAATCTAACAAAGACTGTCTTCTTGGCTGACGTTAGTCAGGCTCCACTGCACCCTTCTTCTTCACTAAGCCTCGGTTTTGGCCCATGAAAACTGCAGATACTCAGCACAAATGATTTCATCCACACATTTCCCTTTCACCTACCACCCCCTACACTAAGAGACTTGACTAGCATCATTACTAACAGTTTGCAGTTTTAACATCCCTAGGATGAGCCAGCCTTCCCTTTTAACTTTCCTGCCTGAGAACACTCAAGGTTGCCAAAAAAATTTACTGTTTGAGTTACACCTTGATCTTATACCCACCTCATCTAACAGTTCTTAGAAAGCAGCCCCCTACCTGATTTTTGAAAACTCCCACTTCCCTGATTCTGCTCAAGCCTCCATGTGTTCCTCCTCCCTCCTCTCTCATCTTCCCTTTAAAATGTCCAGACAGCTGTGCACAGATTCCAGGTGAACACAATTTATACTGGAATCTCTCCCTCCTACTGCAGTAGCCTGAATAAAATCTGTCTTGCTATCTTTAACAAATGGCCAACTCTGCTTTTTTGACAATTCTCCAGCCTAAGGCTGAGAGAGAGGAAAAATGAATGACTGAGGGCTCTCTTGGCTCCCTTATGCTTATGGAAATTTTTCTAGAGCAGTGTTTTCCAAGAAATGTGTGGGTTTTTTTTTTTTTTTAACATAAAACATTAAATCCTGCAATAACACTTTTGGAGAGGCTATATAATAGAAATAATGTACAGACATAAAGTGTATACTTTTAAAAATATTGAGGAAAGGGCATTAAGGAGTAGGACTTGAGGAGCTTAGTTCAATGAGCAAAAACATACTTATAAAAAAACAATTATTTTGAAAAATGTTCATCTCAAAAATTTAAGATTGTTGCCTGTAGGCTTTAGTTCAAGAAATATAGCTACAGGACATAATGCTGTCATCTACTTCTGCCTAACAGGACTGTCTTATAATTCTTTTAATTTATCTCAATTTTCAAAGCCTTTGCTTGACAGATTTTAGATGAGCAGCTAATCTGTCATTTACAGAAAGGACAGTGATGAGAGAGACCAATGCCTAATTCATTCATATGCTCCTTTATCTGTTGATTTAATTTATTTAGTTCATTTTTTTTTTTTTTACTAAAAGTATTGACAGAGGGGAAAATAGTTAATCACAATCTTGCAGGTTTTTAAAAAAAATGCTGATATCAGGCTCAGTGCAGCAGGAGAAAGCTGGGATGTTTCTGATCCCAGGAGGAAAGGAAAATGTGATTGAGTGATGTTTATCTGACCTATTTTATTCTCAATTGTTATGGATGCAGCAATAGTAGTGGAGAGCTTCATGCATATGATAGGTATTCACCAAAGAATTTTTCCTGCACTGTATGTAATCACAGACATGATTTCTTAGCCACAGCTCACTGTAGAATTTTTGTTAGGGTTCTGATTGCAGCAAATCAGAAGCCAGAATTGCAATGATATTTTATATAGAGAGAATAGTCATTTCACGTAGTGTAGCCTTTGAAGAGCTTTTGTTGTTGTCTATTCTATTTCAGATGTTTATTTATTTTATTATTTACTTAGTTCTCGGAATTCTTGATCCTCTGGCCATGGAGATCCAAAAAAGGAACAAGTATGTAGGCCACAAAAAGTTTTTGTTTTTACTTTGCTGCTCTTGATGGTTTTAAAGCCAGGGTAAAAGAATTAGGAATAGTAGAAATAAGATTTCATTTTTATTCTTAAAAGAAAATTATTTGCTTCTCAGTAAATCTGAGGAAAAGCATTGTTATTGTTAATAATAATGTTGCAAATTTTTTTTGTCTGATTCATCTTGGTTTCGATTGATTTTTTAAAGTGGGAAGCTTAGAAACCATGAGAAATCTGCTGTATAAAATACAAAGAAAGGTATAGAGAGTAATTTACAGATTTCTTAAGTGGAAGTAATCTATGGTTTTAGGACTTTTCCGAAGACAGATTTTGGGCTGTGGTTTGCCTCCGAGTGGAGTTCTTGAATTTTATCCTCTAGTGGAAGAGTTATCCCCCTAAGATGTCTCTTGGCTGCTGCTGCTGCTAAGTCGCTTCAGTTGTGTCCGACTCTGTGCGACCCCATAGACGGCGGCCCACCAGGCTCCCCTGTCCCTGGGATTCTCCAGGCAAGAACACTGGAGTGGGTTGCCATTTCCTTCTCCAATGCATGAAAGGGAAAAGTTGGTCACAAAGTAGTTTTCTTAAAAGTGCCAAGTATCTCAGAAATGTCGACCCAAAGAACACATTTTATTCATTTAACAGGTACGTACTGAGCACCTACTCAGTTCTGGAAGCTATTAACTTCTGAGTGTTCAGTGATAAACAAATGAGACTTGATCCCTATTGTCATAAGTAGTGACACAGTAGAATTCAATTGCAAAGTAGTGATGGGAATAAGTTGTAAACCAAATAAATTAAAGTAGATTGATGGTCTCAAATTGTGATAATACCTATAATTAACAATATGTGCAGGGTGGTTCAGTGGTTAAGAATCTGCCTTCCAATGCAGGGGGTGTGGGTTTGATCCTTGGTTGGGGAACTAGGATCCCCCATGGCAAAGGGCAACTAAGCCTGCATGCTGCAATTACTGAATCTGAGCCAAAATTAAGACCTGACAGAGTCAAATAAATAAATGAATGAATATTTTTAAAAATAAGTGCAATTTTTTTATGGAGACTAACATTAGAAACAAAAATCAAATTTGGAGGTGAGTGTCAGAGATGATACTTGAGAAAATGACATTTAGGCTGCAACCAGAAAGATGAATGTGAGTGAATTAAGAGAAGAGATAACTTAGGGATGAGCAAGTGGCTAGAGGAGGAAAGAAAAATATTACACACAGAAGGAATAGCACATGTAAGAAGAAAGGGTCTAGGATTTCTTAAGGACTAAGAGAAAGCCATTGTGATTATACCTAATGAGCACAGGAGAGAGCAAGTCAAGATGGAGTGAGAGAGGAAAGCAGGGTTTCACAGACCGAGTTAGAGGATATGGAATTTTAGCCCTGATTGAAAGTTCTTCTTTTTTTTTTTTTTTTTTTTTAGTTCTATTTATTTATTTATTTATTTTACTTTACAATATTGTATTGGTTTTGCCATACATTGACATGAATCCGCCATGGGTGTACATGTGTTCCCCATCCTGAACCCCCCTCTCACCTCCCTCCCCATCCCATCCCTCTGGGTCATCCCAGTGCACCAGCCCTGAACACCCTGTATCATGCATCAAACCTGGACTGGTGATTCGTTTTACATGTGACAATTTACACATTTCAATGCCATTCTCCCATTATCATCTTGCCCTTGTCCTTTCCCACAGACTCCAAAAGACTGTTCTATACATCTGTGTCTTTTTTGCTATCTCGCATACAGGGTTATGATTACCATCTTTCTAAATTGCATATATATGCATTAGTATATTGTATTGGTGTTTTTCTTTCTGGCTTACTTTACTCTGTATAATAGGCTCCAGTTTCACCCACCTCATTAAAACTGATTCAAATTTATTCTTTTTAAAGGCCAAGTAATATTCCATTGTGTATGTGTACCACTGCTTTCTTATCCATTCATCTGCTGATGGACATCTAGGTTGCTTCCATGTCCTGGCTATTATAAACAGTGCTGAGATGAACATTGGGATACACGTGTCTCTTTCCCTTCTGGTTTCCTCAGTGTGTATGCCCAGCAGTGGCATTGCTGGGTCATATGGCAGTTCTACTTCCAGTTTTTTAAGGAATCTCCACACTGTTCTCCATTGTGGCTGTACTAGTTTGCATTCCCACCAACAGTGTAAGAGGATTCCCTTTTCTCCACACCCTCTCCAGCATTTATTGCTTGTAGACTTTTGGATCGCAGCCATTCTGACTAGCGTGAAATGGTACCTCATTGTGGTTTTGATTTGCATTTCTCTGATAATGAGTGATGTTGAGCATCTTTTCATGTGTTTGTTAGCCATCTGTATGTCTTCTTTAGAGAAATGTCTGTTTAGTTCTTTGGCCCACTTTTTGATTGGGTTGTTTATTTTTCTGGAATTGAGCTGCAGCAGTTGATTGTATATTTTTGAGATTAATTCTTTATTGCTTCATTTGATATTATTTTCTTCCATTCTGAAAGCTGTCTTTTCACCTTGCTTATAGTTTCCTTTGTTGTGCAGAAGCTTTTAATTTTAATTAGGTCCCATTTGTTTATTTTTGCTTTTATTTCCAATATTCTGGGAGGTGGGTCATAGAGGATCCTGCTGTGGTTTATGTCAGATAGTGTTTTGCCTATGTTTTCCTCTAGGAGTTTTATAGTTTCTGGTCTTAAATTTAGATCTGTAATCCATTTTGAGTTTGCTTTTGTGTATGGTTTTAGAAAATGTTCTAGTTTCATTCTTTTACAAGTGGTTGACCAGTTTTCCCAGCACCACTTGTTAAAGAGATTGTCTTTTCTCCATTGTATATTCTTGCCTCCTTTGTCAAAGATAAGGTGTCCATAGGTGCGTGGATTTATCTCTGGGTTTTCTATTTTGTTCCATTGATCTATATTTCTGTCTTTGTGCCAGTACCATACTGTCTTGATGACTGTGGCTTTGTAGTAGCGCCTGAAGTTAGGCAGCTTGATTCCTCCAGTTCCATTCTTTCTCACGATTGCTTTGGCTATTAAAGGTTTTTTGTATTTCCATACAAATTGTGAAATTATTTGTTTCAGTTCTTTGAAAAATACCGTTGGTAGCTTGATAGGGATTGCATTGAATCTATAGATTGCTTTGGGTAGTATACTCATTTTCACTATATTGATTCTTCCAATCCATGAACACGGTATATTTCTCCATGTATTTGTGTCCTCTTTGATTTCTTTCACCAGTGTTTTATAGTTTCTTATATATAGGTCTTTTGTTTCTTTAGGTAGATACATTCCTAAGTATTTTACTCTTTTCATTGCAATGGTGAATGGAATTGTTTCCTTAATTTCTCTTTCTGTTTTCTCATTGTTCAGTTCAGTTCAGTTCAGTCGCTCAGTTGTGTCCGACTCTTTGCGACCCCATGAATCGCAGCATGCCAGACCTCCCTGTCCATCACCAACTCCCGGAATTCACCCAGACTCAGGTCCATTGAGTCAGTGATGCCATCCAGCCATCTCATCCTCTGTCGTCCCCTTCTCCTCCTGCCCCCAGTCCCACCTCCCAGCATCAGAGTCTTTTCCAATGAGTCAACTCTTCGCATGAAATGGCCAAAGTACTGGAGTTTCAGCTTCAGCATCATTCCCTCCAAAGAAATCCCAGGGCTGATCTCCTTCAGAATGGACTGGTTGGATCTCCTTACAGTTCAAGGAACTCTCAAGAGTCTTCTCCAACACCACAGTTCAAAAGCATCAATTCTTCGGCTCTCAGCCTTCTTCACAGTCTAACTCTCACATCCATACATGACCACAGGAAAAACCATAGCCTTGACTAGATGAACCTTTGTTGGCAAAGTAATGTCTCTGCTTTTGAATATGCTATCTAGGTTGGTCATAATTTTCCTTCCAAGGAGTAAGCGTCTTTTAATTTCATGGCTGCAGTCACCATCTGCAGTGATTTTGGAGCCCAGAAAAATAAAGTCTGACACTGTTTCCACTGTTTCCCCATCTATTTGCCATGAAGTTATTGGACCAGATGCCATGATCTTATTTTTCTGAATGTTGAACTTTAAGCCAACTTTTTCACTCTCCTCTTTCACTTTCATCAAGAGGCTTTTTAGTTCCTCTTCCCTTTCTGCCATAAGGGTGGTGTCATCTGAGGTTATTGATATTTCTCCCGGCAATCTTGATTCCAGCTTGTGCTTCTTCCAGTGTTTTTCATGATGTACTCTGCATATAAGTTAAATAAGTGGGGTGACAATATACAGCCTTGACATACTCCTTTTCTTATTTGGAACCAATCTGTTGTTCCATGTCCAGTTCTAACTGTTGCTTCCTGACCTGCATACAAATTTCTCAAGAGGCAGGTCAGATGGTCTGGTATTCCCATCTCTTTCAGAATTTTCCACAGTTTATTGTGATCCACACAGTCAAAGGTTTTGGCATAGTCAATAAAGCAGAAATATATGTTTTTCTGGAACTCTCTTGCTTTTTCCATGATCCAGCAGATGTTGGCAATTTGATCTCTGGTTTCTCTGTCTTTTCTAAAACCAGCTTGAACATCAGGAAGTTCACGGTTCACATATTGCTGAAGCCTGGCTTGGAGAATTTTGAGCACTACTTTACTAGCGTGTGAGATGAGTGCAATTGTGCAGTAGTTTGAGCATTCTTTGGCATTGCCTTTCTTTGGGATTGGAATGAAAACTGACCTTTTCCAGTCGTGTGGCCACTGCTGAGTTTTCCAAATGTGCTGGCATATTGAGTGCAGCACTTTCACAGCATCATCTTTCAGGATTTGAAAGAGCTCAACTGGAATTCCATCACCTCCACTAGCTTTGTTCGTAGTGATGCTTTCTAAGGCCCACTTGACTTCACATTCCAGGATGTCTGGCTCTAGGTCAGTGATCACACCATCATGATTAAGTTTTGGCCACAGCAATTAGAGCAGAAAAAGAAATAAAAGAAATCCAGATTGGAAAAGAAGAAGTAAAACTCTCACTGTTTGCAGATGACATGCTCCTCTACATAGAAAACCCTAAAGAGTCCACCAGAAAATTACTAGAGCTAATCAATGAATATAGTAAAGTTGCAGGATATAAGATCAATACACAGAAATCCCTTGCATTCCTATACACTAACAATGAGAATTCTCATTGTTAAAAACTATGTTGAATAGTAGTTGTGAGAGTGGGCACCCTTGTCTTGTTCCTGACTTTAGGGGAAATGCTTTCAATTTTTCACCATTGAGGATGTTTGCTGTGGGTTTGTCATATATAGCTTTTATTATGTTGAGGTATGTTCCTTCTATGCCTTCTTTCTGGAGGGTTTTTATCATAAATGGATTTGAATTTTGTCAAAGGCTTTCTCTGCATCTATTGAGATAATCATATGGTTTTTATTTTTCAATTTTTTAATGTGGTGTATTACATTGATTGATTTGCAGATATTGAAGAATCCTTGCATCCCTGGGATAAAGCCCACTTGGTCATGGTGTATGATATTTTTTACATGTTGTTGGATTCTGTTTGCTAGAATTTTGTTAAGGATTTTTGCATCTATGTTCATCAGTGATATTGGCCTGTAGTTTTCTTTTTTTGTGTGGCATCTTTGTCAGGTTTTGGTATTAGGGTGATAGTGGCCTCATAGAATGAGTTTGGAAGTTTAGCTTCCTCTGCAATTTTATGGAAGTGTTTGAGTAGGATAGGTGTTAACTCTTCTCTAAATTTTTGGTAGAATTCAGCTGTGAAGCCATCTGGTCCTGGGCTTTTGTTTGCTGGAAGATTTCTGGTTACAGTTTCAATTTCCATGCTTGTGATTGGTCTGTTAAGATTTTCTATTTCTTCCTGGTCCAGTTTTGGAAAGTTGTACTTTTCTAAGAATTTGTCCATTTCTTTCAAGTTGTCGATTTTATTTGCATATAGTTGCTGATAATAGCGGAGAAGGCAATGGCAACCCACTCCAGTACTCTTTCCTGGAAAATCCCATGGATGGAGGAACCTGGAAGGCTGCGGTCCATGGGGTCGTGAAGAGTCGGACACGACTGAACGACTTCACTTTCACTTTTCACTTTGCTGATAATAGTGGAGAAGGAAATGGCAACCCACTCCGGTGTTCTTGCCTGGAGAATCCCAGAGATGGCGGAGCCTGGTGGGCTGCTGTCTATGGGGTTGCGCAGAGTCGGACACGACTGAAGCGACTTAGCAGCAGCAGCAGCCGCAGCTGATAATAGTCTCTTATGATCCTTGTATTTCTGTGTTGTCTGTTGTGATCTCTCCATTTTCATTTCTAATTTTGTTGATTTGATTTTTCTCCCTTTGTTTCTTGATGAGTCTGGCTAATGGTTTGTCAATTTTATTTATCCTTTCAAAGAACCAGCTTTTGGCTTTGTTGATTTTTGCTATGGTCTCTTTTGTTACTTTTGCATTTATTTCTGCCCTAATTTTTAAGATTTCTTTCCTTCTACTAACCCTGGCGTTCTTCATTTCTTCCTTTTCTAGTTGCTTTAGGTGTAGAGTTAGATTATTTATTTGACTTTTTTCTTGTTTCTTGAGGTATGCCTGTATTGCTATGAACCTTCCCCTTAGCACTGCTTTTACAGTGTCCCATAGGTTTTGGGTTGTTGTGTTTTCATTTTCATTTGTTTCTATGCATATTTTAATTTCTTTTTTTATTTCTTCTGTGATTTGTTGGTTATTCAGCAGTGTGTTGTTCAGCCTCCATATGTTGGAATTTTTAATAGTTTTTCTCCTGTAATTGAGATCTAATCTTACTACATTGTGGTCAGAAAAGATGCTTGGAATGATATCAATATTTTTGAATTTACCAAGGCTAGATTTATGGCCCAGGATATGATCTATCCTGGAGAAGGTTCCGTGTGTGCTTGAGTTAAAGGTGAAATTCATTGTTTTGGGGTGAAATGTCCTATAGATATCAATTAGGTCTAACTGGTCTATTGTATCGTTTAAAGTTTGTGTTTCCTTGTTAATTTTCTGTTTAGTTGATCCATCCATAGGTGTGAGTGGGGTGTTAAAGTCTCCCACTATTATTGTGTTATTGTTAATTTCCCCTTTCATACTTGTTAGCATTTGTCTTACATATTGTGGTGCTCCTATGTTGGGTGCATATATATTTATAATTGTTTTATATTCTTCTTGGATTGATCCTTTGATCATTATGTAGTGTCCTTCTTTGTCTCTTTTCACAGCCTTTGTTTTAAAGTCTATTTTATCTGATTTGAGTATTGCTACTCCTGCTTTATTTTGGTCTCTATTTACATGGATTATCTTTTTCCAGCCCTTCACTTTCAGTCTGTATGTGTCCCTTGTTTCAAGGTGGGTCTCTTGTAGACAATATATATAGGGGTCTTGTTTTTGTATCCATTCAGCCAGTCTTTGTCTTTTGGTTGGGGCATTCAACCCATTTACATTTAAGGTAATTATTAACAAGTATGATCCAGTTGCCATTTACTTTATTGTTTTGGGTTCAAGTTTATACACCCTTTCTGTGTGTCCTGTCTAGAGAAGGTCCTTTAGCATTTGTTGGAGAGCTGGTTTGGTGGTGCTGAATTCTCTCAGCTTTTGCTTGTCTGTAAAGCTTTTGATTTCTCCTTCATATTTGAATGAGATCCTTGCTGGGTACAGTAATCTGGGCTGTAGGTTATTTTCTTTCATCACTTTAAGTGTGTCCTGCCATTCCCTTCTGGCCTGAAGAGTTTCCATTAAAAGATCAGCTGTTATCCTTATGGGAATCCCCTTGTGTGTTATTTGTTGTTTTTCCCTTGCTCCTTTTAATATTTGTTCTTTGTGTTTGATCTTTGTTCATTTGATTAATATTTGTCTTGGGGTGTTTCACCTTGGGTTTATCCTGTTTGGGAATCTCTGAGTCTCTTGGACTTGGATGATTATTTCCTTCCCCATTTTAGGGAAGTTTTCAACTATTATCTCCTCAAGTATTTTCTCATGATCTTTCTTTTTGTCTTCTTCTTCTGGACTCCTATGATTTGAATATTGGGGCGTTTAACATTGTCCCAGAGGTCTCTGAGGTTGTCCTCATTTTTTAAAATTCTTTTTTCCTCTGTGTTTCATTTATTTCTACCATTCTATCTTCTACCTCACTAATCCTATCTTCTGCCTCTGTTATTCTACTGTTGGTTCCCTCCAGAGTGTTTTTGATCTCATTTATTTCATTATTCATTATATATTGACTCTTTTTTATTTCTTCTAGGTCCTTATTAAACCTTTCTTGCATCTTCTCAATCCTTGTATCTAGGCTATGTATCTGTAACTCCAATTTGTTTTCAAGGTTTTGGATCATTTTCATTATCATTATTCAGAATTCTTTATCAGGTAGATTCCCTATCTCTTCCTCTTTTGTTTGGTTTAGTGGGCATTTATCCTGTTCCTTTACCTGCTGGGTATTTCTCTGCCTTTTCATCTTGTTTATATTGCTGTGTTTGGGGTGGCCTTTCCGTATTCTGGCAGTTTGTGGTTCCTCTTTATTGTGGAGGTTCCTCACTGTGGGTGGGGTTGGATGGGTGGCTTGTCAAGGTTTCCTGGTTAGGAAGCTTGTGTCGGTGTTCTGGTGGGTGGAGCTGGATTTCTTCTCTCTGGAGTGCAATGAAGTGTCCAGTAATGAGTTTTGAGATGTTAATGGGTTTGGTGTGACTTTGGGCAGCCTGTATATTGAAGCTCACGGCTATGTTCCTGTGTTGCTGGAGAATTTGCATGGTATGTCTTGCTCTGGAACTTTTTGGCCCTTGGGTGGTGTTTGGTTTCAGTGTAGGTATGGAGGTCTTTGATGAGCTCCTATAGATTAATGTTTCCTGGATTCAGGAGTTCTCAGGTGTTCTCAGGATTTGGACTTAAGCCTCCTGCCTCTGTTTTTCAGTCTTATTTTTACAGTAGCCTCAAGTCTTCTCCATCTATACAGTACCAATGATAAAACGTCTAGGTTATTGATGAAAAGTTTCTCCACAGTGAGGGACACCCAGAGAGGTACATAGAGTTACATGGAGAATAGAAGAGGAAGAAGGGAGATAGAGGTGACCAGGAGGAGAAGAGGAGGAATCAAAAGGGGAGAGAGCAAGCTAGCCAGTAATCACTTCCCTATGTCCTCGCCACAGTCTGGATCCCTCAGAGATGTTCACAGAGTTACACAGAGAAGAGAAGAGGGAGGAAGGAGACAGAGGTGGCCAGGAGGATAAAAGGGGGAGTCAAAAGGAGAGAGACAGATCCAGCCAGTAATCAGTTCCCTAATTGTTCTCCAAAGCCTGGAACACACAAAGAGATTCACAGAGTTTGGTAGAGAAGAAAAGGGGAGGGGGGAGATAGAGGCGACCTGGTGGAGAAAAAGGAGAGTCAAAACGGGGAGAGAGCAATCAGGCCAGTGATCTCACTCCCAAGTAAAAATGGGTACTGAAGATTGGGTTCTTAAAGGTACAAAGTTGATAACAAATACCAAAAAACAAAGATTAAAAATCTAGAGTAGAGGTTAGATTCTCAAAAATACAATATTAAAAAAAGTCACAAAAATTAATAATAATTTTTATTTTAAATTTAAAATTTAAAATTTTATTTTAAATTTTAAAGCCAATTTTTAAAGTTGGCTTTAAAAATAAGGTCTTTTTTTTTTTTTGCAAGGTAATAGTAGGTTATAAAAATTACAGTTAAAGAAGTAATAGAGGACTTAAAAATTAAAAAAAATTTTTTAATTAAAAAATGATAATAGTAAAAATATATCTAGGACTTTCTCTGGAGCTGTCGTGGACAGTGTGGGGTCAATTCATTTTCAGATAGTTCCTTGGTCCAGCTTGTACTTCTCAAGGTTTATAGGCCCCTTCCTATGTAGTCAGTGCTAACTACAGGGTTTTAATCTATTGCACTTGTCACTTCCAAAGTGGTTCCCTCTGTTTATTTTAGCTTCTTCTGTTTGCTGGTCTCTTCAGTGTCTAATTTCCGCCCTGACACAAGGGACGTGGTGGTGGTCACTTTTTTTGGCCTCGCTTGTTCAGTCGTGCTATGGGGAGGGAGGAACACTTCAAACAAATATCACTGGCATGTGCTCACAGTGATTCAGCCACACTGGGGTTGCCCCCGCTCACAGTGTGTGTGCTTTCCCAGTCTACACTGCTCAGGCTCTAGGTTGTTCTGCCAGGAACTGTCTGATGCTGGCCCTGGGTTGCATGCACTCCACAGGTCTAAGCCACTCAGGTTCAGGTTCTCAGATACTCCACAAAGGCACAGTCTTGGTTGGGCCTGCGTTTTGTGCTCGTCCCAGGTCCGAGCAGCTCAGGTGACCAGGTGTTTGGCGAGCATGGTTGCCTCCAGTTGAAGGCTGCAACTTATAGCCTCCCCCGTCCCAGCTGCTCAGTTTTCTGGGTGTACAATAAGTGAGTCTTCTCAGGTGTGCCTTGTGTCTCTTCCAGGGAGCATATCTCTGGCTGCGACCCTCCCAGCAGGTGTCGACTGTCCAGAATCGCAAGAAGTCTTGGTTAGCAACGAAGCCTGCTTGCAGTTTGGTAGAGGATGCCTCTCTGGGGCCATGATTGCCCCCTTCCAGCTCTGGCTGCCCTCACCTGCCTGTCTCCTGCTGGGGATGGGCTGGTTGATTGAAAGTTCTTAAACAGGGGGCTAAGTCATATGATTTATGCTTAAAACACCCATTACATGAAGACTGTATTATAGAGTGGTAGCAGTGGAGATGAAAAAATTAGAAGTAAAGAGAATATTGAAAATTTACTGTATTATCCTATGTGATAGACAATATTGGTTGGACTAGGGTGGCAGAAGTCAGGACCGAAATAACTTATAATGGTTCTTATGTAGAAAAAGAATTGCCAGAACTTGGTGATGCATTGGTTTGGGAATATAAGGGACAAGGATTTGTCTAGAATAACTTCTGGGTTGACAGCTTAAACATAATGTTTAACCAAATGTCTGGGCACCCCATTGCCCAATCAGGGTGACCCATAAAGTCAACCTTCACAATATATAAATGCTATTTAAAGCCATGAATAAAGGATGGATAAAGAAAATGTGGTACATATACACAATGGACTATTACTCAGCCATAAAAGAAGAATGAAGTAACCCCATTTGCAGCAACAGGGATAGATCTAGAAATTGCCATACTGAGTGAAATAGGTCAGAGAGAGAAAGACAAATTCATAGGATATTGCTTATATGTGGTGCAGAATCTGAAAAAAGAATGGTACAGATGAACTGATTTACAATACAGAAATGGTCATGGAGGCAGAGTACAAACTTATGATTACTAGGCGGGACAGTGGGGGAGAGGGATAAGTTGGGAAATTGGGATTGACATATACACATTACTATGTATAAAATAGTGAACTAAAAAGGACCTACTGTATAGCAGAAGTCAATACTCTGTAATGATCTGTATTGGAAAAAAATCAAAAAAAAGAGTAGCTATATATATATATATATATAATTCAGTTTCCTGTACACCAGAAACTAACACAACATTGTAAATCAACTATACTCCCATAAAAATTAATTTAAAAAGAGCAATGGAAAAATCTACAAAATAAAACCATGGGGAAGATGAGATTACTGGCAGAAAGAGAATACATAACAGGAGAATGTCCAAGACTTGGATAAAAAACATCCACCATTCAAAGTCTAATGAAGGGAAAGACCAGTGCTCTGAGTACTGTGGCTATATAATAAACCATGCCAAAATTAGTGGAACAGAATAATAGCAGTCATTTCCTAGTTCTGTGTCTCATGGTTCTGGGGGCTGACTGGACTCCACAGATGTTTCTTAGTCGAGGTCTTTCATTTCATTACATTCAGAGAGTAATGAGGCTGGAATCATCACAGAGTCTCCTCTCTCCTGGGTGTGATACTTGTGGAGCTTGTGGCTGGAAGAGCTGGACACCCCTGGCTTGTCCCTATGTCTCCATGGTCTTTCCAACATGGCAACTTCAGCATAGACCGACTTCTTCCGTGGCAGCTCAGGGCTCTGAAACGACGAGCCCTGCAAGAGAGAAAGCCCACCTTTTGGGACTAGACTTAGCAGTCTCACAGTAGCCTTGCTTCTGCCTCCTTCTAGTGTTAGAAGCGGGGCTTCCCTGGTGGTGCTAGTGGTAAAGAACCCACCTGCCAAGTCAGTGCAGGAGACATAAGAGACACAGGTTTGACCCCTTGGTCAGGAAGATCCCCTGGAGGAAGGCCTATTCCACTATTCTTGCATGGAGAATCCTAGGGACAGAGAAGCCTGGTGGGCTACAGTCCATGGGGTTGCAAAGAGTCAGGCATGACTGAAGCAACTTAGCACACAGTGTTAGAAGTGGGTCAGTAAGCCCAACACATAATTAAAGAGAGGGAATTTAGATTTTCTGTTGAAAAGAGGATTGTCAAAGAAGTCGTAAATCAAGTTTAGCGGCCCCCCACCCCCACCCCAATAACTTAGAGAAAGAGGAGAATGCAGTTTTCTGGGGTCCAAAGGAAAAAGTGGGTTCAGATTTTCTTTGCAAATTTTCCATTTTGGCAATTTAGAAAGCCTTCACCCTCTTCTCTCTGACCTTCCTTTGTGATTTTATAGAGCAATTGATCTGTGGCAAATGACCTATGTCACCTACTTTATTCCATGATTGATTATGTAAAAAAGAGAATAAGTTTTGCTTTCAAGAAAAGTCAGTCAGAAGCAATCAGAAGCAATTCAATTTATGAATGTAATATGGTGAAGTTATTGAGCTGGATCAGGAGAGACAATTCGGCTTTGAAGATGGTTTGTCCTCAACTGAACCAACTTGGTGATATCAATCATAGTTTTTCAAAGCATTTTGATGAAAAGATAATGGAACCAAAGTAAAACATTTGATTATATGTCAGTGAATGAATGAGCACAACAAAACCAGTCTTCAAAAGCTGCTTCACGCTCCCATGAAAGTGCACAAGCCAGAAAGAATGAACCTCAGCTTCCAGGGGGTGAGAGTTGGAAGCAGTCAACAAACACAGTCAACCCTTCTCCACAGTGTGCAGGCACTGGGCAGACAAGGAATTAACCACTCACAGTCCAGTCCAAGACTCTTGGACTGGTCTCTTCCCCAACTGCCTTCCACCTTTTGGGTTATTTCTTTGGTTTTATTTTAGGTACATACTGGAGAACCATGAGGAAGTTATTGACATGAAATAGATGTGAGTCAAAAATTGTTTGTGCTTTATTTTTTCTCCTTGTCTCTCCTGATTTGCTTTTTAAAAAAATTATTTTGGGGTGCACTGGGTCTTCGTCACTGCAAGGAAGCATTCTCCAGTTGAGGCGAGTGGGCAGCGGGGGTGGGAGGGTGAGAGGATGGAGGGAGCTACTCTCTAGTTGTGGTGTGAGGGCTTTTCCTTAAGGTAGCTTCTCCTGGGGAGCATGAGCTCTAGAGCATGCCGGCTTTAGCATTTGCAGAGCAAGGGCTTAAGTAGCCCCATAGCATGTGGACTCTTCCTGGACCAGAGATTGGACCTGTGTCCCCTGCACTGGCAAGTGAATTCTTCACCACTGGACCATGAAGCAAGTCCCAATCCTGACTTACTCTTTATCCTTCTCTGCTCTGCCCTCTGTTCTAGGAGGCTCACCTCCAGGATCATCTCAACATCATCAACAGGTTTTGTTTTCTTTCCTTCTTTTTATTTATTTATTTTTTTATTTTCCCATACTTCAGAGAGTACATGAGTGGTGCCTAGTAGAGTGACTCTGAGGTCTCCTTTCTACCCCTCACTGTGCTGGAGGCCACCCACATCCATTATCTGGAAGACACAGATCCTGTCAAGTCCCTTCCATACACCCCTCCATGCCTCAGATTTTAGGAACCACTCTTTTCTGTTGCCCCTTCAGGCCTAGGAATGGATTCTCATTCTTACTATTTCAGAGATACTGCAAAGCTACTTGCTGGTTTCATTAAACACCACCTTCACCTTTGCAAATAGGTTTTGCTTGCTGTTGCTGTTCATTCTCTCAGTTGTGTCTGATTCTTCAGCCTTTTGGACTGCAGCACATCAGCCTTCCCTATCTTTCACTGTCTCCCCAAATTTGCTCAAACTCATGTTCATTGAGTTGATGGTGCCATCCAACCATCTCATACTCTGTTTCCCACTTCTCCTCCTGCCCTCAATCTTTCCCAACATCAGGGTCTTTTACTGATGGTATTGGATGGCATCAGATAGTATTGGAGCTTCAGTTTCAGCATCAGTCCATCCAATGAATATTCAGGGTTAATTTCTTTTAGGATTGACTGGTTTGATCTCCTTGCTGTCCTAGGGACTCTCAAGAATCTTCTCCAACACCACCATTCGAAAGCATCCATTTTTCTGTGCTCAGCCTTCTTTGTGGTCCAATTCTCACATTCGTAAATGACTACTGGAAAAACCATAGCTTTGACTATATAGACTTTTTTTGGGTAAAGTGATGTCTCTGCTTTTTAAAATACATCACTTGAATATGGCTGGGAGGACTTCTGGGTTGATGATTTAAGTGACTGAATGGATAGAGATGTCGTTTACTAAGAGGAAGAAGATCAGAGGTTGGGTTTGGGATGTATTAAATCTGTAATGTCCATGATACTTGAATAGATATGCAAATGAGAAATTAAAATCAGAAGAGAAATCTGTGCTGAAGATAAAAGCTTCAGAGATGACATATAGCCACCATATGCTATACCCCTGTCTCATACAGGTGGCTGTCAGAGGCCCAGCTGGGTGGCCAGCGCAGACAGGAGGAGAGCTGGTGATGTGCTGAATGATGCAAGGTGAACTTGCCAGGCACCAAAGGTGCCACATTCCTGGCCCTTGAGTAGAAGAAAGGAGAGATGCCAGCTCCAGTGAGGGCCAGAAAGAGAACTGGCCTGTGAGTTTTAACTCAGCTCTGGTGCCTTCTGGGCTCTGGAACACAGCCTTTCCTGGGGTCCTTTAACAAATCCAGCCTCTCTTAGCTGAGCCTGAGGTTTTCCTGATTGTCCCTCCCTCCCATTTGCCTTGAGTCCCCAGGCTCCTCTTCAGTAACGCTTACCCTTCTCTCCTCCACTTCCCAACATCTTCCCTGTAGGCTCAGGGAAATTATTTCCTCATCCTGATTTATCCCCCTCTACCTTTATTTAGGGGCTTCCCAGGTGGCACTAGTGGTAAAGAACCCACCTGCCAATGCAGGAGACAGAAGATGCAGGTTCAATCCCTGGGATGGGAAGATTCCCTGGAGGAGGGCATGGCAACCCACTCCAGTATTCTTGACTGGAGAATTCCATGGACAGAGAAGCCTGGTGGGCTACAGTTCATGGGTTGCAAAGAGTCAGACATGACTGAAATGACTTAGCACACAGCACACACCTTCCTTTAGAACCCTCTTTCCCACACTTTATTACCTAATAGACTTCATTGGACCATTAAACACAGAGTACAAATCATTAGCCACTGAAAAACTCATTCCCCTTCCCAAAGCTTCCCTGGAGGGAAAATATTTGCATTCTATTTTTTCAATGCAGCCAAGAAAGAGAAAAAAAAAAACAACAACAACAATAACAAACAGAGCTTATGGCTATGCAGCACCTTAAAGAATTTAAAAGAAAATGGAAGATGTGATTTTTGAGATTTTATAATCTGATGAGAAGGGGAGGTTGGGTGAGAAAATGAAAAAAGAAAGTTCACAATGAAATTGTATCATAAGCCAATTAATGTATACAAATCCACCTGAGGAGAAAAGTAACAATCAGATATTGGCATAATTCAACTAAGAAGCTTATAATAGGACAGGAAATTTGAGATAGCACCTGAAGAAGAGACAAAATGTGAATGCTAAGAGAAGAGGTTCTCCCCAGCAAGAATATAAGGCATGTCTGAATGCACAGAAGAAACAAGAAAACTCCAAGTAGATTTTCTTCATAGGACTGGGAGCAAGGAGCAGCAAAACCAAGAAGTGAAGAGTTCATTCATGAGATTGGGCGTTTACATCTCAGGTCCAGAATTGAGGATAGACCAATAGAATGTTCTGTCCACGGTACCATCAGCAACTGTTGGATAAATTAAACAAGGCTTTTAATTTCCCTGTGCCTCTCTGTAGATGTAGATGACCTTGGGCTGTCTAATTTCCTTCCTTAGATCTGAGGGGAATACTATGCAGCTGTGAGAATACAGATTAGAAAATATGGCAAATCCCTGGGGAACCCCCAGACCTGAAAATTGAGTCAGGCTCATGGCGAGCCAATCAGGAAAGAGTTCACTCTACCCAGGAAAGTACAAAGCCAGCCAGAGCCTCTGGAGCATGGGCAAATACATACAGAGGACACACGTGTTATAGAAGGATGAAGATCTAGCTTGGTGAGATTTAATCAAAGTATTCAGGACAAGATAGGCTCCAGATTCAAGATAGCCTCTGGACTGGAGGATTATTGGACTGGGGACTGCATAGAAAAATATTTTTTCCATGAAGGCATCACTATTACATTGCAATATTTAATTCTTTATACAATGACCACCATCAAATTTTAATTTTTAAATTCTGTGATATCTTCATAAGGCATAGCACATGTGTGCTCAGTCATGTCTGATTCTTTGTTACCCCATGGACTGTAGCCCACCAGGCTCCTCTGCCCATGGAATTCTCCAGGCAAGAATACTGGAGCAGGTTGCCATTTCCTTCTCCAGGGGATCTACCCAACCCATGAATAGAACCTGGGTCTCCTGCATTGCAGGCAGATTCCTCACCACTGAGCCACCAGGGAAGCCCCTCATAAGACATAAGCATCTGTCAAGTCAACAACAAGCTCTTTAATAAAAACAGCTACAATTGGATAAACTCTCTGAGCGAATTCACCCACCTTTGAGTGATGGGGAGAATGGTTGTAATCGGAAGGACCTGGAAGTGACCTTGTGTTGATCTGGGCTGCTGTGATAATCAGAAAAATACCACAAGCATTTTTATCTTGGACACTTGGGTTCTTATTTTCCCTCTTATAGATAAGTCACCTAAAAGGTTTTCTTTTAACTTAGAAACAAATTGCAGCTGGAATAAAACATTTTCCTCTGAAAATGTGGTACAAACTAATTTCCAGTTTGTCTATTGAGTTACAGATATTGACAAAAGAAATAGGAGAAATAAGCCCATCTGTCAGTGAGAGAAGCATAGAAAAACAAGTAGAGAGTTTAATAAAAATACAAAGGAACCATTTCAAATATATTCAAGTCCCTTGCACCTCAAAGACATCATGACAAATACACTGTTCCTTGACTACCACAATCAGATGCCCAAGAGTTATAAAACCTGGATGTGTTTCCCTAGCTGTTCTGGCTTTATGTGAAAAACATATTAATAATTATTAAACAAAGAAAATTTAATAATAAAAACTGACTACAAACTCTGTTAACATTCAGATGAAGTGCAATTAACTAGTTCATTAAAAACATGAATAAACTCACCAGAAGGTATGCCAAGATTCCAAAATATTAACAATAATACTCTTAATAACTTCTATGCTTTGTAGTATCATAAATTTCTTTAGTGTCTCTTGTATAAAAACTATTCCTTAAAATTTTTGTTTCGGATCTATCAAAATGATGTTCCAATCATTGGGAATCAGGGGACAAATTAACAAATGAGAACCTAAAAAACACACTACATGTTGGAGAATCAGTACAGATTATCTTCTGTGTAGGGCATGAGTCCCCAAACTCCATCAGGCAAGGCTTCATTTGTGCTCTCCATCACTCCCCACTGCTCGTATTACTGAGCGAACCATTGCTTGCAATACTACAGTGCCGCATCATCTCCCTTCCTGCAATCCACAGAAATATTCTTTCAGGAAACTTGTCCCTGGTGCCAAAAATGTTTGGGCACGGCTAGTGTAAAGAATGACAGCAGCTGACACATTTCAGGAGAGAATGAGATTTCCCAGGTGCAAACCAAAGACAGCAAGAACCACAAGACACTGCAGCTAAGAATTCATAGGCAGACAATTGAGGTAAATCTGATTAAACGTAAGGTAATGTAAGTGATTTCATTTCTTTGGTGTCAACTACAGCCTTCACAAGTCTTTATTGCACATCATGAGGGCTAAAAAGGGACAATTCCAGGCTGTTTTTTTTTTTTCCCCCTATTTAAACATGGAATTCTTTTTATTTATAGACCTGCCATTAGTTTTCTATAGGACTGTCTTTGTTTCACAGAATGCCTCATAATCCTTCATGGAAAATACTTAGGGAAGTTATAGTGTGGAAAGACTCTGGTCAGCAGCAAAAGAAGTATTAGATAAATTATGTTCCAACAAAGTGGTCCTGGAGTTTACTCCAGGATTTGGCCCCAAACATAGGAAAATTAAGAAAAAAATATTTTTCTGCTAGTATGTGCACTGACCTTACCATTCTGTGGGACAAAGTAGTAAAGGTGAGCACTTGAGAGGAAAGACGAGAAATGGGATAGGAATTAGAGACAAGGTGTGATCAAGGGTGGGAGATGAATAGGCTAGTCTGGTTCTCAACTCCCAACCCATCGAATAGCATTTCTTTCAAATGAAAGACTCCACTGTAGAAGATAACAGTTCTTGTCCTGATAATCTATTTGAGAGGAACATGGGGCTTCCCAGGTGGCGTTAGTGGTAAGAAACCTACCTGCCACTGCAGGAGATGTGAATGTGATCCCTGGGTCAGGAAGATCCCCTGGAGGGGTAAATAGCAACCTGCTTCAGTATTCTTGCCTGGAAAATTCCCTGAGCAGAGGAGCCTGTAAGACTACCATCCATGAGGTTGTAAAAAGTTGGACACTACTAAGGGACTGAGGACAGTCACAGAGAGGAATATCAGACTTTTGGCAAATTATCTTGTAGGATAATGACTTGTAGGTTTCTAAGGAAGCATTTAGGAGGAAGTATAACTTGATCATGAAACAGGTAGGAGTTAAGACTTTATTCAAGAAAGATTTTCCAAGTATGGTATTACAGAGTAAATTGAGTCCCCAAGATTGAGAATGAAGTAACCAGAGCAATTTAGGGAAGAATGATACTTCAGAAAGAGGGTTTAGATAATTACACATGAAAGTTTAGACAACTCAAGAAGGACCTAAAATTACTGAGAACCTTGTATTCAGGTAAACGGAAAAACATTCATTATCCACATGTGTTGAGTAAAAGTAAAAGATCTTGTCTAAGACTCAGCCTACATATTTTTTTCTGAACTAAATTTTTAAAATTTTTATTTTATACTGAAGCACAGTTGGTTAGCAATGTTGTTAGTTTCAAGTGTATGGCAATGATTCAGTTATACATGTACATATATCCTTTTTTAAATATTTCACCATTTAGATTATTACAGAATATTGAGTGACACTCTCTACTATACAGGAGGTTCTTGTTGGTCATCTAATTGATATATAATTTAGTTCTAAAGTATCTGCTGGCAGATCCTGAGACTTAGATTATGAATACACTTGGAACCCTAGTTTCCTAGTTGGTCTATATTAAAGGTTAACTATAAATGTTCTAGGAAGCTATTTTCAGCTTTAACAACAATACAAAATGAAATAATAGTCACAGTTTATGCTTGATAAATCTTCCAGGCACGGTTGTTAACACTGCTTAATGGTAGTGATGAGGTTACCGAGACCTAAGGATTTGATTGCCTTTCTCAAGATTTCACTAGTGAGGCAAAACTGGGATCAAAATGAGGTGAGCTGATTTCAGAGTTTGCACTCTTAACTCTAGGTTAAATCACTGCTCAGTACAGAAGGTATAGTTGGTCAGCTAGTTCAGTCGCTCAGTCATGTCCAACTCTTTGTGACTCCATGGGCGGCGGCATGCCAAGCTTCCCTGTCCATCACCAACTTCGGGAGCTTGCTCAAACTCATGTCCATTGAGTCAGTGATGCCTATACAGAAAGCACAGGTAATATAAAAATTATCAGATTTTATTATTATCTTTGTTTTGCTTCAAATCATGTTAAGTTACATCTTCATAAGAGAAGAAAAAAACATAAGTTGCTATTTCGTTGTTAAGTCATGTCTGACTCTTTGCAACCCCTTGGGCTGTAGCCCAAGGCTCTTCTGTCTGTGGGATTTCCCAGGCGCTTCTGTTCGTGGGATTTCCCAGGCAAGAATACTGGAGTGAGTTGCCATATTCTTCTCCAGGGGATCTTCCTGACCCAGCAATTGAACCTGAGGTTCTTGCATTGACAGAAGGATTCTTTATCACTGAGCCACCAGGGAAGCCCAAACAGCATAAGTAAAACCGTCAAATACATTGTATTTGGTTCAAAATGTTTTCTGTATAAAAGAACTATAAAGTTAGATAGTACCAAAACATAGGTAAGAGAACATCTTAAATACACTCTAATCTCTTGGGGAAAATGACCCCATGTGTTAATCCCAGTTCTCTTATTTCTAGAGATTCAAGCCAACATTCCAGGTAAGTTCCACATAAAAATGGAATTGGTTAGAAGTGGTAGAAGCACAGACAGAGAGCAATAAGCAAATCCCAAATTAACTATGCTTGTGAATGTTACCAATCACCTGCCCGGTAGCCACTTTGTGTCTCTGTCTTTGAGGTATGCTCCCAAGGTCATCTTTAGAGAGAATCCAGTTATCCCAGAGCATTGTTGTCCTTGGCAACTTACTCTCCACGCGTGAACTCCAAGATGGATGTGTCTATTTATCAAGCAAGTTATGGTCAAATTTCATTATTTTTCAAACAAAAGGGTAAATATCTTACCAGTTCTCTTAAATATTTCTGTAAAATAAACTTATTCTTGATATGAAGTGCTTTTGTAAATTGTAATGGCTAAATATACAAGCTACAAACAAAGTACCAAACAACACCACAAATACTGTGAATAATGCATCTTAGATTACACAGGCACCCTTGACAGTCATCTTTATAAGATTTTTAAACAAATGTATAACAGTAAGGCTTTCATTTTTTGCAAGAGAAGACATTTTTTGGGAGACTACAGAGGAGAGTGGAAAGAATTTCAGTGGTAAAGAAACTGTACCTTTTTTACTTTCTTAGGGCAAATTCACACTGCGGTGCCTCAATTTCCCCATCTCTCAATTAGAAACAATAATATCTATTCTGCAACATTGAAAGAATAAATGTTGCCATTAAATGTGTTCAGTTCTGTTCAGTTGCTCAGTCCTGTCCAACTCTCTGCGACCCCATAAACTGCAGCACGCCAGGCCTCCCTGTCCATCACCAACTCCCAGAGTTCACCCAAACTCATGTCCATCGAGTTGGTGATGCCATCCAGCCATCTTATCTTCTGTCATCCCCTTCTTCTTCTGCCCCCAATCCCTCCCAGCATCAGAGTCTTTTTCAATGAGTCAACTCTTGGTATGAGGTGGCCAAAATATTGGAGTTTCAGCTTTAGCATCAGTCCTTCCAATGAACACCCAGGACTGATCTCCTTTAGAATGGACTGGTTGGATCTCCTTGCAGTCCAAGGGACTCTCAAGAGTCTTCTCCAACACCACAGTTCAAAAGCATCAATTCTTTGGTGCTCAGCTTTCTTCACAGTCCAACTTTCACATCCATACATGACTACTGGGAAAACCATAGCCTTGACTAGACGGAAATTGTTGGCAAAGTAATGTCTCTGCTTTTGAATATGCTATCTAGGTTGGTCATAACTTTCCTTCCAAGGAGTAAGTGTCTTTTAATTTCATGGTTGCAATCACCATCTGCAGTGATTTTGGAGGCCCCCAAAATAAATTCTGACACTGTTTCCACTGTTTCCCCATCTATTTGCCATGAAGTTATTGGACCAGATGCCATGATCTTCGTTTTCTGAATGTTGAGCTTTAAGCCAACTTTTTCACTCTCCTCTTTCACTTTCATCAAGAGGCTCTTTAGTTCCTCTTCCCTTTCTGCCATAAGGGTGGTGTCATCTGCATATCTGAGGTTAATGATATTTCTCCCGGCAATCTTGATTCCAGCTTGTGCTTCTTCCAGCCCAGCGTTTCTCATGATGTACTCTGTGTATAAGTTAAATAAGCAGGGTGACAATATACAGCCTTGACGTACTCCTTTTCCTATTTGGAACCAGTCTGTTGTTCCATGTCCAGTTCTAACTGTTGCTTCCTGACCTGCATATAGGTTTCTCAAGAGGCATGTCAGGTGGCCTGGTATTCCCATCTCTTTCAGAATTTTCCACAGTTTATTGTGATGCACACAGTCAAAGGCTTTGGCATAGTCAATAAAGCAGAAATAGTTGTTTTAAATGTGTAAAGGAGACATAAATTCTGTAACATATTGTTTGACACAGAAGCAGCCTTCAGTAAAAAAAATTATATTACCATTGACATTAGTAACACTATTATTAGAATTCATGTCAAATCCCAAAGTCAGCTATAAAATCTAACATTTTAATCTTCATTATTTTATCTGAACATTAAAAAGAAGCTTTTGCAAGAAAATCAGAAAGAAATTTGAAGTCAATACAACTTATTCAATTCTATTAGGCAGCCACACAGGTAGACATACTGATTCAGCCCAAAGAATTAATGCTGAGTATTACTGAAGGTTAAAAAAAAAAAAAGAAAAAAAAAAACAACCTACTTAAGAGCAAAGTGGGGGAAAAAAGGAAGAGGATGTTGGTGAGAGTCATTTGAGGATTTTCAGTTCCACCGATGACAGTAAATATTCTGCAGCTTCTTTGTTCTTGATGAAACTAAACAGTCCCTATTGTGTAATGGAACTTAGTTTCTGTCTTGAAGGAATAATTACAGAATAATAATGGGATCACTAAGAAATTTATGAGTGTAAAATAAGTGTCTTTACCATAATACCAAGATATGATGAAGAAAAGGAAGTCAACAGCCCCATCTCATCAAAGCCACTTGAAGGTGTTAATGTCTTCCAAATGTCAAAACAACGCGACAATTTAGTTAAAAAATAGGCAAATTCCTAGAGTGTGTGTTAACAAAACACATGAAATATATGCTTAAAAGACTAAAGTTTTACATTTAAAAAAAAACAGTCTCTTTGGAAGTCTTAAAAAGAATTTCAAGGTATTGCACCATTGCATCCCTCATTCAGGGGCCAGCTTCACTGCACAAGACTTGTGAAGTCATGCAGGTCACTGGGCTGAGAAGTGTGCTGTGCTTAGGGTTTAATGCTTTGTGTTTGCCTTCTTCTGCTCCGTGTTCTGTGATCACCTGGAGGGGTGAGATTGTGAGGGGGGTAGGGGGAGGTGAGTGGGAGGGAGGTGCAAGAAGGAGGGATATATATATACATATAGCTGATTCACTTCATTGTATAACAGAATCTAACATAACATTGTAAAGCAATTATACTTTAATAATTTTTAATTAAAAATTTAAAATTTTATCTTTGAATTTATTTGTGTTTTGTCAGTGAGGTCCCCTGGGACCATGGAGCACGTGCCAAAGTTCTGGACTCCTGACTCAGATGACCCTGCCTCCTACCAGCCTCCCTGGGTTCTTTCCAGCCCATCCTTGCATCTTCAGGGCTCTTTAAGCTCTCCCTTGATGCCCCTGCCCAACAACCTTCTCTGCCCTCCTCCACTGATGGGCATGTGTGTGCCCAGAGAGATGGAGTTAGACGTAGGGTTTTCTGTGTCTTAGGATGGGGCGTGGTAGCAGCTGTCCCAGTCCAAGCAGGCAGGGAGCCCCACGGCCTGATCACAGGGGTCTACCAAACCTCACATGCACATCTGAAGGAGGACCAAGCGTGCCCAAGGGAAGCTGCAGGCTGTCTCGAATACCTTGGGTATAATTGTGGACAACAGCAAAGACCACAAGAAGTGAGCCTGGCACCCTAGTGGGTCCTAGAGGAAGACCAGCCTAGAGCCAAAATGCTCTGCTTCCTGCAGAAATGGGACGCCCCATGGCATGGTGTGCAGGAACAGAAGGCCGAGAACAGGCAGGTGGTGGAGCTGCAGCTGTGGGGCCAGGCCTGGCAGGCTCTTCACAGAGAACAGAAGGAGCTGGTGGCCGTGCCGAGGGAACTGGGTGAGGAGGAGACAGCTGGGCCCCGGAGCAGAAGTTGTCAAGGTCAAGGGCACATGGCCCAGCATGCTGAGCCTGGGCACGCTGCCTCTGAGAGCAGCCAAAGTGGTGCCCAGGCCCAAAGCAGTGATGGAATTTCCTGGAGGTGAAGGCCTGAGTCGGCTCCGCCGCCATTCTGTCTTTGGGGCTTCCTTGGGGTTATACACACAGTACCTTTGATTCCTCCCTGTTGTCTTCTAACTTGAGGATTCTTGGTTTGCTGCCACTGTGGGAATCAGGCACCACGTTTTCTCTTTTCTGGATGGGGTCAGAACCATCCACCACCCCCACCTCCAACACACAGACCACACACACACACACACACACCAGGTTCCTGAGGACTCCCCAGAATCTGACTTGGGGTGTCTGTTCTCAGTCCCCATCATCGCCCCTTTGCCTTCCAGTCCGAGGGCCCTTACCGTGTCCTCCACACATCCATGAATAAACTTCCTGCTCTAAACTGTCGGGAAAAAAAAAAAATCCCTGGAGTGGCCTCTCCACTGTGGGCTGTGGCAGTGAGCTCGTGCAAAGAAACACAGCCCACGAAGAGAAGTAGTCCATTGCCCGAGGAGGTACAACATCAAACAGCAAATAAAATACACCAGGACAAATCAAGAAAGGGAGTTGTCCACACCAGTACCCTGTTGCTCTTGTTGTTCAGTCGCTAAGTCATATCCTACTCTTTGCGGCCCCAGGGACCACAGCATGCCAGACTTCTCTTCCCTTCACCATCTCCTGGAGTTTGCTCAAACTCATGTCCATTGAGTCAATGATGCCATCCAGACATCTCATTCTTTCTTCCCCTTCTCTATGTGGTGCAGCCAAGAAATAAATAAATAACTAAAAATCATTTTTTAAAAAGACTTGGAAAAAAAATTTTCAAAATCACTACCAAAAGAGCCATCTTTAAAAAATAAAAACCTGGAGACATCTACTTCTGGAAGATGTGGACATAATTTTCTCTATTCTTTCCACTGAGTACAACAAAAATCCTTGGACATTATATATATAATAGTGAAATTGAAAGTCCCTCAGTCGTGTCCAACTCTTTGCAACCCTACGGACTGTAGCCTGCCAGGCTTCTCTGTCCATGGGATTCTCCAGGCAAGAATACTGGAGTGGGTTGCCATCTCCTTCTCCAGGGTATCTTCCCAACCTAGGGATCAAATCCTGGTCTCCTGCATTGCGGGAAGATTCTTTACCAGCTGAGCTACAAGTGAAGCCCAAGAACACTGGAATGGGTAACCTATCCCTTCTCCAGGGGATCTTCTGGATCCAGGAATTGAACCAGGGTCTCCTGCATTGCAGGTGGATTCTTTACCAACTGAGCTATGAGGGAAGCCATATATATATATATATAAAATAAGCATAAGAAATAAGCATAACAAGTATCTAAAAGATGGAGAGATGACAGCAGACCAAGCAGTGTCCTTAAGACCCGAGGGATGACACGCTAGCAAGTTTTCTGGATTTTCTTCTTGTCTCAGACTAGAAACTGAAGAAGCTGACAACCCAGAAATCCAACAGGTACAGACATACAAAAGTGTTTCATGAAAAACCTGCTTTCTCTACTCAAAAGGAAAGGGGCAGCCCACCAAGAAAGAAAACTTCTAGCCAGCAACAGCTCTACTCTAGCCAAACATTACAGAAAGGAAAAAAAAAAAAAAAGTGAATCCATTCCCATCCATATCAGCTAAGGTTAAATGAGGCATGGATGAGGCTGGATTAGTCAGACTTCCATGCTCATAAAGATAAAAGGAGATGCTCCAAGCTTCTGCCCAAATGTGTGTGCTCAGTCATTCAGATGTGTCTGACTCTTTGTAACCCCATGGACTGTAGCCCAATAGGCTCCTCTGTCCATGGGATTTCCCAGGCAAGACTATTGGAGTGGGTTGACATTTCCTTCTCCAGGAGATCTTCCTGACCCAGGGATTGAACCTGTGTTTCCTGCATTGGCAAGTGGATTCTCTACCACTGAGCCATCTGGGAAACCCCCTGCCCAGATAGTATCAGAAAAAAACAAAGAGGAAGCCAGGACTTCAGTCTATCTGGTAATGACACCCCCTTCCCCTCCCACATCATTGAAGACAAAAGGGGAATCCTGAAATTTCACTGCCACCCAGGGCTCATGAGATGGCTATTCCTCTCAACACTGGATTGGCTCAGAAGAAGTCCCATGGAACACAGCAGACCAGCTAAAACAAAAAGTTTAAAGAAGATCTAGAGTCTCATTTCATGATACATAAAGGTCCAGTTTTCAAGAGAAAGTTATTTGCCAAAGTAAGAACCAGGAAGACCTCAAACTCCACACAAAAATACAGTGAACAGATGCCAACACTGAGATGCCAGCCGTCTTAGAATGATCTCATCAAGATTTTAGAGCAGCTCTGATAAAAATGTTTCAGTGCAAAATGAACACATTCAAAACAAATGAAAAAATAGACCCGGTGAAGATATAGAAAACTTCAGCAAAAAAAAAAAAAAAAAAAAAAAAGAGGCATTAAAAAAAAATAGACATTTGAATTTATTTTTGGCCATGCCACAGGGCATGTGGGATCTTAGTTGCCCGACCAGAGATGGAACCTGCAACCCCTGCATTGGGAGCTGGAGTCTTAACTACTGGCCAGCCAGGGAAGTCCCCACAAATAGACATTTTAGAGCTGAAAAGTATAATAGCAAAGCAATAACACCAAAATAAAAAGCCCAATAGATGGACCAAGACCAGAATGTAGAGAACAGAGGAAAGAATCAATGAAATGGAAGATAGAATAATACAAATTACTCAGTCTAAGAAAAGAGTGGAAAAAACTAATAAACAGAGGCCCAGAAACTTGAGGATTATAAACTAGGCAAACATTCATACCATCAGGGTCTCATTAGGAGTGAAGAATCAGACTGGGGCAAAAAGTACTCAAAGGGAAAATAATGGCTGAAAAAATTGGCAAGACATATAAATCTACAGATTTGAGAAACTAAAGAAGCCTTGAAATGGCATAAACCCAAATATATTTGTGGCAAGACACATCATGCTTGCACTTGTGAGAACTAAAAGCAAGGGGAAAAACTGAAAACAGCCAGAGAAAAAAAGGGCATCTTACATATAGAAGGGAAAGGAGTTTGAATCATTCTTCACTCATCAGAAACCATGGAAACCAGAAGAAAATGGGATAGTGTATTTCAAGTGCTAAAAATAATAATAATAAAAACTCAAGCTAGAATCATATACCCAGTGAAAATAACCTTTAGCAATAAAAAACCAAGACCTTCTCAGGTAAAGAAAAACTAAGAGAATTTATTGCCAGCAGATCTACTCTAACAGAATGTCTAAAGAAAGTTCTCTAAACAGAAAAGAAATGATCGAAGAAGGAAATTTGGAATTTCAAGAAAGAAACAAAAACATGATAAACAAAAATACAGGTAAAATTTTATTTTCCTTCTTCTTGTGAGGTCTTAAAATTATGTTTGATGGTTGAAGAAAAAAATGTCATATTATCTGATGTAGTTCTAAATGTAAGTATGGGAAGTAGAAATCCAATTATAAACAGAGCAGAGTAAAAGAAGGTAAAGTTTCTATAGTTCACTTGAACTAGTAAAATGACATTAGGAGGCTGTAAGTTATGTAAATATGATTTAAAACGTAGAAAGTATATCCCTGGATCGGGAAGATTCCCCTAGAGGAGGAAATGACAACCCACCCCATTCTTGCCCAAAAAAATCCCATGAACAAAGGAACTTGGCAGGCTACATTCCATGACGTTGCAAGAGTCAGATACAACTGAACACATACATGCCCAGGTGGCTCAGTGGGTAAAGAATACTCCTGTAATGCAGGAAATGCCAGAGAGGTGGGTTCAATCCCTGGGTCAGGAAGATCCCCTGGAGGAGGGCATGGCAACCCACTCCAGTATTCTTGCCTGGAGAACCCCATGGACAGAGGAGCCTTGTGGGCTACAGTCTACAGGGTTGCAAAGAGTCGGACGCAAGTGAGACTACTGAGAGCATAAATATGTGTGTATATATATATATATATATATATTTCAAGAGTCACTATTTAAGTACAATTATATAGTGGGTCTTGAAATCAGATTCCACTCACTTTCTTCCACTTCTGTGGGTGACTTATATATTACTCTCTCTCTAACATAATGAACTAAAAAAATGGAGTAATGTAATTAGAAAATCCTTGCTCTAAAAATAATCATTTAGTATTTCCCCACAAAATAATGAGATGAAAATGGCCTTGGTTAAGTCAAAGTCACTGCAAAATTTCCATAAGTCAAACTTATGGCAATTTGTATGATAAGTGAACCAGGAAGAGGAATTATTTTGGACAATATGCTCTGGTCATGAAAGGGTTACTGCACATTTTTACAAAACCTAGTTCATATGCTTATCTACTTCCCAAAGACCTTTGCATTCTAGTATTTTAATATCTGCCTTGGGTGTTTATTAATAGGCACTTTGGAAAATCATTCAGGCCACTGGCTTCCTTCATTTTAGTGACGGGAAATAGTAATTTACTAAATAGCAACTCATTAATGTGAAAGAGTTAATGGAAAGACTATGTTATGCATTTTGATAATCTACTTCAATAAATATAAGCACATAATGATGATTATTTAGAAATATAAGCAGCAACAGTAAATCTAAATAAAGCCATTATTTACAAAGTTATGGCCAGTAATATTTTCCCACATATTGTTAGGATGAAAATGATTTTCTTGTCTTTTTATTCTAGACTGTTGATCATTTATAATTAAGGAGAAAAGAAAATCATTTCCGAGGGAGTCCAAAGAAAAGAACTTGGACTAAGGATGACAATAGCTGTTCTTTGCCCTTGAAACTGTTCTGGGTATTATGAAGTGATCTCTTTTCCTTTTCTGTTTGCTTTACTCACAAAACAAAGCATTCTTGGCATCACAGTATTGGTGGGTCTCCTCCGCTTTTGCTGTGTGAACAGTTTCCCGGTGAGAAGGGATGTGAAATATTGCAGGGGTGAGGGAGACATACAACAAGATGATTTCTTCCCTTTTCTTTCCTGGAACCAATCTGAATGAAGACTCAGAGATGAGAGGAAGAAGAGGAGCTACCAAAAACAGGCAACGAGAGAAAGAAAGTGAGCAGATGAGAAGTACAGACACCAAAAGTATCTTGGGACGAAAATGAGAAGAAGCTGAAGATTTGTCATTTTCACTGTTTCCATTTTCTGTTGTATTTTAAATCTTGGAGCTTTTATGGAGGAGGTACACACACTTTTCATATAATGGCTTAGAGAAAATTTGTTAGTTTAACGTACCTGTTCCTCACTGGACTTTTTTAGTCCATCTTTTCCTTAGTACTGAAAAGACTCATAGGCAAAAGAAACAGAACTCTCTATAAGTGCAGTAGTGAATTCTAATTATTTTTCAAGTTTATTTTAGCCCTGGAATATCTATATATTTGTATCCATCTTTTAATTGAATGTATAGACTTTCTTTCACTGATTTGCCTAATTTACCACTCTTTGAGGTTTCTGGAGTCCTTTTTCATACTTTTAGGGCCTGAAGTTTGCTTCCAACAAGAGTGTTCCTCGATCTAGCAGAAGTTAGCCATTGGTCAATAACCAAGGATCAGTCATGGAATGATTTGTCCTTGATAATGAAGTCTTAGCCCCTATCACAGTCATTTCAATCATATACAGGGCTTAAAAATTCATCAAACATCCTCTGATGCTCTGTGGACAGCCCTCAACCACTTGTTCAAAACAAGCCAGTCATCTAAGTTGCTTCCATGTCCTGGCTCTTGTAAATAGGGCTGCAAAGAACATTGGGGTACATGTGTCTTTTTCAATTCTGATTTCCTCAGGGTATATGCCCAGTAGTGGGATTGCTGGGTCCTATGGTAGTTTTATTTCTAGTTTTTTTAAGGAATCTCCATACTGTTCTCCATAGTGGTTGTATCAGTTTGCATTCCCACCAAGCATGTAAGAAGGTTCTCTTTTCTCCGTACCCTCTCCGGCATTTATAGACTTTTTGATTATGGCCATTCTAACTGCTGTGAGATGATACCTCATTGTATTTTTAACTCGTATTTCTCTAATAATGAGCAATATTGAGCATCTTTTCATGTGTTTATTCACCATCTGTATGTCTTCTTTGGAGAAATGTTTGTTTAGGTCTTCTGCCCACTTTTTGATTGGGTTGTTTGTTTTTCCAGTATTGAGCTGCACGAGCTGCTTGTATATTTTGGAGATTAATTCTTTGTCAGTTGCTTCATTTGCTATTATTTTCTCCCCATTCTGCAGGTTGTCTTTTTACCTTGCTTATAGATTCCTTCATTGTGCAAAAGTTTTTAAGTTTAATTAGGTCCTATTTGTTTATTTTTGTATTTATTTCCACTACTCTAACGGGTGGGTCATAGAGGATCTTGCTGTGATTTATATCAGAGAGTGTTCTGCCTATGTTTTCCTCTAAGAGTTTTATAGTTTCTGGTCTTAAAGTAATTATCCTTCAATTAAAATATATAAGTAAATTAAAAAAAAAAAAAAACAGTGAGCCTAGTGATGGCTAGTCAGCAGCATCATTGAATGTGAGACAAACTTCTAAAAAGAGACTGTATTTAAATTCTTTGCTGATGCCTCACAGAGGTTGGATGTTCAGGGCTTGGGCTCCACTGACCCCTAGGACTGAAGGAAACTGGTAGAGATACTCTGCAAGGAAAAAACAAGAAATATATTGGCTTTTTCAAAGAGTCCTTGGTGAAGACAGGAAGGTCTGGTGGGGATTTACAACACTTAAAAATCTGCTTTTTGCCTCTCTTTCTAGGAGGGCCCAGGCCAGGCAGCCTCTAGACCCATTTCTCTTCCTTTTGCACTTTGTTCTCTGTGCCAGGAGGCTCAGCCACATGGGCTGCATCCATTGACTCCTTCCACAAAGATGCATAGCTAAGTTCAGCTACTGGGGAGCCTTGACAAGACAAGGAGAGAGAAAAAGGAGGTTGGAACATCTACTCCTCTGGTTCTCTCCTTAAGAAGTTTCCTTTTTTTTTTTTTTAAATTTGAGTGTAATTGCTTTGGGCTTCACTGGTGGCTCAGCAGTAAAGAATCTGTCTGTAATGCAGGAGACGTAGGTTTGATCCCTGTTTTGGGAAGTTTCCCTGGAAAAGGAAATGGCAACCCCCTCCAGTATTCTTACCTGGGAAATTCCATGGACAGAGGAGCCTGGTGGGTTACAGTCCCTGGGGTTGCAAAAGAGTCAGACACAGCTTAGCCACTAAACAAAGCAACAACAGAATTGCTTTATCATGTTGTGTTAGTTTCTGCTGTACAACATAGTGAATCAGCCATATGTATACATATATCATCTATCTCCTTCTCGAGCCTCTCTCCCACTGAAAGATCACTCCTCTTTTCACACATGTATCTAAGTATTCTTCTATATTTCAGGAATTCCTTTTATTTATGATTCCTCTGGAGTAGGTGTAAGCAGAGCCCAGTACTGTTAGCCTCAGTTTCTTCAACCAGGGTTTCCTCCACCCTATGCTTTCCCTATATTCTGCACACAACTTGTGAATAGTCCTTTGAAAATAGATCCTCTTCAAATTAGACTAATGTGGGTGCTATCTCTTTCCTGCTGAAATCCTAGTTGATACTTAGTCAATAATTAATATGTATTATCTGTTTACTCTTCTAAAAAATTTCTGGGTATTGACTCATTAAATCCTCCCAATAGCATGTTATCAGGAGGTATTATTATTATCCCCATTTTGCATCTGCAGAGTGGATGAACCACATGCCACAGTGCCCAACAAGAAAGTGGTGGAACATGATTTGCAGCAAAGCATTGTGTCTCCAGAGTTTGGGCTCTGCATAAATGCCCCATGGGTGAGGGCATCCAGAAAGGTATGAGGATTGTAGGTACACTGTTCCTTCAAAAGTACTGAGTATGATCATTTACATTTTTTGCTAATTTAATCTGTAAAGACTTACCTCATTTAATTTGCATTTGGTTGATTAATGATGAATATTTATTTCCGTATGTTATCCCTAGCTATTTGTCCTCAAAAGAGATTGTCTTTTTGCGGTCTTTGACTATTTATCTATTGAGGTCTTTGGGTACTTCTGCTATTTTATGAGGTCTTTAGGTAATGGTAGTTATATGCATTGCAGTTTTTATTCCATCTTCAGACACAGAAATTTATATATGCTTTCCTTATAAATTTAATTCATTTAGAAAAGATTGTTTATTAACAAAGAAAAATGGGGTCATTGAAATATATTTAATAACTAAATAGAAGGAAAGGAAATAAAATGAACTCCTTTAAAATCATGCAGTCAGAGATAACTACTGTTGCCAATTTGAGCTACTTTTGTGTGATCTTTATTTAATATTTATAAATAATGGTTTAACCTATACACTGTTCTGGAACTTTTAAACTGTGAATATTTTTCTGTTTCTGCACATTTTGGTGTATGTTATCTGATTTTATTTTCATATATAAAATGTGTGATGACAATAAAATGCATACTTACTTTAAAATGTTCAACTAATAAAAATATTTCCCTCTGTCATGACTGCCACACTCTGCATGCTCATAAGAGTTTGTTGTATGACCTCAAAAATCTCTTTTTACGTGCTTACAAACACATATGGGTGCATTTTCATATAGGCATATTGTTGGTTTCACTCGCTTTCTACTTTTGAATATTTATGTTATTTCCTGAATGTTATTTTTATATGGAAACCCAAGACTCATAAGAGCTGACACACTCAAAGATATAGGGACACCGTGTTTGAGATAAAAATTGATCTAAAGCTCAGATCAGACAAACTACAACTTTTTGTGGGGAACTCAAGTCAGACTACATTTTCTTCCAGAATTCTCCAAAGAGAATATAATAAACTAGTGAGCCACATCTTGCATCACATACTAATAGCAAATAGAAATTTGCTTTTCTAATAGTTGTATCACATTATTAAAAAATATATGGTTTATTGTGAAACGTGTAAAAACTAAATATAAAGAAATCTCAAGAAAATTTAAATTCCTCATAATTTTCTTTACCCGCAAATAGTCATGTTTCTCATTTTAATGTAAATTCATGTATAATATTTCACCCTTGTGAAAATATCACATTTTATTATCAATTATTCAAAGTCAGGCACGAATTATGCATTCATTCAACAAAAAATATTTATTGAACAGCTGCTATGCATCACTCAAGACAGCAATTAAAACTGACCAAGAGGGAAAAAATAAAACTGACCAAGAGGGACAGAGTCAGAGTGGAGTGGGGCATGCTATTTTATGGTGAGTAGTCAGAGAAGATTTCCCTGATAGAGTGACAGTTGAGCAAAAAACTGAATAAAAGGAGAAAGGACCTATGTGACTGTTTGGGGGAAGAAAATTCCAGTCAGAGGGAAAACCTGAAAATCTTGAGGTTTGAGCAGGACTGGCATCTTACAGGAAATGCAAAGAGGCCAGCATGAAGTGAAGTGAAGTGAAAGTCACTCAGTTGTGTCCAACTCTGTGACCCTATGGACTATACAGTCCATGGAATTCTCCAGGCCAGAATACTGGAGTGCGTAGCCTTTCCTTTCTTCAGGGATCTTCCCAACCTAGGGAATGAACCCAGGTCTCCCACATTGCAGGCAGATTCTTTACCAGCTGAGCCACAAAGGAAGCCCATGAACACTGGAGTGGGTAGCTTATCCCTTCTCCAGTGGGTCTTCCAGACCCAGAAGTAGAACCAGGGTCTCCTGCACTGCAGGCGGATTCTTTATCAACTGAGCTTTGAGTGAAGCCCCAGGTATGGATGGAGCTAAATGATTGAGAGGAAGAGAAGGTCAGGGAGGGGTTGAAGTCTGAGGACTCCAAGCATGTGGGCCCCTGCAAGGCCTTGGGTTTTTATTTTGAGGGAGATGAGAAGACATGGGAAGATTTTGAGCAAGGGAGTGAAATTCTCTGACATTTCCAACTGTGGTTATGAGAACTGATCCCAGAGGGTAAGGTGGAGGGTGGGCAGGGCAAGAGTGAAACCTGGGGTTCTAATTACAAGTGAGAGCTTTTTGATGTATCAGAAATGGGAGAGCTAATGCTTGGAAGGGGTAGTGAAGATTAGCTGAGTGCCTCTAGAGCAGTGCCCCAAGTTCCTTGGCACTAGAGATCACTTTCATTGAAGGCAATTTTTCCATGAAACAAGATGGGGGGATACTTTCTGGATCATTCAAGAGCCTTACATTTATCGTGCACTTTATTTCCGTTATTATTACATCAGCTCCTCCTCAGATCATTGGACATTAGATCCCAGAGACTGGGGACCCCTGCTCTAAAGTTATAGCTTATTAGTCTTTATATTCCTGGTGTCATTAGCCTAGGGCTTGACGCTATGTTCTGCCATGCATGCATATGTGCTAAGTTACTTCAGTCGTGTCTGACTCCTTGTGACCTTATGGTCTGTAACCTGCCAGGCTCTTCCAGGGGATATTCCTGGCCCAGGGATCGAACCCCTGTTTCTATGTCTCCTGCACCGGCAGGCATGTTCTTTACCACTGGTGCCACCTGGGAAGCCTCTGTCTTCCTCCAGTGCTCCTTTATTAAAAGAATTCCTTCACTGGACATCAAAGGTAATTTCCAGCCCAGAGGTCTCTCCTCTCTGTTACTGTCTCTCTACTCTTGGTCCTGTCCCCTCAAGGTCACTTGCTTTCTGAATCTGTGTGAGACACTCCTTCTTCCCACACACCTTTTCTGTGAACAACTCTACTTTTTTTTAAAACCCAGTGAGTATTGAACCATCCATATGTTTATTCCACGGATACTCACTGAGCACCTCATTCCCCATGAACACTCTTTCAGGTTGCAGTAATATATCAGTAGGTAGTAGGCCAAAATGCCAACCCTTAGGGCATTCAAGCAGGAGAAGAGAGAAACATAAAATATTAATAAACAGTAAGATGTGCTGGAAGGTGAGAAGATGAAAACACAGCTGGAATCAAGCTTAGAGCTGGTGGCCAGGGTGCTGGTGTGACAAACTTGAAGGACCATGCAAGTGAAAGTGTTAGTCACTCAATCATGTCTGATTCTTTGTGACCTCCCGGGCTGTATCTCTATCCATGGGATTCTCCAGGGAGGAATATTGTAGTGGTTTGCCATTCCCTTCTTCAGGGGATCTTCCCAGCCCAGGGATCAAACCCAGGTCTCCTGCATTGCAGGAAGATTCTTTACCATCTGAGCCACCAGGGAAGCCCATGTAGAATCACAATAAAACAGCTAGACATGCTTCTTCCGACATTTCTGCCAACAGCTCTCCGTCAATCATTCAAACAGTTCTGTGTTTCTTCTCACTATTTCTTTTCAATTCATTTCTTCAGAGGTATTCCTGATATTGTTACTGATTGGGGTTCTTAGACTGTTAGCTGCTGCTAAGTCACTTCAGTCGTGTCCGACTCTGTATGACCCCATAGACGGCAGCCCACCAGGCTCCCCCATCCCTGGGATTCTCCAGGCAAGAACACCGGAGTGGGTTGCCATTTCCTTCTCCAGGAATTTAACCAACAGGAATTGATAAGAGGCCAGATGAAAAATTCACGCTATGCATTTTTGGGACGAGGGTGCAAAAACAATAACAGGTGCCCTTGCTTGCTCCCTGCAGGATGACAGTAGAGTGGTGTGAGCTGGTACCTAAAGTGGGATGAGGGTAGGCGTGGACCTGTGGGTTGGGCTGAAGGGGTGGCTTAGGTGGCTGGGTCACCCCCTCAGTGGTGCTGTGTGCAGGTATCACGCACAGTTCCCTGGTTTTGCTCCTGGCACCTCAAACCTGGCAAGTTGAGCTTTTGGTCTTTTTGCATCCTGTTGTTCATAATTTGCCCCAGCTGCTCATGCATGAGTTATTTTTAGTCCCTTACTGTTTCTTTGTATTCTGTTGCTCAAGGAGACTCTGTCCAAAAGCAAAGGGTTCTGGGTCCCAGGTGCCAGGTTGTCTCAATATTAACTTTCCAAAACAATTGAAAAATATGTTTACCAGTTTGAAGACTTATAATACACACGTTTATGTAGCATTGTGTATCATTTACCAAGTGCTTTCATACTTAAAAAAATACTCATGTGCCCTCATATAATTGTTGTATTAGATATCATTTCCCTGTTTTACAAATACGGATATTTAGAAAAAGTCGCAAGATTTTATACAAAAATGTAAATGACAGAGCAGAAACAGAACCCAGCTTTTAGAGAAAAAAGCATATTCTTGAAATTATATCCTATGGTAATATTTAATATAAATGATTTGGGGGACTTTGAGTCATCATCCCATTGATGCATATAGCATACATATATTGAGCATGAACTAAAATCAAGGGAAGCAATACTCACAGTTGATTATTTATTACCAACTGTATACTTTGGACCAGAAATCTTCAGTTCAGTTAAGTTCAGTTCACTCAGTCGTGTCTGACTCTTTGCAACCCCATGGACTGCAGCACGCCAGGCTTCCCTGTTCTTCACCAACTTCCCTGTTGGTGAGTTGTCCATCACCAACTCCCGGAGCTTGCTCAAACTCATGTCCATTGAGTTGGTGATGCCATGCAACCAGCTCATCCAGAAATCTTAGGGTTCACAAAGTCCAATTCGTTAAATGAAATTTGCTATTTTTGTGTTATGTGTATTGATACAAAAAATTTTCCACTAGAAGCCTATTTATTGATTGTGATTATTTTGGTCTCATTATGAGATCATTTGATTTCATAATAATAAGAGGTAATGTGTGTGGTTTTTTTTTTAAAAGATCAGGAATGAAGGATATTGCATCGATGGGAATAAGAAGAAAATAGACTCAATTTTCATGCAGTTGACCTTGAAAGGGCTTGCCTGCTTACTGCAGGTCACCTGCACAATTGCGTCTTAGCCCCCTTACCACAGAAATAAGCTAGCTTCTTCCTAGAAAAGAAGGCACCCTTTGGAGTCTCAAATTAATCACCATTGGGAAATTCAATTTTAACCTACAGCCTCCTTTTCTCTGTACCATTCTTCCTATTTTACTCTAGTATTTTATTTATTTATTATTGAGGTATAGTCAATGTACAATATTATATAATTTTCAGATGTTCAGCTTACCTTTTCACAATTTTTAGAGGTTATACTCCATTTATAGTTATTATAAAACATTGGCTAGTGGCTCAGTGGTAAAGAACCTACTTGCGATGCAGGAGCTGCAAGTTCAATCCCTGGGTCAGGAAGATTTTTTGTTCCTGGAGGAACAAAAGGCAACATACTCCAGCATTCTCGCCTGGAAAATCCCATGGACAGAGGAGCCTGGCAGGCTACAGTCCGCAGGATCACAAAGAGTCAGACACAACTTAGGGACTAAACCACCACCACCATATGCCCTGTGTTATACAATATAGTCTCATAGCTGATTTATTTCTTGCTCTAGTATTTTGAACTAGTTCTTGGTATGTTGCTCTTGCTTCTATTGTAGAATCATGTGTCTTAAACATGCTTAATGTGAGCATGAAAGTCTTTGTTTAATAAATTAGTGTTAATACAATGGAGAAATTTTTTTCATATGATCTGAACAGCAAAGAATAAATCCCTGACCTCTCTCTCACTTCCATTTTTCACAGGAAGATCACATCATGCTCTGGGGAAGGAATTCTAAATTAGCCTGTTCTACTCTGCTTTCCAACACCATGGTTGATTCAGGGCTTGCCCAGGAGAACATGGAAAAGTGACAGGCATAGTGTGACTGTCCAATAAAAATCAAAGAGACAGCCTCCTTCTGATACCACCATGGTCTCGTACACATTCCAAGGCAGTCTTAATGCTGCTAAATCTCTCTTTCTTCAAATTCTAATATCATCCTAGTGGGTCATTTATTGGAGTAATTGCCCCATCTTTTCCTACTGTGATATGATAGGAAAATGTTTAGCTTTCCAATAGCCACATTTTCTGTGCTCTATCATGTCATAATATGAGCTAATACTCCCTTTTGGCTAGTGTTTTTATTTAAGAAGCAAAAATTTCTACTTTAAAAAGAATTAGAGGGAATCATTTTTTAAAAATACCTATGCATTCTATATCAAATACCATACCAAACACAATAAAAAATAGATTGCCAAGGTCTCTGATTCATTTATGGCTGTTAGCCTTGCTGATTATTCATTAGATGTGCATCTCTGATGTCTTCTGTTGAATTGCAGTGCATGGTTTCATATGACAGCAGAGGGAAATGACTTGGAAAATACAAAAAAAAAGTAGAAAACTTTAGAACAACAGCTTAAAGCGTTTAATGAACTATAAACAGCTTCCGCTGTTTAAATGTCTATGAGCAGTGGAATGACAAAGAACAGCAAGGAAGGAATAGAAAATGGTGCAGCTTATAATTAGAGCTATTAGGAGGACGAAAGTGAATCTAGAAAGCAGCTAGTAAAAGTGAGCCACTCACCAAACCTTATACAAAACGTGTACGTGGGGGTGCGTCTACACTGTCCCTTTAAAAGGAAACACATTAAGGCACATTTGTATCTGCTTGGTGTCAGCATGTAGGCAACAAAAATGCATTACCCCCAAAGAATGCTTTCTATTATGTGCAATAACATCTATATTACGCATCACGGTGATGGGCATTATTGTGGTGACATTGTCACACTTTCAGCATTAACACTATGGGGAAATGGACTCTTTCTGAGTACCTCAAGTTAAAAAAAAAAATGCTTGGTGGAAAACATAATGTTCATCAGTGAATTCATGTCTTTCCTAAATGAATTTTATTTGTCAATAACGCATAAATGTGCCTAACATAGGTATGTTTAAGATGTATCCCCTTTACTTTTATACTTGGGAGATTTTTAGTAACTTCATTTATTACAAATGAGTTGTTTAGGGTTCTAGAGAGCTACTTGGTGGTGTTAATTAGAGTGTGACTTGGAGGGTAAGATGAGCGCTGTGTGAAGAAGAATGGAGAGCCTGTGCCAGAAATACGTTATCCTCCTTAGACTACCCATAACTCATAGTGTCCATAATAAAGCAAAACAAATAAACAGAAACCATGCACAGTCCCTGTTCAGGCCCAGTTACCTTGTTGTTCATTGTTTAGTCGCTCAGTCATGCTCAACTTTTTGCGACCCCATGGACTGCAGCACACCAGGCTTTCCTGTCCTTCACCATCCATTGAGTCAGTGATTCCATCCAACCATCTCATCCTCTGTCCTCCCCCTCTCCTCCTGCCCTCAATCTTTCCCAGCATCAGAATCTTTTCCAATGACTCAGTTCTTCACATCCTGAATTTACTTCTTCACCAAAGTCTCTTAAGGCACAGGGTGTCTGCAAATAGCTGTGACAAAATTCAAATATGGATAAAAATTTTTTCTACTTAACCAAAATCTATCTTCCTTAAAATGAACAAATCATTGGAACACTATTTCAAATGTGATGAATGAGGGCTATAATTTGTTCAACTTGCCTATTTTCAACTAGGCAAATGCTTTCAGGGTATCATTCACCATCCTCACCATTGCATGCCAGTGAGAAACCCTCTGTACTTGTAAACATTATTTTAGCAGGAGACAAACTTTGAGATTTCAGTGCTTTTAGTGAACTGATATTTTCAGTAAACTTTTTCTGAGCAGCAAAGAACAAGAATTTATTCAGAAATCTTAAAACTGGATATAATCTTTGGCAATAGATGCAGTCCATAAATACCATATTCATACAACTTTTCAAATGAAAATGATCTCCCCAATATGCATTCCTTTCCTACAGATGTTCAAACATCCTGACCCAGGATGGAATCTCAGTCTTATAACCTCATGAGATTACAGCTGGCCAACAAGAGGGTGTCAGGTCATGTGTGAACGGGAGTGAGGTGAGAGGCAAGAAAACCAAGTAGATCATGTTAATATATACTGAAAGAGAACTTTTAAGTAAAAGGAATCCACTGCTTGGAGCTCTTGAGTGGTGACCATTCATCTTGATATCAAAGATCTTTGATTGATCACAGCTGAGTTCCCTAAAGCCTTGGTCACCTCAAAGATACAGGAGAGAGAGTCTATGACTATTAGCTTGAATCTTGTTCTATTACTAACAATTCTATTCTATTATTAACAGTTCTATTACTGTGTGACTTTATATGTTGACTCAATCTCTCTAAATCTGTTTCCTGTTTTATATAATACAGGTTATGATATTCCAGTCATAGGTTTTTACCTGGTTGATTAGAATACATACTTACCTACACACGTACATAATACATGCGCTCATGCTCTGTCACTTCAGCCATGTCTGACTCTTTGCTACCCAATGGACTGTAGCCTGCCAGGCTCTTCTGTCCATGGGGATTCTCTAGGCAAGAATACTGGAGCAGTTGCCATGCCCTCCTCCAGGGGATCTTCCTGACCCAGGGAACGAACCCATGTCTCCTGTCTCTTCTGCATTGTGGGTGGATTCTTTACTGCTGAGTCACCAGGGAAGCCCTTAGTAACAATAAATTATAGTTCATCTCTTCATCCATGGTTCCTAAGGCTAATTATTCCTAAAGATAATAATGCTTTTTATTGTCTTTATTGACCTTTGTGGCAAAATCAGAAATTTTCTAGTCTTATTTCAGGAAAAGAAAATTATATTAAGAGAGCACAAGGATGTGAACTTGGCTCAGCTGGAGTGAAGGTTGAAGGGGAGTGGGAGACAGGACAGTAGGCAAGTTTGTATCTTATGCTGGTTTGTTTTTCTGCTCTAGAGTTTGGAACAAGGTCAGGAAAGAACCCATAGCCCTGGGTCCTGTTGTTAATGTGTCCGTAGCTCTCTAACCACTTTGGACTTGATGAGATAATGAGTAGAACTTGGATTCTATTATCCTGTAGGCTTCAAAAGCAGCTCAATGCCGTCCTGACCTCATCTCCTTTAGCTATCAGTCCCTAGGTTTTGTAACACTACCTTTTCTCAACCTCTATGGTCCTACCTCTTATGTTTTCTCTTGGAAGTGAATTCTCCTGAGTTTCTCATAGAAATTATATAATTTTTTACCAGATTTCTCAAGGGTATTTTCACTGCCCACTTCTCAATGTAAAGCACTAACTCTATTTGAGAAAGAAAAAAAACAAGCCATAAAAAGGAAAATTCCCCCATATTCTTCTAACTACATGGGTATACTGTAATCACTATCACTCATATTAGCTTCCATCCCCTAGAAAGATCTGCCTCTTTCTCAGTTCATGACTTCTCCCTGGTCAAATTCATCCCCTTTTCCATACTCGCTATAGCTGTATCATTTATTTCCCCTTCCCCCTCTATTTTTAGTCTCTTCTTTATCAGATCCTTCTGGGTTCTTCTCTGCTCTTTATAACCAAGTGTAAGTATCTTTTTTTCTTATATATAAATAAAAGAATCACTTCATAGTCCATGGATTTTCTGTAATTGATGTGCAATTTCTCTTCATGGTGATGGGAGAGGTGTGAGTTTTCTAGGCACACTGTAACCTTCTCCTGAAAATACCCCAAATATCTAATAAAAAATTCAAATCTGCTGATCATAAGTAAATACTAAGTTTTGAATAGAGTTAAATAGGGTCAACCCTGGGGGTTTCCCTGGGGAATGGTTAAGACTCTGTACTTCCAATGCAAAGGGTATGAATTCAGTCCCTGGTCAGGAAACTAAGATCCCACATGTCCCACAGTATGGCCTAAAAAAAAACCAAAAACCAAGTCAACCCTTGTGGACAGGTTGGCGGTTGACATCAGGGTTACAAAAGTGAATTCATTCACTTATACTTCACATTTCTTTTTATAAGATTTGGGATGCCTTATAAAAAGATAATAAGGAACATGAATAAAATGAAATGTAAAATAAAAAAGGAACATAAGCCATCAGAGGAGAGAAGACAAAAAGGGAAATGTACAAATCTCATTCTTGCTCCAAGAAAGGTAGATGTGTACCTAATTCCAAAGGATGGTGCCTCTTCACCAAGGTGTAAGCTCAAGTGGTTTTAACAAGAATGTTCCTTTCAACTGACCTGAACAAAAATTGAAAGAACGCATAATTCAGAAAAGAGATGTCTGCAGAAGGAGAACAAATGTGATCTAAGTTCATAGCTTTCAGGCAACCTGATATGATCTACTTCAAAAATCAGTAACAGGATTTCAAAAACCAGCAAAGGGATGCAGACCTTTGGTTCTGGCCCTTTTTTGGTTTTCTCAATTTTTTGTTTGTTTTAATTTTTTACTTATTCCCTGTAATGTATTCAGTAATTGTTTTAGACGTTTTCTATTTTTTAAAAAAAGCAGTGGGAAGATTGTATGACACATAGAAAGAGCATGGTTCTAAGTTTCATTTTCAGTCCAAATTTAGTACTTACCAGATGACTGTTCTTGCCAGATGATTCACTTCTCTGAATTTAAGTATTATTGGTTTTCATTAGGAACAGTATGAATGCCTGATTTATTTCCTTATTAAATATTATGTAAATGTCTAGTAAAGTGAACTGAAGTGAAAGTCGTTCAGTTGTGTCCAACTCTTTGTGACCCCATGGACTGTAAGCTGTCAGGCTCCTCTATCCATGGAATTCTCCAGGCCAGAATACTGGAGTGGGTAGACATTCCCTTCTCCAGGGTATCTTCCCAACCCAAGGGATCAAACAGGTTTCCCACATTACAGGCAGATTCTTTACCATCTGAGCTACCAGGGAAGCTGAATGTCTAGGATATTCATCAAATTAAAGTCTTCTTTAGGATCTTCATGAATCTTACTTTAGTTCTTTTTGTACTAGAACACATTCCCTACATCATCTTTGCCTATGGAAAAGGAAGTGGATACAGAAGGCAGCCTCTGTTCCCTTCTGTATCCACTTCCTTTTCCATAGGCAAAGATGGCATAGGGAATATGTTTGAGTACAAAAAAGACTAATGTAAGATTCATGAAGATCTTAAAGAAGACCTTAATTTGATGAATATCCTGGAAATTTAATTATGGGAATTAGGAGTCCCACAGGCTTTACACTGAATCAGTCTAAGAGAAGAGTAAGAAGATGAGAAAGGGATTAAACCAGACAGCATCAGAACTGTAGAAAAGAAAAACTAAAAGGAATGAAGGAAAGTCAAATGCATGAGTAGAGGAATTTTTGAGTTGGATGTCCATTTGTTTATTATTCCAAACTATACATATTCGTTGAGGGTCCGTGTTACTCTAGCTTTTATATATATATATAACCTTGCATTGATACACACAAGCACTGATTGAGATCAGGAACTGCTGTTATGTAAATTCATATTAAAGCCTAGGTTTTTCTACCTGTACATACAGCAAGTAACATGATGTGGTATTTGAATAAACATAAAGGGATCATTCATGCCCCTTGAAGAATCAACTGTGGTATCAAGACCCACTAAACCCTGTAATGGTTTCCTTTGCTGTATGGATGACACCAACCATGGTAAGGATTCTCCTAGCTCAGAGTAAGCTTGCACACTACCTTCATCTTTCTCAGCCTCCAAGTTTTCTAGCTCTTCTGAGTTTCTTCAACATTGAGGTTTATGGTGCCATAAACCTACTTTTGGGCTTCCCAGGTGGCTTAGCAGTAAAGAATCCATGTGCTAATGCAAGAGACATGGGAAATGCAGGTCGGATCCCTCAGTTGGGAAGATCCCCTGGAGTAGGAAATGGCAACCCACTCCAGAATTCTTGCCTGGAAAATTCCATGGATAGAGGAGCCTGGCTACAGTTCATGGGGTCTGTAGACACAACTGAGCACACGCACCAAACCTACATGTATGGTTCCAGCAACCTCTCTTCCGCAGCTATAGAAAAACCACCTATGAATTCTGATGGCCTCATTTCTGTCAGAAATATTTTGAAATATTTGCCAATAACCCTTTTCTGCATATGCAGCATGCCAACACAAAACAGATGGAACTGAATGCAATTTTGCTTTGTTCCTTTTGCAATAAGACAAGAAAAAATAGCATAGGGTGCCAAGAAGTTGCATCAGTCAGTCAGTCAGTTCAGTTGCTCAGTTGTGTCCAACTCTTTGCGACTCCATGAATTGCAGCACACCAGGCCTCCCTGTCCATCATCAACTCCCTGAGTTCACCCAGACTCACGTCCATTGAGTCAGTGATGCCATCCAGCCATCTCATCCTCTGTTGTCCCCTTCTCCTCCTGCTCCCAATCCCTCCCAGCATCAGGGTCTTTTTCAATGAATCAACTCTTTGCATGAGGTGGCCAAAGTACTGGAGTTTCAGCTTTAGCACCATTCCTTCCAATGAACACTCAGGGCTGATCTCCTTTAGAACAGACTGGTTGGATCTCCTGCAGTCCCAGGGACTCTCAAGAGTCTTCTCCAACACCACAGTTCAAAAGCATCAATTCTTCATCACTCAGCTTTCATTGTAGTCCAACTCTCACATCCATTCATGATGACTGGAAAAACCATAGCCTTGACTAGAAGGACCTTTGTTGGCAAAGTAATGTCTCTGCTTTTTAATATGCTATCTAGGTTGGTCATAACCCTCCTTCCAAGGAGTAAGCATCTTTTAATTTCATGGCTGCAATCACCATCTGCCGTGACTGGTTAAATTGTTATAGAACAAAAATTTAAAGCAATTGATGAGACACTCAGAGTGAATCCATTGCAGTACATGGAGAGTAGAGCCTACATCAATTTTGACACTGGAAGAAAATATACATAAGGCTGATGGAAGAAAAGATGGGGTTGAAGACCAGAAAATGAGACCATTAGTGTGGCATTTCAAGTCTCAGTAGATAGAGCAGAAAGTTGATTACATCACAGAGTACATCCAGCCAAATAATCTACATATCTCAGAATCGAGTCTTTGTGCGTTCCACGTGAATGACTGGGAGTGCATTGATGCATTTCATTGTCAACCAGAAAAACAATTGAGAAAGGAAAAAATAAACAATTGATTTCCACCCATGGTAATTATAAGAGTTTTCTTATTTTGTACAATTCCTGTGCAAAGTTAATCATCCCTTCACAATAACCAAAAGAAGTTCATCCAGATTATTTTCATATATATTTGAATGTATAGTAGTGCATTTTCTCTTTCACAAACTCTCATACCTTTCGGATCACTGAAGTATAATTTTGCACACTGGAGATAAATTTATTAAATTGCAAAGTGTTCTGAACACCACCTGGATACTTAGAAACAGTTTACATTCTTGCATAGTGTTTAATGGATCTAAACTAGCACCATATCAAATGTATAAGTTTATTTTGTTGAATTAACTTTTGATGAAAATCGGGCTTTCAATTTCAGGTGCAGCCATATGTGAATTAAATGAGTATTATGTATGTCACACCACCTTGAAATTTAATGTTCATGCTTTAGTCAGAAGTTTACCATCTCCTTTTGACTCAGAATAGAGTCTTTGTGCGTTCCATGTGAATGGCTGGGAGTGCATTGATGCATTTCATTGTCAACCAGAAAAACAACTGAATTGAGAAAGGAAAAAAAAAACAATTGATTTCCACCCATGGTAATTATAAGAGTTTTCTTATTTTGTACAATTCCTGTGCAAAGTTAATCATCCCTTCACAATAACCAAAATATTAAATCTTTGTACCACGTTAATGATGTTTGGGCTGTATTTTAAGAAAGTCAATAAAGTGTTGTGAAATCATTTCTTTTTTTTTTTTTTTAATGCCTTCTCTAATTCTGGAGTGACTGACTGTCTCATTGTGGAATTTCCACCTCTTTTGCCTTTGCTGGATTTACTTGGTACCAGCCAGACCTCTAATGTTATTTTAATGTTGGGAAGGGGGGTCTTGGTGTAATTCATATATTTTTTCATTTTAAAGTTATAATGACTAAGTACACCTGCTCACTTAAAAATTAGTACCTAGTTAGGCAGTTTTCAATAGCCTAATCATCTTTTGATTGTCTGTACTTGTATCACAGGCATTTCACCTGCTCTTCATCTAAACTTAAATGTTTCCTGTTTACACGTCTGAAAACACTGAAAGATGATAATATTTAGAAAACAAAGAAATCTGAAACCCACATTCAAATGCATTATTTATATAATTATCCTGTAATTAAAGTAATTATAGTTTGTGAAAAACTACAGGTTTTTTTTTTTAATTTTCATTTAGATTTCTCATGGGATAAGCTGTGAACATGGATAAAGCACATGCACACACAGACACACTCACAAGTAATCGATGATGCTATCTGCGTAATAAATAAAATGTTACCTCCAGATTTAGGGATTTGAAATCTGTTTGTTTTTTTCTTTCCTAAAACAAATACGCCAGGGAAGCCATTCAGTGAGTTAATCCTATAGAAGGGATTACCTAGATTGAACTTTGGCAAATCTTTAATCCTCTATGGTTTCAACAGCAACAGAAAGAAAAAACTTCCAGTTATACCTTGCTGAGCTACATGCTGGTGCCAGAGAGCGCTGGTCGTGTGGTATAAATGATGAGTCTCCAGTGTTTCCTGTAAGATTGGGACAGTGTCAGAGAAGGCCATGAGGCACAAGTGTGCTTGAGGGTGTGCAAAGGAAATGCAGAATTTTCAAAGAAGCCCCAACAAGCACGCACAGTGGGATTGCTGCTATCTTCAATGGAAAGACATATCAGTCAGTTTGGGGCTATATAGTGCCAGCCGCATTACTGCTTTTTATACGATTTCAAAGTGAACAGCACAGTTTGTGTCCAGTTTTTCATTCTAAATATGCTATTCAACAGTATTCTTCTTTTCTATACCTTGAAATCTATTTTTTTTTTAACCATAGTGAGATCACATTGCACGTTGGGAGCATTAGCTTGAAAGTGAGCTAATAGATCTGACTCTTCAACCATCTTCAGAAGCCCCTTTAAAGAAACACTTGGAACTGAATCACAAAAGTTTTATTTTCTCTGCATTTTTGATCAAGTTTTGTGGGAAGAAGTGAAAAGTACTCAGCATATCTTCTTGCAGTTTCCATAGAGAAATTCTGTATTCTCGTATGGATTCCCATAACACTTACCAACTACTTGACTTAAAGTCTGCATGGAAGCACTCAGGTTGTCGTATTTGTTGGTTTTAAGACTAGATCATCACCTTTGAAACTAAAGGGAAAACACATAATGAAAAAATAACTCTATGTCTCTGATTCTTACACCTTCAGGATACATTAGTGCCCAATACATGGTAATGCTTTAAAAAAAAAAAAAAAAGATTTTTCAGACCATGCAGTGCCACAGGCTATGTTAGATGCTTTGCATGCATTGCCTCACCCAATCATCACAACAGGCAGGGATTATTATTCCCATTTTACAGGAGAGGAAACTAATTCTCAGAGAAGTTAGGTCAGTTGTCCAAGATCACACAAGTAGAAATTAGAGAAGCTAAGATTCAAACTCAAGTCCACCTGACTCTGAAGTCTGTTCTTTTTGTCCTTCGAAAACTTGGTTCCATCTTGGGGTCCCTCCATTAGGGCACATTGATATCTGCTGACTCTAAACCTTTTCCTCCAGATATATAAATAGATTAATGTTCAGCAAGGGACACACACACACACACAAATGGTTAAAGACAGAGCAATGTATTCCCTAAATGAAATTCTGTCTTAGCCCTTGAAAAGAACCAAAGAGGAAGAAGAGGTGTATTCTTTCCTAGACTTTCAGAAACTCCACATTTCTTGAACAAGACAAGGGAGTCTGGGCCACTTTCTCTGTCCACATTTCATTCACTTGAAATGGCTTGATTTTACATGGGACTTAGCCTGGTAATACTACTTGAAAAAAAAAAAATCTAAATGAATGTCTAAATTTAATATCTACTTCCTCTTCCCTGATGGCTTCTGCCTAACAGAAGTCACTGCTGGTAAATTCTTCCTGCTACCTGAAATTGACAACTTCATCTCTATGTGCACATATGTATGCATATTAATTGACCCATTTTTGCCATTTGGGGATTGCACCTAGCACACAGAGTCTGGAAACTTTCCTCCTTCGGGGTTTGGACGTGATGACAATCCTGGGTGTCGAGTCCATTCATCACAGAGTGCACATTAGCATCAGTTGCATGCAGTTGATAGGCATTTTCTTAATTAGCTTTTTCAGCTCAGAAAGAACTAATTATGGGTGTGCACTAGAACATGATGATCCTGAAGACAACAAATATTTTATCATGTTTTTTCTGGGACAGCTTTGAATAGGAATTTTGCACTTTTCTCCCTTGATTTTAGTTAGCCCCAAATCATCTCTCTTTTCCATTCACACTTCTAAACAGGATAAATATATACATATATATAATATGGGCTTCCCATGTGGTGTTAGTGGTAAAGAATCCGCCTGCCAATGCAGGAGACATAGGAGACACAGTTCAATCCCTGGGTTGGGAAGATCCCCTGAAGAAGGGAATGGCAACCCACTCCAGTGTTATTGCCTGGAGAATTCCTTGGACAGAGGAGCCTGGCAGGCTAAGTCCATAATGCTGCAAAGCGACCTGACTTAGCAACTAAACAACCACTAGAACTGTGACATACATAATTTTTATATACATGTGATACATACAATTATATATATAATTAGTATTATATATATATATTTATAACATTCATCACCAAGTATTCATGAAACACTTACTAAACTGTCAATTGTACTAGATTCAGCTGTGGGGAAAATAAAGACATGCAAAGTAAAATAAAAAGTCACTGTCTAATAAGGAAGTTATTTTCAGTAATTCATGGGCTAGGTGTTCTAATTATAAAAAAATCACGTATGTATTTGGTATAATAACATTTAACTGCTTTTTATCTAACAAATGGAAATCTTGTGTGGTTCAAAGTAGTAAGCCCATATACATAACAAACACAAAATTTTGTTTCAACATGGAAAATTTGAGAGTAGAATGCATAAAGCATCACTTTTAGGTACAAAAAATAAGTATGGAATAGAAATGGAAAATTTCTGGTTAAATGAGAAATCATATTATTTCAAAAGAAATTAACTTTTAAAGATAGGCAAACATTTTAAATCTCAGGTTTTCACCTGATGTTTTATCCCATGCAATCAAATGACTCACATCATACAAGGACTGGGTTTCAGAAATGGAACAATTGGGACAAATTGATGAGTCCCAATACTGATCTCAGAGAGAAAGCATTGAGCAGTCCTAAGAGAGATCTTAGTTTCCTGCCCAGGAATTGAATCTGGGTAACCTGGATGAAGGCAATGGCAACCCACTCCAGTATCTTGCCTAGAAAATCCCATGGACAGAGGAGCCTGGTAGGCTGCAGTCCATGGGGTCACCAAGAGTCGGACACGACTGAAGCGACTTAGCAGCAGCAACCCTGGATGAAAGCCAAGAGACCTAACCACTAGACCAGCAGGTGGAAGAGGTTAGAAGCAAATTGGCCCTGGCTCTTTCCCTCATTTGAAAGCAAGAATGTATGCAGGAGGCAAAACCTGTAAAAACAGGTACAAAGTTTGTTATTAGAGACACAGCACAATGAATGGGAGTGCACACAGAGAAACATTTAAAACAATTCAGGTGTGGAAGGCAGAAATGCATACCCAAAGAGGAGTGCAGGTGTCCTGAGTGAGGAGTGCAGTAAGTCAAAACCTAGGCAGAGATACACACCTGGAGAGAAAGGATATGGGCGTCCGCTCTAATGAGGAGGAGCGCAGTTAAGTCAGAAGAGATGCACACCCTGAGAGGTCCTGAGTGAGGAGGAGCGCAGTAAAGAAATGATGTAAGTCACTAACACAGGACATTCCTTCCAGGTCTTTGTTTACCTTTGTCTGATTATCTTGTTTCTTTCTTCACACCTAACTGGTCCTTGGACCCTCCCCAAGATGTGTGTGCAACTTTTTTCTAAGATGGATCCCACCGCAGAAGCCTATGGTCACATATCCATATTATGGGGTGGGGCCCCTTCCCTTTTCTACCCCCAAGAAAACTTCCTGAGGATGCAGACAGGGAAGTAAGTCTTCCTGAACCTTGGGAGTGGGCACTTTACCTCTTTGCTTTAGTGGAGCTCAGTTTTTACCACTAATTTGTCCTTGGAGTGTCTGGGTGAGAACAAAGCTAGAATTGTACTCCACTTATTTTGGGAGGCTCTAAAATCACTGCAGATAATGACTGCAGCCATGAAATTAAAAGACACATACTCCTTGGAAGGAAAGTTATGACCAACCTAGATAGCATATTAAAAAGCAGAGACATTACTTTGTCAACAAAGCTCCATCTAGTCAAGGCTATGGTTTTTCCAGTAGTCATGTATGGATGTGAGAGTTGGACTATAAAGAAAGCTGAGCACAAAAGAATTGATGCTTTTGAACTGTGGTGTTGGAGAAGACTCTTGAAAGTCCCTTGGACTGCAAGGAGATCCAACAAGTCCATCCTAAAGGAGATCAGTCCTGGGTGTTCATTGGAAGGACTGATGCTGAAGCTGAAGCTCCAATCCTTTGCCACCTGATGCAAAGAGCTGACTCATTGGAAAAGACCCTGATACTGGGAAAGATTTAAGGTGGGAGGAGAAGGGGAGGACAGAGGATAAGACAGTTGGATGGCATCACTGACTCAGTGTACATGAGTTTGAGTAGGCTCTTGGAGTTGGTGATGGACAGGGAGGGCTAGCATGCTGCAGGCCATGGGGTCACAAAGAATCAGATACGACTGAGTGACTGAACTGAACTGAACTGAAAAACCCCAGGTGTCTGGCTCTGGGGCCAATATCTCCTACCTCAGTACTACCACAGGTCCATGGGTATTAAAGAACAGTTCTAGAAGTTCCTGTTGTGTATGCTAAGTCACTTCAGTCGTGTTCAACTCTTTGTGACCCCCATAGACTGTAGCCCGCCAGGTTCCTCTGTCCATGAGATTGTCTGGTCAAGATTATTAGAGCAAGTTGCCATTTTCTCCTCCAGAGGATCTTCCGGATCCAGGGATAGAACCCACATCTCTTGTGTCTCCTGCTATGGCAGGTAGGTTCCTTACCACTAAAGCCACATTCAGTAAATGGATGTTGTAAATTGAAGCAGTTTCATCAAACATTCATCAACAATGTCCAAATAGTTGATTTTTGTTATGAATTAGATAATATCAAATATTTGAAGATGGTAACATCTACTTCTGTTCATGGTGTTTAAAACATATTAACAAGCATCTTCCTAAACATTTCCACCCCGTATTTTCTCCTGCTATTGGGTCACAATTGCCTGGCCCGAGGCTAACAGATTATTTTACTGGGCTTCCACATTTTAAATTTGATGGCCCATCTGTTTTTCTTGTTTTACAAGCTATTTGTCTAATTAAACCCATTGTTAAACAAAACAACTCAGAATGGCAGTTATGTCAGATTGCAATTTACACCTTTAGAAAGGGATTTAGGAGAACAATATTATTTTAGCACATTCCTTCACTCTCAAATCTTCATTCAGATTTATGACTTGGCTCCTTTGTTTTAATCTTGACAATCTGGAGGAGTTTCAAAGTGAAAAAAAAAAGTTAATGTTCATTTTGTTGTTTTACAAAGATATTATTACAAAAGAATTGGAAAGGACCTAAGAGATTATTTGGCAGTAATTGAGACACAGAGATGAGGCCTTTGTCCAAAAGTACATAACCAGAGGGCTGCAAGTCAAGGTTCCCTGACCCACAGACTTGTTCTGTCCCTAACTCCATGTGAAAGTGTTAGGGGAAGTGCACTGACTGAAGCCGCCCACCGTGACCAGGTGCCTTAGTTATCAATTGCATGAGTTATTTTATGACGGGAGGTCTGGTAAGGAACATGGAACTAATAAGCCACCACCAACTGGAAAAGTCAAAATCTCTTGCCTCAAAATAATGCTTCTGTGGGTAAACATTTCTTAGTTTATAGATGTTTAATTCCAGCTTATTTCATTTTAATCCAATAAGCAGATACTTTATGTAGAGAACAGGATTAGACACCAAATGAACCAACACATAATTCACTTCAGTTTTCTACTGGTTCTTCAATATGCTTAGAATTTTCTCTGTTCCACACCAACATCATCTCTGCTCCGTCCACTGAGAAGCCTTCCCTGATGTTGCTTCCCCCAAACTTTGATGCCATTTTCAAGATAAACCTTGAAAGTCACTATTCCCATGAAGTTTTACCTAATATTTGTTTCTTCCTAAGCTAAACTTGGGCTTCCCTAATGATTCAGCAGTAAAGAATCCACCTGCAGTGCAAGGGACACAGGAGACACGGGTTTGATCCCTGGTTCGGGAAGATCCCCTGGAAAGAGGAACTCGCAACCCACTCCAGCATTCTTGCCTGGAAAATTCTGTGGACATAGGAGTCTGGCTACAGTCCATGGGGTTGCAAAAGAGTTGGAGCAACCCACTCCAGTATTCTTGCCTGGAAAATCCTGTGGACATAGGACTCTGGCTACAGTCCATGGGGTTGCAAAAGAGTTGGAAATGACTGAGCACACACAAACTTATCTTTGCCTCCATTCATATCTTTATAAATTCTTCTTCTATCATCATGTATCAAATGTTATCTTTTATTAAAATTATTTGTGTGTATAAATCTCCACAATTAGACTTGAAATAACTTGAGAACACAAAATACAGCTTACTCAAGTTTTGTTTCCTTACAGCACCTAATACAATGTCCTGCACAGAAGGTAATTGCAACAAATGTTAATTTAAAAACAAATGTTTATAATCATTTAGTCAAATGACTGAGTCCAAAAAATTCTAATGTTTCCCAGGTGACAAAATCCCTCAAAATAGTTATTTGTTCTCTCATTAGACACCTATAGGGACAGATATAACTCCCTGCTACTTTTAACTTTCATTTATGCCTCAGTATCCTTATTAAAAAACAGTACATAGTGTACTGTGAACATTAAAAAGCAATCAAACATCAGGATGAAAACAATTTATCAGGAATAAATTAGCTGATTCTTTATAAGCAAGTGGGCTTCCCTGGTGACTCAGATGGTAAAGAATCTGCCTGCAATGCAGGAGACTTGGGTTCGATCTCTGAATCAGGAAGATTCCCTAGAGGAGGACATGGCAACCCACTCCAGTATTCTTGCCTGGAAAACCCCATGAACAGAGGAGCCGTAGTCCATGGGGTCACAAAGAGTTGGGCAATAAGCAAGAAGGAAGAATATGGTATTTTTAAACACTCTAGTAAAAGTGGAGTATTCAGCTAAAGATTTTGTTCTATGAGTGCTTTTAGTTTGAAAAGATGCATGTCTTAAAACTGGAAATATTTTATTCACCAATATTCATTGGATTGGTCATAGTTGGCAAGCATCACCATATATATATACACACACACATATATGTATATATGGTTATAAATAATAACATATAAAATATAAAATATCCTAAATTTAAAAATACATTTTTATATGCTATGCTAAGTCACTTCAGTCGCGTCCGACTCTGTGCGACCCCATAGTTGGCAGCCCACCAGGCTCCCCCATCCCTGGGATTCTCCAGGCAAGAACACTGGAGTGGGCTGCCATTTCCTTCTCCAATGCATGAAAGTGAAAAGTGAAAAGTGAAAGTGAAGTCGCTCAGTCATGTCCGACTCTTAGTGACCCCATGGACTGCAGCCTAACAGGCTCCTCCGTCCATGGGATTTTCCAAGCAAGAGTACTGGAGTGGGGTGCCATTGCCTTCTCTGACATTTTATATAAATATAAAATAATTTATTTTATATAATTTATAACTCCATTATAAAATAATTCAGGGAGTAAATTATACTCAGAAATTACTTTGCAGAAAATGTCACAAAATTCTTCTGCAGCATGATAGCTATTTTTCCCTTTCTTATATCAAACCTTATAATGTTAAGTCTCACTTCAGTAGTTCAAAGCTACCTTCCATAAATTAACCCATACCTGTCAACTGCATTTATTTATAAAAACTGCTTAACTTCATAATAAACACTGAAAAAGAAATACTTTTATCTCTTCATTTAAAAGACAAATGTACAGAATGTAGTTTCAATTTTCAAATTTAGACACATTCATGAAACAAAATACTCAATAATTTTAATTGCTTTTAAATTTGCAAGGTACTTAACCTGTCATCAATTGACAACTCTGAAGATACTACCAACTTACTGAGTGCTTATTTTGAATTGGGCTACCCAGTTTCATGAGAATGAAGAAAAATAATATTGATCCTTTCACCTTTAAATTGCTCACCCTTGGCATGTGATCCTAAAAACTGCATGTTTTATTTTTTTCCAGATTATCATAGACTTTATTTTTCTACTATATTTCTTTGCTAGCAGGCTGGTTTTGCAGGAATATTTAGTTGTCCTGTTGTAGCCTCAGTCTTCTACATTTTGACTTAACTTGTGTAAGTGTTACACTGACGTCTTCTCCTCAATGTGTCTCTATATCTGTCTTATTCTCTGGGATTTTCTAGGGTCCAGCAGAAATTCAAATATACATGGGACAGAATTGACTGAAACTTTCTATAAGCATGTGTTTGGCAAGATACCATTACACTGCAATCATATGTTGTGGTTGTTATTGTTATTTAGTTGCTAAGTCATGTCCAACTCTTTTGAGACCCCATGGACTGTAGTGCACCAGGCTTCTCTGTCCATGGAATTCTCCAGGCAAGAAGACTGGATTGAGTAGCCATTCCCTTCTCCAGGGGATCTTCCCAGCCCGAGAATTGACCCTCTGTGGTTTTTCTTCAGTCTGCCTTGTGATTCCTCTACCTGAATAGAATTATCTGCCTCTAGAATGAAGAGATGAAAGATATCCTGTGGATGACCCACCAATAAGGCAGCATAGAGATAACCTTGTTGTTGTTCAGTCACTCAGTTGTGTTTAACTCTTTGTAACCCTGTGGACTACGGTAGGGCAGGCTTTCCTGTCCTTCACTATCTCCCTTAGCTTACTCAAACTCATGTCCATTGAGTCAGTGATGCCGTCCAACCATCTCTTCCTCTGTCATCCCCTTCTCCTCCTGCCTTCAATCTTTCCCAGCATCAGGGTCTTTACCAATGAATTGGCTCTTCACATTAGAGATAACCTTACAACCTATTAAACCTAAAATTATCATGTCCAGCCTGATATGAAGAGGTGTTTTAATCTCTATCATCATTCCCAGTGATAAACAGATTGCCTGGAAATTAATAATAATAATAATAAGAGCAATAATAATAATTCATTGAATTCCTCTTGTATGTTCTGTATACTGTTAATCAACTGTTCTTCACAATAATTATATAAGCTGGATACCTTTATTATTCACAAGTAATAGATGAGGAAACTACAACATAACAGGTTGGATAGAAAAACATTAATCCAATCATTGTATATATATGTATACATATAATACATATGTAAATTATGCAAATATATCTATTTAATGTAATCATATATATATATTTATGATTTTATATGTAAAATTACTGTTGCAATACTGTTAATAAGAAAGTAGAGGATGTGGTGAAAAGATATAACAAGGGTATGGGATCAGAACAATCTTTCCCTAGGAATGCTGAGCAGGAATAAATTAAGAGAAAAATGGGTATGAAAGGCCAATATGAAGATGACATTTTCTCTGTTCTCAAGTTCATATGGATTAGTCAGGAGATATATGGTAGAGAATTAACACATGTGACTCAAGCATTCTCATAAAAGTGTAAAGAGGAAGCTATGTATGGAGATTAGGGAAAACAATTGGTTACTCAGTACTGCTGGGCTTAGTTATTGTCCATGCAATATTAGTGGGCTTGGAATGACCATTAAAATTCCTTCTATTTCTTACATTCTGTTACATAATCTCTGTGATTATACCAACCTTCCAACAAAGTATAAAGGGTATTATTCTTTCTGTATTTGGTATTAATGCAGAGGTGGAATGAAGACCAATGACTTGCCCAAAGACATTGGGCAAGTTCATGATGGGGCTGAGTCAAAAATCCAACCCATATCTTCTCACAGATTCTGTTTTCTAAGTATTATGGTATTGCCTATTTTAACCAAAAATTATTTTTTTGAAAAGTGAATGCACTATTTTTGTATCACACACACATCTAAGAACATTTCTTATAATAAAAAGTTGGAAAAATTAATAAGGCTTCTTTTATTCAAATACCTCAAAATATTTGCCAGTACAACAGATAAATAGGCCTTGAGTATTTTATTTGTGTTCCAGAAGAGGTCATTTCATGTTCCTATGATCAGAGATTCAAAAAGCAAACCTGGAAGAGAGGAATAAAATCCTTCAGCATCTCAATACAGTAACAAAACCCACAGGTTAGTAAATTGAGAATCCCATGTTGACTTTCTGGCAAACCAAAACTTTTGCTTTCATGATGGCAAGTCTATTGAAAACAGAGTTGTAGAGTAACCAGCAGGGTGTGGTTCTGACTCCATTCTTGGCCTCCTTCCTTCTTTTTCATATGTCCCATGGTATTCCCCACAGCAACTGGAAACATCTGTGAAGTACATAAGCATTTAAAAATCATTGTGCAAAATATTATTTTTTCAGAAGAAAGGATATGTCTCTGAGTGTAATCCCTGGTAGAGCTTTGGAGCAGCCCATCAAAAGTCCCATAAAAGTTAATAAAAATTGTGTTAATATTTACTATATGCCTTTTGAATATATACCATGGAATCAATTAAGCTCAAGATTATGTGACACTTGTAAGGATAAAATTTCAAGACACAATCAAGTAGCTGAAAATATGTTCAAAAGAAAAGATATTATAAGCATGAAATTTGCATAATCAAAAAGCAGATACCTTCACATATCATAAAATAGTTTTATTAAAGATTTGTCTCTTCAAATAGAAATCACAATTGTTGCTATTATGTAAATGCAGGTAAAACATGTTGGTTAAAAAATTGTTTTGCTTCTTTATTTTTACCATGACTTGTTTAGAAGTTTTGTCTTGTTTTCTTTGTTTTTGGTGGGGTGTTTTTGGCTGTGTTACGTGGTTTGTGGGATCTTAGTTCCCAAATCAGGGCTCTGGGCCATGAAAGAAAGGAGTCCAAACCACTGGACTGCTATTCAATTCCCAGCAGTTTTGAAAATTACATTAAATTTTTATTTTTCAAACATGTAAATTTTATTTTTATTTAATTCTTTTCTCACTAATAATTTTAGCTACTATATAATTTTTGTTGTTTCCATAAAATAAATTGCAAACTATTCAGAGGGAATAATATAAATGTTAAAAATTTAAGAATTAAAAAAAGCTTTAACAGTCACATAGAACCTTCATCTTCTAAGCATCTTATGGAAATTAACTGCATCATCAACATTTCCACCCTGAGAAAAAAAATCTTATTTCTACCATAAGCAGCATAGAAAATTTCTCAGATTAATGCTTATTCTCGTTTTGGCTATGAGAAACAGACCAATTGCAAATTAATTCAAGAAAATGGTGAGAGTGTGTGTGTGTGTGTGTGTGTGTGTGTGTGTGGTAGGGATGAGGGATATATGAAAGGGTTGTCAAAGAGTCAGGATTTGAAAAGCATTCAAGAGTAGCGAATACAGTACAAACGGGCATGAAGGTTGGAAAAGCTACCAGGAACCTAGGTCATACTCTCTTTTACTTTTAGGCTATGTGTGCCCTTGATTTTGCATCTCCACATATGTTGTTCATCAATTTTTTTTGTGTGTTCTCTACCAAAGTTTTCCTCTAGTTCCTCTTTAGCTTATTCACGGTTTAAAATTGTCCACTCCATCTCCAAAGACCAAATAGATTTCTAATTCTAGAATACTCTACCAACTAACTTGAATCTAAAATTTTACCTCCTTTTCAAACTTCCAAGGAAGGAGTCTGATTGGCCTCTATCAGTTCAGTTCAGTCGCTCAGTTGTGTCCGACTCTTTGCAACCTCATGAAGCGCAGCACGCCAGGCCTCCCTGTCCATCACCAACCCCCCGGAGTTCACTCAGACTCACGTCCATCGAGTCAGTGATGCCATCCAGCCATCTCATCCTCTGTCATCCCCTTCTCCTCCTGCCCCCAATCCCTCCCAGCATCAGAGTCTTTTCCAATGAGCCAACTCTTTGCATGAGGTGGCCAAAGTACTGGAGTTTCAGCTTCAACATCATTCCCTCCAAAGAAATCCCAGGGCTGATCTCCTTCAGAATGGACTGGTTGGATCTCCTTGCAGTCCAAGGGACTCTCAAGAGTCTTCTCCAACACCACAGTTCAAAAGCATCAATTCTTCGATGCTCAGCTTTCTCCACAGTCCAACTCTCACATCCATACATGACCACAGGAAAAACCATAGCCTTGACTAGACGAACCTTTGTTGACAAAGTAATGTCTCTGCTTTTGAATATGCTATCTAGGTTGGTTATAATTTTCCTTCCAAGGAGTAAGTGTCTTTTAATTTCATGGCTGCAGTCACCATCTGCAGTGATTTTGGAGCCCCCCAAAATAAAGTCTGACACTGTTTCCACTGTTTCCCCATCTATTTCCCATGAAGTGATGGGACCAGATGCCATGATCTTCATTTTCTGAATGTTGAGCTTTAAGCCAAATTTTTCACTCTCCTCTTTCACTTTCATCAAGAGGCTTTTCAGTTCCTCTTCACTTTCTGCCATAAGGGTGGTGTCATATGCATATCTGCATTATTGATATTTCTCCCGGCAATCTTGATTCCAGCTTGTGCTTCTTCCAGCCCAGCGTTTCTCATGATGTATTCTGCATATAAGTTAAATAAGCAGGGTGACAATATACAGTCTTGACGTACTCCTTTTCCTATTTGGAACCAGTCTGTTGTTCCATGTCCAGTTCTAACTGTTGCTTCCTGACCTGTATATAAGTTTCTCAAGAGGCAGGTCAGGTGGTCTGGTATTCCCATCTCTTTCAGAGTTTTCCACAGTTTGTTGTGATCCACACAGTCAAAGGCTTTGGCAAAGTCAATAAAGCAGAAGTAGAGGTTTTTCTGGAACTCTCTTGCTTTTTCAATGATCCAGCGGTTATTGGCAATTTGATCTCTGGTTCCTCTGCCTTTTCTAAAACCAGCTTGAACATCTGGAAGTTCACGGTTCCTGTATTGCTGAAGCCTGGTTTGGAGAATTTTGAGCATTACTTTACTAGCGTGTGAGATGAGTGCAATTGTGTGGTAGTTATAGCATTCTTTGGCATTGCCTTTCTTTGGAATTGGAATGAAAACTGACCTTTTCTAGTCCTGTGGTCACTGCTGAGTTTCCCAAATTTGCTGGCCCATTGAGTGCAGCACTTTCACAGCATCATCTTTCAGGATTTGAAATAGCTCAACTGGAATTCCATCACCTCCACTAGCTTTGTTCATAGTGATGCTTCCTATGGCCCACTTGACTTCACATTCCAGGATGTCTGGCTCTAGGTGAGTGATCACACCATCGTGATTATCTTGGTCGTGAAGCTCTTTTTTGTTCAGTTCTTCTGTGTATTCTTGCCACCTCTTCTTAATAGCTTCTGCTTCTGTTAGGTCCATACCATTTCTGTCCTTTATCGAGCCCATCTTTGCATGAAATGTTCCCTTGGTATCTCTAATTTTCTTGAAGAGATCTCTAGTTTTTCCCATTCTGTTGTTTTTCTCTATTTTTTTGCATTGATCGCTGAGGAAGGCTTTCTTGTCTCTTCTTGCTATTCTTTGGAACTCTGCATTCAGATTCTTATATCTTTCCTTTTCTCCTTTGCTTTTAGCTTCTCTTCTTTTCACAGCTATTTGTAAGGCCTCTTCAGACAGCCATTTTGCTTTTTTTGCATTTCTTTTCCATGGGGATGGTCTTGATCCCTGTCTCCTGTACAATATCACGAACCTCTGTCTATAGTTCATCAGGCACTCTATCTATCAGATCTAGGCCCTTAAATCTATTTCTCACTTCCACTGTATAATCATAATGAATTTGATTTAGGTCATACCTGAATGGTCTAGTGGTTTTCCCTACTTTCTTCAATTTAAGTCTGAATTTGGCAATAAGGAGTTAATGATGTGAGCCACAGTCAGCTCCTGGTCTTGTTTTTGTTGACTCTATAGAGCTTCTCCATCTTTGGCTACAAAAAATGTAATCAATCTGATTTCAGTGTTGACCATCTGGTGACGTCCATGCATAGAGTCTTTTCTTGTGTTGTTGGAAGAGGGTGTTTGCTATGACCAGTGCACCAGTCCTTACATAGGTTGTTAAGACACGTCCACCTCTGCTTCAGTCATATGTGCTAAAAGAGACTTCCTCATTTCAAAAGGACTTTAAGTGGAGCAGCAGTGACTGACCTCTTCTTTTAAAGAAAACCCTTTAAAAATGAAACATGGGACCCATGTTCAGGATTTAAGAAAACATGGCATTTATATCACAGGTAAGGAACCTGTAAACCATCTTGGAGAAAGTCCATAGCTGACATCGGATTCTCAAAGTTCCCCATTTCTCCTCCCTCCATAAATTAAGAATCATTTCTTTAATGCAACCTTTAAGTTTATCCCCACAACTTTTACCCATTTACACTTTAAATTATTGTTATAATTATTAAGGGCCAAGGAGCAAGTTACAAATATAGATAATTATCAGGTAATATAGACGGTAGAGTCATTTTTGTCTTAATTTTTTCTATTAATTTCCTGGTAATTGCTTTATGTATTCAGTTCTGCACTACACTGTTCGTAGTAATGATATGAAATGAAAATTCGTCCAAAGGGGCTTCAGTAAACTAATAAATGAACACTTATAGAGTATCTATAAAATACTTAGAACTGTGCTAGAAACTTATAAGGTACAACAGAAAAAGAAGTCCCAGTGTATGCTCCTGGAGATCTTACAGTCCAATTAGAGAGGAAGAGCATCCATTTGTGAAATTGCTGCTGAGCAAGGAACAATAAGAAAATGCTAAGATACCTGTGTAGGAAGGATTGCACAATGTTTAGAGTTTCAAGGTCCTCTCAAGCTCCCCCTCATTTTACATATCAGGGACTTGGTGCCCAGAGATATTAAGACATTTACCTTAGTAACTGGCATCTATGAAGGCCCAAGCCAAGGCTCTTTCTACTATATTAAGATAGGTATTAATCACTGCACAAGGAATTAAAGAAACAAGATATTAATATGGGCAGAAAATGAGAAAAGAAATGAACTGGACTTCTAGAAACAAAGTGACCCATAGAGATGAGAAAAGACACAGTAAAAAGGGCAGCAGCTTTTAGCAATGGCTGGAAGTAAGAGTAAGCAAGGGTTGGGATGATGTGATGAAAGAGGGAAAGAAGAGAGGGAACATTTAGTACAGAAACTCATGTTGGCTCAGAGACAGAGGGTGAATTAATTATGATCCATCATTTATCTGTCTTGAGATTTATGATCAAAGATTATTATCATCGTCATGCACGTCTTTTGTTTTAGTTTGGCTTTAGTCTGTGCATCTACATGTGTGTGCATGCAGTAAGGTTCAATTCAGTCACTCAGTTGTGTCTGACCCTCTGCGATCCCGTGGACTTCAGCACACCAGGCCTCCCTGTCCATCACCAATTCCCAGAGCCTACTTAAAGTCATGTCCATTGCGTCAGTGATGCCATCCAACCATCTCACCCTCTGTCATCCCCTTCTCCTCCCACCTTCAATCTTTCTCAGCATCGGAGTCTTTTCCAGTGAGTCAGTTCTTCGCATCAGGTAGCCAAAGGATTGGAGTTTCAGCTTCAGCATCAGTCCTTCCAATGAATATTCAGGACTGATATCCCTTAGGATGGACTGGTTGGATCTCCTTGCAGTCCAAGAGACTCTCAAGAGTCTTCTGCAGCACCACAGTTCAAAAGCATCAATTCTTTTGTGCTCAGCTTTCTTTATAGTCCAACTCTCAAATCCATACATGACTACTGGAGAAACCATAGCTTTGACTAGACAGACCTTTGTTGGTAAAGTAATGACTCTTTGAATATTCTGTCTAGGTTGGTCATAGCTTATCTTCCAAGGAGCAAGCGTTTTTTAATTTCATGGCAGCAGTCACTATCTGCAGTGATTTTGGAGTAAGGTGGAGGCAGCAAAATTGTCTAGTGCTGTGAAAGGGAAAGAGATGTAGCTCTTTGGGGTTCTGCACATGCTTTCATTGTGGGATGTTTCTCCATCAACAAGCAACTCTTGAAATACTAGCTGGGTGTCCTATGTGCGTGCATGCATCACTTCAGTTGTGTCCAGCTCTTTGTGACCCTGTGGACCGTAGCCTGTCAGGCTCCTCTGTGCATAGGATTCTGCAGGCAAGAATACTAGAGTGGGTTTCAATTCAGTTTAGACTCCATGACACTGAGATACATCAGATCCCACAGGAGAAGTGTTCAGTCTCATGAGACTTCCACTTAAGAGGCTGGTCACAAGCCCAGGTTGTCACCTGTGTTTCTGATGGACCAGCCGTAGAGCGGAGGTTTAAATGACACCCCTCCTTGGGCTCAGTTAATTTTCTAGAGTGGCACTTAGAGCTCAGAGAAACATTTAACTTTCTAGATTACCACTTTATTACATAAAGATATAGCTCAGGAGCAGCCAGATAGAAGAGATGCAGAGGGCAAGGCACATGACAAGGGGCTTGGCACTTCCATCCCCTCCCCAGACAATGCCACTCTCTCCACATCTCCATGCGTTCCCCAAGAGGAACTCTCTGATTCCATCCTTTTGGTGTTTTATGGAGTCTTCATTACATAGGCATAAATGATTAGCTCATTAGCTATTGGTGATTGCTGGGACCTCCCTGGAGGTTGGGGTGGGGATGGCACTGAAATATCCAACCCTCTAATTACATGGTAGGTTCTCCTGGCCATCAGTTCCCATCCCTAGGTGCTTTCCAAAAGTACCCTCAGTAACATAACAAAAGATGCCTTTATTGTTCTCATAACTTAGGAGATTCCAAGGATTTGAGGAGCTCTGTGCCAGAAATGGGGACCAAAACCAAATATACATTTCTTATTATAAATCATGATATCACAAGTAGCTTCTTCCATTTCAATCTGTCCATGTGTGAATTTTGTGGAACTAATTCAACTTATAGCATCTTATACTAAATTACCAAATCCCATTTTTCGCTCAGTTATATGATTTTCCAGTTTTATTTCCTATAACATTGAAATTTTCCTTATACATCTTTGATTTAATTAATTTTAGGGCTTTCAAAGACTAATTTTTCAAGTCACATCTTAAAAGCAGTGTCACTATGTCTTTTATCTCATGATCGCTAATCCAAAACCATTTTGGTTTTTCAAGACCTCTGTGTCTTAGAACTGACATTATATTTTTTAACCAGAAAATAATTTTAAAAGTTGTATATATAAATAAGGTAAATGCTTTCAACAAGGTCCTGAACAATGTCTATTTCTTGTGAGTGAATTTTACAATAAAACTAATTAAAAAAAATAAAACGTGGTTATAAAACCCCTGGGATTTCCCAGATGGTTCTAGTGGTAAACTAGTGCTAACTCAGGAGATGTAAGAGATGGGGGTTCAATCTCTGAGTTGGAAAGATCCCCTGGAGGAGGAAATGGCAACCCACTCCGGTATTTTTACCTGGAGAATCCCATGGACAGAGGAACCTAGAGTCCATAGGATCAAAAAGAGTTGGACACGACTGAAGTGACTTAGTACATAAAGCATTCACAGAAAACATCTATCTCAGCAACATGATACAAAAAAGAAAATAAATATATTTTCAACCTCTTTAAAAATAGAATTTTGTATTCATTTATATCCTTTTTTTTTTTAGTAGTATAAGAGAGATTTATTTGACCCAAATTGAGGACTATGGTCAGGGAGACAGCAACTCAGATTAATCTGAGGAACTGCTCTGGAGAAGCATGGTTTTCCGCACAGTTTTATGTTTTGTCATAACAAAGAACATCAAGCAAGTCAGGGATACATCATTTCAAGTTTTCAAAAATAAACAAATAAGCACATACACAGCAAGTTAGTATGTCCTTGGCACCTAGGAAGGGAGTCATCACTGAAGGAATACCAGCATTGGCATCACTTGAAGACAGGCATTTCAACTTTATTTTTATTTATTTTTTTGGGGGGGTTTCTTTTTTTTTTTTAATTTTATTTTATTTTTAAACTTTACATAATTGTATTAGTTTTGCCAAATATCAAAATGAATCCACCACAGGTATACATGTGTTCCCCATCCTGAACCCTCCTCCCTCCTCCCTCCCCATTCCATCCCTCTGGGTCGTCCCAGTGCACCAGCCCCAAGCATCCAGTATCGTGCATCGAACCTGGACTGGCAACTCGTTTCATACATGATATTTTACATGTTTCAATGCCATTCTGCCAAATCTTCCCACCCTCTCCCTCTCTCACAGAGTCCATAAGACTGTTCTATACATCAGTGTCTCTTTTGCTGTCTCGTACACAGGGTTAAATAGACACTATTTGTTTCATTAAGACTCTTGGTCCACAGAACAGAAATATGATGGAATATATACTGAGCATTCAAGACAGGACCCAGCTCTGACCACTCTCCAATTTTAGTAAAATCAGAGACTGTGGATAATAAACCTACTTTCAGTATTTTACTGACCACTTTTATGAAAAAAGAAGAAATGGAGTTCAGATATTTAAGTCCTTTGGTTATCCTGTCACATACACACTTTGTGTTACCTCAGAGGTAATTGGCTGAAATATAATTATTATTCATCATCTGTATGGGAAAATTTAAACAGAAGGGGTGAGAGGGTCCCCCCAACACACGCCCTCCCCATGACAAATTACTGCCTGATTCTAATTACAGTTTTAACCACTAGCTGCTGATTCTTTTATGGGTGGTGAGGTAATCCAATCAGGTGGATTGGGAGCTCATGTTAAACACATCACACATAGAAATTAAAGTATGACTGATGGGCTTAAAAACTGTTAATCAATATGTAGAGAGAGCAAATGCAGTTCCTTTGTGTTTCCCTACTTCTAAATCATTGTCCAAAGCTTATTGGAAGTTCTCACTCTTCGATGTAAGGAAACAAAGGTGCTGGCCTCTTTTCCCATCTGTTTACCTCTTTTCTAACTTTTTAAACTGCTGGTTGGCTGAATTAGGACTACCTGACTTGTATTACTTTCTTTTTTTTTTTAATCACAGGCTTTGAATAGTATATTCACTAGATATATTCATAACTAAAGGCATTCCAGTTTTGACTAATGCTCTAGTCTACTTGATACTTTTCCTGCTTTCACAATATATTCAGCTTAAAATATACTGGATTCATTTCTTGAAGTACCTTTTTCACTGATACATTCAAAAGCATGCAAGCAGCAAATTATCTTTACCTGGAAGCCTGTTAAGAGTCTACCTGAGTGAGGAACAAGTCAGAGTGGCTAAACCATGATTATAAATTGGCAGCTTACTCAGAATGTAAGCACTAAGGCTGGGATGAGGCACATAAGCAATTAAAAACGCTCCCAAATCTAAAGTGTGTTTTCCTTTGAGAATGTTTCTGGTTTTGGATGGGGCTATATATGGAGTTTTCAGCTGCACATTCTCTCGTCGTGCTTGTAAGCAAGCCATATAATTTGGAGACATCTTAAAAAAGATCCTATGGAAACAAACGGGCTTTTATTTGGAGAGGGGGGGGAGGTTGGGGATCAGCACACTCTCATTTTTACTAGGACTCAAAGTTAAGGGGGTTTTGGTAGAGGCAGGGTCCAGATGGTTTTTGAGACATAGAAGAAGAATTTTGATTTAGAAAGTTACTTTCTTTGTGATGAATTACTGACATTTTAAAAGATTGGGAGTGAGAAAGAAGTCTTAGAATGAAAGAAAAATTAGCCATTTTAAGCAATTTCTTTTTCTCCTGAGATAGGTTTAGAACACCAGTTTCAGTTCAGTGGATTAGAATATAGACTTAGTCACGTTGTAGCAATGTCTGTTTTTATTTTATTTATTTATTTTTGGCTGTTGCTTTGTGCAGGTTGTTCTCCAGCCACAGTGATCAGGGGCTACCGTTCACTGTGGTGTCCAAGCTTCTCGCTGCGGTGGCTTCTCTCCTTGTAGAGCACAGGCTGTGTGGGCCTCAGTAGCTGCACAGGCTCAGCTGCTTCAAGGCATGTGGAATCTTCCTGAATCAGGGATTGAACCCCTGTCCCCTGCATTGGCAGATGGATTCCTATCCACTGGGCCACCAGGGAAGTCCCATATGATTTTAGAAAAGCCATGTGATTCCTCAAAAAAGTGAGCATCTACAGACTGACTTAAAATACAAGTTTATTCTCATGAATGTTCAGTGATTTGCAGTTTAAATGCATAGCCATAAAGTAGTTTATCTGTGATCATTTGTTCATACAGTCTCTGTCTCGGTCCCTATCTCTCAATTATTTCCCCATGCTTGGCTTGAAACATGAATTTCACCCTTGCCTGAGTGCATGGAATGTCTTCTCACAGCGCTACCTTCCTGTCCTGCCAGAACTTCCAACCCAAACCCATCCTCATTCTCAAACACATCACATGTCTACCTGCTAGACCCCAACCTTCATTTCTGGCCTGAACTCCCTCATTGGGTATTATAAAAATCACACCACTTCTGCACTTAAGACTGCATGTAACACTCACATCCTACCAAGGTCCTACCATTGGCCTTGCCTAGCTTGTGGTACCCACCACAACCTAGCATGGGCAAACTTGAAGAATTATGTTCCTTTTTTCAAGGCAATAGGAAGAGTTATGATGGCTGTATCTATGATTTTATATGATACTTGAATACTGTTTTTCATAGATATCACATATGAGAAAATACATGACAGAAGATAAAAAATATATATATAGCAGATAAAGTGAAGTGTTAGTCACTCAGTCATGTCCAACTCTAAGACCCCATGAACTGTAGCCCACCAGGTTTCTCTGTCCATGGGATTCTCCAGGCAACAATACTGAAGTGGGTAGCCATTCCCTTCTCCAAGGGATCATCCTCATCCAGGGATCGAACCTGGATCTCCTGCATTGGCAGGCAGATTCTTTGCCATCTGAGCCACCAGGGAAGACTGACATCATCTTTAGGGCAGATTTAAGGAAATTAAGAAACAATAAGGAAGCTTTTATTTGGGGAGATGGTTCTCAACAGTCTGAGAGACTATCTCTAAGACCCCACCTAGAAGGAAAAGGACAAGCTGCAAGCAGATGATAAAAGGGCCATTTGAAGGAGGCATGTCATGAGATTCAGGATGTAAGTGATGCAGTTTCAGAGCCCCAGTGACTAGTGAGGTATCAGAAGTGGTGGATGAAATTCTCTCCATTTATACATGGAATTCAGTAGCATCCTAGGACAGTGTGATGGACCCCCTCCCAGGACCACAGCAAGAGCAGAATGGAGGGGTTTCATCAAAGGACTTCTAGTCAGTAGACTTTGAGGAGGACATCAAATGGAAGAAAGAGAGCAGGTATTTCCAAGTACATGTGACATACCCCCGGGTACGCCCAGAAATAACTGGTGTGATTTAGCAGGAATGCTGATGTGCTGTAGTCACTTAGGTGAGGCCACAAGTGGCCAAACTTGGTAACTATGTTGCTATGACCCTACTGATATGATACTTGAGCTAGGAATTGGCTGTCCGGGCATGTTCCCTCTTCTCTCTTTTTCTTTAAATATAATTATATACAATAAGCATACTTTTAAAAATAATTGTATTATATATTATATATAATTCTCTCTGATCCTAATTTTCAGATGTGGACGAAATTCCTAATGCAATGCAAATTCCAGTGCAAATGAATACTATTTCCCTAACACATTATATTAAAAGAAAAGTTGTAAACACTAACACTTTATTAATTTCCATTGAACGGTGATAATACACCGTTCCATTGAACGGTGATAATACCTATCAAGTGGCTCTTTTTTAGGACCAAATCATTTCCTTTAGGTGACCTGATTTTGTTCTCCTATCACAAACAATTCATAAGGAAAATTAAAGATGCTAAACAAGCTCCCTTCTGTTGCTTAGTTCCTATGATAATAAGAGCTGCCACATTGAAATTAACGCACCACATGAAGGGTTCAGTCTTCTCAGTACATCGAGTAACTATTTATTGAATTATTAAGTGGTACATAAGAGAGCTGAGAAATACAGTTCAATTTCCCACAATATCTGATGTATCTGAGAGGTGGTGAATGTTAATCCGTCTATATCCATACAAGGGCCTCCTTTCACTTCTACACACTCTTTTTCTGCTCTACCAGAATCAGGTCACTAGCTCTTCAGTTCAATTCAGTTGCCCAGTCATGTATGACTCTTTGTGACCCTATAGACTGCAGCACGCTAGGTTTCCTTGTTCATCACTAACTCCTGGAGCCTACTCAAACTCATGTCCATCGAGTCGGTGATGCCATCCAATCCTCTCATCCTCTGTTGTCCCCTTCTCATCCTGCCTTCAATCTTTCCCAGCATCAGGGTCTTTTCCAATGACTCGGTTCTTCGCAACAGGTGGCCAATACTACCTCTTCAAACTCTACCTCTAACCTGTGCATCAAGTACTCATGAGAAATGTTAATCTGGCAAAAGGCAAACAACCTGTGTTCTAAGACCAGAGATTCTCTCCATATTTCTCTTTGGTTTTTCCAATGCCTCAAAGCCGCATAGTCCCTGTCCTCCGAGTCTAGCTTGCCTTTGAGCTCAGTGTGGTTCTCAAGGCTGACTTGACTCTAAGTGGTCAACTAACTCTCAGATCATCAAATACTGTCTGATCTATCCCCTCTTCATGAGTGAACTTGAATTTTCCATTTGCTTGCTTTGACTAGGAGATCCACCTGCTAACTCAACTCTATGCTCTCACTCCCAGCCTTGTTAAATGATTTCTCTTTATGTCTTCTCAAGAAAGTCACCCGGAAAAGAAATAAAGAAAGAAGACATTCATAATGTTGTTAAACCAACACTATAAATTTAAAGCTTAAAAAAAGCAGAACATTGAATAACAAACTTAAGGAATAGTTAGCAACACTTCTGGGCTCTAACTTTCTCTTATTAGCTAATAAGTATTACAATAACAGCTATCATATTTTGACTATATACACATACAAGCAGGATCTGAAGTTTGTCATAACGGTTAAGTTCTGTTCAGTCACTTAGTCATGTCTGACTCTTTGTGACCTCATGGACTGCAGCAAACCACCTTCCCTGTCCACCAGCAACTCCCAGAGCTTGCTCAAACTCATGTCCATCGAGTTGGGGATGCCATGCAACCATGTCATCCTCTGTCTTCTCTTTCTACTCCTGCCTTCAATCTTTCCCAACATCAAAGTCTTTTCCAGTGAGTCAATTCTTCGCATCAGGTGGCCAAAGTATTGGGGTTTCAGCTTCAGCATAAGTCCTTCCAATGAATATTCAGGACTGATCTACTTTAGGATGGACTGGTTGGATCTCCTTGCAGTCCAAAGGACTCTCAAGAATCTCCTCCAACACCACAGTTCAAAAGCATCGATTCTTCAGCACTCAGCTTTCTTTATGGTCCAACTCTCACAACCATACATGACTACTGGGAAAATCATAGCTTAGACTAGACAGACATTTGTGCAGTAATGTCTTTGCTTTTAGGTTTGTCATAGCTTTTCTTCCAAGGAGCAAGCGTCTTTTAATTTCATGGCTACAGTCACCATCTGAAGTGATTTTGGAGCCCGAGAAAATAAAGTCTGAAACTGTTTCATTGTTTCCACATCTATTTGCCATCAAGTGATGGGACTGGATGCCACAATCTTAATTTTTTGAATGTTGAGTTTTAAGCCAACTTTTTCACTCTCCTCTTTCACTTTCATCAAGAGGCTCTTTAGTTGCTCTTCGCTTTCTGCCATAAGGGTGGTGTCAGCTTGATTCCAGATTGTGATTCATTCAGCCTGGCGTTTTGCATGATGTACTGTGCATATAAGTTAAATAAGCAGCATGACAGTATACAGCCTTGATGTATTCCTTTCCAAATTTTGATCCAGTCTGTTGTTCTATGTCTGCTCCTAGCTGTTGCTTCTTGACCTGCAGATTTCCTGGGAAGCAGGTAAGGTGGTCTGGTATTCCCATGTCTTTAAGATTTTTTCCACAGTTTGTTGTGATCCGTACAGTCTAAAGGCTTTAGTGTAGTCAGTGAAACAGAAGTAGATGTTTTTCTGGAACTCTCTTTCTTTTTCTATGATCCAACAGATGTTAGCAATTTGATCTCTGGTTCCTCTGCCTTTCCTAAATTCAGCTTGAACATCTGGAAGTTCCCAATTCACATACTGTTGAAGCTTTGCTTGGAGAATTTTGAGCATTACTTTGCTAGCATGTGAGATGAGTGCAATTGTGTGGTAGTTTGAACCTTCTTTGGCCTTGCCTTTCTTTGGGATTGGAATGAAAACTGTGAATGAAAACTGACCTTTTCCAGTCCTGTGGCCACTGCTGAGTGTTCCAAATTTGCTGGCATATTGAGTGTAGTGCTTTCACAGCATCATCTTTTAGGATTTGAAACAGTGCAGCTGGAATTCTATAATCTCCACTAGCTTTGTTTGTAGTGATGCTTCCTAAAGCCCACTTGACTTCAGACTTCAGGATGTCTGACTCTGGGTGATTGATCACACCATTGTGGTTATCTGGATCATTAAGATATTTTTTGTAGAGTTCTTCTGTGTATTCTTGCCAACTTTTCTAAATATCTTCTCCTTCTGTTAACTCCATACCATTTCTGTCCTTTATTGTGCCCATCTTTGCATGAAAGATGGATTTTATCTTTAATTTTCTTGAAGAGATCTCTAGCCTTTCCCATTCTATTTTATCCTTTATTTCTTTGCATTGATCACTTAGGAAGGCTTTCTTATCTCTGCTTGCTATTCTTTGGAACTCTGCATTCAGATGGGTATATCTTTCCATTTTTCCTTTGCCTTTCACTTCACTTCTCTTCTTTTCTCAGCTCTTTGTAAGGCCTCCTCAGACAACCATTTTGCCCTTTTGTATTTGTCATATATAATTTCACTTGATCCTCTCTTCTACCATGGTAGGTATGTATACATAACCTCACTTTACAAATGGTAAAAGTTCTCCAATTTTCTTTCCCTCTACAAACAAGGAAAGCAACTGGATTCAATGAATTCACATAGCAGCATCTTATATTAATTACTAGAGTAATTATTGCTTGTTAGCTTAAAATACTGAAATTGCAGGCTTAGGGGAGATGACTGGGGACACCACAACATTCTTCTTAAGTCACTATAGTTACTACCAGTGTGGTCATTTGCTAAGGTCAGCTGGGATGTGTAGAAAGAGATAAAAACATGTTTATCTGGAACTCTCTTTCTTTTTCTATGATCCAACAGATGTTAGCAATTTGATCTCTGGTTCCTCTGCCTTTCCTAAATCCAGCTTGAACATCTGGAAGTTCCCAATTCACATACTGTTGAAGCTTTGCTTGGAGAATTTATCCCAGATTCCTTTTATCAAGGGAGAGGGAAGAGGTCTCTAAGATGGACCCATGACCATCCTAGACTAAGATAGTCTGAACTACTTTAGGAGATGTAACCCAAGGGGCTGAGGGCGTATCTGAGGAGGTGAGGAAGCAAGAATGATGTAATTCAGTCTCCTCCACTGCCTCAGAATTTCCTGTTGTTGTTGTTTAATTTCTAAGTCATATGTGACTCTTTATGATCCCATGAACTGTAGCCCTCCAGGGCTCTCTGTCCATGGGATTTTCCAGTCAAGAATACTGGAGTGGGTTGCCATTTCCTTCTCCAGGGGATCTTCCCAACCCAAGGATCAAACCCACATCTCCTGCATTGGAAGGCAGATTCTTTGCCACAGACCACCACAGAAGCCCATTCAGAGAGCTTTGCTTCCTCTTTACCTTCTACCTTGTCTTCAAGGCTTGGTTGATGCCCTGAGTTTCTCTTTGTCCTGAGATTGGTCAAGGAATTTTCCATAGCACAGGGGAAGGATCTCATTTTCTCTGAAGCCCAGCCAGACACACACTTGAGGCTCCATCACTCATAATTCATGGACCCTCAGGGGCTTCCATCAGTCTCAGCAACTGTGTGTTGGAATTCTGAGGACTCTGTATGTGCTTTAGCAGAGCAAAATGTCACCCAGTATGCCTTGTCTCTTCCTTGAAATCTAAAAAAAGTTCACCTTATAGAAGTTATGATACATCATGTAATTTATACAAATCTCATCTACATAGAACAGAATAGTAAGTTCAAGATAAAGCATTTGCCAGAATTCACTGAGTATTTTATTGGATTACAAAATCTTTTTCAGGATATTTTGGCCTCAGAGCTTACTGCTCACCTGGAATTGTCACCTGCTAAAAAGTCTTTATTATTGTTTCTTGAATTAAAACATAATAACCCTAATGCCATGATTAGAATTCAAGGGGGAAAAAAATCAGGTTAATATTCTGAAAGTGGTACATAGGAAAGGAGCAAACTACTAATTTCGGGAAGAAAATCACAGCTTGAGCCTACTCTGAAAACACCTGCCTGACTCGTTCTCCCATGGAAATACCTAGGCTGTGTTATGCTTTTGCTCCAGGTCTCTTGAGACAACAGAATCTCCAGTCTTTTGAGTCCTGAGCTCTGAATACCCTAGAGAGATTTGGAAGGATGCATGAGGAGATTTTACCCAACACATGCTTTCTAACCACAGAAATCTACAATAAGTGTTGTCTGATTGCTCCAACTGATAGCAATACCTCAATTATTTCAGACCCAAACCAGGCATCTAGGTTCTTCAGATTTTGATTTCTTAATATGAATTCTTCTTACAATGTTGATTGCTTTCAATTTGAGTTGAAATTATTTCCAGTCTCCCTAATAATCCACAAAACTTTAATTATGCCCATTGCTTATTTCCCCCACCCACCCCCTCCTCCCCCAGAGTCCAATTCTGAGCCTTTGAGAAAAGTTTGGGAAGCTAAGGAGAAAGAAATCAAATTGGCTGAAATAGCCACAGATAAAACCACCGTCAGCTTTTCTACTGGTCAAGAAACTGAAAGTATTAATAGTTCACTGACATATGACTTTTGGGTTGTGAAAGAGAACAATTCTGTCACATCAGACTGAACCCTTGGGATGAGCTGTGTGTTGCTGTAAAATGGGAGACGGGTCCCTCCACCAGATCAATTATAGGAGATGCATAGGCCTGGATGACGGGCAATGACAATGATGAATTCGCGATTGGCTGGGAAGACAGCTTCTGAGAGGAGCGAAGCCAAATGTAATGAATGTTGTTATGGACATGCCAATGCTACCCACGGAAAGAGAAGTTATGGCTACAACCTCCAAGATTTACCGCCACTGGAACTTTCCTCTCATCACAATAAACTTTGGGGAATAATAGCTTGGGGATAATCCAGTAATCAATGTTTCAAGGGCACTATGCATGCCATCCTTCCATAATAATCCTTTCCGGATATAAATACAGTCTTTGCCTTAGAGGTACTCAGTTTTTGTTGAAATGGTAAGTGAATATTGCCTTTATTATTTTGTCAATAAATTAGGAACCTTAATGCTTCCAGTGGTTCTTAGAAAAATGTCCCTTAAGTAGCTTTCATTATGTACAAAGTGAAAGTAAAAATTCAACTAAACATTTTCTAGAAGTTTTCTACGGTAGTGGAAAACTTCCAAAGTGATCTGAAATTTTTTTTCAAACCACAGCCAAGTTGTTAGTAAAATAATTCAATATACCAATTATGTCCCTGGTAGATCTACGAATACTTTTCCATGTCAAATTAAAGCTAGCTTGTGTTCAGGGAAGATATAATGATTCTAAACACTTTACCTCATAAAAATGTGTGGCTCACTTTTTTTATTATAACTAATTTTTATAGCTTATAATATATAGTTTAACTTCATTTTTGCTTTTAAAAATCATATTTAAATATTCAACGTATGTATAAATCCTATGTGTTACCTTCCCTTGTCCCTGGAATCATTTATAAATAATTTACTCATAGTACATACATTTACATTATACAAAATATATATACTGAACATTTTCTAGACAATATTTGCATTTCTGAAGAGCCATATTTCTATATGCACAGTTAATATAATGCAAATTCTCTTTTACAAAATATTGTGTGTGGTGATAAGTGACATCCATAGCAAACTTTGTCAGGTTAGCAATTCTTTGAACTGTACTATCAACATCAACATTCCAGTGGATAATTGTTTATGCTTGTTTGGAAGCCTGGTATAATGATGAAATCACAAGTTTCCTTGAAAGAGGGACACAGGAAGAGTAAGAGTTAGAGAAGAGTAAGAGTTAGATGTGAGGCTGGAAGTATAAATTGGAGTGATGCGCTATGAAGATGGATTAGGAAGATACAAACCCCAAACTACGCATGGCCACTGCTGCTGCTGCTGCTACTAAGCTGCTTCAGTTGTGTCCGACTCTGTGCAACCCCATAGATGGCAGCCCACCAGGCTCCCCCGTCCCTGGGAGTCTCCAGGCAAGAACACTGGAGTGGGTTGCCATTTCCTTCTCCAATGCATGAAAGTGAAAGTGAAGTTGCTCAGTCGTGTCCAACTCTTAGCGACCCCATGGACTGCAGCCTACCAGGCTCCGCCATCCATGGGATTTTCCAGGCAAGAATACTGGAGTGGGGTGGCATTGCCTTCTCCAATGCATGGCCACTAGATACTGAAAAAGACAAGGAAAGAAATTCTTTTCTCAGAGTCTCTGGAAGGAACCCACTCTGCTGGCCCTTTGGCTTTGCTCTTGAGATGGATTGGGGGTTTGGGGCTCCCTAATTGAAAGATAATACATTTGTGTTGTTTTAAGGCTTGTGTATTTTGTCTTCCCAGGTGGCTCAGTGGTAAAGATCTGCCTGCCAATGCAGGAAATGCAAGAGAATCACCTTTGATCCCTGCATTGGGAAGATCTCCTGCAGTAGTAAGTGGCAGCCCATTCCAACATTCTTGCCTGGAAAATCCCATAGACAGAAGGGTTTGCAAAAGAGTCAGACACAACTGAGCACACACACACACACTTTTGTTACTACAGTAATAGGAAACTCATATACCTTGTGAAATGTTTCTACCTATTTTTATTAACATTTTTTATTGATTTGTAGTATCTCTGGGTATATGAACTGTTCCATTGGTATCTCTAATTTTCTTGAAGAGATCTCTAGTCTTTCCCATTCTATTGTTTTCCTCTATTTCTTTGCATTGGTTGCTGAGGAAGGCTTTCTTATCTCTCCTTGCTATTCTTTGGAACTCTGCATTCAAATGAGTATATCTTTCCTTTTCTTCTTTGCTTTTCACGTCCCTTCTTTTCACAGCTATTTATAAGGACTCCTCAGACAGCCATTTTCCTTTTTTGCATTTCTTTTTCTTGGGAATGGTCTTGATTTCTGTCTCCTGAACAATGTCACAAGCCTCCATCCATAGTTCATCAGGCACTCTGTCTTTCAGCCCTAGTCCCTTAAATCTATTTCTCACTCCCACTGTATAATCATAAGGGGTTTGATTTAGGTCATACCTGAATGGTCTGCAGAGTACATCATGATAAATGCTGGGCTGGAGGAAGCACAAGCTGGAATCAAGATTGCCAGGAGAAATATCAATAACCTCAGATATGCAGATCTCACCACCCTTATGGCAGAAAGTGAAGAAGATCTAAAGAGCCTCTTGATGAAAGTGAAAGAGGGGAGTGAAAAAGTTGGCTTAAAGCTCAACATTCAGAAAACTAAGATCATGGCATCCGGTCCCATCACTTCATGGCAAATAGATGGGGAAACAGTAGAAACAGTGGCTGACTTTATTTTTCTGGGTTCCAAAATCACTGCAGATGCTGACTGCAGCCATGAAATTAAAAGACGCTTACTCGTTGGAAGGAAAGTTATGACCAACCTAGATAGCATATTCAAAAGCGGAGACATTACTTTGCCAACAAAGGTCCATCTAGTCAAGGGTCTGATTTTTCCAGTAGTCATGTATGGATGTGAGAGTTGGACTATAAAGAAAGCTTAGCACTGAAGAATTGATGCTTTTGAACTGTGGTGTTGGAGAAGACTCTTGAGAGTCCCTTGGACTGCAAGGAGATCCAACCAGTCCATCCTAAAGGAGATCAGTCCTGGGTGTTCATTGGAAGGACTGATGTTGAAGCTGAAATTCCAATACTTTGGCCACCTCATGCAAAGAGCTGACACATTTGAAAAGACCCTGATGCTGGGAAAGATTGAGGGCAGGAGGAGAAGGGGACAACAGAGGATGAGATGGTTGGATGGCATCACTGACTCAATGGACATTGGTTTGGGTGGACTCCAGGAGTTGGTGATGGACAGGGAGGCCTGGCCTGCTGCGGTTCATGGGGTCACAAAGAATTGGACACAACTGAATGGTTGAACTGAACTGAACTGGTTATATGAAAATGATAACTGTTTGGTAAGCAATTATTGTCATACCAGAAGTAACACATAAAGTGTGCCATGTGATAAGTTTTAGATCTATTTGTGTGTGCATATATATCCAAGAAACCATCACTGTGGGCAAGTTATTAAACATAGCCATCACACTCAGAAGTTTCTGAGGGTCTCTTTGTAATCCCACCCTCCTTTCCTACCTGCCTACCTTCCTCCACTGATCTGCTTTTTGTTCCTATAGATTTGTTGCATGTTTAAGTGTTTTGTTTATGTGGAATAGTAGTATATCTTCTATTTTGCTCATTTTCCAGTGCCTTCAAATAGTGGTTTTTAAGTATTTTGTCTAGAGTTTCTAATTGCAAGGTCCTGTTGGAGAGTTGACAATCTGTCATTTTTGAAAGCTGAACTCTAGCAGAAGTATTTAGATGACAACACCCAACAACATGATGTTTCCCTTGATAATGTTAATTTAAGGAATGGTAGTGTGATTTTATCCTGATAACTACGGGTAGTTGTTGACAAATTTTAGAAACCATTCACATTTGTGTTTTTGAAAACATATCACTCTAGCAGGATGAAGAGACAGATTGAAGGCCAACTTCCAGTCTGCTCTCTGGGGTAGCACTTTCTTCTTAGTGTAATCCTCCTGAGTAGTTCTTTCTCAACAACTGCTACGAGCATCCTCAGAGCACTTTAACCCATCATGTCCAAAACTAACTCGTTAGCTTTTTCTCCACATATTTTACCAATGGGTTTCCATGGCCATCCATCCAGTCATCATGCTGTAAACCAAGAGGGTGTTCTGTCAGAGAACTCTTGTAATAGTCCATGAGAGAAGGTACTGCTGTTTGAACTGCCTCAGTGATAATGAAACAGTAAAAAAAAAAAAAAAACAAACAACTCCCAAAAAGTGTTAGGAATCATTCTGAAGTACAACTGAAAAGTGATAAACACAGGTTTTAGGGAAAGAGAAAGAGATGAAAGATGACATCAAGTATTCTGGTTTGCATAATTAGTAGAAGGATACTAAATTTATCAACTGAAAATAAAGTGACATCTGTATATCTGTATATCTACTATCAAAGAAGACTAGTAAGATTTAAAGCAAAGGATAAGAGATTGCTTTGTATAGATTGTGATGCCTGGTGATGACTTTGACTGTCATTTAATGGCTGAATCTGAAGCCAGGACAAGCAAGTATCTTGTTCAATGTCCTTAACATCTGTCAATAAGAACTAGAATGTTCATCTTGTGTAGCAACTCAAATAAATCAATGGGGCCTTCCTAGAAACTGTACTGAGTCTAAATTTACTTCTATAATTAGTTGGTGGGGGGGAAATGTCATGTTTGGCAACTTCTGTTATGAGTAGAAAGCAGATAATAGTGGCATGTGTCTCTGTTCTAAATGAGTATTACAAGCATCAAGAAGAGTAGAGGAAGAAGAGAACGCCTAGGGCAGAAGTTTTGGAACTTCAATTATTTTCAGTGATCGACAGAAAAGGAAATGCAGAAGAAAGGGGTAAACAATAGGAATTGATTGAGAATTTAAGAAAAAAGAAAAAAAGCCAAGGAAAGGGACTTCCCTGGTCCCTGCGGGTTAAGAATCTGCCTTGCAATGCAGGAGACATTGGTTCAATCCCTGATTGGGGAACTAAGATCCAACATGCCATGGAGTAATTAAGCCAACGTGCTGCAACTGCTGAGCCCTCAGGCCACAGCTAGACAGTCCATGTGCCTCCAAGAAAGATCTTGCATGACACAACAAAGGTCTCACGTGCTGCAACAAATGCAGCCAAATAAATAAATACTTTTTTTAAAAGGCAAGGAAATATTTTTTCCTATACAAAACCAGGAGTAAAAATATCAATAAGTAGGAAGAATTTGTTACTGGATCTGACATGAGACCCCTATGGCCCTAGTAAGAGTTTCAGTTCCAGCTCTGAAAGGCTGTAACTATTCTAAGCTGTACATAGTTTTAGAGAATCCCCCCTCCCATTTTCCACAGGAATCCATCCCTGGATCCCCCCAAGACTTTGAAAATTAGACAGGAAAGTTAATTCCAAGTGCTAAATAACTATTTCAATTAACTTTTTAGTATGAAATCCACTTCTCAATTGATGGAGAGCCACTGGATATTAACATTGCATCTTCAGATTTGGAGATAATTTGTAAATATGGCCAATGCTATTTGTAGCTAATAATGAACAATATACATTGTACTATAAGTAATGAAAGAAAGAAAGTGAAAGTGAAGTCACTCAGTTGTGTCCAACTCTTTGTGAACCCATGGACTGTAGCCTACCAGGCTCCTCCGACCATTGGATTTTCCAGGCAAGAGTACTGCAGTGGGTTGCCATTTCCTTCTCCAGGGGATCTTCCTGACCCAAGGGATCAAACCCAGGTCTCCCACATTGCAAGTAGATGCTTTACCGTCTGAGCCACCAGGGAAGCCTGAAAGTAATAGGGAGTTAGAAAATAAGAAGAGTCAGGGACTCCTTGAGTCAGGGACCTTGACTGAGTCAGGGAAATTGATTGAAAAGTCTATACTCAACCACCAATATATGTTCCCTTTGCTGTAACTTTTACTTGTTTCCTACACATATAAATATAACATTAGATATGGTTCCTGTTAATGGTAAAAGATCATAAAACTGGGGAGAACCAAGATGATGCTTTGGCTGAATGATGACCAGAAGACAAGGAGTCTAAAGCCTAGCAATAAAGGGTCTTCAAGCTCCGAGGGCACCCAGGAAAACATTTTGGTAGTTATGCTTCCTGGAAACACTGGGTTAATGGAATGAGGGTAAAGTCCTTTCCAGCTTTCAGACTCTTAGAAAAATTTATGGAATATAGAAGTAGCAATGTGGGAGTAGATTTTGTTATTTCCCAATACCACTCTAAGAAATAAGTTATATTAACTGTTTATAGAGGCTAAGTCTGTCATCCTAAGTGTGTGGGTTTTTTTTCAGCTGAAATGCATCCTATAATAAGAAGAATTAATTTTAATAACACAGGACAGGACACAGGAAGAATGAACCAGAAAATCTAACCTTCCATTTCTAATTTAGAAATGGTTCTGGAGAGCTCTCATCAGGTAATCTGATCATCTTTTTGGGGAACTCTAGGTAGCTTCAGCATCTATTATTCACCTACTAACACAAGAAGAATCTCTACTTGCACTTGAAAGTGAAAGTTGCTCAGTTGTGTCCAACTCTTTGCAACCCCAAGGACTATATAGTCCATGGAATTCTCCAGGCCAGAATACTGGAGTGGGTAGCCTTTCGCTTCTCCAGGGGATCTCCCCAACCCAGGGATCGAATCCAGGTCTCTGGCATTGCGGGAGGATTCTTTACCAACTGAGCCACAAGGGAAGCCCAAGAATACAGGACTGGGTAGCCTATCCCTTCTCCAGCAGATCTTCCTGACCCAGGAATCAAACTGGGGTCTCCTGTGTTGCAAGTGGATATTTTTACCAACTGAGCTATCTTTGGGACTACTCAATATGTTGTCACAACATTTAGATTATGCTTAGACCTCTCTGATATCCAGCATCTGAATTCAAGCCAAATATTCACTTAGGGATAGCCTAGGCATCCTCATCTCTGCATTAGGCTTAGGTCCTAATAGAAGTCCAGAAAACAGTACAATAATGGATCAACAAGCCTGGACCCAAGGTTAGACCAACTGGAAGACCAGTGATATATATGGGGTTAGCAGAACACTTTTGCTGTTGTTAGCTCCAGTGCCTGGGGACCCCAGAAGGGCACTTTGCCTTGACTACCCTAGGTCTAGGGGCTTCCCAGGTGGTGCAGTGGTAAAGAATCCACCTGCCAATGCAGGAGACACAAGAGACTCAGGTTTGATCCCTGGGTTAGGAAGATCCCCTGGAGTAGGAAATGACAACCCACTCCAATATTATTGCCTGGGAAATTTCATGGACAGAGGAGTCTGGTGGGCTGCCATCCATCAAGTTGATAGACTTGGACATGACTGAACACACACATACATACCTATGGGAGGTCTAGGGTGGTGTGTGGGGAGACATGTGGGAACTAAGGCTGGAGAAATACATCAAGATTAGAATCTGAAGCCCTAAGAATGCCAGGTTAAGGGAACAGTGAACAACTGGGAGTTTCTGAACTTAAAGTATTCATGATTAAAGCTGGGTTATAGGAAAAAAAAATTAATCTAAAATGGTTGTTAGAGTTAGACTGACATTTCATGTTGATAAAATTATCAGAATGATTGTTTAAAGGTTTGCATTTTGACTGTCCACTATTATTTGATTATACCTAAAAAGCCTCTTGATGAAAGTGAAAGAGGAGAGTGAAAAAGTTGGCTTAAAGCTCAACATTCAGAAAACAAAGATCATGGCATCTGGTCCCATAACTTCATGGGAAATAGATGGGGAAACAGTGGAAACAGTGTCAGACTTTATTTTTTGGGCTCCAAAATCACTGCAGATGGTGACTGCAGCCATGAAATTAAAAGACGCTTACTCCTTGGAAGAAAAGTTATGACCAATCTAGATAGCATACTGAAAAGCACAGACATTACTTTGCCAACAAGGTCTGTCTAGTCAAGGCTATGGTTTTTCCAGTGGTCATGTATGGATGTGAGAGTTGGACTGTGAAGAAAGCTGAGAGCCGAAGAATTGATGCTTTTGAAGTGTGGTGTTGGAGAAGACTCTTGAGAGTCCCTTGGACTGCAAGGAAATCCAACCAGTCCATTCTAAAGGAGATCAGCCCTGGGTGTTCTTTGGAAGGACTGATGCTAAAGCTGAAACTCCAATACTTTGGCCACCTCATGCAAAGAGTTGGTTCGTTGGAAAAGACTCTGATGCTGGGAGGGATTGGGGGCAGGAGGAAAAGGGGACGACAGAAGATGAGATGGCTGGATGGCATCACTGACTCGATGGACGTGAGTCTGAGTGAACTCCGGGAGTTGGTGATGGACAGGAAGGCCTGGCGTGCTGCAATTCATGTAGTCGCAAAGAGTCGGACACAACTGAGCGACTGAACTGAACTGTGTACAGTAATATTCTAATCTTTAAAATTATTCTGGAATGAACCAGTGTAAAAATGGGATTGAAAGACTCAGAAAGATTTGCTTTCAAGTCTCCTCTTAAACAGAAATCATCTCACCTATCCTCATTGCTTTAGAACTTTGGGAAGATAAAAAATTCTTTCTGAAACTCTACCATAAACATGTCATGGATGACAATTTTCATGGCTTGTCTGCTAAAATCTGTGAAATTCTAAAGTGACTACTTACCAATTTAAATATACACTACCTACTTCCAAAAAGGATGTAAAATGGTTTAAATGGGAATGAAGCTTTAGCAAAACAACAAGTGAAAGATGGTCTCTTCATAAATGTAACTTACATGAAAACTTTTTGAACTGTTTGTGGCAACAGGGGACTCATCCACAGTATTCAAATACTAGAACCTCAAAGGAAAATCAGTCTTTTATTAGCTAGATATGAATTAGGTCAAAGGAAGCTTGCTTTAGGTTTTAGTTTCAGCTTAGATTTCACTTAAAAAAAAAAAAAAACTGAGAATCTAAACCGTGTGTGACATATCTAGGACAAACACACATACACAAACAATGATTTTATTATCCTGCATCATTTCCCCAGGAAGAGTCACAGAATGTATTACATATCTTTCAAAGAATGAAGCTATTCAGAATTGATCTCTTTGGGCTAATATGGATTGGCATAGTATGTCAGCACAAATCCTATCATTTGGGGAAATCTCAAGATAATAAAATAATTTAACTGTATGTTCTATAAAACTTAAAATGTAATTTTCCCAATCTTTGAGCATTGCCATGCTCCTTTCAAGCCCTTGTCTCCACATCTCTGTCTTTCACTTTCCCTTTCTCTTACTCTCAATCTAACCTTTTTTTTTTCCCTTCCTTCTTTGCTCTTTTTTTAAAGTCTTTTCATCTTTGAAATGAGCTTGGGAAGCGGAGGCAGCCAGAAGAAAATACATGGTTCGTTTTCTTCTAAATATACTCAAATTTCTATTCAGAATAATAGCTTCCTTCGGTAATTGTTTTAGAAGCAGTAAGCTGACTCACAAACCACAGCTAATAACAAAAGCAACTCAATTTAGTCCTTTCTAGTAACTGCCTAAGGCCCTGGCTAACAGTGAGAGAAAGCCACAAAGAATGTTCCAAAGGGGGGGAAAACCCAGCTACAATTAAATAGCTTTTGTTAAGCCAATGTTTTAAAAGGCATATACTACAATTATAAGTAGGTTGAAGTTGGCAAGAGTTTATATGAGAAGGTATGGTGAAGGTCGTTCTCTATTCCTCTATTCACACCCTGCACAGAAAACAGTGCTGATTTGTACTGATAAAAGTCAGGGAGACTGGTTAATTCATAGTACTGCAGCTCTAGCTCTCAAATAAGTTAATGTTAGCCGCATTTTCCCAGGTGGTGCTATTGGTAAAGAACCCGTCTGCCAATGCAGGAGACGTAGGAGATGTGGGTTCGATCCCTGGATTGGAAAGATACTCTGGAGGAGAGCACAGCAACCCACTCCAGTATTCTTGCCTGGAGAATCCCATGGATAGAGGAGCCTGGTGGGCTACAGTCCATGGGGTTGCAGAGTTAGACATGACTGAAGCAACTTAGCACACATGCACTCCAACTAGAGCTTTCAAAGGGTTTAAAGTGTTAGCAGCATTTGTAACTTCATAGACCATCTCTGAGGCTTCCCTGGTGGCTCAGATGGCAAAGAATCCACCCACAACAAAGGAGACCTGGGTTCAATCCCTGGGTCAGGAAGATCCCCTGGAGGAAGGCATGGCAACCCACTGCAGTATTCTTGCCTGGAGAATCCCCATGGACAGAGGAGCCTGGTGGGCTATAGTCCATGGAGTCACAAAGAGTCTGACACGACTCAGCAACTAAGCACAGCACAGCACAGACTGTCTCTGGAACACACAAGGAATGGATAACCCCAAGAAATGGAACTGGTGTCCTGGGGAGATTTTGATATATTCTGAACCTTATAACATGTGAATGTTTGGATAGTGTGGCCTAAACATACATGTACAAATTCTTTGATACTCTTCTCCTCAAGAGATGGTACTAGACCCAGTACTCCATGATTATAGGTTGGACTTTTGATTTGCTTAAATGCCAGAAGAATGTCACTTCTGCCTGATGCTTTGAAACACTTTGGACTGTAACCCACCAGGCTTTGCTGTCCATGGGATTTTCCAGGCAAGAATCCTGGAGCAGGCTGCCATTTCCTTCTCCAGGGGAACTTCCTGACGCAGGGATCAAACCTGAGTCTCTGATGGTCTCCTGTATTGGCAGGTGGATTCTTTACCACTATGTCACCTAGGAAGGCTTTCACTGCTAATATTAGCTTATAAAAGCCGGCAGCTTCTGTCTTGAGCATTCTTTTTCTTTCCTTCTAGAATCACTAACCATAGAGTTACACCAGATGCCAAGAGGTGTGAGCAAGGTAAAAGGCCCACAGGGGAGTCACCTGCAGCTTCCTCTCCCAACAGCCACTGGAGAGAGCTTGGAAGTAGATTCCTTACCCCCTTCAGATAACCCCAGCCCAGGGTCACTGCAAGCTTGTGATTCTAACATAACCCTAAGTGAGAACCACCAACCTAATCATCCATGGTTTTGTGACCTTGAGAAACTTGGAGATAATAAATGCTTGTTGTGTAAGCCACTAAGTCTGAGAGTAATTTGTTATGCAGCAAAGATGACTAATACAGTTACCAGTCTAAAAATATAAACACACACATTAGTTAATTAATTAAATGGAAATGGAAACACATATGCCTGAGCTCTCTTTGGTCAAACTTACTTCTACTACATGAGTGTTGCTTATTGTGACATCGGACTCTTCAAAGCTCCTATGGACTGTAGCCCGCCAGACTCCTCTGTCCGTGGTATTCTCCAGGCAAGTATACTGGAGTGGGTTGTCATTTCCTCCTCCAGGGGATCTTCGCAACCCAGGGATCAAACCTACATCTCTTGTGTCTCCTGCATTGAAAGGCAGATTCTTGACCATCAGCATCACCTGGGAAACCGGCACTTGAGTGGTAAGACGTTGAAATTAATCCCAAAGAGGAGGTGATCTGACTATTTCTCTTGTCTCAGCTCCTTTTCACTCTGTCCCAGCTTTTACAGAACACAGGACTGCTCTGAGTCTGATCTCTCAAGTTACTTTCTTAGTTGGCGCCTATGTGTCTCCCATGGGAGACACATAGTTGCACATAGGTTACTTGACAAAAGGATCACTTTCCTGCAATGAATTTTTACTCCCCCTAGCAATGTATGATAATTCTTGTTGGTCCCATATTCTCATAAGATATTGCTATTGACAATCTTTATAACTTCAGCCATTTGGGTAGATTTGGGTGTTCTTTGGAAGGAATGATGCTAAAGCTGAAACTCCAGTACTTTGGCCACCTCATGCGAAGAGTTGACTCATTGAAAAAGACTCTGATGCTGGAAGGGATTGGGGGCAGGAGGAGAAGGGGATGAGGATGAGATGGCTGGATGGCATCACCAACTCGATGGATGTGAGTTTGAGTGAACTCCAGGAGCTGGTGATGGACAGCGAGGCCTGGCGTGCTGCGATTCATGGGGTCGCAAAGAGTCGGACACGACTGAGAGACTGAACTGAACTGATACCAGTACCATGTTTTGGTATTAATCAGTGTTTTCTTGATGACTAATTGTGGTTGAGCACCTTTTGATATTTGGCCATTTTGATGTTATCCTTTATGAAGTGACTGTTCAAATACTTTTTTCTATTTTACGTATTAGATTATTGATTATTAATTTGTAAAGGTTTCTTCTGACTAGGATATCTTTGGTGAACATATGAATTCCAGACATACATCTCACTCTGTGGTTTGCATTTTCAGTTTCCTAACAGTGTTCCTTTGATGAACAAAATTTCTTAATTTTAATGAAGTGCCGTGCTGTGCTAAGTCGTTTCAGTCACATTAGACTCTTTGTGGCCCCAAGGACTATAGCCCTCTAGGCTCCTCTGCCCATGGAGTTTTCCAGGCAAGAATACTGGAGTGATTGATTTCCCATACCCTCCTCCAGGGGATCTTCCCCACCCAGAGACTGAACCCACATCTCTTATGTTTTCTGCATTGGTCACCATTTCTTTACCACTAATGCAACCAGGGAAGTAGGATTCTCCAATCATTTCTTTTATGGGCAAGTTTGTTTTTTGCCTAGTTTAAGAAATTTTACCCATTTCAGGTCAACATATTCTTCTAAGTTATCTTCTAGTAGCTTTACTATTGTAGATTCTATATTTAGATCTTTAGTTGCCTTATTCTAGATGAATTTGGAATTTCTGCTTTCAATAGAATAGTTCAGTTCAGTTGAGTTTAGTTCAGTGGCTCAGTTGTGTCCGACTCTTTGCGACCCCATGAATCACATCAAAGTTCAGTTCCCTTGTGTGTGCTGTGTCCTAAGTCAGTTCAGTTGTGTCTGACTCTTTGCAACCCCATGGACCATAGCCTTGCAAGGCTCTCCTGTCCATGGATTCTCCAGGCAAGAATACTAGAGTGGGCTGCCATGCCCTCCTCCAGGGGATCTTCCAGGCCCAGAGATTGAAGAGGCATCTCTTGCAGCTCCTATGGATAGCCAATTTGCCCAGCATCAATTATTGAAACAGCAATCCTTTCTTTACTGTTATAGTGGTAACTTCATCAAAATTCAGATGACTTTATATACATTTTTGGATGGTATTCTGTTCTGTTGGTCCATCTGCCTGCCCAATGTGCTTACCACTCTGTCTTAATTACAATAGTTTTTTTAGTAAGTCTCAATATCAAGTAGAGAAAGCCCTCCAAATTCATTCTTTTTATTCAAATGTTTTTAAAATACTCTTGAAACTTTTCACTTTCATTGTAATTCTGAATCTTATTTTTTGAAGCTTATTATTTTTCACCAAAAAAATCTTCTAGAACTTTTACTAGAATTGCAATGTTTAGATCAATTTGTGGGAAATTAGCATTTTTACAGTATAAAATATTCCAGCACAAAAATATGGTATATCTTTGCATTCATTTAGGTTTTTGTAATTTTTTCCAATAATGTTCTATAGGTTTCAGCACAGAAAATATTTTAGTTTTTTTACTTAGTTTTTTTTTAACTGAGATTTTTTTCCTAAGTACCATTTTAAATTTCCACGTTTATTATCAATTCTTACTAGTATATACAAATACTTTTAACTTTTTATGTTAAATATGCATCTAGCAGCTTTACTAACTTCACTTATTAATTCTAATAACTTATCTATAGAGTTTTCAGATTTTCTACATACACTGGTTGTCCTGAATCATGACACCTCACTTCCTCTCTTTTTAACCCTTGTACAGTTATTTGTCTTATCTTATTGCAATTGTTAAGACCTCTTATCTTAACAGAGACCATAGGACCATAAAGAATCAAAGTGGTTTAAAGAAATCCTTCTCATAGTTCAATATGCATATAAAACTACTGGAGATTTTCTTAAAATGCAAATTCTAAGGGAGTAAGTATGAAGTGAGGCCTAGGATTCTACATTTTTAACAAGCTCCCTAGAGATGCAGATGCTGTCAATCTATAAACCTTACTTTGATTTGCAAAAATGTAGTGAATATCCTTGTCTGATTCTTCATAAACACTTATTTTATCTGTTTTTGCAAATATCATGTATCAGATTAAGAAAGTTTTACTTCTGCTTTGTTAAAATTACTGTAAGTATTGAATTTTATAAAATTATTTTGCTTTTAATGAAATCATATATTTTTTCTGAAGTGTTCTGCTAGTGCAGTGAATTACATTGGTTGATTTTCAAACTTGAATCAATCTTGCATTCCTGAAATCAGCTCAATTAGGTCATAAAATATTATTCTGTTTATTTATTGATAGATTCAATTTGCTAATATGTTATTTGAGACTTTTATGCCTATGTTTATAAGTGAGATTGGAATGTAATTTTCATTTCTTTCAATATATCAGGTTATGGTATTATGATATTGATCTCATAAGTAGTTCAAGTTTGGAATGTACCCTCTATGTTTATCCTCTGGAAGAATTTGTATAGGAATGATTTTATTTCTTCCACAATATTTGAAAGAATATAATCATGAAATAAATCATTTAGACCTGGAATGCTCTTTCTATAGAGGCTTTTAACTAGTGATTCAATTGATTAGATAAAGAACTTTCAGTTTATTTTATTTTGTCTTATATCAATTTTAGTAAATGCTGTTTCTTAGAAAAGTTTTTTTCTTTTAATTTTCAGATCAAAATTGTCTACGATATAGATTCTTATGATATGCAGCATCTATAGTGGTTCTTTTTGCTTTAATTCCTGAGATCAGGAATTTGTACTTTATTTTTTGATAAATCTTGCTGGATATTCATAAATAATGCTATACTTTTCAAGTGACTGGTTTGTAGTATGATTAATTATCTCCATTCCAGTTCAGTTCAGTTCAGTGGCTCAGTCGTGTCGGACTCTTTGCAACTCTATGAATCGCAGCACACCAGGCCTCCCTGTCCATCACCAATTTCCGGAGTTCACTCAGACTCACGTCCATCGAGTCCGTGATGCCATCCAGCCATCTCATCCTCTGTCGTCCCCTTCTCCTCCTGCCCCCAATCCCTCCCAGAATCAGAGTCTTTTCCAATGAGTCAACTCTTCTCATGAGGTGGCCAAAGTACTGGAGTTTCAGCCTTAGCATCATTCCTTCCAAAGAAATCCCAGGGCTGATCTCCTTCAGAATGGACTGGCTAGATCTCTATGCAGTCCAAGGGACTCTCAAGAGTCTTCTCCAGCACCACAGTTCAAAAACATCAATTCTTCAGCACTCAGCTTTCTTTATAGTACAATTCTCACATCCATACATGACTACTGGAAAAACCATAGCCTTGACTAGATGGACCTTTGTTGGCAAAGTAATGTCTCTGCTTTTCAATACGCTATCTAGGTTGGTCATAACTTTTCTTCCAAGAAGTAAGCATCTTTTAATTTCATGGCTGCAGTCACCATCTGCAGTGATTTTGGAGCCCAAAAAATTAAAGTCTGACACTGTTTCCACTGTTTCCCCATCTATTTCCCATGAAGTGGTGGGACTGGATGCCATGATCTTCGTTTTCTGAATGTTGAGCTTTAAGCCAACTTTTTCACTCTCCACTTTCACTTTCATCAAGAGGCTTTTTAGTTCCTGTTCACTTTCTGCCATAAGGGTGGTGTCATCTGCATATCTGAGGTTATTGATATTTCTCCCGGCAATCTTGATTCCAGCTTGTGCTTCTTCCAGCCTAGCGTTTCTCATGATGTACTCTGCATATAAGTTAAGTAAGCAGGGTGACAATACACAGCCTTGACGTACTCCTTTTCCTATTTGGAACCAGTCTGTTGTTCCATGTCCAGTTCTAACTGTTGCTATCTCCATTTATTGATTTCTATTTCATTAATTTCTGTATCATCTTTGCTTCCTTCCATTTTATTTGTTGTGGGTTTTTGTGTGTGTGTGTGTGTTTTTAACTAACCATTACTAACTTTTGAGACTGTATTTAGATGACTAAATTTTCACCATTTTTACTCTTCTAATATAATGCACTTAAAACTACAAATTTCATTCTAATTTCCAACTTAGCAACATCTTACAAGTTTTTACATATCTATATTTACTATTATACAATAAAAATGTTTTCTGATACCCACTGAAAATTATTAATTAACATGTTTATTAATTACTACCTTTAGTTCCCATGACCTCCAAGTATTGTGGGATTTTTAAGTTAACTTTTTGCTGTTGTTTTCAAGATTAATTTTACTATGATTGGAAATCATAATCTGTGTGATTTCTTGTGTGTGTGGCTGTGCTGGGTCTTCATTTCTATGCGGGCTTTCTCTGGTTGCAGTGAGCAGGGACCACTCTGCAGTGTGTGGGCTTCTCACTGCAGGGGCTTCTCGAGAGCAGTCTCTATGCAGGCAGGCTTTAACAGCTGCAGCACGCCAGCTCAGCTGCCTCGTGGCATATGGAATCTTCTCAGACCTAGAATTGAATCTGTCCTCCAGCAGGAGGTTCTTAACCTCTGGACCACCATGGTAGTCCTGAGTGATTCTTATTCTCTGACAGTTCTGGGCCTTGGTTTTATGGCCAGCATATGGTCAGTTTTAATAAATAGTTTAGGTGCACATCTTCCTTTCCCCAAACTACCACAGATTTTGCTGTTACCATGCCTTTGAATTCTTTATGCATTTGAGGTCTCAAAACACCGCTCTTGTATTTTGTTTAGTGGATATTCATTTATTTTTACCCACATAGTTACCTGTATTGGTTTCTTCATTACTTCCAGCAGTCTTTTGTTTTTGTCTAGAATAATTTTTCCTCTGCCTACAAAGTCCCTTCATTTTTATTTAATTCAGATGTACTGGCAATGAATTAAATTTTATGAGTGTTATCTTGTCTGGAAATTTCTATATTTTACTGGCATTGTTGAAAGATAATTTCCTAGAGTATAAAATTTTCAGGTTGTCATCTAGTTTTCTGCTCTTTGAAACTGTCATTCTATTGCAGCTGGCATCTATTGTTTTGTACAAAAATTTATTTTTCTTATTGTTTCCTCCTTGAAATTAATGTGTTTTATTCTCCTCTGGCTTCTTTTAACTTCTTACTTTGCCTTTCTTTTTCAGAAGTTTTATTATGATATGTCCAGGAGTGGTTTGTTCATTTTTATTCTACTTGGATTTCATATTGCTTCATGAATTTATGAGTTGATTTCTTTCTTCAGGTTTGGAAATATGTTTTGTCATTACCTTTGTAATTATTGCTTCTGTTATGTTTTATCTTTCCTGCCTTTCTAAGGCAGTTGAACATATATTAGAACAATATATGTTCTATTGGAACAATAGAACAATATATGTTCCATTATATGGAACATATATTCCATATTTCCCTTGTGTTTCTTAGGCCCCTTTTACAAATTCTCCATTCTTTTTGATCTTCATGCTTGAGTCTGAGTATTTTCTACTAACCTGTCTTCAAGTTTACAAAACTGCTCTTCTGCTGTATCCAGTATGAGATCAAACACATTTACTAGTCTTTAATTTTCATTGATGCTTTTTGTGATTCTATAATTTCCATTTTATTCTTTTTCCTGGATGTTGGACTTCCAGTGAAATATTTCATTTTGTCATATATTTTCTTGAATACTATAACTACAGTTATTTTAAAGTTTGTGTTTGAGAACTACACTGATTGGGCCATCTGGAAATTTTGTATGTTTTCTGTCATTTGACCCTTCAGGACGCCTATAAATTTTTTGGCTATTCAGCCAAGATATAGTTCAAGAAAAATTGAGAAGACTCTGGAGGATATGTACATATCTTCTAGTAGGCAGCCTGAGTTGGAGGCGATCACTTTAATCTAATAAAAGAATGATTCAATCAAACTAAAGTTTTATAGTTAATTTCTACCTCTGGTTCTCCCCTGTTCCCAGGCTTGGCTCTTCTGTGTATTTACTGTTTGTCTAGGGTCCTTCCTCTTTGGTAAGGCCTGAACACTAGTTCACACACCCTCAGCACTAGAAGACTACTGAAAACTCAACTTTTGTGCAGTGACTTCTGCTTGGTTTCTTTGTCTATCATCTTATATACATTAGAATTTGTCAAATGCCTCTAGGAGGAAGATAAAAGTACCTTGGACTCCTTTCTCTGTGCATTCTTTCTCTCAAGGACCTCTGCTCTAAAATCACCACTTAAAAAAAATTGTAATATACTAATAATATTTAGAAATTCAGACTCTATGTTGGAAAAAGGAAGAGAGATTTTAATTGCCTAATGTACTAGAAGAACTTGAAAATGCTTTAGTTTAAATGTTGTATTTCCATAGAAGTTTCATTTATCAACAAATAGGCAGAGTCTAAGTAATATGTAACACTAAACTTAACTCCATCTGGGATATACATAATTGATCATACTCCTTAACAAGATATAATAGAAACCAATAATCAGGCAGCAGAAAACTCAAAATGAAAAATATGCACACTAAGAAAAAGTCACTGTTAATAACTATAAATGGAGCATAACCTTTAAAAATTGGGAACTGCCATATTGTATACCTGTAACTTATGTAATATTGTACAGCAACTATACTTCAATTTAAAAAAAAGAAAAAAAAGGAGTTACTATACCCTGGCACACATAATACATGGCACTGTGACTTTCAAATTGGCTGATTTTGACTCACTGACAGATAGCATTTTGAAAGTTGGTTGTTTTTATTAACTGAAGAGTAAAGTTGGCATCCCATTGAGATGAGTCTCAGTGAGGTTTATGGTTGTTCTTTCCATTTCTGGGCTCTTGTCCTATGAGATATTATCCATTTCAAAAAGTTGTGCTATTTCAGCAATTTCTGGTTCAACATTGACAGTTGCCATTTCACAAATATTAGAGAGATTGAAAAAGCCTATGAGATCATTAAATCCATCCCCCTGGCACTGTAGGAGAGGCAAGTGGAGCAAAACTATTTTTTTTTCCTGTGTGGGTTATATTTGGTATGGTTGTTTCTAGTAAAAATAATACTAAGTAAAATGGGTGAAGGTGCCTAGGTAAGTGAAAAGTTTCTACAGAAATTGTCATTGTTTCATTTCTTCCTTATCATTCTGAATATCATTAATTATTCAGTGCCTATTTTATATTCTGAGTGCATATTTTAAAATAATTTCTGAGGTTTAACATATTCTTCATTTGAAACCCATGATCTAAATAATTTCTACATTGACCTGATAATTTAGGGCTGAGCAGCAGCAAATACCACAACCAGTAGTCTTGAAAATCTATTACCTCAATGTATAAAGTATTGAAAAATACATAGCCTGGATTACGTTTAATTTAATGATAATTTCACAGATGTTTGTATTTTTCCTAACATTTAAAGGTAGCAAAAATATTCTGGTTAATATTCAGTAACCAAATATTATTTCATTTAGTCAAATTGACAGTTTCATATTAATGTATCATGTGATAATATACTAAGGAAGTATCCATGTGTAATTATTCAAATATCAATGGTGTTTATTCATTACATTTAGTTAAATTAAAATTTAAGCATCTTACAAATATCTACTTTATCATGATATCAGTGGACCTATAGAATATGGATATTGTATGTAAACACAAGAAGGATTCCTTATAATTATATAATCACCAAAATGTTTCCTGATTTTGCTTATTATTAAATACTATTTAAATAAATCACCCAAATTATTGTGTAGCATAATCTTTGTAATACAAAGCTGGCCACACATAAGTGAATAACAATCTCTTTCAAGCAATATCAAAACATCACCTTTTATAAATAAACTACAAGCAAAAAATAGCAAGAAAATAGAGAAGTCTATATATTGACTATGATGGTTATTAATAGCAGCTAGTTCTAAAAGGTTTGACTTCTAAACTCTTGAGCTAGTGAATAAGATCATTCAAGCTATGACTTTGGAACCTTACTACATTATTTACCTAATTTTTTAATTACATGATTTTAAAAGAACAAAGAATCACACATTTTGTAAATATCTTTTGGGCTTTTGTAAATATCCTGGTGGCTCAGCAGTAAAAGAATCCACCTGCAATGTAGGAGGCCCGGTTTGGATCTCTGGGTCGGGAAGATCCCTTGCAGGAGGAAATGATAACTCACTCCAGTATTCTCGCCTGGAAAAGTCCCATGGACAGAACAGCCTGTTGGGCTGCAGTGCATGGGGTCACAAAGAGGCAGACATGACTGAGTGACTAAACAACAACCAAAGAGCAGAGCTCAAAATGTAATAGAGAAACCATGGACCCTACTGTCCTATTCCTGGAGGTAGACATCTTCCAAAATGTTGATGAATTGCTGGTACAAAATAATACAACGTCATAGTCCCATACACTCAGAGGACAGGTATTGCAGACAATCTCAACTACTACAGAGGCCTTACCATAACAATGTGAAGTTCAAAGTCAGGTACAGTTTGTGGATGCTCCCATTTCAGCACCAAATAATGAAATGCCACTTGAAAGATTCCACTCCCCTCACCTAGCTTTGAACATGTAACCCAGAATGTTATTTGAATAATTTAACATATCTTCATGAGTAAAAGCAAAGTTTTCCTGGCAGAACATTTAGAGAATATGCATGAATTCATTTTGATATTTGACAAAACTAATACAATTATGTAAAGTTTAAAAATAAAATAAAATTAAAAAAAAAAGAAGAGAATATGCATGAAAAGTTTCCCATAGGTACAGAGTCCTGTAATTATGTAAATCTACATGTGATATCATGTTAGGTTGATATTAATACTTTAGAGATTTTAACAAGATAGAGACTTTTTGGCAGGAGACAATGACAGATTAATAAGTCAATAAGCCAGTTGGGTCAAAGGAAGACACTCTTAAAGGATAAAGAAAATCTTCCCTAATTGAGAGTTATATAAATATTTCACCCTCTGTCCCTGGTGGACTGAATTCTATATTTCCCTTCCTGGTTCTCGAGACCATGCAATGAGCTTTGTTCCTTCAGTTGGTCTCAGAAGCATAGATTTTTCTCATAGTTTGACATCTTGCAACACTGAGGGTGATTGTACTTTAAATCACCTTAGTATGTATTTTTCACATATCAATGTCCCTAAACAACAAAAAAATATCTCTTCTATGTGATGCTCACTCCCCCTGCTGCTGCTGCTGCTGTTGCTAAGTCGCTTCAGTCGTGTCCGACTCTGTGCGACCCCATAGATGGCAGCCCACCAGGCTCCCCCGTCCCTGGGATTCTCAAGGCAAGAACACTGGAGTGGGTTGCCTCACTCCCCCTTCCCCACAGAATATTGTCTGCTTCAGAAGGACAAACTTGCAGTCCTGGGTTTATGGAGAAACTGCATGTCGATTTCCAATACTGTGTTTTCCTGGAATCTCAACCACTGGACCACCAGGGAAGTCCCTTTTTTTTTTTTCCTTTTTGGCAGCATCCAGCAGAATGCCAAAGTTCCACAACCAGGGGTCAAACCATGGCCCCTGTGGTGGAAGCCTGCTGCTGCTGCTGCTAAGTCTCTTCAGTCGTGTCCGACTCTGTGCAACTCCATAGACGGCAATCCACGAGGCTCCCCCGTCCCTTGGATTCCCCAGGCAAGAACACTGGACTGGGTTGCTATCTCCTTCTCCAATGCATGAAAGTGAAAAGTGAAAGTGAAGTCGCTCAGTTGTGTCTGATTCTTAGTGACCCCATGGACTGCAGCCTACCAGGTTCCTCCGTCCATGGGATTTTCCAGGCAAGAGTACTGGAGTGGGGTGCCATTGCTTTAGAATCACATTATATGGCACTTTCCTAAAGCACATCCAAATATAATTTCTGTCACACACCAGTGTCATCTTTACTACCCTCTCTACTTTCTACATTTCAGGCCTATGCTTCTTATACTTTTTCTCTTCAATACACTTTTCTCCTCCCTCCATCCTCTCTGCTTCCTCATCCTCTGTGTAAGAAGCATTGTTACTGTAACGTTAGAATCTTACATTTTTAGGAACTGTAATGTTAGAATCTTACATTTTTAGTTGTAGTTCTTCTAAAAGGGCTTCCGCTTCTCTGGTGGCTCAGTGGTAAAGAAACTGTCTGTCAAGCAAAAGATATAGGTTCGATCCCTGGGTCGACAAGATCCCCTGGAGAAGGAAATGCAACCTGCTCCAATATTCTTGCCTGGGAAATCCCATGGAAAGAGGAACCTGGCGGGCTACAGTCCATGGGATCACAAAAGAGTCAGACATGACTGCAACTAAACAACAGATCATCTAATCCTATTCTTTCCCTTAGGAGGATCAAGAAGAAAGCAGCACACTTGATTTGCCCAAGTTGCATTAGTTGCAGTAAAGCTATCACTAGATTTGTTGTTGTTTAGTCGCTCACTCGTGTTCGACTCTTTTGTGACCCCAGGGGCTGTAGCCCGCCAGCTTCCTCTGTCCATGGGAGGCTGGAATACTGGAGTGGGTTGCCATTTCCTTCTCCAGGGGATCTTCCTGATTCAGATACAAAGTAGTTTTGATCTCCAAGTCAATGTTTACTTTAAGGCATGTGATTCTTGATGAAGGACTGTGCTTTCTCAAAGACTGATCTGTCCCCTTCCAGTCTAATAGTCAGGAGTCACTCTTGTCCTAGAGATGACATGTACTTCTCAACCTTTGTGTTGTTCCCAACAGTTGGATCCTACACTGTAATGCTGCAAGAGACTCTAGACATCCTACTTCAAAAGAATACAAAAAAAATAAGACATACCCAACATAATTGCATGTCCATAATTCAGGGTTACATTGTTAAATTTGCTTTATACATTTAGAAGACCCCAACTTTGAATATTAGAATGCTGGATTAGGTATCAAGACTCTAGTTTTAGGCTTGCTTCTAAGTACCTTTTAAAGTTTGGGTAAATTTCTTAATACCTCTGTTTCTCATTTGCCTTATCAGGAATTTAAGAGGATTGTACTAGATGATTCTTCAGGTCCCTTCCAGCTAGAAATTTCTGTGATTTTTTTATCATGCAAAGTAAAGTGGCAAGCTGCGATAATCACATAGCTGCTTCAAAGAGTAAACAAGACTCTGTACTTTGCTTTGCTGGTCTGCATATTTCAGATGAAAATTATTTTTTAATCCTAAATCACCAGTAAAATTGTTTCTGCTTTCACTTTACTGTGTGCCAAGGTAGGCAGAACTCCATGTTGACTCATATATACGAAGTTTAGTGGACCATGGGAAGCAGAATGCTAGATTGAGCTACTTGGAATTGGCAGACCTTGCTTAGTTAAAATGGATCCACATTCACTGTGGCAGAATCAGAAAGGCAATGCACACAAATATAAATAAGTGGAAAACTTCAAGTCTTGTTTATGTAACTACCTTCTAGTGTATATATGGGAAGATGTTGCAGATTACGAAAACGTCGCTTATCAAAACTGGTCACTTAAAATTTGTTCCCACTTCTTTTTCCCTGTGATTATTTTTTTTTTTTAGCAGTGATTTTTAATCACCTTCTTCACCAAAAATAAGTTGAAGTGTCTCTTCAATTCATTTGCACTTTTACTTTCCCAGCTTTTCCTGACAGCTTTTTCTTGGATATGGCATTAAATAGTTCTGCTCTGGTTCTACTGTATTAACCCCAGGATTGAGTTTTGCCTTTATGTGCACAGACCAACATATCAGCAGTATAATCGACTTTTCTAGTTGAGTCCCTTAAAGGAGATTTTTAGTCTGCAACTAAACAATAACGTGTCCACCGTTTTCTGTATTTCAAAAATTTCCCTGAGAATATCCCATTTAAAAAAAAAACCTCCACCATTAAATCCCTTATTTCCCAATGAGAATAAAATGGAAATAGGTTCCCAATTAAATGTTTCTCCTTGCCGCATCTCCCATCCTGAAACCTCCTTTCTTTCATCTTCTGTTCAGTCCAGCAGCGGACACTGTATTCAAAGTAGGGATCAAGTAAATGCTTCACAAAGGTACAGTTTTACTCTCTCCTCTCATCTCCTTCCTCTTTGATGAAATAACCTAGTAAATCTGGGTTCCTTTTTCTAATGCAGTTGTACTCTGTCTTGATGGTTTTCCAGATTTCCCCACAATATCCTCAAATCCTTTCCTGGGTGTATGTTCTGCATAATTGGCTCCTTGATCCTGTACTTAGTAGTTTGTCTTTTTATACCTGAACCATGTTTGGCATCCTCTGCCTTAATCACCTGCAATTTAAATCCTTCTCAATCTGATAATATTCAATGTTAGTATCACCAGCAAATTCAATGATCTTTCCTCCTCTGCACACATCCCCAAATAGGTGGGCCTGGTTCCCAGAGCTCTGGAAAGCATGCTGTTTCTAACCCCCTTTGAAGCTGAACCTGCCATCTAAGACTGCCTTTTGTCTGCTACTCTTAAATTAGTTTTCTGCAACAATACACTATTTTACCTCCTATTCCCTGGGTCTGCTTTAGATAAAAATCTTCGACGTCAAACCTTGTCAAATGCTTTTTGAAAACAATTTTTTCTTATCTATTGAGGCAGTGCTGTTCAACTGCTCTGGACAATGAGAGAAATATGGCCTCCCAGGCCTGAGTCCATCTTGACTATCTCAAAGCAATCTGGCTAGGGGTCTCTATGTACATTCAGAGAAATTCAAGCAATCTATTCAAGTAGATGAACAGATAAAATAAGCGAAAAGAATGTCTTGTTTTCTTTTCCTACATGTTTTGGAAGAGAACACCAGAGCCCAGTTTTTCCATGTCCTTTCTGGAAAGAACTACTCATTGGTTATAGGGGCTCTGTCATGTAGGGCTTGGGTTTGGGGCAGAGTGCTTGTATGTGTAGTGGACTTCACATGCATACTGGGTGTCACCTAAAGTGACAATAATGATGACTGTGTGTGCCTGTTAAGTTGCGTTAGTTGTAGCCGACTCTTTTTGACCCCATGGACTATGTATATAGCCCACCAGGCTCCTCTATCCATGGGATTCTCCAGGCAATCCTGAAAGGTTACAATGCCCCCCTCCAGGGGATCTTCCTGATCCAGGGATCAAACCCACATATCTTATGTCTCCTGCATTGGCAGTCAGGTTCTTTATCTTTAGCACCACCCAGGAAGACCGAGACTTTGTTAGGCATTTACTGTATGCCAGGCCCTGTTCTAAGCAATCTACATTGTTTTAACCTAAGTTCATTATTTTAATACAGATACAAACTGTTTGAAAAGTCATTGAAATGAGAACAAAGAATCCCTGTGTACCTTTGACCCAGCTTTTCCTTAGTGTTAGCATCTTACATGATGACAGGATGATAATCAACAAGACTTGGAAATTAACATGGTGTGATACTACTAACTACGAACTAGTAAAATTTTTGCAAGTTTTTCTTCCATCATTCTTTTTTTCTGCACTAAGTTGTCATGTCTCCTTAATCTTCTTCAATCTATGACATTCCTTGTCTCTCCCTGTCTGGTCTGTGACAATCTTTTCATGTCTCTCATGAATTGACACTTTTGAAGAGTGTCAGTCAGGTGTTTTGTAAAATGCCCTCCAGATGAATTTATTTTCCTGATATTTTCTCATGATTAAGATTATGTATTTGGGACCATTTTACCATAGAAATGATGTGCTCTTGTCATTGAGTCATATCAGGGCATGATGCTCACCTTGATTATTTAATAAGATGGTGCCTGCAGACATCTACACAGTAATGTTAATTCTTTTTGTATTTAATGAATATTTGGGAGAGATGCTTTGAGACTACATGAATATGATATTTCTCCTCAAGCTTCTGCCCACAAATTTTAACATCCATTGACATAGCTCACCTGTAACAACTATTACTCTCCTGGTTGTCCCTTGATGATTTTCATCTTCCCTCATTTCTTCCACATCTATTAATTGAAATTCTTCTATTAGAAAGAGCTTGCCTTTTCCCTAATTTGTATGCTTATTTTATCTCTATATCAGTATGAACACATAGATATTGATTTCATTTTAAGGATGATGTGTAAGAGAGCCTTCAAAAATGTACCAGTATAGGGACTTCCCTGGTGGTCCAGTGGCTAAGATGCTGCCAATGGGGCCTGGGTTCCATTGCTGGTCAAGGAACTAGATCCCACATGCTGCAACTAAAAGTTTGCATGCTACAACTAGAAGATTCCACATGCTGCAACTAAGATCCAGTGCAGCCAAATAAATACATTAATTAAAATGTTTAAAATCTACCAGTATAAAACTATATTGCTCATTACGTGTGAAAACATTGGCAATGTCTATGTAGAAAAAATAAGTCTAGGAAAAAATATGCTTAGCCAGGCACTCAGCATAAATAGAACTTTTCTGATGGATAAAGTGGCTTACCAGGAATGCCCCAATGACCACCTGATTTGCCTCATTGGATTTGAAAATAGAAGACCATCACCACTCCTGCATCTTACCTCATGAAACATAAGGTTGGAGAGAGGTAAGCAGAGGTGTAAAGATTCAGTATCAGAAATGATTGAGCAGTTGGTAAATCTAATAAATCAAGAAGAGAGCAGGTAGCAGGGTGTGATAATGGAAAGAAACAAACAACAAAAAAATGCCTACCAGCTGTCTATGGAGGAAGTCCAGTCAGGGAAGTGAAATGTACCAGCATACAGCAGAGGAAATTGAAACTGATAGGAGGGATGATGAAATAACCCTGCCAAATGGGCCCTGCTCACCCAAGGCTGTTATTAATAAGTTGCTGACACAGTCCCAGAACTTATTCATGATGCACCAGGCCTAGGTAATCAAGAAAACTGGATCCCAGGAGAGTAGGACTGAGGTTATTGATATAATCCTTGCCCCTGTCATATCTGGCTCAGAACTGGTATAGGCCTGGGCCTGTGGGTCTATCTGCCAACACACTAAGTTGCAGGGAGTAGAAGAAGACAAAACAGAAGAAATGAAACTGGTGGCAAGGACGCCCTTATCGAGCAGATAATCAAAGTTTTATAGCAACATTTTTGCTGACAGCAAATATTCATCTATTGTTCTATATATCCCTTTGTTTATTTCCTCAATAAATATTTATGGAGTGCATACTATATTCCAAGCATTGAGAGCTCAGAGGTAAACAGGAGATGATCCCTGTTCTCAAGAGGTATTTATAATCTTCAACTTTTCTCTAAGCCCTATTTGAGAATCCCTTTCTCCAATTTACTCCTTCACCAATTAAAATGTGTGTGTGTGTGTGTGTGTGTGTGTGTGTGTGTGTGTTTGTGCAAGCCTGTGCACATATGTGGTAAAGATCTACAATGATCCCTGCACTATACTATCTTATGGTGATTATAGGTAAAAGTTTCTGCACTTGCTGTAAAGGAGCTCATAAGTAGACTGATAAATAAACACAATTGTGATATGGTGTGATAAGTGGTACACTGAAAATGTACACAAATGGATGATGCACCTGACTTGGACTAGCAGCTTTCTCAACAGCAAAGACAATGGCCTGAGTCATGAAGGAAAATCTGAATGTTTTCAAGATTAGTCGATGTAGGAAGGATGGAATTTCTGGATGTAAGAGGCTCCCAAGTTCATTTATTATAGAAGTGCAAGTCACAGAGTAAGACTAGATATAGAGTTCTGGGAGGGAAGAAGTAAAACGTAAGAGTAGAGAAGCAGGCAGGAAAAGGTCTGAGACCCAAAACAGGCCTATTAAAAAAGACCTCACAGCATCCTTTCAAGTCCTTGTGTCCTGTGACAGAGGGCAGAAGGGACCAGAACTTCCCAAATTCCATCACTCAGGTAAATGTTATTAAACAAAGCTGCTTTCAGGGAATCTGACAATCACATGTATGTGTATACGTTTGTGTATGTGTAGATGTATGTGTATGTGCATGTGTATATGTATATGTATATGTATATGTATATAGGGCTTCCCAGGTGGCTCAGTGGTAAACAGTCCACCTGCCAATGGACTAGGTTGAATCCCTGGGTCAAGAAGACCCCCTAGAGAAGGAAATAGCAGCCCACTCCAGGATTCCTGCCTGGAGAATCCAACGAACAGAGGAGCTTGGCAGGCTACAGTCCATGGGGTCACAAAAGAGTTGAACATGACTTAGTGACTAAACAACAACAACAATTTATATATTTAACAAAGATTCACCTTTGTGTGTGTGAGGTCTTAATAGGAGCTCTCAGAGAAGAAAGGGGTATCTGCTTACCTGAAGTCTGGATCAACACTCTGACTCCAATTCCTTTTCCTGTGACTTAGAAAAGATTCTGGACAATAGCTTCCAAAAGCTATTTGGAAGCTTTTCTTTCTTTTTTTTTTTTCTGAAAACAGCTCATAAAATCAGTACATTTCATGAACCAGACTACATCTGGTTGGTTTGAGGACTTTATTTATGAGAACCTAATTTCGCCACCTGATGCGAAGAGCCAACTCATTGAGAAAGACCCTGATTCTGGGGAAGATTGAGGACAAGAGGAGAAGAGGGCACCAGAGGTTGAGATGGTTGAATGGCATCACCGACTCAATGGACATGAGTCTGAGCAAATTCCGGGAGATAGCAAAGGACAGGGAAGCTTAGTGTGCTGTAGTCCATGGGGTCACAAAGAGTCAGACATGACTGAGTGACTGAACAATAACAATTGGGGCTGCCTTCAGAGAAATCTTAGTTTTATAGAAACTACCCTGCACACATTGCTTTTTCCTTCAGTCACCAAAAAATAACAATATATGTCAGAAAAAAATGAAAAGCTATTTTTCCCTCTTTGCTGTTTCAGTGTTGCATAATAAGCACAGACACAGTGGAGAATTCTGCATGAAGTCCTCAGGAATTCCAGCACAGAAACAGGCCCCAATCATTAGACAGATCTGCAACCATGATCCTGAACTATCTTTAAAATATGTTTTGCTCCCCAAGTCATGATGACCAAAAATCTGTTTTAACCAAGCCACCAAAATTTCTAATGCATAATAGAGAAAGTATATATGGAAAGAATAGGGAAAGCATATATGGAAAGAAGCTATAAGACTTTTATATTAATGGTTTTCTCTCTTTTTCTCTCACACGAAGACACACACACAGAGATGTTAGTAAAATGAAAAATTACCAATTACTTTCTCCTCACAAGTGTAAATTCAATTCTAAGCCATCTTGAGCCAATGGGAAGGGGTGGAAAAACTTCCTCAGAGATCTATGAAAGCTTGCAAAATTCCTGGTGATGGAAGTGATTGCTTTTAGGGCTAATGAATTCTCAATTTTGCAAGTCTATTGGAGCAGAGAACACCTGGGTTGGTTTGGATATCTGGAAAAACTTGATTTTTATTAAAACAGAGTATTTATATCTTTCAAGACTTTCTATTAATACCACATATACTGAATGCACGGTTTTACATTGTTAACACATTTCTGGAACATGTGACAATTTATATAATACAATAACTATAATGCTTCAGATTGCAAATATTAACTATGTATTTTATTATTAACTAATTTATTGACAATTCTGACAAAGCAGCTAACATTTGTATAATATCTATACTTTTAAAATATGTGTATGTATAATATATACTTTATATTTTGTTTTGAACTTCATAATTAGGTTATTTTAGATAGTCATATTTTCATGTGGTCCTATTACCCAGGTCTCCTGCATTACAGGCAGATTCTTTACTGTCTGAGCCACCAGGGAAGCCCTTATATTATCAGCACTTTGTATATGAGTAAACTAAAACAAAAAAGGATCAGGTGAGTTTTCTGAGCTTGAAAAAGAAAGTAATGCCAGGACCAGGACCATAACCCAAGTCGCCTGGCTCCCATTTTCAGTATCAATATCCAGATACATTGGCAGATTAAGTAAAGACTTTTGGTATATACAAACTTTTCAGCTGTATATACCAGCCCAAATGATTGCTGTTTGTAACTTTGATAGTTTTAGATAATCTTTAATTCTTGAAGTCAGTCACAACTTGTATTGATAGTTCAAAAATCAGATTTAAAAATTCAGACAAATAAAATATACATCGGAAGAAAAAGAGGAAGAAGATGAAGATGGAGGCAGAGAGAGAGAGAGGAGTCATTTTAAGGATGTTTTGTCTAAATGTCATACTCAAACTAGGTGCTAAGAACTAAAACTGAGGGACTTCCCTGATGGCCCAGTGGTTAAGACTGTGCTTCCAGTGTAAGGGGCATGGGTTTCATCAGGGATCAAACCCACTAAAATCCCACATGCCACATGGTGTGCCCTAAAACATTTAAAAATAAATAAATAAAGCTGAAAAATCACATCCCCAGTACCATATAGTCTTTAAATTTAACTCAAATTACAAGTATAATATGTCAACCACTGCTAAATACCCAAAGTGAAATAGTTCCAGGCTGCAGGGAGCTCATCATATTAAATTACTATTGGATAAAAATGGAAGTATGGCTATAAAACACACATATGTTAAACAAGCCATAATCGATATTATATGATGAGAATTTGCTTTTGTGGTAGTCATCAGTTCATATCGATAGTTACCAAATTATTGTTAATTTGTTTAATTTTTCAGGTTAGGTAGTCAAGTTATTAATGATATGCTGCCAAACAGAAATTTTAATAGACAAATCAAGTAGATTATATTTAATATGAAAAATTTGAATCGTATAAAAAGTATATTTGAGCATTCTAATTCTTTTGGGAATGAAAAGATTAAATAACTCAAACCATAAGAAAAAAAATGATAGGTTTTACATGGCATTCTCTCATGTCCAATACTCTGCTGTGCTTTTCATGGGAAATTACAGCTGCTGGAGTTAATTTGATTTAATGTAATTTAATTGTTGAATTTGTATTTTGTACACATCATTGGAGGCCCTAAAGCAATAATATGTTTTTCTTTAAATAAATAATTTTCTCTCACAGTTTAAAGAAATGATTGGCTTAGAACCTATCATTATACTATAGAGAATGACCAAAATATGCTAAGTACCAAACAGAAAGGTCTTCCTGACAGCAATCCACCAATGAAGACACTGAAAGAATTAAGGAGTCTGTTTCTCTCCTTTTATGAAAATTTAATTTAGTCTTAAATTCTCACCAAACCTCACTGCCATGGTTATAGAACTCGGGATACTCTCTCTCCCTCACAACTAGCCTCCCTCACCCACACTTCCCACTATGTAGTTCATGCTCCACCGTCTTGCTCTGAGTCTGTGAAGGTAAGTGTACTGCCACTTGTATGGATGCGTGTGTCTCATACCTGAAGCATTCATTCTATAAACCCTCATTAATGTCAACAAAAGCACAATAGTTTCTAATTCAAAGAAGTTCATGGACATTCTTAAGGATATTGAAATTTAATAAAAAGAAAAGTGAAAAATGAAAAAATGACCTTATATCCAGCTTGAGTTATTAACAATTGAGTATTTGACTCTTCTGGCTGTCATTTAACGGTAAGTAATATTTTGTCTCCTCCTACCTCCCCAGACGCCCTCATCCTAGTCTGAATATCTAGGATTCAAGAGAAAAAAGGATACAAATGCTCTTGAAAATTCTTACTCTCCTTCTTTTTCGAAGACAGAAGAATGTACCTAAAACCCAACGATTCAGTAATGAGATGAATAGGATATACATTAATATTTTTTAATATGTTCAACCTATGTATTTTCAAGTTCTTACCATGTTTGGGGAATCATACGTTATCTACTCATCATTATACACTAGCATAGGCAACATTATCTACATTTTATTGATGGGGAAACCAAGGCAAGTAAGATCAATGACTTGTCCAAAGTCACATAGCTAGTAAAAGGACAGTTAGAATTTGTCCTTTGGTTATGGTCAACCCTGAGCTGGTTTTCAGTGAGGTGTTTGTTCTTGGTGCTGACATCTACACAGACATTCATTGATATAGTCCTGATGCACTTGATTGTCATATACAACTCATGCTAAATTTTGCTCTCACACTTCCTTTAGAGATCTGTAGGTAAAAAAAAAAAACAACAACAAAAAAAACAACCTAAGTCTTGTGTCTAATTTTTTTTTTCAAAAACGCAAAATGTAAGACTATAAAATGTTTTGAAAAAGAAACATAGGAGAAAATTCTTCAGGATCTAGGACTAAGCATGGAGTGTGTAGCTTTGACAAGAAAGCATGATCCATAAAAGGAATTATTGACAAGTTGAAAAGTTTTACCCCATGAAACACCTTGTTAAGAGGATAAACAGACAAGCTACATGGTGGGAGAAAATACTTTCAAACAATATATCTGACAAAGGGCTAGTATCTAGAATATACAAAGAATCCTCAAAACTCAACAGTAAAAAGATTCCAATGAGAAAATAAACAAAAGACTTGAAGAGACCTTTTATTGAAAACAAATGAAAGATGACCAACATCATTAGCCAGTCAGGAGATGCACATTAAAATGACAACAAGAAATCACTACATACCTATCAGAATGGCAATTTTTTAAAAAATAGTGTTTGTAGGTCTAATAAATATGAAGTGATATTTTATTGTTTAAAAAAAACAGTGAAAACATCAGAAGCTGGTGAGGATGCAGAGAAACTAGACCACCTACTGGGAAGGTATGCTACACTCTTCTTAAAGACATTTTGCCAGCTTTTTAAAACATTCCACATGCAACCACCATACACAACCTAGCATTTATCCTAAAGAAACAATAAATTCAGGTTCACAAAAATACCTGTATATGAAGGTTTATAGACTCTTAATTCATAACAGATAGCCAAAAACTGTAAACAATCCAGATGTCCTTCAATGGGTGAATAATCACAAGAACAAAGTTTTGATACATACAACAATCTGGATAAAATCCCAGAGAATTATGCTGAGAAAAAAAGCTCATTCCTAAAGATTACACAGTGCTTCCATTACATTACATACTTGAAAAAAGAAACAAAGTTACAGAAATAGAGAACAGCTTAGTGGTTACTGGGGGTAAGGAAATGATGGGGACAGAAAGAATGGATGTGGCTAGAACATGGCAACTGAAAGACCACATGGTGATGGGAATATCTTTCATCTTGACTGTATCTGTGCTAATGTCTCAGTCATGATTCTTGTACTCTGAGTCTGCAAGATGCTATCCTTAGGGAGGCCTGGCTCTTTCTGGTTTCTTTCAAAAGACTTTATATGAATCCACAATTATCTCAACATTGAAAAGTTTCATTAAAAAGAAAGTCTGATATCACCAAGTCATGAGAACACACGGTGAGCACGCGGCGCTGCGTGCCCCTCTCACACGGCCAGTGTCACACGTGGTCTGTCCCTGTCAACCATCCAGAGCACATTGGGTTATGACGTAACTGAAAGTGGGTCCAGCGGCCCACTGCTCAAAACCCAATAAAGAGGCAAGGTTGGTGGAAAGTTTGCTTTATTTTGGATGCCAGCAACTGTGGTAGGGGGGATGTGTTGAGGGGAAGCAAACTCCAGAGGCTGACTCTTCCCCACTAACAATCAGGGGGCAAGGGCTTTTATAGACAGAGAAGGGGGCTACATGCCAGTTCTTGAAACTGTGGCAGCTTATGTCACGGCTGCAGCCTGGTCATCATGTAGTTAACTTCTCCACATGGTGGGGTTTCAGGATCTATAAGACAGTTCACAAGATACCACTCCTAATATTATCTATAGGCCTTGAGAAGGAACCTAAAGTCCTTGACAGTGCTTAATGACTAAACTATTACTATTTGGTGTCCTTTGTTTTCCTTTGTTTCTACCTGTTCTCACTTCTCTGATTAAACTTATTCTTTGGCTAAAGTTTTTGCACAGACAAAAGGCAGGCTGAGGACATGGGGGACAAGCACCATAGGGTCGTGCTCCATTTCAATGTCACCTCTCATCTTAGCTTCCCAGACCTGCCCGGCTTCTGCTCTCATGATTTGTCTTCCTCTTTACAATTTCAAACTGTCTCTTTATACCTTCTGATGAAAGCCATTCTCCGTCTTTAGCTGGGCACCAATTTCCAGACATGAGCTCTTTTTCTTACTCCCTAAATGAGCCCATCCCCAACCCCTCTTGCTGTGGGCCCGGAAGAGTCTCTGATGCTCCATCTAGTAATGTGGGGCCAGATGTCCTGGGGGAGATGGCGTCTAACTGAAGCTGACCGAATTAGATGGAGGTCACTAAGATGTAGTATCCAAAATTTTGGAAGTTAGATATTTTCTCCCTACTTGTTGTTCATGACTCTATCCCTTTCTGCTTTGAACAAGACAGTGGGCTTTGCTCAGTACCAGACCCACACTCTTGAATGTTTCCTTTTCTTCAAATGACCCATGACTTTTATCTATTGGACACCAAAGCCAAACAAATAATAAACATACAGAGAGAACTTTGGAACTTTTCTGATTTTACCAGAAGTTAGAGTGTTAGTTGCTCGGTCGTGTCCAACTCTGCAATTCCAATGACTGTAGCCCACCAGGCTCCTCTGTCCATGGAATTCTCCAGGCAAGAATACTGAAGTGGGTTGCCATTTCCTTCTCCAGGGGATCTTCCCAACCCAGGGATCGAACCAGAGTCCCCTGTATCTCCTGGATTGCAGGTGGCTTCTTTACTCACTGGGTCACTTGGGACTATTACTCAACCATAAAACGTAATGAAATAGGGTCATTTGTAGAGATGTGGATAGATTTAGGGACTGTCATACAGAGCAAAGTAAGAAAAAGAAAGACAAATATCATTCATTAATGCATGTATGTGGAATCTAGAAAAGTGGTAGAGATGAACCTATTTGTAGGACAGAAATAGAGACACAGACGTAGAGAAGGGATGTGTGGACCTGGAGGGGAGTTGGATGGGACAAAGTGGGAGATTAGGATTTACATATATACACTATTATGTGTAGAATACATAGCTAGCAGGAAGCTGCTCTACAGAGCAGGGGGCTCAGCTCTGTGCTCTGTGATGATCTAAAGGGGTGGGATGGGGGTGGCGAGAGGGAGGTCCAAGAGGGAGGGGACCTATGTGTGTGTGTGTGTATATATATATATATATATACACACATATATATAGCTGATTCATTTTGTTGTACAGCAGAAACTAACACAACATTGTAAAACAACTACACCTCAATAACACTTTTGTTTTTTAAAGAAGCAATTATAAAACCAACTCATGCAATCAAACAAAGCCTGGGAAAAAGGGTAGTGCTTCTGCAAACAACATGTCTCTGGGCAGAGGAGGACAAAGGATGGAAAAAGAACAGACACCCCAGTCAGCAGTGTCTGGACTTGTTCGGCTTTCTGCTGAAATCAGAGGCACTTTTTAAAATAAGTTCAACAATCAACCAATCTTTCTTCCATCCCCTCCCTCCAGGCCTTTCCTATTGTCTTTAATTGCACAGAATTCCATTTTCTAATTTTTTTTGTGTACATTCTATAAAAATTTTTAAAATAAGATGGCTTGAGTTTTTTTTTTTAAGTTTAAAAAATTTTTTTTTCCCTTTTTAAGCTAAAGACTTCTTTGTCTCAAAAGATCATACAATATTCAACATTCCCCAAATCTAAAAAGGGAATGCGATTACACAGTGTTTCAAGGATCCAGCCAGCCTCTAACCCTCTTCACGAGAGGACAACATGCTAGGAGAGCATCATGCACATGTTGTTTATGAACAGTTATTGTTCAAAAATGTCAGCTAAACCACAATTTCATTAAAATTAGCATAGGGTATTCTTTCAGAAAACAAACAAACAAACAAAAAATCAAAATACTCACAGTCTCCCTGGTTGTTCTACATCTGTGTTTGGAGCCAGCCAAACTTTTAGCAACAGTTCTACTCCCCCTCTCTTACTGGTCCCCTTGGCACCTGAATTTTGTGTTCCCATTTTCTTCCAGCTCTCTTCACACCCAAGAGGTGACTCATTTTGGTGGGAAGCGAACAAGAAGATGCCCATGGTTTGAAAATGTTCACATCAGAGTGTTAAATGAATGCAGGAGATGATACTTAAAATACCTGTCATAACTCAGGTAGCATCTGCTTCAACAACACAAACAATCCAATATTTTCTCTTCTCATCATTCATGGCTCTTTGAGAGAAAACAGAGAGCAGAACAAGTGACTATTGAAGCCAAATAAACACGTTGTGGTTCCGACAAGGGGGACAGACCAGGCTATTTTAAAACCTAAAAAATAAAATCACCTCACTTGCCTGTGTGTAGTGCACATATTTTGACAAACTTTCAAAGCCTGCGTTTTTGTGAATTAACACAGTTGTCCAAATACCGGTTGATTTCAAGTGATAATGATAGCAGTGAGCGTGAAGATAGCATAACTGCTCTGCTATACATGAGCTACGTGTGAAAAAATTACACATTTACACACACATACAGAATATATACAAACTTTATAACTGATCAGACAGGACTTTTTAATTTGTATCATTAAAACAACCATATGCTTTGTGTTAGAGACCATTCCATGCTTTTGAAGAAGTTAAAATAGATAAAAAGCATAAATAGTACCTCTTGTCTCTTTTGTATTTCATGTCCTATTTGTACAAACAAAATAAAATAGAAATGTATATCTTAAAGGTTGTCGTGCAAGTTTCTGGGATGAGTGAGTTTCTAAAATTCTATCACCCCCATACTCATATCAATATTTAGAAATTTGCTCTACAGAGAGATTGATTTACCATATGTGGTGATAACAGTGATTACAAACTCCCAATATTTCACAAACCATGATATAAATTGACTTCACTTCACACTCCTGGATGCCCTTAGGCTCCTCCCCTACCAGGGAAATGGTTTCCATGGCAACCGAAAGGGGAAAAGCACAGGGAAGGAAAAGGAAAAAAAAAAAAAGAGGCACAAAAAGCTAACAGAATGAGGTACCTATGGAATAAACAAAACATGGGCAAGTGTGGGATGTCAGAATACTCTTATGGCTTCTAGACCTACATACTTGCAGAGATGCTAAGGCTGCACTGCCTGACAGGTCAGACGAGAAGGAAAAAGACTGTGTTTGTGGTTGGACTTGTTAAAATGGCCAACCACAAGCAGGGCTGCCTGCTAGCTCCCAGCGCAGATGTCTTCCAGCAAATGAAGCCTGCACCACTACGGATCTGCAGAACTCGTGTGGGCATAGCTGGACCAGTTCAGAGAGCCAAGAGTGAGATGAGAGCAGAGCTGTTTGCAAGAGCTCAGAGTCACCCTTCTCAAGGCAGCTACAGCCCTGTCTCGGCCACACAGAGAATTTTCCCATGGGTGTCAGGCACTAAAATCCATCCCAACCAGTTGGGGCACCAGTTCTCCAGAACGAAATGTTAGGTAGCCCCTGCTTTTATCTTTTCCTCCATGTTGCTGCAGTAAAATAGGCAGCGAATGTAATTTAATTTTATTAGATTCTTCATATATGTGGCTTTTAGAAGGAACTCAAGGGAATACACATTACTCATAAACATATACTTTTTAATTAATTTTTCTTTGTAATTCAAAGTAGATATCTAATGCATTCATGAAATGGTATGCACTCCCTCTGGGGGGCAATTTTAATACCTGCAATTCCCCAGCTTGTTAATCAAAGACTTTTTAGCCTTGTAGATAATTTATATCTGCTTAATGTTCAGGAGGTTGAAATTGCAGCTTTATGGAAAAAAAAAATTCCTTACCTCTGACAAAATCAAAAAAGATGAAAAACCCTTGTAGAAATTCTACAAAAATCGGAAATGAAGGAAATACTCTCCTGAGCTTCTTTCCGTGAAAATATTTTGTAGCTTTACGGGCGAAAATAAAATAGGTTTTTCCTGCAGAAGGTACAATGACATTGCTTGCCTTAAAACGCAGCAATGGTCAGGAGTCTCCATCTCAGAAACTGCCTATTTCCAGTAGTTTTGCATTTTGAAAGAACATCATTTTTGCTTCTTATGAAAATAATATTGACCCCAAAAATATTGCATGGAAGAATTTCGATTTTCTGAGGGTTCAAGTCAAGTTTAAATTCAGGTTTGCTAGTCTCAGGCCTCCATTTGCTTTTCTCCTGTTATATTTATGCATCACCCTGTCATTAAACTCAGTTTTCTTCTGCATGTAGTCAGACTAGGGGAATGGTTTCAACTGCACCCAGGGAAGTGGCTTTATACAGAGAATGGTAGCGGGGAGGTGCCCTAAGTCAGAAAAGGAATGGATGTGACCTTGTCCTTGGTGAGGCACTGCTCCTGCACATCTGGAAATGCCTGTATGAGCATCTGCATGTATACAAACACCTTTACTTGGACTTGGACTTGGACTTGGGACACACACACACCTCAAGTCAGAAAGAAAAGGGATGTGATCTTGTCTGTGGTGAGGCACTGCTCCTGCACACCTGGGCAGGCCTGTATGAGCATTTGCACATACATATACACAGACACCTTCACTTGGACTTGGGACACACACACACACAGATGCGTGTGTGCATGCTAAGTCTTTTTAGTCATGTCTGACTCTTTGCAACCCCATGGACTATACCCTGCCAGGCTCCTCTGTCCATGGGGATTCTCCAGGCAAGAATACTGGAGTGGGCTGCCATGCCCTCCTCCAGGGGATCTTCCCGACCCAGGGATCAAACCCAGGTCTCTTATGTCTCCTACACTGGCAGTCAGATTCTTTACCACTCGCGCCGCCTGGAAAGCCCTTCCTTGTAGGTACACAATTACATTTTAACTGAAAGTGGTGGTTCTACCATGGGGGTAAGGGGAACATGATGGACTTTTAGAGGTGGAAGGAAAGTTTGGGTAGGAAAGTTTGAGGACTACCCATCTAATTAATGGCTCACACAGAGGGGGAATGAGACGTGGCCTTATTTTTATAGCCAGGTCATGCTCACACTGAACCTTGAGTTCCCCTAACACTCCTAGATCATGTTACTGTTGACATCTGGCCTGCCCATTCTGCAACTCAGCAGTGGACTTTCCCACGTTGATGGCAGATCATCATGTTGATCACCATGACAATTCATCTCACAAGCTAAGCCTTCCTTTCAGCCTGCTCATACCATTTTCAACCTTCATTTTGTTATTTTGGTATTTGCCCTTCATCTTGGATTTTGAGTCAGTCGCAGAGTTGGACAGGATGTGACTCACGACTCAGTCTTAGTCCTCTGTTCAGCATGACACAGGCCCAGATGAAGAAAGGCTATCTGGGCTGCTAGGAGAGACTTCACTTGAAGTAACAAGAATATGCACTCTCTGATGTTTAATGAACTGGGACTCTATCTTGCTGGGCTATCAGACTACATTTCTAAACTTTATCCACTATGGGAAACTATGAAAGAGTTTTGTGAATGCCTCTTGAAATCAAGAAGCACTCTGTTTCTCCTTGACCACTTTGCCTATCAAAAGAAAGGGGAGACGTGAGTAGCTTGGTGTGGCAAGGATCCCTTGTGTTCCTTCCAATTGTCTTTCCTTCTGTTTATTCTTTGGCTTTACTGAACACTTTTTTCTTACTGACATCTTTCTATGATGCAATTATATTTCTTCATAAGAATTGTTTTATTTAATAATATCTGTAGTTTTATCTGAGCATTTATCTTTCCTCAATTTAGAAGCTTCCTGCTAATGTTCTTCCTGATCCTTATACTGCCAGTCCCTTATTATGAACCTAAGTTTCTGTATCTCTGGGACTTCTCTGGGGGTCCAGTGGCTAAGACTCCACGTTTCCAATGCAGGGGGCATGGGTTCAATCTCTGGTCAGGGAAACTAAGATCCCACATGGCCAAAAAGCAAATTTCTTTTTAATATTAAAACTTTTTTTTGAAAAGAATCTAAATTTCAGTATCTCAACCTATAATTCAGAAAGCCAAATTCTATTATTTAACAGCATCTCTTTGGCCTTCTTAAAGGTCACAACATTCAATAGGAAAGAACTGATAACATCGTATACAACCTCAAGTCCTTTAAAAAGTGGTTTCTAAAAATTTGTTTTTACTTATAGATCTGTATCACTTTTTCATGTAATCTGCAGAAACAGGAGGAATCTAATGGGTTGCCTGGCTCTGGATAAGTCTTCTGTCTCTGAGGATGTCATTTTCATGAAGGAATCTCATGCTTCCAACATGTCAGGATGTCAGCTGCTTGCCTGCCTTTTCTCTCTGCCATCTGAACTGTGCTGAAGTTGGGCAGAGCTCAAATGGGCTGAGGTGACAAGAGCAGAAGAATAAGCAGGTTGAGGTAAGAAACTCAGAGGGTGATCCTGGGTCCTGACCGACTGACCACTTGTCAGCCATGCACCATGGCCACAGATGCCAAACAAAAGACCTCATGACTCCGCCTCTGAGGACCATGCAACCCATGCCAGGTCCATATTGTACCACCACTTCTCCTAATTTAAAATCTTTGCTTCCATTCTAGTGTTCCCAATTTCCAACTGAATACCACATGCCTCTTCTTGGCCCATATAATTCATTCCTTCAGCTTGAGGTTTCTTTAAAGTGTCAAGTTTTCATGTCAATTTCACACAAGAAGGTATTTCTTAGATCTGTTACATAATATTTTGAGTGGCCATTTTGATGCTATGAACATTGGGTGGCTGTGCGGGTAAAAGATGAATGAAGTAGGGATCTGGGATGAAGTGGTGATTGTTTTGTTGACATGAGCATGTTTTCAGAACCAGAAAACCCAGAAGGCTACATCAAATTGGTTATTTCAAAACCTTTCTCTTGGTTCTGTTTAGCTTGTGACCTCAGCTCTGTTCTTGGCTCCATCTTGCATCTCACCAGGAAATTCACACTCCAGCCTGAACTTGGGAATCTGGCCTTGCGTTCTGACTTACTAGACAAGGACAGGAGTTTGGGTGATTGTGGGAATCCGCTGAGATAATCTTGCACATTCTGACCTCTCCCTATTTCTTTGTTCTTCTTATACATAAAGAAGAAAACAAACAAAACAAAACAAAAACCCTTCCAGATGCTGCTCATCATTCTTTCACCAGTGTTTGTGCAAGAACAGAATCTGGGACAATTAACACACAGTGGGAAAATTTGAGAGGACATGAGAATTCAAATATGGAGGCTGGGATACAAAGAAAGCAGTGGGTAGAGTTTGGAGCCTGATAAGATTCCATAGATTTACACAGTCATTTTTGTATGTTAGGAGAGGGCTTCCCTCATGGTTCAGATGGTAAAGAACCTTCCTGCGATACAGGAGACCCGAGCTATCCACCCCAGTGTTCTCGCCTGGAAAACCGCAGGGATAGAAGAGCCTAGTAGGCTACAGACCATGGCATAGTGAAGAGTTAGACACAACTGATTGACTAGCGACTAACACTTTCACTTTGTGTATTAGGACCACAAGCTTTCAGATGGCTAAGGAAATCTGTAGAACACAGTGATGGACCACAAGGGACAGCAAGGAAGAGACTGCTCTTGTGAAGGATTCTAGGGAGTTTGGATAGTAATGGGGCAGTAAAAGGGTATTTGATTCAGTTCTTGGGGAACTCTAGAATTTTCTGGTGTCCTGGCTTTTCAGAGTCTTAAAGTTGGGGTTCTCTCAAACTTCACAGGGCAGCACAGTGACTGTCCTGAGAAAGTATATATGTCAGTGCTTTCATCCACTGCCCCTTAATGACTCACAAACACGTGTGCCCATCTCTGCCTCTCCTCTAAGCCACCTAGGGGATAAATCCAACTCCCGTGGGTATGTCAAAGGTATATAAAATTTTACAGACCCAGGCTAGGATGTTTGATACACCTTCATTTTCAAGCCTTCTCCCTCTAACAGCAAATAGGATTCCCTATAGTCCCTATTTCAGTAAATAGCACCATCACCAACGTACCTGAAAAGTCAAAAACATAGGATTCATCCTGAATTCCTTCACCACTCACACTAATTCAGCTGGCAGTCCTATTCTCATTGCCCCATAAATATATCCCAAATCAGCTCACTTCTTCTTATCTCCACTGTCACCATCTTAGTTCAAACCATCATCCAAACCATTCCTTGAGTAGGCTACTTCAATAGCTTCCAAACAGGTAGCCCTTTAGATCAACTTTCATTTTCTCTTGTTCAAAACTCTTTGATGCTGTCTATTTAAGAAAAAAAAAAAAAAACATAACCTGCAAATTCTTTGTGGGAGCTATTCAGTCTCATATGATCTGAGTCTTGCCAAGATCTCTATCTTCATCTCCACTTACTCACCCTGCCTTCCCTGGTCTCTCCCTTTCATTGTCCACTTCCACCAAAACTTTCTCGACCTCAAGAGCCTAGTCAGTGACCCTCCCCACCGCCCAGAGCTTTGTCCTTTCAGATCTTCACCAGATTAACTCTTTATTATTCAGGTGTCAGCTCAAACATCCTTCCTCAAATGTCTCTTCCAACCACCTTACTTACCATTTTTGGAAGTCACTCTTGGGCTCATTGCTCTGTAGTGTTTTTTCATTGCACTTGCAACTTTAAGTTGTCTTGTTTATTGATTTACTTACTTCTCTACTCATTTATTATCTGTTTCTCCTACTAAAATATAAGTTCTAAGAAAACAGAAATCCAATATATCTACTTTATCACCACATCTTTTGTGCCTGGAACCTGACACTTGATAAATATCAATAATGATGTAACATGATGAAAATTCACCTTTTTGTTAATTTTAAAATTCTCCTTATTTAAACTAGGTTAGCTATGTTTCCTGAATATTGACAAAATGCATAAAATCTTAGCTCATAATGACAATATAGAACTTTACTGATGCAAATAAAAAATTATTTAGCTACTGAAACTAATAAACTGATAAATATTGATTTATCACAGGAAAATTTTTCTAGTGCACATGGTATTTATTTCACTGGAAACCATCACTATTTTAATCTTTTATAAGAAATTATGGTGTTAGGTTTCAACTTGATATAAAGTAAAGCAAGTGGCAAGAGATATAGACTTTTTCCTTGGTAGCTTTACCTTATTACTTTAATAGATATCCTTGAGAAACAATAAAAATTACACTTAAAAAACCAGTAAGAAGCCTTTCTAAATCATGAATTATAATCTGAAAGACATGAATTAACTGGCAATGATCTCAAAATCCATATTTGAATGGTAGTATGCACAAGGTCAAATAAAAGAACTATTCATATATCTATAAACATGCAGTTGAGAAATATCTCAGTTTGAACACACATACCAAATTTGTTCACAAACATATCCCTCAGCAAAAGCTCGTGCAGGCAGAATAAGCAGTAGATAAAAAAATTCAGAAGGCCTGGATGCTAGCAAGGTGACCATCAACCAACATGCCAGGGTTATAAAAAGCAGTACAATTAAAGATAAAACAGTTGGCTTTTATTAAGCAATTACTGTATGCTAGACACTCAGTTCTAAGTGCTTTACAAGCAATGGTCCTGAGTCTCCAATACTTTTCAATTTGATCCGAGCATTAACAAGCAATTTTAGCAAGTGTCAAATGAAAGAGTTTATAACATAATCATTTCAGCAACCTAAGAAAGCCAAAGATTAGGTAGTTAAGGGGGAAAAAACCTTGAGAATCAGAAGTAGAGTCTGAGTGGTGGTACTCCTCATGCAACGGTGATGGTAGTGGTTTAGTCACGCAGCCGTGTCCAACTCTTTGCAACCCCATGGACTGCACCCCTCCAGGCTCCTCTGTCCATGGGATCCTCCAGGCAAGAATACCAGAGCCAGTTGTCATTTTCCTCCCCAGGGGGTCTTCCTGACCCAGGGATATAACCCAAGTCTTGTGTCTCCTGCATTGGCACTGAGGCACCTGGGAAACCCTTTCCTCATGGAGTACCATTCAGATATCTCAAACTTATGGGAAAGGCCAAACCTTGGACCAGGTTAGTAGCCGGTTCTTAGAAACTGGGAATTTGTAGTACCAATGGCAGGCATAGATATTGAAAAATGAGAAGGAGCCACGTGTGGAGGAAGTCTCACAACCTTGCAATGTCTGAGGTCTTCACTTGGTCTATGTGGTTCCAGGTAGGCTAGCCTCTGTTCAGCCTCTGACTCATCTCTTATAATTCTCATCCACCTTGGCTTCTCACTGTACCTCCAACTTTGAAGGGACCTCCAGCTCAGAGCCTCTGTGCTCTTCTAGTCTCTGTTGGCATGCTCTCCCCAGATAGACTGGGGATTGGCTCCCTTGAAGGAAGTCATCTTTCAAGTGCTCATTCATTTTTTCCTTCTCAGAGATGCTCACTCTGACTATCCAATTAATAGTGCAAACTGCTTCCCTCTGTCTCCAACACCACTGATCCTTTAACCCCATGTAACTTTCATTTTTCTATAACATTTGTCCCCTTCTCATCTGTTGTATAATTCATTGTTTTTATTATGTGTATTGTTTATTTCTCGACTCTGGAATTTAGGGTCTAAGAGTACATGGATTTTTATCTATTTGTAATATATTGCAAAAACAAATGGTTTCTCTTTCTCATCATCTTTAGCATCTCTCCCTACATTAATTTGCCATGGCTGCCATAAAAAAAATGGGTGGCTTAAACATTAGAATTTTATTTTCTCACAGTTCTAGAGTCTAAAAGTCCACGATAAAGGTGTTGGCAGGTTTGGTTTCTCTTGAGGCTTCTCTCCTTGACTTGCAGATGGCTGCCTTCTTTTCTTGTCCTTGAATAATTTCTCTATGTGCATGAACCTGTGGTGTCCCTTTGTATATCCAAATTTCCTTTTCTTATAAGAACACCAGTGAGATTGGACTAAGGCCCACCCTAAGGGCCTCATGCACTTCATTACCTCGATAAAACTTCATCTCCAAATAAAGGTACTAGGGTTAGGGTGTCAGTGAATTGTGGAGGGGAGGGGACACAATTCAGCCCGTAACACACTCTGTATCTATAGATTTGTCACATAACCTTGCAGTGTTTTCCCACTCTGCCTCTAAGCTTAGCCATTAGATTTACTTTGGTCAGTGGGATGTTAGGAAATATGATACAAACAAAGGCTTAAAAAGCACATACTTAATTGGACTTGAAAATTAGGGTACGTGTGTGTGTAAAGTCACCTCAATTGTGTCTGACTGTTTGTGATCCCATGGACTATATAGTCTGCCAGGCTCCTCTGTCCATGGGATTCTCCAGGCAAGAATACTGGAGTGGGCTTTCTTCTCCAGGGTATCTTCCTGAGCGAAGGATAGAACCTGTGTCTCTTGTGTCTCCTGCAGTGGCAGGTGGTTTCTTTATCACTAATGCCTCCTGGAAGCCAAAAATTAGGGTAGTGATCATGTAATATTCATTCTGTGTTCTCATCTACTAATAGAGAGATGACACTGATACAGATGTCAGTGAAAGAGAAATCACAAATGAAATTAAATACTGCTGAAATAAAATGCTTTAAAAATTCCAATCATTACTAAAGAATTTCTGAACTTCCTTACTTGGGGAAGATCTTCAGTAAATATTTGTTAAATTGAAATTTTACTTCAAAGAAAACATCTGAAAAATTACATTTCTGCAATGAACTCAAATTTCTAGATTAATATATTATTAAGTTTTTTTGCAGTCTTTTTTCTATTGAGTAAAATTCCAGTAACAAGTGATTCACAACAGTAACCAAGTTTTTGCAATTTTGTCATGCCGTTCATAGCATCAACTCAGGAGACCAAATCTAGAATAAAGGAATTTAGAAGCAGAGTGGTCCACAGATGTGGAGACCACACTTAGATTCTGATCTCTTCTTGGGAATAGATACAAGACAAATTATTAAATGTTGTTTCACGAACTTCAGGAGGCCTTGTACCCAAGCTCAGAAGGTTTGGTTCTGATGGAGAACTTTGTAGAGGAAAGAGAATTTGCAACAACCCAGGCACACAGTGGGTTTCCCAAGTGGTGCTAGTGGTAAAGAACCTGCCTGCCAATGCAGGAGACGTAAGAGATGCAAGTTCAATCCCTGGGTCCAGGAAGATCCCTTGGAGAAGGAAATGGCAACCCACTCCAGTATGCTTGCCTGGAGAATCCCATGAACAGAGGAGTCTGGCAGGCTATAGTCCATGCGCTACAAAGAGTCAGACAAGACTGAGCACACACACACACACCCCTGGATGCAGCTACTTGTACTTGGGTTTGGCCATGTCATTTGGATTGATTTGGGTTAGGCACATAGGAGTAACTGAGAGAAAAACAATGTAACTGGAGGGCATTGATCCTAAAGATGAGGCTACAGTGGTCCCCAGGGGCCAGATCATGCCTGGCTTGGAAGGTCACATTCAAGCTGTTTGTCCTCATCCTAAGGGCAATGGAAAGCTGCTGAATATTTTCTGAGCTATAACCATTCTCAGAGAAGGCAATGGCACCCCACTCCAGTACTCTTGCCTGGAAAATCTCATGGGCGGAGGAGCCTGGTAGGCTGCAGTCCTTGGGGTCGCGAAGGGTCGGACACGAGTGAGCGACTTCACTTTCACTTTTCACTTTCATGCGTTGGAGAAGGAAATGGCAACCCACTCCAATGTTCTTGCCTGGAGAATTCCAGGGATGGGGGAGCCTGGTGGGCTGCCATCTATGGGGTCGCACAGAGTCAGACTTGACTGAAGCGACTTAGCAGCAGCAGCAGCAGCATAACCATTCTAGAAGATACAATGGAAGGCAGAGTAAAGTGAGGCCACTGGGGCAATCTAGCAATACTTGAAAAGACTTATGGGAGAGAGCCTGGCTACAGCTATCTGCTATCTTGTCTTTTTCACAGGTATTAATAAAAATAGAAATGTGTTTTGAAATTGTTGTTGTTTAGTCACTAAGTCACATCCAACTCTTTGCAACCTCTTGGACTTTATTCTGTCAGGCTCCATGTCCATGGGATTTCCCAGGAAAGAATACTGGAGTGGGTGGCCATTTCCTTTCCCAGGGGATTTTCCCTACCCAGGGATCGAACCTACATCTTCTACATTGGCAGGCAGATTCTTTACTGCTGAACTACCAGGAGAACCCAAAGGGTTCACTGTGGTTGCATGGGCCAGGCAATTAGCCAAACTTATCTTAAAGGGGAATAATGCACTAGATTTATTGAACTTTAGCTTAGGACTCTAAATATCTATCCATGATGTCTTATCAATGAACTGTAATCCCCATGAAAAGAAGTTGTGAATATAAGCAAAACTCTAATGCTTACCCCTACACCAGGCAATAGCTCCATGAACGAATGACTACAAGAATCAAGGGTTATGGAAAAAGGGCTGCAAACAAGGAGAGATTTGAAGAAATGCAGGCAGTAGCTGTGAAACTTCCTTTCTAAACCTCTAGTTTTGTTACTTGCAAGAATCCAGTCATTTTGAAGATGCATTTGACCAGATGCCCAATCTATAATATACACTGAGCCATCGATTCAGATAGTAAAGAATCTGCTTGCCATGCAGGAGACCTGGGTTCTATCCCTGGGTTGGGAAGATCCCCTAGAGAAGGGAATGGCTACCTACTCCAGTATTCTTATCTGGAGAATTCCATGGACAGAGGAGCCTGGCGGGCTACAGTCCATTGGGTCGCAAAGAGTCGGACAGTACTGAGTGACTAATACACCTCTATTAAAATAAACTGTACAGAATGCCCACTCGGCAAAGTGTTTCTGCCTCTGGCTCTTGTTCTTTTTCAAAACTGGCATGACCAAGATAACTCATGTGACTGTTCTGAGGTCAGCAATTAGTTCTATGTAGTTTCTCGATCCCAAGGCAAACAGCTCTGGGAAGCGAGAACGGAGGGAGCTAAAAAGAAATTGCCAGTTCTTTTGTTACCTTATTAAGTCTGGAGTATTCTATTTAATCATATCTTCCTCTAGGAGAAATCAACTACTTGGAGGAAAATGCATTCCTGATGTCTGAATGCTGCCTTTCAATAAGGAGCAAAGATCAAAGAGGGTGCATTTTCTAATCTTTGAACATTAACAATATCCCTTGTACTGCAAAATGGAATCACTCAGGGCTGTTATGGAGACCCCTGTAGTTTTGAGCATATAAATGGAATGTCTTAATACAGCATATGAAATTAATTGTAACATATTTAATATCCCTCAAATAAATTGGAAAGAACAAGGTATTTGGCACTTGGATATTTATTTTAAATGTTTCACCAAGAACATGGAACTCTGTAATGTGTCTGAAATATTTAACAGGGATAAGACATCTTACCCAAACTCAGCTTTTTTTCCAATGTTAATAATTTTGGGTATAAGAAAATTGAACAGTAATACCACCAGATAATATTTGTTAACCAGTCAGGGAAAAAGAAAAATGGGTGACAGCTGGATTAGCACATGGCCTGACAAAAAAATAAAGTACACTCACAGTAAGTGATTTTAATCTGTTGGCCAGTGCCCTATTTGGGGTGTTATATTTCTTTTATGCAAAGGCAAAAGAAAAGGTTCATAACATAGAATGCTGAAGTACATAATTTCTGTTTCGTATTTGCAAAGAGTAGGCAGCTCTTTGACTGGTGGGCTTATTCTCTGTATTTGAAAGAAAGTACTTGGATTAACCAAAGACACTCCTCATTTTCATAACTGCATTATCATTCGCAGGGGATGCCGGTACATGGCTCATTTTCCCTCTCTTTCCAATACCCTTTATGCTGCTGCCTCTGAATCACAGGACACTTTGCCCATGAATGAATTACAGAAAATTGAGACACACACTCTGCCTGGATGAAGGCAACTGTGTCATATACATTTCCCATGATTCAGCCCTGCCCTTTGTTCTTGGACATGATAGAAAATCTGTTTTCATTCTCAATTGGAAAGCCAGCATGAGTTAGACCAGATGGCTGTTGACCTTCAGGCGATGGAGAAGGGGAGAGATTCCCAACTGTTCTCATTACTCAGGGCAGTGACCTCCTTTGGAGCCGCAGCCTCGAGAAGCTGACACCTAGAAAACATTTCTCCTTGAACGTAGACTTTACTGGTTGTGTGTTGAGAAGTTTAAGGTTACGTAATTGTCATGGAGTCAATACCTTGTGCTCCGGTTTAGATTTATGACTCTTTATGCACGGAAGTCCAGCCACTAGTGTTATAAATATCTTGATAAATAAACAAAGACACCTGAGTTCAGATGTTTAAAGATGCTTAAATAATTTCCTGTTTTTATATCCATCCATGTGTAACACACTCAACCTGTGTCTATGTATTTGATTGAATGGCTAAGAGATAAATGTTAGCCACCATACCTTACATACCTTACATTACACATAAGTTATTTTCAGAAAATGCACATGTATAGAAATACAATACATACATTGAAAGTGCTATGTCAGTGTATCTCCCAGGAGAGCTGGTGTGATAGGCTCTCTTTATTATCCTCTTATGCTAGATGAACACCTCGATATTATGTAATCAGTAAGTGGGAGAACTGGCACTCGATCAAGCCTGTCTCTCCAACTCTGATGCTGAAATATTTAACTAGAAGGTTCTATCGCCTCCCTTTTTGTTATCATGGGGAGAAGACTAACCAGGTTAAAATTAAATCCCAACAGTCATGAGATATTTTCCTTGTAATTTTTCATAGTCCATGCCCGCTTATTCTTTATTTACATACTTAATAAAAGGCTATATTTGAGATATAATATATCAGTATTCTTGCTACAAAATTGAAAGATCTGATGAACACTTGACAGAGGCTGGGATAAGAGTATTTTTCTGTTCTCTTTCTACAAGGTTGCCCTTTCGATCTGATCTGAACTGACATCTCCCCCCAGGACATCTGAGTGTGCAGAGTTATCGGTTCTCTGTCTATTTCCAATTGTCTAGCCAAGGAAAAACTGGCATCTCGCTGGGTTGAGTCTCTAACCCTCTGCACTGCATATATTAAATGAATAAAACTGAAAGAACTGGGTCACTGGAGCAAGTGCATCTATGTTCTGGGCCACAGATGAAAAGGTATCTAAAACATACTTTTAATTATGGAGTGTAACTGAATCCAGTGTTATGTCACATGTTGGTTAAAATCCCAGAGAGAGAGGCCCTTTTTCACCCACATAGCTATTCAAATATAGTTTCTTGCAAATACAGCATCTTGTATTCACAAACAGGATGGCGGTAAGTAGTTTTGTTTCTCAGTTGGTCTTCACATCTTACTGCCATAGTTCTGTCCCCTGGTTCAGCAAAAGAAATCATCCTTCAGGAGATAAAGCAGAGTGGGAGGATCTTCCGCTATGAAGGGAAGAATAATCACCTGAGGCCAGGTCTTCGTGGTACTGAGAGGCTGAGGGAATGGCCTATGGCTTTTGCTTCTCATCTCTCAGAATGGTTAACACTGCAGTTTGCATACTGGGCACATTGTGTTCATCTTACAAGAAGGTGAGACCCACATCAGCATCAGTACAAATGTCCACTTTACTCACACCCTCATCTTTATCCCCTCCATTGCAGAACCTTTGCATAAATCTAAGAATGTTCTTTTTCACAGCATGTTTCATTTATCCTGGTCCACACTTATCCATTCTAAAAGTGTCTGTTATCAAGTATTTACCAGCTTAAAAGCAGCATTTTTTTTTAATATTTTGCTACACATTCAGAAGAAAACCATTATACATCTTTAAGGCCTTAGTGTTTGAATCTTAAGGAAAAGTGTAATTGGGCAGAAGGTTATTTACTAGGTATTTTTGAAAAGACTAAATAATAGCTTTTCAGCATATCCTACATTAAGCAGCATCAAAATGATGCATGAAGATAGTATCCAACAATGGCTTGATAACTGTGTGTATACATGCTTATGGCATTTTAATGCATTTGCCTGTATTCTAGACTCCATTCACAAAATTGTTCTGAGCTATTCAAGGATATTTTTACTTGAATTTATATTTATTATTTGGCACACACCTAGTCATTTTGTAATCATCACTTTAAAACTAACACAATTGATATGAAATCATGTTGAATTTGAAGGAAATTAAGCAATCAATAATCTGAGATACCAAAAGTACCCCCAATTTTTAAAAGTATCACTCTTGTTTCATTAGGAAAACTCACTTCACAATTCTCACTTTATCATCCCTAAAAATGTTTTAAGATGGAGCTTTTTCTCTCTGAATTAGTTATTTTCAAGGATGACTTGCAGGGAGGAAAAAGGTGCCCTGCCTTCTCTTAGCTTTAATCCAGTAAAAATAATAATAGATTTCAAGGGTCAACTTTTACTTATCAGTTTTAGCTACTTGGAATGGTGAGAAGAATATTGAGGCTCCATCCTAGCACAATGGAAAAAGCGTTACCAATTAGTGATCTGCCTTGGAAACACAACTGAGGAATTAAGCCCCATGTATCATGTATCTGACATCTGTGCTTTAGATTTTTTCTTAAATATAACCACTTTTATTGAGTTGAACTTTATGGAAAAAGAAGTACTTTACATAAGATTAAGTGACTTGTATTTATTGAATATTACATCTTTTAGTCAAAGCTATGGTTTCTCCAGTAGTCATGTATGGATGTGAGAGTTGGACTATAAAGAAAGCTGAGCACCTAAGAATTGATGCTTTTGAACTGTGGTGTTGGAGAAGACTCTTGAGTGTCTCTTGGACTGCAAGGAGATCCAACCAGTCAATCCTAAATAAAATCAGTTATGAATATTCATTGGAAAGACATGCTGAAGCTGACACTCCAATTCTCTGGCTACTTGATGTGAAGAACTGACTCATTGGAAAAGACCCTGATGCTGGGAAAGACTGAATGTGTGAGGAGAAGGGGATGACAGATGATGAGATGGTAGGATGGCATCACCGACTTGATGGACATGAGTTTGAGCAAGCTCCAGGAGTTGGTGATGGACAGGGAAGCCTGGTGTGCACCAGTCCATGGGATCACAAACAGTCAGAAACGACTGAGTGACTGAACTGAACTGAATATTTGTTTTTAAAATTTTGGCTCTATGGTACAAAATATAAGACATGACAGAGATCTCATCCACTTAATAATCACAATTTTGTATTATGCTTCCCAGCTTGCAAAGCTCTTCATAGACATAATTCCACATGTGCTCCAACAAGCCTGTGAAGTAGCTGTTGGCATATGGGTGGACCAAGATACAGAGTTTCAATAACTTCCAAAATTACACCCAGGATGAAAATGTCTGCCTTGTAAAAGTGATACAGTAAGACTGTTGAGAATAGAAAGAGTTCTGAAAGGAGTATATTTAGTCATGATGGGGGTTCTAAAATCAGTCTGAGAAGAGGCTCTCTAGACCACCCAGGACACAGCAGATATGTGATTGCCCCACTATATGGTCCAACCAAATCAAACCTCTTTTAGTTCCACAGTAAGAAAAACAAATGGTGATTTCGTACATCTGTCCATTTGCTCTGAAATGTCCTTGCCCATTTTATCATCTGGTTAGCTCCTACCATTTTTTGTAAAGACGTTTTTGTCTTATATTTTGGGTTTTTGGCCCCAAAGCATGGGGGATTTTAGCTCCCTGATTAGGGATTGAACTTGCACCCCCTGCATTGGAAGGCAATGTCTTAACTACTAGACCCCAGGGAATGTCTTACCTGTTCCTTCCCAGAATTGAAATGTTTCCCTCTTCATTCATCAATCAACTAAGGAATGTTCGAGCATAGCCTCACACCAGGGAGCTTCCAGTTTGGAGGGTTATACTGGGAAAATAAAAGGAGTTTTTATTTAATTATTCTGATTCCCAGGACATTCACTGGACGATATGGGATCATCATGCCTTAAAACACACAAAAATTCACACTCTGTTTTCCCTTTCTTGCAAAGGTCTCCTTTCCTACCTTTGTGATAGCCAATGGCAGGGAGAGCCCTACCTCCTGGGGCCCCTTCAGGAAGCCTCTCTCTATTCCACTCTGGGGAGTGGGATGGGTTCTTAGACACAAAGTCTCCTCCTTTTTCTTTTGTTTCTTTCCCTTCGCTCCTTCTCTGCTTCCAGTGATTGGCTCCAGAATTCAGAATATGGGGATGAGATCTTTTTACTGAGCCCCCACTTAAATCCTGAGGCTCAAGAAATATTCTCCAATCCAATGTTAACAGAAACTCTTTGCTAAATGATTAGACACACAAGAAGCCATGAAATGTTACCTTCATACTTCGTCTGCTGCTGGTTACTGTAGGGGTAAATCCTTTAGAAAGGATTGTTGATTTGAAAGGACATAGACATTCTTGATTCTCTGGCTATAACAGCACATAATAGCAATGAATCCCCACATCTATAACACTCCTTATGCAGATTATCACATTTACAAAATAATCTGAATAAGTAGACCTTACAGCTCAAGACCTACTGAACCCTTTCCTTCAGTATTATTTTAAAGGATCTCATTCATTTTTATTCATTCAATTACTTGATTCAATAATTTCTTACAGGGAGACCTCCCTGGTGGTCCAGTGGTTAAGACTTTGTGCTGATGATAGAGGTGCACATGTTCTATCTCTGGTCAGGGAACTAAGATCCCACATGCCATGCAGCACAGACAAAATTTAAAAACAAAAAAAGTTCATGAGTACTTGACATTCAGTAGGTACTTATTAAATGAATGAATGAACATTAAAAAAAATAATTTCTTACATGCTACCCCTATCAACACAGCTTAAAATCATATAAAACTCTTTTAATCCATTCATTGCTATGTATAATCATAGTTCCCTTGTATTTTTTAGGCAGCAAGATAATTGGGAAGGTCACAGTGGACAATTACTTTTAGCTACGGCTGTATATTGCTCTACTGCTATTACCATCATGATGTGCAGTAAAACAATGGTGCTCACGTCAGAGTCAAAGGGCCGAGGAAGCAAGTCAGTCTCATCATTATTTCCTCTCCTTCTATTAAATTTCTTCAGAATCCATCTGTATTTGCAAAAAAAAAAAAAAAAAAAAAAAAGATATAAACTAGACTAGATAGGATTCACCACTCTTTCACTCTGCTTGTTTGCAGATTATTTTCAAATGACTAGAAAAGCAAGGATGAGTAAGATTGTGAGGGATACATCAAGACTGAGAGCATTGACGTGTCTGTGCTAATAGACAATAAATTACATACATTTCCCTACATGTAAATGCAAAATAATGAGCTTTCAAGTAAAGAATATAAAGTTGGAAATAAATGCTTACTGGAAAGGTGTGGCAGCATGCTCATTAGAAGCACATTTGAGAAGTTGCTGCAAATCTTATCCATTTAGCCTTCAGCCCAACATGGAATTGCAGAGAGACACTATTTTGACATTTGGCAAAACTAATACAATTTTGTAAAGTTTAAAAATAAAATAAAATAAAAAAAAGTAAATGGTCAAGCCAAAAATAAATAAATAAATAAATAAATAAAAAGTGTCATAAATCAAAGGTAGAATCACTGTAATAAAAAGTAAGTATACATTTGCCCTTAGAAAATATAGAGCATGGGTCACCTTGCTCTAAAATCAAGACATCAAAATAGTTGAAATGGGCCACATGCTGGGTCCAAAATAACTCTGAAGTTCAAAAGAAGTTCTGTGAAACAAAAAGATAAAGTTATCCATCGAAATGGTAAAATAATTATACTAGAAACAAACTGTGAAGTAAAGAGGATGTTTCAATATTGAAAAAGCAGAAGTGTAAATTTATTTTTATAAAATTATATAAATTTGAATGTGCTTTAAAAATATCTTGAGGCAAGATAATCAGTGAAACAGAGATATAATGAAATATTTTCTGAGAAAGTTCTGCAGAATCCTGAATGAAACAAATCAAATGACAGGAAGAAAATCACTGGAACCAAATTAAGGATTAGTTTTTTTCAGTTTTTGAAATGATCCTGATATTCTTTTAATTCTGTACATCCAGTGAGCTAACCTCAAGACCATCAACTGTGTGAATAAAGATTTATTAAGAAAACGTTACCCAAAGTACAAAGGCATTGCCTCAAGTATAGAGCCTAAAATAGTACAAGTTTTACTAAATCAGCATTCAAATAATTAAAATATAAGAATTACATAGGCTTCCCTGGTGGCTCAACAGTAAAGAACCTGCCTGCCAATGAAGGAGGAAGATCCCCTGGAGAATGGAATAGCAACCCACTTCAGTATTCTTGCCTGGAAAATTCCATGGACAAAGGAGCCTGATGGGCTACAGTCCATGGGATCGCAAAACAGTCAGACACAGCTGAGTGACTAAACAACAGCAAGAGTTACATGAGACTTGTGTCTCCTATTATGCTTGATGTCCTATTATATAATTAAAGATATGGAGCAAAATTGCCTTTTAGTTCACAAAAAAAGAGGAAACTTCCCTAGAAAAAGTGTAGGTCATAAGAATCCCACTGCTGTTTCTAAACAGTTACCATAAATTTTAATTTCAGAAAAAAAGATAACTAACTGAAATTGCGCTCTATTGCAAAAAAAAAAAAAATCATCAATGAATTATGAAGTTTTTTCATAGGAAAATAAATACTATAATAATAATATATAAAAATAATACATACATACAAAATACAAAAATACAAAAAAATACATAAAAATAATACATAAAAAATAATACTATTTTATAGAAAAGTACTTTTGTGCAATTTCCTGAGATTTCTTCAGAATTCTAGTTCTATCCATTTAGCCTTTATACCTAGATAAGAATATTTCATGTATCTCTATGAAACCTGTTAACTACTTATGTGTGTGTGTGTGTGTGTGTGTGTGTTAGTTGCTCAGTCATGTCTGACTCTTTGTAACCCCACAGACTGTGCAGACTAACACACACACACACACAAGTAGTTAACAGGTACTATTAAAATTCAATTTTACCCAAACACTTCCTACAACTAATACAGATTCTCTTTGTTGTTGCTGATATTCTGTAGATATATGTTATCATCAGTTACCAGAATGCGACATTACAGACACCAGCATGCAGCCCCAAACACATATCTTCATACAGTTTGAGTAAAGAGCAGTGAATATATCTAGATATTTGAGGAAAAGTACAGGACTTCAGTTCAAGTTATTTAACTTGGTTCAGTGGTTATTTCTCCAGTTGTCTGTTTTGTCTAAGGCACTTTGATCTCTAAAATGTTCCCCTCAAAGTCCACCAAATGGATAATCCTAAACGAGATCTTCAAAAGTGGGACAACTCCCGTGTCCTTTGCTATGGGGTTATCATGGCTTCGTTGGTCCAACAAACTTTCCTTTAAAGAAGCATTGGGGGCTTCTTATCTGACTTCCATGTCTGTGGAGTCTAGTGCAACAGGGACTCAGAAAAAAATGTCATTGGCTTGAATAAACCTACAGAAATTGGCCATGGCATTGTAGAACAAACCAGAAAATAAAGTCCCAAGAATTGGCACCCCACCTCTTCCATCTGCCCTTTGAAATCTGCACATTCAGAACATGGTCTGGAGATGAAGGACTGGTAAATAAGGAGCATTTAAGGAGAATCTCCCTCTGCTTCTCAGACTGAATCCTGAAGCAACTGTTCAACGCTCTTTTATGTTTATTATCTCTGAGCTCCTTAATCCTCGCAGCATCTCGAGGAGGCAGCCTATATTATCATCCTCGGTGCACAAATGGGTGAGGTGTGAGGCAATGAATCATCTGTCCTGAGAAGCTGTGCTTATCTCCTCCCGGGCTGCATCAAGGCCATCCAGTATTTGGCTTAATCTCAGGGGTGGGCTAGCCAGTGCCTCAGAGAAGGAGAAGAAATGGGAAAACTAAATCTGTGTTCCTCTAAAAGGGAAGATTGGTAGGGACTTCATTCCAGTTACCTCCTTTGCCTACAAGTATACAACCTTCGCTAATCTCAAAGTACCTCTCTAACCTCGGACAGTTGGCTAGAAAGAGGACTCCCGCTGATTTTCCTCTTCACATTTTTCTACATGCTCTCTAAAAAGGGAATGTTGTATATTCACATTCTAAACTTCCAAATGTTAATAATTAGCTAGAGATTTAGTAGATGCAACCCAAGAATATATCCCAGTGTTTGTCAGGTGACTCAGTGGTAATGAATCACCTGCCAAGCAGGAGACACAGGTTCAATCTCTGGTTTGGGAAGATCCACTGGAGAAGGAAATAGTAACCCACTCCAGTATTCTTGCGTGGGAAATCCCATGGACAGAGAAACCTGGTGGGGTACAGTCCATGGGGTTGCAAAAGAGTCAGACTTAGCAACTAAATACCAATAACAACAATGCCCATTGCCTTTATTCATTCATTCAGCAAATATTTGCAGTGCCTACTCTGTTTCCTAAGCTGTATTTGACATCAAGGGTCTATAAAAGGAATAAATTTTCAGTACTTAAAACATAAACTCTCTAGTAGTTGAAATAAGTACTAAATATGATAGGATAATATAAACTGCAAGATCAAGATAAGCAGATGATAGTATGGGAATGTAGAGGAATAAAACTTAAATAGAAAAAGGTCAGGGAAGGATATTCAGAGGGTGGGAAGGGTGAGAAAGGGTTGGTGGAAAGAGAAACCTGTGTAAGGGAACAAAGCTGTGGTTAGTTGCTGGTGTGTTATTATAACTGGAAGAACATGAATAGAATCTCAAGAGAAGATGAAAGCAGAGAGGAAGCCAGGGACCCTGATGTGAAATATGAATTTTATCCTGAAGGCAGTGGAGAATCATTGAAGGATTTAAAAGGGGGCTTCATTTCATAAAGATCTCTATGACAGCAAAGTAGGGAATGGGTGGGAAGACAGGAGATCACATATGTTGGGGAGTAACTGACACAACCGTGACGGAATTAGAAACTTGCCATCTTCACCACTGCACTGAAAATTGTTTGTAAGCTGGGAAAAAAAAGGTGATGTTCCTGTCCCTTTTGGAACCATGCAAACCAGTTTTACTGAATTCTGTGTTTTTATCATATCTGATTATATTTCATGTCACTTCTTTCTTCCAGGTCAAAAGCTGGTTCAAAGTCAGGATGCACTCTGGCTTCTGAACTTGTATTCAATTCTTGTATTCAATTCTAATAGTATTTCTATGTTTACCAAGAACTGTATGTTTCCTTTAAAAAAATTACTTGTATTAATAACTAGAAACAAAAACTACCAATTTATACAAAGAGAAAAATTGGGTGGGAAGGTCATTATACCCCTTGTGCATATTCAGTCAGATAGATATTACCCATTTATTTGTGTGTTATTAAAACATTTTAAAATATGACCATAGCATTCTACAGTGACCACAGCATTCTAGCAGAATTTGCTATGGAAAAAAATGTGTTTTACTCTGTAAGAAAGCCTAGGCACTGTGCAAGATTTCTTGTTCCCTGTTCTCTAGGTTAAAAGGTATCATTTATAAATGAGTCAATTAAAAATAAGTTTTAAAAAATGTATCATTTAAAAAAATTTTAAATATATCATTTATAAATGGAAATACAGATGCAACACATGATTTGATTTTTGAACCCAAGTTTATCAAAGCAATGTTTAACAGTGTGTTATCTATATTTTGCAGATGAGCAATTAAGATTCAGAGAGATTAAGTGATTTGCTTCAGGTATTGCAGTAGATCTGACTCCACGGTCGTGTGTTTTCCACCTCATCAAACATGTTATTATAAAGTGCTTTATGTTTTACAAAATGCTCCCATGTACCTTTTCTTATATGATCCATTCTATAGATGTGGAAACTGAGTACAGTAGCTATGAAGCTTATAGGTATAAGGCTAAGAAGTGCTAGGTACTACACTGAAACCCCTTTTTCTGAGTAGAGATTTTGCCTCCTTTCCCTCACATCTTGTTTATCTAGGGTATATTCCACAGAAAAGAAAGCTGGGAAAATAGACATGAGTGTATTGAGAGAATGAGAACAGCTCAGGCATTTTGACCTTTCTCCCTTATTATTCTTGAGACCTGCGCTCATATAGAATATTTTCCTTTTAGAAATAGTCAATGAAGAGCACTCTTGTATTAAACTTTACCAAAAATGAGGATTGAAGCATCAAATACAGATAGAAAATTTTAGAAGTGGCTCTTTTTCAAAGGATCTTTACTGAATTTGTTGCAATATTGCTTCTGTTTCGTGTTTTACTTTTTTTGGCTTTGAAGCATAGGGGATCTTAGCTCCTCGATCAGGGATCGAACCCATACCCCCTGCATTGAAAAGTGAAGTCTGAGCCACTGGACTGCCATGGAAGACCCAGAAGTGGCTCTTGATAGTTGTGTTTTATATAAGTAATTAGAGGTCCGTGTGTAAATGAGAATTCATACACACATACACATCAACTAGATATATACCATGTTATTTTTTATCAAAAATCCAAAAGGTGACAGAACCCAGAGTCCTATAAATTCTATTAGATAATTAGTTATATCCTGTAAAACTAAGCTACACAAGACTGAAAATAAAAGCCTTCTTGCTTTTTTTCCATAATGAGTATGTAAGTTGGATTATCTGTTCGATGACTTTGAATAACTCAATTTTCTAGTGAGCATTAATGAGAAAATGATAAGTCAAAATAATTGTAATTGTAAAGCAAGAAAATATAGCAACACTAAATGCATCCTCAACAACTTCATTAATTTAAAAGTATCTAAAATACTAAAAATAAAACAGAGGTGCAGGAATTCTAGTATGACTTCTGTCACTTATTAATTTACTACCTTCAGTTTGTCTTCTTATGTTCCTTGTCTCTTAAAAGTAGATGATAATTTCTTCCCAGTCTACATAATGAGTTGTTCTAAAAAGTGGAGTGATTTCTATAAAACATATCTTGAAAACTGTGGAATTCCACAGTATTATCCATATTATCTTACCACTCATTTATTTATTTAGACTGAACAGCTTTTCTTCCTGTCATCTCTTCAGGGAATAAAAATTTGATTTAAAAAAAGAGATTAAAAAATGCAAAGGATTTTCATCAAATTGACAATGACCATCAGTCAGAGTATAGGTGAACTAATGCAACAGCAGGAATAAACCATTTTTAAAAAAAAGAAGAAACAACTTCTTTTTTCTGATATTTACATGTGGAAATACATTTATATCACAAACACTGTTTTTCTTACTTTATAGTTCCTTAATCTTCTCATGCTAAAGACCTTCAATCCTACCTCATTTCAGCAACATTCTGAAATATCATCATTACCCTAAATGAATTGGTTTTGAGATTTTAATCACCAAAAGCTCTTTTACTACAATTTCCCTTCATCAATTCCTCATTTTCTCTCTTTTCTACCTACCTGTTCTCTAATGTTGCCAAGGCCATCAGTTTCTTGATGGTTTCATTCCTTGTCAATTAACTTCTCGCTTCACTATTAAGCATTGAACCCATGGTCTAGCTCTGAAATCACTCACCATCACCCTCAAGCCTTCTGCTCCCTTTTTCTTTATACCTTAATGATTCACCGAATCCAACTCAGTCCAAATCACTGATTTGGACCAAATCAGGAGAAGGCAATGGCACCCCACTCCAGTACCCTTGCCTGGCAAATCCCATAGATGGAGGAGCCTGGTGGGCTGCAGTTCATGGGGTCGCTAAGAGTCAGACACAACTGAGCGACTTCACTTTCACTTTTCACTTTCATGCATTGGAGAAGGAAATGGCAACCCACTCCAGTGTTCTTGCCTGGAGAATCCCAGGGACGGGGGAGCCTGGTGGGCTGCCGTCTATGGAGTCGCACAGAGTTGGACACAACTGAAGTGACTTAGCAGTAGCAGTAGCAGTGATTCAACTCTGTAGCTACAGGTAAACAGCATGGAACCTATTCAGCAGCTGGACATTTTAGAAGTGGCTCTTTTTCAAAGGATCTTTACTGAATTTGTTGCAAATATTGCTTCTGTTTCGTGTTTTACTTTTTTTGGCTTTGAAGCATAGGGGATCTTAGCTGTTCAGACAGATGCCACAAACAAGTGATACTGACCTAAATGTTTCATTTAATGACTCAGGACTATTTTCAGATTCTGGAGTTGATGGAACCTCATTTATAGACACAATGTATTACTCCAGTATAACATTGACCACATTATGATACACACCAATTTAGCTATGCCCCTCATGCTAATATCAAAAGTTTTATTTCAAAGGCAGCCACCTTCTCATGCTTCAAAGATCTGCTACAAGCCCAGGTCTTCATGCCTCTTCCAAAACTTCCCACTGACCTGTGGTTTCCCTGTCCTTGTCCTCTGGCTTAATACCTGTCTCTCTGCCTAATAGGGCTTCCTTGATGGCTCAGCAGTAAAGAATCTTCTTGCCAAAGCAGGAGATGCAGGTTTGATCTCTGGGTCAGGAAGACCCCCTGGAGAAGGAAATGGCAACTCACTCCAGTATTCTTGCCTGGAGCCTAATGAGCTACAGTCCCCGGGGTCATGAAGAGTTGGACACTACTTAGCAACTAAACAATAGCAACAACAACACTGCCTAATTATATTGATTAACTCTTCAACAGTTTTCCTGCTCAGTGAGACAGTTCCTTGACCCACCATTCAAAAGGTCAATGTTCTACACCCAATTCAGACTATAGACTTTCACAGAGATGGGAACTTGAGGCCTCAGCTTGCCTGGGAGGAACAATCAATTGGGCATATTTATTATGACTACTTGTTTGTACAGCTATATCATCTAGTGCAGAGTGAAGCACTTATAACCAAGAACTGAGAGTTCAAGACATAAAGGTTAAAAAACTCTCCTAAACAATCTTCCGTGGACTACTTGCATCACAGTTACCTGGGATTTTTTAAATATATTCTTTCCTGGACTTCACCCAATACCAGTCATATTGTTTTCCCTGGGGAAGAAACAGAAGCATTTGAACAAGTTTCCCATGTGATATATTTTTTATTTATTTTTTTTGCACCATTTCAAAGTGCGTGTGTGCTCAGTCGTGTCCTATTCTTTGAGACCCCATGGACCGGGCCCCACCACACTCCTCTGTCCATGGAATTTTCCAGGCAAGTGTAGTGGAGTGGGTTGCCATTTCCTCCTTCAGGGGATCTTCTTGACCCTGGGATTAAACCCAAGTGTCCTATGTCTCTTACATTGGCTGGCAGATTCTTTACCGCTGAACCACCTGGGAAGCTCCACTTATTTCAAAACCTATACTCTAAGGAGACACATGTTATAGTGGTGAGAAGTGTCCTAAGTACTCCAAACAGACTATAAAAAGTAGAAATGCAGAAATTAACCCAACATTGTAAATCAACTCTTCTTCAATAAAATTCAATAAAATGAATTTTTATTTAAAAAAAAATAGAGGTAAGTAGGTTCTATGTTGGTATAAAGTCTCCTTCTCACGTTCCGTGGCGGATTCATGTTGATGTATGGCAAAACCAATACAATATTGTAAAGTAATTAACCTCCAATTAAAAAAAAAAATCTCCTACTACTTACTTCCAAAATATCTCTGTGCCCCCTCTACAGGGTAAATCCCAGGGTTACCCAGGGTTTTTTAATTTTCTAATTCCAGAAATGTGGTATTTTATGTAAAATCTGCTGAGATTTATACAATAACAAACAATAATTTGCTAAAAACTTTTTTGAATTACAGAAAACATGTCTACAGCCAATTTGTAGATCTGATTTTAGAGAACCCTGAAAAAGTGTAACTAGAAAACACAAAACTAATGGCCAAGAAAGTAGATAAACAGCATTTGAAGGTGAACCAAGGAAGTAGGGACACAACTGAAATAGTCCACAAAGAAAGAGAAGGATGAGGAAGAGGTCAAGGAAAGAAAGGATTACAAATGAAAGCAGCTCAGCAGCATCGCGTGGTGTGGAGAGGTCAAGCTGGACCGGACTGAAAACACACAGTTGGCAATTAGCAGGTCATCGGTGACTTTGGTGAAAACACTTTCTGAGTAGTAGGGCAGAATCCAGGGCACAGAATACGTGAGATTAAGAGAGAATCAAGTAGAAATTATTCTTTCCAGACGTTTGGCAATAAAGTTGAGGAGTGAGATGATGTAGTACATTGAGAGTGAGACAGTACAAATAAAGCTGCTCTCCTACCATTTTTATTTAAATAGAACACACACACAAACGTTCACAAATCTTAAGTGTAGGGTGCGGTGAATTCTCCCAAAGCAAACACCCCTTTTTCTATTACCATGGTGTAGAAATAAAACATTAGATTATTACCAGCATCCCAGAAATCTTCCTCATGCCCTTTCAATCATGTCTCTTTTTCATCACCAAAAGTGACTTTTATCCTGACCTTTAAACACCGCAGAGGGCGTTGCCTCTTGTGAGCTTTGCATAAATGAGATCAAAGACTATGTAATCTTAAGTGTTCAGTTGTTCACTCAAAAATAATTTTTTTTTTCAGAGTTGGATCGTGCTTAATTTTATTTTATTTTATTTTTGTTTTTTTTTTAAATTTTATTTTATTTTTAGACTTTACATAACTGTATTAGTTTTGCCAAATATCAAAGTGAATCCGCCACAGGTATACATGTGTTCCCCATCCTGAACCCTCCTCCATCCTCCCTCCCCATTCCATCCCTCTGGGTCATCCCAGTGCACCAGCCCCAAGCATCCAGTATCGTGCATTGAACCTGGACTGGCAACTCATTTCATACATGATATTTTACATGTTTCAAAAATTTATCCATGTGATTGCATATAGCTAGAGTCACTTATTTTCTTTGCTTGATAAAATTCAAGCATAATGAGTGCAAAAGGATATGTAACTACAGAAATGAAAATCAAACAGATTTCCTTACTGGTCCAGTGGTTAACACTTTTTGCTTTCCAATGCAGGGGGTGTGGATTCAATCCCTGTTCAGGGAACTAAGATCTCACATGTCTTATGGCCAAAAAAAAACAAAACATAAAACAGAAGCAGGGCTGTTAACAAATTCAATAAGGACTTTAAAAATGGTCCACATCAAAAAGAAAAAAAAAAAAAAGAAGAAGGATATCAAGAAATAGGGAAACACTGTTGTAACAGACACTGTTGGTCTGCCTGTTGGTATTAATGGGAAACTGGTTAATACCAGTCTGCCTTTAGTCATGTGGCGCTAGTGGTAAAGAACCCACCTGCCAATGTAAGAGACTTGAGCCACGGGTTCAATCCCTGTTTCGGGAAGATCCCCTGGAGAAGAAAATGGCAACCCACTCCAGTATTCTTATCTGGAGAACCTCACGGACAGAGGAGCCTTTGTGTCCCTGGGGTCACAAAGAGTTGGACATGACTGAAGCAACTTAGCACATGCACATATTGTGGATAAACTACATTATATTGGGTTGGTCAAAAAGTTTGTTCTGTGTTAAGTACAACTAAAACAGGTATTTTTTCGTATTCACCAGGAACTTCATTCAACAGTGTACTCACTAACCGAACAAACTTTTCAGCCAATGTTTAGGACATATCTTTAGTTCTGGCAGTGATGCTGTTATGGATATTTTGTATGTAAACATTTTGTGTATGTTTTTATGCACATATGCATGTTGATTATATACCTGTGAGCAGAATGACTGGGTCACAAGGTAAGTGTATGCTTAAATTAATCAATGCTATTCCATTTCTCAAAGTAGTTGTATTGTTCATGTTTATGTTGACATTGTCACCATTAACATATGACTTCCTATTGCTCCATATTCTTCTAACATTGATTATTGTGTTTTTAATTTTAGCTCATTGGTGTTTTGAAGTGGTATCTCATTATGACTTTAGTTCATTCACATTTCCTTGATGATTAATGAGTTGGGCTACTTTTCATATGTTTGTTGACCATTTGGGTATCCTACTGTTTTGAAATCTCTGCTCAAGTCTGCCCGTATTTTTCTAAGTGATTCCCATTATTTTTTGTTGAATGAAGGGGGATTCTATATATAGACTGTACAAATGGATCTTTTTTATTTATATATGTTACAAATACTTTCTCCCACCCTACACTCCTTAACAATCATTTTCACTGTCTTACTGATGTTTTCCAATGACCAGAAGAACTGGATTTTGCATAGTCAAATTGATCAATTTTTTCATTTATGTTAGTGCCTTAAAATCATGTAGCTCTAGAATAAGTCTTGATATCTAGCAGAGCATTGTCTTCCACCTGCTTTTTTTTTTCTTCAAATATCTTATAACTATTCTTGGCCATTGCATTTCCATATAAATTTTAGAACTGGGTTGTCAACTTAAACATGCATGAGCACGCAGGTGCACACAAATAAAACCTGTCATTTTAATAAGGATTTCAGAGAATTTATAGATCAATTTGGGAATTCACCTCTCTTTAATATAATGTAGAGATTTCCAATTTATAAACATAATATATATCTCCATCTATTTAGGTCTCTATTACTTCCTTTCAATGAAAATTTTATGGTTTTCTGGATAGAGCTCTTTAATAGCTTTTGTTAGATTTATCCTGATGTTCCTATAAGTTGTATAATTACTTAAATGTTATATTCAAATTATTTGTTCATTAAAACCTTGCTAAGATCACATATCCTAATAATTTATTGGTAGATTTATATTTTTTTCTACATAAAGAATCCTGTTGTTTGAGAATAATGAGTTTTACTTCTTTATTTCTAATCCTTATCCTAATATGCATTTTCTTGCTTTTTCAAACCAAACTTTTCTATGATGTTTAAAGATAGACGATAACAGTCATTATTCCCTTCGTTCTGATCTCACACACACACACAAAAAAAAACTTCAAGTTTTTACCATAAATTATGCTTGAATAATTATTTTTAACCTTTCTTCTTTTTTATAAATAAATTTAAGGTTTTAACTGCATCTCACAAATGTTGATATGAAATAATTTGAAGTTCTTAAAATTTTCATTCTATTTTTTCCTTTAACTCATTAGTAATAGAAATGTTTAAAATTTCCAAGATAGATTTTCTATTGATAGTATCCTATTATTTATTTTGGGGGGCCTCTGGTGGCTCAGACGTTAAAGAATCTGCCTGCAATGCAGGAGACCCAGGTTTGATCATTTATTGTTTAATTCTACCATGATCAGAGAGCATTTTAAGTATTATTTCAATCCCTTGAAATATGTTAAGAACTAGTTTATGGTACAGCATATTGTTAATTTTTTAAATTTCATATATATTTGGAAAAAAATTTTTTTTCTTTATTTTTTTAATTTAAATTTATTTATTTTAATTAGAGGCTAATTACTTTACAATATTGTATTGGTTTTGGCATACATCAACATGAATCCGCCACGGGTTGAATCCTTCAGTTTGGCAATTTAATACTCTATATCTGTCATTTATGTCAAATTTGTTAATCATGTTATTTAAACCTATATACATTTTAACATTTTTTCTGATTTTTTATCATCTAAAAAGATGTATATTAAAAATCTCCCCTATGAATACAAATAGATCTATTTCTTCTTGTAGTTCTATTAATTTGGGGCTTATAAAACTTAAAAATCACATTATTAGTTACAACTTATTTAAAATTGTTACCTATTTCCACTGATTCAAATATTTTGTTACTATAAAAATTTATAAGTAGTCATTATTTAGCTACCAATATTCATTTATTTTGCCCAAATAATTATTATTTTTGTTCTTTATTCCTTCTTGCATCTCCAAATACTCATCTTCGATTATTTTCCTTTTGCCTGCAAAAATACTTTTTGAGACTGTATATCCTGGTGAAAATTCTCCTAGGTTTTCTTTAGCTTTAAATTTTTTAATATCACCTTTACTTTTTGTTAAGAACTTACACATTGTGTGTAGAATTTGATGTTGGCAATGATTGTCATTAAAGACAGCATTACTTTGTCTTCAGGTTTTTAATTTGTATGTTAAGAAATTTTGATTATGACTCCTTTAAAAGTCGTGCATCTCTTTATCTCTGAATGCTTTTAGAATACTTGTCAACAATTGTTCTATTACCTGGTTGTGATGTTCTCTCCTCTGATCCAGTACGAGTCAGTAGGGTTCACAGTATTCCTTGAATTTGCAGCTTGTTTCTTTACTCTGCTTTAGAAAACTTTTAGTCCTCGTCTTTTACATATGTCTTCTATTTTGATACTTCAATTACATATATGTAAGTCATTTGATTGTCTATTTATGTCTCTTATGCTTTCTTTTCTTTTTATATTCTCCATCATTTTTGGCTCTCTGCTGCTGCTGCTGCTGCTAAGTCGCTTCAGTCATGTCCAACTCATGCCATAGATGGCAGCCCACCAGGCTCCTCTGTCCATGGGATTCTCCAGGCAAGAACACTGGAGTGGGCTGCCATTTCCTCCTCCAATTCTCTGTGTTCTACTGTGTCTATTTTCTTGTGTCTTGTCTTTGAACTCACCAATTCTCTCTTCAGCTCTGTACTTTCTCCTATTATTCCTGACTATTGTTTGAGAATTTTCATTTGCTTCTATTTATTATTTTCAGTTTTGTGTCACAACTCTACGAAGTTTTCTATGTGTTATTTCACTATTATTTGCCATGTTTTACTGTCAGAATAATATACATTCATCCCTTTGCAGTTCAGTTCAGACGCTTAGTTGTATGCGACTCTTTGCAACCCTATGGACTGCAGCATGCCAGGCTTCCCTTCATCCATTTTAGGGTATACATAAACAAGGCACAGAGAGGAGAAGTAAATTGTCAAAAGTCACACAGAAAGGAAGGCAGATTTTTTTTAGCTGGCTTTGTGGGGCTCAAAAGCGCGTTCTCTTTTCCAGTTCATTACAGCAGCTCTGATATTCTATAACCCTAGGAAAGTAGAAGCTAAAGAGACTTTACAAATAACTCAGAAAGAATATATAAAATAGTTAATTTTGTATTCAGCAAAATTTAAGGGAGTCTTTCCTAATATACTTCCGTTATACATCTCTCTGTTTGTCTGAAGATACTGGCGACATGAACCTAAGCAAATGTGTTTCTGTTGCATGACAGAGTCCCAGGCCCTGGAGCCTCTCTCTCATCTGGCTACTTGATGGGCAGTGAAAGTGAAAGTGTTAGTTGCTTAGCCATGTCCAACTCTTTGTGAACCCAGACTCCTCTATTCATGGAATTCTCCAGGCAAGAACACTGGAGTGGGTAGCCATTCCCTTCTCCAGGGGATCTTCCCAACCCAGGGATCAAACTTGGGTTTCCTGCATTGCAGGCAGATTCTTTACCATCTGAGCCACCAGAGAAGTCTAACTTGATGGCCAGAGGGGTGGTACTAAGAGAATATTTGTAGATGGATTAAAAAAAAAGAACAAACAAGAAAAAAAAATAACCACAATCTTTAATGTGTCTTTGCAGGCCTTCCCCCTTCCAGCTTTCATCTATCTTCTTGAGTTTCTCAGCCACTCCATTCAGACTCCTCTCTGATGTGAAAACAAACAAACAAAACAAAAAATTCAGATTTTTATTTTGAATATGTTAGCTTGAGATGCTTTTCATGCATGTTATTTACCAGGCAGATACACTGGGACAATAACATGACTTTCCCATCATATCTACTACAGAGCATCTCAGTTCACAATCCAGTCACGACAGAAGCATCTTTGTCTTGGACTTCTTTGGGTCCTTCTGGCTCTGATAATCACTAAGGCTCATATCATGGCACAATTGTCATGACCTGATGCATAAGTTCTTCTCTAAGAGGATAGTTCACTCAAAGTAACTTCTGCTGCTTTAGTTACTACACTATGGATATTGTCAAAGTGTTCATCATTCAGTGTAGCCTGACTCTTTGCGACCCCATGGACTGTAGCCCGCCAGGCTCCTCTGTCCATAGAATTCTCCAGGCAAGAATACTAGAGTGGGCTGCCACTTCCTTCTCCAGGGCATCTTCTCAACCCAGGTATTGAACCCAGGTCTCCCACACATTGCAGGCAGATTCTTTACTATCTAATGGATACTACAGAAGGAGAAAATACAAGGGAATACAAAAGAGAAAGACTGTGACATAGACTTTAGCCTACAGGTGCTCATAACATACAACAGAGGGTGAAGATGTGCCAAGCTGGAGATTCAAGCACCATCTGCCATGGATTCATTAAGCCCTGGAAATGTATGTACCTAGAGGCTCCATCTTAAGGAGCATCAAAGGGGAATGAGTGGCTGCAAATTTGAATTGACAGAACTGTGAAGTCATTTGTGTGTTTTATTTTTACAAACACAAATCCACAGGGTCTTGTATAACATTTCCTCTCATAGTAACCTTTAAAAAGGTTCTATTATCCCATTGTGGAGAATTATCTGAATAGATTTTTGCCTGCCTTTGGGAACTGAGAGGAATACCTTGTCCAAGCTAAATCATCAGCACAAGTGTATGTATTAACATCTTAAGACACACGTCTTACCCGCAATTAGTTCAGACAGCGGAGGGTTCAAAATACACATTTTAATTTTCCAAAGCATTTGAAATAATAGCCATATTTCCAAGAAAAATCCTGCTGAAGCACCACTTTAAATACCTATTTGAGATTCAGAGTAAAGGTGTTCTTTAGCATGTTGGTTTATATAGACATCTTTAAGAAAATAATGAATTTGAAAGACTAGAAAAATAGCACTAAATCTCTTGATTAGTATTGTGTTCCTTTTCCCAAAAAAGGATGGAGTAGATTAAGAGGTAACTGATAACTATAAGGATTATGGTAAATGGAGACTTTAAAAGAATAACAGAAAAATATCACAATCTTCATTGACTATATGAGGATACTTGCTTGAAAATTTACTCAAGGTATAAAACGGCCATTTTAAAATGTAGTGTTATGCTGTATCTTCCATGTTATATTCTCACACATTTTATTGGAACATTTATAATTACAGTAGACTATGTGTGTGTGCTCAGCTGCTCAGCCATGTCCGACTCTTTGCAACACTATGGACTGTAGGCCACCAGGATCTTAAGTCCTTGAAATTCTCCAGGCAAGAATATGGGAGTGGGTTGCCATTTCCTACTCCAGGGGATCTTCCTGACCCAGGGATCAAACCCCCATCTCTTGTGTCGCCTGCATTGGCAGGAGGATTCTTTACTACTGGGCCACCTGTAGTAAAGAATATTAGAATATCATGCTATTTGGGACAATGTGGGACAATTGCATAGAACTGAACTTTCTGGTATTGTCTCTTCTCTGCTCACTTTTTGGGCAAGTAGAACTGAACTCAGCATTTATTACATAAGATCTAATAATGTGTTTTCTATTTTATCTTGTTTTCTTATTGTTTGTTTTTATTGTTTGATTATAAGAAATGTGAATTTATATATTCATTGAACTGTATTAAAAAGAACTCAGTAGGAACACAAAGGAATTGGGTTTTCAGGGGCTTGGGAACAAACAAAAAATTTAACTAGGCCACTGTTCAAACTTTATCAAGCTTGGGAAAACCTAAAAATCATTGATATTTGATTGTTAGGGGGTGACTTATGTTAGGATTCACAGCTCAGCATCAGGTATGTATCTGTGTCATAAAATAATCACAAGTATTTACTTTCTTTTTGAAAAACAAACTGAACTCTTCTTTCTCTTCACCAACTTCTCTAGTTTAGGGAAGAGGTCCACCAAGGTTGGTGTGTGGATGAAAATGTTTTCATAACCAACTTCTGTTTGAATTAAGATATAGGCAAAAACAAGTAACTCCCTGGGGAATGAATTGACTGGAGCAGGAAGCAGATAAACAAGAATTTGTACTTTTTATTTAAAAATCTATAGTGTTAGTTATAGATGCATAACTAATATTTAAAAGAAATATCTACATTAGCAATTGAGTTTGGAAATCCTTACCTAATATGACCAACTCAATACTAAAATCTTAAAAGGCAAGGATTTTAATGTATGTGGTTTGGGTTATGTTCTATTTAAGCCTATTACAATTCCTACTTATATTCAAAAATATTAAGTTGCTGTTGAACATCCTCTACTAGCTGTATATTTTATGACTGTACCTTTTCTTGTCAGCAATACAGAAAATTTACATGTTGACTAAAAAGCAGGAAGAAATATTAACAATTTCTTTCTCTTTAATTAAAAAAAATTATAAAGATCATAATTATTCCTGTCCCAGCATATTCCCTGAAGTTTATAGATAGCTTTCAATTATTTCTTACATGAAATTCTATCTGTTTGTAAGAACATAGAAAAAGAGATTATCTGACATAAGACAATATTGGCAATAGAATGAAATAATGGCTTTTGCCAAAGACACCTGGAATGAGAGGGTAAATAAGTTATATGAGATGAAATGAATTCTACCCTTGCTGTAACATTCAATCTGAATCTATTCTGGATGCTTTGATGAGAAAGGATAAAAGTATTGGATCATTTTATTACATAAATTTAATTTAAAGGAGAGAGTAAGAGCAATAGATTAAGTAACAATCAAACTTCCACCATTAGCTATAGATGTTGTGTAATCTAATTCCCAGATTTTTAAACAAACAGTTCCTGCCCATCCCACCCCACCCCCACCCCCGCTGCAATATACTTGGAACAATTGTTTCCTCATTCCATTGGTTGAAAGCCAGAAGAAAATTTTGCTACAGTAACTTGGGTTCATTTTTCTTAGAAAGAATACATGCAAATTTGGAGTAACCAAAAAAGCAATATTTTACATATAAAGTATAGAAAGAAAATAGCAGATTCCATGTCTATGTATACCATACACACACACACACACACACACAAGTGCACATGTACACACATTCACGCACCATGTGCTTGATTCAAATATGTCACAGAGCCCTGATCTTTTCCCTATAGGAACTTAAGGGGCAGCACTGAACTCGTACCTCCTTGGCAGAGGCAGGAAACATACAAGCTTTACTCTGTAAAATGTTTTATATTGTATTCTTACTGCTATTCAGGTAGTTAAAATGTATTTTTTTTCATTTTTTGCCATACCAAGACTACTTAAAATAACTAATAAAAGAGAATTAAATAGAATAAAAAAGCTATCAATTATTTTTTCCTCTCAACATACTAGCCTATCTCTTTCCAATAGAAATATCATGCAACCAAGGTGTGTAACTTTATATTTGTCTGGTAGTTACATTAAAAAAAAAAAAAACTAAACTAAATCTAAAAAGAAAAAGATGAAACATTTTGTAATATATTCTATTTCACTCAAGGTAGCCAAAATATTTTCATTTCAACCTGTTGTCAATATAAAAGTAACTAATGAAATAGTTTTCATTTTTTTATTTTCTTCAAATCCGCTTACATACTACTCTTACAAGGTATTCCTCTTGGCTCTAGCTCTGTTCCAAATGCTCTGTAGCCACATGAGGTGTGGTTGGATGAAAAGTGCTTCTGATTCTCGGTCTATACCCTTCCCATGTTGTGCCTAAACTCCTGACTCATATTTCCAATTGCTATTGATCATTGCCAACTACATATAATATATTGTGACTGACCGTACTATTTTTATCTTCTTCTGATCACATTGCTTCATGACATAGAGTCTCTTATCTTGGTCAATAGCATTTCTACCCACACTCCTAACAGTTCAAATTAAAAATATAAAGAATATCCTCTATTTTTCCCTCTCACTCATTCATCTTCAATGGAATAAAATAAAAAACATCCCAAGTTTGCACACTTTTGGTTTCCTCACTGTTTCAACTTTATTCCAACTGTAAACATTATGTGCCCTGGTTTATGAAGGACTTCTTAACTCACTGCTCCACCATCCATCACTTCTCTTACTTCAAACCACTCCATATGTCAAAGGGTTACTGGTCTCTTGAGCATGGGGGCTGATCCTTTTTTTTAAATCTTTATTTACTTTTGTCTGCACAAGGGCTTAGTTGTGACACTTAGAATCTTCGCTGCTGCATGTGGAATATTTTCTTGCACTGTGGGTACAGTAGTTGTGGGGCAGGGGATTAGTTGCCCCAAAATGTGTGGGATTTTGGGGATCTGAGTTACCTGACTAGGGCCTGAACACGTGTTTCCTGCATTGCAAGGCAGATTATTAACCCCTGGACCACCAGGGAAGTCTCTTGTACAGATTCTTTCAGCTTTATCCTTATTTTAAAAATAATACATTGCATTTCTCCACATACTAGTTGTTAGATACACAGCAGCAAAAAAGACAAACTGTCTTCCTATTCTCAAGGGGCTTTAAGTGCAGTGCCTGTGAGATGCCCACTTAGAAAGACAAAAGAAAATTTTTTAAAATGTGACCCTATATGACACAATCGGTTTTCCCTGAGCAAGTAAACATGCAAACAGTAAGCTAAAGAAAAATAATCTTCAGGGATCTAAGACCTTCAAAAATTAGTTTCATCAGAATCATTGGAAGGCTAGTCAAAGTTTTTTGTTTTGTTTGTTTCCCCTTAGGAGTCAATAAGCACTCTAGTTTATCCTTATATAAAGTAAGTCTCTCTATAAAAGAAGAGAGATGGTTCTAAGTTAAACAGAGTGTTAAACACAATTTCTGATTATATTTCACTAATGAATTATAATAGTATTAATCTCTTGGTCTCTTTTATCTTAGCTGTTAATTTATTTCAATTCCCTCATTTCTGCCTACTTCTAATCCTAATTCATTGGATTGTTTCTTCCCTATTTTCATTTGTATAGAAATCTGCAGAAAATTTCTTTGAGATTATGAGAAATAGGACATCTTTTTAGGGATACATTTCCCCTCTATAAAATCCTAACAAACCTTACTGCAAAGTTGGATAATTGTTAAGACATTCTGAGTTATGGAGCTTTGAGTTCCTTCATTGGATTCTTGGTCTGGCTAGAGTGCAAGGAAATGAAGAGTGTGGAGGACTGTGCAGAAAGTGTGATAGGACAAACCATCAATCACATGGTCTGTGAGATAGTTTCTTGAATACCAAAGAAAAAAAAGAAAGGGTTTTTGCCTATAAAGCTACATTTCTTCTGTTCAAGGAAGTGGGTATTTTGATCCTCACTGTATAAATGAAGACAAGAGGTATTAAGAAGCTTGACCAAGATCACAGAGCTAATAGGAAAAGAGAGAATCCAAATCTAAATAATCTGACTTAAAAACCATTTGGCTTTCTACAGTTTTTTTTTTTCTGGCTGATTGTTTTTTTCTTAGACTTTTCCAAAGTAATGCAGAGGCAGTGGTTGCCCTACTAACATTTTATTACTCGTTGTAGTAATTTATTTGATTGATAAATTTGAAAGAAACACCAGACATGTTTGAATCAGTCCCTTAATCTATTTAGAGCAATCTGTGTTCAGAATGTTCTGGTTCATCTTTCTGCTGTATGGGAAGTGCCTGCCTACTCAGGGCTACATTACAGTTCTGCCTTAGGCTCATGTTGGGGAGTTATTTAGAGTGTGAATACTAGAAAGACTTGACTGCGGAGCCAAGCCACACTCACAATAAAACTTTTCACTAATATAACTGATATTTTGATCTCGTTCCATCTCGATCCTTTCTCTCTAATGGTTTTAAACTTTGGAGAACAAAAATGGCATATAGCTCAGCTTAAATCAATCTAATATTTCATTTAATTTTTAAAGCAATAACTTAGCATGCAAATTAAAAAGTCAATGTACATCAAAGGTGATTAAACCCCTCCCAGAAGAATGCATAGATGTTACAAAATTCCAAGACAATTAAAACAATATATTGCATAACACTTAACAATTTCATTCTTTTTTTTTCTTTTTATTTATTTTTTGTGTGTGTATGTTCTTTTTTTTTATTTATTTATTTTATTTTATTTTATTTTTTTAAACTTTACATAATTGTAATAGTTTTGCCAAATATCAAGATGAATCCGCCACAGGTATACATGTGTTCCCCATCCTGAACCCTCCTCCCTCCTCCCTCCCCATTCCATCCCTCTGGGTCATCCCAGTGCACTAGCCCCAAGCATCCAGTATCGTGTATCAAACCTGGACTGGCAACTCGTTTCATACATGATATTTTACATGTTTCAATGCCATTCTCCCAAATCTTCCCACCCTCTCCCTCTCTCTCAGAATACATAAGACTGTTCTATACATCAGTGTTTCTTTTGCTGTCTCGTACACAGGGTTATTGTTACCATCTTTCTAAATTCCATATATATGCGTTAGTATACTGTATTGGTGTTTTTCTTTCTGGCTTACTTCACTCTGTATAATAGGCTCCAGTTTCATCCACCTCATTAGAACTGATTCAAATGTATTCTTTTTAATGGCTGAGTAATACTCCATTGTGTATATGTACCACTGCTTTCTTATCCATTCATCTGCTGATGGACATCTAGGTTGCTTCCATGTCCTGGCTATTATAAACAGTGCTGCGATGAATATTGGGGTACACGTGTCTCTTTCCCTTCTGGTTTCCTCAGTGTGTATGCCCAGCAGTGGGATTGCTGGATCATAAGGCAGTTCTATTTCCAGTTTTTTAAGGAATCTCCACACTCTTCTCCATAGTGGCTGTACTAGTTTGCATTCCCACCAACAGTGGAAGAGGGTTCCCTTTTCTCCACACCCTCTCCAGCATTTATTACTTGTAGACTTTTGGATCGCAGCCATTCTGACTGGTGTGAAATGGTACCTCATAGTGGTTTTGATTTGCATTTCTCTGATAATGAGTGATGTTGAGCATCTTTTCATGTGTTTGTTAGCCATCTGTATGTCTTCCTTGGAGAAATGTCTATTTAGTTCTTTGGCCCATTTTTTGATTGGGTCATTTATTTTTCTGGAGTTGAGCTGTAGGAGTTGCTTGTATATTCTCGAGATTAGTTGTTTGTCAGTTGCTTCATTTGCTATTATCTTCTCCCATTCTGAAGGCTGTCTTTTCACCTTGCTAATAGTTTCCTTTGATGTGCAGAAGCTTTTAAGGTTAATTAGGTCCCATTTGTTTATTTTTGCTTTTATTTCCAATATTCTGGGAGGCGGGTCATAGAGGATCCTGCTGTGATGTATGTCAGAGAGTGTTTTGCCTATGTTCTCCTCTAGGAGTTTTATAGTTTCTGGTCTTACATTGAGATCTTTAATCCATTTTGAGTTTATTTTTGTGTATGGTGTTAGAAAGTGTTCTAGTTTCATTCTTTTACAAGTGGTTGACCAGTTTTCCCAGCACCACTTGTTAAAGAGATTGTCTTTAATCCATTGTATATTCTTGCCTCCTTTGTCAAAGATAAGGTGTCTATATGTGCGTGGATTAATCTCTGGGCTTTCTATTTTGTTCCATTGATCTATATTTCTGTCTTTGTGCCAGTACCATACTGTCTTGATAACTGTGGCTTTGTAGTAGAGCCTGAAGTCAGGTAGGTTGATTCCTCCAGTTCCATTCTTCTTTCTCAAGATCGCTTTGGCTATTCGAGGTTTTTTGTATTTCCATACAAATTGTGAAATTATTTGTTCTAGCTCTGTGAAGAATGCTGTTGGTAGCTTGATAGGGATTGCATTGAATCTATAGATTGCTTTGGGTAGTATACTCATTTTCACTATATTGATTCTTCCAATCCATGAACATGGTATATTTCTCCATCTGTTAGTGTCCTCTTTGATTTCTTTCACCAGTGTTTTATAGTTTTCTATATATAGGTCTTTAGTTTCTTTAGGTAGATATATTCCTAAGTATTTTATTCTTTCCGTTGCAATGGTGAATGGAATTGTTTCCTTAATTTCTCTTTCTGTTTTCTCATTATTAGTGTATAGGAATGCAAGGGATTTCTGTGTGTTGATTTTATATCCTGCAACTTTACTATAGTCATTGATTAGTTCTAGTAATTTTCTGGCGGAGTCTTTAGGGTTTTCTATGTAGAGGATCATGTCATCTGCAAACAGTGAGAGCTTTACTTCTTCTTTTCCAATTTGGAGTCCTTTTATTTCTTTTTCTGCTCTGATTGCTGTGGCCAAAACTTCCAAAACTATGTTGAATAGTAATGGTGAAAGTGGGCACCCTTGTCTTGTTCCTGACTTTAGAGGAAATGCTTTCAATTTTTCACCATTGAGGATAATGTTTGCTGTGGGTTTGTCATATATAGCTTTTATTATGTTGAGGTATGTTCCTTCTATTCCTGCTTTCTGGAGAGTTTTTATCATAAATGGATGTTGAATTTTGTCAAAGGCTTTCTCTGCATCTATTGAGATAATCATATGGTTTTTATTTTTCAATTTGTTAATGTGGTGTATTACATTGATTGATTTGCGGATATTGAAGAATCCTTGCATCCCTGGGATAAAGCCCACTTGGTCATGGTGTATGATCTTTTTAATGTGTTGTTGGATTCTGATTGCTAGAATTTTGTTAAGGATTTTTGCATCTATGTTCATCAGTGATATTGGCCTGTAGTTTTCTTTTTTTGTGGGATCTTTGTCAGGTTTTGGTATTAGGGTGATGGTGGCCTCATAGAATGAGTTTGGAAGTTTACCATCCTCTGCAATTTTCTGGAAGAGTTTGAGCAGGATAGGTGTTAGCTCTTCTCTAAATTTTTGGTAGAATTCAGCTGTGAAACCGTCTGGACCTGGGCTTTTGTTTGCTGGAAGATTTTTGATTACAGTTTCAATTTCCGTGCTTGTGATGGGTCTGTTAAGATTTTCTATTTCTTCCTGGTCGAGTTTTGGAAAGTTGTACTTTTCTAAGAATTTGTCCATTTCTTTCACGTTGTCCATTTTATTGGCATATAATTGTTGATAGTACTCTCTTATGATCCTTTGTATTTCTGTGTTGTCTGTTGTGATCTCTCCATTTTCATTTCTAATTTTATTGATTTGATTTTTCTCCCTTTGTTTCTTGATGAGTCTGGCTAATGGTTTGTCAATTTTATTTATCCTTTCAAAAAACCAGCTTTTGGTTTTGTTGATTTTTGCTATGATCTCTTTTGTTTCTTTTGCATTTATTTCTGCTCTAAGTTTTAAGATTTCTTTCCTTTTACTAACCCTGGGGTTCTTCATTTCTTCCTTTTCTAGTTGCTTTAGGTGTAGAGTTAGGTTATTTATTTGACTTTTTTCTTGTTTCTTGAGGTGTGCCTGTATTGCTATGAACTTTCCCCTTAGGACTGCTTTTACCATGTCCCACAGGTTTTGGGTTGTTGTGTTTTCATTTTCATTCGTTTCTATGCAAATTTTGATTTCTTTTTTGATTTCTTCTGTGATTTGTTGGTTATTCAGCAGCGTGTTGTTCAGCCTCCATATGTTGGAATTTTTAATAGTTTTTCTCTTGTAACTGAGATCTAATCTTACTGCATTGTGGTCAGAAAAGATGCTTGGAATGATTTCTATTTTTTTGAATTTACCAAGGCTAGCTTTATGGCCCAGGATGTGATCTATCCTGGAGAAGGTTCCATGTGCGCTTGAGAAAAAGGTGAAATTCATTGTTTTGGGATGAAATGTCCTATAGATATCAATTAGGTCTAACTGGTCTATTGTATCATTTAAAGTTTGTGTTTCCTTGTTAATTTTCTGTTTAGTTGATTCATCCATAGGTGTGAGTGGGGTATTAAAGTCTCCCACTATTATTGTGTTATTGTTAATTTCTCCTTTCATACTTGTTAGCATTTGTCTTACATACTGCAGTGCTCCCTTGTTGGGTGCATATATATTTATAATTGTTATATCTTCTTCTTGGATTGATCCTTTGATCATTATGTAGTGACCTTCTTTGTCTCTTTTCACAGTCTTTGTTTTAAAGTCTATTTTATCTGATATAAGTATTGCTACTCCTGCTTTCTTTTGGTCCCTATTTGCATGGAAAATCTTTTTCCAGCCCTTCACTTTCAGTCTGTATGTGTCCCCTGTTTTGGGGTGGGTCTCTTGTAGACAACATATGCAGGGGTCTTGTTTTTGTATCCATTCAGCCAGTCTTTGCCTTTGGTTGGGGCATTCAACCCATTTATGTTTAAGGTAATTACTGATAGGTATGATCCCGTTGCCATTTACTTTATTGTTTTGGGTTCGAATTTATACACCATTTTTGTGTTTCCTGTCTAGAGAATATCCTTTAGTATTTGTTGGAGAGCTGGTTTGGTAGTGCAGAATTCTCTCAGCTTTTGCTAGTCTGAAAAGCTTTTGATTTCTCCTTCATACTTGAATGAGATCCTAGCTGGGTACAATAATCTGGGCTGTAGGTTATTTTCTTTCATCATTTTAAGTATGTCTTGCCATTCCCTCCTGGCTTGAAGAGTTTCTATTGAAAGATCAGCTGTTATCCTTATGGGTATTCCCTTGTGTGTTATTTGTTGTTTTTCCCTTGCTGCTTTTAATATTTGTTCTTTGTGTTTGATCTTTGTTAATTTGATTAATATGTGTCTTGGGGTGTTTCGCCTTGGGTTTATCCTGTTTGGGACTCTCTGGGTTTCTTGGACTTGGGTGATTATTTCCTTCCCCATTTTAGGGAAGTTTTCAACTATTATCTCCTCAAGTATTTTCTCATGGTCTTTCTTTTTGTCTTCTTCTTCTGGGACCCCTATGATTCAAATGTTGTAGCATTTAATATTGTCCTGGAGGTCTCTGAGATTGTCCTCATTTCTTTTAATTCGTTTTTCTTTTATCCTCTCTGATTCATTTATTTCTACCATTCTATCTTCTAATTCACTAATCCTATCTTCTGCCTCTGTTATTCTACTATTTGTTGCCTCCAGAGTGTTTTTAATTTCACTTATTGCATTATTCATTATATATGGACTCTTTTTTATTTCTTCTAAGTCCTTGTTAAACCTTTCTTGCATCTTCTCAATCCTTGCCTCCAGGCTATTTATCTGTGATTCCATTTTAATTTCAAGATTTTGGATCAATTTCACTATCATTATTCGGAATTCTTTATCAGGTAGATTCCCTATCTCTTCCTCTTTTGTTTGGTTTGGTGGGCATTTATCCTGTTCCTTTATCTGCTGGCTATTCCTCTGTCTCTTCATCTTGTTTAAATTGCTGAGTTTGGGGTGTCCTTTCTGTATTCTGGCAGTTTGTGGAGTTCTCTTTATTGTGGCGTTTCCTCGCTGTGTGTGGGCTTGTACAGGTGGCTTGTCACGGTTTCCTGGTTAGAGAAGCTTGTGTCGATGTTCTGGTGGATGGAGCTGTATTTCTTCTCTCTGGAGTGTAATGAAATGTCCAGTAATGAGGTATGAGATGTCTATGGTTTTGGGTGACTTTGGGCAGCCCGTATCTTGAAGCTCAGGGCTGTGTTCCTTTGTTGCTGGAGAATTTGCTTGGTATGTCTTGCCCTGGAACTTGTTGGCCCTTGTGTGGTGCTTGGTTTCAGTGTCAGTATGGAGGCGTTTGATGAGCTCCTGTCAATTAATGTTTCTTGGAGTCAGGAGTTCCCTGGAGTCAGGGTTTGGACTTAAGCCTCCTACTTCCAGTTATCAGTCTTATTTTTACAGTAGTTTCAAAACTTCTCCTTCTATACAGCACCATTGATAAAACATCTACGTTAAAGATGAAAAGTTTCTCTACTGTGAGGGTCACTCAGAGAGGTTCACAGCGTTACATGGAGAAAAGAAGTGGGAGGAGGGAGTTAGAGGTGACCCAAATGAGATGAGGTGGAATCAATAGTGGAGAGAGTGGGCTAGCCAGTAGTCACTTCCTTATGTGCACTCCACAACTGGACCGCTCAGAGATGTTCACGGAGTTATACAGAGAAGAGAAGAAGGAGGCAGGAGACAGAGGTGGCCAGAAGGATAAAAGGGGGAAATGAAAAGGAGGGAGACAATCCAGCCAGTAATCAGTTCCCTAAGTGTTCTCCACCGTCTGGAACACACAGAAATTCACAGAGTTGGGTAGAGTAGAGAGGGGTTAGGGAGGAGATACAGGTGACCTGGTGGAGAAAATGGAGAGTCCAAAGGGAGAGAGAGCAGTCAAGCCAGTAATCTCATTCTCTAGTGAAAAATGGGTTCTGAAGATTGGGTTCTTAAAGGTACAAAATTGGTAACAAATACATAAAAGCAAAAATTAAAAATCTAGAGTAGAGTTTGGAATTTCAAAAATGCGATGTTAATGAAAAGAAGAAGGAAAAGAAAGAGAGAAAAAACGAACAAAGAAAAACAAACAAGGTTGCAAAAATTATAAAGAAACTACAGGTACAAAATTGATAACTAATACCAAAAAGCAAAAATTAAAAATCTAGAGTAGAGTTTGGAATTTCAAAAATACAATGTTAAAAAAAAAAGAAGAAGAAAAATAAAGAGAGAAAACAAACAAACCAACAAAAACAATGTCGCAAAAATTATAAAGAAAATACAGGTACAAAATTGATATCAAATACCAAAAAGCATAAATTAAAAATCTTGAGTAGAGTTTGGAATTGCAGATGTACGATGTTATATAAAAGAAGAAGAGAAAGAAACAGAGGGGAAAAAAAGAAAGAAAAGAAAAAAAAAGTCACAGAAATTATTTAAAAAATCTATATGTACAAAATTGATAACATATACCAAAAGGCTAAAATTAAAAATCTAGAGTAGAGTTTGGAATTTCAAAAATATGATGTTAAAGAAAAGAAGAAGGAAAAGAAAGAGAGAAAAAACGAACAAAGAAAAACAAACAAGGCTGTGAAAATTATAAAGAAACTACAGGTACAAAATTTATAACTAATACCAAAAAGCAAAAGTTAAAAATCTAGAGTAGAATTTGGAATTTCAAAAATACAATGTTAAAAAAAGGAAGAAGAAAAATAAAGAGAGAAAACAAACAAACCAACAAAAACAATGTCTCAAAAATTATAAAGAAAATACAGGTACAAAATTGATATCAAATACCAAAAAGCATAAATTAAAAATCTTGAGTAGAGTTTGGAATTGCAGATATACGATGTTATACAAAAGAAGAAGAGAAAGAAACAGAGAAAAAAAAAAGTCACAGAAATTATGAAAAAAACTATAGGTACAAAATTGATAACATATACCAAAAGGCTAAAATTAAAAATCTAGAGTAGAGTTTGGAATTTCAAAAATACAATGTTAAAGAAAAGAAGAAAAAGAAAAAAATAACAAAACAAAACAAAACACAGTCAAAAAATTATAATATATATATGAAGTTTGCTGAAGAAGAAAAAAAAAATAGGGTCTTTTTTTTTTGCAAAGTAATAGTTATAAAAGTGAAAATTAAAGGACAATAGAGGACTTAAAAAAATTTTTTTAATTAAAAAAAAAGAAAAAAAGAAAGAAAGATTGATCGTAAAAATAGTAAAACTATATTTAGGTCTTTCTCTGGTTTTGTTGTGAGTATTGTGGGTTCAGTTCATTTTTGGCTAGTTCCTTGGTCTGACTTATATTTCTCAAGATCCTATGTAGTCCGTAGTAACCACAGGGTTTTAATCTATGGCCTGTAGCTTCCAAGGCGTTTCCCTCTGTTATAGCTTCTTCTGTTTGCTGGTCTCTTCAGTGTCTGGTTCCCGCCCTGACACAAAGGGGACAGTGGAGGACACTATTTTTTTTTTATTTTATTTAGGCTCACGTGTTCAGCCGTGCTGTGGGGAGGGAGGGAGGGATGCTGCAAACAGATAACGCTGGCGTGCGCTCGCAGTGCCTCAGCCACACTGGGTCTGCCCCCGCTCATGGTGCGTGTAGCCTCCCTGCCCACACTGCTCGGGCTCTAGGTTGTTCCGCCGGGAACAATCCGAGGCCGGCCCTGGGCTGAGCTCCCAGGTCCAAGCCGCTCAGGTTCAGGCACTCGGGTAGTCCTCAGAGGTGCAGACTCGGTTGGGCCTGCGTTTTGTGCTCTTCCCAGATCTGAGCAGCTCAGGTGATGTGTTTGGGGGGCGCCAATGCTGCGACTTATCGCCTCCCCACCACTCGGTTATCTGGGTGTAAAACCGGCGCACCTTCTCAGGCAGATGTTGACCGTCCAGACCCCCAAGAAGTTTTAGTTAGCAAAGAAGCCTGCTTACAGTTTTATAGATAGTGTCTCTCTTGGGCTGCGATTGCCCCCTTCCGGCTCTGGCTGCCTGTCACTGGAGGGGGAAGGTCTGCAACCGGCTATCTCTGTTCAGTCCTTTGTTCTGTGCGCGGGCCTGGCGGTGTCTTAGGTTGGGGCTGGCTTTTTGCGTGGTAGATATCCCACAGTCTGGTTTGCTAGCCCAAATTATTTCGCTCAGATATCGCTCAGGACATTCGGGCCGATTCTTACTCTAAGGGACACAGCCCGCGCCGCGCTTCCCTGCCCAGCCTCCGCTTGCTAATGCCATGTGCAGGCGTCTGCGCTGCTTCTCCGCTGGGGGAGTTACCGTAGGGCTCACAATCCGCGATTTTTAATTGTTTATTTATTTATTTTTCTCCCTTTTATGTTGCCCTCTGTGCTTCCAAAGCTCGGCACAGATTCGGCAGTGAGAAGGTTTCCTGGTGTTTGGAAACTTCTCTCTTTTTAAGACTCCCTTCCCGGGACGGAACTCCGTCCCTCCCTCTTTTGTCTCTTTTTTGTCTTTTATATTTTTTCCTACCTCCTTTCGAAGAGTTGGGTTGCTTTTCTGGGTGCCTGATGTCCTCTGCCGGCATTCAGAAGTTGTTTTGTGGAATTTACTCGACATTTAAATGCTCTTTTGATGAATTTGTGGGGGAGAAAGTGTTCTCCCCGTCCTACTCCTCCGCCATCTTGGCTCCTCCCCCCAACAATTTCATTCTTAATCATTCTGTTTAACTTCAGTTATAACCAGTGATAGAGCAGTACCTTCAAATAGGTGGTATGTAACCTAAATCATCCCAAGAATAGTTTTGTCTTTGCTTAGAATGCTTAGAAGCTTGACATTGCCAGGTGACCCTGTGACCAACACAGATACTCATAGGAGAGGGGAACAAACTTTAAGAGGTCAGACTAGGCAAAGAGAAATGAGGACAAAGACCTCCTGAGCCTTGGTCCAGTTTTTATTATTTCATTTTTGAGAGTAAATATATTCTTTATTATGAGTAACTTAATTCACTGCAGTAAAGAAAAGTACTTCAATATATACTCAATAACAGAGGGTTGATATTTCATTTCAGTTAATCCATGATGTGAATCTAAGTGAAGGTAATGAAGACTGGATTTTAGATTATATTTTCTAAAGGGATTTTTTAAATGACTATTTTTCCATACTGGAAAAAAAATTAAGGAAGCTCAAGTAACATGCTCTGGGTCATAACAACAGTATAAGTATGAACAACAAGCAAGAAAATAAGCTAACAGTCCCTCTCTACAACTTATAAGTACAACGTAATAAAATTCATTATAATAGCATTCTAGCTTTGTCATAAAACCATAACAAACCATAGTTATTAAATGAAAAATAGAGTACCTAATATTTTGCCTAGTAAAACTATAGTAAATTGGACCTAGTAATAGCAACACTATAATGATCACACTGAAATATAGCAGCGAGTTACAATCTGTATATTTACTATGCTATTATAATAATTATAGTTCTACCATAGATTTCTTTTATACAAAAGCTAAATTTACTCTAGTAATTGCATTCTCTTTCTCTTTTATGTAATTATAAGACTGTAAAAGATTAACTTTTGATTGGAAATATGAAAGCTTCAAATTTGGGGTGTTTTTTTTTTTTGCCATTATTAAATGATTTGAAATTAGGAAAGATTAAAGGAGAAAAACACAATTTTTTTCCAGAACAAATATATCTACTGTGCAAGACTAGTAAAGCATCAAAATCAATAGGTAAGCTATCAAAATTTAATCATTAAAAATGTTGTCTTAATATGTAGAATCCAGAATAACCTGAAATAACTGAACTGAAAAGAAGCTCTTGAACCTGTTCTATGTCATCTCTAAGAGATGTCTCTCCATCTCTTCCTTGGGTGGTAACAGGGACCAATGCATTTAAACTGATTTCTGCTTGAGTCCTCAGAAAAGGGTAAGAACTGAACAAGAATTTCTAAGGAAAAATGATACAAAGGGGCTCATTGAATCTCATCAGAGGATGCAATAGTTGAAAAGCAATGAACCTAGGAAGAAATCAAGACAGCTTCTTGGCTAAGAACAGCCTTAACTGATTAGCTATAGACCTTTCCTATGAGTGCTGTGCCGTGCTTAGTCACTGAATCATGTCCGACTCACTGTGACCACATGAACTGTAGTCCACCAGGTTCCTCTGTCCAGGGGGATTCTCCAGGCAAGAATACTGGAGTGGGTTGCCATGCCCTCCTCCAGGGGATCTTCGCTACCCAGGGATCTTCCCTACCCAGGGATCAAACACAAGTCTCCCACATTACAGGTGGATTCCTTACCAATCAAGCTACCAGGGAAGCCCAAGAATACTGGAGTGGGTAGCCTATCCATTCTCCAGGGGATCTCCCTCTCCCAAGAATTGAACTGGGGTCTCCTGCATGGCAGATGGATTCTTTACCAGCTGAGCTACCAGGGAAGCCCCTTCCTATAAGTATTCAGGTCTAAAAAATTTTTATAGAAACTTCAGCATCCAAAAGAAATCATTTTTCCTTCTCGGCCATTTGCTTCTACCAGTTCATACACTGGAGCTACCATACTGGGACAGAGCCTGGCTATATTCACACCAAAACTGTTTCCAGTTCCTGAACACAGAATTAAATACATTCCCCAGCCTATTTTTAATTAAGTGGGGTTGTATGACTCTGTTCTGTCCTAGAGAGTCACCCTCTTGAGATCCTCTTTGTGAGCTCCCTCCTACATTGGTTGGGATGGTAGCACCACAAATGAAAGGAACCTGAGTCCCTGTGTCTCCTGCTTGTAAGAGAGCTTCCCAACCCACGTGGGCTGTAAGGTAGGTAAGAAATTATTCTTTATTGTATTCAGCCATCGAGACTTGAGGTTTTTGTTACAACACTTGACCTTCCCAGTCACTGGGAGCCCAAGTTCCAGGGCCTCTCTCTGCTTTGCTGCTGCTAAGTCGCTTCAGTAGTGTCCAACTCTGTGCAACCCCTGAGACGGCAGCCCACTAGGCTCCCCCGTCCCTGGGATTCTCCAGGCAAGAGCACTGGAGTGGGTTGCCATTTCCTTCTCCAATGCATGAAAGTGAAAAATGAAAGTAAAGTCGTTCAGTCGTGTCCGACTCTTAGCGACCCTATGGACTGCAGCCTACCAGGCTCCTCGGTCCATGGGATTTTCCAGGCAAGAGTACTGCAGTGGGGTGCCATCGCCTTCTCCACTTTGCTTTAACACTACGTGTTGAAGCTGCCAGAGAAAATAACTTCAACTGTATTATTTTTTCTTTCTTTCCTCCTTCACTTTCTCTGTTCTTCCTTCCTTCCTTCCTTTTTTCTTCTTCACTGCCAATCCAAGTGGGTAGGTAGAAGGCTATTTCTCTCCCATACCCTGTATTTCCTTGTCCTTCCTTTCTTCAACTTTCAGAATCATCTCTTTGTTTGTGTTTTGCATTATATTTAGAATAATATTATAAATGCAAATGTGTAATGTTTTGACTGTAACCTCCTAAGAACCTCTGCTGAATATCTATACAAAAACTAGCACAGAGACTCAAGCAATAAAAGGTTTATGTATAAACTGTCTAAATAGCTTAAGGATGTATCGCAACAGTGAATTTCCTGTTATTTAACATTACTTAAAGTAAGGTAGAAAAACACCAGTGATTTTAATTTTGAGCTCTACAATTCCTAAGGCAGAGAAAGAATTATGTTTTTGTCATGTTTAAGGGTTTTTTTCCTGTAATTTCCTGCCTACTGCTTGTTTTCAAAATTTGAATTGTGTTGTCTCCTTCCACCCAGCTTTTTGTATACACCTCTGCCATTCATTTCCAGATCTCTCACTCCTTTCAGGAGAATCGAAAATCCAGCTCAACAGCCTCACAATCACTGCTATATTTTATATGAATTTTTTCAGAATATTTCCCACATTGAAATGGATCACCTTATTCTCTTCTCATTGTGTTTGTTTTCTTAAATTGAATTCATCTTACTGTACATCTCACTGCCTGTTACAGGGCATTATCCAGAACATGCAAATATCTGTCAGGGTGCTTCTGCCTTTAGTAAATTTCCCTCTCTACAAAAAAAAAAAAAAAAAAACCTCAAGAGAAGAAAAAGCAATAAAGCATTAAGTGCCATTTGTGCATACTAGGTCGCTTCAGTCGTGTCCGACTCTTTGTGACCCTATGGACTGTAGCCCACCAGGCTCCTCTCTCCATGGGGTTCTTCAGGCAAGAATACTGGAGAGGGTTACCATATGTATGTGACTGAGCTTATCATGTTTTTAATTGGTTAGAAGGAAACAATTTTTATAGAAATTGTCAAAAGCAAGTTTTGCTCTAAATGAAATTTGGGTTTTGTTTGTTATACATGAGATAAAGGGCTTGCCAGGTGGCTCAGAGGTAAAGAGTCTGCCTGCCAATGCAGGAGATATAGGAGACACGGGTTTGATCCCTGAATTGGGAAGATCCCCTGGAGGAGGAAATGGCAACCCACTTCAGTATTCTTGCCATGGACAGAGGACTCTGGTGGGCTATAGTTCATGGGGTCACAAAAGAGTCAGACATGACTTAGTGATTGAGCACACAGGCAACATGAGATAATCTGGTTCACTTGTTTGGAATGCAGGCAGCATGGGAGCACTGTTGCTCCTGATCTGGGGCTTCAGGTTGGAGAGACTCGAACAGAATTGCTGAGTAGCTGTCTGACCCAAGAACCTCAGTTCTTTCCTCTCCACAAATGGCAAACATTCAGGGTCCTCCCAAAGTGGTCCCTGAGAGTGAATCCTTTATACTGTGTTAAGATCAGAATAAAACTTGAGTTAAAATCTACTTTCCATCTCTTTGTTATGAGATTACTGAACATGGATTTGAAGGTCCAGAAGGCCTATGTTCAACTCTCTGCCACTAACTTGTTGTCAATCAAGAGGACATTTTGGCACTGTTACTTAGGGTGTTGAGGTGACAGTTGGTCTCTAGAAGTGAGCCCAGAATATGGTATGAGGCTAGTACCCAAATTGCCCCCTGTTTTGCACAGTCCCCTGTTGGGTTGGAACATGGTCTCAGAGGTGAAGGTCATGGCTGGCTCAAACACTTGCCTTCTCATGCATCTAAAGCCTTGACAACTTCCCTTTATCAAAATCTGCCTGGACTTGTTGGCTTTTTGAAAATAAAATCCAAAATGCAAAAAGGATTTTGCATTGAAATGCTGACTTTCACTCATGCTTAGACAGAAGAATAGCCAGGACATGGATGGAAGAGTGGCTACACTTATGACCAGGGAATTTATACCTGCCCTTCTTGCAAAAGCAATCACTGCTCTTTGGGGCACTTTTCCTGCTCTTGTGTGTGCATGCACACACACACACACACACACACACACACACAATCTCAGCCCTGGGCATCCTGAAATATGTGTCAATCATACAATGTGTCAATTTAACAATGTCCTACGCATGATTAGGTACAACATACAAGCTAGTTCTCTTGTCTTTCTAAGTGTATCCATTCTTGATCACTACTTCTGGATATGTCTATTGTTTATTGTTCTTCCAATCACTTTATACTTTATCAAAGGGATGGGTGTGTCATTCAAACATGATTCGGATGAATTTCACCCACAGAGGGTAGTTGAAATGCTAGGCAGTCTTAGATTTAGGAATGGAGATCTCAGATTATCAGGAAGAAGACTGCTAGGGAACTTCTTTCAATATTTTTTCTTAGTTATGTAAATGCAAGGTGGTAAATAGCTACCCTTGGTATCGAAAGGACAATGGAACGAGAATGTTCAGGAATTCTTTTGTTTGCTTTTAGAATTTCATTCAAAAATCTCTCTCCCCTACAGACAGATTGAGTGTAGCATTGATGTATATACACTACTATGTGTTAAAATGGCTAGCTAGTGGCAAGCTGCTGTATAGCACAAAGAGCTTAGCTCAGTGCTCTGTGATGACCTAGAGAGGTGGGGTGGTGGGGGAAGGAGGCTCGAGAGGGAGGGGATATATGTATATTTAAGGCTGATTCATGTTGCTGTACAGCAGAAACTAACACAACACTGTAAAGCAATTATCCCCCAGTTAAAAATTTAAAAATCTCCCTCCCCTAGAGAAGTTGGGGGGAGGGGGTCTATAACCAATTTACAAAGGATACTCAGGAGTCTTCAAATCTAAGGAGACCCACTGGCATGAATGTGGATGCTGCACATCAGGACCAAAGGCAGGGAAGCACAACAATACTCCTACAATTAAATTATCTGGAGGAAAGGAAGAGTCTGGGTTAGCATCTGCTCACTCTACAAGGGATTAAGTGCTCATTAGACAGAGATTGTGTGTGTTTGTATGCTTTCCATGGCACATGACAGATTCTGGAAGCTTCTACTGACCCAGCAATGCTGGCACAGTGGTTGGAGCTTGGGGAACGATGGCCAAGCCCATGGGCATGAAATGGAGAGAGCTGGAATGTGGGTATCAGTGCAGCTGGCAGGAATCTGAGCATCGTGGGCAACCTGGCAGAGCAGATCCGAGCCTCTCACACACTGGGGTCTCCCAAAGTGACAACAGGCAACGGCAGGGCTGCAATTCCAGATTCCCCTCGAGCACCTTATTCAAGGCGGTACTGGCTCTGCTTCAGAATTGGGAGCACAAGGGTTCTCGAGCCCTTGGCCTGCAGGGACTTCAAAAGGAATGTCTAGGATTTCATGGCTTATGTGATGATGTCCAAGAAAGTAATTGAAAAAAATTAAGATGAATATTTATAAACTGAACCGGTGAAGCAAGACACTGCAGATGTTTCCATATGCAATGTCATCTACTCCCCTCCCTGTTTCCCGCTCTGTAACACAGAAAACAGAAGACGCTAATATACACTTCCATAAAGATCAAGAATCTTATTTACTATAGTCAGTAAAAGAGAAGCTGAAGAAACCCCTTCAAACTGAAATGTGTAAATGAGAATTCAGAGCTATGAATGTAGGGAGCTATAAAATTTATCATTAAAGGCAATGAACACTCTATATAATAATGTGGATAATTGGATCCAATCTGCAGTGGTTAAGCACTGATTCTACACAAGGCACTACATCTGAGATTTTGACCTTAAGATGTGGTATATAAGGATGAACAGTATTGACTCAAGAGTCCAGCTGCCTGAGTCTTATTACAGGTCTGCATCTCACTACCTTTGTGCCTTAATGTCTCTGGTCCTCAGTGTCATATAGAAAGTCAGGGTTAATAACAGGCCCCATATACCATCTTATTTTTTTTTTTTACTTCTAATTTTATATTGGAGTATCAGTTCAATTCAGTCTCTCATCATGTCTGACTCTTTGTGACCCCATGAACTGCAGCATGCCAGGCTTCCCTGTCCATCACCAACTCCCAGAGCTTACTCAAACTCATGTCCATTGAGTCAATGACGCCATCCAACCATCTTATCCTCTGTCATCCCTTTCTCCCACCTTCAATCATTCCCAGCATCAGGGTCTTTTCAAATGAGTCAGTTCTTCTCATCAGGTGGCCAAAGTATTGGAGTTTCAGCTTCAGTATCAGTCCTTCCAATGAATATTCAGGGCTGATTTCCATTAGGATGGACTGGTTTAATCTCCTTGCTGTCCAAGGGACTCTCAAGAGTCTTCTCCAACACTACAGTTCAAAAAGCATCAATTCTTTGGTGCTCAGCTTTCTTCATAGTCCAACTCTCACATCCATACATGACTACTGGAAAAACCAAAGCTTTGACTAGACAGACCTTGTTGGCAAAGTAATGTTTTTGCTTTTTGGTATGCTGTCTAGGTTGGTCATAACTTTCCTTCCAAGGAGTAAGCATCTTTTAATTTCATGGCTGCAATCACAATCTGCAGTGATTTTGGAGGCCAAAAAAATAAAGTCTGACACTGTCATTGTTTTCCCATCTATTTGCCATGAAGTGATGGGACCAGGTGCCATGATCTTCGTTTTCTGAATGTTGAGCTTTAAGCCAACTTTTTCACTCTCTTTTTCACTTTCATCAAGAGGCTCTTTAGTCCAAGAGCCTTCTTCACTTTCTGCCGTAATGTGGTTTCATCTGCATATCTGAGGTTATTGATATTTCTCCTGGCAATCTTGATTCCAGATTGTGCTCCCTCCAGTCCAACATTTCTCATGATGTAGTCTGTATATAAGTTGAATAAGCAGGGTGACAATATACAGCCTTGATGTACTCCTTTTCCTATTTGGAACCAGTCTGTTGCTCCATGTCCAGTTCTAACTGTTGCTTCTTGACCTGCATACAGATTTCTCAGGAGGCAGGTCAGGTGGTCTGGTATTCCCATCTCTTTCAGAATTTTCCACAGTTTGTTGTGATCCACACAGTCAAACACTTTGGCATAGTCAATAAGCAGAAATAGATGTTTTTCTGGAACTCTCTTGCTTTTTTGATGATCCAGTGGATGTTGGCAATTTGATCTCTGGTGCCTCTGCCTTTTCTAAATCCATCTTGAACATCTGGAAGTTCATGGTTCACATACTGTAGAAGCCTGGCTTGGAGAATTTTGAGTATTACTTTGCTAGCGTGTGAGATGAGTCCAATTATGTGGTAGTTTGAGCATTCTTTGGCATTGCCTCTCTTTGGGATTGGAATGAAAACTGACCTTTTCCAGCCCTGTGGCCACTGTTGAATTTTCCAAACTTGCTGGCATATTGAGTGCAGCACTTTCACAGCATCATCTTTTAGGATTTGAGTTGCTGACAAAACTCTGCATAGTTGAAGCTATGGTTTTTCCAGCAGCCATGCATGGATGTGAGAGTTGGACCATAAAAAAGGCTGAGTGCCAAAGAACTGATGCTTCTGAATTGTGGTGTTGGAGAAGACTCTTGAGAGTCCTTTGGAGCACAAGGAGATCAAACCAGTTAATCCTAAAGGAAATCAGTGCTGAATATTTATCGGAAAGACTGATGCTGAAGCTCCAATACTTTGGCCACCTGATGTGAAGAGCTGACTCATTGGAAAAGACCGTGATGCTGGGAAAGATTGAAGGCAAAAGAAGTGACCAGCAGAGGATGAGATGATTAGATAGCATCACCAACTCAATGGATATGAATCTGAGCAAATGCCAAGAGATAATAAAGAACAAGGGAGCCTGGCATGCTGCAGTCCATAGGGTCACAAAGTGTTGGACACTACCTAGTGACTGAACAGTAGCAATAACAGTTGATTAACAATGCTATAGCACAGGAAACTATTCAATATTATGTAACAACTTAAAGACTTGTTGTGGGAATTGAAGAACTATCTAACTTAAAGCTCTTAAACAGTGCCTGGCAGATCATAATAATTAAGTATTAGTATCATTATTATTGTCATAGTTATTATTACTAGTAGTTATGCCAATAGTGTTATGTTACTTGAATAAGGAAGCAACATTAGACCCTAACTCCAAAGATTAAAATAATTGTAGACTGAGAGGATAATGAAGAAAGGAGACAGGGAAAAAATCAAAAGGAGACAAATAATTGAAAATAGCCAGGACAGTTATTTGGGGCAATTGGGACGAGAGCATTTTTCGAGCTGCTGCTGCTGCTGCTAAGGCGCTTCAGTCGTGTCCGACTCTGTGTGACTGTAGCCCACCAGGATCCCCCATCCCTGGGATTCTCCAGGCAAGAACACTGGAGTGGGTTGCCATTTCCTTCTCCAATGCATGAAAGTGAAAAGTGAAAGTGAAGTTCCTCAGTCATGTCCGACTCTTAGCGACCCCATGGACTGCAGCCCACCAGGCTCCTCCATCCATGGGATTTTCCAGGCAGGAGTACTGGAGTGGGGTGCCATTGCCTTCTCCATTTTTTGAGCAGTTTGACCCATTTAAGTTAGTATACCAAAGACAATCTTGGATTAATACATCAAGAAATAACTTCGTAGACCAGAAGCCCAGATTTCGTTGACTCCCCTCCCAAAATAATGCCTTCATTGGTGTTCAAGTATGAAATATCCATCCAATAACAGCTTCCTGTTCCACTGCAGCCACAGGGCCAGGAAGGAAGTTAGCTTACCGCCACCAGTTGTTAATTTCTGAGTAGATGATAATTAATAATAAGTACCACACTTCAAAGAAATTAATAATAGTATAGTATTGCTCTCTTGATGGTATTCAGTAGGCATGGCCTCTGGTCTGAACTCGAGCAAGAACTACAGTTGCAGAAATACATTGGAAAACTAGGAGTGCTGATTAGTCTGTGGCTTCCTAGGGGGCTCAGATACAAAGTCTGCCTGCACTGCAGAAGACCTGGGTCTGATCCCTGGGTCAGGAAGATCCCCTAGAGAAGGAAATGGCAACCCACCCCAGTATTCTTGCCTGGGAAATCCCAAGGACAGAGGAGTCTGGCAGACCCCAGTCAAAGGGGTCACAAAAGAGTCAGATACAATTCAGCAATTAAACAAGTCTTTGGTATTAACTTCCATTTTGGATTCATTCTCTTCTATGCAATGACTTCAGTCCAAAGTTATAGTGCAAAAAGTGGGATGCAAAGATACTATTTTGGAGATAAATGTAAAACAAAGAGAAAAAATACTTTCTCTAGAAGATAGAGAAGCACATGTTTTTAGGAGGAAGAATATTTTCAAGTTGTGTCTACACAGACAGCATATAAGGGCACTAATTTAGTTGCTTTCAGTAGCTATTATCAAACAACAGATTTGGCAGGGGTTTTTCTCTCAAGTGAGCTATTTATTCCTTTTTTTTTTTTTTTTTTTTTTGGTGTATGAGAAAAAAAAGTCCAATGTCAAAACACTTGCTGGTTCAAAAAACAAATTCATTACCTGATTTTAATTTTTTGCAATAGCATATCAAAAACTCCTACAGAGAGTTAGTATATCTGAATTCAAGAGAAACCAAAAGGTGAGTAATGATCCTCCCATGTTCAGAATACAGAGATTAGTTAATGAATCATGACTCTCTGGGTGGCTCAGAAACCCTAAAATTGGGCCCATTTTTCTTTCTTGATTTTTCAGTTGGCTCCATCTGCTAATTCTAAATTTTTACTTTTATTTGGGGGTGGTAGGGACAGGTAGTTTTCCAATAACCTTTCAATGACAAAAAACAGAAACTGGAGTTTGCAGCTTTGGAAAAGCTAGAGCTTCAAATTAGTAACTACATCTAACATCAGCAGCTATGATTAGAAACAAACTCCTGCCAAGATGACCAATGGTTTCAACAAAAAAGAGGGAAGCAGAGGCACACACAAAGAAAGCAAAACTTCTACAGGAGAAGGGGAAGATCCTGATGATGCTGAAGAAAATGAACTTACAATACTAGGACTTCAACATATGGGGAACAACATTTATTATAATTATACTGTACACATACAACTGGCAACAGGGTTAGGGGACTGTTTAGTTAGAGTTAGGGGACATGTTTCTGACTTAATGGTAAAACGTGATTTAATACATGAATATCACAGGGTCTTCTGCTGGAAGCTCCATTAGGCAAGACACCACATTCTGGGACATATATTGGGATAAATTACACTTGCTGCTGCTGCTGCTGCTAAGTCACGTCAGTCGTGTCCGACTCTGTGCGACCCCATAGACGGCAGCCCACCAGGCTCCCCTGTCCCTGGGATTCTCCAGGCAAGAACACTGGAGTGGGTTGCCATTTCCTTCTCCATTGCGTGAAAGTGGAAAGTGAAAGTGAAGTCATTCAGTTGTGTCCGACTCGTAGCGACCCCATGGACTGCAGCCTACCAGGCTCCTCCATCCATGGGATTTTCCAGGCAAGAGTACTGGATTGGCTTGCCATTGCCTTCTCCAAATTACACTTACTGTGAGAAAATACATGCCACTTTCCTTTTTTTTTTTTAATTTATTTCTTTTAATTGGAAGCTAATTACTTTACAATATTATAGTGGTTTTTGCCCTACATTGGCATGAATCAGCCATGGGTGTACATGTGTCCCCCATCCTGAACCCCCCTCCCACCTCCCTCCCCATCCCATCGCTCAGGGTCATCCCAGGGCATCAGCCCTGAGCACCCTGCCTCATGCATTGAACCTAGACTGGTGATCTATTTCATATATAGTAATATGCATGTTTCAATGCTATTCTCTCAAATAATCCCACCTTCGCCTCTCCCACAGAGTCCAAAAGATTGTTCTTTACATCTATGTTTCTTTTGCTGTCTTGCATATAGGGCCATTGTTACCATCTTTTTAAATTCCATATATATGCATTAATATACTATATTGGTGTTTTTCTTTCTGACTTGCTTCACTCTGTATAATAGGCTCCAGTTTCATACACCTCATTAGAACTGATTCAAATGCATTGTTTTTAATAGCTGAGTAATATTCCATTGTGTATTTGTACCACAGCTTTCTTATCCATTCATCTGCCAATGGACATCTAGGTTGCTTCCATGTCCTAGCTATTGTAAACAGTTCTGTGATGAACATTGGGGTACATGTGTCTCTTTCAATTCTGGTTTCCTTGGTGTGTATGCCCAGCAGTGGGATTACTGGGTCATATTGCAGTTCTATTTCCAGTTTTTTAAGGAATCTCCACACTGTTCTTCATAGTGGCTGAACTAGTTTGCATTCCCACAAATGTAATAGGGTTCCCTTTTCTCCACACACTCTGCAGCATTTATTGTTTATAGACTTTTTGATAGCGGCCATTCTGACTGGCATTGAGATGATACCTCACTGTGGTTTTGATTTGCATGTCTCTGGTAATGAGTGATATTGAGCTCCTTTTGTTTTTTTGAACAATTTCTTAATTCTGATTATAGAAAGTCAGGTATTTGGAGAAAATCTAGAGCTTACAGAAAAGAATAAGAAATCAAACATAATCTCACTATCCAGAAACCTTTGCTAAAATTTCACCTTTTTGTCTGTCTGGCACCTGTATGTCTGCATGTATATGATTAATATTACAATGCAGAAAAGCACTTTGATTTATTTCAAAACTATATATATTTATATATATTGTAAAACCTTTTAAAGTATAGTTTATTTATAATATTGTATAGTTTCTGGTGTACAGAAAAGTCATTTAGTTATATACATTTATATATATATATATATAAGTTATATATATATAGGCTTCCCAAGTGGCTCAGTGGCAAAGAATCCACTGCCAATCCTGCCTGCAAATGCAGGACATGCAGGAGACTTAGACTTGATCCCTGGGTCAGGAAGATCCTCTAGAAGAGGAAATAGCAAGCTACTCCACTATTCTTGGGAAATCCCATGGACAGAAGAGCCTGGTGAGTTACAGTCTGTGAGGCTGCAAAGAGTGTGACATGACTAGCAACTAAGCATGTATATATATATATATATATATATATATATATATATATATAAATCATGTTCTTTTCCATTATGCTTTATTGCAAGATATTGAATCTAGTTCACTGTGCTATACAGTAAGAACTTATTGTTTTCTATTGTATGTGTAGAGTTAAACCTATATTTTAATATATAGAAGTCATAGATGCTTATTGCAAGAAATTGAGAAAATGTGGAGGAAATTTCAAAAAAGAAAAAAATCACTCATATTCTACTATCCATATCTTTGGGTATGTGACTCCAGATTGCTTTTTCTTTATACATATATTTGTTAATATTTTAACCTACTCATTTTATTCAACAATATGCCAAGGACACCTTATCAAGTCCGTATAACATGCCTTTTAATGGCTGAATTAACATTCCACTAAATGGCTGTACCATATTGTAGGATATTTGAGTTACATAAATGGTCATTTTTAACACTTTTTAAGCAATAGGCTTTTTGTTCTATTATTTTGTAAATTGAGGGCTGTGTGAGTGCTTGAGAGTAACATTTGATAGGAATACATAACTAGTCTGCAACTAGAGATCCATTATGATGTTTGCATCTAAGAGTCAATAATACTAAGCTGGAGAACTGCCATTGATGGAATTATTAACAGGAGAACTTACCAAAAGAAGCCTGACAAGATGGCAGAGTTTTGATCCTGAGCAGCCAATCTTGGCCCAAACAGAAAGGTCTATACTGGTCCCAGCACTTTTATTTACCAAATTACCAAAGAGGAATCCTTGGTCATTTTATAACCAAACATCATTTCACACTGTCCATATGCAAACTCATAATAATTATTGGAATTAATTACTTTTTACAGCAACTGCATGAAACAGCTTTCTGTTTCCAAGTTCTGTAAATGGAAAAAATAGAGATATATAAACAGTATGAGCTTCATAAAACAACAGAGGAAATCATGAGCAAAACAAAACAGAAGTCCTTACTTTTTTCCTTGTTTCCCATTTAGAAAAGAATTAAACTCAAGAAACCTCAGTTAAGAATATTTTCTTAAATAAGACCTATTCGTTCCTCAGGTAGATCTGAAGCTACAGACCCTTAGAGAGAAGTTTATGCTTCTCAAAAGCATCTATATGGTCAGGGCTTCAAACCGAACAACTTATTTGATCATGCATATGCAAATATTAGTTCATTTGAATTGTAATTGTCAATCTGGTCATCAGTGATGATGAGATAAAACCTCAAAGAAAAAGGATGTGTGCGTGTTTATGTAGTGTAGAGTATACAATTTTTATCTTTTATTGCATTTTTTGATTAAGCCATTCAATATTTTTGAATAAGTAAACCAAAACATTAGTTAAATATAACAGTATTACCAAATGGTCATACGTGTTGATTAAGCAAGTCCCAGTGATAAGGACTGCTAATGCAAATATAGCTATCTGCTGTATGGGTGTAGCATAATTGCTTTTTCCACCATAAGTATACATATATCTTTTTGTTTGAAGGAAAAATGCTGATCTATCTACACTATAATGTTACTGCAGACATTACCAAATGTCTCATTTCCAGAAATCCAATGAACAGACAAACCCCCGGTTCTTCTCCATAGAAATCCTGCTGGAAAATACTGCTAATCATGACCATTTCAGTAAACCAAACAACTAGTAAATAAATTTAGAAAAAAAAAAAAACTTTTTCTTTGATCAAAGTCATCAGTAAACTCAATCAGAATAATTGAACTCAGATCGTGAAATAGGCAACACTCTAAGACTCTTCAAAGATTTTCCGGGACAGAAACAATTTTGTTTTCAAGGCACACAATGCAGTGGAAGAGAAATTGTAAAAATATCCTCCCAACAACAGTGCTCAACTAAAAATAAGCAGCAGAGATGCAGCCATGTGGAAGACTTTCTACCTTACAAATCCCTAAGGATTTGAATAAAAAAGCTTAGACTAATAGCTGTGTGTGGTTCAGCGAGAGAAAACAGCCCTTCAGGAAAACGGTGTGTCTGGGTTAGGATGTGTCCAGTCAAGTTATTATGCCCGTCCTCTCTCAGAGAAACAGAATTCTTGAGCTATACAAAGAATAAAGAAAGCTAGATCCATCTCTGTGTGGTGCTGAAAATGTGAATTTTTCTTTGTTCTTAATATACAGAAGCTGGGTACTGCTAGCAGGGCATGGGCTTCGGAAGAAAATGAACTGGGTTTCAATCCCAGCGTATCAGTGCGTAACCTTGGGCTAGCAACTGAATGTCACCTTTCTTTCTTGTAAAGTAGAGATAATAATACCTGCCCATCTCTCAAGGCAAAATATAAGCAGTAAATGGCCCACGGAGGGGGGAAAAAACAGCTTATCATAGTACCAAGCACCTGCTAGATACCCCATAAATGTTAGTTTTATTTTTACCTCTTTAAAATTCTCAACTCTAAATACTAACACTTGAGTGTCTATATAAAAGATAATTTGGGATTGGGCATTTCTTTTTTGGTTGCACCATGCCTCATGCAGAATCCTAGTTCCCAGACCAGGAATTGAACCCATATTCCCTGCACAGGGTACATGGAGTCTTAACCACGAGACCACCAAGGAAGTCCTGGACTTCACCAGTGTGCATGAGTGTATGCTAAGTCACTTTAGTCCCGCCCAACTCTTCATGATCCCATGGACTGTAGCCCACTAGACTCTTCTGTTCATGGAATTCTCCAGGCAAGAATACTGGAGTGGGTAGTCATGACCTTCTCCAGGAGATCTTCCCGACCCAGGGATTGAACCCAGGTCTCCTGCATTACAGGCAGATTCTTTACCAGCTGAGCCACCAGGGAAGCTACTCCATAGGGGGCTCTCAATAAATATTTGCTGAAATGAAGAATAAATGCCTTATATGTGTGTTTTATTTAAAGCTGCTTCCATTATTTCATGCTGAAACCACTGGCAACATCAACCAACTATTTGTAAACAAATATGTACATGAATAGATAATATCATAATATATACTTTTACAGCTCCCCCTAAGATTAATAGTACTCTGAGTGTAATCAACATTTAATCAATATTTGTTAAATGTGTTCTGACTCTTTGCAACCCCATGGACTCTACAGTCCATGGAATTCTCCAGGCCAGAACACTGGAGTGGGTAGCCTTTCCTTTCTCCAGGGGATCTTCCCAACCCAGGGATCGAACCCAGGTCTCCCACATTGCAGGCAGATTCTTTACCAGCTGAGCCACAAGGGAAGCCCAAGAATACTGGAGTGGGTAGCTTATCCGTTCTCCAGCAGATCTTTCCAACCCAGGAATCAAACCAGCGTCTCCTGCATTGCAGGCGGATTCTTTACCAACTGAGGTATCAGGGAAACCCAAATGTGTTACAAACTCCTTATTTAGCCAATATATATGCATGAGTATATCCCAGCTGCCAGAAAGGTATTGTTTCTCATTTTTGTACAGAGAAATAACTGCCTTGTGTGGAGATAAAATATCATAGTCATGTAATGCTTAGTAACATATATTCATAATTTACCATAATAAGTACTGGAGGAGTCTTGTAAAAAGCAATAATCTGGGATTGAGTTGTCATTCATACATGTACAAACAAATATAATGTCAATAAATGTTTAGGTGTGTTAGGCGTGCATATGTGTACATGCTTGTTAAGTGGATCCTGGCTGTCTATTTGTTGAATAATTCATTAATATATTCACATATGTGTATATAAAACAAGCTATAAAAATGCATAGACACAGTGGCATGGTACCATAAATGTTGGGATAAATGGTATATGCCAAATGTCACTGAATTGAGTTGTGAAGGAAAAAGGATGCTAAGGTTTGATTAAAAGAAAAGATTACGTATGTGAGATGAGCGTCAAAGAAGTGAAGTTATATACCATGTTTCATTTATTTACCATCCGTTTAATCTAGATGTTTTTGCCATGGATAAAAGAGAGAAATGGAAAAGTCTTCCACTGGTTTTTTGAAGACAAGGAATCTTAGAAACAGGGGGGTGGCAAGCTCTGCACATTGAGACATTGTAGCCAACCTCCTCCCCCACACCCTCAGCACTTCAACTCCTGCCAGGCAGGAACTAGACTCTTTTGTAGAGCACATTTATAGCATTAGAAAGTAACAGGATCACAAAGGAGAGAAGAAAAGCTTCATCTGTGTGACCAGGAGGCTAAAAGGCTCCCCTGCGAGGAAGACTGTGGCAGCCTTGAGTCAGAAGAAAAGACCTCCCCAGCCCAACTGTCAGTTCCAAGAGAAGCCCTGAAGCTGCCTAGGAAAAACGTTTCTCCCCCAGAAGGCTTTCATTTATTTTATTTTTTTAAAGTTGGTTCAAGAGATAACGCAGTACATTTGTATCATTCCATCCCTAATCTCAGCTCCAGAATAAAGGTTCTTCCATCTCTCACATACATATCTGGATTCTCATGCTCCTCCCGCATCAGGGAAAAGTCAGGTGTCTCTCGTGAAATGTGCTTGGCAGGTTACTGAACATTGGCAGAGGATGGCAATATAGGTAAATAAACACACACACACACCCCGGCTTGAAAGCATCTTTCTCCATTCAACTCTGTCGGTGAGAATATTCTCCTACAAGTCTCAGCCCACATCTCCTTCTCCAGGCCCTTTTATTCCCCCTCAAGAACAGTCTGGGATCTTCCAAACAGATGTGTGACTTTCTCAGCAAAGAAAAAGAAAACAGTCCAATAAAATAATGTTAAAAGTCTGGTAGCACCAGCTCCCCCATAGTTCCGCATACACACACGCACACACACAGCGAATGGACGCATGATTATTTACACCACTTTACAGTGGAACTCTGGCTGTTTCATGGGTCTCTGCTGGTGCCAAGGCCCAGTACATGTGAAATCTAGAAGCTGAAAGAAAATGAAAACCTAGGTGTGCAAAGGAGCTAGAAGGAATTGTTGCCTTTCCCTGGATTAGAACGGGAGGACATTCCCTTCTGTGATTTGCTCTTGCCACAACAGGGCTGCGAAAAGTCTCCCTGAAATGGGGCCGGTAGAGGAGGGGAGAGAGAAAGTGAAAGAAAAATGGACAGCCATAAAAAGATTTATAATTTACTTCTGAGATAAATCAGCAAAGGGAGGTCCAAACTGCCACGTGCTCTGAGGCCCTGGGCTCCTGCCCTGACTAATGCGCTGCAGCCCATTTTGATCTACGCTAAAATTAACAATCAGCCAGCCACTTTATGAAATATTATCTTTGTTAGCTTTACCACTAACAAAAATACACTTCCAATTTTTCACATGCACACACTACATCTATTAAAGCAATCTGGGAAATTAGTTTGAGATAAACTGTACAGCAATTTTATTCATAGCTTCCCCATATCTCACACTGTTAATCTGCATCACAGCTCACTAAATAGTGCCTAATGTTTATTGCATTTAACTGAATGTATACAATTCTGAGGGTACGCCAGGGACCGATTATCATAATTATACATGTTTCTATGGAAACCCACAAGTCTATCAGTTTTGATTCATTATATTGTTATACCTTCTAGCACTTTCTAATTATTAGGTGCCCATAAAAAGTCTCCGTCTTGCTGTTACTATAGAAATGAGCTATAGACAGGCTTCAATTGTTAACCCTTAAAGGACCAAAATATATAGACTCAAACAGCTGGTAGCTATTCATGTAACTGAAATACCTAATAATTTCATTTAATACTTAAGTTCATAACTGATTTTATGTAAATTTATGAAAACATTTTGCATACCTAACTCATGAATGATTATCTCAGATTTTAGAAAACTGTCCTGACTTTGAGGTTCCCTAGTCTGGACATATCCCTTCAGGTCTGATAAAAGACACACAAATGCTAAGGGAACTCAGAATTAATGATTACACCACAAAATCTGGACTCTTTCAAGACTGATTTCTTATTTCATAAATAAAGATGCATTTGCTGGTGTAAACATAGAATTATATGCTAAGTAATAAAACAGGTAACTCAAGATATTACAGGAAAAATTCAGATGCATTGAGAGCCTTTAAATCAAACATCTAAAATGGCTTCAGAGCAATATGGCTATTTAGGTATAATTTAATATTGCTACTTAAATTGCAATTTGTAATTTAATACTTTCATTTTACTTTTTCTCCTACATTCACTAACAGAATCCTGTGAAAATTGAACGGGACTGAGCAGTTTCATTGTCTCCCTAACCCTCCTGCTATTACAGTTTTCAATTAGAAGTGCCTTTTAATTTAGATCAGGAAAGCTTTCCTAAAGTGACAGCTCGCCCTTCACACTGCATATCTATTTATTTCGGAAGTCAACACACCATTCAATAACCTGAGAACAGCCCTGATTGCTATGCTAATAGTATTCAGAAATATGTCCACAGCGATCGAAACAAGTAAACTAAGGCTAATTCATAAAGTGAATAATAAAAGGCAAAGGAAAGCCTTTCATATCTTCTGCTCCTTCAGCTGGAATCTTAAGCTTACAAATTTAATTTTTTTCCCTCCCTTAGGGAAATGAACACTATATGATAACCAAACTGAAATTAGATTTTACCTAATATTACAGGCTTGCCTCTTTGACGCGGCTTGTGTTATTATATAAAGCTGCCGTGGGAAGCACGGAGACAATGACCGTGTGTGTATATGCTGGTGTGATCCAGGAGATGCTTGCTCCAGCCAGTCTCTTCAGCTCAGAGCTAAATGCATTTTGCTTCTCAAGGTGGGGGGAGGAGATGGAGAGCCATAAGAATTTTAAACGGATGCCCACATGAAAAACAACAGCACATGCTAGAGAACCATTTTCTTCATATTCCAGGAATATGTCCACCAATGTCCACAGCAGCTCCCCACCAAGTAGGAATAAACCAGACTGCCTCAGGAACAAAAGGTATAGATATTTGCATGTTGATGTTCAAACTCATAAGAAAACAGAGAACAGATCAAAGCCTTTTGTTCCCAACTCTTATATCTCTATTAGCATCTGAGAAAAGTAGATCTACCACTAAACAGAAAATTTAAAGTAGTTTAAGAGCAAATTAGATCAGATAGATTAAAAATTCCGTTCATCAGTACATGTATATATTACTACTTATGTATATATAGCCTGAAATTGACTATATTTAATTCACATAAAAATGTCTTCTGCACATCACCAGTTATTGGTTATCCAGAATAATTAAAATTTTGTCTGCATATTTTTTTACTTATCCATAGAAATGAAACTAACCTTCAATAGTAAACATCTTATTTTTTATCTTGTTTATACATTCATTCCCATAATTATTAATTACTCCACCTAATTCAATAGCCCTCTTCAAAAATCTAATGGTCTTTTTCATATATTTTAAGCCAAGCAAAGATATACACTAATGGATAAAATGTAACCAAATATGTGTGCAGAAAATATATGAATATTTCTAGATAAGCCAAAGAACTCTATGAGAAGAACAATGATACTAGGGTCAAGATTTCAAACACTCGATTAATAAACCTTAAAAGTGACAATAAAAGCTTCTGAAAGCAAGCTCACAACCCCTGTGTGCTTTTGGAGAATACCTTTAAGATCCCTGTTCCGTTAGTGAATCCTGAGGGGGTGGGGGGTGAGATAAGGGTCAGATATGGAGGTCAGGAGGGTGATTAAGCAAAAAAAGCAGAGACAGTAAGTCATCCAAGCAGCAAGCATATTACCACCTGGGATGTCATTTATTTCCTAGAGACAGAGTCGAGTAAGTTCCCTGCACGTTAAAACCATGAATTAATTATATTCTCCCCCTCCCAGTGAGCATAAAGTGCTCAAATTTTCTTTTTGGGTGATAGGGGGAAAAGATGCCTTATCATTCATTGTTGGATGTTAAGATCCCAGAGGAAAAAGCCAATAAAAACAGTTCCTAGTGACAAAAATCCAGGAGCTGTACCATACTATCAATCAAACTGAAATGTTTTAGGATTCATATTTATTTGCACCACTTTGTCACGAGGAAAATGTCTAGTCAACTCAAGAATGTGTAAATTCTAGTTTTTTGGTGCTTAAAAGAAAGGTGAAAAGACATTAGTGAGCTGTGATTCCCTTCAGTGGAGCAGATTTGTTTGGACAGCGCCTGTCCGTGGTGAGGGTGGTTGAAGGACCCATGTGTCTCAGATGGACACTGTTTCCAGCCTCCGGGATCAGTCTCTGGGGGGCCAGCACCCACCAGGCCTCAGGACAGAGGCGCCCAGCTAGAATCCCCTCCTTGGAGTCTTGAGGGTTGAAGCGGGAAGATAACGTAATTTTTGTGAGGTTTTAATGGCCCTTGGGCAGTGGATCTTATTCCAGTTGAATTATGAGAAACCAGAGAAGGTAATAGATGGCTTGCTTCCAGATTAGGAACAAGGTAGTAAGTGTAAACTAATCCCTGGTAGCACAGATGGTAAAAAATCTGCCTGCAATGCAGGAGACCCTGGTTCGATCCCTGGGTCTGGAAGATCCCCTGGAGAAGGGAATGGCTACCCACTCCAGTATTCTTTCTTAGAGAATTCCATGGACAGACCATGGGGTGGCAAAGAGTCAGACACGACTGAGTGACCAAAACACACACAGTCAGTATAACAGAGTGGGACCAGATAAAAGAAAACGGATTCTGATCCAACTTGAAAGAAGATGTTCTGGGGTGAAAATGTAGGAAGAGAAAGAAGACAAGGAGAGGGACTTCCCTGGTGGTCCAGTGGTTGGGACTTCACCTTCCAATGTAGGAGAAGTGTGGATTCAATTCCTGTTTGGGGATCTAAGATTCCCACATACGTCAAGGCCAAAAAACCAGAACATAAACAACAGAAGCAATATTGTAACAAATTCAATAAAAACGTTGAAAATGGTCCTTATTCTTTAAAAAATCTTTTAAACAATGAAAGAAAGAAGACAAGCAGCTTGGCAGACTGCTGTGCTTAGTCGTTCAGTTGTGTCCGACTCTGCGACCCCATGGACTGTAGCCCGCCAGGCTCCTCTGTCCGTGGGGATTCTCCAGGCAAGAATACTGGAGTGGGTTGCCATGCCCTCCTCCAGGGGATCTTTCCAACCCAGGAATCGAACACAGGTCTCCCTCATTGCAGGTGGATTCTTTTACCCACTGAGCCACTAGGGAAGCAGACACCACAAGCAAAAAGTTCTCACCTACTCTGTTCCTTCAGGTACCATTTTTGGCTGATTTTCTTCCATATGGATTTAACACAGACACACGTGTGCCTTTTAACTGTCAATTGCTGAGAGGCTATGAGCACTCAGGATCTGAGAAGGACTGGGCTGGGTAACAAAAACAAAGAAATAAAGCCACACCCACAAGAGACAAAATGTAATCACTAGACAACACTGTTGCCATACTATCAAAGCATTTTAATGTGCTGATTTTTAGCAGGCTCTATGCATTATTTCCCTTGTGGCTCAGCTGGTAAAGAATCTACCTGCAATGCAGGAGAAGGGAATGGCTACCCACTCCAGTATTCTGGCCTGGAGAATTCCATGGTTTATATAGTCCATGGGGTCGCAAAGAGTCGGACACAACTGAGCAGCTTTCACTTATACTTATATGCATGATTTCTGAAAATATTATATTGTTACGCTTAAGGAAGTCAAAAGATCAAATATTTTAGTTTCTCCATTTAAGCAAATAAGAAATATAGTTCTTTCTGTGTCTCTCATGTTCTCTCTCTCCCTCTCTCTAGCTCTCTCTCTTTTACACTTTCTTTTATGTTATCAGGGCATTATTAAAACACTCATTATTATTCACTCCAGAAAACAGTCATTTCAAAGGCTAATCAGCAATGCTCACAATTTATATTTAGTTTTTATGCTACTTGAAGTTTAAAAATGAAAAATCACCAGTGTCAACACATGTTCTTTCGACTCTCACTGTCTGGCAGTGAGACTATGAATATTCTGCCCGCAGCATATATGGCACATACATGTTCCCTACCAGCAAACAGCTTGCATTCTGTCCTAGAGGCAAGAAATGATACTAAACAATTACATATACGAGGGGCTTACTGCAAACAAGTGTCAGCCAGTACCTGCTGTTTGACTCAGGTAAGGATAGGGTGGTTAGTTAGGGCTGAGACTACCCAGGGACTTGAACTTGAGCTTCAAGGAAGGGTAGGTTTAGCACATGGAAGACAGATTCAGAAATCTCTTTGAAAAATCTGGACATTATAATCATCTAAAGTGGATGGTTTATTTAGATGGAGAAGAAGCAGGGTACTGACTGATGGTACAGAAGTTTGAGGATGATTATTATTGTAATAGAAAGAAAATCAACACTGAATATTCATTGGGAGGACTGATGCTGAAGCTGAAGCTCCAATACTTTGGCCACCTGATACGAAGAACCGACTTATTGGAAAAGACCCTTTTGCTGGGAGAGATTGAGGGCAGGAGGAGAAGGAGGGCAACAGAGGATGAGACGGTTGGATGGCATCACTGACTCAATGGACTTGAGTTTGAACAAGCTCCCGGAGATGGTAAAGCACAGGGAAGCCTGGTGTGCTGCTGCCACAGAGAGTCAGACATGACTTAGTGACTGAACAACAGCAAGACTTTTGAATAGAAGACAGAGCTTGTATTTGTGGGAGAAAACTTGAAAATTATGTGCCAGAAGACTCAGGTGAGGAAAGACTTTGTCCAAAAAATCAATTAGAGACTCGCATTCTATTATAGACGAGAACTTTATACTACAGTGCTCATGGAGAGAGAAGGAAGAGATGAGGATGATAAAAGAGAAGTCAGATGAGCACATTATGTGAAGAGAGGAAGAGATAAGGGGTGAGCCAGGCAACCAAGGCAAGTCACAAAGAGATGAGACACATGGGAGAAATCAGTTTTGGGAGCAAGAGAACTAGCTTGGATATTGACATATTGCTGGAAATTGTGATGAAGTCTTGGGCTTGCCAGGTGGCGCTAGTGGTAGAGAACCTACCTGCCAATGCCAGAGACAGCTGGTTGGATCCCTGGGTCAGAAATATCCCCTGGGGAGGGCATGAAACGACTGAAGCAACTTAGCACACAGCACATACGTGATAAAGTACAGCAGGCTGTAGGACTAAAGATCAGAAAATTATCTTTACAGACAGGTCACTAATTTTCATTCTTATAGTCATGCACATGTTTTGTCTGTGTTTTAAATGAGCAAGTAGGTCAATGAGTATGAATAAATTTTTTAAATGAATGGTACATGCAATTGATATTTGACATTGTTAGAAAAAAATAAATTCTACATGAAGATATGGATTGAGAAAATTAAATAAAAATAAGAACTGACTCAATTTTGACCCAACTATAGACAAAGAAAGAAGTAAAATAAGGAAAGAAAGGAAATAGAAGGAATCACAAAAGTGAAGAAAGAATTTGCAGCACTGTGGTTGGACATGGAGGGTATCATGCTAAGTTAAATACTGTATGATATCACTTATATATGGGATCTAAAAAATACAACAAAGTAGTGGATATGCCAAAAAAGCAATCAGACATACAGACTAGATACAAAGCGCCAGCTAGTGGTTTCCAGCGGGGAGAGGGGAATGGGCAGGGACAACACAGGGGTGCGTATGTGCTGAGTCACTTCAGTCGTGTCTGACTCTGTGTGACCCTATAGACTGTAACCCACCGGGTTCCTCTGTCCATGGGAGTCTCCAGGCAAGAATACTGGAGTGGGTTGCTTTTTTCTTCAGGGGATTAAAAAATACAGGCTATTATGTGTAAAATAATCTACGAGGGTAAAACATGGGGAATTAGCCAGTATTCTACAATAACTGTAAGTTGAATACAACCTTTAAAAATTATTAATCACTGTATTATATACCTACACTATATATATATACACAAATGAAGCCAAAAAGTATACTATATATAGGTATAGGTATACAATATATACTATATACTATAGTATATCTATACTATATATAGGTATATATACCTATACCTAAACTGCTGTACACCTGTACAACAACTATACTGCAGTTTAAATAAAGGGAGCAAAGCATAACGACAAGAGGATGTCAAGAAGAGAAAAATAGGTGGTGCTAGTGGTGAAGAACCCTCCTGCCAATGCAGGAGATGCAAGAGACGTGGGTTCAATCCCTGCATCGGGAAGATCCACTGGAGTAGGAAATGGCAACCCACTCCAGTATTCTTGCCTGGAGAATCCCATGGACAGAGGAGTCTGGTGGGCTACAGTCCATGGGACCGCAAAGAGTAGGACACAACTGAACACTGAATTACTGGGTTGAACTTAAGGTGGGTATAAAGGCTGAAAGAATTTTGAGTGATGTTGAATGTGTGTGTGTGTGTGTGTGTGTGTGTGTGTGTGTGTGTAAAATAAGAGAAAGCTAGATACATCTGAAGGCACAAGAGGAGACACCAATGGAAAGATATTTTAAAGATTAAATGTTTCATTCTTTCAAGGACCAGTTGATGCTCCCAGAGAGAAGGGAAGAGGGGATAAAGTTGGGAAAGTCCCAGAAGGATTTTAGACCTGGCAATGGTGGAAGGAGGGAGATTATTCTCTTGATAAGGAAAGAAGAGAAAATAGGTGATAATCCAGAGATATTTTGAGATTTGAAGAGATATATACACAAAGATATAAGTAGGAAAGAAGGAATGCATGCCAGATGGTCTCAAACTAGGAACAAAATGGCTGGGTAAACCAGGCATTAAAGAATCAAGCAAATGAAGCCAAAAAGTAAAGTTAATGTTGAAGAGTGAAGGGGCATGACCCTGGCACTGCCACCATTACCAACAGTCACCTGGATTTTTACTGCTCAGTAAAGTTTCCATCTGTAAAACTTGGAAGACAACCAGGTAGAACAGTGAGGAAAACAAAACTGTCAGCAAAAGAAAAAAAAGAGAGAGAAACTATCTTAAAACTCAATTCAATTAAAAATATATCTTGAGCATTGATTACATGCCAGGCACTATATTAGATATGAGCAGGAAAATTTTAATGGAATTCTAGGACTTGGAAACTTGCACACATAAAAAGTTGTGCTAGTTTCTTAAAACTCTGTAAATGAGTTTCCTTTAACCAGGATGACTCAAGATAGCATGGTACTGGCCTCAGATGACCCCTCAGTTATTTTCCATATCTGCTTATTGGGAGAACTCTGCATAACCAGTAAAAAAAAAATTAATTTAGATGAATTTAGATGCTACTAATAATAATGCTATTATGCCACCAAATCCAGAAAGAAATAACACTGGCCCGTTACTCACTAATTTCCCTCTCATCCATCCCAATGGCTATAGGTTTTCTCATGACAATCAATGCTAAAGAAAATCAACCCTGAATTTTCATTGAAAGGACTGATGCTAAAGCTGAAGCTCCAATACTTCAGCCACCTGATCCGAAGAGCTGACTCATTGGAAATGACCCTGATGCTGGGAAAGATTGAAGGCAGGAGGAGAAGGGGATGACAGAGGATGAGATATTTGGATGACATCACTGACTCAGTGGACATGAGTTTGAACAAACTCTGAGAGATGGTGAAGGACAGGAAAGCCTGGCATGCTGTAGTCCATGGGGTTGCAAAGAGTTGGACTTAGCGACTGAAAAACAACATCAAAGCATAAAAAGGAGCACAATGCAGTGATGTACAAGGATGCAACCGACATTAACTTTTGAACTTAACTAAAACACTCTTTAAGGAACAGTATTCATGTCATCTCCCCTAATCTTTATATCTTTATGAAACAGGTATTATCCCCATTTTAAAGGTGAAGAAATGAAAGCTAAAGATAATAAGTAACTTCCCAAGATGACTCAATCAGTAAGTGAACAATCACCAATTCCAACATAACTGCCTCTTTTTTCAAAGTCTTTAATATTTTCCCTTATCTTAGTGACACACAGTCTTGTTTGCATATCAAAATAAGATGGAGAAGTTTCAAAACATATCCATGCCTAAGTCTCATCACAGACCAAGGAAGTCAGAATGTCTGTGGGTGTGGAACCGGCACCTGGGTACTGAACGATTTTCCTGAGGGGGGACTCTCTTGTGTGGTCACCACCGGGAACAACGCTTCTACATCAAGCCGTCATCACTGAGTGTCCTTTAATCCTGTGTTCCTCTGACTTCCTCAAAGTCAGCCTACTTTTTTTTTTTTTATTAGTGTTTACACTCACAATACAGAGAAGGCAATGGCACCCCACTCCAGTACTCCTGCCTGGAAAATCCCATGGACGGAGGAGCCTGGTAGGCTGCAATCCACGGGGTCGCCAAGAGTCGGACACGACTGAGCGACTTCACTTTCACTTTTCACTTTCATGCATTGGAGAAGGAAATGGCAACCCACTCCAGTGTTCTTGCCTGGAGAATCCCAGGGACGGGGGAGCCTGGTGGCTGCCGTCTATGGGGTCACACAGAGTCAGACATGACTGAAGTGACTTAGCATAGCACACTCACAATAAGTGCAAATCCTATGTCTTAATGATCTTATATTTTCAAATTTCTGGTTTTCAGCAATTGCCCCCTCTAGACGAGAGTTTATGATTCTATACTTTATATGTATAATGTGCCTTTTACATTTAAGTGAGTTACATTTCTATCTCTTATACACGTAATATGCATTATTCTTAGAAACTTATTTGTCAAGTATCTACTATTTTTCAACCTATATTCTAAAGGCTAGGGCTATGGTAAGAAAAAGAAAGCACAGGATAATAAAGACAGTCACAGTTTGAATTCAGCCTTTTAATTATAAACTTAGTCCTCTTTCTATCCTTTATCCTCATATAAAGTATACTTTTGTAGCTAAAATTAATAGGGGGAAGCTAGTATAATCCTACGGTTGCCCATGCAAATATTATGTCCATTACAATATATTCTGTATATGAGGGCTTCCCAGGTGGCTCAGTGGTAAAGAGTCTGCCTGCCAATGCAGGAGACACAGAGACTTGAGTTTGCTCCCAAAAGATCCCTTGGAGAAGGAAATGGAAACCCACTCCATGATTCTTGCCTGGAAAATCCCACGAGGAGCCTGGCAGGCTATAGTCCAGTGGGTTACAAAGAGTTGGGCGTGACTGAGTGACTGAGCACACACTGTCTAGTTTTTAGACAAGCAGAAGTCAAGTGCCGATGATAGCTCTCCGTATCTGGAAACATAAGAAGAGACTAAGGATTTCAGCACCTGTGATGGGCAGTAGGGGAGGCAGCTGCTCACAAACAAAGGAGATCCATAGGAGGGGGCCAAGAAAGGTGCTGGAAACACGAACACAGTTTGGATGAGAGCTGGCCCTCTCTGCTATAAACTGATCTTAATGTTGTAAAAATCATTTCTTATTGTAAACAGCTTTATTAGGATATAATTTAAATACCATATAATCCATACATTTTAAAATGTACAATTCAATGGGGTTCTTTTAGCATATTCATAGATATGGGCAAATGTCACCATGGCCAAGTTTAGAACATTTTTATTATCTCAAAATAAAGCCTATAATACCACCTGTCTATCCTTCATCCCCTCCAGGCTTAAGTAACCACTAATCTACTTTGTATCTCTATAGAGTGGCTTCTTCTGGACATTTCATTTAAACAGGATTGTATGCACATGATATGCAGCCTTTTGTGCCTGGCTTCTTTGACTTAGCACTGGGTTTTCAAGGTGCATTCATGCTGTAAATGCATCAGTACCCCATCCCTTTCCATGGCTGAATAATATTCCATCCTGTTGATTTTGTTTATTCATTCATTGGTTGATGGATGTTTAGATTGTTTGCACCTTTAGGCTACTCTGAATAACGTTGCCATAAACATTACTGTACAAGTTTTTATGTGGACACATGTTTTCCTTTCTCTTGGGAATATACCTGGAAGTAGAATTTTGGGGTATATATTAACCATTTAAGAAACTGCCAGAGTGTTTTCTGAGTGGACACATCATTTTACATTTCTACAAGCAAGTGATGTGGGTTCTAATTTCTACACATCCTTGCTGACACTCATTATCTTTTTTTTATTCTTGGTGTACTAGTTGGTGTGAAGTAACACCTAATTGTAGTTTTGATTCACATTTCCATGATTACTAATACTATTGAGCATCTTTTCAGGGGCTTTTGGGCCATTTTTATATCTTCTTTGTAGAAATGTCTGTTCAGGTCTTTGCCCATTATTAATTGGATTATTTGTCTTTTTTATTGAAATGTAAGAATTCTTTATATATTCCAGACACAAACCTAATATTAGACATATGATTTATTAATATTTCATCCCATTTTTCACTTTGTTGATACTGTTTTCTGAAATATAAATATTTTTAACTTACATGATGTCCAATTTATCTTGTCATTGTGGTTCATGCTTTTAATATCATATCGAAGTATTCACTGCCCAATCCAAGGTCCTGAATATTTACTGTGTTTAATCCTAAGAGTTCTGTGGTTTTCACTCTTCCATTTAGGTTTCTGAACTATTATGAATTGATTTTTGTGTACAATGTAAGGGTACAAATTCATTCTTTTTCAGGTGGCTATCCATTTATTCAAATGACTTTTGTCTGTTCAACCGTTTCAGCACCCTTGTTGCAAATTAGTTGACTATGGACACATCGGTTTATTTCTGGACTCTTCATTCTATTCCATCTATATGCTGGTACCACACTGTCTTGATTCCTGTTGCTTTGTTGTTAAGTTTTGAAATCAGGAAATGTGCATCCTCCAATTTCATTCTTTTTCAAGATTGTTTTGACCATTTTGAATCTCTTGCAAATCTATATGAATTTTAGAACCAGTTTGCCAATTCCTGCAATGAAGCCAGCTGGATTTCTGACAGGGACTGTAGATCAGTTGGGGAGCATTGCCATCTCACCAAGAGTAAGTCACCTGATCTATAAACTGGTCCTTCCATTGTCAACACTTCTTACTATCTCTGTTTTTGCCATTGTTCAGTCTCTTTTCAATTTATTGGTCATGTGTAAAAGAGGAGAATAGTAAGGAAACAGAGAATCAAAGTATGGGGGTATGGACAAGGAACCATAATTAAGGAATAAAACATGGTTCCTGTGAATGAATCCACGTAGAACAGTTTCCTGCAAGATCAATCTTTTGTGTTTGAGGGGAAATCCTATAGGCATTCCATTCCAGTGCCTCATTTGGGGTCATGTCTCTTTCATATGCTGCAGCCCCGGGCTCCCATTTTTTCCTTTCTTTTTCTTTTTTTTATTGCTGCGGCTACCATGGCAACGGTTCACATGGGCTGGAAGAGAGAAGATGAGGCCTCTGCGGAGCCGTTATTAGTGCTCCTGTGGCCAGCAGGGGGTGCCAGGAAGAGCAGGCACTTGCACCTTCTCTTTGTAAGTATTCACACCCACCCCCAGGAAAGCAGAGGACCTGCGACTAACCGAAGGTGGTGTGGGTACCACTACAGAAGGAAATTTTGAGCTTTCTGGAGAGGTTTTAAAGATTTGCGAGGATTTCACCAAGAACTCATAACCTAACACCATGTGTGAGTGATTAAATAGATAGTAAAATGAAAACTTCAAAATGTTCACTATAAAAGATAATCTTTCCAGCAATCAGAAATCATCTTCTTATTTTTACTTACTCATTTTTGCTACACTGATTTAATTTTTACATATCCTGCACTAAAAAGATTCACACAGGTTAGTGTCTCTCTGTGCATGGTGGTTAGGCATCCCAAGGAATTAATAAATGTTTATTAAGGTGAATTCAAATGTCTGTTCTCTAGATACAGAAGCAAATTCTGTTTCCATTCAGTTAAGAGCAGTGGATCACCCACCGGTGCTTTCCTAGCACCATAGAATGAATTTCAAGAGGACACTGGGTTGTTATTTTACAATTCCATTCCATGTATGCAGCAGAATATTGTACCTCACACACATAAGCATGCAGGAAGCTATTAAATTAAAATGTGATGCCAAATACACATTAAAAGAACTGTGGAGAATAAAGTAATGGCCTTCTATCACCCTTTCCAAAATATCACATGGATAGTCATGGATGTATATTTTGGGGTTTATATTATGTGGAATAATTTGCACATCTCTGGCTTGTGAGCTTGAAATCTTCAGATCTTTGATGCCTGTGACTGGCAGTTTTTACCTTTGCAAATTCTTTGGTATGCAACCAGTGCTGCATGATACACAGAGTTGACTAAATATTTATCAAATATTCATATAGTTACTCAGCGGATTAATTATTGAACAAGCTTCCACTCAACCATCCTTCTTCTTGCTACAGCTAATTCTCTGTTGCTCCATTGACATATGTTCTGGGGAAGGCAGAGAAATAGCCAACTCAGCAACTTTTATCCCTTTCAAGGTTATGCATTAAAGTGTGAGAAAGCCAGACACCCATGAAAGCCCACATTACTGATTTGGTGGTCTTAAAAGTTTAAACATATAGATGAACCTCCCAATGGGTTTCTGTGTTTTGCTTTTGGAACAAATTTATATTTTAAGGCACTGTTTAATAATGTATTAACTAACAAAGAAGAAATTCATTAAATATCTAAATATAATTATTTCCATAGAGAATTATTATAGAATATTCCCCTGTGCATCAGTTCATTTTTTTTTCCTGTAGGAAACCCAGGCTAGCTTCTGTATTCCCATTTTACAGAGGAGGCATTTGAGGTTCTGAGTTACTCATTGATTTTTCTCAAATTCACACAGCTGATAAGTGGTCACATTGGCACTGAAACTTGTGTTCTGTTTTATGCTGTGCAGCATTAGCTATGTATATTAAAGGAAAAAATGGAAATATTTGCTACAGGGATCCATAGATTTTCATTTTAGCAATGTTTTCATCATTCTATGTATTCAGAATTGAAATTACGTTATGCACAATTCTCTTCTTTTTGATAGGCTATACCAAAAAGAAGTTACTGTTCCCATAAATGTAGATGATAAATGGGGAGGAGGGAACTCGGAGATCTTTGTCTCCTCATAGAGCAGCTCTGCAGCTATGTGGGGGCAGTCCGGACCATGATGAGCAGGTCTTAAGTGATTAACTGATTGTATATCACCACCAGTCACCCTCAAATTGGTAACTTTAGAAACAATTGTAGGAATAAGAAAGGTGGAGGTGGGAACCAACTTCTATTGATACTCAACTGTGGCATAGTCTTAAATAACAGGATTTTCTTTTGGATCTTTTTATAAGTTTGTTTATTTTTTATATTTGGCTGTTCTAGGTCTTTGTTGCTGTACGGGCTTTTGCTAGCTGCAGTGAGTGGGGGGCTACTCTCTGGTTATGGTGCATGGGGTTCTAGTCATGGCAGCTTCTTTTATTGCAGAGCACAGGCTCTAGGGGCACAAGTTTCCGTAGCTACACATGTGGGCTCAGCAGTTGTGGCTCCCGGGCTCTAGAGCACAGGTGCGGTAGTTGTGATGCACAGGTTTAGCTGTCCTGAGGCATGTGGGATCTTCCTGTACCAGCGATCCAATCCGAATCTCTTGCATTGGCAGGCAGATTCTTTACCACTGAGCCACTAGGGAAGCCTTCTTTTGGATTTTTAACATAAAATTTGTACTTTAGGGGAAAATATCAGTTCCCTTACAGAGTTTGATTACTGCTTTCTGTTAGTTCTAGGTAATTCATATCTCTTTCACAGAAGGACAAATCTCAAGCTACAATGCATGTATCATGCATCTCAGCATTTCTATATAGAATCAAATGCAGTGTTCCCATTTCCACACCTTTTAATTGGGTCATCAAGACTTTTTTCCATCAGACATTCTCAACAAGACCTTATAATGCACTACTATATGCTATATCTTTTAATTTTTCCCTAACAACATTATCATCATTTACCTATTTTGGCAGTCTATTTAAAATCTTAAAACTAAGGATTTAAACAATATTCTTGGGATCAGAGTAAATAAAGATAACAAAACACTTGAACATGCTTCCAGATTATCCTTTTGTGAAGAAAAGAATTTCAAACAAACTATTGTTCATATATGTGGTAATTAATATCTGTTATAAATAGGTCAGGATTTCAAGGTTCCTGACCAACCATTAATTATGAATGTATTGTTTCAAACAAATAATAATACAGGTTATTTACAATATTATCAGCAGATGTGTTTGTGTTGTAAAACACCGATGGTATATTTAATTACTTGTAAGTAATACAAATGTGTGACATAAACTCCTGAGACTTCAAATGTGGAGATGGTTTGTGAAAAGCTTTGAAATCAACTGGCACATGCCATTCTTTCATTCAAGACAAATATGTGGGCGAATCAGCAGGAGTCCGTTCTGGCTTTCCCGAGAGTGCCCTGGAGCTGTCCACAGGAAGGTGCTGGAAAAGGCAGCCGCAGATGGTCTGGGTCCACAATTATTTCAGCCTGAAATGCGGCAGAATAATCAGACTCATGTTAGGGTATTGCTACAGTGTACATGACCTGGAAATTGCTTCATGAAGGCTTTCAGGGCCACCTTCAATCTCCTTTGATAATTATAAAGAAAAGATTTTTTTTTCCTAAGAAACAGCAAGAAGATTTACATAAGATAAGGAATCATTTATTTAGTCTCAGAGATTTAAATAACATTCCTAATAGGTACCTGGCTGAATTGCTAAATAACTGGCATTTTATTCCAGAAGATTTAAGGTCTTTATTGAAGAATGTTAAGTTCAGACTCTATGGATGTTTCTAGAATTTCCAACTCCAGATTGGAAAATAAAAGACCATTTAAAAAATCTGCTATTTACCCCCAGTAGAATTGCCCTCCCAGCATACTGAAAAGAAAGTGGGATGAAAGGATTCATAGTTTTAGCAATATACAAGGACTGACTTTTGGATCCTTGGTAAAGGTCAGGTGTAATATTCAAAAACAAATTAAAAGGCAGACATTCTATTGGACTCAGAAGATTCCAGCAAGCGATGGGCACCCATGGGCATTGGCTCAAAATGTGTTTATTGTGATCATACCCCAGTTGATGCTGCAAGCACTATTAAGGACCCTATTCACCACCATCCTTCTTGCATTATGTATGCAGTTATTGTTTTGCATTATGCACTATCTAAAATGATACAAAAACATTTTGCTGAAAAATAAACCACTGGTTTTATGCTTAACACCAGGATTACAAAACGTGATGTCATGAATTATTCATATCATTCGATTTAATGTAATCATTTTCTCCCCAGTGCTAAGCCTCTGTGAATGGTGTCCTCTGCAGCCACTGTTTTGAAGAACTTAATACAAGGGGGAGAAACACCTGGCATTAACTGACAGTAAATTAGGCTCATTGTCACTTTGGGGAAAAAATTGCAGTTTAATCTTTGATCTTCTATACATCCTAATTCCAAGGAACATTTATCAGCACTATAAAATGCACCAACTTTAGGAATTTATAGAAATATTGACCTCAACATTTAGATGTAGACATACATAAAAGTACACATGCACATTTGAAATTTGAGCTATAGAATGGAATTCATCTTTGTTTCTTTCAAAGCAACAGTGGGATCTAGTTTGAATGTGTTTATACTAATAGCAAATAGATTTTGATACACATTTATAATGTATTTAAATCAATCTTTCAAAGAAAGACTGACCTTAGGAGAAAGCATGTTCGGAAAGATAAATATATCAATGCAACTTAGCCTACAGATTAAAGTAATTTATCTTCAAGGCAGTACAAAAAAAAAAAATTAAAACCAAGAGAATAGAATGCTTCTGAATGTTTGAAACTCTTTAGAGAAACTACAAACATTGGCATAAAACTGGTAGAAGCAACTTTTAAAAATCAGCATCCCCTCCTGGAGACCTATTTTCGACTTTGAATTCCAGGTTTTAACTAGAAAAGTTATAACAAAATGTTTCTATTACTCTTTAAAAAAAATACAATTTATTTATTTATTTGGTTGCACCGGGTCTTAGTTGCAGCATGTGGGTTCTAGCTCCCTGACCAGGGATCGAACCTTGCATTGGGAACACAGAGTCTTAGCCACTGGACCACCAGGGAAGTCCCCATTTCTATTACTATTAAATTAGAAGATTCTTCATTCTGGGATTGGATATATGACCAGGTTATAGTGAAAAGAGCAGAAATCCAGCAAAGCTGATGCCTAACTCCAGCCCCCTTCAAAATCCAGCTCCTGAGTATCTCAACATTGTGCTCTCAGCTACCCTGCTACCCTTACGATGGGGTAGGGAGACTAAACAATACCATTTGAGGTAAAGCATATCCAAAACTCTGGCAGGAGCCACAAGTATGAAAAGTTATCATTTTAAATCAAAATGTCTGTGATCCCTATATGTTTGTAATCTACAGAAGTGTTAGAAGGGATATGTAAAGATACTTATAGGTATCACTAAAAGACGGGTTTTTTCAAAAAAGGAATTGACTTAATAAGGAAAAAAAAAAGCCTAACAATGTAAAAATCAAATGGTACCCAAATCTGTATGGAATATCTCACCCAGACAACCAGGAAAAGGAGGAAAAGCTTGTACACAGCGCAGTCGCGATCACAGTCCATTTCCAGGACAGTTTTCTCTCTCCTGGCAGCTACTGTAGCATCTTGCCCCTTAGTTGAGACTCAGCCCCTATGGCCTGACTCAGAACGAAGACAGCTACCATGGTTAACCAGTAATTAAAGGCTCATTTTTTATAAGGTCGATGTAAAATCTGTCAACTGCTCCTCTGTGATCACAAACGCCTGAAAAACTTGAAACTCAGGCTTTACCAAGTAATAACAATTGACAATGTTTGTCATAGCAGTATTTGAAGGAGGTGAAGTGGTGGGAGGGGTTGGGGGGGAACCAGAGGCAGAGTGGTAGATGGAAAGTTTTCCTTAAACTAATGGCTTATTTGCTTTGTTTCTATAGCATACTCTCTTTTCTACTTAATAGGTAAAGGGAAATTTCTCTTTCCCCTAAATAAAAATTATTAGGCACTTTGTCTATTAATCTTAGAAGCAGGCTTCAACTAGTCTCATTAACATTGCGAACTGGGCCAGAAGAAACCGTGTCATGTTATAAGAACTGCCTTCCTTTCATTTCAAGATCACATTGACCTTCTCTAGCATCCTGCACACCCATCAGGGTTCTCACCGCTTCCCAGGGTGACCGTCTGGTCTCCCAAGAGTCCATCAGAACAGAGTGGTCCCTGGAGACAGTCTACACAGGAAGCCTCTGGGGTCAGCTTTTCATGTGCTCACTTAGACACTCACTCATGGTTTATTTGAAAAAATATATATATATATTCATGGCTTCAAACCACCCCCCTCCCCAAAAAAAATGTTTGTGCTAAAAAAAAGAATCTGGAGAACTAAGAACCAGAGCTGGTGCTTTAAGCGCTCGGTGAAGCTACAGCCTAATTACTGCCTGCTGCGTGGCGCAGTTAAACACAATCAGTCAGAAAGCCTTAAAGATACAATATCCCTTTTCACAAACTGTCTGCTTGTCAATTCCGAGTCACCCCCCTGCTTTAAATCAACCAACCACAGAGCTGTTATGAACAGCAACTGATTTTCCATGCAGTGCTGCAAAACAAAATCACACCGTATCCTATTTTTAATGGCCACAGTTTTTCAACTACATAACAAGAGTTAGCTGGCACTGCTGAGCTGAACGGTATCAAAAAATGGGTTCAAGTAGAAATAGCATGGAACCCTTGAAGTGAACAAGTACAGACCCAATTACAAGTGCATTGTCATGCTCAGTACCAATTACATCGAAATAACAGTGGAGTGAATTTCCCCCTTAATAGTTATATTGTAGACATCAACTTCTTTTATTTTTGTTCCTCTAGGATACAGCTTGATACTTACAAGGTGGGGAGGGGGGGAGGCTGAATCATAAATATTATTAACACAGTCTATTTATGCACAAAGGCTTTTCTATGATGTCAGCTTCTAAGCTGACATGGTACCTTGGTCACCACAGAGAGGTGTTTTTCTTTCTTGTAGAGTTCATGATTTGTTAGAAATTTCACTTGGGAAAATCAGATTTTCTTCCTTGTGTACTGCTCCTTAGAAGCAATCTCTCCTCAAACAATACTCTTTTCAATTATTTGAGCCTTAGAGATACACACAGACAGTATCAGGGATTTTTTTTTTCTTTTTTAAGGAAACTTGGCCCCATCTCCAAAGTGTCAGTAAAAGTAAGCATTCCACGAATTAAGGAACCTGCCACTTGGGCTCCTGGGGATGAGTACATGACAGGTGCCTTAATAGGTAGAGAAAAAAAGGAAAAGGAAATAGGAAAACAAATGAGGCTTAATGGGAGTTGAAGAGATGCAAAAGAAAGTGCAAAAACCAAACTGGTCCTTAAAACCCAGAAACACTATACGAGACAAGAAGAACCGAGGGAGACCAGATTAAAGAAGAAGCAAGGGAAACCAACAAAATGCAGCACTAGCGTATGTGTGGTGTTTCGTCAAGTATCAAAGAGTCAGAGAAACGAGGTGTCTTCAACGTCATGCTGTCTAACCCTGGACCACGCACCATCCTACCGGCCACTCTGCTGGAATGCTTTGCCACAGCAGCCAGCATTCACTTATTCCTTGGGTATTAACTTCACTTTCCGTTTCTTCCAGGCCAGGATGAGCACTAGAGTTGTCCACAGCAGCAGAGGGCCAGCCCCATCTTTCCATGGCTGGCCACTCAGGCTCAAGGAAGGCAGGAAGAGAAATTAATGATGTCTCCAGGGCTTCATCAACACGCTTCAGAGGATGGAAGCACAGTTGGGAGCAAAGAGATACTTTCTTTATTTGCCGCTTTGCTCTGCCCATTTTCTCTTTATTCGGAACCATGAGTCAGAGCATGTGATCCAAAATTTCCCACCAGCTTGGTATCCTGTCCTCTTTTCCAATTCAGTGTGAGCTTTATCCCTGAAACATGGTGAAAAAGAAGAGGCTGTTTCAGATGTAAGATAAAATGAAGGTCTTTAAAAGTTTTCATTCAGAATAAAAGTTAAACAAGAGACATGCCCCTGATTCCAAATAAATGATGGAGATTTCTTTTAGAAATCTTTTTAGAAAACCCTCTCATTTTAGAGATGAGGAAACTGAGGCCTCGCAGGACCATGGGTTTTACAGCACATTTGTCGTCAGCAAGCAGTGGCATCAACAGCCCTGACACCTGGCATTGATCCCAAGACTCATGGTAGCAGGGGGATTGCTATTTATTGTCCATAGTGACTCACAAATCTAGGTTATGTGAACTATAAAAAGCCTGACTCAGAACTCCAGAGAGCAAGGAGCTAATACTACTTCAAATATAGGCCATGCGTCGTGGTATGAGCATGTTTGTAAGATTATTTTTCAAAGCAGCATGATCCAGACTGCATTGAATATAGTCCAACCTCCACTAATGAACAGATGTCAGGAACTTGGTGACATTAACCATGATTGTGATGACAAGCCACATATATACTTCCAGGCATTTTGGGTGAGAAGGAGGGAGAATCAGGTTATGGCTGAGATTTGGGTGTTGGGGAGATGACCATAGGATGGGAATGGAGTTGGGGGTGGCCAGAGAGGGCAGGAGAAGCTGGGACCCCATACCCACCTGCAACCCAGGACCAAGTCTCTGCCTATCTCTGCTGACTATCTCTTTGTCCCTCTGAAAGGTCAGGGAGAAAAGTTATAAATGTCTCCACTGCCCAAATTCAACAGCTCCCCTGAAATGTCAAATCAAGTCTACCTTCAGGACCTCTGGATAATTTCAACCCTTCTTGCCTTGCCTCCAGATTCCCCAGGCTTTGCCAATTGCTGATGTTCCTTGAGACTCTGAGAGCTAAAGTGACCTAAAATGCAAATGCTTGGATGAGGTAATGTTTAATCAGTGAAATAAAAAATAGAACCAATCCATCAAAAGGCAAAGACTGATGTGTGATTTTCTTTTTTCCTGTTTTGATGGACGAGAAAGTCTGTAAACAGTCAGAAGCTACTGGCTACCTCACATAGTAGGGGGAAGAAATCAGTTACAAAGAGAGGAAGCTGAAGATACAGAAAGAACACTTCAACAGCACAGCACAGCAAGGATATGCAGGGAGACTTAGCACCCAGTATATTTTAATCTGCAGCTAGGAAAATGGAGTTTTATCCTCAAATGATTTAGGGAGATTTTTGTGGGGGTGTTTTGGGGATGTTATGCAAAGTTTTATTGTTTGCTGCTTCTGCTGTTTTTTTAAACATTGCTTGCTTCCTATTTAACATCACTTGCTTCCTATAAAGAGAAATTTTTCCTTCAGGGGATTCTATCCCTGTAACTATATTGACTTAATTCTGAAGCACCAATGCAATTAAAAGACGGTTCTAATTAATAGGCAATAGAACGGTTGTATGTGAAAGATTTAAGCAGTTTATGCTTGGTGTACTAAATGAATCTGAACAGTCACCAAAGGCATCGGAGCTCCATTAGAATTTATCAGCTGAGATGCTTGGGATATTTTTCACACTGAGTAGTCACATTGCTCCCTGCCTTTGGGATTGGACTGAGGGGGGGGTGGGAAAGGTCAACATGTTTTGTTGTACTGGTGGCAGTAAAACGGCTTCTCATTTCAGCTGAGAAGTGCCAGCCGCCGGAGCATAAGCCCCTCTGTTACAGGAATGTCACTTCTGACCTGCCACAGGGAAAGCTGATAGCATCACTGTGCGTGATTTTCTAACACGCACAGTGAGTGGGTCAGACTCTGGTTTCCAATCTGACTCTGGCCACTTACAAGATGTAGAACCCTGGGTGGGTAGCTTGCTGTCTCTGCTTCCATGTCCTCATAAGCAAAATGGGAGAAGAGCCTTTCTTCCTTGGGTGGTTGTGAATTGTGTTAACTCACGTAAAGGACTCAGAATGATGTCTTTCAGTGCCCTGAGCACTCTATATATTCTGCATTATTATTATCCAGGTCCGTCATTACAGATATTCCATGGTCTTGTAAAGAAACTGCATGACTAAGCATATTTCATATTTCATATATTTTGTTCTGTGGATCTAATCATGCATGGTCAGGGATGAAGGGAGAAAGGTTCTAAACACTCTCATCTCCTAAATAAATAAAGATCCCCAAAGGAAAGCTGTACAAACTATTACAATTCCATTTTCTCTTCTTCTAATGCCCATGATTTCTGAGCACTTGAAAAAAGATGATCCCTGGTTACCCACAGAGGCTAAATGCAGCAAATCTTAAATACTGTGTCATTATCACTTATTTACTTTTAAAAGTAATGTCATTAATATTCTTACTCCTACATGCAGCCTGTATGTAAATTAGCAAGAACAAGTATTATTTAGAAATGAAATTATTTAATCTCCTACCTCCTAGAGAACATCTTAGAAAAGTAATAAAGGCACAGAGAATTTTGGTCTTTGCATAAATCTAAGATAGGTAAGTGGGCACCAAGGATAATTTTGCCAGTCTTGGTGGCTGCCCAGCTTCTGAATTCTCTGCCTGTGTTTCAAGAAGTCTCATTTGGTGCAGTGAGCTATCTTTACAGGATTTTCCAGGTGGTTCTGTGGTTAAGAATCTGCCTGCCAATGTAGGAGACTTGGGTTCAATCCCTGGGTAGGGAAGATCCCCTAGAGAAGGGAAATGGCAATCCATTCCAGTATTCTTGCCTGGAGAATCCCATGGATAGAGGACTCTGTAAGGCTACAGTCCATGAGGTTTTCTAGAAGTTGGACATGACTGAGCATGCATGCCATCTTCACAGCCATTATACCCACAGGAATCCTAGCAATTACCAACAGCTGGACTAGGATGAGCTGGATAGCCTCTCTGCAGCATCCAGGAAGTGACTGCTATGATGCTGGGAGCAGCTCCAGGCTCCAAATTCTGCAGGGGAGGAAGTAAATCTCTTGGAGTACAGTGCCCATGCCAGTGATCTCTTCACTGGAAACCAATTGAAACGTGACATTGGGCCTCATTCCTGGCTGCTTAAGCTCTGGGGTTAGTTTTCTGGCCCTGGTGGAGATTCTGTAAACTACTCAATTTATCTTTTTGAAAGAAAGTGAAAGTTGCTCAGTCATGTCCAACTCTTTGCAACCCCATGGACTACAGTCCATGAAATTCTCTAGGCCAGAATACTGGACTGGGTAGCCTTTCCCTTCTCCAGGGGATCTTCCCAACCCAGGGATAGAACCCAGGTCTCAGCACATTGCAGGTGGATTCTTTACCAGCTGAGCCTTTTCAGTAAATTTCTTTTCTGCATACATCAATGATAGTAAGTTTCTGTTGCTTACAGCTAGAGACTTTGGTGGTCTGATATAGTGGCCCTGGATTTTTTTTTTTTTTTTTTAGCCAGTTAGTGCTTGCTAAGTTGCTTCAGTCATGCCTGACTCTGTGTGACCCTATGGACTGTAGCCCTCCAGGCTCCTCTGTCCATGGGATTCTCCAGACAAGGATACTAGAGTGGGTTGCCATGCCCTCCTCCAGAGGATCTTCCCAACCCAGAGATCTAACTCGTGTCTCTTATGTTTCCTGCATTGGCAGGCAGGTTCTTTACCACAAGCACCACCTGGGAAGCCCTTTTTGAGCCAGACAGTCTCATAAATCTTGAAAAGTAGGAAGTGAAGTAACCTAAGCAGTTCTCCCTGGACTCTTCCTGATGAGAGTATATTGGGAAATTGCACAAATTTCTCAGTGCCAAGTATTGGGAAAGATATTGTCTTGATCCCAGTAGGTCAAAGCTAGGATAACCATGCAATAACAGGGTAGGAAAACTATCATCTAAGGACGGTCCATAAGCTAGTTCTCCAGCTTGCTGCTTCCAGGCTGAAATAAGATAGAGGAACTGTAAACCCCCTTTCCTTCAATAATCCAATACGATCCTCAGGAAAGTGTTAACCTTTCCTGGAATAAATGTCCCCAGGGACTTCACCATGGAGTACTAAACTAGATTAGATTTCATCTAAGATCCCTTCCCAATATAATATGTTATTCAAGCTTTGGAAAACCTAAAGTGCAAAATATTGTCTGATGTCCACTAGCTCTAATTTTAAACTTCAGTACCACTTACTACCTAATGGGAAGGAGAAAGAATATTTGACATCACCGGTAAAATATCGTGTGTGTTCACCAATTTTTCTTACCTAAGTTTTCAACGACTATATTCAACACCTAGGAGGAACTCAATCAATACTGCTCTGAATTGAACTGAATTATGTCCACAGCTCCATTCAGCCAAGAACATTTTTTCCATGTTTTCAGCTTATCATCCTCACTGGTTCCCTGACTCTGTGTTCACCTTCTTCCTGACCCTAAATTCATTGGCATCACTTTAATCACTCAGTCTTCTTTGTCTATCCCCTACAGACAAGCACATCTCAGCTTCAACCTGACCCCAGATCATCAATATTTTTTTCCAACTTTTTTCTTCCTTTTCATCTATCTAGTCCAAAAACCAACTAGTCTCCAATTGCCCGAGCCTCTTTCTCAGAGTAGAGGGTCAGAAAATGTTTGTTGAATAAATAGGTCACTATCTCATAATGACTTTTAAAAAACTCATTGGCTAAATTAAAAAGTTTATCATTTTTCTGATATTTCCTGATGTTAATGAGCACATATTTTAAACTCCTCTTGGCAGGTTAAAAAAAAAACAGATTTAAGATCTTTAAAACATCACTTAACATTTGTAATTTTTATTTTGGGCCCAAGAAGATGCCTAGAAATAAAACTTAAGAGGCTGTCTGTGATAAACATTCTATAAACTTTGAAAATGATAGCTCATTTTCAACACTATTGTTCATAGCTTATCATATTCCTCAAATTATGTGATATAACAGTGAAGATTAGCATTGCTATAGGCAAAGCTTACAAATAAATGCCTCTTTTCATAGCACTAAATAAATGACTATGCCCTTTATTAATAAACCAGGGCCAATTTGTCCTTATATAAAAAGGTACTGGTGTTACATGATTAAGTAGGGACTTTCCCAATTTGGGACTTCCCTGGTGGCTCACATGGTAAAGAATCTGCCTGCAATGTGGGCGACCTGGACTCAATCCCTGGGTTGGGAAGATCCCCAAGAAGAGGGATGGCAACCCTCTCCAGTATTCTTGCCTGGAGAATTCCATGGACAGAGGAGCCTGGTGGGCTACAGTCCATGGGGTTGCAAAGAGTCGGACATGACTGAGCGACTTTCATTTTTCCAATTTGCATTTGAACACTAAAAGTATTAGTTAAGTTGTAAGCATCTCATCTTAATCATTCCATCACAAAATTTAGGGAAATAGTGCTACTTCCACTTTCCTCACAATGGCCCAGTTGTTTGATAAGATATAGAGGAGCTGGATTCATTGAAAGGATAACATCAAGTAGCCTTTAAAAATTTTAGCCACCAAAAAACCATTTCTATTAATTTTTATCTTTCTTCCTTCAGACATTAATAAATAGTTCCAGTGATAATTAGCAATCTTCCCTAATTACAGAAAATTGGCACTTCACAAATAATAAATTCTGATATTATCTAGTATAGTGCCAGTTTTCCTATTAATTTAGAAATTCAGCAATTATCACCAGTACTACATAGGTTAAAGTGTGTTGGATCCTGGGTAAACACCTTAAAATACCCAGCAATATAAGGTTTATTGACAAGGAAAGTTCAACATCAACTTTTAAAGAGAAAAATTTATTAGTGAGCACCCCTTGCTGTCGCAGCTCTGTGGGAAGATGTTCCCAGTTTGTTTTATTTCAGTCCAGCCCCTCAGATGACATCAGTTGCAGAACCTGGACAATGTGCCTCATGGTCAGTTGGAAGAAAACAGCAACAAAAATGTAAATTCTCAGATTGGAAAGTGGCATATTCAAAAGTGCTGTATCAGGTCTTAAACAGAAGTTGACATCAGTTTTCTTTTCTGGAGACAGAAATTCTCCAGGCCCTTTGTTGGGTGAGAAATAATTGACACACTTTTGTACTTATCAGTTCCTAACACGCAAATATTTTTTCCTGAATGCAAACCAATCTTTATGTGAACTGTGTTCTTGGGGTTCACCTTGCTGTTAAGAAGTCAGGAGTTGGAGAAGTGCAGAATAACTCAGTTCATTTTGTAATGGCTTGTTTCATGCTGGCCCATCACAAGCCCCTAATTAACTCTGGTTAACACTAGGAGTCATCAGATTGACTCTTACTTTTTCATCTTAATGTGTGTCAGGCTTACTCTCAGCATAGTGTCACTTAGTTTTATCTGGAACCCATCCTCAGAAGTTCAACAGCTGAAAGCAAATGCTTGTCTAGGCTTCTCAGCTTTCAGAAGTCTTTCCTGAACTCAGCAATTCTGAGACCAAAATTTAGGCTGCATTTGCATGTCATAAAAATAACTATTTTTTTTCTGAAATGTAGAAAATTCAGTCAACTGAATCAATCCACAGGAAGCCAAATCAGTTTGACAGATTTTTTTTTTCATTAAATTGACATGTGTTATGTGTGTTATTCAATTCTCCCTCAAAAAAAAAAAAAAAAAAAACAAACAAAGGAAAAACAAGATCAGGTGACAAGGGTGGTCAGATGTCTATTACTGTGATAAATAAAACTAGGGACTTCCCAGTGGCTCAGTGGTAAAGAATCTGCCTGCCAATGCAGAAGATGCAAGAGACATGGGTTCAATACCTGGGTTAGGAAGATCTCTTGGAGGAGGAAGTGGTAACCCAGTCCAATATTTTTGCCTGGAAAATTCCATGGACAGAGGAGCCTGGCAGTCTACAGTCCCAAAGGTCACAAGGAGTTGGACACAACTGAGCACACACACACACACACATATAAAATGACAGCTTCTGATAATGCCATTCAGCAATTAAGAACATATGGAAAAATCACACTATGAATATGTTGGAAAGCATCACAATTGATTTTCCACTTTCATGGAGGGAAGACAAGAGTGGAAGTGAACTTAAATTCCAACAAAAGTTATTTAACATATACTACTCTATATAAAATATCTAACCAACAAGGACCTCTGTATAATACAGAAAACTATACCCAATATTCTGTGATAACATTTATGAGAAAAGAGTCTAAAAAGAATGAATATATTGCTTATGTGAGTTAAATCTTTATCTTGCATTATGTGGCATCATAAGACAGTATAGCATCTAAAAATCAAGAAATAAGAGTATGACAATACTATTTTAAATTATGGGCATACAACCAATGAAGCTAAAAGCAGACACCCAAAATTGTCACCTCTGGGGAGTAAGAATAGAGTAGGTGGGTGGGAGAACTTCTTCTCATGCACTTTTGAACTGTTTGATCTAAAATCAAATGATAAATTAAAATGTATGTTTTGCCAAAAACAGAAGAGTATGTGTGGATGAGAAGTAAAGATAGCAATTGGAATATAACATATTTCCAGTAAGAGGAACAGGTTAAGGAGTGTCTGAAAGTTTAGATCCTATTTTCTTCTTCCACTACCAGGCTGCCTTTGTTATAGTTGACTGGGACAGGCTGACCACGGCACCAGGACCTGTATAATCATAGCACCATGTTGGTCCTTGCTCCGACCTATTATCTTTTTTTCAAAACACCTGTCAAGGCTTTGTCATAAATTGTCACCTCCTTTCCCACTTTGTTTTGTGGCTGTTGAATTACTAGAATTATTTGGATTAATGTACATGTTTCCTCATCTGCTTTTATAATAATAAATATAAATGACCTAATATATGTAAAGAACCTAAAACATGGTAGACACCTAATAAACATAAATTTTATTTTCTCTGCCTGGGCTTCTAAACCCACTCATTACTTCTCAATGGAAGATTTAAGGAGAGAGATATAATCAAATTGAAATTTATGGACTGCAATTAAGCACTGCCATTTTCTTAAAACTTATGTCCTTTTATTACTAGAGCCCATAACTGATATTTGTTATCCAGAACTTTTGTTAATACATAAATACTCCTTTTTATTTGTATATCTGAAAAGAACTTCCCCAGTGGCTTCCCAAGTGGCTCAGTGGTAAAGAATCCACCTGCTATGCAGGAGTCATAAGAGATGCAGATTTGATTCCTGGGTGGGGAAGATCCCCTGGAGTAGGGCATGGCAACCCACTCCAGTATTCTTGCCTAAGAAATCCCATGGACAGAGGAGTCTGGAGGGCCATAGTCCAAAGGGTCACAAAGAGTCAGATAGGACTGAAGCAACTTAGCACACATAAGAACTGGTATATTGAAATTATTTTAGTGTATAATATTCTCAAAAGGACGTTCAGTAGTTTTTGTGGAGTATTTAAGAGGCTACCAAGATTGAGGAGCACCCAAACAGTTAATCTATGGAGGATCAAAGTCACACCATCATGTTAGGACAAATTGAGAAAACAAGGGATGGGAATTCAGAGTTCTTGAATACTTTTGTTTGGTTGCTCTTACTATACGCAATGAAAAACAAATCCTTTTGTGATTCAAACATTAAAAAAAAAACTTTCTAGAGAGCTCTCACTGTCATCAATTATGTATATTGCTGAAAATGTTAAATTATTGTAGTTATTTTCTTAGCCATATGGACAGTTTATTCTTAGCAATGACAGCTAACAACACTCTCTTTTTCAGGTAGTTGTGTGGTCGCTAAGGCTAGTCTGCCAGGCTCCTCCGACCATGGGATTTCCCAGCCAAGATTATTGGAGTAGGTTGCCATTTCCTTCTCCAGGAGATCTTCCTGACCCCAGGGATCAAGCCTGCATCTCCTGCATTGCAGGTGGATTCTTTACTGACTAAGCCACCAGGGAAGTCCTTCAGTTACTGGAGTGTTAGCTAACAGATGAACAAAGACATCAGGATACCTGGCTGAATTTTCCTCATTTCTTTGGGATTCCTGGAATCACAGAGGCATTGAAATAATCCCTTTGAGTCAGACACATTCTACTCTCTGGTAAATGACTGGTGAGCATCTGCTTAAGAAGTTCACTTGAAAGAAATTTGATGAAAGACAATGTCTTGATCACCTACAGTCTTCCTCAGTTTATGCACATAAACTGAGGCTCTGGATAGGAAAAAAAGAACTTCCCAGAGCATGAACCAAGCATCTGTACTATTTTCACCCCCACCTCAATTCTGAATCCTTTGAAAAATAGGAGTTTAATGTTGTGAGACTTAGAAAATGAACTTATGGTCACTGGGAGAAAGGGATAGTTAGGAAGTTGGGGATAGACATGTACCCACTGCTATATTTAAAATGGATAACCAACAAGGATCTATTGCATAGACCAGGGAACTCTGCTCAGTGTTATGTGGCAGCCTGGATGGGAGAGCAGTTTGGGAGAGATGGATACACGTGTATCCATAGCTGAGGCCCTTGACTGTTCACCTGAAACTATCATGACATTGTTAATGGGCTATTCCCTAAGACAAAATAAGAAGTTCACACAAAAAAATAAAATAATGTTATGGAAAAAAAAACTGATCTCAGTTGTCATAATCTAAAAGACACTGTGCTGTAGGGAAACAATCACCTGAGAAATTTCTTTAAAGAGAACACACTTCCCAGATGCATTGGCTTCGTACTTGGTTGCCTTCAGTGTCAGTGGTCACACTTTATAATGTGGGATATCTCTGCTTACACGGAGCTACTTCGATAAAGTTGTTGAATTTCAGATTGTGAAGCCCACTAGTCACTGGCTTATGGAATTTTTATATTGGTATATTCCACTACAAAAAAAAAAAAAAAAAAGCTTTATCTGTGGATGGAGTGAGTGCTACCTATTTATAAAATCCCAAACGGGTCTCCTTGTGCCAAAGCCTATTATCTTACCATTACAGCCCCATGTCTTTGAGTCCTAAAAACTTTCTGTTTTCAGAAGTTCCCTATTATACTTGTATGCACAGCTCTTCAAGCTTGTGTTTCTAAAATTGTAGTAGATCTACCACCTGGCACATGCAGAATTGTGTCAAGGGAATGAGAAGCTATATAATAAATATGACATCTCCTCCTGGAAAATAAATTTCACTTTAAGATTTTAAGGCAGTAATTTAAATGAAAATTTAAACATTTTTATATTGAAATATATATATATATTTATATTATTGAAGAGAATTCTAAGTGTGTATGAATTGTCTGGCTAAAACCCAAAACTTCAAATAATTTTGAAGATATGGAGTTTGTGCTAGTGATTTTTATTTGTTTATTTCAAGTGGCACAAAGGACCCAGGTGGCTTAAATGCAAAAGGAACATATTTGCTTTATATAAATGAAAAGTGTAGGAACAGGACTGGTTTCAGGTATAGCTTGTCCAGAGGCTCAAAAAAATGTCTCCTAGGCGGAGACTGTGCGGGAGGGAGAAGCCCCTTTGGCCTGCCCTACGGAAGCCTGCGAGGGAGGGTGGTGATCGCTGCCCAGTCTAGTTGTCCAGATGCCCAGCGCCAACGCCAGCCGCAGGAGTCAGGAGAAGCCGCGGGAGATCATGGACGCGGCGGAAGTTAATTTTTTTTATAAAAAAAAAAAAAAAAAAAAGTCTCCTAGACGTTGTTTACTTTCATCCTTTCTCAGAATATTCTCTCCTCCATATTGACTTCATTCTTATAATCAGAAGATGAGTGCCAAAGCTTCAGGCTGTACATCTTCTCTGTCTTAAATAACAGGGGGAAAAAAGCAAGCGTCTCTCCTAGAAATCTCAGGAAAAAAGACACTGAATCTCACCGATTCCAGTTGGGTCACCAAGTGAATAATGGTGGCCAGTTATAGAATTAACCAAACCTCACAAGCCCCTAGAACTTCAATGGAAGTCTATAAATTGAGAGTGAAAGAATTCCCACCCCACTAGAAACATTATGGGATGTTTTCCAGAATAAAAATGAATTAGGGGACTCCCTGGTGGTCCAGTGGCTAAGACTCCATGCTCCCAGTACAAGGAGTCTGGGTTTGATCCCTGGTCAGGGAACTGGATCCCACAAGCCACAACCGAGAGTTCACATGGCACAACTACAGGTCTTGCAGACTGCATCTAAGTCTGGTGCTGCCAAAATAAATAAATACAATTTTTAAGTGAATAATGCTACATGGCATGTTTTACATACACACGCATCGCTGTTACCATGCCTCATCTCATATACATGTACACCTTCCCAGGTTCAGTTCCGTGTCTCAAGAGGTGTGCTGGTGGAAAAAATCTGAGACACACTGCTTTAACTTACCCACCCAAACTTTAGCAGGGATTAATAGCTGGTGGAATCTAGCCATGCTCACTGGCAATAGAAGTACTCAGATTAGTAGGGCTTCCCAAGTGGCTCAGTGGTAAAGAATACAGGAGAGGTGAGTTTGATTCCTTGGTCTGGAAGATCCCCTGGAGAAGGGCGTGGCAACCCACTCCAGTATTCTTGCCTGGAAAATCCCATGGACAGAGGAGTCTGGTGGGCTATAGTCATGGGGTTACAAGGGTCAGATGTGACTTAGCGATTAAACCACCACCTGGATCAGAGGCTTCTAGTACTACACTGGCAGTAGGTGCATCAGAGACCCTTAACTGTGTTCCCCCATGACTCCTGATTTCCTTTATTTCTTGTCTCACCTAATGACTTGCTGTGTTTGTTAGTCGCTCAGTTGTGTCCGACTGCTTAGAATTCCATGGACTGTAGCCTGCCAGGCTCCTCTGTCCATGAGATTCTCCAGGCAAGAATACTGGAATGGACTGCCATTCCCTTCTCCAGAGGATCTTTCTGACCCAGGAATCAAACCTGGGTCTCCCACATTGCAGGCAGATTCTTTATTGACTGAGCTCCCAGGGAAGCCAAATGACTTACTGATGGAAGGTAAACCTTGCTGACTTAGCATAGGCAGAGCTGGAAGAGTATTTTCAGGACAAGAGGCTATTTTGAACTCATCTTCAAGGTTGGCCAAGACAATTTCAAACAGTATAATGAACCATAATAATGACACTGCAGAGAGTTGCAAAGTGCAGGATTAGCAGTGCTGAATTCAAAGAGCATCTGATCCTCTGGGCAGATCATACAACTGGGAAATTCTTTGCTAACTGGATAAAACTGTTTCTCTTAAAACTTTAATAGCAGTGAGTTTTATTCCATGTACTATATACAGCACTATATTTTCCCTCACTCTTCTTTCTCCAAAAGCAGGAATCCCACTCTGCCTCAAGAGACTACATTAAGAGTATGGTAGGCAATTTATAGTCTGGTTAACTACTTGTTAAATATAGGACATGCAGTGGATCTTGCTAGTTGTCTATCCATTATCCAGTCTTTTCTTCTCTTATTAGGAGAGAATACAGATTTTGTTTAAGGTGGCAATGTGCCCAGAAAAATAAACCTTCCATCTGTTTTTTAGTCGCTCAGTTGTGTTCAACTCTTTGAGACCCTATGGACTGCGGTACAACAGCCTTCCCTGTCCTTCCCTATCTCCTGGAGTTTGCTCAAACTCATGTCCATTGAGTCAATGATGCCATCGAACCATCTCAACCTCTGTCATCCCCGTCTCCTCCTGCCTTCAATCTTTCCCAGCATCAGGGTCTTTTCCAATGACTCGGCTCTTTGCATCTGGTGGCCAAAGCATTGGAGCTTCAGGTTCAGTATCAGTCCTTCCAATGAATATTCAGGGTTGATTTCCTTTAGGATTGACTGATTTGATCTCCTTGCTGTCCAAGGGTCTCTCAAGTGTCTTCTCCAGACCTACAGTTCAAAAGCATCACTTCTTCAGCACTCAGCCTCCTTTACAGTCCAGTCCACACATCCATATGTGACTACTGGGGCCCTCCATAATTCCAACCTTAGTCACAGATCAAGGTGACCTTTCGGCACACTTCTGTCCACAGAGATATAAGCAGGTTTCTGTGGCTTTCTGGAAATATTTTCAATTTTTGGTAGTACCACCCCTCTTTGTCCCATTTCAGTGACTGCCTGACATACAGACAACAAGGTTGAGCTGAAGCTTCCATTCTGTGACCATGGGGGTAAAACCACATGTGTGTCAAGGGAAGTGCAGAGCAGGAAAGCACCTCGAACAATGGCAGAATGTGCTGTCTAGTCTTAACAGTTAGATGAAAACCTTAATGTATGTTGTATGAAGCTGCGATAATTGAGTTTCCTTCTATTTCAGGCACTCAAATATATTCTTAATCAATAAAGTCTATTTTATTTTTGTTTCTTTTCTTTTTTTTATTTCTTTTTTTAATTTTATTTTATTTTTTAAACTTTACATAATTGTATTAGTTTTGCCTTCTACAAAATCTATTGATTTCTCACAATAGCAGAAAAAACATTAGTTCAAAATAATTCATTCCATTGGGAGTTCAGCCTGTAAAATTTCTCCCCATTTTCCAAGGCCATGTTAATACTGACATCTTGGATAAGCTTTCTGAAATTCACTTTCTCCATCTCTAGAGTGCCATTAACATATTACTTATTTCCTAAGGTTGTTGTGAGGATTAAATAGAATAATCTGTAAATATTCCCTGGTAAAAAATAAGCACTAAAAATATGAAATTCATTTTTGTTAATTATTCTTGGATAATCTAGATGAGAAGGAAATACATCCAAAGGCACGTATGCTTGTGCTCAGTTGCTCAGTCATGTCTGACTCTTCATGACCCCATGGACTGTAATCCACCAGGTTCCTCTGTCCATGGGATTCTCCAGGCAAGAATGCTGGAGTGGTTGCCTTCTCTGGGGGAATCTTTCCGACCCAGGAATGGAACCCACATCTCTTGCATCTCATCTCTCTTGCACTGGCAAGTGAATTCTTTACCACTAGCACCACCTGAGAAGCCAAAAAGGCACATAGTAAACCCTTAATAGGCATTTATGGATAAATGTTTAACAGTGGTTGTGTAGTTATTGGAAGCAAAAGAGCTGGTGATTCTTTTCTCCCTTTTTCTGCATTTTCTAAATTTTATTGAATAAATGTATTTATTGTTTTATAAGAACATTTGATTCACCTCTTCACCCACTCTAAATCCCTAATGATCAAAAAACATATATAATAGTATGATATAATTTCATTTAACAAATATGTTTAATAAATGTTTAATATATTTATTTCATATTTATCAAGTGTAGATTTATAACATAGCTGAAGCTTTATTTAAAAGGCTGAGATGTTAGAACAAAGGGGAAAATGCAATGATGCCTGCATGAATACAAACACATAGGCACACAGACATACACAAACAGACACAAATTATAATCATAAGCTATCTGAACAAGACACCCCTAAACCATGGCATCAGGAGTTTAAAAATAAATATGTATTCTATAAATAAAGCAAGTATGACAATATTACTATCTGACACAAAATTCAAGGTGACAAGCATCAAATAGAACAAAGGTAAATATTTCATACTGCCAAACTGAATAATCCACTATGGAGAAATAACAATTTTGAACTTTTATGAACCTCACTGAACAGCTTTGAAATATATAATATAAAAACATTATATAAAAGGGAAAAAAATCTACAATCATAGTTGAAGATTTATTGTTCCTCTTTCAAAAATCAACAAATCAAGCAAGAATGCGAAGAGCTTCAATTATATAATTAATAATATGATCTGTTTTTATATAATAAAGTACAGCAAATATTGTGCTGCTATATTAAGAATTTCTGCGTATGAAAAGTAGAATTAAAAATAAAAAGACACAGCAAACACTTGTAATGTTAAATTGGAGTTAGTATTAAATCATAAACTTTTTTTTTAAGTGTGAGGGAATCGATTACCACTTATTGTGCCTTGCAAGAAATGTTAAAAGCTCTTTAGAAGGAAGGAACATAATACTGGTAAGAAATTTAAATTTACATAAAGAAAGGGAGAGCACTGAAAAGGAATAAGCGGAGATAAACTAAAACCCTTTATTTTACTTTTACTTGGTTCTTAATTGATCTAGTAGATAACATTTTTTTTTCAAAACAATAGCAACAATGTATTCAATAATTTGTGTATGTGTGCGAAGTCGCTCAGTCCTATCCTACTCCTGGCTACCCTATAGACTATAGCCTGCCAGACTCCTCTGTCCATGGGATTCTCCAGGCAAAAACACTGGAGTGGGTTGCCATGCCCTCCTTCTGGTGATCTTCCTGACCCAAGGATCAAACCTTCATTTCAAGTCTCCTGCATTGGCAGGCAGGTTCTTTACCACTAGCACCACCTGGGAAGCCCCTATATAGGTATTTGGGAATGCTTGTATGTAAGTGAAGTGAATGACAACAGTGATACAAGGAAAGAGGGAGAAGGAATTAGGGTAATTTTGCTATAATAAGGTACTCACTACCAATGAAGTAGCATAGCTTTCTTTAAAAGTGAGCTAATGGGTACACAAAAAAGGATTTAAAAAATCCCTACCTCATCATGTACTTAATGATATGCCAAACCAACATATTGGGAACCTAACATAAGCCAATAGGCTTTTTATTTAAAAGATTGTATCCTTCAATGTTGTTAAGTACTTTTGTTTTCTTCAGATGAAACCCATATTCACTCATGGAACAAAGTAGAAGGCACAAGAATGTGAATTTTCTTATGTCTGTCACAGAAATTTAAATTTCATCATGCAATTAAAGTTGGTTCAGATTGAAAAAAATAAATAAATAAAAGTGAGCTTGGATTAGTTGTAAATATACACAGCAAACTCTAGGGCAAGAACTAAGATAGAAAAAAAAAAATGAAGTACAACTACTATGCTAAGAAAGGAGAGAAAATAGGGTCATCTAAATACTCAATTAAAACCCAAGGCAGAGGGACTTTCCTGGCCATCCAGTACTCACACCCCATACACCTTCCAGCGCAGGGGGTGTGAGTACGATCCCCGGTTGGAGAGCTGAGATCCCACATACCTCGTGCCAAAAAACCAAAACACAGAGCGGGAGCAATATTGTGACAAATTAAATAAAGGCTTTAAAAATGGTCCACATCAAAAAAAAAAAAAAAATTCTTAAAAAAAATGGCAGAAAAAGAATGAAAGACAAAAAGAGGAACAAAGAACAAGAGTTACAGCTAGTAAAATGTAACAAATATGGTAGATATTAATGCAAGCATATCAATGACCACTTTGAACACTGACAGTATAAAAGCACCAGTTAAAAGACGGAGATTGTCAGGAATTCCCTGGTGGTCCAGTGATTAGGACTTGGTGCTTTCACTGCAGGGGTTCAGGTTTGATCCCTGGTCAGTGAACTAAGAACCCACATGTAAAAAATAAATAAATAAAATAAAAGACAGAGAGGTTCAAAGTGGATCAATGAACAGGACCCAACTGTCTGTCATTTACAAGAAGCCCACATTATATATATTGGGTCCATTAGATTAAAAATAAATGGATGGAAAAATATCTACCACGCTAATACCAATCAAAAGAAGGACTAGCTGTATTAATCTCAGAGAGAGCAAACTTCAAAGAAAGGAAAGTTAGAAGGGATAAAGATAAAGAAGGGAATTACATAATGATAAAGGGGTCAATTCTCCAAGAAGACATAACAATCTTTAATGTGTATGCACCTAAGAACAGAGCATCTAAATATGTGAGGCAAAAATTGATAAAACTACAAGGAGAATAAATGAATCCACTTTCATAGTTGGAGACGTCAACACCCTTCTATCACAGATGGAAAGATTCAGCAGGCAAAAAAAAAAAAAAAATCAATAAGGACTTAGTTGAACTCAACAGCACCATCAATCAACTGGATATAATTAACATCTATTGACTGCTTCATCCAACAACAGCAGAATACACATTCTTCTCAAGCTCACATGAAACAATCACAGAGAGAGACCACATTCTGAGTCATAAAACATACATTAACAAATTTAAAAGAATAAAAATCATACAATGTCTGCTCCCAGACCACAATGGAATTAAGCTAGAAATCAATAACAGAGAGACAACTAGAAAAAAACACACTTCTAAATAACATGGGTCAAGGAAAAAAATCTCAAGAAAAACTTTAAAATATTTTGAACTAAATTAAAATGAAAATATAACATCAAAATTGGTGGGATGCAGTGAAAGCAGTGCTTAAAGGGAAATTGATAGCATTGAATGTGTACTTAGGAAAGACAAGGGCAGGGGTGAGCAGAGGGGGCATTGCAAGAAGGAAATGGCAACCCACTCCAGTGTTCTTGCCTGGAGAATCCCAGGGACAGAGGAGCCTGGTGGGCTGCAGTCCACGGGGTCACACACAGTCGGACACGACTGAAGTGACTTAGCAGTAGCAGCAGCAGGTCAAACAGTACAAACTTCTAGTTGTAAGATAAATAAAGTCTAGGGATGTAATGTGCAAAGTGACAACTATAGTTAACAATGCTGTGTAGTATATTTGAAAGTTAAGACAGTAGATCCTAAGAATTCTTGTCATAAGAAAAAACACATTTTTTTCTTTTTTTATATCTATATAAAATGATGGATGTTAATTACACTTATTTTGGTAATCATTTCACAATATATATAAGTAATACCATTATGCCCTATGCCTTAGACTTACACAGTGCTGTATGTCAATTACATCTCAATAAAACCAGGGGCTGAACAGAAGAAAAATCTAATACTGAGCACCTAAGTTTCCACTTTAGGAAACTAGAAAAAAATCCAGCAAATTCAACCGAAAGTCAGCAGAAAAAAAATGATAAATATGTATAGCAGAAATCGATAACACTGAAAACAGGGAATTAACAGAGAAAATCAATAAAACCAAAAGAGAGTTGAAAAGATCAGTAATCTATAGGCCTCTAGCCAGAGCAACTAAGAAAAAAAGAGAGTGGACACAAATTACTAATATTAGAAATGAAAGAAGGCAATGGGTTTTTAGATCCAATACCAAAAATATGACCATGAAAGAAATTTCAGATAAGCTGCACTTCATTTAAATTTAAAACTTCTGCTCTGCAAAAGACTGTGTTAAGAGAATGAGAAGACAAACCACACACTGGGAGAAGATATTTGGTAAAGACATATTTTATTTGATAAAGGACTGCTAGCCAAAATGTACAAAGAACTCTTAAAATTTAACAACAAACCCCCAAAGAACCCAATTTTAAAAATGGACCAAAGACCTTAACAGACATTTCATCAAAGAAGATACAGATAGCAAATAAGTATATGAAAAGATCCTTCACATCATATGCCATCAGGAAATGCAAATTAAAATAATAAGCTAGCTACTATGTGCTCAGTCCTGTCTGACTCTGCAACTGCATGGGTCCATGGGATTCTCCAGGCAAGAATACTGGAGTGGGTTGCCATTTCCTCCTCCAGGGGATCTTCCTGACCCGGAGATAGAAACTGAATCTCCTGCATCTCACCATTAGCAGGCAGATTCTTTACCACTAGCACCACCAATGCGATTCTACCATTGCACCTATTAGAATGGCCAAAATCTGGAACACTGAGAGCTCCAAATGCTGGTGAGAATGTGGAATGACAGGAATTCTCATTTATTCCCGCTGTAAGAGCAAAATGTTATAGCCACTTTGGAAGACAGCTTGGCAGTGTCTTACAAACCTAAACACATTTTTATATAATCTAACAATCATGCTCTTTGACATTGCTAGAGGGAATGAAAAATGCTACAACCACTTTAGAAACATGTTTGGCAATTTTTTACAGTTAAACCTACACTTAGCATTCAACCCTGAAACTCCATTGCTAGAAATTGAAAGACAAAAACTGAAAACATGCATTCACAAAAAGCCTCACTAAATGTCCATCAACTAGTGAATGAACGTACAATTGTGGTATATCCATACAATATTAATAAAATGGTCCCTGGCAATGAAAAGTGAATTAATGATACATGTAATAATATGGATGAATGCCAAAAGCATTATTTCAAATGAAGACCGCAGGAACAAATGACTACAGAGTTTATACATTTATATGGCGTTGTGTAACTGTCACATTTATTCCCCAAGCACGTTTCCCTGATTCTATGTGAAATACACTTTTCCTCCTCACCTGAAAAATTCCACTCATTATCACAGTACAAGCCTACACCAAAATAGATCAATCATTTGTTTCTGACACAACTTTCTGGAAGTTTATAGAAATTACATTTTTTTAAAAAAGGTTTTTTATCTCTATTTTCCGCAGAAAATGTGAATTCCTCAAGGGCAAGGAAGCTCTCTTTTGTATTCTTAGCATTCGACAATGACTGATACATGGTACAATCTCGATCCCTGTTGAATAATATGTTTAGTTTTCTGTATTCCAGATTTCCTCTCAGGCAGCATTTCTATAATGAAAAGCAATGAAACTACAACTAAGTTGTTTCTATTTTAACTTGTTGGTATTGTCTAATCCCCAGGGTAGGAAATGGCAACCCACTCCAGTACTCGCCTGGAGAATTCCATGGACAGAGGAGCCTGGTGGGTTACAGTCCACAGGGTCGCAGAGAGTCAGATATGACTGAACCACTGAGCACACATATTGTCTAATAATATAAAATAATCCAAAGAACCAGTGGCTATCTTAGCTTAAGGATGTACAGGAGAGTTTTGTTATTTTAGATGTGAAAATACAGTTTTTCTCTTGGTCATTTGATAGAAGAAACGAAGTCATTTCTTCTCCTCTCTTGCTTCCTTCTTCCCTTCCTTCCTTCCTTTTTTATTCTTGTCAGTATTTCTAGCTAAGGAAATTAAATGAGGTCATATTTAAATTAAGACAAGAAAGATAGAAAAATCTATTTAGTGGACACAGAAAATTTTGACAGCTACTGTATGATCAAGCCGGTGATAATTATATTTTCACAGACACGTTGCTGCTGATATTTAAGCAAAATACATTGAGAAGAAAAGAAATGATGGTAGAAACATGGCACTTCATTTCTATTTTCAAGAAAATTCCAAATTCCAAAAACTTCTTTAGAAGTTTATTTAAGGGCTTAAAGGTAGAAGGACTATGAAATATGGAGCTAACAACGACATTTAAAATAACCAACAGGAACAAAAAGAAAGTAGAAAACTAAGATCAAATGAATATACAATGAATTTATAAACATATACACTTTTAGGCGAAAACTATTTTAAAGTGTAACTTTAATACTGTATAGCACACAAACAAAATACAATAAAAGGTAACAAAATAAAATTTTCACTACTAGAATAAGCAAGGAAATCTGAAAATATGAGCTCCCCACAAAGTTTGATAAAACTAGTCTTCATGCAATCTATGTGTAGATAATCTTGGGCTGTGGGACCACTTAGAGGAGAAGAAGATTGAGTAACACATCTTAATACTCATAATCTAAAATCAACAAAAGTGGAAACAGTGGCAGATTTTATGTACTTGAACTCCAAAATCACTGCAGACAGTGATTGCAGCCACAAAATTAAAAACAAAAACAAAAACACTTGCTACTTGGAAGAAAAGCTATGACAAACCTAGACACTGTATTAAAAAAGCAGAGACATAATCTTGCTGACAAAGGTCCATATAGCCAAAGCTATGGTTTTTCCAGTAGTCATGTATGGACGTGAGAGTTGGACCATAACAAAGGCTGAATGCCAAAAAATTGATCCTTTCAAAAGGTGGTATTGGAAGAGACTCTTGAGAGTCCCTTGAACTGCAAGGAGGTCAAACCAGTCCATCTTAAAGGAGATCAATCCCACATATTCTTTGGTAGGACTGACACTAAAGCTGAAGCTGCAGTGCTTTGGCCACCCGATGCGAAGAGCCAACTCATTGGAAAAGCCCCTGATGCTGGGAAAATGAAGGCAGGAGAACGGGGTGACAGAGGATGAGATGTCTCATAGAAAATTCTCTTTCTCCACTTGAACTTCCTCCAAAATAAAATATTTGTAGATGTGAAGAAATTTTAAAGTAGCCCAGAGGGGACCTTGCAATGTCTGGGCTCTTGAGAGATTTGAACTTCAAAGGCTTATGGAAGGGATGTCAACAACCTGAGGTCTCTGAGTCTCCAGAGACATTTGGGTTAAAAGGAGTGGAGTCCTTTCTAGGGCCATGAGCTTCAAAGAACATAGTACATCCCAGAAGAGAAGCTGGGGCTAACTGTTGAGGACTGACTCCAGCAAAGATAGAGGAGTTGTTTGAGTTCCTGTTTGAGTTCCTTTTTCTGCTGCTCCTGTTTATATAGAGGCAAAATTTCAAGACAAATTTATGTCTATAAATTACGAAGATGATTTTGGAGTTAACCATTTATCTTTGCTGCATCTCTTGGGGCCTAACCCAAGGAAGAAGGGACATCATTTGGGGCAGTCAGACACTTTAATAGCTTCCATGCAAATCCCGGAGGGGAAATTTGCAGGGGAAAATAATCTCCAGCACAAATGATGAAAATGCACAACTTGAGGTCTTTAAAAGTCCAGGAGATACAGAAAGGAACAGACTTACAATGAAGAGAGTCCCCCCGCAAATGCCATGAAATGGGTGTTTATAGTATAACCAAGTTTGCCTCAACACAAAATATAATACACAATATTAATTTTTCACCATTAATCTGATTACTCTGAACTCTGGGACAAACCAGCTGCCCTAATGTATAGCTCTCTCTGGAATATGTAACACTTGGAGTTAGAATCTTAATAAGTGAGGGTGGTGATGATCACCTGAATATGTTCTTTTAAATTTTAAACTGAGATAATACAGAGCCTGACATACAGGAAATGTGGGATAAATGGGTTTCATTTTTCTATAAATATCTATTCTCCATCACCCCAACTTCTCCTTTCTGCACATTCTTCCTTGTCATGGTGCTCAGTAGTGTCCGACTCTTTGTGACCCCATGGACTTTAGCCCACAAGGTTCCTCTGTCCATGAAATTTTCCAGGCAAGAATACTGGAATGGGTTGCTATTTCCTACTCCAGAGGATCTTCTCAACCCAGGGATTGAATTCACTGTCTGTTGTGTCTCCTGCATTGGCAGATGCATTCTTTACAACTGAGCCACCAGGGAATTCCACATTCTTCCTTCAGTTCAGTTCAGTTCAGTTCAGTTCAGTCGCTCAGTCGTGTCTGACTCTTTGTGACCCCATGAATCGCAGCACGCCAGGCCTCCCTGTCCATCACCAACTCCCGGAGTTCACTCAGACTCACGTCCATTGAGTCAGTGATGCCATTCAGACATCTCATCCTCTGTCGTCCCCTTCTCCTCCTGCCCTCAATCCCTCCCAGCATCAGAGTCTTTTCCAATGAGTCAACTCTTCGCATGAGGTGGCCAAAGTACTGGAGTTTCAGCTTTAGCATTATTCCTTCCAAAGAAATCCCAGGGCTGATCTTCAGAATGGACTGGTTGGATCTCGTGCAGTCCAAGGGACTCTCAAGAGTCTTCTCCAACACCACAGCTCAAAAGCATCAATTCTTCGGCACTCAGCCTTCTTCACAGTCCAACTCTCACATCCATACATGACCACAGGAAAAACCATAGCCTTGACTAGACGAACCTTTGTGGGCAAAGTAATGTCTCTGCTTTTGAATATGCTATCTAGGTTGGTCATAACTTTCCTTCCAAGGAGTAAGCGTCTTTTAATTTCATGGCTGCAGTCACCATCTGCAGTGATTTTGGAGCCCCCCCCAAAAAAGAGTCTGACACTGTTTCCACTGTTTCCCCATCTATTTCCCATGAAGTGATGGGACCAGATGCCATGATCTTCATTTTCTGAACGTTGAGCTTTAAGCCAACTTTTTCACTCTCCACTTTCACTTTCATCAAGAGGCTTTTTAGTTCCTCTTCATTTTCTGCCATAAGGGTGGTGTCATCTGCATATCTGAGGTTATTGATATTTCTCCCGGCAATCTTGATTCCAGCTTGTGCTTCTTCCAGCCCAGCATTTCTCATGATGTACTCTGCATAGAAGTTAAATAAGCAGGGTGACAATATACAGCCTTGACATACTCCTTTTCCTATTTGGAACCAGTCTGTTGTTCCATGTCCAGTTCTAACTGTTGCTTCCTGACCTGCATACAAATTTCTCAACAGGCAGATCAGGTGTTCTGGTATTCCCATCTCTTTCAGACGGACCTTTAATGGCCCCCAAATTCCTGATGGCATCAAAAGCCAGTGTCAGAAAGACCCACCAGTGGATTATTAGGGACAGTGGTCTCTATGCTGCTCTTAAAGTTCTGGATGTGGAATATGGATCAGTTGGGGTTACATTTGAGTAGAGATGGAGATTCAGAGCAGAGATTTAATAGCAAGTCAGAGAACGTCTCCCAGAGCAGTTTGTTAATTACATGTACCAAACACTGTAATAACATAGCATCTATCCATCCAGGAAGTGGTCCTTTACTTGCTGTTTGAAAGCAATGATTTCCATAGTTGACTTGTGTACAATTATTCCTTCAGTGACTAAGTGTCTGTTTAAAGTAGTTCAAGAGCTCAGAAAATTCCCTCTGATGTGACTACATGGCAGGAATAGTACTTAGAATATTTTAAAATTGACTCTAGAATTCGAGTTCACAGACATTTATCAAGGGCCTTCTTCAGCGTGAGGTACCCTCAGGTGCTGGGAGAGTAAAGACAAATAAGACAGGATAGGGTTTCCCCTCAAGAAGTTCAGAGACAAACGAGCAGGTGACTTAGTACCATGTGAAATGACATGCTGTGATAGAGAAGGGGCACTAGATCCCCCCATTCTGGGAGAGAGAGGATGGAGAGGTGACTGTTCATAAGAGGTGATATATGGAGAGAGTCTTAGGGGGTGACACAAGCCAAACAGTTTGCAGCAGAACAGAGTGTTCAAGGAGGGAGTGGGGCAGAGACCGTAAATTGACTGTGGTCAGAGGAAGTAAGTGTCAGTACATGGAGAACCTTGATTTCGTATTATGCAAAGGAGCTTAGAATTCAGACTAAAATGGACAAGGTGCTTCTGAGAAGATTATTAGAGGGAAAGTGAAAGTTGATCAGTTGTGTCCAACTCTGTGCAACCCCATGGACTGTACAGTCCATGGGATACTCCAGGCCAGAATACTGGAGTGGGTAGTTGTCCTTTCTCCAGAGGATCTTCCCAACCCAGGGATCAAACCCAGGTCTCCCATATTGCAGGTGGATTCTTTATCAGCTGAGCTATTAGGGAAGCCCCCTAAAGACTTCAGAGGGATGTCATGGTTAAATCTACCTTTTAGACAGATGACTCTGATACTCCATTTAATCAGATTTGGTGCTGCTGTTAGGAGGTTATGGCAGTGGTCCAAACAAAAGCTATTAATGGCCAAATTTAGGATAGGGTTATAGGTTCAAAGATAGGTTGAAAACATACATGAAGGAGAAATCATGATACTTATTCATTATACATGGAAGGTATAAGTCCTGGGTTCTTTACTTGAGCAAATATTAATACCAACACCAATGACAAGGATATAAGAATTCTTTGAAGCAATACCCTGCTGCCTAATTTCAAGGGATATACAGCATGTTGATGGAGAGCATGAGCTTTTCAGCCAGAGTGGCTTGGTTCAGATTCCATCTCCATTGTTTAAAATCTAGATTAACTTGGATGAGTGCCTCTATTCTTCTATGCAATTTTCTCATCTATTGAAAGGTGATGATACTGGCAGTACCTGCATGTTGGGATTGTTATGAGGATTACATAAAGAAATATATGTGATATGCTTAGAATAGTTTCTGACACAGCAGTCAGTAAACAACTATATGTACATATATGAAAAACACTCAAGGCCAGAAGATAACTGGAGCAAAACCCACACTGCAGTAGACACCAAAGTTCAAAGACAGAGATAGCAAGTGGAACATGAGGTAGATCAAAGGGAGAAGGGTGGTATTAGAAAGTCCAAAGAAGAAGAGTTTCAAGGAGAAACAGTGAGCAAGTATTAGATGATGCTAAGAGTTTAAGCAAAGTCAACACAATAAAGGACTTTAAAGGTAGCAAGTAGGAACACAATGAAATAAATTATCCTTTTCTTCAGATGAACCTCTATTGTGTTTGGGAAGTCTTTTTAATTTCTAAAAATTTATTGGAGGATAATTGCTTTACAATGTTGTGTTGGTTTCTGCTGTACAACCAGTGTAAATCTGCTACAAGTATACATATATCAGGGATATCCTGGTGGCTCAGACAATAAAGAATCTGCTTGCAGTGCAGAAGACCTGGGATCGATCCCTGGGTTGGAAAGATCCCCTGGAGAAGGAAATGGTAACCCAGTCCAGTATTTTTGCCTAGAGAATTCCATTTATAGAGGAGCCTGGCAGGCTGCAGCCCATGAAGTAGCAAAGAGTTGGGCACCACTGAGCAACTAACACTTTCACTTTCATACATAGATCCTTTCCCTCTTGAAGCTCCTTCCCACCTCCCACATCCTACCCCTCTAGGTTGAAGCTCTATTGTATTTTGAAAGCAAAAATTATGACTACTTTTCTCTTAGAGTTCCATCTCACCAAACCAATAAAAGATATAAGAGTAAATGTCATGTGGGACAACTGGTTAACTCTTTCAGTTCAGTTCAGTCACTCAGTCATGTCCGACTCTTTGCGACGCCATGAATCGCAGCACACCAGGCCTCCCTGTCCATCACCAACTCCCGGAGTTCACTCAGACTCACGTCCATTGAGTCCGTGATGCCATCCAGCCATCTCATCCTCTGTCGTCCCCTTCTCCTCCTGCCCCCCATCCCTCCCAATTCCTCCCAGCATCAGAGTCTTTTCCAATGAGTCAACTCTTCGCATGAGGTGGCCAAAGTACTGGAGTTTCAGCTTTAGCATCATTCCTTCCAAAGAAATCCCAGGGCTGATCTTCAGAATGGACTGGTTGGATCTCCTTGCAGTCCAAGGGACTCTCAAGAGTCTTCTCCAACACCACAGGTCAAAAGCATCAATTCTTCGGCGCTCAGCCTTCTTCACAGTCCAACTCTCACATCCATACATGACCACAGGAAAAACCATAGCCTTGACTAGATGGACCTTTGTTGGCAAAGTAATGTCTCTGCTTTTGAATATGCTATCTAGGTTGGTCATAACTTTCCTTCCAAGGAGTAAGCATCTTTTAATTTCATGGCTGCAGTCACCATCTGCAGTGATTTTGGAGCCCAAAAAAAAAAAAAGAGTCTGACACTGTTTCCACTGTTTCCCCATCTATTTCCCATGAAGTGATGGGACCAGATGCCATGATCTTCTTTTTCTGAATGTTGAGCTTTAAGCCAACTTTTTCACTCTCCACTTTCACTTTCATCAAGAGGCTTTTGAGTTCCTCTTCACTTTCTGCCATAAGGGTTTTGTCATCTGCATATCTGAGGTTATTGATATTTCTCCCGGCAGTCTTGATTCCAGCTTGTGCTTCTTCCAGTCCAGCGTTTCTCATGATGTACTCTGCATATAAGTTAAATAAGCAGGGTGACAATATACAGCCTTGACATACTCCTTTTCCTATTTGGAACCAGTCTGTTGTTCCATGTCCAGTTCTAACTGTTGCTTCCTGATCTGCATACAAATTTCTCAACAGGCAGATCAGGTGGTCTGGTATTCCCATCTCTTGTAGAATTTCCCATAGTTTGTTGTGATCCTCACAGTCAAAGGCTTTGGCATAGTCAATAAAGCAGAAATAGATGTTTTTCTGGAACTCTCTTGGTTTTTCCATGATCCAGCGGATGTTGACAATTTGATCTTTGGTTCCTCTGCCTTTTCTAAAACCAGCTTGAACATCACGAAGTTCACGGTTCACATATTGCTGAAGCCTGGCTTGGAGAATTTTGAGCATTACTTTACCAGTGTGTGAGATGAGTAAAATTGTGCGGTAGTTTGAGCATTCTTTGGCATTGCCTTTCTTTGGGATTGGAATGAAAACTGACCTCCAGTCCTGTGGCCACTGCTGAGTTTTTCAAATACTGGCATATTGAGTGCAGCACTTTCACAGCATCATCTTTCAGGATTTGAAATAGCTCAACTGGAATTCCATCACCTCCACTAGCTTTGTTCATAGTGATGCTTTCTAAGGCCCACTTGACTTCACATTCCAGGATGTCTGGCTCTAGGTCAGTGATCACACCATCGTGATTATCTGGGTCGTGAAGATCTTTTTTGTACAGTTCTTCTGTGTATTCTTGCCACCTCTTCTTAATATCTTCTGCTTCTGTTAGGTCCATACCATTTCTGTCCTTTATCGAGCCCATCTTTGCATGAAATGTTCCCTTGGTATCTCTAATTTTCTTGAAGAGATCTCTAGTCTTTCCCATTCTGTTGTTTTCCTCTATTTCTTTGCATTGATCGCTGAAGAAGGCTTTCTTATCTCTTCTTGCTATTCTTTGGAACTCTGCATTCAGATTCTTATATCTTTCCTTTTCTCCTTTGCTTTTCACTTCTCTTCTTTTCACAGCTATTTGTAAGGCCTCCCCAGACAGCCATTTTGCTTTTTTGCATTTCTTTTCCATGGGGATGGTCTTGATCCCTGTCTCCTGTACAATGTCACTAACCTCATTCCATAGTTCATCAGGCACTCTATCAGATCTAGGCCCTTAAATCTATTTCTCACTTCCACTGTATAATCATAAGGGATTTGATTTAGGTCATACCTGAATGGTCTAGTGGTTTTCCCTACTTTCTTCAATTTAAGTCTGAATTTGGCAATAAGGAGTTCATGGTCTGAGCCACAGTCAGCTCCTGGTCTTGTTTTTGCTGACTGTATAGAGCTTCTCCATCTTTGGCTGCAAAGAATATAATCAATCTGATTTCGGTATTGACCATCTGGTGATGTCCATGTGTAGTCTTCTCTTGTGTTGTTGGAAGAAGGTGTTTGTTATGATCAGTGCATTTTCTTGGCAAAACTCTATTAGTCTTTGCTGTGCTTCATTCCGTATTCCAAGGCCAAATTTGCCTGTTACTCCAGGTGTTTCTTGACTTCCTACTTTTGCATTCCAGTCCCCTATAATGAAAAGGATATCTTTTTTGGGTGTTAGTTCTAAAAGGTCTTGTAGGTCTTCATAGAACTGTTCAATTTCAGCTTCTTCAGCGTTACTGGTTGGGCCATAGACTTGGATTACTGTGATATTGAATGGTTTGCCTTGGAAACGAACATAGATCATTCTGTCGTTTTTGAGATTACATCCAAGTACTGCATTTTGGACTCTTTTGTTGACCATGATGGCTACTCCATTTCTTCTGAGGGATTCCTGCCCACAGTAGTAGATATAATGGTCATCTGAGTTAAATTCACCCATTCCAGTCCATTTCAATTCACTGATTCCTAGAATGTCGACCTTCACTCTTGCCATCTCCTGTTTGACCACTTCCAATTTGCCTTGATTCATGGACCTGACATTCCAGGTTCCTATGCAATATTGCTCTTTACAGCATCGGACCTTGCTTCTATCACCAGTCACATCCACAGCTGGGTATTGTTTTTGCTTTGGCTCCATCCCTTCATTCTTTCTGGAGTTTTTTCTCCACTGATCTCCAGTAGCATATTGCGCACCTACTGACCTGGGGAGTTCCTCTTTCAGTATCCTATCATTTTGCCTTTTCGTACTGTTCATGGGGTTCTCAAGGCAAGAATACTGAAGTGGTTTGCCATTCCCTTCTCCAGTGGACCACATTCTGTCAGATCTCTCCACCATGGCCCGCCCATCTTGGGTTGCCCCATGGGCATGGCTTAGTTTCATTGAAATAGACAAGGCTGTGGTCCTAGTGTGATTAGATTGACTAGTTTTCTGTGAGTATGGTTTCAGTGTGTCTACCCTCTGATGCCCTCTTGCAACACCTACCGTCTTACTTGGGTTTCTCTTACCTTGGGGGTGGGGTATCTCTTCACGACTACTCCAGCAAAGCGCAGCCACTGCTCCTTACCGTGGAGGAGGGGTATCTCCTCACCGCCTCCCTTCCTGACGTTCAACGTGGGATAGCTCGTCTAGGCCCTCCTACGTCAGTGTAGCCGCGATCCTTGGACGCGGGGTTGGTCCTCCCGGCCGCCCCTGGCCTCGAGCGTGGGGGCGTGGGGTAGCTCCTCCTGGCCGCCACCCCTGACCTCGGATGCGGGTAACTCCTCTCGTCGCCGCCCCTGACCTCGGACGCAGGGTAGCTCCTCTCCGCCGTTCCTGCGCAGTCGCAGCCTGGCACTCTCTGCCGCTGCCCCTGACCTCGGACGTGGGATAACTCCTCTTGGCCGCCGCCCTTCCTGCATGGGGTCCTCCCCGCTTCTGCCCCTGACCTCAGACGTGGGGTAGCTCCTCTCGGCCGCGCTTAGTGCGCCGGTCGCAGCCGCCAGGAAAGCTAAAGGACAGCTAAACTGGATCCTTATACCACTTCTTAAAACCAAAATAAATCCCAGGTATGTCAGAGGCTGATAGATACAATACAAAGTCAAAATAGACAAGAATAAATTCATAAACATTTTGTAATCCAGGGGTTAAATGTATTATTTTTAAACATAATAAAATATTTAGACAGTATAAAGAAAATGATTTACAACTTCCTTATAGAAAAATATCATGAAGAGAAAATTTTTTAAAAGATGACATATTTGTTGACTAAGGCTCAAATATTTGAAAAACTGGCAAAAACACGAGTGAATAATTCACAGACATGAAAAACAAATGAATAATAAATCTTTAAAAAATATTCTCAATGTAAGGGTGAATTAAATCTACAGAGCAATTCTATCACCATCCAAGTAGGCAAAGGTTTATGAGATAAATATCTTCTAATATTAATGTTATTAGAAAAAATAGATATTAACATGTACTAGTATTTGAAGTATATAGATTATTAACACATTTTGGTGGTCAGGGACTTCCCAGGTGGCTCAATGTTAAAGAATCTGCCTGACAATGCAGGAGACACAGGAGATGTGGGTTCAATCCCTAGGTCAGGCAGATTCCCTGGAGGAAGAAATTGTAGTCCGCTCCAGTATTCTTGCCTGGATAGTCCCATGGACAGATGAGCCTGGCAGGCTACAGTCCATGGGGCCACAAAGAATGGGACATGACTGAACAACTGAGCATGCATGCATCTATAGCAATGACTATTAAAGTGCAAACATCAATCTGTTCCACAAAAGACCTGGCCAGATCAGTTCAGTTCAGTCGCTCAGTCATGTCCAACTCTTTGCAGCCCCATGGACTGCAGCACTCCAAGCCTCCCTTTCCATCACCAACTCCCGGAGTTTACTCAGACTCATGTCAAATGAGTTGGTGATGCCATCCAACCATCTCATCCTCTGTCGACCCCTTCTCCCCCTGCCTTCAATCTTTCCCAGTATTAGGGTCTTTTCAAATGAGTCAGTTCTTCATATCAGGGCCACCCAAGACGGATGGGTCATGGTGTAGAGTTCTGACAAAACACGGTCCACTGGAGAAGGGAATGGCAAACCACTACAGTATTCTTGCCTGGAGAACCCCATGAACAGTATGAAAAGGTGAAAAGATAGGACACTGAGAGATGAACAGTATGAAAAGACCTAGCCACTTCTCTTTAAAACTATCAAGGTGATGGGAAACGAGTGAGAAATAGTCATAGATGAGAAGAAACAGGAAACCTGATGACTAATTGCAATTGGTATCCTGGAGAAGACTCTGGAACAACACAATACATTAATGGAAACATCTTATTGAAATCTGGAGTTTGGTCAACTGTAATGTATCAAGATTGCTTTTTTACTTTTGACAACTAAAAAGTTTTATTATATGACCATGCTAATATAAGATGGCAATTTTAAAGCAAACTGGGTGAGGGACTTACTATCTTGCAGCTTTTCTGTAAATCAAAAGTAATTCCAAAATTAAAAGTTTATTTAAAAATTTGTTTAACCAGTAATTTCATTTCTAAGAATGTATCCTATAGAAATACTGCAGCAAGCATTAAAAATGTGTATAAGGATATTCATCACACATTAATTGCAAATTGGAAAAAACAAATGTAGAAAAGAAGATTAAATAATTGAGCCTGTAGCTATAAAGTAGAATATTAAACATGCATTAGAATGTGCTCTAAACTTACAACTCTGGTGAAAAAGATGTCTATGGTATATTGTTAAAAGGAAAAAAGCAAGATGCTATATACAGACACAGAATGAGAGATAGAAATAGACACATGTTTATGGTTAAAACATACATATATATAACAGAAGGAGTCTGAAAAAAAATACATATAATTGGTTTTTGAGAGAGAGGAGAGTGGAGGATTCTGACTTCCCAGGTTTTTCAAATTTTCCCCCTTGAACATTATCAACTTGGTTAGTACAATTGATATGTTTCTTTTAAAATTTTGTATTGTAATGGGGAAAAAAGTGGACATAAGAATTAGAAAATTAGGAAATGTCCAGCTTTGCCATTGGTTATATGACCTCAGGTACATGGCTTCATTTATCTGGTCCTACATTTCCCCAGATAACAGCAGGAAGTGGGATTCAGTCATCTCTTGATGTCTTTCTCAGACCTTAAAATTCTACTGGTCGATTGTCTTGAAGACTGGGTGATCCTGACATTCTAACATCTATGTACAAATTGGTATTTTTGGTCTTAGAGCATCTCTATTTTGTTCTTGTTGTTTAGTTGCTAAGTCATATCTGATTCTTTTACGACCCCATAGACTGTAGCCAACCAGGCTCCTCTGTCCTTGGGACTTCCCAGGCAAGAATACTGGAGTGGGTTGTGATTTCCTTCTCCAGGGGATCTTCCCAGCTCAGGGATGGAACCTGAGTCTCCTGCATTGCTGGCAGTTTCTTTCCCACTAAGTCACCAGGGAAGCCCAAATCTCTTTGAAGAAGTAATAAATATTATCTTTCAGTTGGTGGAGGAGGTGGTATGGGCTATATTAACTCAAGGAGTTTTTAAAGCAACTGGAGATTCATGTCCAATTCATAATGAACGCAACTGGTTGTGGTTCATTACCTAATGGTAACATTAGGTTACCTAGAACATTCCTCTTTTGGAAAATGGTTTTGACCAGATCACTGGACACCATCAGCCTGAGAGACTATATGTACTCTCAGGGTTTAATGGACATTTCAAAGGCACCATGATTCAAGCTTTCTTTAAACTCTTTTTATGTACTTTAATGAGTTGTTCCTAGTCAACCTTGGGCACACTCATTACTAAGGAGGAATCACACACATTCTTTCCATTCCTAATAATTATATATATTTTCTAAAATCTATTCAGTTATTGTAGGCAGTGTAGGTTTATCAATTACCTCTCCAAGCTGTCCATTATCTATTTTGAGAGTATAATTTGTTTCCCGCATAGAGTATGTGTTAACAGCATGATGCGTTTTACATTTGTAATTAATTTTGAACTGACAAAGAAGGTAGGGAAAATTCTCCCATAAATAAAAGTAATGAATGCGAGTATTTAAACAAAAGGTCCTAGTAATTTCCAGAGACTAAAAAAGGAAAAAAGAAAAAACTCAACCTTCTCTTTTAAACGAAAAATAAGATATCCTTTGTTCCTTCTTCACAACACTCCAGAGATTTTGAAATTCTAATACTAAAAAGGATAATAAATGACAGGTAGGCACAGTACATTGAATCTGTGATCAAGAAATTGTTTACTTCTCAATAAAATTAATAAGATCGTTTTTCCTGTACATGACTAATTGGCTTGTTCGTGCAAAGTTGTATCAAAAAATCATTTTTCTAGACATAAATTCTGCCCCATGATGAAACTAAATATTTTGCTACTCTTAGCACTTTTTAAAATGATAGAGAGCTTGAAATTAAATTACACTAAATGCCTTTATATTTATTCGGCATTAAACCTTGTTTTCCTTACTGTCATCCTGCCAGCGTGATATCATCAGAGTTAAAGAGGGATGCTAATGCTATTTATATTGCGCTGCACTGTCCTCTAATTGACCTTGTTTGTGCAATGGAATGGCTGCTTTTCTCAAGCTGCCAGCCCTTTATTGCAGCATTTTGACCATGCACTAGTGGCTCTTTGTGCTGCTGCTGAGTTCAAGAATCAATACTGCATTCCCCACAGCCAATAAAGGCAGCTGACAGCATGAATTAACTGAGTGTGGCCAGTTGCATGGGGGACCATTGTCTTTAAGGAAAATCTGGACGTGATTACCAGTCTCCATCTCCAAGTGAAGGTTTTAATGCAAAGTGCGAGGTTGCTGTAATTTAATTTTGGCCTGCTGCTCTGACACACGCCCCTTTGCCACTGCTTCATGGAATCCAAGCTATAAATGGCTGCAAACCAAAACACATACAGAGACAAAGGCAAATACTCACAGTTACAGGACAGCAGCGGTTTCACCTGGCTTGGCCATTCTTTTCTGATAGCATCCTTGTAACCACTTCTATTTCTTCAACCCAGTCTATCTGCTAAAGTACTAAGTCAAGCCAAAGTTAAAAATGAAATATGTTACAGCCTCTATTTCTAAATGAAATTTTCCTGTGTGGCAAGGTGGGAAAATCTGCATGAACAACTCATTGTTTTCAAACAGATTTGTCAAAATTACAGAAAAATTTATCTGTACTTCCTCATCCTCTACCCACAGCAAGAGGATTTCTATTTCTAGTCCACTGACCTATTTTCCCCTACAACAAAATCAAATAGATTATTCCAGTTCTTATCTTCTCCTTAGTATTTACTATTAGACACTTCCTCCTTCGCCAAACATTCTCATCTTTTGGAATCTGTTTCCCTCTCAGTCTTGATGTTCTGCTCATTTTACCCTTCTTCTCTTCTCTTACTTGAAGGTGGTCCCTCTATGTACAATCTCATCCTTTTTCATTCCTATAATCCTTTTTCATCTCCTTATGTTGACTCACAAGTATCAACTTTCATTTTCATCTCCAACCCGGTCCTCTTAATAATTCTGGTTGTCCCATCAGTATTTTGAACTCCTCGGATCTCAAACTCAGAGCATCATCTCTTGTTGGGTTTTCCAGTTCAGTAAGTGACCACCAGTATCACATGCAAGAACCTGGACCTTTCCTTTGAATCCTCTCTGTCTTTTACTTTTCACAATCAATCCGTTTTCAAGTCCTCCTAATCTATCCTTTATTCTTGCAAAGTAGCCATTCCCTCATCTCCATCATTTCCAAGGCTACCACACTAATTGGGCTCTCCTTCAAGGTCTTCCTTATCCATCCCCCAGACTCCCTGAATGTGTTCCCTTCATTGAAATATCTACCCTGAAATTAACCTTAACTTCTAAAAACGTCAAATAGGTTCACACTACTTTTCTGTTAAAACATTTCAAAGATGCTACACTAAGACTTTACATCTTCAGTTTCAAGTTTTATGGTGTGTTGTCTTTTGCCCCTTCCCAGTGACACAGATTTTGGTTCCATAACTACTAACTCAATGGTTTAAATACAAGGACACGGACCATGGCGGAGACTTAGTTTACAACCAGAACAGAGGAAAAACACCTATTAGATACTTGACTGCAATCATTAAGCTCCAAAGCTGCAGTGACTGCCTAACCTTCCACAAGTATGTTAGACAAAGGGAAAATCCACAGAATTACAAAGGGAGATTTGTGTAAGCCTTTAAAAGGGGAAATGACATGTCATTTCTTGCTTTATCAAAAGACCTATATTTCCGAGAGAACTTTGGTATTGAAAACATCATTTCTGTTTATAACAGGCAATGCTCTTGGTTGAAATTAATTCAAGCAGAGTTATTCAAGGGACAGTGTATTATATACAAACCATTTAACTTGAGCTTTAAAACGATTTTTCATGTCTGAGAATTATCAGAAAGATACCGGTTTGGATCAACACTTTCCACAACCTGGAATAAAGCCTGTGGTTTTTAAAGGCTTTTATTTTAAATGCAAACATGAATAAGATTCTTAAAGGCCCAGCTTCAGATCTCTTCCTACTCAAAAATTCTGTTGCTATTCAGTTTTTTCAGGAGACTTTTATTTTACTTCCATTGTCCCCAAATATCCTACCTATTAAAAAAAAATTAAAGTCTGTCATTCTTATATTCCCACTTTCAGAAAGGTTGAAATAAAGTTGGTAATGTGACAGCTACTTAAGCTGCCTCATTCTCCCCAGAATATGTAGCTATAAAACAAGAAATAGGTGTGTTCAGCTTCAAGTCAGAACATGATGATCCTTCTAGAATATATGAAGAAAAGGTATTTTCTGCTTTCCTATCCTTCCTCCCACCAGCTCTTTCATCTCTCATATGAGGCACTTCCCTGGCCTGAGAAAATTGAAGCATTTATGGCTTGGTGACTCAACACCATTTGAGGGTTCTGCTGAGAGTGCAAAAAAGGCAAATGAAAGCCAAGCACACACAATTCTCCATCCTCCACATGGAGGACAGAGAGTTAGAGCATGGAGGGAGGCTCGGGCTGCCTCCGTAAAGACTGAGATGCTGCTGCTTGTATTACATGGTGAGATATTGTGCAAAAGTGGAAGGGGCATTTTGTGACACACAGGTGCATTCACTTTGCTGTTGAAAGAAGAGGTGACTGAGTCCAAGAAGCCCAGGCAGGAGTCCCCAGGTTCATGTCTCTAACTCACCTTCCTTTATTCTGTCAGGAACCTCTTGGCATCAAAGCCTGGCTACTTGCAAGAAAGCAAGTGGATGCAAAAAATGAGAGAATGTTGCACCCCCTTTTTACTTGGGAAGGTATATTTGTGTAACTGTTCTCAAGAATTCAAAGTGACCAGTTAAACCCATGAAGTATCTTTTCTCCTGATTTATTTTACCTAAAATGATTCTTCTGAGTAGCAAGATGATTTTTACCAAGTTCCCTTTCATTGAAGGCAACATCCTCCGGATTAGATCTGCCTAAAATATGTATTTGATAGGATTCGGCGTACTTTACACCTTCCTAAAGTAACCTTACACTTTTAATGACTTTTGTGGTTGCCCGGCCTTTTGACCTCACAGAAGAGTAACAGCAGTCCAGCTCCCTGAAGCAGTGCAAGTCTGGGTGGGGAGTGGGGGGAGCTGAGAGCCATTCATCAAAGTCCTCATTGTGGGCCCAACTGCAGGAATCGCTGTACATCAAGACCTGAAAATATATAGGCTTCTTCTCTCTCCTTGGTAGTGTGCAAAAGCCATGTTTATTTGTTAATCCATTCTCCATCCCCTTCCCCTCACCCCAAAAGTACTGTCTCTGTTTATAAGAAAATTCTGCTTTTTGTTTTCTGATCCAAGGCTCTGAGTGAATTATCTGGTCAAAGCACAAGGCCAGGCAGCCCTCTGGGCTTTCTGGATGATAAACGAGAAGGCTCTATGGCCTCAGCTGGGAAGTCTGCAGCCAGCATTGAAATAATCAAAAGTGACCCCCACGCAATCATAGCCAGTGTGACAGTGAAGAGGGGACACCAGGAAGCAGGTGGTCCAGACGACAGAGGATCAATACTTCCGGAGAGGGGGTAAAATAGATTCCAAATGGAAAATAAACTCGTCGAGAATACGTCTACAAAGACAAGAGAAGAGGAGGAAAAATAAGCCAAACCTGCAGGAAACAACACAACAAGGAGAAAGTGAGGGCATATGGGGTTGGGGGTAGTGGTTCACAGTTGATGTGAAGATAAAAACTGACTACATGAGAGTCAATACGAATTTGCTTCCTCGGCAAAGAAAGGCGGCTGTGCAAGCATTCAGGAACTTGAGTTGTCATGTCACAAGAGCGAGGATCTTCTCTAGTCAAGTTTAACCTGCTTCAAAAAAAAATCATCGTTGGTACAAAGTGTTGACAGCCTCAAAAACTTGATTTTGTTTAGTGAGGCTTAGTTCTCAGAAGGAAATGAGGAAAACCCATATTGCATTTCTTTTGAAAATATATTTCAATGAAAAAGAAGATGGAGAGAGGTAAACCTAATTTGCATCATTTACTTCAAAAGAAACGTTGCTTTGATGCCACTGTGTATATTTGCAGTGCTTCCTTGCTCTCCTGGGAGCCTATGTGTATTAACATTCCATTCTTCTTTTTTCATTATTACTATCACATATATTAAAAACACACATGGGTGTGGGCCCACACACTTACACACACACACACACACACACACACACACACACACACAGTATTAGCTTATAAAACCATCACAGCAACCTGCAGTCTGAGAACTTTCTCCTGAATTCAATGCCAAGCAACATAAATAAAACTAAAGACTCTGACAAATGTTCATAAAATGTCATTAGGTTCAAAGACAACATTGGAATTTCATGATTCCGTGTTCCTCTTGCGAGTCGCAGTGAATTCGTGTTTCCAGGGAGTCACACTATTCTGTAGTCAGGCCTGGAGAATGTTTCAAATCTCATTCAAATGGTGGAACATTGCATTTTCTATGGCATCATCTTGATTTCTTCCTTTTTTTTGTAACAGAAACTGAAGATGTGTTGCTGCGGGCATGCTGGGAAGGGAGTGGGACATCTAGCTTCCCGATTGCTTGAGGATGCATGACTTACTGCGTCAAACGCTACAGCAAACCTACATGGAAATCAGAAGTCAAGAACTGTGATCTTCTTACAGGAACAGCTTTAAAAACCTCCAGTTATTCCTGCAATGCAGCAGATGCTCGGGCTGCTGCCCAGCTCCGGCTGGCTCTTCACACTGCTGACGCCAAAGCTGAGATGCTGCAAGGAGCCAGCGTCATGTTTACACAGCGCTGCTAGGGTGCCTGAGATGCCCTCCTCGGCATGCCCTTCAAGCACTTCTTTCCTCCCCACATTCCCATGTGGCTTGAAATGGTCTTGCTTCCCTGTGTCTCTGGGCTCACTCTGGCTGGATAGTGAGCTCCATGAGGGCAAGTCTGTGTGTAATAACCCAGGTATCATCTCTAACAACCATCTCACAGCAAGCACAGCCTGACCCACGGTAGGAAGTCTGTGACCACTTGCTGGATGAATACATGGAATTAAATAACCTTGAAGAAGCCTCCTAAGATGAGTCACTTCCTAAATCCGGCACGTGGGTCTGTGTTCCTAAAGGAAGACACAGAACTCAGAACAGCCGACCTCCCTTCTGCCTAGAGGGGTAGAAAAGCCAATCGAGCCCCTGATGCTGAGGACCCATCTGGACCAGCACTGGGTAGCATATAACTGGGGCTCTGTTGAGAAACACAGGCTGAGCCCTTGGAACAGCTCACTCAAAAGGAAGGAAGGTTTTCACGAATTGGCCGGAGGGCTCAGTCTCTGTTATCAACACAGCACTCAGTTACACGCTTCCCAACTAGAATTCCTGTGCCCCCTGAGGATGAATCTCAGCAGTGGTCTGAGCTACTTGCGTCTCTGGAACTCAACTAGGAAGTAGGACGTGGCTTCCAAAGTCAAAGCCTGGGTCAAGTTTTGACCCTTTCATTTTCATTTTGGGTGAGTTGTAAACAGTAGAGATGGTACCTGGATGATTACAGCCCCAGCTCCAAGTTTATTGCAGCCCTAACCTCCATGCCTGAGACACAAGACCCGCGGAGATGCTGAGCCCCTCCTGCCACTGTCTTTTCCCTGACTGCCCGGCTCTGCTGGCCCAGTCGCCCTGCTGCAATGTGACAACGTGTGATCCATGGCTGTCGGCACCCAGGCAGGCAGGTTTTCACTGGAGCCCACAGAGCAGCTGTACCCGAAGAAGAGCCCACATTTTATTAAGTCTTTCCCTCAGTAAGATCACAATCATCTCTACCCAGTCCCATCACCTGGGAAGTGAAGACTACAGGGAGCCTTAGAGGAGAAAGAGGCTGAAATAATTCTTATAACACTGAATTGTGGCTGGGATGGGAAGGGTTACTCTGTCTCCCAACGAAACATGCCATATGCTCTTCTGTAAGCACAAGTGACTGAATTTATTCTTTATCTGAAAGATAGTTAAAATGAGTTGTCAAACACTTTTGGTGCAGTACAATATTCAAGACTTTTATTTTTTGTTTCAAACAGCTCTTTGCATAATTAGGACATTCTTAAATACATTAAAAAAGGCCTCTAGTCTATTTACCTATTTAATAATTTTCAAATTTAACTGTCAGGAGCGAATCAGGGAAGATCTAATATAGAAATGCTTTCTGTGTTATTAACCATGCATTTACTCTCCAGCCCTTTTAGATGAATATTTTAGTCTGGGGGCAAGTAGATAATGCTAGCAATGCATAAACATACCCCACAATGCATAAACATACATGCTCATACACACATATGTGCACATGTATGCTTGCACACACAGAGTCATCTTTCTAAGGATTCCTGCAAACTCATTTTTATACCACAGGCAGGATATACCCAAGTGAGAATTAAAGTCCTTTGTGGAAATGGAAACCCATTCCATTATTCTTGCCTGGAGAATCCCATGGACAGAGGAGCCTGTCTGGTTATAGTTCATAGGGTCGCAAAGAGTCAGACATAACTGAAGCGACTTAGCACATAGATTAATAAGGAGTTAAATGAAAAGAATCGGAATGTCTCTCTTACTCAGACCCAGCCTCTCTTTGTTCATCATATCTAGGTTTTAAATGACCCCCCACTTCCCAGCTTCCCAATGGAGAAGGTAATGGCACCCCACTCTAGTACTCTTGCCTGGAAAATCCCATGGACGGAGGAGCCTGGTAGGCTGCAGTCCATGGGGTCGCGAAGAGTCAGACATGACTGAGCAAATTCACTTTCACTTTTCACTTTCATGCATTAGAGAAGGAAATGGCAACCCACTCCAGTGTTCTTGCCTGGAGAATCCTAGGGATGGGGGAGCCTGGTGGGCTGCCGTCTATGGGGTCACACAGAGTCGGACACGACTGAAGCAACTTAGCAGCAGCAGCAGCAGCAGCCAGTTCCCAAAGGCTTAATCTTACTCTGTGAACCACCTGCAAAGTCCTCACCTTGGGGACCCAAAGACTTTGTGGAAAGTAACAAATATATTTTATAAGGAAAACTTTGTTTTACTCATCTGAAGCTACCAAACATAGAAAAAGAGTGCTTTTCAGTGTCGTTTTAATGTGTGAACTGAGGGATCATTTACTTAGCCAAGTGAGGGAGCTTTCCTGACGTGACCTACCTGCAGGCTGGAGGTTTGCTTAAACCCATTCACATGCTGCTATATCCAAATGGGTAACTTGGGAAATTTTTTTCTGTTCCTTAATGTATCAAACTCCATCCTGATTCCTGAAAAAATATATATATATATTCTAAGAAGAAATTGAGGGAAATATCTGCTTATCTCTCCTGTTTGAATAAAGAACAACAAAGTAACCTAAATGTCCATCCACAGAGGAACAGATAAAGAAGATGTGATACATATATCCAATGGAATATTACTCAGACATTAAAAAGAACAAGCTAATGTCATTTGCAGCAACATGGTTGGACCTAAGAATGTCATACTGAATGATGTAGTCAGACAGATAAAGAGAAATATTATATGATGTCCCTTATATATGGAATCTAAAAAAAAGTGACAGAAATGAACTTACTTACAAAACAGAAAGAGACTCACAGACTTAGAAAACGAACTTATGGTTGCCAGGGTGAGGGGATCCGGAGTTTGGAACGGTCATGTACACACTGCTATATTTAAAATGGATAATGAATAAGAATCTATTATACAGATAGACTCTTCTCAATGTTATGTGGCAGCCTGGATGGGAGGGGTGTTTGTAGGAGAATGGATACATGTATACCTATTGTGGAGTCTCCTTGCTGTTTACCTGAAACTATTACAAGGTTGTTAATCAGACACACCCCAATACAAAATAAAACGTTAAAAAGAAAAAAGCTGGGGATATACAAAGGCAAAAAAAAAAAAAAAAAAAGAACAGTAAAGGACAGCATGAGCCAGGAACTGGCAAATTGAAAATGTGGTTTTAGAAAAAGTTATTCACAATCTGAGTGAAAAAATTCATCCCAGGTGAAATCTGTTCTTTAAAGAAGAGGATGATTTCACCAATGCTCTGAATGCAAATGGTATGAAGATATTCAGGCACTTGATCTAGCCACCTGGATGGGCTTTTGGATTCTGTAAAATTCAATTTTCTTTAGTCTTAAAACATCATTTGTTTTCTTTATCTAGATATGTAAAGGGAAAGAGATACAAACAAACAAAAATAAAATTACTAAAAGAGACAAATTATTCCCTAAGCAATAATGATTGTGAAAAGCAGTCTTTTGTAGCCACAAACTTGTTTCTCTAAGTGAAAAACAAAAACAAGTTGAGGACATTTTTCCCTTGAAAGCTATGAAATGATTCTCAGGATTATCAAAATGATTATGTATCCTCAGAAATATCAAACAATTCATAGGAAAGACTGAAACTACTAACCTATTGTAATGATACCTTAAAAAGTGAAAGAGAAAACAGAGACAATTTTTCTAAAAATGTCAGTGTAAGAAAAGAAGGAGACTTAAAATGATCTGTCAATCTTAGAGAAAGATTTTTGAAATAATTTAGCAACCCTGATCTCTAGAGTTTTGCCTTTTTATGCTAAATGTATCTATTTTCATTTAATCTTCTTTTTTCCTAAGGTTTAAGATAAATCTTCTGATATGAAACTACTGAATTAGACAAATGACATTTATTTGACTAATGTCTCTCATGAGCAAGGACTCTATGACCTCTAAATGCTTCTGTCAGATGTCACTTAAGCTGCATTTAAATTTAGGCCAGAATCAAGACAATACTGGATGAAGGCTTGATTTTGCTATGCTTTTTCTATTCACAGATAATTAGTGTGAAATACTTTTTCACATATATATGAAATGAGAGAAGGGACTGTGTCAACTCAGAGCACATTTTATTTCAAAAATAAAATGGAATAAATTTAAAATAAATTCCGCAAGATTTGTATGTAACTTTCACTCAATTTGGCATATGTTTACTCCAATTTATGTACCATATTTGTATTATTATGTGACCCTTATTAAACCAGTTTAGATTGTTGTTGAGGAAGGTTGAGCAGATCATTTATATTACCACAAATATCCTTAATGTGATATTTTTAATCACAAGCTAATTTAAACAGTAATAGCTAGGATTGTAGTTATAATTATGTAGTTAGAATCTTTCCTTTAACTGTTAGGGATATATTTAGCTTTAGGTAATGAACTACTAAACTATACTATCTTAACAAAATAAATGTTGGCTTTCTCCCCATAAAAAAGCGAAGTCAAGCTGTTTCTGATGTGAGTTGGACAGCTCCAGGACGTCAAGTCAGACATGGGTTTTTCCTTACAGTCGCAAGATGGCTGCACAGCTCCAGGCATTACATCTGTATTCAAAGCAGGAAAAGAGGTGAGAACTGGTGTCAACCATGTCTGTGCTGTACAAAAATGGAAAATCCTCTGCATAAATAATCTTAACAGACTTCTTTTTAGAATCCATTGGCCAGAACTGGCCACCCTTATGCCCTGAGACCAGGAAAGCAAGGAAAATGATTGTCATGACTGGCTTTGGCTACTTACAATCTATATCAATTACAGGATGGCAAGGCACATAAACATTCTAAACAAATGCAGGCTTCTGTTCGAGAGGAAAAAGAAGACTGGATGTAAAGTAGGCAATAACATTGTCTGTCCTGCATCCATAAATAGAAATTGATGGTTTGCTGAAATATGCAACCTGGCATGCGTGCTTGTCTTCAAACTCCAGTGTGTGTCCAGCTGACAACAGTTGAGCACATCATCTTGGTATGCAAAGATGCACGCTTCCTACTGATTTCCATGGCCTTTTTGATATTGATCATCAGAACTGATGTTATATAACAGCAGAACTTAAGCAAAGTTAAGTTAAAACAAAATATTTTTCTTTTCCTACTGTCATTTGAAAAGGGCCTATAAATGTCTTCAGACTCCATCTTCTCTACATTTCATCTCCAAGTCAATAAGAAGCAGGAGGTTTGGTTTGTTGTAAGATACCCAGACCATCCTCAGTGTTACTGAGAGAGTTGACAGAGCTTAATGGGAAGTTCCTATAGCTTTCTCTGATGGCTCAGTGGGTAAAGAATCTGCCTACAATGCAGGAGATATAGGAGATGCATGTTCAATCCCTCTGTCTAAAAGATTCCCCTGGAGGAGGAAATGGCAACACACTTCAGTATTCTTGACTGGGAAATACCATGGACAGAGGAGCCTGGTGGGCTACAGTCCATGGGGTCACAGAGAGTCGGACATGAGCATTTAAGTATGTAAATATATAAAGGGAAATTCACAGACACCGGCAAGATACAGAGCCAAACTCACATCCAAGTTTCTTCTACTTGCTGCCAGATCTTTGGTAAGTTATTTATCCTCTTTCTACTTTATTTTTCTCATCTGGATATGGGTGTAACCTTTCCTAACTGATGAGCAGCCCAAGGGCAGGACGGATCACATAGACCAATGTTGAGGACACCTTCTACTGTGCCTCCGTCTCATCCCCTTAAAAGCATAGCCTTTCCTGGAGACCAGCAGAGGGGAACGAACGTCCCATTGAAGATTTCAGGATTGGTTTCAAATCTCACCCTTCAGTCTGCAGAGAAAAAGCTTTCATTTCCTAGATTACAAAAGGTCTTTCATTTTGCTGCAATTCTAAATGGATTCAAATCCTACCGAGTTTAAATCTGCAGTCCTAGAAAGTGGAAACGCGGCTTGATGATTTATGGGAGTTGGAGTTGGCATCTTCTGAAAACAGAGATCCTAGACACTGGGGACGGGGGAGAGGAACAGTGACCTTGTGAGAGAAGGTGAGGAGTTTCTGAAGCTGTCGTCAAGGCTTCCTTTCCTGCAGACTTCAGTTCTCATCAAAGTAACTGATCTCTCCTCTAACCTCTTTACTTTTTTGAGTTTGTTTTATATCCAACCTAGCTGATCAGTTTTATGATGATGTAACAGATCCAACCAGTCCATTCTAAAGGAGATCAGCCCTGGGTGTTCTTTGGAAGGAATGATGCTAAAGCTGAAACTCCAGTACTTTGGCCACCTCGTGGGAAGAGTTGACTCATTGGAAAAGACTGTGATGCTGGGAGGGATTGGGGGCAGGAGGAGAAGGGGACGACAGAGGAAGAGATGGCTGGATGGCATCACGGACTTAATGGACATGAGTTTGAGTGAACTCTGGGAGTTGGTGATGGACAGGGAGGCCTGGCGTGCTGCAGTTCATGGGGTTGCAAAGAGTCGGACACGACTGAGCAACTGAACTGAACTGAACTGAACTGAACATGTTATCTACTTTCTCAACTGTAAAAACAGGATAATAATCACCTCTTTTTCTGTGGCATTACATGGGGATTAACTGAGATAATGTAGGTAGAGTGCCTAGCCCAGTGCTTGACTCATTTCTGGTACTTCAAATCTTCACTAAGTGTGTGTGTGTTTTGACTATTCATCAGGACCTGACAAAGTAATTGTCATCATTCTTTGAAAAATTTGGGGTTTTTTATATATTTCCAGCTTCCCCCATTTTATTCACTGTAGTCTTTTGGAAATCTTCCCAAGGGATGTTATGTACTAACTGATGCTCTGCCTACAGAAAATAAACATTTCCAAACCATTACATTTATATGAAAAATCTTTTTTTTCATCTAGCTGCAAAATTTTGTCTACAGCACAGACTATAAAAGTGAAATCAGTGGGGAACAGGCTCTATGTGACTCTGGTCTAGAAATAGTTCCTAAAAACAGCAAAAGCCACTTTTCTAAAGGTAAGTTTTGATGGAGAGACTTGCAGGGTAGAAGTGATTCTCATATTAAAAAACTAACACCCTGCCTGCACCAATAATTCCTTTCCAAACCGTCATTCTGTGATGGGTAGATGCAGCCTTAATGGCAACTAAACACTGTGTTTGAGGGATCGTTTTTGAAAATTGGTATGAATCTCATTTATGTAGAACTAGAAAGAGTGGCTATGCTACTTGCAAAGCATTAGAACAATATGCAGATCATAAAATAAAAAGGCACATGGAGTGTTTTAGAACTTAATTGATTATGCTGATCTGGGGATTTCTTCTTTCCTGTTCCCCAGACTATTTAAATAATAAAGTTTTAATTGCTATTTGCACCAATTCAGGGCTTCCTAGGTGGAGCTAATGGTAAAGAACTCACCTGCCTATGCAGAAGACTTAAGAGACATGAGTTCGATCCCTGGGTTGGGAAGATCCCCTGGAGGAGGGCTAGGCAACCCACTCCAGTACCTTTGCTTGGAGAATCCCATAGACAGAGGAGTCTGGTGGGCTACAGTTCATGGGGTCGCAAAGAGTCAGACACAATTGAAGCAACTTAGCTCACACACGCACAACAATTTAGAGTCCTTGGCAAAAATATTTGCAAGCAAATAATAAATGATTCAAGTCTATAAATAAAAATATGCTTAAATAGGCATGATAGACTGTACACACAAATGAACACACAGGGGGCTTCCCTGCAGGAGAATGGAAGAGCCCCCACTTTTTAACACTGCCATTTTTCTGTAGCAAGGGAAAAGGCAGCGTTAGCAAACAAAAATTGCTCTCCACTTTGCCAACAAGCTAAACAGGATGAAATTTCAATGAAAATGACTGGAAAATGTACATGATTGATGCTAAATTTGCAAAAATTCCAAAGATATGGGTACAGTTTGTCACAAAAATGATGTTGAAATCTTTTTGTTTTGTCAGAAAAATTATGCAAAGCAAAAAAAAAAAAAAATGCCAATTTTCCTCCTCCAGCTCTTGTCCTTGCCTATTGTAGAATCTGTAGGCTTTCTGAAGGAAAGAGACAGGAATATTTTTGCTTTTTACATCTTTTCTTTTGCTAATCACTAAGAATCTGTGGCAGCCATGTTTCCGTAGGAGCTTTCATGGAGATAATGGGCCTGTATCTCTCCCTCCTAGCATCAGAGGAGGACCTGAGACAGAGCCCTACATGAAAGCCCTTTGTAGACTTCAAAATGCCCCCAAAATGTTCATTTTCTTTATTAGCTCAATGTTACTTAGCTACATTTAAATACTGTTTGTGGGAAAGAAGATTCTAAACTCAGAATCAAAGGGAAATTAGATAGCCTTAAAAGTAAGGGTGGACGATAAGAAAAAACAAAACATGCTTTTACAAAGATTTATAGATCTGCCTTAGATTCAGTGCTTATCTTTTATAACAACAGCAACTCACTTTTTTCTTTTTTCCCCCAAAGATCAGAGGAATACAGTCTTGTCCAAGTCTTCTCTGAAAACCCAGCCCTTAAAACATTGGAGGTCTATGGAAGAAGATCTGTAAATACACATTGAATGAATAAGTGAGTGAATGTTCACTGATGAACAGGTACAGGTCTAAAGTTTTGTGTGTGTGTGTGTGTGTGTGTGTGTGTTTACTCACCAAAGTTTATTTAATCTTTACATTAAACATACAACATAGTTTAGTCCCCCATTTTTTATAAGAAAACTAAAAATTGGAAAGGTACTTGCTATATGCTTAGACTTATAAGCATTTCACATAATTATATCATTTAACCTGCCCTACAGTCCTATGAGATGAGTGCTATTACCCCCATTTAAAGTGAAGAAAACTGACATGAGATAAAGCAAAATTACTTCCCTAACAAATGGGGCCCCTCAGCAAGTTTCCCATCCAGCTCTCTGCCCTCTGAGACCTCACACCTAATGTGAGTATTACTCTGCCTTCCCTCCTGAGGACACATGTCATGGATGTGGTACCAACAGGATTTTGTATCTGACTCTGCTTGACTCCAAAATGTGATCTCTTTGCATCCCACTTCAGAAGACTTTCAAAATTTGCCAAAACAGAACATTGGAGCCAAAAAAGAGTTGGAGGACTAGAAAAGTCTTGGCAAGAATAATTGAGGTTGATTAGCCCTATTTCAGGGTCGGTTTTGCTAAGGAGACAAAGAGGAAGACAGCACTGATGCACTGGTGTGAGGGAAGATGGCCAGATCCAGGAGAGAGTCTGAAATCTATTACTAATGAGTGGGTGACACTGAATTGTTTAATGCAACTGATCTGAGACTCAGTTCCTTAAATGAGAGAATCAAGTAAAAGAGTGAAGCAAATGCTATGTGACTTGGATTTTATACCAAAATAAGTAGGACTATAAAGTTAGAAAATTCAACTGTTAGTGACAGCATGGCTTAATTCTCTTATAGGAACTACTGGCTGTAATTGAAAAGTATAGACCAGGCCAGGTTTGGTGTAAAGGAGCATACTATGTTCAATCCTGCTTCATCTGAAAGCTCTTTTGAAAGTCAGAATCTTCAGCTGGATCATAGAGTCAGCTTATTTTTAAAATTAAATACAGATTGCTCTAGAGTAAAGACCATTCAAAATCCAATCAATTTCTTTTCAAATCAGATACAAGGTATTTTTTAAAGAATGAATCATAACAATGAAAAGGACTTCAGAAATGCATCTAATTCAGCCCTGTGTATTTTAGCCCTATTTCCTCCAAATGTCTTTAAATGGTTCAACCATGACCTCTTCAATTAGCTAGAGTCTATTGAATACTTATTGTGTAACAGTAATATTTATTGAATAATGCTCTGTGTCATGTACAGTGCTAAACTTAATTTACATTATCTCATTAAGTACACACAACAGCCCTTATAAGGAGTGCTTTTATTATTACCATTTCATGGACAAAGATGGGCACAACAAAGGACAGAAATGGTATGGACCTAACAGAAGCAGAAGATACTAAGAAGAGGTGGCAAGAATACACAGAAGAACTGTACAAAAAGGATCTTCACAACCCAGATAATCACGATGGTGTGATCACTCACCTAGAGCCAGGCATCCTGGATTGTGAAGTCAAATGGGCCTTAGGAAGCATCACTATGAACAAAGCTAGTGGAGGTGATGGAATTTCAGGTGAGCTATTTTAAATACTAAAAGATGATGCTGTGATAGTCTGTACTCAACATGCCAGCAAATTTGGAAAACTCAGTAGTGGCCACAGGACTGGAAATGGTCAGTTTTCATTCCAATCCTAAAGAAAGGCAATGCCAAAGAATGCTCAAACTACCACACAACTGCACTCATCTCACATGCTAGCAAAGTAATGCTCAAAATTCTTCAAGCCAGGCTTCAACAGTATGTGAACCATGAATTCCACATGTTCACACTGGATTTAGAAAAGGCAAAGGAACCAGAGATCAAATTGCCAACATCCACTGGATCATGGAAAAAGCAAGAGAGTTCCAGAAAAAGTCTACTTCTGCTTTATTGACTATGCCAAATCCTTTGACTGTGTGGATCACAACAGACTGGAAAAGTCTGAAAGAGATGGAAATACCAGACCACCTGACCTGCCTTCTGAGAAATCTGTATGCAGGTCAGGAAGCATCAGTTAGAACTGGACATGGAACAACAGACTGGTTTCAAATTGGGAAAGGAGTACATCAAGGCTGTATATTGTCACCATGCTTATTTAACTTATATGCAGAGTACATCTTGAAAAACGCTGGGCTGGATGAAGCACAAGCTGGAATCAAGATTGCCAGGAGAAATATCAATAACCTCAGATATGCAGATGACACCACCCTTATGGCAGAAAGTAAAGAGGAACTAAAGAGCCTCTTGATGAAGGTGAAAGAGGAGAGTGAAAAAGTTGGGTTAAAGCTTAACATTCAGAAAACTAAGATCATGGCATCTGGTCCCATTACTTCATGGCAAATAGATGGGGAAGCAATGGAAAGAGTGACAGACTTTATTTTGGGGGGCTCCAAAATCACTGTAGATGGTTTCTGCAGCCATGAAATTAAAAGATGCTTACTCCTTGGAAGAAAAGTTATGACTAACCTAGACAGCATATAAAAAGCAGAGACATTACTTCGTCAACAAAGGTCCATCTAGTCAAAGCTATGGTTTTTTCAGTAGTCATGCAGGAGACCTGGGTTCGATCCCTGGGTTGGGAAGATCCCCTGGAGAAGGGAAAGGCTACCCACTCCAGTATTATGGCATGGAGAATTCCGCGGATACAGTCCTTGGGGTCACAAAGAGTCGGACACAACTGAGAGACTGTCGTTTTCACTTTCATATGTATGGATGTGAGAGTTGGACTATAAACAAAGCAGAGCACTGAAGAATTGATGCTTTTGAACTGTGATGTTGGAGAAAACTCTTGAGAGTCCCTTGGACAGCAAAGAGATCCAACCTGTCCATCCTAAAAGAAATCAGTACTGAATATTCATTGGAAGGACTCATGCTGAAGCTGAAATTCCAGTACTTTGGTCACCTGATGCAAAGAACTGACTCATTTGAAAAGACCCTGATGTTGGGAAAGATTGAAGGAGGGAGAAGGGTTTGACAGAAAATGAGATGGTTTGATGACATCACTGACATGAGATGGACATGAGTTGGACATGGACATCAATGGACATGAGTTTGAATAAACTCTGGGAATTGGTGATGGACAGGGAGGCCTGGAGTGCTGCAGTCGATGAGGTCCCAAAGAGTTGGACATGACTGAGAGCCTGAACTGAACTGAACTCATGGACAAAATGCCTGGAGTGTATAAGGAGGTTAAGGTATTATCCAAGACCAGAGAGGTCATAAGTGGTCAGATCAAGATTAGAACTGGGTGTCTGTAAAATTAGAGTCCATGAAGCTAATCCTCAAGCCATAGAGAAACCTTTGTTGGTGGTATGGTAATTTGGAAAATTTTATTATCTGGAAATACATTCAATTTACAGAAAAATTAAAATAATAAGAGTAGCAGTAGCTTACAAACAACATCATTAGACCCTGTACATGATTCACCTGTTAAAACTTTGCCCACTTGCTTTGTCATTTTGAGGATAGATAGATGATAGATAGATGGATAGCTAGATAATCTAAATAGATACTTAGATAGGTGATAGGTAGATGACAGTTTAGCAAATTGATATTGTGAAAGGAAAAATCAAAATTGAGTCAATATTACTAAGAGAACTCTGTAAAACGAAGCCTGGGTGGGAGCGGGGCATTACTGAAGGAAGACTTTGCATTTCTCACCTTGAGTGGAATCTGATCTTTTGACCACTTATGTCCTAATGAAGTCATCCAAAACATCTACCAGAAACTCAAGACACCTATCAGACTCTTCCCCTAAAATAACTCACTACATCCTATTTACTTATTGGACTCCTAACCTATAATAACTTGTGATTCCTAAAAGACAAATGTTTCCCAATTTGATTCAATCACAATTCTCAGAGCTTTTTATGTTCATAAGCCCCTAACTCTGTCTTCCCCAAGCACTTTTTTGCCTTTACCCTAACCTATGTCTTCCGAATTGCAATTCTTAAAGTGAAAGTGAAAGTCGCTCAGCATGTTTTGACTCTTTGCAACCCCGTGGACTATACAGTCCATGGAATTCTCCAGGCCAGAATACTGGAGTGGGTAGCCTTTTCCTTCTCCAGGGGATCTTCCCAACCCAGGGATCAAACCCAGGTCTCCCATATTGCAGGAGGATTCTTTACCAAGTGAGCCACAAGGGAAGCCCAAGAATACTGGAGTGGGCAGCCTATCCCTTCTCCAGTGGATCTTCCTGACCCAGGAATCAAACTGGGATCTCCTGCATTGCAGACAGATTCTTTACCAACTGAGCTAGATAGCAAATAAACTCCTACTTATAGCCTTGTGAATTATGTTTTAGTTGACATTACCAAAGATCTATAGATTAATGCAGATAGATTAGGTAGGAAGGTAGGTTAGTAGATAGATAGATGGGTGGATAGATAAAAAGATAGATATTACTTTACTGATATAGATAGTGTTATATATCTTCTTTCTGAATACTGAGAGAGTGAGCTGTATATTATCAGGGCCCATTACCTCCATATACTTCAATATATAATTTTAAGAATAAGATACTTTCTAACATAAATTATAGTTATCAACTTCAGTATAATTAGCACTGATAGGATACTTTTTTCTGATCCCCTGTCTGTCCTCTGATATTGTCAAAGGATCCAATAATGTCCTTCACAGCATTTTTCCCTTGAGTGCAAGATCCAGGCGAGGGTAGGTTAATGTGTCTTATTTTTGTGTCTCTTTTGCCTAATTTAATCTAAAACATTCTACAAACTTTCTCTACTTGTTTTTGACATTGACAAGTTGAAAAAATAGCCCTTTTTCATATTGGGATTTTTTTTTTTTTTTAGAAGACTGCACCTAAGAATGTAATTATAGTTATTCTATCTGATGGGTGTTTTCTTTTTGTTTTTTTAATTTTATTTTATTTTTAAACTTTATATAATTGTATTAGTTTTGCCAAATATCAAAATAAATCCGCCACAGGCATACATGTGTTCCCCATCCTGAACCCTCCTCCCTCCTCCCTCCCCATACCATCCCTCTGGGTCGTCCCAGTGCACCAGCCCCAAGCATCCAGTATCGTGCATCAAACCTGGACTGGCAACTCTTTTCATACATGATATTTTACATGTTTCAATGCCATTCTCCCAAATCTTCCCACCCTCTCCCTCTCCCATAGAGTCCATAAGACTGTTCTATACATCAGTGTCCCTTTTGCTGTCTCGTACACAGGGTTATTGTTACCATCTTTCTAAATTCCATATATATGCATTAGTATACTGTATTGGTGTTTTTCTTTCTGGCTTACTTCACTCTGTATAATAGGCTCCAGTTTCATCCACCTCATTAGAACTGATTCAAATGTATTCTTTTTAATGGCTGAGTAATACTCCATTGTGTATATGTACCACTGCTTTCTTATCCATTCATCTGCTGATGGACATCTAGGTTGCTTCCATGTCCTGGCTATTATAAACAGTGCTGTGATGAATATTGGGGTACACGTGTCTCTTTCCCTTCTGGTTTCCTCAGTGTGTATGCCCAGCAGTGGGATTGCTGGATCATAAGGCAGTTCTATTTCCAGTTTTTTAAGGAATCTCCACACTGTTCTCCATAGTGGCTGGACTAGTTTGCATTCCCACCAACAGTGCAAGAGGGTTCCCTTTTCTCCACACCCTCTCCAGCATTTATTGCTTGTAGACTTTTGGATCGCAGCCATTCTGACTGGTGTGAAATGGAACCTCATGGTGGTTTTGATTTGCATTTCTCTGATAATGAGTGATGTTGAGCATCTTTTCATGTGTTTGTTAGCCATCTGTATGCCTTCTTTGGAGAAATGTCTATTTAGTTCTTTGGCCCATTTTTTGATTGGGTCATTTATTTTTCTGGAGTTGAGCTGTAGGAGTTGCTTGTATATTCTCGAGATTAGTTGTTTGTCAGTTGCTTCATTTGCTATTATCTTCTCCCATTCTGAAGGCTGTCTTTTCACCTTGCTAATAGTTTCCTTTGATGTGCAGAAGCTTTTAAGGTTAATTAGGATATTGGGATATTTTTCATTGGAGGTTTGTCTGTTTCTTCACAACAAAGTTCAGCTAATACATTCTTGGATGGAATAATTCATAAGTGACAATGTGGCTTCCTCAAGTTATCACATCCTTTTGCCCTTCATTGGGAATGTTAAGTTGGATCAACCAGAGAAGATTTGTCTGGTTGCATTGCAATTGTTGTTCAGTGGCTAAGTCATGTCCCACACTTTGTGACCCCATGAACTGCAGCACACCAGGCTTCCCTGTCCATCAGGGAAGCCTGGTGTACTGTAGTTCATAAAGGTTTGTCTGGTTTCATAATTGCTACTATATAGTTACTATTATATAGAAACTTAACTGTTTATAACTATATATATTACATATACACATATATAATATTCAATATAATATGTAGTTAGTATCATATTAGCAATATTTTCCCCTTACAACTATAGTCAATCTGTGGGGAGATACTTCAATGCCAAACAAATATTGTGCTCCATCAAAATTTTCCTCTGAATCCAATAAAAAAAAAAAACTCATAAAAAGAGGGAGAGAACAAGATGGTGGAGGAGCAGATGGATGTGAAATACATCTCTCTCCACAGATACACCAGGAATACAACTTCAGAAACAGAAGTGCATACAGAACACCAGCTGAGAGTGGACAGGAGTACCTGACCAGTGGAAAAGAATATATAGATCCACACAAAACTCAAGATCGAGCCTTGAGCCATTGGAGTGGGAGCACTGAATCCAAGACCCTAGACTACCAGAGAACTAACCCTAGAGGGTATCAAATAGTGAGAACTCACACAATGGAAACCACTGTAATACAAGACCCGGCATCACCCAACCACCAATAGCACCCTGTGCAGGATGCCTCATCTAAACAACAATCAAAACAAAAATACAAACCCAATCATCACCAAACAGGAGTACCACCTCGTTCAGCCTTGCCCATCAGGGGAAAAACAAACAAACAAAAACTCAGCACAAATATTACCCTATAAAAAGCTAACCCAAACCACTGGACCAAACTTAGAGGGCAGAAACCAAAAGGAAGAAAGAATTCAATCTTAAAGCCTATGCAAGGGAGACCTCAAACACAATAAGTTAAAAAAATAATAATAATGAAAAAGCAGAGAAATATGACACAAATGAAGGAACAAACTAGAAACACAGAAGTCCAAATAAATGAAGAGGAAATAGGTAAACTACCTGAAAAAAAAAAATTTCAGAATAATGATAGTAAAGATGATCAAAAACCTTGAAGGCAAAATGGAGAAAATGCAAGAATCAGTTAACAAAGACATAGAAGAATTAAAGAATAAGCATACAGAGACAAACAACACAATTACTGAAATTAAAAAAACTCTGGAAGGAATCAATAGCAGAATATCTGAAGCAGAAGAATTAATCAGTGAGCTATAAGATAAAATGGTGGAAATATCTTCTGAAGAGCACAATAAAGTAAAAAGAATGAAAAGAGCTGAGGACCATCTCAGAGACCTCTGGAACCATATCAAACACACCAACATTCAAATTATAGGGGTCCCAGAAGAAGAAGAGATAAAGAAAGGGTATAAGAAAGTTTTTAAAGAGATTATAGCTGAAAATTTCCCCAACATGGAAAAGGAAATAGCCAATCAAGTCCAAGAGGCACAAAGAGTCCCATACAGGATAAACCCAAAGAGAAATATGCCAAGACACATACTAATCAAACTAACAAAGACTAAACACAAAGAAAGAATATTAAAAGAAGCAAGGGAAAAGCAACAAGTAACATACAAGGGAAACCCCATACACTTAACAGCTGATCTTTCAGCAGAAACTCTGCAGGCCAGAAGGGACTGGCAGGATATATTTAAAGAAACGAAAGGGAAAAATCTACAACCAAGATTACTGTACCCAGCAAGGATCTCATTCAAAGTTGATGATCAAAAGCTTTTCAGACAAGCAAAAGTTAAGAGAATTCAGTACCACTAAACCAGCTTTACAACAAATGTTAGACTTATGTAGTCAAAAAATACAAAAGAAAAAAGATCTACAAAATCAACCCCAAACAATTAAGAAGATGGCAATAGGAACATATATATCAATAATTACTTCAAATGTAAATGGATTAAATGCTCCAACCAAAAGACACAGACTGGCTGAATGGATACAAAAACAAGACCCATATATATGCAGTCTACAAGAAAGCCAATTTAGACCTCAAGACACATATGGACTGAAAGTGAGAGGATGGAAAAATATATTCCATGCAAATGGGAAGCAAAAGAAAGCTGGAGTAGCAGTACTCATATCAGAAAAAATAGACGTTAAAATAAAGATTACAAGAGATAAGGAAGGACATTATATAATGACCAAGGATCAATCCAGGAGGAAGACATAACAATTGTAAATAGCTATGCACCCAACATAGGAGCATCTCAATACATAACACAAACATAAAAGGACATAAAAGGAGAAATTGACAGTAACACAGTAATAATAGGAAACTTTAACACCCCACTCAAGCTAATGGACAGATCATCAAAACATAAAATTAATAAGGAAACACAAGTCTTAAGTAATACATTAGATGAGATGTATCTCATTGATATATTTAGGACATTTCATCCAAATGTAGAAGAATACACCTTCTTCTCAAGTGCACATGGAACATTCTCCAGGATAGACCACATCTTGGGTCACAAGTCAAATCTCAGTAAATTTAAGAAAATTGAAATTATATCAAGCATCTTCTTCAAACACAATGCTATGAGACTAGATACCAGTTACAAGAAAAAAACTGTAAGAAACACAAACACATGGAGATTAAACAACATGTTTCTAAATAACCAATAGGTTACTGAAGAAATTAAAAGGGAAATCAAAAAATTTCTAGAAACAAATGACAATGAAAACATGACAACTCAAAACCTATGGGATGCAGCAAAAGCAGTTCTAAGAGGGAAGTTTATAGCAATACAATCCTACCTCAAGAAAGAAGAAAAACATCGAATAGACAGCCTAACTTTACACCTAAAACAACTGGAAAAAGAAGAACAACAACAACAAAAAAAAAACAAAATTAGAAGAAGGAAAGGAATCATAAAGATCTGAGCAGAAATAAATGAAAAAGAAATGAAAGAAACAATAATAAAGATTAATAAAACAAAAAGCTGGGTTCTTTGAGAATATAAACAAAATCAACTAGCCTTTAGCCAGACTCATCAAGAAAAAAGAGAGAAGAATCAAATCAACAAAGTTAGAAATGAACAAGGAGAAGTTACAACAGACAATGCAGAAATACAAAGGATTATAAGAGACTATTATGAACAACTATATGGCAAGAAAATGAATAACCTGGAAGAAATGGACAGATTCTTAGAAAAGTTCAATCTTCTAAGACTGAAACAGGAAGAAATAAAAATTATGAACAACCCAATTACAAGCACTGAAATTGAAGCTGTGATTAAAAAAAAAAAATCTCCCCCAAAACAAAAGTCCAAAACCAGATGGCTTCACAGGAGAATTATATCAAACATTTACAGAAGAGCAAATGCCTATCCCTCTAAAACTCTTTCAGAAAATTGCAGAGGAAGGAACCCTTCCAAACTGATTCTATGAGGCCACTATCACCCTGATACCAAAACCAGACAAAGACAACACACAAAAAAGAAAACTACAGGCCAAAATGACTGATGAACATAGACTCAAAAATTCAATAAAATTTTAGCAAACAGAATTCAGCAACGCATCAAAAAGCTCATATACCATGATCAAGCTGGGTTTATTCCAGTAATGCCAGGATTCTTCAATAAATGCAAATCATTCAATGTGATACACCATATTAACAAGTTGAAAGATAAAACCCATATGATCATCTCAATAGATGCAGAAAAACCTTTGTGAAAATTGAGCACCCATTTATGATTCAGTTCAGTTCAGTTCAGTCACTCAGCTGTGTCTGATTCTTTGTGACTCCATGGACTGCAGCACGCCAGGCCTCCCTGTCCATCACCAACTCCCAGAGTTTATTCAAACTCACATCCACTGAGTCAGTGATGCCATCCAACCATCTCATCCTCTGTCGTCCCCTTCTCCTTGTGCCTTCAATCTTTCACAGCATCACAGTATTTTCAAATGAGTCAGCTCTTCGCATCAGGAGGCCAAAGTATTGGAATTTCAGCTTTAACATCAGTCCTTCCAATGAACACCCAGGACTGATCTCCTTTAGGATGGACTGGTTGGATCTCCTTGCAGTCCAAGGGACTCTCAAGAGTCCTCTCCAACACCACAGTTCAAACGCATCAGTTCTTAGGCACCCAGCTTTCTTTATAGTTCAACTCTCACATCTATTCATGACTCTTGGAAAAACCATAGCCTTGACTAGACAGACCTTAGTTGGCGAAGTAATGTCTCTGCTTTTCAATATGCTATCTAGGTTGGTCATAACTTTTCTTCCAAGGAGTAAATGTCTTTTAATTTCATGGCTGAAGTCATGATCTGCAGTGATTTTGGAGCCCCAAAACATAAAGTCTGCCACTGTTTCCACTGTTTCCCCATCTATTTCCCATGAAGTGATGGGACCAGATGCCATGATCTTAATTTTCTGAATGTTGAGCTTTAAGCCAACTTCTTCACTCTCCTCTTTTACTTTCATCAAGAGGCTCTTTAGTTCTTCTTTACTTTCTGCCATAAGGGTGGTGTTATTTGCATATCTGAGGTTATTGATATTTCTCCTGGCAATCTTGATTCCAGCCTGTGCTTCATCCAGTCCAGCATTTCGCATGATGTACTCTGCATATAAGTTAAATAAGCAGAGTTACAGTATACAGCCTTTACGTACCTCTTTTCCTATTTGGAACCAGTATGGTGTTCCATGTCTAGTTCTAACTGTTGCTTCCTGACCTGCATACAGATTTCTCATGTGGCAGGTCTGGTGGTCTGGTATTCTCATTTCTTTCAGAATTTTCCACAGCCAGTTGTGATCCACACAGTCAAAGCTTGGCAAAAGTGTTCCTTTATGATAATAAATTGTGTGAGTTTCTGTGCCTGTTAAAAAAAAAAAAAGCTTGGCACAGTCAATAAAGCAGAAATGGATGATTGAAAATTCTTCAAAAAATGGGCATATAAGGAACCTACCTCAACATAGTAAAGGCCATATATGATAAGCCTATAGCAAACATTGTTCTCAATGGTGAAAAACTGAAACCATTCCCCCTAAGATCAGGAACAAGACAAGGATGTCCACTTTCACCAATATTATTCAACATAGTTCTGGAAGTCTTAGCTACAGCAATCAGAAAAGAAAAAGAAATAAAAGGAATCCAGATGGGAAAAGAAGTAAAGCTCTCACTGTTTGCAAATGACATGATACTGTACATAGAAAACCCTAAAGATACTATCAGAAAATTACTAGAGCTTGTCAGTGAATTTGGCAAAGTTGCAGGATACAAAATCAACAGACAGAAGTCACTTGCATTTCTATATACTAACAATGGAAAATCAGAAAGAGAAATTAAGGGATCAATCCCATTCACCATGGCAACAAAAAGAATTAAATATCTAGGAATAAACTTAAAGGAGACAAAAGAACTGTACACAGAAAATTATAAGACCCTGATGGAAGAAATAAAAGATGACATAAACAGATGGATAGATATTCCATGTTTCTGGGTAGGAAGAATCAGTATTGTGAAAATGATTACACTACCAAACACAATCTACAGATTCAATGTGGTCCCTATCAAATTACCAATGGCATTTTTCACAGAACTAGAATGAAAAATTTCAGACTTCATATGGAAACACAAAACACCCTGAATAGCCAAAGCAGTCTTGAAAAAGAAGAATGGAGCTGGAGGAATCAACCTTCATGGCTTCAGGTTATACTACAAAGCTACAGTCATCAAGACAATATGGTACTGGCACAAAAACAGAAATGTAGACCAATGGAACAAGATAGAAAGCCCAGAAATAAACCCATGCACTTATGGGTACCTTATTTTTGACAAAGGAGGCAAAAATATACAATGGGGCAAAGACAGCCTCTTCAATAAATGGTGCTGGGAAAACTAGACAGCTACATGTAAAAGAATGAATTTAGAACACTTCCTAACACAGTACACAAAGATAAACTCAAAATGGATTAAAGACCTAAATGTGAGACCAGAAACTATAAAACTCTTAGAGAAAAACATAGGCAGAACACTCGATGACATAAATCAAAGCAAGATCCTCTATGACCCACCTCCTAGAGTAATGGCAATAAAAACAAAAGTAAACAAGTGGGACCTGATTAAATTTAAAAGCTTTTGCACAGCAAAGGACGCTATAAGCAAATTGAAAAGAGAACCCTCAGAATGGGAGGAAATAATAGCAAATGAAACAACTGCTGCTGCTGCTGCTGCTGCTGCTGCTAAGTTGCTTCAGTCGTGTCTGACTCTGTGCGACCCCATAGACGGCAGCCCACCAGGCTCCGCCGTCCCTGGGATTCTCCAGGCGAGAACACTGGAGTGGGTTGCCATTTCCTTCTCCAATGCATGAAAGTGAAAAGTGAAAGTGAAGTCGTTCAGTCATGTCAGACTCTTCACGACCCCATGGGCTGCAGCCTACCAGGCTCCTCTGCCCATGGGATTTGCCAGGGAAGAGTACTGGAGTGGGTTGCCATTGCCTTCTCCGTGAAACAACTGACAAAGGATTAATTTCCAAATATATAAGCAGCTCATACAATTCAGTACCAGGAAAATAAACAACCCAATGAAAAGGTGGGAAAAAGACCTAAAGAGACATTTCTCCAAAGAAGACATACAGATGGCTAACAAACACATGAAAAGATGCTCAACATTGCTCATTATTAGAGAAATGCAAATCAAAACCACAATAAGATATCACCTCACACCAGTCAGAATGGCCATCATTAAAAAGTCAACAAAAATAATAAATGCTAGGAGGATGTGGAGAAAGGGAAATGCTCTTGCACTGTTGGTGGGAATGTAAATTGATAGAGCCACTACGGAAGATGGTATGGAGATTCCTTAAAAAACTAGGAATAAAACCACCATATGACCCACCAATCCCACCCCTAGGCATATACCCTGAGAAAACCAGGGTTGAAAAAGACACATGTATCCCATTTATCCTGTAAACATGTATCCTGTTTACAATAGCTAGAACATAGAAGCAACCTAGATGCCCATCAACAGATGAACGGATAAAGAAGTTGTGGTACATATATACAATGGGATATTACTCAGCCATAAAAAGGAATGCAGTTGAGTCAGTTCTGATGAGGTGGATGAACCTAGAGCCTATTATACCGAATGAAGTGAGTCAGAAAGAGAAAGATAAATATTGTATTCTAACACACATATGAGAAATGCTGGGCTGGAAGAAGCACAAGCTGGAATCAAGATTACCGGGAGAAACATCAATAACTTCAGATATGCAGATGGCACCACTCTTATGGCAGAAAGTGAAGAGGAACTAAAAAGCCTCTTGATGAAAGTGAAAGTGGAGAGTGAAAAAGTTGGCTTAAAGCTCAACATTCAGAAAACAAAGATCATGGCTTCTGGTCCCATCACTTCATGGGAAATAGATGGGGAAACAGTGTCAGACTTTATTTTGGGGGGCTCCAAAATCACTGCAGATGGTGACTGCAGCCATGAAATTAAAAGACATTTACTCCTTGGAAGAAAAGTTATGACCAACCTAGATGGCGTATTGAAAAGCAGAGACATTACTTTGCCAACAAAGGCCTGTCTAGTCAAGGCTATGGCTTTTCCAGTGGTCATGTATGGATGTGAGAGTTGGACTGTGAAGAAAGCTGAGCACTGAAGAATTGATGCTTTTGAACTGTGGTGTTGGAGAAGACTCATGAGAGTCCCTTGGACTGCAAGGAGATCCAACCAGTCCATTCTGAAGGAGATCAGCCCTGGCATTTCTTTGGAAGGAATGATGCTAAACTTGAAACCCCAGTACTTTGGCCACCTCATGCAAAGAGTTGACTCATTGGAAAAGACTCTGATGCTGGGAGGTATTGGGGGCAGGAGGAGAAGGGGATGACAGAGGATGAGATGGCTGAATGGCATCACTGACTCGATGGACGTGAGTCTGAGTGAACTCTGGGAGTTGGTGATGGACAGGGAGGCCTGGCGTGCTGTGATTCATGGGGTCGCAAAGAGTCGGACACTACTGAGTGACTGAACTGAACTGAATGCACATATACAGAATCTAGAAAAATGGTCCTGAAGAAATTATTTACAGGGCAGCAATGGAGAAACATACATAAAGAATAGACTTATGGACATGGGGAGATGGGAGGACAGGGTGAGATGTATGGAAAGAGTAACACGGAAACTTACATTACCATATGTGAAATAGGTAGTCAATGGGAATTTGCTGTATGGCTCAGGAAACTCAAACAGGGGCTCTGTATCAGCCTAGAGGGTGGGATGGGGAGGGAGATGGGAGGGAGGTTCAAAAGGGAGGGGATATATGTATACCTATGACTGATTCATGTTGAGGTTTGACAGAAAACAGTGAAGTTTTGTAAAGCAATTATCCTTCAACAAAAAAATTTTTTTAAAGAAATAAAAAAAAGAAATATAAATGGTAAAACAAACAAACAAAAAACTCATAAAAAGAAAAAAAATTTCCTCTGAATTGGTAATTCTTAACTGAGCCAATCTTTAGCAAGATGATTGCAAAATGCTAATTTTCTAACTCCAGCATTTCCTCTATATTTACCAGCAGGCACTGGGGATTCTACTCTAAGCAACAACCCTCCCTATTCCCTCTTTTATTTATTTCTCTATATTCTTGTTTTTCAATGATCTGTTACTCTACTTAATTGTTTTGGTGCTCGGATTGTCTTAGATGTGGCCAGTAGAGGTCCTTGGAACTGTTCCTGTATTCTTGTAATATGTTCCATCATTTTATTAATTGGGGGGAAAGGGGCATTTAATATGTGGGTTAAGGAGATTTTCCCAACTCATTTTGTGTCTACTGTACCTCAGCCCTAAAGTTAACCATTTCTTCAAGGAATTCTAATTCCTTTTCATAAGGGAACAGTATTAGAGACAAAATGCTAGTATGATAAGCTTTATTTTTAATCGTTTATCATTCCTTAATGTAGAATTTCTAAAATTTTTAGAGCTATTAGAAATCGTCCACTAGTTAGAGCATGAACTCTTTCTTATATACATGGGATTTTAGTGGGTCTTGAAGGAGTTACAGGAAGATAAGGGAAGGGAGAAATATGAAGACAAGAAACTAATGAAGAGCTTCCTGAATTCCACCCCTAAAAATTTTAAGTGGGGAAACCTCAACCTTGAATGTCGGGAAATAGGTTTTTAGAAGGTTTAAGCTAAACATCTTAGGAAGAAATGTCATCCCATGTGCTTTTGTTCTATAATCTGTATTAGCATTTCCCCAGGTTTGTTTGGTGAAAACTAGTTTTTTAAGTTCTTCTTTGAGAAAGGCGCTGTGGTCAAGTGTAGGCAATGGTGCTTACCAAATATTAGCAAGTTAGAGGCTCTGTTGAGTCCTGCATTAGAGAGACAGTCGGTTAACTTCAACCCAATATTGCCAGATTTATTTGAACCCCGCCCAATAACACCTGTTATCATCATTCAGAGCATTATGTGAAAATGCTCATTTGTATATTTGAAGTGGCTATTGAGCTGCTTTTAAGGTCTGTTCTCTTCTGTCCTTTTCTCCTCCGAGCCCTCAGAGCAACCTTCTATGACAGCTCTTAGTAAATTGCTTTGCAACCAGTGATTTGCTTATCAAACAGTTCCATTTGACAGAAAGGTCCTGGAGGACAGATGTCTGTTGTTCTCAATATCTGCCATATCTGCTACAGTACCTGGTACTTAACAGGCATTCAAAAAAATATATATATATGCTGTTATATTGGAGCAGGGACTTGCCTAAGAGATATCAAATTCACTTGAAATGTTATCTTAGGTCAGAAGTTTCTCTTCCCTCAGCTTTATCCCCACTCAGTGAATTATTCTTTAATTTAACCCTGGAAACTTAGTGATCACTCTCCTTTATCCTTAAAGAATAGATACCCAGTCACAAAACAAAGCGAAACACAGCCTATGAGTGACAGTTCATTTAACACCTAAGACCAATGAAGTTTTAGGACAAACAAGGTCCCTAACTCTCATGGAACCATATTCTAGTGGATGAAGATAAATGTAAAGAAAGTGAGCAAATAAATAAACAAGAAAGTTCCCTAGAGCCCTAAGCATTTTGGAGACAATAAAACAACATAATAAGATAGAGGAGAAATAAAGAGAAGCTGAAGCTGAAGCTCCAACACTTTGGCCATGTAATGCGAAGATCCAGCTCACTGGAAAAGACCCTGATTTTGGAAAAGATTGAGGGCAGTAGGAGAAGGGGACGACAGAGGATGAGATGGTTGGATGGCATCACTGACTCAGTGGACGTGAATTTGAGCAAACTCTGGGAGATGGTGTAGGACAGGGAGGCCTGGCGTGCTGCAGTTCATGGGGTCACAAAGAGTGAGGCACGACTTAGTGACTAAGTAAACCAAGAGAACAGGGCTAAAATTTTGAGGTCGAGAAGAAGCCAAGCCTGTGAAAATTTAAGGGCTGAGAATCTGAGAAGGAGGGAACAGCAGGTGCAAAGGCCTTGGGGAAGGATGAAACTTCCACAAGAGGCCCCATGACAATGAAGCAGCAGCATTACACCACATTCTACTGCTACAGCAGGAGACTATTCTTAGCAGCGCCTTGTGAAGGAGGGGGATGAGGGAGTAAATGATAGAGAAATGTCTGAGAACTGTGAACAGCAATAAACAAAAGAGGCAAGGCTTTAAATTTAAGTGATGGGCGATAATGTACAGGATCCAAGTGAGCAACGCAGTGGGAAAACAGCACCACTGCTTAGCTGTTCATCCCTCACATCTCCTTGCTTGCTTTCTTTTTCACTCTTACTCCATTTCTTTTCTCTTCTGCCATCAGCGTCTTACCGTCTGCGCTTGTCTCCCCCAGCCCATCAGCCAATCAGATCTCGCCCTTCTCTACTTTCATGCTCTCTCTCTTTCTTATTCTTCCTATGTTTCCCCTTCAGCTCTCCTTTCTCATTCATATTAATTTATTTGACAAACCTTCAGCAAATTACTACTTAAACCAGTTACTCTTCTGAGAACCTGAAAAAAATAGTAAAATGCTTTATTGCTCTCTGCCCCCAAGGAACTCATGGACTTCTAAGGGAGAAAGATGAACACATGGTTACAATGCAATCTGTGCATATGTGTACCATCTATGCATATATACATTTATATACACATTTATGTGATGTGTATATATAAGTGCATATACATACGGATGGTCCCTCATCATCATACCCTTTCTTCTCTCTGCCTTAAGCAATCACAATATAGTAAGAGTTGCCTGGCATTCCTACTTTTATCTCTCTGCCTTAAAATCTAGTTCACATGCTGCCTTAAGAGTAATCTCCCTGAAATACAGTTCTTGTAAATTTTTGAGTAAGACAGAAATGAGTTCAAAATGATTCCCTCCAAAATAAAAACTATATGCAATGTGGAATCCTGGTTAAGATCCTGGAACAGAAAAAGGTATCAGGAAAGAAAATGATGAAAGTCAAAGAGACCCATGGATAAGTTATAACACTGGACCAATGGTAGTGTCCTAGTTGATAACTGTTCTACAGTAAAGTAAGATATTAACCTTAGGAGTAAGATGAGCAGTCTGCAGGAAACTCTCTGTACCACTTTTGGAATTTTCCTGTAAGTCATTTAAAATATTGATTAAATCTTCAGGGCAGCAATGGAGATGCAGGCATAAAGAACAGACTTGTGGACACAGGGCAGGAAGGAAAGGGTGGGACAAATTGAGAGAGTAGCATTGAAACAAATACATTACCATATTTAAAATTAGATAGTCAGTAGAAAACTGCTGTATGCTGCAGGGAGCTCAAATCCAGTGCCCTGTGACAACCTAGAGGGGTGGGATGGAGTGGGAGGTTCAAGAGGGAGGGGCATACATAGACCTATGGCTGATTCATGTGGATATATGGCAGAAACCGATACAATAGTGTAAAATAATTATTCTCCAATTAAAATAAATCCATTTAAATAAAATGATATATTAGTTAAATCATAGTTAATGTTGGTTAGCTAAGGGACTTCCCTGGTGGTCCAGTGGCTAAGATTCTGCAGTCTCAATGCAGGGGAGCCAGGTTCAGTCCCTGGTCAGGGAACTAAACCCCATGTGCCTCCCCTAAGATTATACATGCCACAACTAAAGATCCCGCCTGCCAAAACTGACACCTGGTGCAGCAAAATTAATTAATTAAAAATATTAGTTAGCTAATACTAGTTAAAGTTAGTCTTTAAAATGTTAAAAAGAAAGAATACATATCATTGAAAATATTCAAGAACAGGAAAAATAGAGTATTTCTAGCAGTACTGTTCTTAATAACAACAACAAAAATAAAGCCATCCAAATGTCAAACAGAAAAAATGTCCACCAAAAAGTATTCATACGATAGAGTTCAGGATGGCAGTGAAAATGAGTGAACTGCAACTACGCCCATCAGCACAGATGGATCTAGTAGACACACATCACGCAAAAGAAGCAACCATGGCAGAATCCATGTGGTGCGAGTCCATTCCTCTAAAGCCTAAGAGCAGGCAAGTAAAATACTAAATGTAAATCTTTTGAGAGGAACACATGTGGGAGGCATATATAGAAAGAAAAGCAATGGGATGACAACCACAAAAATTGGGGTGAAATACCTCTGGTGTGGTATTTCATGTGTGGACACATGCTCAGAGAAGAGCCAGACCCTTCTCCTAGTGATGTTCACATGTTTATCTGTTTCATTATAATCCCTCAATAGCACATATACCCTTTATCATCCTTATGATTGAGGACTGTGCCTAACATTTTAAAGTATATACAAAAATTATATATGATTCAAAATTACATACATTCTCAGTGGGGGAAGGGAAAATTTTTCCTCTAAATGTCTAGGTTCTTCTGGCCAGTCAAAGAATTAAATTGACATGAGTCAGATAACCAGGAGAAAATTAAATTTAATTTTGTATGTACAGGGGCTTCGTGAGAAAATGAGACCCACAGACAAGTTAGGCAAGTGAGGCTTATATGCTGTCTGAGAGGAGAAGGGGAAAGGGCTTGGGACTTCAGAGGGAAGGAAGGTAAGTCACAGGAAGATGGAAAAGAGCAAATGTTGGGTTCACAAATATCTGCTGGGCTGCACAGAAACAATGGGGCACAGAGAGGAATTTTAACAAAGAGTTTACGGAGTTCCCCTGTCTACTCATACCTGTGGCGTGTGTAGTTACCTACCCTGATGGGTTTCCCAGATGGCTCAGTGATAAAGAATCTGTTTGCAATGCAGGAAACCCAGGTTTGATCCCTGGGTCAGGAACATCCCCTGGAGGAAAGCATGGCAACCCATGCCAGTATTCTGGCCTGGGAAATCCCACGGACAGAGGAGCTTGGTAGGCTACAGTTCATGGGGTCACAAAAGAATCAGACATGACTGAACAGCTAAACAACAACCGTCTACACTGATGGCTCTCTTTTTGGAACAGGTCCTCTGTCTACATTCTTTTAGGCAGTTACTGCTGCTGCTGCTGCTGCTAAGTCGCTTCAGTTGTGTCCGACTCTGTGCGACCCCATAGACAGCAGCCCACCAGGCTCTGCCGTCCCTGGGATTCTCCAGGCAAGAACACTGGAGTGGGTTGCCATTGCCTTCTCCATTGTGTGAAAGTGAAAAGTGAAAGTGAAGTCACTCAGTCATGTCCGATTCATAGCAACCCCATGGGCTGCAGCCTACCAGGCCCCTCCATCCATGGGATTTTCCAGGCAAGAGTACTGGAGTGGGGTGCCATTGCCTTCTCCTTTAACAGGAAGGTAAAAAGGAAAACATCGTGAGTCTTCAATTTCTTAAAACAATCAGCCCCAAATAATCCTCGTTATTATTTAGCTCCCCTACGGCTCCAATACTAGCAAGCTATGTGATTCCAGGCAAGTTGCTTTTCTTGCTTACTTGTTACTCAATTGATTGTAATGGTGATTAAATCAAATGATGTGTAAAGCACTTAACACAAGCATGGCTAATAGTAACAACTCAATAAATGCTAGTTTACAAGTAAGGATATATATATATATATATACATTTATATGTAATATATACATTTTTAAACATGTAACAAAATAGTAACAAAAATAATAATAAAAAGAACAGAAAATGGTCTCTTTAAGTCAGAATTAAATCAATTTATTATCATTATGATTGTCATTATGGTGTCAAAATAAAAATAATAGCTAATATTATTGAGCTGATACTATATTTTAGGAGCTGTGTTAGTTCTAAGGGGGCCGAGAATTCTAGATGTTTAGTTTTATAGGTGATTCTCCAGTTGGAGAAATAGAACTCTTGCAGAACTGTCCCATAGCAAGAGGTTGCTGCTGCTGCTGCTGCTGCTAAGTCGCTTCAGTCGTGTCCAATTCTGTGTGGCCCCATAGACGGCAGCCAACCAGGCTCCCCCGTCCCTGGGATTCTCCAGGCAAGAACACTGGAGTGGGTTGCCATTTCCTTCTCCAATGCATGAAAGTGAAAAGTGAAAGTGAAGTCGCTCAGTCGTCTCTGACTCTTAGCGACACCATGGACTGCAGCCCACCAGGCTCCTCCATCCATGGGATTTTCCAGGCAAGAGTACTGGAGAAGGGTGACACTGTGTCTTAAAATGTAGGTTTTATTATCATTCAAGTATGGCAAGGCCGACAGATCAGAAGATGACTGACATTGAAGAGATATTTTGTTATAGTCACAGATCCCAAGAGGAGGGCAGGTCATTCATTCCATGGAGAGCCACCTGGGGCAGTACCAGCATCAGTCAAGAGGCAGGGGGTGAGGGGGAAAGTGGGTAAGAACCTTTATTGTGGAGCTCCATAGGGAGGAATGGGTGAGGCAGGGCAAGCAGGCTTGGGACTGGCTAGTTTGAATAATTTCAGCCTGCTCTGGGGCGTAGGGTACCCATCCCTGGGGTGATTAGAGCAGGGGGATAGTGGCTACAGTGCAAATGGAGGTAATAAAGGAGGTAGCTGGGGGTGTGGGCTCTGGGATGTTTGCTTTGTGTATGGAAGGTGCTCTCACATGCCAACCTGTTTGGCAATTGGCAAGCCAATTGCTATCTCTGGAAATTGGCAAGCCCTGGAAGAGGCAGCCCCTTCAAAGGGTCAACCAAGCCCTAACATGTCAAAGCCTCAAATTCAGAAACTAGAAAATGTGGGTTGTTAAAGCAAGCCACAAATGTAAGTTTACAATTCTTAATAACCATTTCTAAAGAATTTAAAAGAGAAATAAATTCTAAGGAAATATCTTAAATATTATTTAAACTTGTAATTATGTAAAAAATTATTAATTAACATTTTACCTTTTTAATACTAAGTCTTTGAAATCCAGGATGCATGTTACAGTTAAAACATGGGGCGATTCTGACGAGCTACATTTCGAGGGCCATAGGAGGCTGGTGACTACTCTGTCAGACAGTGCAGCACTAGAGAGTCAGAGGAAAATTCAGTGAGGTTGGTGGAAACTTAAGAGGAATATCTGAGCATCTGTGGCGGCAGCCAGGTGGCTCATTAAACTGAAATGTACTCTCTCACCCCCAACTCCACCTCAGCATATTATCAACACTGTTCTTGTCTTTTGTGAGCCCCTCCCTCTGCCCTCCCTCTCAAGTACCAGGTTCATCATTGCTGCCATTTCCTCATTCCTGGTCTCCCTATGAGTGGTCTCTCCTGGGCAAGACAAAGGAAAGATGCTTGCTATTGCTTTTCTCAAGTTACTAACATAGAAATTGCTCCTGGAGAAGGGACCAGGAGTGATCTTGAAGGGGAGAAGGACACCAGAAGAACTTCCTGGACAGGCTTAGGATGTCAAAAAGTAAAAATTTTTTAAAGATAATCACAGGTCCTATATTCACTTGCTGTACACACAAACAACCCTTACCCAACAAAGAACTTCTTTCTTGATGATTTCGAATCATACATCCATATAAAGGAAAAAACAGATTTTCTTTGTTGTTTTGTACAGATTGTTGTAATAACAATCTATGTGGCAGCGAAAGAGTCACAACAGAAAGACAAAACATAATTTATATTATATGAAAGGGTAAAATTTTTAACACAAAGTAGCTTGCTAGTCTCAAAGGAAAAAAAATAACTTCAAGTCATGTCTGCTTTTTTTTTTTAATGAGACACTTTTGCTTCTGATCATTTGGAATATTTGCCAGCATTCCTGGTGAAATTTAGTACAATTCAAGCAGTTTTAACATCTAGATGAGCAAGGTCCATGTAGCACTCCCCAACCTGGATACCACATGGCGAGCTAAGTTCCTCAAGACAAAGTTCCCTTGGTTCCAAGGTCACTTGCTTTTGATCTCTATTTTTAAGGTATGAATCTGACACACAGGAAACTGAGAAGTACGTAGCTTTGTCCCGAGCCAGGAATCCTGTGAATTTATCTCAGGCAGGTTGATTCATAGGGCTCAGCACACGCCCTGTGACCTGAGCAGTGCTCTTGTCTCCACTGTGCTTTCTATAAATAGTGGTTGACCACAGATCTTCACAGGAAATGTCAGCTCCAGCGACATTTCCAGGACTAAGAATTTGGATCTACCTTAACATCTCTCGAAGTTACATAAAAGATTTATAAAAATGTAGCTAGGTCTGATAACGGCTGCTCTGACTTTGACTAGCATGTTGAAAAAAATTCTTTATTTTCAATCAAGTTACTCCTTGCGAACACCTCTGATAAGACTCCCCAAATATGAATGAGAATGAACTTGAACTTTAAATGATCCTGAAAAATACACACTGTTTTTCCCTATAAAGCAGTGCTTAAAACGCACAATGGTTATATGACCACATGAACCAAAAAATTAAGTCTCAATTACTTAAGTGATACAGGACGGGACGCTTCAAAAGATTTCTCAGAAACGCTCTGTGTCCATGAATTCAAAGGAAATCACTAGTGTGTTTTCAAAACACTAGTTTGCACTGGTAGAATATCTGTTTGATAAAAGGCCACGACCCAGTTCAAGGTAATCATTAGGGAGACATTATTATTATTTTGCTAATTAGTCAAAAATCATTGGCTTTCCCGTGGCTTCTTCCTGCTGAGCAATCATTTGATCTTGCTTATGTTGACAAACACGCACGTCATCGATTCTGCCTCATTTATCATTTGACAGGGATGATGTTTGCTTCTTCGTGTGTGAAAAAAGGAAAACTGAGTGTTAGTGAACAGACCATGGGAACCAGGCAACAACTCAAACTTAGGACGACCCAGAGGGATGGTATGGGGAGGGAGGAGGGAGGAGGGTTCAGGATGGGGAACACATGTATACCTGTGGCGGATTCATTTTGATATTTGGCAAAACTAATACAATTATGTAAAGTTTAAAAATAAAATAAAATTAAAAAAAAGAAATAAATTTAAAAAGAAAAAAACAAACAAATAAACAAACTAGTTTTTGTGTGTACTGGCAAGTACTAAGAGGTGTCATACCACTTAAGAGTAAATCAGATCACGACGTGAGGAAAATTGGTATACTTAATATTGAGAGAAGGACAGTTAATAACCTAACAAAAGACTGAAAAATCTTATAAAAGAGTCAAAGATTGGGATATTCTTTTCTCTGTTTGAATTACTAATCATCAAACATACGTTCAGTTAGACAAAAAGTAAAGAGGACCTTCTCTTTGCCTCTACTTGGTTAAAATATAAGAAAAATGTTACATTCCCTGTAAGACAGACTTTTCAATTCAGTGTGACGATCATTTGAAATTCCAATCAGGCTACTTAGCTTCTGTTGCTAAAAAAAATTAAATCAGGGACTAAAATAAAGTGCCTAATAATTGCTTTGGGAAAAATATATTTGCTTCTATAGAAGAACGCATCAGATAGAACTTAGCAAAATTTTATGATTGGTGCGGCCCTAGACAGTTAATGGGATCAAAAGCATGGTTGACTGATTGATTCTTTAGGCAGAAATCATCGTCTCGATAAGAAAAAAGAAGTGGATACAAGGGTTTCAAGGAACAGGGCATCTGGACATGGCTAAGGGGGCAGATTGGGACAAGAGTGAGGCGAAGAGGAGACTGTACATCCCAGGTTAGAATATACTGGGAAGATGAGTCTGTTTTCAAAGTGAAGAGTTGATTTGAGAGCCTGATATTCCCAAATGGTGTCCCGGTTCTATGTCATCTGTAATCTCAGGTGGATTAAAAATCACCTTGTTCATCTGCAAATGAAATAGCCATTTCACCCAGATATACTGCAACTAAGCTTCAGACCCCAAAATTCTTATAAATGCTGGTGTGGTGCTTCCTCTAAGAAAATTGAAAAAAATCTTAGATAAAAGATTAAATGACTGCTGAGATATGAGAAACACAAGTCAAGGAACATCCCCTATATATTATGTTGGTTTTTAAAGTATATGTTCAGCGATGTGGATACGATAATCCATTAAAGGGTCTGGTACTTTTTATTAGCCATGAAAACTCCACTTATATAAAATTCCTTTTAATCTGTACTAAATTTTGCTCATGGCTTTTATTTATGAATGTAATTCATATTAGAGAAACACAAATTACATTTTAAAACACCTTTCTTCCTTTTAAAATTTAATGTTACAGCTTAACTTCTGTATTTGTTAAGAGGCAATCAGAATTCAATAGTTTAACCCCTTTCTTAACTAGCATCCCAACAAATGTTAGAGTTTTAATCAACCAAGAAAAACATTATCTAAAAGATAACAATAGTCCACAGTTAATTTGCTTGGCAAATTTCAAGAGGTTAACTATGCTACTGCCCTTTAATACAGGAATTTTTAAAGGTGAGACCTGGTAAATGGAATCAAGGTGGTCTAGATGCCATGCTTTAAAGTTGGAGAAGAGTTATTAGCTAAAAAGAAAAAAAAGTTAGTGTGAGGTGCTATACAAACCACTGAAAGTCCTTTTCTAAGCCATTTTAATTAAAAAAAAAAAAAAGCAAATTTACCATGATGAAAGATTAAGCAGAAACAAAAACAAAAACCTTTCTTTTATTCACTATTACATCTCCAAAGACACCAAGTCTAGGTTGTTTAGGTACCATTTAAGCGCTAGCTCAAATGCTTTCAAACTTTGTTCAATGGTGGAGTTTGGCTTGCCACAAAATTTGTGTATGTATTTTATGTATTTAATTTCACCAAAACATTCTGCCAGGAAAACAAAGTGCCAGGGCTCTTATTTCCCTAGCTGACTGTCCAAGACACATTTTTTGACGCTTCTTTTTAACCCAGGCCTTTAAAGATAAAATTAACTCCTGAAGAAGAATATAAGGTTTTCTGCAGAATGTTTGGCAACTTTACAAAGAGAAAAATCAGTATTTTAGTCACTACTGGCAAGTAAAATATTATAAAAAAAGTGCTTGTTCTCATCTTTAAATGGATGCATGATATTAGCAAACAGAATATTCAAGGCTTAACTCAAATGATTAAAAACTGTCGCTGTCTCATTAATATAGGATTTTAAGGTAATGAGACAACGGCTCATTGGTTCCTTGTGTGAATAATGTGATCAGATGAGGGGGGAAGGGGAGTGAGGCTAAAAGACTGTGGAATCATATGAGCTTATTTCCATTGCCCATGAGGAAAATATATGGAATAGTGTCCTATACTCTTTTCGTCCCCCTGAAAAGGATTTTGAAATGTTGAAAATACCCTTTTTGAGGTTGTTTGTCAACAACGATGGCTAAGAGGTACCCAGAATAAGAAATTATACAATGTGCTTATTAACTTGGATTATTAACAATTTGACTGCTCATATTTCTTTTCCACTTTAAATTATAAGAGTTATATTTTGAGACTGATTATAACTGTTATACGAGTGTCCAGGTGTGGTGAGAAAAGGGACACACACACACACACAGGGCACCTCTGGGCTACTGCCTCAGTTTCTATTAATATCTATCACCAACATATCATCTCATATTTGCCTATTTGAATAGCATCTTTGTTCCAGACCCATGAAATTGTTTCTCAAACTCTACCCATTAAGTCCCATTACCATTGTTCTTTTCTTAAGAATTATCCTATTTTCCAGATCCAAAATTGAAATCACAGGGGAAAACAAATATTCCAAACAAGAACTAAAAGTGATTAGAAAAATCTCACTCCTTACTTATTATTTTTTCTCAAGTTTTTGTACCATTTCTTATTTCTCTCAAGAGTGCTAAAAATCTCCACACACGTGGAAGAGCCTTTAAACCAAGTTACATGAACATTGAATCTGCTATGTGAAAAAAAATAGAAATATACCACATTAACTTGTAGTAATAATTTCATGGTTTTTCAGCATGTCATCTGTTATCAAAATTGTGGACTAACATCCAGATTAATTTGTTCAATGATAGGATAGCACTGCGTTACAAGACTTTTATTTCTTTGTGTCCTAAATCCTATAAAATAGAACAAAAATAAACAAAAGAAATGCACATGATTTGTATACAGAGTGTACAATCGATATATTTAAAGAGCAGAGTTTGTCACATAAAGGTAATCAGTGCTTTCCTAGAAAAACGGACTCAAAAGAAAACCTAAATCAATTTTCAGTAGACAATGGAACAATTAAAAGGCTTCCTTCTGAATACTTCTCTGGTACTGCAGCTTAAGATGTATTTTTAGGGTTAAGTGGGCCACAGTGGAGGCTCCTATAATCCCCCCGCATTCTGGGAAGCTGTTTGCTCCAGGGCTTGGGCTGGCCCATCTTCCCTCTCTCTCGGTTTCTGCCACTGCCTCGTCCTGCCTCCCTGCGTCCAACGTCAAAATCACACACCATCAAGAGGAAGAAAGCCTGTGCTTTAGCAGTGATGGCTACACACCAGGACGTTGGTGAAAGTGCCGGAGAGTATTACCTCCAATCACCCGCAATTATCAGAGAAGCCCCCGTGAATTCCACCCTCAGTCCAAGCCCTGGGAGGCGGGGCTGTGGTGGCGAACAGAGGCATACTCCGGAAACCATTTCATCTTAAGATTTCTATACCATGCATTTTTAGCCCCTTTTTCCTTGAGGACTAGAAAAATACCACCTCCCATTTGTTTCCCAGGGAATGTCACTAATCTGTTCTCAGCCTAAAGAATATCCTTGTCAAGAGTGGATGCTAAAATCCCAACACAGACAGTGAATATTTTTGTTCCGTTTTAATTAAATGCTGAAAACCCTCAAGGCATCCACAGTATTCATTCTAAGAGTTATTTATCTAGATAAACTGTATTAGTGTAGGTGAGAGATTATCATTTTATCACATTTTATAAATTCATGTGGCTATGTGGCTCCATATTCGTCTCCGTTTCCAGGAGATACTGTATTTGTTTAAAAAAAGAAAAGAAAACCAAAGGCAGCATTTTATTTTTTTATATACAACAGTTTTCAAAACTATGGAGTAGCACATTTTATTTACCATGTAAGTTATGTACATAATTCTGCTGGGTAGAGGTATAGCTGGATAAGAGTGCTATTTCTAACTCACCTGAACAGGCTTAAAATTGCACAAAGATGGACTAAGGCTTAAAGTTCTTGATAAGGAACTAAATATATTTTCACAGCCTGCACGCATTCCTAAAGGCAGATCCTGCTGCGGCCTCCTCTGTAAGCTATGCCGTAGGTGTTTGCGTATCTACATAAGATGCTGCAGTGGGATGGAGGGCTTGACTCCTTTCCAGAACGAGGGAGCCTTCATGATTGGTCCAATTGATCACTGCAGTAGCTTGATATTACATAAAAGGTTGGTGTTGAAGCATATGGATTGGATAATAATCAGAGTTGTTCTGACATGGTCTATTTAATAATTCAAAAAGGAAAATTTGAAAATGATTCCACACAAAGCTGCAGCGCCCGGTTGACACTTTATTTATAGCAAATGCTCTTTGTGTAGTTCGTGAGCTGTGCAGATTGTCTGTTCGATGGAGTTCTTTTTTCCTGAAGCATCAACATTCCAAATCAACATCCGCAAACAATCAGACGCGTCACCTGTCACTGCGGCAAGGGGTTGAAATGTTCAGCTTCTCTATACACTGATGTAGCAGAAGAAACCAACCTGCAGGAAAATCAGCATTTATGAATGTGTCCGAAATGCATAGAATAGGGTTAAAGGCTTGGTGGATGTGGTTAGTTCACCTGGAAAAAAATTACAGGTAACATTTGATGTGGTCAGAGTGTTTCTGTTGAATGTATTTGTATCACTGGAAAAAATCCGGTGGGTAGGGGGTGGGGGAGGTAAGCTGTTGGGTGAGTGATGCTAACCTGCTCTCAGGTGAGCTTGGGGTCAGGCTGTTTCAAAAGCTGGGAAATAAAAGCCAGAAGTGAGTGGTTCCACATGCTAAGCCCAGACCCTTGATAAAGCTCTGAGTATGATGGGAGAAGATCAGGCAGGCTGCCAACATCCTCAACTGGTCGCTCCTCCCACTATGCTCAAGACTCCTATTGGCAGGCACCCTCGCTGGTCACCCTGTGGCCTCCATAGCATAACTGTTCTCTCTCCATCTGTGTACTTCACTCCCCTCACCTGCAACATGGAAATAGCACTATGATACATCCCAGGCTTTCTTTTTGGCTACTCTAACCCAAGAAATGATTTGGATAGACCTACAGAATTTTTTAGATATGCCTTTGAAATACTAAATAGTAACAACTTAAGTTTTCAAAAGCAAAGTCAGTCATTACTGAAGTGCAAGAAATATATTCTCATCTTACCTTGTACTTGTGTACTTATATTTTTTGTCTCAAAAATTAATCACAGCCTATGGGCAAGTCCACAATTCATAAGAGCAACCCTCACCAAAAGGTTCTGACTCCATCGACAAGGGCAGGTCACATGTTGCCATAACCATATACCATTTTAAATGCTGAATTTGCTTACTAATGGTTTTCCTTGATAAAAAAAAAAATTATCCAAAAGATTTTAATCTTGGAGGAAAACTGCCATCTTTAGTATCTCTTCTAATCTTTTGTATTTCATCCTTGTAAGAATCAATACATGAAGCACTGACATATATTCAGTCTCAGAAAGAACTAATTTAAATAGACACAGCCCCTAATTTCTAGCAGCCACATCAAAATGTACTCATGATATACTTGATTGTCCAAGGTAAATCTTTTTCAACATACAAAATAATTGTGTGAACATTTTCTTTTCCCTGAATGTGGATCTAAGAAAGATAGATGACAATCAACATGCAAGGGAATTCTAAACTGAAAATAAAACAAATTACCTAACACCAAAAGATGGTCAAGTAAGATCATGCACATTCAAAAAGGTCCATCTTTCTTGGCTTCACTGTTCTTCATTTCAATTCCCAAAATACTTACAACTCATCACTATTGTCACTGGTTACAATCAATATTTGAGATGAGGCAATATGGTTTGGGATGCCATTTAATATTTCCCAAAGTTATCATTGGAAATAATGGATAAATATATCTGATTTGGGCTTCCCTGGTGGCTCAATGGTTAAAAAAAATTCCTCCTGCCAATGCAGGAGACTCAGGTTTGATTCCTAGTCCAGGAAGATCCCTTGGAGAAGAAAATGGCAACCCATTTCCATGACATTTTCCAATATTCTTGCCTGGGAAATCCCACAGACAGAGGAGCCTGGGAGGCCACAGTCCACGGAGTCATGAAGAGTCAAACACGAGTGAGCGACTAAACAACAATATCTGTCCTACCTATAGCATCCTACAGCAGCCCCAGGGAGAGGAGGTGAAATCTGTGCTTTTGAGTAAAAACATTCACTTTTTTCTTTCAAGTTTTCCCTACCATGATGAAGCAGTTACATTATGCTCCATTGCCTTGTGTGCAAAGATGTCCTCATGGACTTTGGTGTATTTAAAGAACATTCTGGGTGTATTTAATGAACAAGAAGGTTAGGGACACACAGCATTATGATAAATCAAGAAGACATGAGACCTGAAATCATAGGTTTTCCCTTTAGTTTCTGATCACAACTTTTTAAATCCTGCAAAAGAGAATGTAATCAAGTGACCAGATGAAAGTTCACAGATGATTAAAAGACCTCTGTATGTACGCCAGTGACATTTAACCCAGGATCTGGGTCCACATATCTAGATGTTAACAGGAGATGCTGATTATATTCTTTTGTGGCCTACCCTGATCTGTCCAGTCCCCCGGCCACTAACAACACACATTACTTGGTCTGTTCATCTCTGAAGTGAATGACAGGCAAAAAATCCCTGCATTAGTTTATTTCATATTAGCCATCTAACTTCATCCTGAAAAGTGTTTTTTAAAGTAACTGTCATTAACCCCATTTTATTGATGATGACTCTAAACCCTAGAAAGTTTAATTAACTTACCTGGGGTCAGACCTCTGATAAAGTGGTGAAGCTGGGTTATCAACCGTGAGCTTTAGAATCTAAGTTCCTAACCAAACGACAGATAATAAATGACAAAAAAAGAACAATGTGCATGCTGTAAATATGGCTAATCAGCATCCTCTATGTATATAGAGGACAGTTCACTCAATTATTTGTCATCTAATACCTGATTTAAATAATGATTAATAAGTACAATCATGTTGTCAATTATGCTTCATGGAACTGAGCCTATTCCATGAAATAATAATCACAAGAATATGACAGAAGAGATGGGAGATTTGTCAAAGGCTTCCTAAACCACTCTCCCCCAAGATAAAAGTCAGCAACGTGGAGATTATTTAATGACATCAAAGTATTTCTCTATAGGTGCTTATCTCAGGGGCGGGGCTATTGTTACTTTTCCTCAGAATGCTATTATTTTTAATTTTAGCCTGGTTTCTAAATAAAATGGGAAATTAGAGATCATCCCACCTTACCAAGATCTAGTTTTCTTGCTGTTTCCAGACCAATGAGAAGCCTGTTAGGCAGTCCATCTGAACCTCTTTTCAATTCTCTATCCACCGTAAGAATGGTGTCTTTGGAAGTTATCTCAATGTACTCAATACAGACATTCCTATATTGGATAGAGGTTTTCACATAATATGGGTTTTTTAAATTGAGTACCTTTTATATTTATTGTAAAGTAAAAGTGAAGTTGCTCAGTCTGGTCCGACTCTTTGCGACCCCATGGACTGTAGCCTACCAGGCTTCTCAGTCCATGGAATGTTCCAGGCAAGAGTACTGGAGTGGGTTGCGATTTCCTTCTCCAATATTTATGGTAACAGATGGCTAAATTAAAGGGAAAAAAAAACAAACCTATGAATGCTTTCACAACCTCAAATACTGGATTTCAAAATTAGTTGAAAGAGCACAGAGTTTATGGGAATAAGACCTGAATTCAAGTTCTGCCTGTGCCATGTACTATATTTCCAGAGCCCTGTGTGAATGTCAGTGGTCTCGTCCTTACTTTTTTATCGGATTCCTTTAAAAGTTGATTAAAACAGTTTGCACTAATGCATGATATAACTGTAAATGTACTATGAAACTGAAAATGGCATCAATATTTTTTAATTTTAACTCATGCAAAAGAGAACATAATCAAGTGACCATGTGAAAGTTAACGTCTTTACAAACTCAGATGTTTTTGCAATTATTTTCTTACAGAGAGATCCAACTCTTCTTCAAAATAAAATCAAGAGACCTCAAGATCTGAAAAGAAAAACAAGAAGTATTATCTAATGTCCCTCTCAACCTCAAATGAAACTACAACCCCTGTTATCCTCATTCATAGTCTCTGTAGTTTATCTTCACAACAATGACTGAAGATACTTTTTCAAAAATTAAAAAAAAATTAGACTATTGGCTTGAACTTCTAAGTCCTAGTCTATAAGAATCTAAAGTGTTTCCCATATTTTCTGCTAATCTGAGAGCATTTAATAAACCATACCCCATCTGTTGTGGGCTTTCCAGGTGATAAAGAACCCTTCTTCCAACTGAGGAGACATAGAGATTCAAGTTTGATCCCCTGGTCAGGAAGATCCCCTGGAGAAAGGCATGGCAACCCACTCCAGTATTCTTGCCTGGAGAATCCCATGGACAGAGGAGCCTGGGGGGCTATAATCCATAGGGTTGCAAAGAGTCAGACACGACTTAAGTGACTTAACATGCTCACACACACCCTTTCTGTCACCCTATGCCGCCTCGATTTACCTCTCTTGGTATCCAGGGTATCCAAACTCTTCAGTATCTTCAATACCCCCCACAGCAAGCTCTTTTCAGTATTTGTCCAAATATTTCTGATTCCATTCATAGAATAATTTCTACTCTCCGTTATTTATGTAAACTTTTCTGTCCTGGCTGTTTTCATCTTTATTTGTATAGTCATTTGATGCCTGTCTCCTGAGTTGGACAGTCAGTTCCATGAGAAACCACATCTATTTTTCTCATCACTGAATTCCTAGCACCATTACATGAATTCTCAGTAAATATTTATTGATTGAAATTAATAAATGAGAATGAACAGAATCTAAAGGAGAGACAGGAAGGCAGGATACAATACAGGTAACTGTTGATGGACATTAATTTCTCTTTAGGTGTGTATGCCTCAAAAGTGGTTTTCTTCCCTTTTTCCATCCTACTTGAAGAAGAAAGAGGAAGGAGAGGAAGAAAGCGCTGGGGGGTGGGAGAAAGAAAACAATTTGAAGGTTGATATTTAGATTGCATTGTGTTTTTTAATGAAATATCTACTATTTTCCTCAGAGAATTATTAAATGTCATTTCTATTTAGCATATTTAAGTAGATAGTCAACAAACAGGCCTTACACTGGGTGTATATCAGTAAAGAAACACTGAAAAAGACTATAGGAATTATTTAAAGAGCTAGAATTTCTGAAAATACATTCAGACTTTTTATCATTTTGTGTTAAGCTTTAACAAGTAGAAATACTATTTATTGGACTGAAGGTGGGAATCATTTTGATCTCTGTTCTGTTTTAAAGAATTTCCCAATTTCTGGTTGGAGTGAAATGAAAATCTGGAACAGAAAGTATATGCCCTTTCTCTAGATGACAAAAACACCTACCAAAGGGCACAATGGATTCTAATATCATGGGGAAACGCATCTGCCATGCGGTCGACTTTCATTCTGGTGAAATGGTTTGGGGTCAGCGCACAGTTGCAGCTCTTAAATGCAAATGCTGCTTGATCACAAGGAATGACATCAGCGCCTTTGATGAGAGGGTAGAATCAATACAGAGGTCAAAGGTGCACCACTGGGAAAAGAACCGCAATCAGGCACAGGGATTCCCTGAGATTACAATTCCCCCTATGAGACAGGGCAATTGCAAGAGTCTTCGTGAAGAGGGCTGGGGGGCTCTGTACCTATCCTGCAGAAAGGACCAGCTGGTGATGGTTTCTCTCTACCCACACTCATCTCTGCCCTGACTTGATTGGATGGTGTTGCAAAGTTTGCCAACAAGATGCTGACACGTAAGACTGAACTTTCAGAAAATCAATACCAAGTAATTGCCCAGACCATGCTGGAAGATAAACTTATCCTGCACATTATGTACCTTCCGTTCTAGAGTGTGGTGAGCCTCAGGAGCCCAGGGAACCAAGCTGTTGTTATTGTGCATAATATACCTTTATATATCAGCAGGCAGTGCCAATCATCTCCTTCCCCACTGCTCCATACCCAGAGATCCCATCTCGTCTATATTCATTTTTTTGTACCAGACTGATTCCCCAAGATGCTACACTGCTGTCAGTTCTTAGATGTCCCTTACCTGGCAGCCAAAGGGAGTGCTTAGGAATGCATCTCTTGTCCCTATACCTCCCAGTGGTGGTATAGTATGATAAGTTTAAGAAACAGATCACAGTATCAACCATACTGTATTTCCCATAAAATCTTGTCCTACAGAATGCACTTCTCAATTTATTTTTCTACTGAATGGATAAGTGATGAGGTGAAACAGATACCAGATGCCCTTTGTTATTGTAACATTTCCATAAAATGATTTCTGCATTCAACAGTTTTAAAAGTCAAGATATCAAACCAATTATAATATAGCATATACATTTCTTTATACTTCAGTGGCAAGAGCTGTTTTGTTCTATCAATTAGAGCAAGAACCCATACAATTCCTCACATTTCTAACCTTAGTTTTCCCCTCCTCTAATTAAATAAAAAGAAAGAAATAAAGATTTATCTTTTGGATCATAGCTGTGTGTCTTCTGTATTATTGGTTCCAAAATGTGATTTCAAGCTTAGACAACAAAGCAATGACCTAGGAAAAAGCAGTTCAGTTGCCAAATGTATGAACTCGTAATTCCTACCTCATACACTGTCATTTTTATTATTGTGTTAAGAAAAATAGATAGCTGAAAATATTTCAATAAAAATAACAGACATGCCTATTCAAAACTCTTCGGATGCTAAATTCCTGCCAACCTTGTTCATCTCAAAGATATCATATTCCCATTTATAGAAAAATCTACCACATAATATAATTTGGAGATGCAGGCATAGAACAGGGGGGAAAGCCAGGAATAAAAAGAAACGATGTCAAGGTATTTTAGCATGAAATTGGCTTGAACAAGAGAGGAAAAAAGAGCAGGGAGTTTATAATAACTGGTGCTGGAATGCATATTCACCACCTTAGAAATATATTAATTTTGCATGATTGTTCCCTTGCACTTTATGACAGAAAGCAAGGCCCTGTTAACATCAGTCCAGCACCATCTTTAATCACATTAATTCAGTAACGCGTTGTAATTGGAAGATGAAAGACTAGTGCTTTATTTACATAAATATAAACGATACATGAGCAATTCCTGGATTGAACCAAATCAATACACACTGCATTGTCATGTTGACCTCACTAGCCTTGAGGTCAATAAATGTGTGAATCCTCTGAATAAAATCCCGTCAAAACCAGAGGCGAGACTCCTAGTCTCCAGGGATGTTTCCACCACCCATTTATCTACTAGTCAGAGGCTAGCTGATGAATATGTGACAATGCTAGATGGATGAAATGCAATATTTAGAATTAAGGGGAAAAAAAGACCAGCCTTGCTGACTCCCTGGCTAATATCTAGTGTGTATTGTTGGCTGCAGCTGGTAGAGGTTAGTTAGCAGGCTTTTACTCACCAAATGAGTGAACCCCAGATGGATGTGCTCAACTGATATGTCAGCCTAGTGTCCTAACTTGAGGACCAAGAATGTAATTTACTAACAAGTGGAAACCTGGTAAAAATATGCTATATCCACAGCATCTCAGTAGAATTTTCTGTTTCGCCACCAAATTGCGCCTTTGTGCCAGAATATTGCAAACTTGTGAAGAATATGTCTTGTCCTTATAAACAACTCAGTGCAATCAATTAGTGAATGTTACCTAAAACTGCTTTCAGAAATTGGACCAGACTAAGGTATAGAGAGAAAAAAAAATACCCTTCCTGTAGCTTATTGAAAAATAAAGATTACTCTTACACAGTTACTCATAAATTATTATCCATACTATGCTATCTGCAGTATCCAAACATCAGAATAAAATCAACAAATATGTATTGATTACCTACAAATCTAGACTATTCATTAGAACAAGGTTTCAAGATCATTTACTCTCTGAAAGTGATTTATCATCTGATGGTAGATTAACAAAATGTTAAGACTGAGAGGGATAAAAAGACTCATGGGAAAATATACCAGAAATATACATATGTAAAATATAATGCAAAAGAAAATAGTTTGTTTATCTTATCTCTGAAGCAATTTGAAAAGGAGTTCACTTTTGAAAGCCATAGAACTATCCACATTAAGAAAAATAGCCTGTATTTCTGACTGCATGACATCTAAGAATTAAGGATTAATTTTTAAAAAGATGGGCAGTGGAAGAGGGTTCAAGAGCAGTGTTTTAGATGAAAAGAAATGCTAATACACATTTTTGAGAATACCTAACATATAAAATATTGAGGTATTATTATTAATTTGGTACAATAGTGAAATTATAGTTGTTTTTATCTTTTTAGAGTATGTATTAAAATTATAGGAGAAAATAATATGTCTGGAATTTGCTTTAAAACAACCCAGACAGAGAGAAGAAAGTTCTGTTTATGAAACAAGATTAACCATAAATTGATAACTGTTAGAGGTAGCTGATGGACTCATGAAGTAGATTCATTATACTATTCTCTCTACTTTTGTATATGCCTGAAATTTCATACAATATTTACATGTATATGCAAAATATATTTACATATGCTTTTAAATAATGCATAAATTATAAATTTATATGTATGTATGGAGTCCATGGGGTTGCAAAGAGTCAGACATTACTGAGCGACTGAACAACAAAATACAAGTGTTAAGCTTGTATGTATGTATATACATACATAAATATATATATGTACATATTCATATTAGAAACACCATAAAGTAAGTTTATCTCTACTCAACACTGAACACTGGTTCTCCAGGTTTTCTGCTGAAAGTCCTAATGTCTGTCCCTCTTGCTAAAATCTTTGCTGTGCTGTGCTTGCTCATTCAGTCGTGTCCGACTCTGCGACCCTATGGACTGTAGCCCACCAGGCTCCTCTATCCATGGGGATTCTGTAGGCAAAAGTACTGGAGTGGGCATCCATGCCCTCTTAAGGGGATCTTCCCAACCCAGGATTGAACCCAGGTCTCCCGCATTGCAGGCGGATTCTTCACCATCTGAGCCATCAGGGAAGCTTTAATCCATCCTATACTGACTCTACATCAGGTCCTGTGTTAGGTTTTGAAGAGTCATTGATCACTGACAGGTTTCTGACTTCACAGTGCTTAAATTCGACAGGAGACAGGCATTTATCAAGCACACAAATAAGCAAAAGACCTACATGTTGTGATCAGAACTCTGAGGAAAGTAAGTAGAGAAATAAGAGAGAGGGTGATCAGAGACTTCCTCATTATGGTGGGGACATTGGAGTCCAATAAGTGAGACTGTAGCAGCCACATATAACAGATGCTGGAAAACATTTAAGGCAGAGAGATTAGCTCAAATGATCATCCTAAAATAAGAATAAGTGTGATATGTTTAAAGAACCAAAGGTCAGTTTGGTTGGAATACAACACTGACCAGACTTGGTGATGGAGTACATGAGGGGCACGAGAGAAACACAGACTCTACTTTTATTTCATCTATCTATCCATCCATCTGCCTGCTGGTCTATATATGTGCTGTGCTGTGCTCTGCTTAATCACTCAGTCATGTCCGACTCTTTGCAACCCCATGACTGTAGCCCGCCAGGCTCCTCTGTCCATGGGATTCTCCAGGCAAGAATACTGGAGTGGGTTGCCATGTCCTCCTCCAGGGAATCTTCCCAACCTAGGAATTGAACCCAGGTCTCCCACATTGCTGGCGGATTCTTTACCATCTGAGCCACCGGGGAAGGGATCTATCTATATATGTTTATGTAACATATACTCCTATACCATAGATCTATATTATCCCAATAGAAATATGCATATTTTATATCCTAAATATACAACATGTAATTTTAAATTTAAAATATATTTTTATTATTACAAAGACAATACAATTTCACTGGGGAAGAATTAGAAAATAAGCACTTATAAAAAAGAAAATATGCAAAAATAAGGAAATTCAGGTGAAAGAGCCATAACCTCTCCACACACGTACACAAAAAAAGAGCCACAATTACCATATTATTCTTTTAATCCTCTCTTTCCATATTTTGGGATAAAATAATGTAAAATAAAGATGCATACAAATTTTAATCTGATTTATTCACTTAACAATATAGTGTGAATAGCTTCCATCTCAACTATTTATTACATATTACATTGTGAGGATAATTTATTTAACCTATCCTCCAACATTTAGCATGTAGATTACTTCTATTTTTTTTCACTATTAATAGTAACACTGAGATGAACACTTTTATAGAAAACTGCATAAATCTTTAATGATTTCCTTATGATACAATTCTAAAAGTGGAATGGCTTAGCCAAAAATCATACACACCTTTCAAGGCAAAGTGCTTACTTTTGCTGGAAGAAATGTGCATCAAAAGAAAAATAATTATCTCCACATTATTCAAATCTCCTTTCTGTTCTATTTTAATTCTAGATTTTCAAAATTCTCCTGTCTGCAGACTTAAAATTCTTACATAGGACTTATTCCCCCAGGATGGTATTTAAGTACAAATTCACACAGACAGACTTTGATATTTCTTTTAATAAGAAGTATTGAATTCATCCTTCACATAAAGAAAAAAGAGTAGGAGTGAAGGTTTTTGTTTTCTTCTCTTTTACTTGGGGACCATATTTAAACTATGTGATAAACCCTAAATTAAGTTAGACCCCAGCAATTAGAAATGGGAAGAAACTTAGAATTTCCTTATTCTTGTTCTTCTCCCCTATTCAATGGAATTTGCCAGTGTCCCAGTTAAAATATGGTGCTCAGAAATTAACATGACTTTGTTTTCCATGATCTGAATATTGTTAAATGTTAAATATTGTTCATTGTTAATGTCAATTAAATGTTGCCTAGAGTGGGAATCTTTGTCTACATCTTGCTTTCAAAACATAAAGAAATTTTTATTTTTACTGGTTGGCCTTCTTTGTTTATTTTTTGTTTTGCATTTATTTATTTATCTTTGTTGGAGTATAATTGCTTTACAATGTTGTGTTGGTTTCTGCCACACAACATCATGAATTAGCTATATATATATGTACATATATCCCCTCCCTCTTGAACCTCCCTCCACCCCTCTAGATCATCACAGAGCACCAAGCTGAGTTCCTCGTGCTACACTAGCTATTTTACACATGGTCGTGTGTATACGTCAATGCTACTCTCTCAATTCATCCCACCCTCCCCCGTGTTTACATGTCCATTTTCTACATCTGTGTCTCTGTTCCTGTCCTGTAAATAGGTTCATCGGTTCTATTTACTTTCACCTAAGGAAAATCCATGGATGGAGGAGCCTGGTTAGGCTGCAGTCCATGGGGTCGCTAAGAGTCGGACACGACTGAGCGACTTCACTTTGACTTTTTACTTTCATGCATTGGAGAAGGAAATGGCAACCCACTCCAGTGTTCTTGCCTGGAGAATCCCAGGGACGGGGGAGCCTAATGGGCTGCTGTCTATGGGGTCGCACAGAGTCGGACACAACTGAAGCGACTTGGCAGCAGCGGCAGCAACAAGGAGATCCAACCAGGCTATCCTAAGGGAAATCGGTCCTGGGTGTTCATTGGAAGGACTGATATTAAAGCTGAAACTCCAGTATTTTGGCCACCTGATGCAAAGAACTGACTCATTTGAAAAGACCCTGATGTTGGGAAAGATTGAAGGCAGGAGGAGAAGGGGACGACAGAGGATGAGATGGCTAGATGGCATCACTGACTCAATGGGCATGAGTTTGGGTAAACTCCGGGAGTTGGTGATGGACAGGGAGGCCTGGCATGCTGCAGTTCATGGGGTCACAAAGAGTCGGACATGACTGAGCAACTGAACTGAACTGAACTGAACTGAATAATTTCATCTTCTCAAGATTTCCATCCCTGGGTCTGCAGTATACACACTCAAAGCTTACTGCTTATTAAGTATTTTGAAACATTTTGGAATTCTTTCTCTGGTTAATCTTTCATTTCTCTCTCCTTTTTTGTTTCTTTTCCTTTTGCAGCTACTCACATGTTTTACTTGTGTGAAACATGTGTATTCAGCACCATGCTTTCTGGAAGGGTGAAGTACATATGAAACTGGGTAAGAAGAGAGTGAACTACTCATTCTCCAGATTTGTTCAAGACTCTTCTGTAGGACTTGCCCAAAGAAAGTCACCCTTGTTCACCATGGATGAAGCAGCTCTACTATCCACTTAAAAGTATGGTACACACTGGCTTTTAAAACAAAATGCGGCATTTTGTTGGGACAAAATCATCCTAAACTTTGTCATTTGGAACAAAGTTAATTGAGCTCCTTGGGCGTGGAGAAAGAATTTACATGTATTTACATGCTCAGTACTCTCAGTGGATTGAGAGTTCCTCGAGTCAGGGCTTCTAGTTTATTGATTCTTCTTTCTCCAGCACTCTGAAAAGTGCCTGGAACAAAGGGTTACTAGAAATATCTGTTGACTGGGTAATTAATAAGTAAATTGATGGGTATATTTCATGGCACAAATTATTTATAGTATTTACAGGGCATGAAGGTCAGTTTTCTTTTTTTTTTTAATTTTATTTTATTTTTAAACTTTACAATATTGTATTGGTTTTGCCAAATATAGAAATGAATCCACCACAGGTATACATGTGTTCCAAATTTGTAATTTCAGATTAAATTAATGTATATAAAAACTGTCTGACTCTGCTTTTAATACATAGAGAACCCTCTACACAATTGCCTTTATTTTAAACAGCTTACTCTTAATTTTTTTAAGTGTATGATATTATATAATTTACAGGTGTACAATATACTGATTCATAATTTTTTAAGTTTATAATCTCTATATAGTTATAAAATACTGGCTGAATTCCCCATGTTGTGTAATAGATTCATGTAGCTTATTTAAAACAGTGGAAATGCACAAGCCTATGCTTACTTCTTTATGACTATTTAAATTTCCCTAAAAAAGTACTCATTGTAATACAAAATCAACATGTTCACAATAGTTACTTATTACTTTAAAAATTTTTCAGTTTTAAATTTATTCATAAAAGTATTCTAAAAATGTACAATTTTTCCTTTTTAATTTTAATTATTTACTTTGGAATCCAAAAACATTTCCCCAAATAGTATTTGCTATAAGCTACCTGACCTGTTAAATGTTAAGTAATTCTGATTTCTTATTTTTCAGTTGTAAGTTCTTTTGAGTAAACCAAGTAGTTCACTTCAGTTTAGTCACTCAGTTGTGTCTGACTCTGCGACTCCATGAAATGCAGCACGCCAGGCCTCCCTCAGAGTCCACCCAAACCCATGTCCATTGAGTCAATGATGCCATTCAACCATCTCATCCTCTGTCATCCCTTTCTCCTCCTGCCCCCAATTTTTCCCAGCATCAGGGTTTTTTCAAATGAGTCGGCTCTTCGCATCAGGTGGCCTAAGTACTGGAGTTTCAGCTTTAACATCAGTCCTACCAATGAACACCCAGGACTGATCTCCTTTAGAATGGACTGGTAGGATCTCCTTGCAGTTCAAGGGACTCTCAGGAGTCTTCTCCAACACCACAATTCAAAAGCATCAATTCTTCGGCACTCAGCTTTCTTTATAGTCCAACTCTCACATCCATACATGACCACAGGAAAAACCATAGCCTTGACTAGATGGACCTTTGTTGGCAAAGTAATGTCTCTGCTTTTCAATATGCTGTCTAGGTTGGTCATAACTTTCTTTCCAAGGAATAAGCGTCTTTTAATTTCATGGCTGCAATCACCATCTGCAGTGATTTTGGAGACCAAAAAAATAAAGTCTGACACTGTTTCCACTGTTTCCTCATCTATTTGCCATGAAGTGATGGGATCAGATGCCATGATCTTAGTTTTCTGAATGTTGAGCTTTAAGCCAACTTTTTCACTCACCTCTTTCACTTTCATCAAGAGGCTCTTTAGTACTTCTTCACCTTCTGCCATAGGGTGGTGTCATCTGCATATCTGAGGTTATTGATATTTCTCCCGGCAATCTTGATTCCAGCTTGTGCTTCTTCCAGCCCAGCATTTCTCATAATGTACTCTGCATATAAGTTAAATAAGCAGGGTGACAATATACAGCCTTGACATACTCCTTTTCCTATTTGAAACCAGTCTGTTGTTCCATGTCCAGTTCTAACTGTTGCTTCCTGACCTGCATACAGGTTTCTCAAGAGGCAGGTCAGGTGGTCTGGTATTCCCATCTCTTTCAGAATTTTCCACAGTTTATTGTGATGCACACAGTCAAAGGCTTTGGAATAGTTAATAAAGCAGATATAGATGTTTTTCTGGAACTCTCTTGCTTTTCCGATGACCCAGCAGATGTTGGCAATTTGATCTCTGGTTTCTCTGCCTTTTCTAAAACCAGCTTGAACATTGGAAAGTTCATAGTTCATGTACTGCTGAAGCCTGGCTTGGAGAATTTTAAGCATTACTTTACTAGCGTGAGAGATGAGTGCAGTTGTGCGGTAGTTTGAGCATTCTTTGGCATTGCCTTTCTTTGGGATTAGAATGAAAACTGACCATTTCCAGTTGTGGCCACTACTGAGTTTTCCAAATTTGCTGGCATATTGACTGCAGCACTTTCACAGCATCATCTTTCAGGATTTGGAATGGCTCAACTGGAATCCCATCACCTCCACTAGCTTTGTTCGTAGTGATGCTTTCTAAGGCCCACTTGACTTCACATTCCAGGATGTCTGGCTCTAGGTCAGTGATCATACCATAGTGATTATCTGGGTCATGAAGATCTTTTTTGTACAGTTCTTCTGTGTATTCTTGCCACCTCTTCTTAATATCTTCTGCTTCTGTTAGGTCCCTACCATTTCTGTCCTTTATTGAGCCTATCTTCGCATGAAATGTTCCCTTGGTATCTCTAATTTTCTTGATTATATTCTTTGCAGTCAAAGATGGAGAAGCTCTATACAGTCAGCAAAAACAAGACTGGGAGCTGACTGTGGCTCAGATCATGAACTCCTTATTGCCAAATTTAGACTGAAATTGAAGAAAGTGGAGAAAACCACTAGACCATTCAGGTATGACCTAAATCAAATCCCTTATGACTATGCAGTGGAAGTGAGAAATAGGTTTAAGGGACTAGATCTGATAGACAGATTGCCTGATGAACTATGGACAGAGGTTCATGACATTGTACAGGAGACAGGAATCAAGACCATCCCCAAGAAAAAGAAATGCAAAAAAGCAAAATGGCTGTCTGAGGAGGCCTTACAAATAGCTGTGAAAAGAAGAGAAGTGAAAAGCAAAGGAGAAAAAGAAAGATATACCCATTTGAATGCAGAGTTCCAAAGAATAGCAAGGAGAGATAAGAAAGCCTTCCTCAGTGATAAATGCAAAGAAATAGAGGAAAACAATAGAATGGGAAAGACTAGAGATCTCTTCAAGAAAATGAGAGATACCACGGGAACATTTCATGCAAAGATAGGCTCAATAAAACCAAGTAGACGCATTTTCTATTATTATGTTTTCCTCAAAATTTCAGATCATGTTCAAGATGAGAGTGAAAACAAATAATGCAGTTTGCTTTTGGAATTATTTGTATATACTACTGAGAAAATTCTGATAATTCCATCTTTTCTTAAGTAAACATTTTTATTCGGTTCAAAGAGATACCCTCTGCACTGCAGAAAGGTTTTATTTTGTTTTGGCGGGTCCTTCTGCCCACTCTGACTTTTTTTCATAGGCAGGAACTTAGTCTCTTATAAATTTACAACAATCAATCAACCTCCCCCACCTTTCTCAGTTTATGTGAAGTGCCCCCAAATAAGTCTCTGCTTGGAGTGGACTGTGATTAGCTTTCTCTTAGGGATCTTTGTTTTCAGCCCAGATCTCTGCTTCCCAGCTGTGAAAGCTTACCTGGCTTGCTATTTCAAACTCAGTGCATTTCACTACAACATCCTTTATAAAATTATGGATTAGATTATGTGCCATCTTATTCTTTATTGACATTTCCAGAGTTCCAAAGCCCAAAGATGAAGGATGCAAAAGGACATATGGCATCACTGCTTGGAGTTGCAGATGCAACTTGATTATGTTGATAAGTGTGGCTAAGATTTGAAGTTTGACCTTCTAGCTTTTCCATATCTAACACAAGATGATAGGTTTACAATTTAGTCATATCATGTTCACCAAGAATGCTCACAATTCTAAATTCTACTGTATGACTTTAGTGAATGAACTCTTATAACTTTTTTAAAAGTCTGAATCGAATATGTGCATGTGTGCTGAGTCACTAAGTCATGTCTGACTCTTTGAGACCTGATGGACTGTAGCCTGCCTGGCTCCTCTGTTCATGGATTTCTCCAGGCAAGAATACTGGAGTGAGTTGCCATTTCTGGATCCAGGGGATCTTCCTGACCAAGGATCAAATCTGCCTCTCCTGCACTGCAGATGGATTCTTTACCACTGAGCCACCTTGGAACCCCAGGCACAAATATAGTTGCTATAAAGTCTTGAGATGGATGATGTGTGTGAAGATTTCAGAAATGGTCTTCTCCATGCCCCAAATTCATTTTATAGGCAGAACTTTTCTGCATTTGGAATGATCCCTGTGCAGTAAAGGATGGTGAGATATGTAACACAGCATAGCATAAATGCCAGACAATCATAGTTTGTGTGGAACACTGAGGAATAGAAGACAGGCTCCCAGGAACACAGCGCCCAAGGACAAGACAAAGGAAATGAAGATCCTGGACAAAAGAGATGGGGAACAGCCTGCTCGGAAGGTAGGGATGGTGCCCAGGAAGCTCCAAATCCAAAGTGAGAGAGCAAATGAGGAAGAACCCGAAGCATGGGATTAGATTAGCTTAAAGATGTGAGAGAAAGACCTTGACAAGGAGAATGGTTGAGCACTGCATGTTATGTGTCACACTTCGGGGGCACTAGCATTGCTTCTGGTCGGTATGGATGACTAAGCACTTGTTTCCTTATCTACCTTGCTCCTCCAGGTTCATCCCATTGACACTGTGGATGTGGCAGGTATGACCCCTCACTTAGACTTGGCTGTTGTTCAGTCACTCAGTTGTATCTGACTCTCTGCGATCCCATGGACTGCAGCACGCCAGGTTTCTCTGTCTTTAACTGTCTTCCAGAGTTTGCTCAAACTCATGTCCATCGAGTCAGTGATTCCATCCAAACATCTTATCTTCTGTCATCCCCGTCTTCTGCCTTCAATCTTTCCCAGCATCAGGGTCTTTTCCAATGAGTCAGCTCTTTCCATCAGGTGGCCAAAGTATTGGAGCTTCAGCTTCAGCATCAGTTCTTCTAATGAATATCCAGGGTTGATTTCCTTTAGGATTGACTAGTTTGATCTCCACAGACTTGGCTACAACCACAAAGTCACAACTTTCTTAGGTGAAATGATCACATTTCCAGATGTGAATCTAAAGCAGCTTTTCATTAAAATGATGTTTCATTACAACTCCGGGTTCTGAGGAAATTTTCCAATGTTCTTGTCACAAAGATAACAATTTGACAAACATTTTTCTGTTCCCATCAAAAAAGTTACATGTTACAGGAAAAGTTTTTGTCTTCCAAAATCTCCTAGAGTGAAAGATTCCCATTTTCCTGTTAATAAAGGGAGGGGGAAAGACAATTGTATCCCCAATTCCCCCATTCCCAACCCTGACCATAACATTGCTGGAGTTAAATGTACAGAGGTGCCGTGAAAACCTAGTCAAACAGTTTCTTCTGTCTCTGCCTTTGGTGTCAGTAACTACCAATCCAAATCCCTGAGAAGTACCCAGTCATCACATCTATTCCAAACCTCAAGATGTATGGAGTGGCAGTGGGGAGGCGGGGGTGGGATGGAAATTGAAGAGTTGAGCATTCATTTTGGTTGATAACCTTTGAAAATACAGTGTCTCATATTTTCTATACAGAGCTCTCATACCCAAAATCAAACTAAAAACCCACTGAAGGAAAGACAAGCCAGCACAGTGTATGCACAGCACAGGAAATCAATACATACTTCTGGAATAAAAATTTAAATGAATTCACCATTTCTAGGGGCTTCCCTAGTCACTCAGTGGTAAAGAATCCACCTGCCAATGCAGCAGACCTGTGTTGATCCCTGGTCCAAGAAGATCCCACATGCTAAGGAGCAACTAAGCAAGCATGCCACAACTCCTGGACCTGTGCCCTAGAGCCCAGGAGCTGCAACAAGAGAAGCCACGACAATGAGAAACCCACACACCTCAACTAAAGAAAGGCCCCCACAGCAACAAAGATCCAGTACAGCCAAAAATATAAATAAATAAATAAAAATTATTTTTAAATCTAAAAATAAATTAATTCACAATTTCTTTTTAAGACCTACCAGAATTAAATGAGAGAGAAACTCAAGCTATAATTTAATCCAAGAGGAAATCTTCAACTTTTTTAAATCAACAAAAAGAGCATTTCAGAAAAAGGCTTGTTACTAATTATATTTTGCTGACATATGCCAATTACATTCAGCAATATTGTTCTCCCAGCCTGTTGGGTCACGTAACAGCCTGAGAGAACAAAGATGCTGAATTAACAATTGCAGTGAAAGCTTTCAAGAATCTCTTACTCAATTAGATACTGACAAATTTACCTGTAAGTCATAAAATTTTTATGCAATTTAAATAGTTTCATAAAGTACATGACTTCATACAGTTAACACAACAGCAATGAGATACTGAGTCCATTTTTATGTATTTAGAACATTCTTATATTTAAGTGACTTACTAAGTCAAATATTTATGTATATTTTTAGCAATTTCATCACATAATGTGTGTATTAAGTCATCTCTTCAAGTCATTTGAAGCTAACGTAGAAAATGTAATTCACGAATTCAATGGCCTTCCAAGTGATGTCCAGTTGCTTTATAATTACAAACAAATAAATTAACCTTCAGAAGGCCAGTGGTGATAGATGTTAAAGCAAAGATTAACCATACGTACCAAAATTAAGCCAACAGATTAATGTTTTTAAGTATTCATGATCCATAAAAAACATCAATAGTCTGATTGAGGTATCAGAAATAAGCACTACCATATGCATTACAATATCATTAGGAACGCATTTTGCTTTCAGAACACAATTGCTTTGTATTACATTATTAATTTAGAAAAAGAGGAGAGTATTTCCATGGCCATTATACAGATGGAAAAATAGAAGTACAGAGTTAAGACTGCACTATAAAATATTACACAGAAAATCTCACACAGACTGAAATGCACTCCAAGAGCTTCTCCAGATTCTATATTAATCTCTCCCCTCTGGTGGGGTATTCAAGGATTATTCAAACCGTAAGAACACACGAGAACAACAATCTTAAAAAATCTAAGATCAGGATCTTTATATATATATATATATCTTAGGCATTTCTTTGATTGATTGAACAATTCTCCCTGTAAGTATATATATAAGTACAAACTCCTTGAGAACAAGAATTTTATTTAGCTTGTTTAAATTACAGACCAGCAAACATACAAGTTTCCGAAAACAGAGGCTTCCTACAAAACCTTTCTTAAGCTGAAATGGTGAAAGCAAAGGAGCAATTACCTCAGGTCCTATCTTGCTACCGGATGCACAAAATAAACAGAGTTAAAACACAAATGCTCACAGATATGGTTCAAAGCTATGGTGGCTAGACGCTGAGATGCTGACCGTGGTTCCCGAGGTAGGAGTTTGGCGGTGCCACACTCACTGTTCTGGGTGCCCTCTGCTTCTGTAACCGCTGGCTACCAAGTAAACGCTAAACTAGATTTTTGCTTTTTGCCTTTTTTCATGGAAGCAACAATCTCCTTCCCATTTCTTTGATTTCTTTCAGTTAGCAAAAACAGATACTAGTGTAGGTCTTTCACAAAGCGGGGGGATACCTATATATCATCTCTAATTGAAGCAAGCTTTACTAATTCCATGAGAAAATAATTATAGCAGATTTCTTATACTTAGCTTATAGGCTGACTTTACTTAGCATAAAAATCATGTTGAGCAAGGCAGATTCTGAGTTTCCTTAAAATTTTATTTTTTAATTATTTTTCTTTTAATGTTATCAAACAGCCACCTGTCAAATAATTTTCACATATTATAGGGTATTATTCAAACAAGAATAATTACAGTCTTTATATAAAAAGTCTTCAGAATAGCATAGTCTTCATAAAGCACTCTTGGGCTGCACCAGGAAGAACTGAATAATTTAACAGGAAATTTGGGAAAATCCAGGGTGGTGATATTTTTTCCTTTGAAAATAAGCATGTCTACATTCCACAGTCTCATAAACCCTGGTAAGTTTTCCTAGATATTTTCTGTTTTTAAAAATGCATTGCATCAAGATCAGCCGAGATTTCCTTTCCATAATCATTTCTTAAACCACAGATGCTGACTGCTGGTTCAGAAGTCCTGTGGTCAGGGTACCCTCTATTTAGTCTCATTTACATGCTCTCTTTGCCCTCTGGTAGATAGGAATAGCTTATGGAGCCCTTACTTGATTTTGCATCTTGACCTTGACCACTGAGGCTTTAGAAAAACGCTTCTTGCTTGTGCTAAGCAGCCATGGCTCTAGGAGTTCTTCCTTTCAACTCAAGGTCATGAGATATGCCTTTTCTCTGGACCACTATCTTTGTTTGGCTTTTCCTCTTGAAATTATCTTGTGCTGACTTCCAGACTTGCACTATCATTCATTCTTTTTCACTCTCTTCTCTCTTATTCCCTCCGTTTTCCCCTTACTTGCGCGCGTACACACACATACACGCACACGCATACACACACAGAGGAAAATCTATATGTGTCAGACATTCAGCAAGGGAAAGACAAAGGCACTGAGTTAATTACCCATCATTTACTGCTGCTGAGAAGAGCAGATGGCAGCAGACGATATGTAAATGGCAAGGGGCAGTGAATTATTCGATTTTTTTAGATTAATCGTCGATGACAAAGGAAGTGATTACAGGCTGTGACATTTATACAAATGTATAAAGTACATCACACTAAAAAATAGAGCTTAATATTATTATGAGGATGTCAGGCATAGGAACACTATTGTCATAATACAAAGCAACAAATTTTACAAAAACCTAAGGATATGTTCGTCTTTTACCTTAAAACTTTAGGGAGCCCTAGACTCTGAAAAAAAAAAAGATGAACTCAAGTCTGAATATCATGAAATAGTACCCCCCAAACCTAACCAGATGAAATAAGGTACAAGAATAGGGAATGCACCACCACGCAGTAGAACAACGTTTATGGGAACATGAAACAAAACCGTATTGTTTGCTCACAACAGATCTGGGGCTTTATCAGTGAGTCGACTGTAAAACAGAAAAGGTGCTAATAGAGTACAGGCTAGAAATAGAAATTAAAATTAAAGGTGATGTTTGGCTGAGAGGCCCATTTAGGTGGTGTGGAGAGAGAACAGATTAAAAAGGAAAAGAAAAAAGGATTGTGCTCTTACTTCATCAAAATACTACCTTATCAGACACACACACACAATCTTGCAGTAATTTTCAGGGTTAATATGAAGAAATTTCTGGCCAAGATTCCCTTCTAAGTAACACACATGTATGTATACACATGTGCTCAAGAGCACAGACAACAGAACACACACACACACTGCAACCTCTTTGCAGTAGCTTGTGTTTTCTGTTGCTTCAAAAATTAATTGGTACACGAACAAATCAGATGCCTTCAGTCTTTCCTCTGCAGATCAGAGAAACCACCTCATCTTCAAAATGTTTTCTATCACCCCATTATTAAATCTATACAGTGCTAATATTACTGAAAAGCGAGGAAGCAGTGGAGGCACATAGTGGTCCCCTGAAAGCGTTCTGGCCACTGGGTTTCTGAGGCTGCCCTGTAGGATGAGAGCTTAGCTCCGAGTATCAGCAGAGAGAAAGGGGGAGAGTTTAGGGCACATTTATTTATACTCGTCAGAAATACTTTCAAAACATGCAAGACAAACATCACCAAAATTACTGCCGGGTACTTCACCATTATGCATTCTTTGTTGACAATAGGGCCACCGGTGCCTGTGAGTGAGTGTATGTGTCTGTGTCTGTGTGTATGAGAGAGAGAGACAGACAGAGAGAGAGAGAGGGGATCAGAGGGAGAGAGAGGAAGAGGAGAGAGAGAGAGAGAGCGCGCGCGATGGCTGGGTGTGATGGGTTGGGAGCCGCGGTGGGGGAGGGGTATTATTAGTCAGCAGCACACTGGATGGAGCATTTAAGTCTGCCAATCCATTTCGAACGAACGTGGGTTCAGGAATAAAATGCAGGCAGAACCAATCTGCCCTGAAGAGAAGAAAAGCATAAAATATTGCACAAAGAAAGGAGAATTTCCAGGGTGGCTTTAATAGGTTCCCAAACTGGCAGGTGCAGGAAGCAAACCATGAGCTTTGTGTGCTGCTTTTAGAAAATATTATTGTTTGGGGTGAGGGGGCTTCGTTTTCATTTAACCATACAAAGCAATACTCACAGATGCAAATAATGCTGATCTAGGCCTTGCTGTAAACAGGATGGGTACAGGACTTCACGACTTTCGTTTTTCATTTTACCTGTAACGATACATTGCTGATATTATATAAACCGATGCTTAGATATGGCTGACTTTTACCTTTAGTGGAAATGGAGTCTAAAATGTAGCCACCTTATCTTTACTTGGCATTTTATGGTTGTCAATGTAACTATCTTTTAAATTAAAAGGTTGAAATATTAGTGAAGGTTAACTACCACCTGCAAAAGTTACCTGAATCTCGGGACCCCATGACAAAAATGGACGATTATTTTAACCAAAGATACTTGTCTATGTGTGCTCCACACCTACTCTGTGCTCTACAGGTTCAGGGCACCTGGCCTATAACTTTACATTCATCACTGGCAAGTAAAAAGAAACCAAACAAAATAATTCTCCCTGTGTGTGAAGAGGGAAATATTCTGGAAGAATTTATATATAAGAAAAACTTCTGGAAATACATGCAAAATCTTACAATATTAAAACAGCCACCCTATGAAGCCAAATTGTTTGCTATTAATCATTATTAGAAAATCCATTGAAAATCAACACTTTTGCTCCAGATAAGTTTCATTTTAAACAAAATAAAAATTAGAAAACATATTTACCCACAGTGAAAACTGTATCAAAAAGATCCTTTATTAACAATAACAAAAAAAACTCAGAAAGGAATATAGATAATTTTTGAATCTTCCTTTTGTTAGAAGTCTCTCTTCCCCAAGTCATAGAAAAAAAGAAAAAGAAATATAATTGATAATCAAACCCTTCTACATCAACAGTCCAGTTGCCATTGTGTTTATTCTTTTTAAGCAAAATATTTTGTAAATAAAAAAAATGTTGAGAATGCTTTTATGGATAATCAAACCAAATTTTATTTGTTTGGTAACAGATCACAGTAAGGACATATGTTATGAACACACAATTCATAAATAAGGATTTACTCTTTATAAACACAATATTAATAAACAAGGATTTGCTTATTAATGTAATCAGATCAAAGTTTCATATATAGCAAAATCTTAGTGGGTCAAAGCCATTATAGTGAAAATAATTATAAGCCTTTTGCAGAAATATAAATTATACAAAATGTATTAATATACTATTACATATAAACATACACCTATTATACATAGAGTATATACTAATGATTTACTCAGAATATTACATTGTAATCTGCATTTGTATTCAAGAAAATCTAGAAGAAAACATTTAGGTAGTGAATACGGGCATTTAAGATGCCAATATTTCTAAATGACATTTAAAGAATATTTTAAAGGAGTGTTTCTGGTTATTTTAGGTAAATGCATTTTAGGAAATATAATCAAACTTCAAATTATTTATTTAAATTGAATATTAGTTATGCCAGACACATCAAAGTATAACAATATTTTCAACTAGACACAATAAGATAGGTTACAAATTTTAAAAGCTATCTGTTCATAGAATAAAATGACCCCTGCATTTCAAAGAATACTGAAAGAGATGAGATTAAAAATTAGAAGTCAAAAAAATCTATGGTCCAAAAGTAACTTGTTTTAGTTGATTCTTTGCTTTACTTTGATGCATATATTTTAAGCTTCTTTGATTTGAAAATAGATTTAAAAGCTAGGCCTAACATGAAAAAGTAATCTGCATGCTATGCCTAAGTAAAGAACTATATTTCATTAGAGCTTATTCTTATGTCTTTGTACTTCACCTTTCTAAACAGTATTACTTATCTTTGTAAAAATATTTTACTAACATTTTGCATTTTGCATGCATACAAATATATATTTTGCGTATTAAATATTTACAAGGCATTTTATGTACATACCACAGCTCCTTACACCAACACTAAATCATTTGCCAACAGCAAAGATAAAATGTCTCTGAAGAGAGAATGAATGCAGTCGCTCCTTTTTTCTTTTAAAATGTAACTGAATGAGGTAATATTAATAGTACTTCAAAACATGGAATATCTCTAATTTGCCTATTTTCTTATTTAGAGAGGGTAAAATGTATTTTCTCTTTTGAAAAGAACATCAATTCAGAGAATTATGAAATTCTGTCTTATAAGAGGAGACCTTACATTTAATCTTCAGATGATTCTTCCAGTTCAACTCAACTGACTCCATTTTTATCGGTTCTATTTTTAAGGATAATACAGAATTTACTATAGCAACCTAAACCCAAGTAGTTTCTCTCACTTTCTCCACCTAAATCAAACCCATAGAGCCCTCTGTTGGAAGGACTTCAGATTGCACTGCGTTGCCTTTATTTGGAGCACGGAAGATGTTCGGAATGTTAACCTTTTTTATCTTATGCTAACAGTTTTTATTTCAGAAGGCATAGGACACAGGGTTACAAGCAGCTTCCCAACACAACAGAAAGCATTTTGTGTCAAAATAGTAAAATATGTAAGTACATCATACCTTTGTTCCAGAAACTCCAAACTGTGCTGCATTAGTTGGGGAATGATATTAAGGCAGGGGATTCTACTCACTACCTTCTTCGGTCAGTAAAACACTTGGATGCTGTTTTCACAAAAGGGAGGTAAGCCAAGCATCCTTTGGAGCAGCCTGTAAGAGTGATCTAGAGGTAAGAGATACACTCGTTCGACAGGGAGTCATTTAAATGGGTTCTAGAAGTTTTTAAAGTATTAAACTATTTATGCATTCATTTGCAACAACAATATTTTCCTATGTTTAAAAAAAGAAGATTAATGAACTGCTAAAGGTTTTGTTTTTTTTGTTTTTTTTAATACAAGGCTTTGTGCTTAGCACATTTTTAATATCAAAGTGGGGAGGAAGACGATTGGTATACCAGGGTGCCACCTTTCTGGGATAGCTCCATATGCTGCAGACACCCTTGGAGTCTCCTGTAGGTTTCCTCCACTTATCCAGATTCCCATTTGGTTTCAGCAGCGGCATGTGTCTTATCACTTCCCACCATCCTTATGGCTGCATCCCTGAGCTTCAACCTCGTCTCCCAGAGAAGGGTCCTCCGGATCTGGCGAAACTCGGCTTCCTGTAACAGCACCATGACACATTTTGCTTCATCTTTTATAAAAATCACTGTCGCTCCACATGTTAATGGAGTGACTTGTATGGGTAATGTGGCTGACCTCTTGGCTCGGTCAAGAAGCATCTTAGTTGGCATTGAATAACTAATTTTTTAATGCATTGTGTTCAAAGCATGTGGCAGACTGCCAGATTCGGAAAACCCTAAAGATGACCCCACGATTTCTAAAATTCTCAATTTCTATGAAATGAAAATGCATATTTCAATCATATTTGGAGGCCAAAAAAAGAGAAAAGGTGCCTGCTTGTCAGTTTGTCTTCTCTCAAGAACCTTTAGCTTATATGATACAGATTTTTAAAAGTCAAACTAATTCACCTCAGAAAAGGCTTTTCGCTAGCCCCGGGCAAAGGGCACTAGGTATGTTTTTTAAAGACTCAATCATCGACAGTATTTAAGAAGATATCAGAAAGTAGACCTTAGGAATCTTCTCTACATGAAAGGAAGTGCTGATCTTCTTACCCCTAAGCCAAACTAAAGCTTTTCTTTAGTACTTATCCAAGTATACCTCATCTCCAACAAAACTAGTGGAAAGTTTATAAAATGCATACCTAGATAGATAGATACCAGTATGTACCAATATATTTTTAGGGAATGAAAGAAGAAACGTAAACCAGAGGAAAAAAACTTAGGCATGAAAATAAGCAATGGCCCCTAAGTCAAGATTTGGGAAGGGAATTTGGGAATAAGCTCAAAAAAAAAAAAAAAAATCAAGACGGCTGCTTTGCTTTCATCCTTCTGGCTTTAGCTTTCATGGGACTCTGTCACTGAATAACTCTTCTGTTCATTTGCTACAGGCATTTATGTCTTTCACCTCATTTTGTAAGGGGAAGGAGAGGAAATGGAGGGGATGGGTGTGAAGGAGGATGTGACATTGGTAAAAATGGGCAAAACCAACCCAAGGTGTTTGAGATGATGAAATTGGGGTAAAGGAGGTCAAAAGACTGAAGTGCATTTCAAACATAATTCCAAGACAAATCCACAGAATTAGAAATGGGATTTGGAGGGAAGGCCAGTTTTCCTCAACTTGAATTCATTTGCATAATCCTGAAGAATTTTCTTCAATAACTATAAGATAAGGCTTGCAGCTCAACAGAGAAGGGTTCTCAAAATTGCAACTAAATGAAGGAGCAAAGTCTTCAACCAAAATTAAACTCAGGGGGCCAGTATATATCTATCAATTGATTCTAGCCTCTTGATCTCAAATTCCTGAGCTCAGAGCACAGAACCTGGGAAGAATATATTTCTCTGGTGAGCAGAGTCACCTCTGCTGTTTCCTGGGTGACAGGAGAGATGTGTCTGTGGCCAGAAGGCAGCACCACTAAGTCACTGCAGCCAGAAGATTTGCACCAACATCTTGGCAGACATGGATGTCACTGTGAACTGGACGGGGCATTCTGAACTGGTGGGCCCTCTAGGTTAGGCCTCTAGATAGAGTCTTTGCATATGATTTTTTACTGATTAGGTTTCCTGGGTTGACCCTGAGCCTGAGAGTCAAATGGAGGTGCCGATTTAACGTTTGCATTTTTGTACCTGAATGCTCTCATTTCAAGAAAAGACATCACTTTGGGAAGATAAAGTAAAGAATCATGTTTCGCATATACATTACCACTTGTAAAATAGATAGCCAATGGGAATTTGCTGTATGACTCAGGGAACTCAAACCAGGGCTTTGTAACAACCTAGAGGGGTGAGATGGGTGGGAGTTTCAAGAGGGAGGGGACATAAGTACACCTATGGCTGATTTATGGTGATGTTTGGCAGAAACCAACACAATATCATAGAGCAACTATCATTTGATTAAAAATAAATAAATTTAATTATTTTAAAAAATCACGTTTCTTTGTTGGGGGACACACATTAAGTGCTTATATGTGAGAAAGCATCACATGCTAAAAACGATTTTCTCAGCTCCACCCTAAACTCCCGATACTGGGGAGCAAAGACTGCTCATCAGTAACCAAAGTAAGAGTCACCAGCACTTCTAAAGACATGGTTGCCAGGTATATGCACCTGTGTCCTCATTAAAACTTGTTGAGAATATGATTTCAACTGGCCATTGTATCATAGCCTCTGATATTAATTTCTACCTGTCCTTGCCCCTGGTGACAAAGGTAAGCACTTGGATTTTCCATATTAATAGAATTCTACAAATACATATTTTAATGTATTTAATGAAAAAATTTATATTATTTTTTTTCAGGGAGCTTTCCTGGTGGCTCAGTGGTAAAGAATCCACCTGCAAATGCAGGAGATATGGGTTCAATCCCTGGGTTGAGAAGATCCCCTGGAGAAGGAAATGGCAAGTCACTCCAGTATCCTTGCCTGGGAAATCCCATGGACAGAAGAACCTGGTGGGCTACATACAGTCCATATGGTTGCAAAAGTGTCAGTCCCGACTTAGCGACTAAGCAACAACAAACAATATATATTCAACATCTTTAAAATCAGTTTCAGGATTGGATGAGTTCCCTGGGTCTCTTCTCTTTCAGTGAAAATATTTAGCAAAATCACTTGAGGAAATAATCAAACCATCAACTAGATGTGTAATACTATTAGTTTTCAATGGGCTGAATTTCAGCAAATTAGATCAAATTTGATAAAAGTTGATAAAAAGAAAAAATCCATTTTGAAAACTGTCTTAAAATTATAATCTTAGAAATTCCTTTATCTAGAAATAAAAGCCCTAAAGATTTCCTTTCTTCCACTAAGAGAGTAAAAACGCATTCAATAGGAAATCTAATTTTAAATGGCAACCAGATAAACCTCTAAAAATGAATAAAAAGTATGTCCCAGTGTTTCTTAAGTCTATCTAAATAAATATCCAAGGAGAATGTTACTATTTAAACTGCTTCCTTGTCTTGTGAACTCTAAATCAAACCAAAGCAATAGCGTCCCAGAAAAAAATGCTCATCACTAAGAATTCTAGACAGAGCTGGAGGCAGTACCCCTTCACTGATGGTATGTGATGGGCTGCTGATCGTAGTAGCTCTAGAAGTATTGTATTAACAGTTCTCAGAGCCCGGATTAATGGTCACTAGAATGACTTTCAGGCTGGTCACTAAACTTGCATCCAGCATTCTCATATTCTGTAATTTTCTAAATTGTAGAAAAAACAAATATATCTTTAGCTTTTACACTATCAAGAGAATTCGGTCTCTATATATGAGAGCAAAAGTTTAAACTGGAAGAAAATGCAAAAGGGCCAACCCTCCTGCCTCTAAGTTCGTTCCCTCTCCGAGCCATTCTGGCATTTTATCCAGCCGATCTCTGTTAAAATGCTTTATTCATCTGTTCACTCTTCTCTTTAAAGCCTTCGGTGATGCAAGGTCAAGAGCAGAATCCTTCACCTGGAGTTTAATATATGGGGTGCCAGATGAAATATTTTATGCCAGATAAAATATGGGGTGCTTAAATTTGAATTTCAGATAAACAAACACATTTTTTTTTACTATAAGTATGCAGTATTGGGGATGTAACTTAGACTGAAAAATTACTCCTGTTTATTTGAAATTCACATTGATCCGGGCATCCCAAATTTCTATTTACTAAATCCGGCAAAGAAGTCCTGTCACCACACTCTGGTCAGCTAATTTCCCCACAGTTGGCAGCCCTCTGCTCCAGCCAGACTAGGGGCTCCATGCTCCCCACACCTGCTCCCGACTCCATGCAATTCTGTTCAACATGCCCTCACCCTCTTTTCTCCACTTGATTAAAACTGTTCATCTTGAAGACCCAGTTTAAACTGCATCACTTCCATAAAATCTTTCTCAATCACTCCAGTCAATTTCTATAGCCCGCCGTCTCTCACATTAATTCCTTAATTGTCTCTGCCCTGTAGTTCATCCCCCACTGGTATCTTTAAAAAAAAAAAATCTATTTCTTTCTCTTTTTATTTTGACCATGCTGTGTGGCTTGTGGGATCTTAGTTCCCCGACCAGGGATTGAACCCCAGTTCTTGGCAGTGAGAGCTCAATGTCCTAACCATTAGACCACCAAGGAATTCACTGTTAGCTTCCAAATTTCATTTAAAACCTGGAGTTAGCTTAAGCCTTTTTTCCCACTTAGGCTCACACCCTTGAAGAGTTTATATTTGCTGTTTATCATGTGCATTTGCTCATAGACCCCAGAACACCGCCCTGAACAAAGCATACTTTCAGGAAGAGAAGCAGAGGTGAACAGGGACACTGGGAGCGGGGGGCCACGAGGTGCTGGAATTTTCACATGTTATTGTAAAATACCACATCCTTACAACAGACTGGCATCATCTTCTTACAACTGAAGAACCCGAGGCTCTCAGAAGGGGTAAGCAGCTTGCCCATGAGAATAATAACAGAGGCAGAATCTGAACCCAGGATCTGCCCCTTCCCTGCCTCCATGAATGCCCTTGTCACTTGCTGCTGCTGCTCCGGCTGCCTCTGCTAGGTTTTCAGGGTGGGTTTGGAAGGGTCAGTGGGCTTCCCAGGCAGTGCAAGTGATGAAGAACCCGCCTGCCGATGCAGCAGAGATGCAAGAGACGCAGGTTCAATCCCTGGATTGGGAAAATCCCCTGGAGAAGGAAATGGCAACTCACTCGCGTATTTCTTGCCTGGAAAATTCCAAAGAGAGAGGAACCTGGAGGGCTACTGTCCAGGGGGTCAGAAAGAGTCAGACACGACCCGAGCATGCACACACGTGGGAAGGCTTGGGGAAATGAAAAATCTAGGCAGGGCAGCTGAGGTCAAGCAGGCAACTAAGGAACCTTGTAGGAAGCTCAGATTGTAGCAGGGGCGGGGACTCTGTCATCCTAGGAACAGCAAGAACAGCTGGAGCAGCAGAAGAGAAAAACCCAGTGCATGGGGTGAAGAAAATTAAGTGGAACAGGAGCAGAGCTGACTCCACATTTCCTGGTAACTGCATGTTTGCAAGCAAACAGCAGTCCGGAGCCAGCCCGGGCAGAGAGGCTAGGCCCACGTTCTCCCTGTGGGCTGAAGCAGTTGGGGCCCTGCTGCAGCACAGGACTGCCTGGGGAAAGCAGAAAAGGAGAGAAGCTGCAGGCAGAAGCCCAGAGCTGAATTCCCAGCAGAAGCTAGGCATTTACGTGCAGCAATTGCCTGTAGGTCAGTAGATTCTTAAACAGCATGAAAGCTACTGAAAGGTCAGTGAATGTTTTTAAAAATTTCAGTCCACATCTGTGCATCACGTTGCATGCTTTGCTGTGCAGAGGCTCAGCAAGGGAGAAAAGTGGTGATTCTAGGGTCTGGGAGCCTCACCCTGCCCTGTGGAAAATACCATCTACGAGAGAAAGACACCTTCGTTCACATGCCTGGGCTTTTGGAAGGCTTATCTGGTGATAAATTTCATTTCTGCCTCCCTACTGTTCAGAGGCCTCTGCCGTCAGCATGAGTGAGATAAGAACAGAGGAGCTGGGTTTTCTCCCTCTAGCTTTTGTGGATTTCTGACATGGAGGCCTCTCATTTTAACATATTTTGTGTAGTTAAAGGGGAGCCATTTGGAAGAAGAACATTCCAGTGAACCTTCGCCTGCCCATTGAATAGCCTCAGTCACTAAGATGGAACGCAGACTGTGCTTGTCAGGATAAGCAATGATTCTCCCACGATGCCTAAGACATTATTATCAACTCAGGATCAATAGACATTACAAAGCAGCATTGCTTTTATTTTCAGCTTTAACCTTTGAGAAAATCAAGGCTTCAGAATATCGAATCAAGTCAGTGCATCAGCGATTGCAGACACAGATACAATTAGGGCATCTGGGTGCAGCCCAACAATTATAAATCTTCTTCATGAGATCCCATAGTTTCCCATGCTGTGTGGTGTCCACACAAATAAAGCATCTCATTGAACACAGCTTTGGCCTTAAAACTTATCAAAGTGCATTTTCAGTTCACAATTATGGGATATTCCATTTTACATATGGGAAAACTGAAGTCACAGGGCTTATAAACCCTGCCTGTGTGCACACATGCTCAGTCATTCAGTCATGTATGATTCTTTGTGACCCCACAAACTATAGCCCACCAGGCTCCTCTGTCCATGGAATTTTCCAGGTAAGAATACTGGAGTAGGTTGCCATTTACTTTTCCAGGGGATCTTCCCGACCAGGGATTGAACCTCATGTCTTTGGTCTCCTGCATTGGCAGGCGGACTCTCTACCACTAGTGTGCCTGGGAAGTCCTAACCCTAGATTCGGATTCACCTAGCAGTTGTATAGCCAAGGGAGTGGCTAAAGCTTAACTAAGTGCAGGAAGTATTATTAGCATCAAAGATGTAAAATCTATAAAATATCAACCAGCTAAACAACCCTCTGCAACCGACGAAATCTTGGTGAGTTAGAGACTTCTGTTCAGCCATAACCCTGCAATCCCCTTATGAAGGAGACACTCAATTTCTGAAGCACCTTGAATCTTGCATACTTTTTCTGCTAAGGTTGTTTTTTTTCTGCCCATTTGTCACTATTTCTCATGGCCCATGGGTTCAGACTTGGGGGATGGACAAGGGAGTTTTGGAAGTAGGACAAAAGTGAATAGCAGTATTAGGAAGCCAAGCTCCTTGGCTAAAGCTCCAGTTTATTATCTGTTTTAGAAGCAAGACAAATCCTTCAGACATTTCAAGGGCACACAGATATCCTGAAATACGTAATCTTACTAATAAGAGACAGCAGCCAGCCAACCGCACTGGCTGGCAAGGGGCCACCAGAGGCAAAGTGATTTTCTTTGAGCTATACTGTGGGTCAGGCCCACTCTCTCTCTCTCACTATTACACACACACACACACACACACATAAAAACCCACATATACACTCATTGTGTGCACATACCACTGAGGTCAAGTCTGTAACAGAATCTGAGAAGCAGGGAAATTCATTCTTTAAAAAAATATGCTCATGATATCTTTATGAATTTATGAATATCATATATATGATGTTTATGAATATCATATTTCTGATATCTGTGAATATCATAAAAAATTATTTCTGCAGGTCTCAGAAGACCCGAGTTTGATCCCTGGGCCAGGAAGTTCCCCTGGAGAAGGGAATGGAAGCCTACTGCACTGTTCTAGCCTGGAGAATCCCATGGACAGAGGAGTCTGGCAGGCTACAGTCCTTGGGGTCGCAAAGAGTCGGACACAACTGAATATGCACACACCTGCACAGTATTAACAATATATTTGGTACTCATTTTACACCAAAACACATCCCATGAGAGTTATCATTGAGATTCACACTACCACTTGCCCTGTCAGCAACATTGGACACAGATTTTTACTCCGTCCTTCTTGAAATCCATCCTTCCTTTGGCTGCTGGAAGAGCACTTTCCCTCTACCTTGCTGGATCCTCCTTATCAGCCCAGCCTCCAAATGTGGACATGAGCTCAGTCCTTAAACGGACTTCTTCTCTTCTCTGGCTATACATCCCTCAGAGATGTTTTCTTCTGATCCTGTGGTTTTAAACACCACTTCACTTCCAAGACTCCCAAACTGATGTCTCCAGCCTGGACTTGTCCTAACTCCAAACTCATATCCAGCTGAATACCCTACAGTCTCCTTGGATCTGTACTAGAAAGAGAGCTAATAAGATCAAGCTCCCGACATCCCTCCTCCTTGGTCACCAAATTTGCTCACATCACCATCTTTGCCATCTCTCTAAGTGGAAAATCCATTCTTCCAGTTGCTCCAGCCCAAGATCCTCAAGTCCTTCTTATGTCCCCTCTTTCTCTCCACCCCACATTCAATCCACAGCAAATTCTGTCAATTATACTCTCCAAATATGCATAATTTAACTCTGTCCACCACTATCACCCTGTTTCCATCCTCTCCTGCTTTGATTCTTGCAACACTATACTAATTCATCTCTCTGCTTCTACCCTTGCCATCCTGGGTAGTACAGAGTCACCCTTTTAAAATGTGTTAGTTCATGTCACTCTCCTGCACACGTTTTTCATTGCCTCCAAATTCATTCAGACTAAGCCCGTGTCCTTATGCTCTGTGTTTGCCTTGGTCCCCACAGACACAGGTGATTGGGTCTCTGACCTCATCTCCTATTATTTTTTTCACCTCATTCATTCATCTCCAGCCATGCCAGCCTCCTTGCTAATCTGTGATCATTGCCAAGCACACTGTAACCTTTGCACATCCTTGGAAATTTATTTTCTCACATACACACTCTACTCACTTTCTCCCTCTTTGCTCAGAGGACACTTTAATAGTGAGACCTTCCCTGACTAACCATAGTGTAAAACACTATCCCCTACCCCAGCCCTGTGCCAGCATCTGCTCAGTTATCCTCTCTCTCTGGGGTCATCATATAATTCACCAGCCAAAAAGACATTTACATGACTGAAAGGAGGCACTATTAGTGACTCTTACATGTCACACAGATGCCAGGACTTTTCTAGGCTCTTGGGTGCTCTGTGGCTCAGTTGTGACTGATGCTTGGCCATCCCATGGACTGTAGCTTAACCAGGCTTCTCTGTCCACAGGATTTTCCAGGCAAGAATACTGGAGTGGGCAGCATGCATGGTTCAGGGTACCTGTCACCACTCAGCATAGTGTTTACTCGGGTGCTTGTTCATTGTTTGCTTCTCTTCAGTAGAATATTATCCAAGACGTCGGAAACTTTTGTTCACAATTACATCCCCAATGCCTGGAAGGTAACCAGCCAAAGATTACTGATTGAATGGATCATTTACTGATTGAATCATTTACTGATTGAAGGGATAGCTGGAATGAACCAGTATGCCTTGTACTGAATTGAATCCATGAAAACCTGTGCTATACCAATAATAATTTAAAATACTAGCTAAAACTTTGGAATACTTACTGAGTAAATGGCAGGCACAAATATGATGGATACTGTATACACATCCTCATGGACCCTCACACCCAATCCCTTACTCCCCTGTTACAGACTGAAGGATGGTCTCAGGGAGCTGAATGATCTGCTAGTGCTCATGCAGCTAGAATGTGCTGGAGCTGCACTTGAAACTCAAGTCTCACCAGCTCTAAAATGCTTTTGAAGGTCACCCCCATGACCTGTGGACCAATCTCTCTGCTATGATCTGTCTCAACTCCATCCCTGGTTCTACCTTCTGGGCACCTTCCTAACATCCGCCCTCCACCTGCTAGGCTTTTCCATGGACTCTCCTGCCTGGCCCTCAAAGTTCCTTGGGATGGAGTGAGCTTGCCTGCCTCTGGCCCTCACCTGATGCGCCTCCTCCCACTCTGCCCGGGACACTTGCAAGTGGGCAGCAGCTGCAGCTCTTGATTTCTGCTCTGATCCTCAGCAGCATGAGATTTCAGTCTCCTGCTTATGCTAAGACCCCTTTCTTTCCCCTCTTCCCCTTTGTCCCATATTTGTCAGTCTGCCCATCCCATCCTATTTCTCCCATAACATTTCCCAAATGTTATGTTATTTAGTAAAAGTCAAGCTCTCTCTCTCCTAAACTGGAGAATGTGCAGTTACACCCATTCATTGTTTATTACAATGCATTTTAATAAAGCTCTTTCTACGTGGTTATTAGAGATTCAAAGGAGATTGGACCTTACCTAATTCCTCCTTGTATCTTAGCAGGGCCTACCAGAGTGCTCAGCTCCTAGGAGGAGCTAAAACCGGTATTGATTTTGCTAGATGTGCTGTGCGTGGATTGTTTAAGAAGCAGTTAGAGAGGCAGAGCTGAGGCTCCAGTTAGAAACTGTAAAACATCCACATGTCGATGAAAAATACATGTGTGAGTGAAAATGAGAATTTTGAGAAAACAAGTGGCAAGCAAGAAAGCTTTAAGTAATGCCGTATTTAAGGTAGAAGTAGAAAAACTGCGTAATTTTTAAGAATGGCTTGGTACTCATAATTCTATGCAATATGTAAATATATACACTCTGACAGAGAATTGAATGAATAAAGTGTGTAATGATAGGAATCCCCTCCCTTTTCATGGAGTACCTGGGACTGATTTTTTGGCCTTGATCATTTAACTTCCCTGTGGACGGGATTTCAGAGCAGACCGCGTAAGGCATCAGAAATCATATATAAGAAATATGGATGCTACTATGTGTAGCTCTAAACCTTCAATCTAAGAGGGGAAATTACACAGTGGCTCAGGACCTAGAGGTCATGCCTTTAGGCTACTGTACAAATTTGCTTGATCCACAGACCTATTTGGGGGAGAAGGGAGAAGGCTGGGTCTAAAACAAATTAAAAATGAAAATTTAAATAAAATGTTAAAACGCAGCCCCACACAAAATAAATCAGTTTCTCTGATATATTACCAAACACCGACACAACAAGCATTATATATAGGTTTAGGATAAGTCATAAAAAATCTTGCAAGTGAATGCATTTTATTTGCAACTTAATTTGCAGATCAAGTGTGAGAACAATTTCTGGATTTTTTGAAAACAGACCACACAAATCTCCATTATGCCGGGACACGAGGCAAAGTTTCCAAGGACCATAAACCACTGTTAGCCTGACTTGCACCCATACCTGAGCTATAAATTACTTCACAGGCAATTATATCACTGAGTTAGTCTGTCCTCCTGCAAGGTTACCGTTAAAAGTATCGTCCCACGGATCAAGCCAAGGTTTAAAGTGGGAAATGTGTGTGTCTGACCAGGTTGTTAAAAGTATTACACACAACCAGGTTGTGTTCAGCTGTGAGCGGCCTTCTTGGCACGATCGTCACAAGAGCAGCTGCTGCTTTTCTGGTGTCTCAGCGAAGACCCCCTCGCATCTCTTTCATTAGGAAGCGGATGGTGGCATCTCCCAGGTGTGTTGCTGTACAAAGGGCATTCGTTCTACCAGGGCCCAGGCATTAAAGATAAAGGACCCCAATTATAGTTGGAGCTGTGTGTGTGGATAAATGAGGCAGCGAGGGGATAATCTTCTTGTGCTTCCTGAGTAATCCTGCCCTGAATTCTTGAATGCTTGTATAGACATTTCAGCTAAGAGAGAAAAAGAGCCTTGCGTTTCCTTGCCTTGAGAGATACCCCATGAACGTTCTGCCTCCTCCTGCTTATAGGAGAGGCCTTTAAAATGCTGAATTCTTAAGCCAGTTCTACAGTGAAGATATTTAGAAGTATATCTATATAGTAGATCTTGTGGGGCAGGATGATTTATACTTTTCCACCCTGGAACATTCACAGCAGTCTTCATTTTAAACCAGTCTTGAGAGGAAATTTGAGGCAAGTAAATAGCAAAAGCCAGTCCCTAGTGAAAGCTTACTGTAGTCCATGAACTGTTCCCAGCTTTGTATTTATTAACTTATTTAATCTTGATTCAGTATTAGCAGAGCTTCCCCGATGGCTCAGTGGATGAAGAATTTACCTGCAATTCAGGAGACATAGAAGACTCAGATTCAATCCCTGGGTCAGGAAGATCCCCTGGAGAAGGAAATGGCAACCTACTCTAGTATTCTTGCCTGAAAAATCACGTGGACAGAGGAGGCTGGCGGGCTACAGTCCAACAGTCCATGGAGTCACAAAGAGCTAGACATGACAGAGAGACTAAGCACCATGCACAGCTATTAGTACCCCCATTTTATAGAAGAGGAACCTGAGATACACTGGGAGATTACATAATACATTGAGATTATATAACTGACCCAGGATTACATAGTAAATGCAGGACTGAGATTTAAAATGCAGGTTGTCTAACTCTAGAACTTTCCTCCTGAGCACTTACACTCTGTAATAGCTTACACTCTGAAGCTATTACATCTCCTTACTTAATAAGGTTTCAATTAAAACCCAGTATTTTCATCTACTAAAATAGCTATTGCTTCCTCTTCCTTAGTAGATTATTTAAATTCTCACCTGGATCTGTCCTAAGGCAGCCAGATACTTTTAAAACGTATTTTACTTTTGAAAGGGCAGAAGGATACAAAACTTGTCAGTCGTATTTCTAGACTACAGGACAATGAGGAAAAGAGATAAAAGGAGAAGAGGGGGATTTATAAAGGTGCTAATATCTATTGAGTGACTCTACAAATTAAAGTAAGATATTCAAGGCTGTATTAATTTCCTAGGACCACCATAACAAAGTATCACAACCTGTGTGGCTTAAACAAGAAAAATGTATTGTCTCAAAGTTCTGGATGCTGGAAGTCCAAAATCAAGGTGTTGGCTGCATTGGTTTCTTCTCAGGTCCATGATGAAGGAATCTGTTCCAAGTTGCTCTCCTTAGCCTTGAGATGGCTATTTCACATTGTCTTTCCTCTGTGTATGTCTGACTCTATGTCCAAACTTCCCCTTTGTGTCAGGCATAATGGATTAGAGCCTGCCCTAAAGATCTCATTCTAACTTAAAATGAGGGTCTCTATAAAGACCCTACCTCCAAGCAAGGTCACATTTTGAAGCCCTGGAGGTCAGACTTCAACCTGTAAATTCTGAAGGACCACAAATCAACCCAGAAGAAAGGCCACAGAGTTACTAACAGGTAAGAAAGCCTGGGATTCTAATTCAGAGTCTTTGGATGCCAGAAGATGTTCTATTCATTATCATGCTACTTTGCATTTGAAAGTGAAAGTGTTAGTCATGTCCAACTCTTTGTGACCCCATAGACTGTAGCCCACCAGGCTCCTCTGTCCATGGGATTCTCCAGGCAAGAATACTGGAGTGGGTAGCCATTCCCTTCTCCAGAGGATCTTCCTATCCCAGGGATGGAACTCAGGTCTCCTGCATCATGGGCAGATTCTTTGCCATCTGAGTCACTAAGGAAACCCAATTAAAGACTCACAAGTAAAGTCCAACACCAAATTCTGGGGTTTTCAGTAATTTGTGTGAGGCTCTGAAGTGGTAAAAAATATATATATGCAAAAGGTTTTCTTTCTGAAGGTAAATACCTTTAATTTCTCTCTGTCCAATGTCCCTTTCTCCCACTGTAAATAATATTAATCCCTCAGTCCTACCATTGCGGAGCTGGCTCTCCCCTCTCTATGTTCTCATGGCTGAAGACCTCCTACTGCCAAACACAGGGCGGACTCAGTTCCCATCAGCACGTCTTTCCCTTGGGTCTGAAGATTGTAAAGATATGTGATCCTTGATTTTCTAGAGGTAATATCCCCCCAAAAGAAAACCTGAGATCTGATACTCTGAGCACCATCACATGAAAGCCAAGGAGAGACAAAAAGGTAGGGAAAAAAGAACAGACCAATGGATAGAGCGGCTGAGGTCAGTTACTCCTTCAGACCCTGACTTTATTTCCCCTGAGGCTAGATCTACCCCAGCCTGGGCATGGATGGGTTGTATGAGTCAAGGAATGATCCTTTTTTTTTTTTTTTTCTTTTCTCACGATAGTTTAAAGAAGATTTTACTCACTTACCACCAAATAATGGTTGGAAGTGAATAAATCCTAAATCTCACTTTCATATATGTAATTGCATTCCAGAATTTATAATGTATGAGGTACCATGATGGGAAGTAACATTTCAGAAGCAGAATTCATATAGTCCTATATCAGAAACTAGTTTAAGTGTTTGAAAGGTCATAAACTCTATGTTTTCCATTTGCACCATAATCAGTTTGACTCATAAATTCACACTGTAACCCCTAGAGCAAACCATCAAGATGGTTAATTCATTTTAAGGTGAAAAAGTGAAAATTAATAAAAGTAAATATGGGGGCTGCTATCAAACTGCTGCTACTAATGGATATGTTTTTCATCTCATCATTGCAAATCATATTTTAGATCAGAGATTCAAAATATTCTATATAACATTTTAAACAAAACTATACTGTATTCTCTGGAATAAAAAAAGATTTCAGAACCATTGCCAAATACAATAAAACAACTCTTCATTACATAAACATCTTTATTACTTAGTCATATTCTTCTATATTAATCCTGAGCTTATTTACCAGACTGGTGTTCAAAAATTAGTTGTAAAATCTGTATCTCTGCAGATAAAACCAACAATATTTTCTGGAGGAATAGCATCCTCCTCAGGAATGAAAGGAAAACCAATGGCTAGAAACACCATGTTTAAACAATTGAAAAGTTCAGATTTCAGGTGAGAAATTTTATATCTGCAATACAAGAAAACTTTAAATTATATATAATGTCACACTTCTCCCAGGAGTATTCCTCCTGCCAATGTCATATAAAGAAAAAGTTCATAAATCATATGTGCATACTGTGTGCAAAATGTTGTAAGAATATTTCACCTGCTTTGAAGCAACATTAATTCTAATGGTTGAGAAAAAAGTAAGACATAGAGGACAAGAACCATTTGAACCTAATTTTGTATGTTCTTGGAAGTGTATATACTGTCAGTGTTCGGTAAGTATTTATTCAGCAGCTACATTCATATAATGGATTGTCTTTAACAGAAACATATTCCAAGATGCTATAGAATAAATAATTTTTATAGACAGTATGTGTGTGTGTGTTAAGTCACTTCAGTCGTGTCCGACTCTTTATGACCCCATAGACTGTAGCCCACCAGGCTCCTCTGTTCATGGGATTCTCCAGGCAAGAATACTGGAGTGGGTTGCCATATCCTACTCCAGGGGATCTTCCCAACCCAGGGATGGAATCTGCATCTCCTGCGGTTCCTGCATTGCAGAAAGTTTCCTTACCCACTGAGCCACCGGGGAAGCCCATATGGACAATAGGTGTATGTAGATCCAGACAAACGTGGATACTGACACATATGTAGATATGCAGATGCAGATATAGGTATAGCTATAGAAACATGGGCACAGACATACAAGGTACCAGTTATTTATAGTTTTCTGCCTGGAGTAGACATCTGTTATATCTGTCTCTCCAGCATCCCTTTCCTCCCACTGGAAATAGCACCTCATTACCTTCCACTGGGAACAGAGCCTCCTCCACACATTGTGGTCAGCTGCAAATCACAGGACCTCCTCCCACAGCCAGACACAGGGTGGATTTATAAGTTCTCACCAGCACCTCTTTCCCTGGGGTCTAGGAGCTATCAATAAATGGTCCCAGATCTCCCAAAGGTAATACCCTCCTCTTCCCCAAAAAGAAGCCTAAGATTTGGGGCACCACTCTCATAAGTCATATGGAGAGCCTTAGAGATGGACTGACAGACAGCCAGACCTGGTATGACTTGAGGCTCCATGGCACTCATCTGTTATACCTCCCAGATTGTAGCAAAAGACAGGAAAGGGAAGAGAGAGGTGATGCTTGCAGATTCCAAAAAGGAATTTGAGTCTTGATGTGAGAGAAAAAAAAAATGTTTTTCCCAAAATTTGGATTCAAGAGTATTCTATGAAGCATGAAGGGTGTTAAACATTGAAATAGGATATCATGAATTTTTTCTTACCAGGAAGTATTTAAATAAAGATACACTCTCTTCCTCAATCAGACTTTAGATAAAATCAGGAACTTTTATGTGAAAAGCAGAACTTAGAACTATAAGGATGCAATGGTTGGGGCAAGGCTAAATATACAGATGTCCCACCTTCAGGGTACTGTCTACAGAATTTTCCTAAAGGACATGAAGATACAGGTGCAGCTAATTTAAAAATAAGGTGAGTGACCATGTGGATATCTGTCTTGCAAAACTCAAAAAGGTGAACTGCTTTTTAAAATAATCTTCAGCATTTGATATATCTAGCATTTGGCTAGATATAAATAAGGAAGGAGAAAAGAACTGAGATAATTCACATAAGCTCTCTGGAATTACCCAAGTAATCAAATAATCCAGGAAGAACTCTTTTCTGGGAACCCCCACCCCAAATGCTCTCTTAGCCTCTGAAAATAGTACTCTAATTGAGATATGCACCTTCATTTTAAGATTTAGAGGTAATTTAACAATATACTTGTGCTTCTCTCTTTTCTACAAAATGAAGAAACATTAAAATAGTTGTTCAGAGTTAAATTATTTTACCCAGAGTTACCATTCTCATCCCCAACTCTCTGGTGCTTCATAAATTATCTAAGTGGGCAATCAAACTACAGTTTAATTTCACCAACAATGGCTGTGGTTTGCTGTAGCCTTGAAGTTAGACATATTAAAGGAAGCTAGAGGAATGTAACTCTAAAATGTTTAATTACAGTATGAGTTATAATTGTCAACACTAATGATTCGTATTTTAAAAATATCATGTGTCTGGTTGCATCATGGTTTTGAAAGGGAGTCATTTACTAAGTCTTTTGTCTACCATGTCTATTGATTTATTTCCAATACACTAGAGAAGAGGCGTTTACACTGGTTCAGGGGATTTTCAGTGGCAACTGCCCCTTAACAAACTCTCAACTCTTCCTTCCAAGTATAAAGAGTTGCGCTATCAGAAACTGAGACATTCTCAGTAATCAAGAAGATTATTCAAGATAGAAATTTAAGAACCTTATCTATACATAAGAAACACACTCACACAAATTCATAAGATTTTGTTATCCTTCAACTATAAAGGACAGGTAAATATTACTTTTAGTGTCATATATATTTTACAGGGTGGTATAACATATCATGGTCCTAGTTCCACTACTGTTTTTCAGACTTTTTTTTATTATTCATTTTTTTTATTCTTTGAGAAGAAAAAAAGAAAGATAAGGCAAAGTGAAACTAATTCATTGGCTTAAAGAGGTAGTACAAAGTATTTCTGGGCTTCCCAGGTGGCACAGTGGTAAAGAATCTGCCAGCAATGCAGGAGAAGCAAGAGATTCGGGTTTGATTCCTGGGTGGGGAAGATTGCCTGGAGTAGGAAATGGCAATCTGCTCCAGTATTCTTGTCTGAAAACTTCCATGGACAGAGGAGACTGGTGGGCTACCATCCATGGGGTCATAAAGACATGATTGAGTGACTGAGCATACATAAAATATTTCCATCAAAGAGAGAACTAGAGTCTAAGTGATTGTCATGAAACTGTTTCACATGTTAATAAGCTTTCATTCTGAAGTTTGTAAATCCTCTTCTAAAGCCTATGTTGTCAGAACAATTTTCAAATCTCCACAAAACTTTAATAATGTGCTTAAGTGTTTAAGGATGCTTGGATGTTCCTAGGTAATTATTAGGATTTGAGGAAAGGCTTAGTTTTGCTCTTTGGTCAAACAGAGATGTATTTAAGCTCAAAATATGAATATGAAGTGGTGATGGCTAGGAATTGGCAAGTAACTTCTGTCTTGAAACAACCCCACTATCCCTGCCAGAGACGTCAGAAGTAACACTACCCACCATTCCTGTTGGACCGCTGCTACACCCAGTCTGCCAGCACACAGTGGACCTAGAAAAATGACTGACAGCACCTACCACTCCCGAGGCCACAGACAGGACCTCACAGATCCCAGGGAAGGGGTGCCAGCTACCCGTGAAGCTATCCCCCCAAATTCCACAAGGACAAATGACTTCACAACACAGCTCTGAACACCTGCCTGAGATAGTCTCATGGAATCTACTCTAGCTCCTTACATTGGTTAATGTTAAGTTTAAAAGCAGAGTAGCATGACAAGTTTTAAGACAAAAATCTATCTCAGGCAAACAAAGTCCAAAGGTGGGCAATTCAAGACTGATAGGTGGGGAATTCCTCAGTGGTCCAGTGGTTAGGACTCTGCACATTCACTGCCCTGGGTCCCGGGGTTCAATGCCTGGTCAGGGAACTAAGATTCTGCAATAAATAAATAAATATGGAGTCAGGATTCTGAAAAGATATATTTTAAAAAGAACTTACAACCCAATAACAGCAACAAAAAAATAATATGAAAAGAAAGACTGGCACCTAGATCCTCCTTCTATCTTTTAGCTCCACTATTTATTCTCAGCATATGACTTTACCTCATAGTCCCAAAGAGCTGCTCCAGATCCAGCCCTCCTATCCACATTCTAACCAGGAAGAAAGAAGAGAGTTTAAAGTAAAGTTTGACCCTTACTCACAAGGATACTTTATGGAAGTTATAAATGTCACTTCTGCTTACATAATAAAACAGAAGTGCCAAAACAGAATCTTTTGGCTAAATCTATCAAGGAAGCCTTAGGGATGCAGTCTTAATCAAAGGTAGCCAAGAAAAACCAGGGGGTTCTATTGCTAAATTAAAAGAAAATGGCTATTATTAATGGATGAATAGCAGCCTGTGTCTCTCTTTTCTCTTCGAAAACACTTTAGAATTTAAAAAGTTAAAGGAAGGATGCTATTACACAATCAGATATCAATAACCAGTGTGGAAAATATAAAGATGGAGAAAAATCATAAGTACAGTAATTTCAGGTTTCTCACTTGATCATCAGGATACACTATAAAATTATATTTAAATAAACAAGTCTTTAAAAATATATTATGACAAGATATTTTACCAAAAAAAAATAGAATTTGTCATGGGCAAAACCCCACTGAATCTATGTGAAGACAGATTTTTTTTAATTATATATGCAGAAAATTATAAAATTTATCCTGTTAGAAAAGACTCAAGGACAATGAATCCTATAACCAAGAACAAGACATTTCTACAAATTCTTTATTAAATTATTGTTAATTATTAGAAATTACATTTCTGTAAAAATGAGTGGATTTTAATATTATCTGTTTGACGATCAACTTAAGATCTGGGGCAGATAGAAACTCTGAGTTTACACAGTGACCAAAAATTGCATTTTTTCCAGCCTTGCAGTTTGGCTTTCATTTTTATTTATTTATTTTTTTTTTAATTTTATTTTATTTTTAAACTTTACATAACTGTATTAGATTTGCCAAATATCAAAATGAATCCGCCACAGGTTTACATGTGTTCCCCATCCTGAACCCTCCTCCCTCCTCCCTCCCCATTCCATCCCTCTGGGTCGTCCCAGTGCACCAGCCCCAAGCATCCAGTATCGTGCATCGAACCTGGACTGGCAACTCATTTCATACATGATATTTTACATGTTTCAATGCCATTCTCCCAAATCTTAGGAATATATCTACCTAAAGAAACTAAAGACCTATATATAGAAAACTATAAAACACTGGTGAAAGAAATCAAAGAGGACACTAACAGATGGAGAAATATACCATGTTCATGGATTGGAAGAATCAATGTAGTGAAAATGAGTATACTACCCAAAGCAATCTATAGATTCAATGCAATCCCTATCAAGCTACCAACAGCATTCTTCACAGAGCTAGAACAAATAATTTCACAATTTGTATGGAAAAACAAAAAACCTCGAATAGCCAAAGCGATCTTGAGAAAGAAGAATGGAACGGGAGGAATCAACCTACCTGACTTCAGGCTCTACTACAAAGCCACAGTTATCAAGACAGTATGGTACTGGCACAAAGACAGAAATATAGATCAATGGAACAAAATAGAAAGCCCAGAGATAAATCCACGCACATATGGACACCTTATCTTCGACAAAGGAGGCAAGAATATACAATGGATTAAAGACAATCTCTTTAACAAGTGGTGCTGGGAACTCTGGTCAACCACTTGTAAAAGAATGAAACTAGAACACTTTCTAACACCATACACAAAAATAAACTCAAAATGGATTAAAGATCTAAACGTAAGACCAGAAACTATAAAACTCCTAGAGGAGAACATAGGCAAAACACTCTCTGACATACATCACAGCAGGATCCTCTATGACCCACCTCCCAGAATATTGGAAATAAAAGCAAAAATAAACAAATGGGACCTAATTAACCTTAAAAGCTTCTGCACATCAAAGGAAACTATTAGCAAGGTGAAAAGACAGCCTTCAGAATGGGAGAAGATAATAGCAAATGAAGCAACTGACAAACAACTAATCTCGAGAATATACAAGCAACTCCTACAGCTCAACTCCAGAAAAATAAATGACCCAATCAAAAAATGGGCCAAAGAACTAAATAGACATTTCTCCAAAGAAGACATACAGATGGCTAACAAACACATGAAAAGATGCTCAGCATCACTCATTATCAGAGAAATGCAAATCAAAACCACTATGAGGTACCATTTCACGCCAGTCAGAATGGCTGCAATCCAAAAGTCTACAAGTAATAAATGCTGGAGAGGGTGTGGAGAAAAGGGAACCCTCTTACACTGTTGGTGGGAATGCAAACTAGTACAGCCACTATGGAGAACAGTGTGGAGATTCCTTAAAAAACTGGAAATAGACATGCCTTATGATCCAGCAATCCCACTGCTGGGCATACACACTGAGAAAACCAGAAGGGAAAGAGACACGAGTACCCCAATGTTCATCGCAGCACTGTTTATAATAGCCAGGACATGGAAGCAACCTAGATGTCCATCAGCAGATGAATGGATAAGAAAGCTGTGGTACATATACACAATGGAGTATTATTCAGCCATTAAAAAGAATACATTTGAATCAGTTCTAATGAGGTGGGAAGATTTGGCTTTCATTTTTAAAAAGGTCTCTTTAGAAGTAAGTCACTTGAGCAGAAGTCTTCATGGCATAGTATTTGACAGTGTCATCCACATGACAGTGTTGATGGTTTATGACAAAATTAATTTTGCCAATCCAGGTACATTCTCAAATTCAGAGTTCAAAAGCCAGAGATCAAAATACACCAAATTATAAAACAAAGCAAATAAATACTAAGATGTTAATATGCCTGAAATATGAATACCATCTAAGTCTAGGATCTTTCAAGACAATATTCCCACTGAACATTTCTAGACGTCATTATTTCTGGTCGATGTCCCACTAAGATATGGCCAGTCCTGTTCTCCCTTCTACATCCCTAATCTCCCATCCAACAAATAAATGCTCATGAAAATAAAAAATTTTCAAACTCACTGAGGGTGTCAATCTGGAAAATTTGATCAAGAAGAGATTGATTTTCCTGTGTGTGATCATTTTTAATTTCTCCACTCCAAAAAGGAACAAACACCATTCACAGCAGTGTCAAGGAATATCCCAACTCAAGTCAGGTCAAGGTTACAGCAGATCACATTCTGGTGGGTAAAAAATATAACTCTCAGAATAGGAGCTAACAAGCAAAAATCAGAAGCCACCGTAACCACTTTCTGAGCCCTTCTAAATGAAAGAAGAAAATGTATGGAGACTCCACATTTGAAATATGTCCCTTAAGCTCTAGAAAAATTGTGTTGAAAAGACTTTTAACAACTGCTTTACTGGTTAAGGCTATGCATTTTGTTTATACATTTCTATTAATCAATGAACACTTCTGGGTAACTGCTGCTAAAGTAGATTCCTTCACTCATTTATTCCTCAAACAAATAGCTACAATTTGAACATTTACCATTCAAATCCCCTGAGAAACAGCAGGGATGAATCACACCATCCTTGCCTGCACAGAAATGACTGTGTGTGTGTGTGTGTGGTGTGCACACACACGCGCAGAATCTTAGAGAGGAAACTGACGTAAGTATTATAAATGTTACATAAAGGGAAAATACGGAACTATGTACTCCCTCAAAGGAGCATCTGATTGACTCGTGGTGGTGGTGAAGTAGGAAAGGGGTAGGGCACACTTCTCAAAGCAAGTGACATACAGACAGAGCCCAGAAGGCAAACAGAAACAGCTGGAGAAAAAGAGAAGACAATTTCAACTTGAATACAGAGAAAGAGTTGAAAATAAATTGACGGTCTGATGCTCCAACTGGTCAAAAGAGCTATTTTCCCCAGCTACTGCTAACTGAATATTGGAGGCATTATTTACATTCATTCCACAGATATTTTTCTGAGCCATCGTTGTAAACTGAGCACTGTTCTGGGCAGTGGGTGTGCACAGGAGGGAAAAGAGGAGATGAGACCCTGAGATTCTATCTCTAAAATGTTTTCTGTTGATTTTGAAAGTCTTATATTAAAAACATTAAACACTGATGCAGGGATGAAAGCATTCTATTACTATTCATCAGAGTCACTGCCTCACTCTGGTACCACAGCCTCCCTGAGGCAGTCACCTCTAGTGGTTATGAATACAGACTTGGCAGCCAGATTGCCTCAGTTTCAATTTTCACCCTGTCATTTATCTGTTATGTGAGCAAGACTGGGATAATTAACCTCTCTGGAATTCCGTTTTCCCATCTGTAAAATGAGGGTAATAATAACTGTTCCTACCTCACATGGTGGTTTGAGGATTAAATGAGTTAATACATGGAAAGCATTTAGAACAGTGTCTGCTCCATTGTAAGCAGTCAGTCAGGGCTGCATATTATTATAGAGGAAAATTCCAGCATAATCATCCTGGAGTTCAATTCGCTCTATGTTACTCTGAATAAATAGCATTCTGTCAGTCTCAGGGCTTTTATATAACCCTAGACAAGTCACTTAAACATCATTAGCCCGAGTTTCCTCCTCTGAAAGTGGGGGCAATAATACCAACCTCACAAGATTGTCTTGAGGGTTAAATGAAATAGCAGATTGAAGGGCCTGTAGGCTGCAAATTGCTATGCAATTGTTGCTTGTTGTTATTATCGTGCTCTTTTTAACCCTCATTCCCAAATTGGTAAGTGCTTCTCTCCTTAGGAGGAAGACAAAAACGAACACACATGACTTTGACATAATGTTTCCTGCCCTTCAGATAGTCCAGAGCTGATAAAAACAAATGCCTCCAAAGTGAGGACTGGAGACTAATTTAACATCAATTTATAAATTTAAAAGCTCATATACCTTCAATACAGTGGCCTCCTGATGCATAGAGCTGACTCACTGCAAAAGGCCCTGATGCTGGGAAAAATTGAGGACAGGAGGAGAAGAGGCTGACAGAGGATGAGATGGCTGGATGGCGTCATCGACTCAGTGGACATGAGTTTGAGCAAACTGTGGGACACGGTGGAGGACAGGGAAGCTGGTGTGCTATAGCCCATGGAGTCGCAAAGAGTAGGACATGACTGAGCAACTGAACAACAGCAACAACATATTTTCAAGGATGAAGAGAAGAACCAATACCTTTTTTGGTTTCTGCTTTGAGCAAATGCTGCATTCTTATATGAATGGACATCTGCATCGTCTTTTATTCAAGCAGCGTTTGGACAACTGAGAATCCAATGCACCCGCAGCCCCTCACCTCCAGGTAACATGTGAGCCCCACCTTGCACCCACTCTGAGTGCTTTCTGTGTGCTGGTTTCCCACAAGGGCAGCCACACCAGCTTTTTCTTTGAGAAACACACTCCAAAGACAGATACTTGGAGGAGAGGAGAGAGCTGACCTGACGAGCCCAGGAATCGACTTGGATTTACTTCACTGCACCATCTGGTCATTGGACACTGACTGCGTATCTGGCAATGTATTGAGTGTCTGTGAAAATGTGCCAAAGTGAAGTTGATAGAACCCCAAGTCCCAGGGGACTCACAGACTCTTGTGGGTGAGATGGACAGAAATGCAAATGACATAAGTCAGAATGTGGAGTGGGTACTAAAAATAAGAAGTGTGACTGAAGTCTGGAGGCTCAGAGCCAGTAGATCAATGAAGAGGGTACATTAAAACACGTTTCTGGCTTCTCAGAAGACAGGGAATCTGAGCAGGGACTTGAAGAACAAGTAGGCTTCTTGAATGAAGAAAGGAAGAGACAAGAACACCAGGCTGAGGAACAAGGTAAGCATGTAGATAAGCAACCCTGAATGTTCATTGGAAGGACTGATGCTTATGCTGAAGCTCCAATACTTTGGTCACCTGATGTAGGGCAGGAGAAGAGGGCAGCAAAGGATGAGGTAGTTGGATGGCATCATCGACTCAATGGACAGGAGCTTGAGCAAATTCTGGGAAATACTGGAGGACAGAGGAGCCTGGAATGCTACAGTCCATGGGGGTCACAAAGAGTCGGTCACAACTTAGTGACTGAACAACAGCAACAAAGCACAGAAAGAGGGAAGAACAATTTGTGTCCCCAAAACAAGGAAAGGAATAAAAGGACTGGGACATGGAATCTGAAGGGGATGAGAAGGAAGAAGGGAATTAAGGTAAACAAATGTTAGACCCAAAATAGACCATAGACAGAGTCATGAGAAGAAACTGGAATTTTCTGGGCAGATTTGGAGCAGTGAAGTGGATGACCCACACCTGGATCTGCAAAGCTAAACCCCTCTGCTCTGGACAAGAAGCCCCAGGGATTCATTTCCTTCTAAGAGTCACCATCAGCAAGCAGACAGTATTCTGTCCGTTCATCAGCTTGTCAAACACACGCAGGTGGGGCGTGCCCAAACACTGCAATAAAGACACTGTGGGACTTGGAAGCTGGAAAAAAACATTTAAAAATCATACTGTTCACTCACTGGGGACAGTGTTACTACCTAGAAAATTGACAGTATGGAGACACTTAGTGTTGGTCACTCAGTCATGTCCCACTCGTTGCAATCCCATGGACTGTAGCCTGCCAGGTTCCACTGTCCATAGGATTTTCCAGGCAAGAATACTGGAGTGAGTTGCCATTTCCTCCTGCAGGAGATCTTCCTGACCCAGGGATTGAACCCAGGTCCCCTGCATTGCAGGCAGATTCTTTACTGTCTGAGCCACAGGGGAAGATACCTGGTCCTTTAATTACATGCTAATAACACTTGCTTTCTCTGGCATGTACATATGTGCGTGTCTGTGTGTATTCACATTTATAAGGAGGCCCGTAACTGCACTGGATTATGCTATTCCTTTCATTTCAGGTGGAGTGTCTGCATAAAATGGAAACAATTAATTTCAAATGCCTCAGTCTCCAAGGAGGAAGGCCAGCTTCCTCTGATCAGCCCCAAGGGAGTAGCTGGCTGCGCGCTGGCATTTTACAGTTTTTATTGTGCTTTTCCTGCCTGCTCCTAGCCCCGAGAAGTTCTAGAATTTGCCTGTGATTTCCTGCCATCTCTTCCCCAGGATTCCTTCCCAGAGGAACACACAGACAGTGGGGCGGAATGATAGGCGAGAAACAGACTGCTGAACTGGCTCATTCCACAGCTGTCTTATTTTTTTTTTTTCCCAAGTAGTTTAGACAAGGGGAAAAGAAGGCAGTCACAAACTAAACCACCACACAGCTTTTTATAATCCTCTGTTCACACTCTCTTCAAAAGCGGGTGAAAATTAAGGTCCCAGTGATTTCAGTTGAGCCCGAGTCAGGCAGGCAGATGTTGGCTGATCAACAGTGTTTTGAAAATTTTGCTTGGAATTTAAAGCCTGAGAAAGAAGGCCTGCCTCTCCCAATCACTGGTGTTCTTTTCAAGCTTATCTTATTCATATTTGAAATTTGGAGAGGAGGAGCTACTTTCATGCCTATTTTACGGACTAGGAAATCATAGTTCTAGAAGGTGGAGCCAGAGATTGACAGTTGGTGTTCTTGGCATTGGGCTACCCAGGTGACATTAGTGGTAAAGAACCCGCCTGCCAGTGCAGGAGATGCAGGAGACTCAGGTTCCATCCCTGAGTAGGGAAGATCTCCCTGGAGGAGGGCACAGTAACCCATTCCAGTATTCTCGCCTGGAGAGTCCCATAGACAGAGGAGCCTGGTAGGCTACAGTCCGTGGGGTGGCAAAGAGTCAGACATGACTGAAGCAACTTAGCACAGCACAGCATTCTTGGCATTCTTCCTATTTTGTCTAAGAAACTGGCATAGTTCCAGCACAGTGAGGACATCTGCCTGTCATTATTCAGGATGAGATCAGTACATGTTTATTGAACAGCTACTATTAGGAATCAGAGAGACATAGTCCGTATTTTTAAAAGCCACTGTATTTCAGGAATGTTTATTCTAGAATAAGAAATAAAACACTAAGAATGAACTTCTTTACAGAACAGAAATAGAGTCACAGATGTAGAAAACAAGCTTATGGTTATCAGAGGATGGGAGGAGGGATAAATTGGGAGATTGGGACTGACATATACACACTATTATATATAAAATAAGGCTTCCCTGGTAGCTCAGCGGTAAAGAATCTGCTGTCAATGCAAGGGGCCACCCGCAATGCAGGAGACTGGGGTTCGATCCTCAGGTCAGGAAGATCCCCTGGAGGAGGAAATGGCAGCCCACTGCCACTAACCTCCTCTGTCCATGGGATTCTCCAGGCACGAATACTGGAGTGGGTTGCCATTCCCTTCTCCAGGGGATCTTCCCCACCCAGAGATCAAGCCCGCATCTCTTATGTCTCCTATATTGGCAGGCAGATTCTTTACCACTGAGCCACCTGGGAAGACCCATAGTGCACGTGATCTTAGCCAAAAGGCCGAGAAGAGCTCCCACTATGGGGCAATAACTCTATTATAATTTGAGTAGGCAGTGATGAACAAAACAGACAAGATGCCTTCCTTGGTGGAGTCAAGTAGAAGGTCTAGAAATGAAACAATGAATCGCATGTGTAAATGCATACTGTAAGTTGTGATGATGCTATGTGGATCAGGAAGAACTATGTGCCCAGGAGAAGCTGAGGGAGGGAAAGAGCTAGGGAGGGAGAGTTCAGGGAACACTATTCTGAGAAAGGGAGGTTTGATCTGCGACACAAGGGGAGTTATTCAGAGGAAGAGAAGGTAGCAAGTGGACAACAGGGGACAGAGATTGGTGTGATCAAGGCACTGATGGCAGTAATGGACCTGGCAGGAGAGCACCTGGAGCGTGAGAAACATAGCCAGACATAGACGCTGCAGCCTCACAGAGAAGTCTGCACGCTGTTCTGATACAAAGGGACATCATTTTAATGGTTCAAATAGGAGACAAATGTAATCCATTTGCATTTTTAAAAACTCAGCCTAGATGCCCTGTGAACAATGACTTGGGGAATCCAGAAGAGCGGACAAGAAATGTTTTGCGGAAGGAGATGGAGAGCAGATTGAAGAGAGAGGAAGTGATGTGATGGTCTTTTAGGGCATGCTTCCTAAAGAAATATAGATTTCTGGGACATGTTAAGTACTCATTTGAAATGCTATTGATACATTTGAAGGAAAACCTGCCTGTCCAGTTTGTTATTTTCACCAGTGGCAATCAACTGCTCAGATGTAGTCACAGGGAGACAGATGGTTGGATTTATCCTGGTTTGGGATTCTGCCAAGAAATATTGTGGATGGAAAACATGGTGGATGAAAACTGGGACAGATCAACTGAAGGCTTTTTATAAGGAAGTAATAATAACGATTTACCACAGAATCCTCATGGGATCAGATGGCAAGGAGAAAATGGGGAGGAAAGTAGATGGCAGAAATCTATGGAATGATGCTTCCAGCGTATATTTCAACAAGTGAATTAGGTGGAGGTTGATGGGAGAGAATAAGCCATTTCATTTATGTTATTTTAAATGTAATACCCTTCCATGTAATACCCTTCCTGATTATGGCAACATCCAGAATGTGACTATGGGAGAAAGATGGGCAGTGGGAAAGACTCACTAAAGATCAGTGGTCAAGGAACTAGGCCATCTTTGTGATCCAGAATCCATGATAAACAAGGAGCTAGTTACCAAGAGATTACTGGCAGCCCACATACTGAGGAGTGACAGGTGGTTTTACCAGATGGTATAGGGTTCAAAGTAATAGGATGGAGTTGGATTTTTTTAATAACGTGGAGCAGAAATAATGGCCAGAATTGGCCATAGGGGTGGAAGAGGACACCAACTCCATCCTCAGCCCTGAGTAACTGCCATTTGAGAAAACACACAATGAACCTCCAAGTCTTTGTGGAACAGCTGGGTGCCACTTAAGGATTCAGGAGGTGGAAGCAGAATTTAGAGAAGAATCTGGGAATCTAGGGAAGACTAGTGAGTGTGGACAAGAACTCTGAAGGCAGATTGTAAAACTCGAGTGTGAGAAGGGACACAGGGTTGGATTAGATCAGAGGAAGGAAAAGGATGCAATTGAACAATAAGACTTATCTGTTTATATAACTCCTTAACCCCTAGGCAGTGTTTGAAGACCAAGGATTTTGTCTTACTTCTTTCTCTATTTTAGAATAATCTTTGAACTATTGGGTGCTCAGCAAATGTTTGTGGAGAGAGTAGGGCATGATTGCTAAATGGTAGTTACAGAGCGTAACTTCGATGTTATTCAGGGGGAAGAATTCTATGGTTTACAAAAGCCATGGAGACAGTGCGTGTGCACTGTAAGATTTTGAGCAAAAACACAACTAAATGAACAATATGAGAAAAACTTCGGAGTGAAGACTATCTGAAAGCAAATAGAACAGATGTATTCTATCGTCATCAAAGATCTGGTTTAAGAAATAAAGTTCTTCAACACTGAAGTGGAAATTTCCACATATTTGATGAAAGGGAGGGAAAAAAGGACACTCAGCAGATGCCAAATCTATAATCATCTGAAATAGTATCTTCCTCCACAGACACTTGGTTAGAAAGATCTGAGGATTTAGTTCCTTTTCCATCCTGGAAAGGCTGGATGCAATTCTTCTGATTTATTTCAGCGTCACTTCCTATGTCATAGGAAGGTTCATGGAGAAACAATGGAGTAACACCACCACCAATGGAGTAACAACTCTTCCCTGTCTTAGGCTGCAAGCTTCTCTGCTCAGTAAGATCTAACAGGGCATTTCACTCATGAAGACTGCTTCACGGTGAATGGCTGGCCTCAGGGATAGGTCACTCAGAAGATAAAACAGAAAATGTCACTTTCTAGGTTAGTGCCAGCAGATAATCTGGCCAAGTGTTAGAGGTAGTGGAGATTATAAGAGGGATTGGCATCAGAGGTGTGACTTGAAGCCATGTCCCTGTGCCAACAGACCTGGGTGGGTTCTGCCAGAACCACAAAGGAACACAGGATACAAAGCCTTAGAGAGTCTACGCTCCACTGCAGAGAAAACCGATAAGGACAGGCTCTAAGATACTGCACGGAAATCAAACTAGTCAATCCTAAAGGAAATCAGTCCTGAATATTTATTGGAAGAACTAATGCTGAAGGTGAAGTTCCCATACTTTGGCCACCAAGAACTGACTCATTAGAAAAGACTCTGATGCTGGAAAAGATTAAAGGCGTGAGAAGAAGGGGATGACAGAGGATGAGATGGCTGGATGGCATCACCAACTCAACAGACATGAGTTTGAGCAAACTCCAGGAGACAGTGAAGGACAGGGAAGCCCAGTGTGCCATAGTCCATGGGGTCTCAAAGAGTTGGACATGACTGAGCGACAAAAACAACAACTAAAATACTGAAACAAAGGGAGTGGGTGTGGCTGCTATGGGAAAAAACTCAAAACTCAGGATTGAAAGACCTGAGGGTTGGTCTTGCTATCACGTTAGGTCCTTGAACTCAGCCTTGACGAACACAGACTATTTTATCTTCAAAATTAAGTGGTTGCCAACAAGGACCTACTGTATAGCAGCAGGAACTCTGCTCCATGTTATGTGACAGCCTGGATGGAAGGGGAGTTGGAGGAGAATGGGTACATATATTTATGGCTGTATATATGTATATGAGTTAGAGCAAACTCTGGGAGATAATGAAGGACAAGGAAGCCTGGTGTGCTGTAGTCCATGGGGTCGCAAAGAGCAGGACACAACTGAGCTGACATATCTATATATATGCATATGGTTGCAAAGAGTCAGACACGACTGAAGCACTAACACACACACATATGTATGGCTGAGTCCCTTTGCTGCCCACCTAAAATATCACAACATTGTTAATCGGCTATGCTCCAATATAAAATAAAAAGTAAAAAATTAAATTAAGTTGAAATTAAAAAATGAATTGGTTGCATGAAATGATTTCCAAGGTTCCTCAGATTCTAAAATTCTCTTAATTTGAATGTATACTACTAACAAAGAAATTCTTTATCTATTAGGAAAAATTGGAGAAGCAGGGGTTATCAGAGTTAAGTGGAGCTGGTGAAGATGCTCAAGAAATGTCTGTGAGAAAGAGATGCTGATTAGAGGGAGAGTTTCATGTGGGCAGTTAGGCATGAGTGAAGACCTGAAGCCAAGAAAACTCATGCACAGAAAAAGGTGGAGAGGTTTGTATCAGATTAGTAAGGGGAAAGAGTGGCTTGCCCAGTAACTCACTCTGCAGGTGTGATTTGGGGTCGAAGTTGATTTTTGCTCCCAGTCAAAGCAACTGGGAGCCACTGTTGAGTTCTGAGAAAGGAAGTGACATGGTGAAAGAAACCACTGAAAAAGAGAAAAGGAAGGGCCCTTGGAGAAGCCCTGGGATGGGAGAGAGACGTCTTCCTCCCATCCCCTCGCTGTGTCTGACCCTGTGACTTGTGTCTCTCCCCTCCTGCAGCCCAGTGACCTTCCTGGGGAAGTAAACAGAGGCCAGGTCTTGCCTTAGCACAAACGCACAGGCTAGAATTCGAGCTTCCTGCCACCTGGATGGTAGCTGTTTTCCAGTGAAGCCTGCCCACTGCCATTTCCCTCACGGAGGCTTTTTCCTCCTTTGTTTCCACGTCTCCGAGAATAGAATGTGTCTGCATTTCATGGGCGCAGCCTCTTAAGTGATCCAAATAGAGGGTTGGAAAACGGGCGCGTATCACAGCTGAAAAGTGTCGCGTGTCACTGGAATTAATAGAAGAGAGGCCCCGTCTTCCCCTCTCCCTAAGAGAAATCTGATGGGGATCTGGCAGGGGGTTGCGGGGGGTGCGCAGAGAAGGGCGAAGTCACCCGGCCAGCGCTCTATTAGCATTCCAGCCGCACGCTGTCCCATGGGGGCAGTGCCTCCCGCGCACACGCGCGCTCAGGTTATCAGTGTGATGGATCTGAGCGCGGGCCCCTCCAAACACAGTGACCATCTGCTAGGCAAAACAGAGGGGTCTGACAAGCAGAAGCCATTCAGCCCTGTTGTTGGGCCACATTATTACATATTTGACAAGGGTAATGAGGGGCTGTCATTAACCTTACATGACAGTTGCCACAATGACACACTAAGGCAAGGACAAAGAGCCCGAGTCAGTAAAAAGGCACCTACTTCTCATTGAACCCTGGAATTATGTGACGCCATTATTCCTGACGGAGTCTGGCAGGCCTGGGGTTAATTTCCATTTCTGTGTCTGCTTGTTCTCTTTTTTAAAATGTACTCCTCGTATGGCTAAGGCAACTGTTGGGACGGCGCTGCATTATTTATCACAACACACTGAGCTAGACGCAAGGACAGAAAGGGGCTCCCGGGGGGTGGGGGGAGAAACAAATAGATCCCATGCACCCCACGATGGCCAGAAACAAGGCTTCTGAACTATGCCTGTGATGGTTAAGGTAACTCTCCTCTAAGGATGACATCTCTTGGAATTTTCTGCTGGACTTTTATGTGATTTAAAGGAGTATGTTTGTTTGGAAATAGGACTAGCTAACTACTACAATGGGTGGTCGCATCATCAACTCAAGGCACATGAGTTTGAACAAACTCTGGGAGATAGTGCAGGACAGGGAAGCCAAGCGTGCTGCAGTCCATGGGGTCGCAAAGAGTCGGACACAGCTCAGCAACTGAACAACAGCAAATTACTACAATCTATTTTCAGGCTAGAGATAAACCTGGGGTTGGTGGTAGACGGTGGAGGAATAAGATAGTAGTTTTGACCATTAAACATGATGTTTGAATCTAGCTTTAGAAATCTTGGCTTCCCTGGTAGCTCAGTCAGTAAAGAATCTGCCTCTATGGGGGAGACCCAGGTTAGGCCCCTTGGTCAGGAAGATCTCCTGAAGAAGGGAATGGCAACCCACCCCAGAATTCTTGCCTGGAGAATCCCATAAACAGAGGAGCCTGGTGGGCTATAGTCCATGGGATTGCAAAGAGTTGGATATGACTGAGCCACTAACACACACTTAAGAATCTTATAGTTGGAAATATCCTTAAGAGCATGGCATGCTCTTTGGTTTTAATTTACAGAAGGGGTCACCAAAATCATGAGCTGGCCTGGTCCTCCACTCCCACAAGTCCCCCATGCTGAAGAGATGACAGCCACCTAGTCTACATGCTGCCCTTTACTTTCCAGAATTATGCTTCATCCCAGCTTTCTCTCTGATCATTCAGCATTCATTATCAAAAGGGAGACTAAATTTTTTCATTTGATCATTTAAATCTGCTAGTCCTCTGAAAGGCATGCCGGCTTACATGGAGTCTGCAAGGCTGCTGTTTGAGAGAGTTCTGTTTCATAATTCAGGAAGCTGGTTCTGCATAAGGTGGCCACTCGAAGCATTTCTCTCCTTAGTGCGTTCGTCTGCCTGACGCCAGAGAGCCACTAAAGTAATGATGGCCAATACAGACGCTTTAAGTTAAGAAACTGTAATCAAGATGGTCCAAGTCATGGAGCAGTAAATATTTAATAGAAAATAGAAAGATCTGGTTTGGGTACAATATCTTATAGTTTTAGGTTGTTGTTCAGTTGCTCAGTCATGTTCAACCCTTTTGTGACTTACTGGACTGCAGTCCACCAGGCTCCTCTGTCCATGGAATTTTCCAGGCAAGAATACTAGAATGGGTTGCCATTTTCTTCTCCAGGGGATCTTCCCTGAACCTGTGTCTCCTGCACTGGAAGGAGGATTCTTTACCACTGAGCGATAAGGGAAGCCCCATAGTTTTAGGTACCTCCTGTCTAAATGACACCAACCTGTGACAGTCACGAAACTTCAAATATCCAGTTATATGGGTCTAATATTCAACCTCTCCCTTCTGTCACATATGCAAAATAGAAAGATGGATGATTTAATTTTTATGTTAAGGTCTGATTTTCATCTGGCTCAAACCTGAGACAAGGCCCTCAGGTGGTCCTATGACTGTGACCAAGGGGTCTGGGGTCTTGCTCTGCCACTCAACTAGCAGGAGATACCAGGAAATTGCTTTATTTCTCTTGGCTAAATTTCCCCAGCTTTAGAGTGAGGAGATTAGATGTGATACTGTCAAAGGTCACTAATTCTATTCTGGTCAAACACTTCCAAGTCCACAGCAGAAAAAAAAGGTTTTTGCTGATTTTCCAGAATGGACCAGCAGGTCTTTCTGAGTTTAATCAACTCAATACATGGATGAGTTTAGGTGATTTGGGGCTGAGGAACACAAGAAAATGAAAAGAATAAGAGCCATCCCACACTCCTGCAATCCATGTGTATCTCACATAAAAGCATAAAGTCTCCAGAAAACTCATCAAAAGACCAAGTTAGGCAAACGCATGGGTGGTAGAAGTGGATGGTTATAGAGCTGGTGCCCTTTGGCTGAGACAGGACTGGAGCAGAGGCAAAAAGAAGAAGTCAGTGCAGTGCTAGGCTGGAGAGTATTTCACTGCAGACCATTTCATATTCTATCTCTGCCACCCAGGGCTCAGTAAATGAACATACGGAAATGTTAGTATAGGAAATACAGAGACTGTTAAAACACGAACCTTCTGTCTTTCTAGATACCAAACTTCATGATAGCAAAGCATCTTTCTCAAAACATTACCAGTTAAAAGTAAAAAGATGTTTGGGAAAAGCCAAGGGAAAGGAAAAATCCAAAATGGGCCAATCTTGACATCAAGAAAAGAAAATATTTAGATTTGACCTTGAAAGTCTGTTGCTATGTTAATAGCCTCTTCAGCTAGATTGGTGGTGATGTCTTGGTAAGCTCTTTGGCTCAGTTAATTGTCATGGTTACTGATTTCTCATAATTTCCCTGTGTGGAATCCTGACACACAATTGCAATTTAAAAATCAAAAGGAAAGAGTTTAAAAACACTGTGAATTTAAAATCAGAGCACTTGTAAGATGTACTGGTTATACTTAAAAGTGTTAATTTTTGCTAGCAAGAACACCTGTTCTTACTCATAATTCATAATTTCACAGAGTCAAAACAAAGAAGTAGCTAGTTTAGAATGGACTAGGATAAAATCTCATTTAGAAAACCAAATCAGGTTAGGAAGTACCAAAGATACTATAAAAGGTAAAAAATTTTCCCCTCTCCAATCCATTTCCCCTTCTGTAGACTCAATCACTAGTAATAGATTCCTTTCAGAAAAATGTGAATACATGTGTCACCATTTATAAAAGGATGTAGTATATGTGTTATCTTCACATCTTATTTTATTCATTTAATAATATTTCTTGGAGAATTTTTCTTCATTGTTGTATTGAATCTCCCTTATTGTTTTAACAGCTTCACAGTACACCAATGGGTTTCTCATATTTGTTTAGCCAGTTCCTTATTGATCAACAACTATATTGTACCCATTCTTTTATTACAAAACTACTCGAACTTATACACATGTTCTTAGGAACACATATGTCTGTATAATATGACATCAATATGTAAAGGGTGTCTGTATAATAAATTCTTAGAAATGGAATTTTCTTGTAAAAAAAACAAGTAGATTTTAAATTTGGATGATACCAAATCCTCCTCGAAAAACTTTATATCAATTTGTGTTTCCCTAAAAGTGCATGAGAAATTATTGTTCCATCCTTTGTCTATAGTGTAGTATCAAAGTGTCTGATCCTTGCGAAGTTTATGTAAAAAGCAATCCCATGGACGGAGGGGCCTGGTAGGCTGCAGTCCATGGGGTCGCTAGGAGTCGGACACGACTGAGCGACTTCACTTTGACTTTTCACTTGCATGCATTGGAGGAGGAAATGGCAACCCACTCCATTGTCTTGCCTGGAGAATCCCATGGACAGAGGAGCCTGGTGGGCTGCAGTCCATGGGGTCGCACAGAGTCGGACATGACTGAAGTGACTTAGCAGCAGCAGCAGCAGATTTATTTTATTGTGATTTTTTTATTTTATTAGCACTTCTTTCAAATTTATAAGATAATCATATTTCTCTATTAACTATTTTCTGCCCATTTTATTTTTTTAATATTTATTCATTTGGCTGCATTTGGTCTCAGCTCTGACTTGGAGGATATTTTTAGTTGCAGCCTATGCGATCTAGTTCCCTGACCAGGAATCAGACCCAAGCCTGCTGCACTGGGAGTACAGAGTCTTAGGCACTGGACCACCAGGGAAGTCCCCCATTTTAAAATTAGACTTTTTTATTATTGATTTGAAGGGTTATTACATGTTAATGAAGTTAAACTTAAAAGTCCTATGTTTTACATATCACAAGTATTTCCTAGTTTGACTTTGTTTAAGGTATTTAACACATTTATTTTTAACTTTATATGACTATTTTTTTTAAAACTAATAGCATTTAATTTTTTATTCCTTTTAGAAAGAAAAACTTTTCCCTTTCCATTATTTTTTTTTTCCATTTGCTTCTTGCATTTTTGTGGAATCATTTTCTAGGATGCAAGGTAGAAAACAAGTTAATTTTAACATTTGAATTGTTGACAAATCTGGAATTCATTTTAAGACTAAGAATGAAGTAAACATCCAGATATTTTTCCTTTCAGTGGCAACTGATTGAAAGCCCAGTTGTATCAGATTCTAAATTACTTTATGGATCTCAATGGGTCTGGCAATTATCTGCACCAGTACAAAATATACTGTATTAATACATTCTGGTATTTGGTACATTTAGTGTATCCCCATAACTTTTCATTTTTCACTATGAACTCCTATTTCCTTTTTATTTCTTTAATGGGTTTTAGAACTAGCTTTACTAGTTCCAAAAATAAGTCAAAACTAGTAAATTTTATTAATATGATTCTACTAAATTTATAATTAATTTAGGAAAAATTTGCATCTTTACTGAATTTTCTTATTCAAAGAAAAATCACAGTTTTTCATTTATTCACGTTTTTACTTACATCCTAAATGGGTGTTGTTGTTTTTTATTTTTTTAATTATGTAGGTCCTGCTTATTTCTTACTAAGCTTATGACTAAGTATTTACCTCTGTGGATGCTATTGTAAGTTCAATACTTTCCTTATACCATCTCACTTAAGTGTCTAGATTCTGGAAAGCTACGGATTTTTGTGTTAAAGTTAGGGAGCATGGGGTGCCCGTAGCCAGAAGGAGGCAGCCGGGTGCTCTCGCTCTCTCCCTGCTCCAGTAGCTGCTGGGGGTTCCAAGCGTCGTGACGCTGCTGGACTTTTTCTAGGCGGCGGCCAGCGGAGGTTTCCCGCAGCCAGCCCCCATTCCACTGACGACTCCCTGTTTACCCCGGAGGATGCGCCCGGCCTCCGAAGGTGAAGCAAGCGCAAAGTCCGAAGTCAGCCCCTAGTGCCGCCAACTTCCCTGGGAGCCCCTCTCCCTCACCCGAGCCTGCACCAGCCGTGGGAGCGATGTGCCTCCAGCCAGACGGCACACCCTCTGTCAACTCGCCATGCATGGGATCCACTGCCCTTGGCTGCCCCACTTGGAGCACGTAGCCTTCGCCACCTGGCCCAGGAGAGGACTGAGACACCAAGGCATTTGGCGGATTCTGTGCACTGGCAGGTCTGCTGAGGTCTCCTGCACATCAGTGACCATACCCAAGAGATGAAGAGAATCCCCAGTAAGATGCAGAAGCCTTCTGCCCCTCAACCACTAACTTCCCCACAGACCTGGAAGAAACTGCCACCCTCAAAGACTTGGAAAAGACTGTCCTGGAACCTGCGTGGAGGTTACAAAAACCATCCTGGTGGTGGCCTGAACTGATTAATTCAACCCCAATGTTGCCCTGAACATTGCAGTCAAGATTCCAGAAGATTAGGACTGCTAAATCAGAACAGGGAGAACAAAACGGTGGAGGAGTAGGTTGATGTGAAGTACATCTCCACGGATACATCAGGAATACACCTTCAGACACAAAAGTGCATGCAGAACACCAGCTGAGAGCAGACGGGAGTACCTGACCAGTGGAAAAGAACATATAAAACCATGTAAACCTTGAGATGAAACCATGAGCCTTTGGAGTGGGAGAACTGACTACAAGACAGTAGACTACCAGAGAACTAACCCTAGGGAGTATCAAATAGTGAGAACTTGCATAAAGGAAACCACTGTAATACAAGACCCAGCATCACCCAGTCACCAGTAGTACCTATGCACAACACCTCATCTAAACAGCAAACAAAACAAAAATACAAACCCAGTCATCAGCAGACAGGCGTACCACCTCACTCAGCCGTGCCCATCAGAGAAAAAACAAACAAAAACTCAGCACAAATCTCACCATATAAGAAGCTCACACAAACCACTGGATCAACCTTAGAAGGGCAGAACCAAAAGGATGAAAGAATTCAACCTTCTTCAAGGAAAGAATTCAACTTTCTTGAAGCATGGGAAAAGGAGACCTCAAACACAATAACTTTAAAAAAAAAAAAGAAAGAAAGAAAAGAAAAGGCAGAGAAATAATGCACAAATGAAGGAACAAACTAGAAACACAGAAATCCAAATAAATGAAGAGGAAATAGGAAAATTACCTGAAAAAGAATTCAGAATAATGACAGTAAAGATGATCAAAAACCTTGAAAACAAAATGGAGAAAATGCAAGGATCAATTAACAAACACCTAGAAGAATTAAAGAATAAGCATACAGAGACAAACAAAGAGGAAGGCATAACAATTGTAAATATCTATGCACCCCCATAGGAACACCTCAGTACATAAGACAAACACTAACAGAAAGGAAAGAATCGATAGCAGAATATCTGAAGCAGAAGAATGAATCAGTGAGCTGGAAGATAAAATGGTGGAAATAACTTCTGAAGAGCACAATAAAGTAAAAAGACTGAAAAGAGCTGAGGACCATCCCAGAGACCTCTGGGACCATATCAAACACACCAACACTCGAATTATAGGGGTTCCAGAAGAAGAAGACAAAAAGAAAAGGTATGAGAAATTTTTTAGAGATCAAGTTGAAAATTTCCCCAACATGGAAAAGGAAATAGCCAAGTCCAAGAGGCACAAAGAGTCCCATACAGGATAAACGTAAGGAGAAACACGCCAAGACACATACTAATCAAACTAACAAAGACTAAACACAAAGAGAATATTAAAAGCAGCAAGGGTGAAGCAACAAGTAACATACAAGGGAAACCGCATACACTTATCAGCTGATCTGTCAGCAGAATCGCAGCAGGCCAGAAGGGACTGGCAGGATATATTTAAAGTAATGAAAGGGGAAAATATACAACCAAGATTACTGTACCCAGCAAGGATCTCATTCAAAATTGATGGAGAAATCTAAAGCTTTTCAGACAAGCAAAAGTTAAGAGAATTTAGTACCACCAAACCAGCTTTACAACAAATGTTAAACAGACTTATATAGTTAAGAAATACAACAGAAGAAAAAAGATCTACAAAATCAACCGCAAACAATTAAGAAGATGGCAATATGAACATATATATCAATAATTACTTTAAATATAAATGGATTAAATGCTCCAACCAAAAGACACAGACTGGCTGAATGGATACAAAAACAAGAAACATATATATGCTGTCTACAAGAAACCCACTTCAGACCTCAAGACACATATAGACTGAGTGAGAGGATGGAAGCAAAAGGAAGCTGGAGCAGCAATCCTCATATCAGGCAAAATAGATGTTAAAATAAAGAAGATTACAAAAGATAAGGAAGGACACTACATAAAGATCAAAGGATCAATCCAAGAGGAAGACATAATAATTGTAAATGTCTATGCACCCAACATAGGAGAACCTCAACACATAAGACAAACACTAACAGACATAAAAGGAGAAATTGACAGTAACACGATAATAGCAGGAGACTTTAACACCCCACTCACACCAATGGACAGATCATCAAAATATAAAATTAATAAGGAAACACAAGTCTTAAATGATACATCTGATGAGATGGATCTCATTGATATCTTCAGGATGTTCCATCCAAATGCAAAATACACCTTCTTCTCAAGTGCACATGAAACATTCTCCAGGATAGGCCACATCTTGGGTCACAAATCAAACCTCAGTAAATTTAAGAAAATTGAAATTGTATCAAGCATCTTCTATGACCACAATGCTATGAGACTAGATACCAGTTACAAGAAAAAAACTGTAAGAAACACAAACACATGGAGATTATACAACATGTTAATAAATAACCAACAGGTTACTGAAGAAATCAAAAGTGAAATAAAAAAAAATTCTAGAAACAAATGACGATGAAAACACAACAACTCAAAACCTATGGGATGCAGCAGAAGCAGTTTTAAGAAGGAAGTTTATAGCAATACAATCCTACCTCAAGAAAGAAGAAAAACATCGACTAGACAGCCTAACTTTACACCTAAAGCAACTAGAAAAAGAAGAAGGAAAAAAAAAAAAACCAAAATTGGTAGAAGGAAAGAAATCATAAAGATCTGAGCAGAAATAAATGAAAAAGAAATTAAAGAAACAATAGTAAAGATTAATAAAACTCAAAGCTGGTTCTTTGAGAAGATAAACAAAAGCAACAAACCTTTAGCCAGACTCATCAAGAAAACAAGAGAGAAGAATCAAATCACCAAAATTAGAAATGAAAAAGGAGTGGGTACAACAGAAAATGCAGAAATACAAAGGATTATGAGAGACTATTATGAACAACTATATGGCAAGAAAATAGATAACCTGGAAGAAATGGACAGATTCTTAGAAAAGTTCAATCTTCCAAGACTGAACCAGGTAGAAATTATGAACGACCCAATTACAATCACTGAAATTGAAGCTGTGATCAAAAATCTCCCAAAAAACAAAAGCCCAGGACCAGATGGTGTCACAGGAGAATTCTATCAAACATTTACAGAAGAGCAAAGGCCTACTAAAACTCTTTCAAAAAATTTCAGAGGAAGGAACACTTCCAAATTCAGGCCACCATCACCCTGATACCAAAACCAGACAAAGACAACACACACAAAAAAGAAAATACAGGCCAATATCACTGATGAACATACGTGCAAAAATCCTCAACAAAATTTTAGCAAACAGAATTCAGGAGCATGTCAAAAAGCTCACCCACCATGATCAAGCTGGGTTTATTCCAGGGATGCAAGAAGTCTTCAATATATGGAAATCAATCAATGTGATACACCATATTAACAAAATCAAAGATCAAAACTTTATGATAATCTCAATAGATGCAGAAAAAGCCTCTGACAAAATCCAGCACCTATTTATGATCAAAACTCTTCAAAAAATGGGCATAGAAGGAACCAACCTCAACATATTAAAGGCCATATATGATAAACCTATAGCCAACATTTTTCTCAATGGTGAAAAACTGAAAGCATTCCCACTAATATCGGGAACAAGATAAGGGTGTCCACTTTCACCACTATTATTCAACATAGTTTTGGAAGTCTTAGCTACAGCAATCAGAGAAGAAAAAGAAATAAAAGGAATTCAGATGGGAAAAGAAGAAGAAAGCTCTCACTGTTTGCAGATGACATGATATTCTACATAGAAAACCCTAAAGATACTATCAGAAAATTACTAGAGCTAATCAGTGAATTTAGCAAAGCTGCAGGATACGAAATCAATACACAGAAATTACTTGCATTTCTATATACTAACAATGAAAAATCAGAAAGAGAAATTAAGGAATCAATCCTATCTACCATTACAACAAAAAGAATTAAATATCTAGGAATAAACTTACCTAAGGAGATGAAAGAACTGTACACAGAAAATTATAAGATACTAATGAAAAATTAAAGATGACATAAAAAGATGGAAAGATATTCCATGTTCCTGGGTAGGAAGAATCAATATTGTGAAAGTGACTATTCTACCAAATGCAATCTACAGATTTAATGCAGTCCCTATCAAATTACCAATGGCATTTTTCACAGAACTAGAACAAAAAGTTTCACCCTTCATATGGAAACAGAAAAGACCCCAAATAGCCAAATCAGTCTTGAGAAAGAAGAATGGAGCTGGAGGGATCAACCTTCCTGACTTCAGGTTATACTACAAAGCTACAGTCATCAAGACAATATGGTACTGGCACAAAAACAGAAATATAGACCAATGGAACAAGATAGAAAGCCCAGAAATAAACCCATGCACCTATGGGTACCTTATTTTTGACAAAAAAGGCAAGAATATAGAATGGGAAAAAGACCGCCTCTTCAATAAATGGTGCTGGGAAAACTAGACAGCTACATGTAAAAGAATGAATTTAGAACACTTCCTAACACCATACACAAAGATAAACTCAAAATGGATTAAAGACCTAAATGTGAGACCAGAAACTATAAAACTCTTAGAGGAAAACATAGGCAGAATACTCAATGACATAAATCAAAGCAAGATCCTCTATGACACACCTCCTAGAGTAATGGAAATAAAAACAAAAGTAAACAAGTGGGACCTGATTAAACTTCAAAGCTTTTGCATAGCAAAGGAAACTATAAGCAAGTTGAAAAAAGAACCCTCAGAATAGGAGAAAATAACGGCAAATGAAACAAACAGCTCATACAATTCAGTATGTATGTTTGAAAACATATGTTTTCATGGAATGTATGTATGTTCAGGAAAACAAACCCAATCAAAAAGTGGGAAAAAGACCTAAAGAGACATTTCTCCAAAGTAGACATACAGATGGCTAACAAACACATGAAAAGATGCTCAACATCACTCATTATAAGAGAAATGCAAGTCAAAACTACAATGAGATATCACCTTGCACCGGTCAGAATGGCCCTCATCAAAAAGTCTACAAACAATAAATGCTGGAGAGGATGTGGAGAAACAGGAACGTTCTTGCACTGTTGGTGAGAATGTAAATTGGTATCACTATTGAAGACGGTATGGGAATTCCTTAAAAACCTACAAATAAAACCATCATGTGACCCAGAAATCCCACTCCTAGGCATACAACCTGAGGAAACCAAAATTGAAAGAGATACATGTATCCCATTGTTCATTGCAGCAGTATTTACAATAGCTAAAACATGGAAGCAACCTAGATGCTCATCGACAGATGAATGGATAAAGAAGTTCTGGTATATATACACAATGGAATATTCCGTTTAGTTCAGTTGAGTCACTCAGTCGTGTCTGGCTCTTTGCGACCCCATGGACTGCAGCACGCCAGGCCTTCCTGTCCATCACCAACTCCCAGAGTCCACCCAAACCCATGTTCATCGAGTCGGTGATGCCATCCAACCATCTCATCCTCTGTCATCCCCTTCACCTCCTGCCCTCAATCTTTCCCTGCATCAGGGTCTTTTCAAATGAGTCAGCTCTTCACATCAGGTGGCCAAAGTATTGGAGTTTCAGCTTCAACATCAGTCCTTCCAATGAACATCCAGGACTGATCTCCTTTAGGATGGACTGGTTGGATCTCCTCACAGTCCAAGGGACTCTCAAGAGTCTTCTCCAACACCACAGTTCAAAAGCATCAATTCTTCAGCACTCAGCTTACTTTATGATCCAACTCTCACATCCATACATGACTACTAGAAAAACCATAGCCTTGATTAGACGGACCTTTGTTGGCAAAGTAATGTCTCTGCTTTTTTATGCTGTCTAGGTTGGAATATTACTCAGCCATAAAAAGTAACATATTTGAGCAAGTTCTAATGAAGTGGATGAACCTAGAACCTATTACAGAGTGAAGTGAGTCAGAAAGAGAAAGATAAATACCATATTCTAACACATATATACAGAATCTAGAAAAATGGTACTGAAGAATTTATTTACAGGGCAACAATGGAGAAACAGATATAGAGAACAGACTTATGGACATGGGGAGAAGGGAGGGGAGGGTGAGATGTATGTAAACAGTAACATGGAAACTTATATTACCATATGTAAATTAGATAGCCAACAGGAATTTGCTGTATGGCTCAGGAAACTCAAACAGGGGCTCTGTATCAACCTAGATGGGTGGGATGGGGAGGGAGATGGGAGGGAGTTTCAAAAGGGAGGTGATATATGTATACCTATGGCTGATTCATGTTGAGATTTGACAGAAAACAGCAAAATTTTGTAAAGCAATTATCCTTCAATAAAAAATTAATTAATTAATTTACAAAAGAGGCAGTTAGTCACATTAATGATTTTCCTCATTTTTTTTCCTAGCTGAATTTTAGATGATTAACTCAGAATATCTAGAAATACAATAACATCATTGGAATTTAAAGATAATTTCTCTTGTTTAATTGCAATTCTTGTACCTCGGGTTTTTTCATCTCTTCAAAGTGGTTGATAGTTCATGAAAATTTTTAAATGAGAGCTGTAAGAGTGGGCACTCACCTCTACTATATTGCTAGATCATATTTGCTAATATTTTATATTAGACTTTTATATCTATATTTTTAAGTGAAACTGGTATATTTTCCTTTATTTCTCAATTTCTGCCACATTTTCTTTGCCAAAGTATCACTTTCTTCATGGTGTCTTTTAACGAAGAGTCATATTTTAATACAATTAACCTATCAATTTTTTTCTTTTGAGATTAGTAACATTTGTGTCTGCTTTAAAAATATTTATTTGCTCCTAAACCATTGTCTCCAATAATTTCTCTGAAAAGTTTTAAAGTTTAGCCTTTTAGATTAAATTTTTAATTCATTTAGTATCGATTTTAAGGTATGGTGAGTGCATGCATGCTCAGTCACTTCAGTCATGTCCGACTCTTTGGGACCCTGTGGACTGTAGCCCGCCAGGATCCTCTGTCCACGGGATTCTCCAGGCAAGAATACTGAAGTGGGTTGCCGTGCTCTCCTCCAGGGGTTAAGGTAAGGTGTGAGGCAGCAATTCAAGTTTATTTTTTCCCTCAAATGGATAATTGATTATCTCACACCATTTATACAATGGTCTGAGTTTTTCTATTTCTGCTTCTGTCACATGTCCAGGATCTATGTATGTATCTAGTACTGACGAGCTCTTCTGATACAGTGTTGAACAGAATCAATGACAGTGAGTATCTCTGCCTTATTCCTGATTTTAAAGGAAATGCTCTTATTATGGTACCATAAAAAATAATGTCTGTCAACCAAATATTTTTTAATGGTCAGAAGACTTGAACAAATATTTCACCAAAAAAGATATATGAATGGCAAATAAGCACATGAAAAGATTTCACAAATCATCAAGAAAATACAAATAAATGCAAAATATTTTTATATACCCACTATTTTTGTGCTCAGTCCCTCAGTCATATCTGACTCTTTGCAAGCCTATGGATCACAGCACACCACAGTCATACTTGTTTCTTAAAAAGATAATCCCGACAGCCATGTGAAGGGGACTGGAGTGAAGTAATTTTAGAGATGCAGAGGCCCCAGAGAAGAAAGCTATTAGAAACACTCCAAAGAAGAGAAAGGAAAGCTTGAACCATAGCAGTAAGAAGTGGGGAAACAAATGAAAAAGTCATTACTGAGAAAAAAATTGATAGAATATGGTATAATGATTAAATGTAGGATATCAGGATTCCATAATTAACCTATTAGTAGCACTGTCCCAAAATACCAGACACTGAGATATACATTTCAAAAGGCAAAATTGTATAAATTGTACAAATTTCATATTAGGAAAATATTAATGAAGTTTAGTTCCAATCAATTTTGAAAATTCTTAAAAGATGATTTTGGTTTTTTGTTTTGCTCCATTTTATCAAATATTCAGATAAACATAATTAAATCTATTGACTTTTTTCCCATTTGTAGCAGATATCACACAATACACTTAAAATGCAAAACTGACATGTTGGCTCAGGAAAAAAATACATCAAGAAAAAAGAAATTACAGGAAACAATTTTTTAGGTTAAACAGATATGTCAGCTGTGTGCAGATACCCTAAAAATGGAATAGAAATTTCATACATTTTGAACAGGAAGACTGGGTTTGTTTAATGTGTTTAGCATATCTTGGCAAGCTGAAAAATATATAAAATATCTCTTCTTAAATTTAGTCTCAACACTAAGCATGTGTTTTCATGACAGGTAGCAGGTAATCATTTTTTTCCCCCTTTACCTTGCTCTTCATCTCTGGTTCAAAATGTTTGTTTCTGCTATACATATTGAGAAGCATCATCTAAACAAACAAATCTTCCCAAGTCATTGGATTTTGCTTCTTCTTAATATCTTCTTTGGCCCTGTGTCAGCAAACACCACAGCTAGTTACACATTTAGGGCTAATACAATTCAGTACATTATATAAACGTTTGCTTATGAAGCCTAACTTGAATATCTTTGCCTTGATTTCCACTCAAAGGGAAAAACATATTGAATTGAAACTAGGACTGCTTGCTAAGGTGTGCACCAGATATGTGATGAATCTACTTGGATGGTAGCTGTTTCGATGCCATTGCTTAGGGATCATCAGTAAATGTCCCTAGTTTGTATTTTTATTACTAGATAGCACCTGAGTCCTTGGGATCACTGAGCTTCTTCCAACAAAATTAAGTAAGCATTAGTTCAGTTCAGTTCAGTTCAGTCCCTCAGTCGTGTCTGACTCTTTGCAACCCCATGGACCACAGCACGCCAGGCCTCCCTGTCCATCACTAACTCCCAGAGTCCACCCAAACCCATGTCCATCGAGTCAGTGATGCCATCCAATCATCTCATTCTCTGTTGTCCGCTTCTCCTCCTGCCCTCAATCTTTCCCTGCATCAGGGTCTTTTCAAATGAGTCAGTTCTTCACATCAGGTGGCCAAAGTATTGGAGTTTCAGCTTCAACATCAGTCCTTCCAATGAACACCCAGGACTGATCTCCTTTAGGATGGACTGGTTAGATCTCCTCACAGTCCAATGGACTGTCAAGAGTCTTCTCCAACACCACAGGTCAAAAGCATCAATTCTTCAGCACTCAGCTTTCTTTATAGTCCAACTCTCACATCCATACATGACCACTGGAAAAACCATAGCCTTGACTAGACAGACCTTTGTTGACAAAGTAATGTCTCTTCTTTTCAATATGCTGTCTAGGTTGGTCATAATTTTCCTTCCAAGGAGTAAGCGTCTTTTAATTTCATGGCTGCAGTCACCATCTGCAGTGATTTTGGAGCCCAGAAAAATAAAGTCAGCCACTGTTTCCCCATCTATTTGCCATGAAGTGATGGGACCGGATACTATGGAAGGCAATAATGTCCTAGGGTCATACTCCTGGAAACCACACAAACTTCCATTTTCCGGGACCAAGGGTCAAACTGAGAACCAAATTCCCATGGAAATAATTTCTACAAGAGGATGTCTTTACCAGGACCCAAATCCAGCTATTACAGTGAGTGGTGTATTCCATCTAAATACTTCTGGCTCTTCCACTGACCCACATGTTACTCTTTGATGCATAATTAACGCTGAGGTCAGAGTTGTCACATTCCATACTTCCTGCTTTGCAGTTATGGGCTTTCCCAGTGGCACTCTCAACCACTAGACACCAGCTCTAAGTGGTCACACCTAATTTGGAGGGGATATGTCTGTATCTAAAGAAAACCACCCTCCAGGGATAAGGGCTGAATTTGCAATACAAAACCTTGAATTTCCACCCATTTCAAACCCTGGGAAACTGATATGTATCTTTTCTGAATTTAAGTTTCCTCTAAAGCAATGGTGCCTGTTTGTGCTCTTTCTGACTTCAGACTAGCAATAAACTGGCTATTGGCATTTGATTTAAATGGATCGCCCCACTTTAAAAAGAGAACCATCAAAGGTGGTTCAATCTTATTTCCTGGGGACTTTTAAAAAAAAATTGCAAAAACCATCACAATATTGTAAACTAATTATCCACCAATTAAAAAGAAATAAATAATTTTTAACCTGTAAAATCACGTGATAGGATAGAAATCCACGAATAACCTATCTGCACAAGTATTGCATATGCACTCTTGTAAACATGTGTTAAATTCACACACATACACATAACTCCAGATGATCATAACAGAAAAAGTCACTGTTGAGAAAATTCAGTCAAGATTGTTGTCTTGGAGTGTTCTTAAAAATTCAGTTTATAGTCTATAGGAACTTGAATAGAATTTGTATCCTACTATTGTGTGGAAATTGTGTAAACCGTTGAATTGGTTCATGGTGCTTTTCGGGTCTACCATATCTTACTTTTCTATCTATTCATTCTATTAATTTCTGAGAGTTTGATGTTGAAACTCCAACTAAAAACTTATATACTTAAAAAAAATTGCAATATATAGTGGAACTGTATGTAAATTTGTTCTGTGTTTTTCAAGTCTCCTATAAATGTGTTATCATACTTTCATAATTTAAAAAATAAAAAAGAAAGAGAAAAAAAATTCAAAAGCCATGTGAGTGTATGTGTGTGTGTGTTGGTGTGTCAGATGGTCTCCAAAGCAGATGCTGTTGACCACCATGAATAGTTGAACAGGGGCTGCCCACCTGGCATGCTCAGGCTGGCCCACACCCTGCCCCCTGGGCTAGATGCCAATGCTGCAGAGATCTGAGGTGGACACCCGCAGAAGGGATCCTGGGTGTGGCTTCCACCTTCAAGCTTAAGGCTGATGCACTTTCTGCATCTCAAGTCCTCCAAGTAGCAGCTTTACTTAACCCACCTCTGTGTCACTTGAAATCTGGAGACAGCTGAGGGGGCCCTACAAAGACTTCCCCCACACCCTGACATGGACTGGAGGGGTGGGCCTGGGTGAGGGCAGGGGTCCAGAGGGAACACTCTTAGTGTGCTAAAAAGCCACTGCAAACATAGCACTAAAAACATGTCACTTTCCAAAAAACAAAAACTAGTTGAGCATGAATTCTTTCTGCAAAACTTTAAGGTAAAATTGTATATTGCATTGACCTACACTCCCTCTGTATAGAGCCACACCAAGCAAATGGAGTCACCCACCTAAATGTTTTGAGACCCAAAGAAAGTACCTCCAGGTATTGATTTCCTCTTCTATGGAATTGACTTTGTCTATTTGGAAATTGTCATGATAGGAAAGCTTGCTTTGGAATTTAGCCATGATAATAGTTCTCACGATTCACCATCCTACTCTTTTGCAATCTGACACCTATTTTGTTAATGAATAAAATAGGTCAGAACCTAAGCATTAGCTCAAATTCAAATGCAAAAACTTCCGGTAACTCAATATATTCTTTATAGGATTGCTCAGGGCTCTGCTTCTAGAATTCTCAGCATGGGGACATGAGAATATCTATTAAAGCAGCCCACATCAGTTTAACCCTAATAATTTTAGAAAGTAAAATCTCCAGGGATCACAGTCCTGTGTTAAACCAACAAAGTTTATGGAAGGAGTGAGATCAAGGTGTTCAGAAAGCCAAGATGGATTAATTGCCCTAATATTTGAGTCCTAGTCTTAGTTATACAACTTACTTACCGTGTGACATATGAAAACTCACTGAAACCTCAGAATCCAGATTTGTAATACAGAGATAACATCTTTCTTGACTGCTTCACAGAGGAATGCATTTGAACACTCTTTTAAACAGTAAAGCCCCATCTATTCACAATTACAATGTACCATAGTATTATTTTTGAACATCATGGTGATGATGACATTTTTTTAAGCTTATTTATTAACTGCACCATGTGGCATGTGGGAACTTATTTCCCTGGCCAGGGATTGATCCTGTGCCCTCTGCAGTGGAATTTCGGAGTCTCAACGACTGGACTGCCAGGGAAATCCCTACAACGTATTATTAACTGAAGATCATGGTATGGGGTGTTTTCATGCCTGTTGCCATTGTTACTGTTGTTTCTTAAAAGGCACATTAGGAAGTGATTTTTGTCTGCAGAACTCTAGCTGGGATAATTTATCCACATCCCCATTCTTCACACTCTGTAGGAACATAACTCAATGTTTCTTCACATGCTCTGCAAGATAAACTTAGAGCTGTAAATGGGCAACGAAGCATAGGCTTGGGAGATGGAATAGTACCCAAACTTCCTCTGATGTAACAGTATTTATGTTGGATATCAAACAAATGTATAACCCCTAGACCACAAGTTCCTTGTCTTTTGTACACTGCTGCGTCCAGCACCTACAACAGTGTCTGGCACAGAGAAGACAATAAAACTTTTCCAAATAAGTTAAATAATCCTCTTTTAACTACTGCCATTGGTACAACCATCTCTAAAGGTCAAATATTTTTTTAAAGCATCATTATATGGCTCTTCTCAGAGGTGCTGTATATGTAGCATCTCAAGCCTGCCAAAATTCAGGGTTTCCAACACAACAGCACAATGACCAATCTGTTTGATAAGTGTTACACATAATATTTATAAATGTTTTATATATAGTCAAATATATATTTTATATATTCTCATAGATACGATTTGGTGCTTAGTGGTACTTAAAAATAAAACACTTTTACTAACTAAAATGTTCGTGGCATAAAATGTCACAATAACTGGAAGGTTTTGCTTAGCAATTACTAAACAGGAAGAATTGTTCATTTCAAGCTTTATTGAGATCATCCTGATTTGAATTTGAATTTGTTTTTCCATCTCTTTAAGGAAATTATGCTATAAATATAATGAAGTCTTTTGTGTTTGAAAATCTTACAGTGCCTGAATATTGTCAACATGAATATTGGCTTTTATTGTGCAACACAATAAATAAGAATTTGGGTTGATTTTGTTTTGATCCCAGCATGTACACGAGATTTTCTTTTGAGACTACATCCCTTTTATCAACTTGTTTTTATGATGTTTTGCCTCTTGTGTTAAGACTGAAACTGTAAGGTACAGGAAAAAGAAGGAAAAAATAACCTATCCTCATTGTGGAGACTTCACGAAACGATTTTGATAACTACACGGTTTACTCAGTGCATTTTTACAGCTCCTAACAATTTTTGTTTTCTCTGTACTCCGTCACTTCATGTTACAATTTACAGGAAAGAAAGATGAGCCTCAAATCTCCTTTTTCTATGTCACCACCTAATTGTTTAGAAGCTCAAGATTCACCAAATTAGTAACAATATTATTTTATTATTTCCAGTGCATTGGAACAATCAGGATTTTTTAATGAATATCCAAAAAAGACAATATGGTTAGCAACAGTTTAAAAATTTGGAATCTTAGATAAGGTGTTGAGGCTTATGAAGCATCCCACAGCACCCCTGGCAGGAATCATTTGTGTCAACTCTGCCAGGTGGAGAGAACACACTTTTTTTTTTAAGATTGAGATCTTGTGATGGCAATGTCATTTTTACTTTTAAACTGAGATTAAAATATTGTATTATATTTTCTTTGGGATTGACTCCAAATATATGCTTGTTCAGATATGTGTAGCCCAACTAATTCAACATCATTTACTTAATTCTCCGCAGATTGCCTGGAAACTTAATCTGATCTGTATCTGCCTCTTGAGCAACAGCATTGCGTGTGATTAACTAGGGAATTGGCAGTCTGCCTTTGTGGACGAACAGGTTTTCCTTCATATGTTCAGGAATCAAATCAGAACCAAAATTCAGATTTGATCTGGTAACCAAATATATGAAACTTTCAGGAAGTAAAAGTGACAAATTATTTCTTCCTTCTTACCACAACCACTCTGGTCCAAACCTAGCATGCCATGCTAGAGAATTCTGACAACCTCCCACTTGGGTCTCTCCAGGGTCTCAGAGCCCTCACATCTGTGCTCTAGATCATTCATTCTGCAAACACTTAGGGAGTCTCTAATGAGTGTCAGCGATCTTAAGGACACAAAGATCATAAGACATAGCCATTGCCCAGGCTCTTAATACAGACTCCAGGGAAAGGTAGTATGAACTCAAATTTTTTTTCAATTTATTTATTTTTAATTGAGGAATAATTGCTTTACAATATTGCCTTGGTTTCTTCCATACATCAACATGAATCAGCCATAGGTATTACATATGTCCCCTTCCTCTTGAGCCTCCCTCCCAGCTCCCACCCCTTCCTGCCCCTCTAGGTTGTTACAGAGCCTCCGTGAACTCAAACATTTTTTGAACTGGACCTTCAAGAGAAGGAAAGTGGAAAGGGAATTTCAGGCGAAGGGTACAAAGTGAGCTAAAGTGTTAAGGCAGGAAAGATGGGCCATCACAGTAAACAGTGCAGCCATGAAGCCCAACATCACCTACTGGTGACAGAGAAACATTGCTTCCATCTGAGAACATCTAGCTCTGCCACAAGTGCTGGCACACAGCAACACAATGACAAGAAAATCTTACCTAAAAAGAACCCAGAGCCCTTGCTCAGAATTGAGTCATGATGATCGAGTGCTCAGAATTACCCAACATCATCAACAATATGGATTATTTAATAAAACACAAGTTGGATTGCACAGCTGGTATGTGGGAAGTTCCTCCATCTGCTCTGGGAATCCCCTCCTTGAAACACTCTTCTTGTTGTTGTTCAGTTGCTAAGCCGTGTCCGACTCTGAAACCCCATGGACTGCAACACACCAGGCTTCCCTGTCCTTCACCATCTCCTGGAGTTCGCTCAAACTCATGTCCATTGAATCGGTGATGTCATTCAACCAGCTCATCCTCTGTTGTCCCCTTCTCCTCCTGCCTTCAATCTTTCCCAGCATCAGGGTTTTTTCCAGTGAGTTGGCTTTTTCCATCAGATGGCCAAAATACTGGAGCTTCAGTTTCAGCATCAGTCCTTCCAATGAATATTCAGGGTTGGTTTCCTTTAGCGAAGCTCATTTGCTGAAGGAGCAACTCTTCATTGAGTCCCCCAGCTTGGTTGTGATACTGGTTCTCCTCAATCTCCATGTACCCTTTTCTGTAGAAAAAAAAAAAAAATCTCACTTTGTAAAGACTTTTGAAACTGTATTAATGACCTTCTGAAAGTGAGTTGTCCAGATGGACTGTACTTATTCCCACCCACCTTCTATCCAAGCAAAACTAAAAGCTATGTTCTTTCCCATTTTCTAACAGTGTAACCACTGGCTTCAACCAGAACTGGTAGTTTATGTTTCTGGCTCCCTAATAAAATGTGACTGCCTCCAGGCCAGGAGCCATGTCTCTTCATCTCTGTATCCCCAGAGAATAGTGCAGATGCCCTGCACAAGAGGAGAAGGGGGCAACAGAGGATGAGATGGTTGGATGGTATCACTGACTCAATGGAGTTTGAGCAAACTCCTGGAGATAGTGAAGGACAGGAAGCTTGGTGTCCTGCAGTTCATGGCATCTCAAAGAGACAGAACAACAACCCTGCACAACACACTGTTAAATGTCACTAGTGTTTTTGAAGCATATATTGGGCCTTGGGATTTAGAAGAAGTTTGGACTCCACCAGTGATCAGGTCATACAGGCCCCTACAGGTCGTGTTAAGGCATTTGTAGATTCAAGGAAAGTGATCTCAACTGTTCTTTCCATACATGACCCTATTTCATGTTTCAGTAACACTTTAAAGCAGTTATTATTGTGAATGTGTGTGTGTGTGCGTGCATGCTCAGTCATGTCTGACTCTGCAACCCCATGGACTGTAGCTCCCCAGGCTTCTCTGTCCATGGGATTTCCCAGGCAAGAATACTGGAGTGGGTTGTCATTTCCTATTCCAGGGGATGTTCCCAACCCAGGGATCAAACCCACGTCTCCTGCATCTCCTGCATTGGCAGGTGAATTCTTTACCACTGAATCAACTGGGAAGCCCTAAGAAAGTGTGGAGTCCTTTAAAAACAAAACAAAACAGAATCCTCCCTGGAAACCAGTCAGACTTGAGTTTGAAACCAGGCTGTGTCTCTTCCAGGTCAAGACATTAGGCAAATCATTTGACCTCCCCATGTTTTTATCTTCCCATTTAAAAACTGGAGCTGGTAATAATTTAAAGTTTACAGGGGCTCTTAAAGGGATTAAATGTCACAATAAAAGTTAAAGATACAGTACATGATAGATGCTCAATAATGGCAGTTGAAATATATTACTCATCTACATGAAAGTGTTTACGGAACATGAAGGCACTTGAATATGAAAATCCTCACAATTTTAATTAGTCAAAGAAGGACTTCAGTCAGGATAGCCACATAGCTACATGTACTTCTTTTCCTATCCTTTCCCATAAACTCTTTCTAGAAGGTCCACTTCTTACATCTTGCAAAATCCACTTAGTGTTGACCACTAGAACCATAATGTCTGCTACGGAGCTTAACACCTCCTTTTACAAACAAATATAGACTATTCATTTAATACACAGTCTGTCATTATAGACAAACCTTTCTTTTCTCTAGCTGCTTCCCTCATAGGTTTCCAATTCAAAGAAACCTCCTCTCCAAGCCACTGTGTTGCTCATATTGATCTCTGTCTACAGCTATATTGTGGTTAACATAGTTTCCCAGTCAAATGTTTATTTCTTAAATGAATCACATAGACTTCTAACCTGTAAGGCAATCCTAAGTAAGAACATAAATGAGAACAACTCCCCCCAAACTTGTAAGAATCATATGCTGCAAATGATGTCAAGCAGGGGCTGGAAAATGCAACTCGAGTCCACGGCCTTCTCCGAACTGCTGGTTACAGAACAGAGACGTTTGCAGGATTCCTTGTGCCAGTAAAACACTGGAAGAGTCAGCTTCTGTAATAGGATCATTGGCTGAAATGAAATGAGTCAGTCTGATCAATCGAAACTGCACATGGAGCAAAGAGCTCTTAATGGATCTTAATCTCCATTAGGCTGAACTGGAGGAAGTTGCAGGGGAAGCCGCATCACATTTCAGCCATTTATAGCAGCAACGGGGTCCGTGAGCGGCTTTCAGGGAATGGGAGTGCTTAGCCTGGGGAGCTCTGGGACAACCATCAATGGGATGGTACACTCTTGCATCATCAGTGTCCACGAAATGCTCTGGGGACTACTCTATAGAAGTGTCTCCAAGGCTCATGAAAATTTTAGCAGAAACTCATGATGGGTCAACCAGAAGAACATTAGCACATGAAGCTTTTCTGTCATGTGTAATTAAATGTGGTTTAGAATCCCTTAGACATGATTTATAAAACCAAAAGGAACAGTTCCAAGTTTGTTACCAGAGGCCCATGAAGAGAATGCGATTAGGAAAAGAGCAAGGATCAAGTTTTCCAGAGGTAGGCATATTTTGCCCACTACACATGAAAATATTAAAAAAAAAAAAAACAAAAACTGATGTTTGGATGCCCAGAATGTGAAACTAACTGCCTCTCAATTTAATGTATAATAGGGAAAGCTCCATGTGGAAATTTGAAAGAAAAGGAAAATTGCACACAATTTAGAAGACTACCCATTGTACATGTACTTGGAAATTACAGCACAATATCTCCTAATTAATGCTGATTGAGTACTTTGATTTCAAAAATTGAAAAGCATAATACATGGACATTGCATTACACAATCACACACCCTCTCCACGAAGTCCTTGAAGTCAGAGACCAAAATAGACAAGCCAATAGCAGATTACTGCATTGCTTTCTTTTTTTTTCCTTACTAAGTGAAGCTTTGTGATTATAAATTCTGAAGTCCAGAATTAATAAAAACTGAAGTATCTTGTGGGCTTCCCTGATAGCTCAGTTGGTAAAGAATCCACCTGCAATGCAGGAGACCTTGGTTCGATTCCTGGGTCAGGAAGATCCCCTGGAGAAGGGACAGGCTACCCACTCCAATATTCTTGGTCTTCCCTGGTGGCTCAGCTGGTAAAGAAAACACCTGCAATGCAGGAGACCTGGGTTCGATCCCTGGGTTGGGAAGATCCCCTGGAGAAGGGGCAGGCTACCTGTGCCAGTATTCTGGCCTGGAGAATTCCATGGACTGTATAGTCCATGGGGTCTCCAAGAGGGAACTGTCTTGTGCTAGTGCATGAGTAATTTACCCTAAATATTTGGGCTGCTTAAATGGAAACATAAGGATTTTTTTCTGTATCATATCATTAATTTCCAGTGTTGATGCTCTCTGCCTCTGAGGTTCTGTGACATGTCGCTACTACTTCTATTAGAACAGCACTTCATCACCATAGACCATGGTTGCTTATTTTCATGTCTGACTCGCAGCCTGATCTTACCTGGATGAATTGTGAGTCCCTTGAAAGCCAAAACATCTCTTTTCATCATCTTATGCTCTCTGCCTACCTAAGGTTATGCTGATATAAAATAAATACACAGTATATTTGATTCAATAAAGGTAAGAACGGTAAGTCATTTAATATACCCTAATCTTTCAGTGAGGTATTTAGAAAATACTACCTATTTTTAAAGGTCTAAGAGACCTTTAGAGACATGTCAAAACATCACCTTGACATGAAAAACTAAAGTAGGATAAAAAGCCAGATCTGTATACTATCTGGATCTATTCACTGCAGACACTATAATATAATGACATCTGTGTACTTTACAGTTATGCTACTTTATTGTCTTCTGTTACAAAATTTAAAAACCAAGTCACAAAGTTTTAATGTCGGATATTTCTAGTGAGTAAACATGCTGACAATGATGGGGAAAATGAAATTTAAGTAGCCAAATGTGTTTTATTCTTTTCTCAATTGAACACAGGAAAGAAACTACATTATGTAAATGAATTATTGATATCAGAAGGACTATCTAATAATTTACATTTCTAATCATATTATCCATTATATTAAATATATAAATTATATTTATTATATCCATCTTTATCTATCCCATCACTTCATGGCAAATAGATATGGAAACAGCAAGATAATTTATTTGGGGGGGCTCCAAGTCACTCAGGATGGTGACTGCAGCCATGAAATTAAAAGACGCTTGCTCCTTGGAAGAAAAGCTATAACCAACCTAGATAGCATATTAAACAGCAGAGACATTACTTTGCTGACAAAGGTCTGTCTAGTCAAAGCTATGGTTTTTCCAGTAGTCATGTATGGATGTGAGAGTTGGACTATAAAGAAAGCTGAGCGCCAAAGAACTGATGCTTTTGAACTGTGGTGTTGGAGAAGACTTGAGAGTCCCTTGGACTGCAAGAAGATCCAACCAGTCCATCCTAAAGGAAATCAGTCCTGAATAAAGGACTGATGTTGAAGGTGAAACTCCAATACTTTGGCCACCTGATGTGAAGAACTGACTCATTGGAAAAGACTCTCATGTTGGGAAAGACTGAAGGCAGGAGGACTAGGAGACAACAGAAGATGAGATGGTTGGATGGCATCACCAACTCGATGGACATGAGTTTGAGGAGGCTCTGGGAGTTGGTGATGGACAGGGAAGCCTGGCATGCTTCATGCAGTCTGTGGGGTCGCAAAGAGATGGACACGACTGAGTGACTGAACTGACTGATATCTATTATTATCTATAATAATCTTATTATTATCTATCTAATTATTTCTACCTATGGCACTTTCAAAACAGACAGTCTAATATGAAGTTCCTACCACACAGAGTAGGGACTCAAGATGAATTGTTGAAATAAGACATTAGTGAATAACATTCCCAAAAATAATGGAAGCAAGTACTTAGCTTCCTTAGGTACCATGCCATAAACAATCTGGGTCCCAACACTTTAGACAACATTTCTTTCTGTTTCAAAAATATCACTCTCACCTCCTTGGACTATCAGAGTGCCTTTACCTGCCTCTAACACCTTGCAAACACGTTTAATCATCTGAGAATTGAGGGGACAGGAGAGAAAGTACTTTTGGTAATGAAATTATTGATGGCACAATACATTTCTAATAATTTTCATTTTAAATTATCTTACTATTTATTACAAAAATAGGAAGGTTAAGTCAAGTGAGAATTTTCCAGTTTTTAATTAATCTACTCTTCTTGAGTTGATGGTACTTAACTCATCCTGTCTTTTGGGAGAAGTTTCTTCTTTGTATATAATCTTGATTGTAGATAGGCTTAAATCAGCTCTATTATACTATTACTTAGAGGAGGGAAAAGAGAACTTACCAATTCTGGTTTAATGAATATGACTGTCTAAGACCCAGAAAATACACATTTTATTTGACATCACCAAAAAATCCTTAAATCAACAGTTTCTTTCAGTAGAAAGAAAAAAAATTCTAGACTGCAATAATTACAATAGACCCCCACGGGAGTTTTTGGGCTCAGCTGTAAGGAGCAATTAAGTGCAGGTTCTGAGACATTGCGTGACTCTTCTGAAAGGAATGTGGAAGTGCCTGTCTCTACTGATGACTGGACAAGTCACTCCATTCGGCCTTCGTGGTCTCTGCATTTTGCAGGTTCCAGGAACTGGCCCATCTGGGAGCCTGGAACTCCATCGACTCTAAAATAGCTGATCAATCATTAACTATTAGAAAAGATGACCCCAGGAGAAGGTCTCTTATCAAGGAATCTCTTAAGAACTTAAGTAAACCCAATTTTTAAAAATTATGTATTGTAATTAGGTTCAGTCGCATAATCCCCTTAGGAAGAGTGTAAAATAGAGTTTGGGCATAATTCTCTCACTGTGATCAGTTTCATAGAGTGTTTTATCTCTACGAAATATCAGACCAAAGCAATTTAAGACAATTTATAAATTTCACCAATCCAGAACAGCAGCAATATCACCTTGTGGTTATGGGCAGAGACTAGGGAAGGCTGACTGCCCTGGTTTGAATCTAGAATTCTGTAGTTACAAGCTGTGTTAAAAGTCTCAGTTCTTCAGATTCCCATCTCTAAGATGAGAATAATAATTTTTTTAAAATGTATCTTCCAGGTTTAGGGTACATCAGATAAAGGAGTTTATATGTATAAATTCCTTAACATAGTGCCTAGCAACTGTATCTTGATATTAAAGCTAAAATCAGAAACAATAAGACTGTCTTCATGCACATGTAAATTGTTAATGTAAATGATGCTAACCATGGTTACATCCTGATTCCCTCCCCATCTTATTAATTTACATCCAGCAACTTTCTATGATAGTAAAGAATCTACCTGCAATGCAGAAGACCCAGGTTTGATCCGTGGGTTGGGAAGATACCCTGGAGAAGGGAATGGCTACCCACTCTAGTATTCTTGCCCGGAAAATCCATGGACAGAGAAGCCTGTTGGGCTACAGTCCACAGGGTCACAAAGAGTCAGACACAACTGAGCGACTAACACTTTCAACTTGCTATAGCTAACAGACACAGAGAATACATGACTTAATACCCCCATTCCCCCCTGCCCACACACGCACTACAAGAGATTATACATTGATGGGGTTCAGGGTTTTTTTTTCTTATTTGCTCAGAACCCGGGTCTCCCTCATAAGTTCCCCCAACCCAGAACCTGCCACTTTGACATGTGAATTACTTTGAGCTGAAGACAACCAAGACTACCCCCAAAACACTCAGGAGGAGCTTTTACCTCCTCAAAAGTGCCTAAAAGAATTTAGATAGAAGGACTGGTACAGGTAGAGAACTATCACCATAGATATTTCCCAAAAACATGGACTGGGAGTAGTGAGCTGGAGGGAAGCTTGGCAGAGTCTGGAAATCAAAGTCCTCTCCGCATCCCACTGTCTCTGTCTGAACTGGCAAACATTTGTTTATAAAACATGTGCTTTTTTCATTTTCCAATAAATCGCCCTCCTCCCTTTTGAAGTCCCAAACCTCTAGCCCAAGATGGCATATAAGCCTTAATTGTCTGACTGCCTTTGGGTCTCATATTCTAGAGGGCCCCTGCATGCACATAATCAAATGTTTTTTCTGCTGTTAACCTATGTTAATTTGATTATTAGACCAGCCAAAGAACCTACAAGGGAAGAATGGAAAAGTTTCCCTCCCCTACAACTTCTTTTTAAAAAATTCTGGGGCTATGTTTTATCTTATAAAATCAATTTACTTCCTAGTTACTTTCAGGAAATGCAAATCGGTATCAAACATCAAACATAAAAGCAAACTCACTGACGTGAAAGGCATTTCCTAACATTAATTACATTTCAATTAATTCCATCAATTTTAAGTGACTCCACATAATGCATTAATTCTTCCAAGTCTAAGAAAATGTCTTTTACAGTTAATTCTACTCTGTCTATCTTATCAGGATGTAGTTCCTTCTCATAACAAATGTCTTTAAAATCGCTTCATGTTAAAATGAATTCCTTCATGTTCTGTAGTACCATACTCTAAGATTCTAGCCAACTGGTTGTGCAGAAGCTTGGAAAGATTTACAGCTCTTAGGGAAACCACTACCTTTACTGCAGGTGTCTCTGCAGCCACTGGAGTAGGTTCTAGGCGAGTAGGTTGCCTGCTTGTATGTGTAGAGTCACTCAGTCGTGTCTGACTCTTTGGGACCCCATGGACGGCAGACTGCCAGTTTCCTCTGTCTATGGGATTTTCCAGGCAAGAATACTGGAGTGGGTTGCCATTATCTCCTACAGGGGATCTTTCTGACCCAGGGATCAAACCCTCATCTCCTGCATCTCCTACTCTGCAGGCAGATTCTTTACTGCTAAAGCCACCAGGGAAGCCCATGGTCCCCTGCTTAGGAGAAAATAAGAATTGGGTTCTTGGACTGGCAACTCGTTTCATATTGCCAGTCCAGGTTCGATGCACGATACTGGATGCTTGGGGCTGGTGCACTGGGACGACCCAGAAGGATGGTATGGGGAGGGAGGGGGGAGGAGGGTTCAGGATGGGGAACACATGTATACCTGTGGCGGATTCATTTTGATGTTTGGCAAAACTAGTACAATTATGTAAAGTTTAAAAATAAAAAAAAAAAAAAAGAATTGGGTTCTTAAGCAGCTAGACGAGAATAACGAGAATATCCACTTTGCTGCTTACACATTTAGTACATAAGATATATGGCTTTTGGTTAACCACAGAAGCAAGAACACCTGCTCTACATTTAAAGAAACTGATCATGATGTAATTATAAGCCAGGACCACCTAGTGGCTTACTCAAGTCATCTGGTACTAAAGAGAATGTTCAAATGAGCATCTGACGCTCTACTAAGTTCTATCCCCATATTAATATACATGATCACAAGACAAATTACTCAGCCCTTGATGATTAATTTGCATATTCTGCTAAATTACAACTTTATGTTACCACCTAAGCTTCTGAGGTCAAAATAAGAAGCACTCTTTTGAAAAGTGTCTGTGACTTCTGAAAAATTATAATTGAGAAAAGACATCTGCATGTTATCTAGAGTGCTTCAGAAAAGCACACACAAAATAACATTCTCCCTTGAATTTACTTCAAGAAAAGGTTGCTTACTACAAATCCTGTACATAGTTTCTTTGAGCTAAATATGAGAACTGTGTGTTTAAGTGTTTCCCTGCAGTGGCTTAATTCAGGAAAAGTGCCAGTGCTGGGCAAACACTCCATTACATTCGCTTCCTATTATTATTATTAATAATTATAATCTTAAAGTGCCAGGTGACATTTCCTACACACTATAGATGGTCTCTGCTCCAGTTTTACACTTAGTTACCCTGATCTGTATTATTTAATTGTATCAGTCTCTCAGTCATGTCTGAATCTTTGCAATCCCATGGACTGCAGCACACCAGGCTTCCCTGTCCATCACCAATTCCCAGAGCTTACTCAAACTCATGTCCATCGAATTGGTGATGCCATCCAACCATCTCATCCTCTGTCATCTCCTAGTCCTCCTATCTTCAATCTTTTCCAGCATCAGAATCTTTTCCAATGAGTTAGTTCTTCATATTAGGTAGCCAAAGTATTGGAATTTCAGCTTCAGCATCAGTCTTTCCAATGAATATTCAGGACTGATTTCCTTTAGGATGGACTGGTTGGATCTCCTTGCAGTCCAAGGGACTCTCAAGAGTCTTCTCCAACACCCCAGTTCAAAAGCATCAATTCTTTGGCGCTCAGCTTTCTTTATAGTCCACTCTCAATGAATGCTGGCAATTTGATCTCTGGTTCCTCTGCCTTTTCTAAATCCAGCTTGAACATCTGCAAGTTCACAGTTCACGTACTGTTGAAGCCTGGTTTGGAAAATTTTGAGCATCACTTTGCTAATGTGTGAGATGAGTGCAATTGTATGGTAGTTTGAACATTCTTTGGCATTGTCTTTCTTTGGGATTGGAATGAAAATTCATCATTTCATTGGAATGAAAACTGATGCATCACTTGAATCATCCACCTCAAAATAGGCAAAAATGTAAGTTCAAATTAAAATTTTTAAACCAAGTAGGAATTCGGCACAGTATTTGTGATTCTAATAATGGTATTTGTGAATACAATCATGTGATTCCAATAATTTGTGACTTCAATAATATATTTTAAACTTAAAAATTAGTGCTGCGGCTTCCCTGGTGACTCAGTGGTAAAGAATTCACCTGCCAGTGCAGGAGACACAAGTTCAATCCCTGGCCCAGGAAGATCTCACAAACCGAGGAGCAACTAAGCCTGTGTGTCACAACTACTGAGCCTGTGCTCTGCAATAAGAGAAGCCATTGCAATGAGAAGCCCGCGCATCCCAACAAAGAGCAGCCCACACTCTCCACAACTAGAGAAAAGCCCTCGCAGCAACAAAGACCCAGAACAGCCAAAAATAAATAAATAAAATTATGCTTTAAAAAGGCAATTAAAAAAAACAATTAGTGCTGATGAGGGAAGTATAAATAAGACTGAGATTGAGAAGGATGTTAATTTTTCTACCACAATGAGAATATTGGCCTAAATTCAGTGTGTAACTATAATTTTCAATTTATAGTTAGGAACACTGATGTACTCAGTTATGTCTGACTCTTTTGTGACCCTATGGACTACAGCTCACCAGGCTCCTATGTCCATGGGATTTCCAGGCAAGAATACTGGAGTGGGTTGCCATTTCCTCCTCCAGGGGATCTTCCCCACCCAGGGATCTAGCCTATATCTCTTGAGTCTCCTGCATTGGCAAGTGGGTTCTTTACCACTAGTGCCACCTGGGTCAAATTAACTGGGAGCTGTGGAGAAAGGCTCATGCAGTGAACAGAAAGTTTAAACCATAGAATATATGAATAATGTAGTCACATTACTTTAAAAATCATGAAAGCAGAAGCAAGTCCAGGTGGGAGATGGTGACAGGCTGGAGGAGGTTCACGCAGTGGGAGGGCTGAGTGCAAGCAGCGATTCAGGAAACAGAGCAGGGCACCTGGGTGCAGGAGGCTGAATGTCCTTGCTCTGAACTCAGTGAGGCAATAGCAGAAAGATGCCCTAGTACAGGCTGGTTGGAACAGAGGTGGAGTCATTCCAGATTTCAGAGGGGGAGGTGGGGGAGTCTCTATCCAAGCTGGAAATGCAACCTTTTTAGGACATTATATAAATCTTTATAATTTGCTCCCATTTCAGTCACTGTAAATAGTCCTAAAATCATGGGCTATTGAATCAGGAAGAAACTCCATGGACCATACAGCCAGAAATTTCATTTTGCAGCTGAGGAGACTGCAGTTTGGAAAGGTTACCCAAGGCCACACAGCTGGTCAGCTAAACAGGCAACACTTAATATCAGGATTTCTAATTCTCAGTTCAGTGTTTTACACCCTGCTGTCCTCTTTGATAGGATACCAAACATCCTTATTTGTCTGAGACTCTCCTGTTTTAAAATTGAAAGCCTCACGTCCCAGGAAATCCGTCAATCCCAGGCAAACCAGCGTGGTCGGTGACTTTGGTGAAGATACGAATTATTATTCATATTCCTATAACCTTCAAGAGAGTAGTTTTCAGTGCTGGCCATAGCAAAAATTCTCCACACAAAAGTTTGTCCAAACAGCTCCAGAATAAAGATGGGTGACTTTATGCCATCATGGTAGAAATGAGAAGGAAGAACCTCTTCATTTTTTATCTCATTTATGACAGGAATGGGTTTCCCAGATAACTACTAGTATTAACCTGCCTGCTAATCCAGGTTTGATCCCTGGGTTGGGAAGATCCTCTGAAGGAGGGCATGACAATCCACTCCAGTATTCTTGCCTGGAGAATTCCATGGACAGAGGAGCCTGGCAGGACACAGTCCATAGGGTCACAAAGAGTCGGACATGTCTGAAGGCGCTTAGCACACAGGCATGTGTGACTGGAATACCTGTTGTTAGTCCCAGGTCATACTATTGACAACACCCCCAGCCCCTCTCATATTGGGGCTATCAGATCACTGGTAAAATTTACAGAGGGTCTGCTTTTCCCAACGCCAACTATTATACACCTAGAAAAATATATCAAATGGTAAAGACAGAAAGAGACATGATACAAGCCAATTTTGCTCTCCCCCATTATTCCAGTGGAGTGGCCTAAGGAGGATCAGGCAAACAGATACACAGACTTCAAAGAAATTAAACTTTCTGCTTCCCTCCAAAGTCACCAGAAGCAGAAAGCCTTCTTGAACACTCCAGCTGTGCCGGGGAAAGGGCACAGAGGGTATCCATCAGTCAGCAGCAAGAGACTCAAGCAGAGGATGGTAACTTCCACCCAGAAGGCTGTTCAGGCTGCTCGGTGCTGGTCTGGCCCTGCCCTTCCCTGGGGTCCCACCAGCCAGGGCTGTCGCCAGTAGCAAGCCTCTTCCTCAGAATGACTGCTTCTGTCAGAGACGCAGCCTGATGGCCTCATCCCAAACAACTCTGAGTATCCAAGCATCCACTTCCAACCCCCGTGTGGATGGTACCAGGAATTTTCATTTCAGACTAAGCTGCCCTGAGTCTGTGAAAAAGGCCTCCCGAGAACAAAGACAGTGAGGAGAATAGCACGTCACGCTTGACTCTGGATTCACCATCTGACACAAAAACCTTCCTTTTGGGAAACTAAGAGGTCATGTTTTCTTTGCCCTTTCTTCCCCTTAGTTTTGAAGGAGATTGTGAAAATAATAATAATAATCTCTTGAATCAACTCCATTCCCACTCAAGAAACCACGATATCTTACTTTTTACTTTTTTTAGAAAACCTCTTTTACTTAGTCTGCATACGTGTTAAATCGCTTCAGTCATGTCCAAATCTTTGTGACCCCATGGTCTGTAGCCTACCAGGTTCCCCTGTCCATGGGATTCTCTAGCTGGAATGGGTTGCCATTTCCTTCTGCAGGGGATCTTCCTGACTCAGGGATCGAACTCAAGTCTCTTATGTCTCCTGCACTGGCAGGTAGGCTCTTTACCACTAGCACTACCTGGGAACATGAAGCTAAAGGGTATGAAATAAAGCCTTCTACACAAAGGTTGCTTCTCATAGAAAAGCCTGTGATTCCTGACAATGATTCAGTAAAGGTGCAGCACATTAGATAGTTTCCTCTAAATTTCCTTTTTCAAAAGTCGGTGGGAGCCTGCAAAACGGCAAAGGTGTGGATGAGCCTCGCTCGAAATAATGTGAATTATAGCTAATGCACTTTCTGTGAATAGGAAAGATATTATAATCACAGTTGGAAGCCTCTGGCTCCATTTCCCCCAGATCCCTATCAGTCTCCCCTTAGAGTACTCTCTCATCTCTGAAGCTTTCTGGTTGACTCAGAACCACAGAGGGAGACTGCCTTCCCCTGCCTTTGCAGACTGACTTTTCCACAGAGCACTTGATGAGGTTCATCAATGTACCTCACCCCAAGGGTTCAATTTTGTGTTGTTGTTGGGTTGTTTACTTTATTTTTTTTATTTTGCTTTTGATTTTCTAAATTAATTATTTTTAACTGGACACCTACCAATTAAATTGGAAAAGACACTGATGCTGGGAAAGATTCAGGGCAGGAGAAGCAGGTGACAGATGATATGGTTTGATGGCTTCATAGACTCAACAGACATGAGTTTGGGCAAACTGCAGGAGACAGTGAAGGATGGGGAAGTCTGGCATGTTGCAGTCCATGGGGTCACAAAGAGCAGGACATGACTGAGCAACTGAACAACAACAAATTTTTAATTGGAGGATAACTGCTTTACAATATTGTGTTGGTTCTGCCATATCCACATGAATCAGCCATTGGTACATGTACATCCCCTCCCTCTTGAACCTCGCTCCCCATCCCACACCTCTAGGTTATCACAGAGCATCAGATACAAGTTTATTTTAGGAAGTCTCTCTGGAAAGAGTGCTGAAGTCAAAACGTGAATACTGGCATCCAGTTCTATTACTCATCGCCTTGAACTTGAGCAATTTCCTGAGATTCTCTGCACGCCAGCTTCCTATCCAGAAAATGGCAATAATGCTACAATTACATAGGTTTATGGGAGAATCACCACAGGACAGGTGAAGGTGCTGACACACAGTAGGTGCTTCAATATTTATTCAGTGCCTCAGAGGAACAATCACCTGAACATCAAATAATTTTTGTGCCTTATCACCATAATAGGCTGGTAGAACAGGACTCAAAAAGAAGACATCAGCCTCAAATAGAAACAACTGCCATCTGTTGAGCACCTATTAAGTGCCACATGCTAAGAATTATTTTTAAGATTTTTTTGTGGACCACTTTAAAGTCTTTACTGAATTTATTACAATTTGTTTCTGTTTTATGTTTTGGGTTTTTGGCCAAGAGGCATGTGGGATCTCAGCTCCCTGACCAGGGATCAAACCTCCACCCCCTGCACTGGAAGGCAAAGTCTTAACCACCAGACTACCAGGGAAGTTCCCACATGCTAAGTATTTTAACATACATTGTCTTACTTAATTCTCATGACAACTCTATGAGGCAAACGTGATTATAATGTTTCACAGAAGAAAAGAAAGTTTAGAGAAGTTAAGTAGATTTCCCAAAGTCATATAAGTGGCAGTGCTGGACTAGAATACAGGTCTGTCCATCTGCACATTGCCCTCCAGGGCAAGCTGAGAAAGTCCTAAGTGCACACACAGAGAGACCTGATCACATTCCAGAATGTTCCACGTGCTCACCCAGAACTCAAGGGGTTAAAGAGAAGATGACAAAATAGCACAAACAGCTGGTTCCAAGGTGCGAGTTGTTCCTCTGTGATACCATTTTATTTGTCCTCTCCAGCTGTACCAGAAAGTTTTTGTTCTCTGAAGGAAACACTGAACTGAAAAGATAATTGGTATTCAAGACACACATGTTTCCTACCAGCAAATGAGAAGAAAGCACAACAGTATTCTTGAAGGACGCTGATTTTTTTGTGTATTTTGCAATTCGGCATTTTCAAAAATGACATCTGTTTTGTGAGTGACTAAAAACTCTGGAAGAAGAATCTGTAAAAGGAAATAAAATTGTGTTTCTGAGCAGTTTACTCCTTACTGCCTTCAAATGATATTTGTTTAGTTAGCCCATTTTCCCCCAAAACATTGTCAAGGCAGAAGTTTTCCCATTTCCTACCCACATTTCTGACAGGTTTGAAATGATGCTCCAGTGGCAAATGTTTTCAAAGTTTCTTTCAGCACTTTTTTGCCATGTATCAAATCATCCTTTCTTTTGAGCACTCAAGAAAACAAATTTGTGCCTTCTAGGAGCATAAATGAATATAATGCATCGTGTTTATATTGCACGTTCTAGGAGGAACTCAGAAGTATTTTACTATCTTCGCTTTTCTAGGCTGTTTATTTTTGCCGGTGCATCAACAAATACAAAAGTTTGAGGGATCCATTTCTTATTCATTCCCATCTCTTTGATTTATCACTTCCTATTTCATAAATTTCTAGTCTCTGCTGCACACAAATAAAAAGATGCAGTAACTCATGCAGTTTGTCAGACATATCCCAGTTTTGGAGAAGAATGAATATTAACTAAGGTCATCTAAGGAAGTTCCCACTGCAAATGGCACTGTGTCAGTCTTAACCCCTACCCTCCCAAATCAATATGTGACCACTTTGCAAGAATCACCTCCCTAATCCAAAAATACTTGACAGCTTCCATGTTATAACCGGCAGAATCAGCACCCTTCAAGGTGGGTGGGAACATTTAGGCTGTAGGTGTAAGTCTTTCTCCTCCTGCCTTGGCCCAAAATTTATGGAGCCATCCATCACAGAGAAATGAAATATAAATGAATCTTTGGGAACTTTCACGAGGCAGAAATCACCCAAGTTGTCCTGACGATTTAGTTCTCATTTATCTAGGCCCATAATTCACAAACCACAAACCTTGTTTGTTCAACGTTTCTTTCCCAAAGTTTGTATGTGTCATTTTTGTGGTGATGTCTTAGTCACACACACACGCCTTTAGATTTTAAGCCTTGACTTTCCAAGCACACTATCCTCAGTGTTTTCTTTCCTGAACAATCCTTCTGGTCCTTTGCTATCTATTGACATCAGGTGCTCTCTGTGCAAGAAATAAAGCAGACATTCCTAGACTGCTTCACATAGAGGATGGCTCTATCATTACAAAGCATGGAGAGATCAAAGCTACAGACAGGGAAGAAATAATACACCTCATTCTTGGAGTCAACATTCTCACTGGCAAAGGACAGACAGAAGGCCATCAGCAAACGCTGCTCACAAATACAGAAATGTATATACAAATAATAAAAGTAGCATATTTGTCAGGAAACTCATAGACATGGGAGTTCTGCCATACCTAATGATCTTGGGGTTATGACCTAGGTTAGGCATCATTCTCCATCTTTTTAATAAGCTCCTGATATCATCATGAGCCCCTTCATGTGACAAAATAGACTCCACCAGCTCGCTGTCACTAAGATGTGACTCCCCACAGAGTTTTACTGCTGGAGAAACCCCTGAGAGTGGAAGCTCTGGTACAGACTGAAGAACAGGTCCCACATGTTCTAAGAAGTCACTGTGAACTAAGACAATAGCTAAAATGGGTACCATGAACTTGTCCATTTGTTACCCAATGAAACTTGGGTCTGCCCACCTATGTGCAGGAAAGCCAATCTATTGACACCAGTTTGTGATTTAGGAAATTGCAGTGTTTACTACTGCAAGGCCAAGCAAGGAGTATGGGTAGCTAATGTTCAAAAGGAAATCATTCCTAAAGGAAATCAGTCCTGAATATTCATTGGAAGGACCAATGCTGAAACTGAAGCTCCAATACTTTGGTCACCTGATGCAAAGAACTGACTCATTGGAAAATACCCTGATGCTGGGAAAGATTGAAGGCAGGAGGAGAAGGGGACAACAGAGGATGAGCTGGTTGGATGACAACACCTATTCAATGGACATGAGTTTGAGCAAGCTCCAGGAGTTGGTGATGGATAGGGAAGCCTGGCGTGCTGCAGTCCATGGGGTCACTACGAGTTGGACATGACTGAGCGACTTCATTTTCACTTTTCACTTTAATGCATTGGAGGAGGAAATGGCAACCCACTCCAGTATTCCTGCCTGGAGAATCCCAGGGACGGGGAGCCTGGTGGGCTGCTGTCTATGGGGTTGCACAGAGTTGGACACAACTGAAGCAACTTAGCAGCAGCAGTAGCAGATTGTGCTTATGGGAAGCCCTGGTGGCTCAGTGGTAAAGAATCTGCTTGCCAATGCAGGAAATGCAGGTTCAATCCCTGGGTCCAGAAGATTCCCTGGAGAAGGAAGTGGCAACGCACTGCAATATTCCAGTCTGGGAAATCCCATGAACAGAGGACTCTGGTGGGCTACAGTCCATGAAGCTGCCATGCTAAATGGTCTCATAAATACAGGTAAACCAAGAGTTTAAAATTCTGAGAAACTGTTAGAAAATATCACATGAAATGATGAGACATCCCACACAATGAGATTATAATGATGAACACAGAAACAAAAAGCATGCTAATCTCTACTCCTAATATGTACACATACATATACACACACACACACACACACACACACATGCCTCATACCACTGGAGGACATCCTGGAATCTGTGCATCAACAAAATATTCAGTGATAAAGACATTTTCTTCCTGGCACATTAGAGAGAGAAACTGAGACCAGACAGCTAGTAAGATAAGACACACTCTCCCTTCAGGAGCACATGCCACTTTGGCAAACACAAATATCACTCACTCACACACACATGTACTCAAGCCTGTGCATAATTCTCTTGACAACTCCAACTTATAACATTAGCATATGAATGCTGAGGCTTGCAGTGATATTCACCCACCAAATGGAGTTTATAATATAAATGCAATGAAAAGTATCTGAAAGATTACTCTTCGCTCTGAATTGAGTCTGTCAGAGCCTGTATGTAAAATATATATAATATCTGTAGAGAACCCAATGTAAATATATTCTTCCTGCATGCTCCCATGGAGAAAAGCTGAGATGGTGAGGACAGTACTAAATTCATACTTCCTTTCCAACTAATGCATAAGATAAATGGCTCCAATTTCCTAGCTTTATGCATGTATATCTCCCCCTGTTTTCAATATTTCATGTTTATTAGGCTAAATGTGATTTTTTTTCAAGGTCTCTGTCTTCATTTTATTTTTGTTAGATGTCCTTTTCCTAGCTGCCAAGAATTATTCACAACTGCAGGAGAAAGATTGTACAATTGGACCCATAATCTGCTCACACGAGAACCAGAAATTATTTAAGGTATGTGACATGCCTTTCCTGGTAGATTATAAGCTCCTTAAAGGGAATGACATTGACTTGTTCCTCTTTAAAGTCATGCCATCTTTTAAGTCTTATGCCTAAAAAAGCAGCGATGTGTCATCTCATGTGACTCTGCAGGTTGTCTGGGTGATTCCTCTTATGTCTTCACTTGGGTTTGTTCAATGTGGCTCTATTTATCTTCAACAGCTGGCTGCACTGAATGCGTCTGGCTTCACTCACAGGTCTGGCAGTCAGGGCTAGCTGTCAGGTGGGCTTTGTTGGTCCTCTTGCACATAACCTCTCATCCTTCAGTTGGTCAGACAGGCTTCCTTATACACTACCCCAGAGCAAGGCTGCAAAGTATCTTACAGGTCATGCAGCATCACTTTCACCAATTTTTATCAACGAAAGCCAGAGGGCCAGTCCAGGTACAAATAGGGGAAACAGATGCCACCTTGTGGTGGGAGGGCTGCCAGTTAGCCGGTGGAGGGGCAACATGCAGGATGAGAGGAGGCTTTGCAGCCATCTTTATAAGTCAGTTACCACACCAACACCCTGGAGAAGGAAATTGCAACTCACTCCAGCATTCTTGCCTGGGAAATCCCCCCATGGACAGAGGAGCCTGGCAGGGCTACAGTCCATGGGGTCGCAAAGAGTCTGACACAACTGAGCAACTAAACAGCAATGAATCAGAGTGTAATTAGGACTTCCCTGGTGGTTCAGAGGTTAAGAATCTGCCTGCCAATGCAGGAGATGCAGGTTCAATCCCTGGGTCAGGAAGATCCCCTGGAGGAGGAATGGCAACCCACTCCACTATTTTTGCCTGGGAAATCCCATGGACAGAGGAGCCTGGTGGGCTACAGTCCATGGGGTCACAAAAGAATCAGACACAAACAACAACAAATACTACACTAACACAGGCCTAGGAAATACACAGCAATGAAAAACTACCTGGGGAAGTTTCATTCATTCATCCACTTCTTCACTCACCTATTTAACAAACAGTTCTCAGGTGCCTACAGTGTTAAAACCATAGCTTTGTTAGGCTGTGGAAATAGAAGGAGCAATAAGGCAGAACTAGTTCCTAATCCTGTGGGATTTATAAAGAATAAATAAATGAGTGAGTGAGTGAGTGAAAAGAAAGAAAGGTGATGGCAGCTGAGTAGAGTGTGCAGAGAGTCAGCTTCGAATTCTAGGATCCCTTCTTAGTTAAAGGTTCATGACTGTCTTATTGGGAGTGGGGAGCCTCAGCTAGGATACAAATTGGGGCAGGAGCTGTGAATTTCCACTGAAGGAAATTATAGGGGCCAGAGGACCCTGCTTAATTTTAAACATGAGAGACTCCTATTCCACTGTATCAGCTGAGGAACAGCAAAAAAAAAAAAAAAAAGGGAAGGAAATTATAGGAGCCAGAGGACCCTGCTTAATTTTAAACAGGCTGCTGCTGCTGCTGCTAAGTTGCTTTAGTCATGTCTGACTCTGTGCGACCCCATAGATGGCAGCCTACCAGGCTTCCCCGTCCCTGGGATTCTCCAGGCAAGAACACTGGAGTGGGTTGCCATTTCCTTCTCCAATGTGTGAAAGTGAAAAGTGAAAGTGAAGTCGCTCAGTCGTGTCCAACTCGTAGCGACCCCCTGGACTGCAGCCTACCAGGCTCCTCCATCCATGGGATTTTCTAGGCAAGAGTACTGGAGTGGGGTGTCATTGCCTTCTCTGAATTTTAAACATGAGAGACTCCTATTCCACTGTATCAGCTGAGGAACAGCAAAAAAAAAAAAAAAAAAACAAAAAAAACACCAGAGCAGACTGTAATAACAAAAAGGCAAGGAGAAACAGAACCTTGAAACTCTCTGGTTTTAAGAGAACCAGAAAAGAGTGAAATCTGGAAATTCAAGGAAAAAGAGTGTTTTAAGAAGTTAATCACCAATGCCAAATGTGATAGGCTGATTGAAAAAGAGCTTACTGAATTTGATAATGTAGAAGGTGGTATACAAAAGTACAAAATGATGTCCTCCACAAGGCTCCTGCAGCTAGTGTTATTTGAGTAAATTAGTTTAGAATGTGTTCATTGTATTTATGGATGACTCTATGTTGAAAAGAACTAGTAATAATTTAAAAGACTTCATAATGTCAGAGTAAACAGTTTTAAAATGGTCAGCTTAAAAATACACACATACACGCATATGTCTGAGACAGGTACAAGGCATACACATAGGTACCAAACATAAACCTATAACTGTGGGAAATAACTAGATAAGCATACATAAAAGAAGAAAAATGCTTGGGAAATATATCATTTTCAAGTCAATAAAGCTGCTATTTCCTTAGCTACTTGTCTCATGTTATTAGGATGACTTAGATGACATGTAAGATGACATGTAAGAGGTCAACATATGACCTCTAAAAAAATGATTTTTGTACTATATGTTGATCAATGCACAATACATAATGTGCATTGAAAATACATAATGTGCATTGAAAATGAAGTGGCTTAGGATCAATTAACTGCTTTTACTGACTATGTAGATTATTGTATCAGGTCCAATGTCATACACATAGGACATTGCAGCCATTTCTCTTGCTCCAATTGTTTATATTCTATTCATTTTCTAAATTTTCTAAAAAGTTCAAGTTTAATTTCTCCATGATCTTTGAGTTTTCCTCCAAATAACTTGCTCTCTACAAATTAAATGCTCTTGGAACTTTTTTTTTCTACGTTTTGAAGACTTATGAGGAAGATGAAGAGATAAGAGAAATAGGAGATGCCACATCAATGTAATATGACATCAGAAGCAGCCCCTTGGAGGATGAGGCTCACTTGGCCTGGACCCCAACCCACTCTTCAGCTGCTGGAAGTCTATGATTGCCCCACAATTCCTGCCAGTCTTCAGAGATTATACCAGAAGGTCCACTTGCATCATTCTTACAGTCTGTCCTGTTTTCTTCCACACATTGCTCTGGCCATGCAATTCTGCCCTTCCACCAGTTTCTGCTATTCCAAGTCCTTCATCAGTTTAAAAAAAAATAATTCAAGATACATGAGGTTGTTGGGATGGGTCACATCAACCTCCTGCCACATCTCCCTCCCTCCACTCCACTGTCTTCTTCCTCCCCGCTCTGGAGCACACCCTGGACCTCCCCACCGCCAACCCCCAACCCTCCCACCCCCTGCAGCATGCTCTCTGCCTCCTAAAATGTAACAGACCCCCAGGGTGAAAATCTAGCAAAAAGAAGTTAGTCTTTATAAAAAGCATTAGATGTATTCTCCACATGTGTCTTATATAAGTGTTCAAAGACAATGCCTCCAAGAAAATATATCTAGCCGACTAGAAAACGTTGAAAATCTGGAAAGGGAAATTAAAAGGGCATGTGCATCTTACATTTATCTCCTGAGCCCTCAGGTATGTAAATGAGGCCAGAAGTGAAAAACAGCAGGTCAGGTTCCCACTTCTTATGGAAATGTTATCACAATTTAACAAATAGAAAAGGGGCTTGCCATCATAAGCTAATGACTTCAAACTGGGAAGTGTATGAATTTCCAGACTTTAAGAAGAGCTCATTAAGCCTCTAGCCTAAGAAAAACGTTCATTATGGTCTCTCACATAAACTAGACTCTCCCTTATCCTTTGCCATGTCCTGTTCTTATATGCTTCAGGAACTCTCCCTACAGTTTGGTCTTATTTTGTCCTATAAGCCAAGCCTTATATAGGCTTTACTGCAATGTATTTTTTACCTCTCTTTTTTGAAAAAGACAGAATAAATCTTCATAGTCACTTTTCTCTATCCTCTAACACTCCACCAATTAGGAATGTAATGGTTTGGGATACTAGGATATAAGATATGATTTTGAAAAGCCTTCTATTACAGTAAGAATTGCTATCTCAGACAAATTTTTACATGCCATTATTTTGGGAAAGTGTGAAATTATAACCAAAAAATAAGTATCTATTTAGGCAAAGGCCTGTGCTGTTTTTTGAAGCCCTAATGCCTTAGCTTTCAGAAAATGAAAAGTCTTTTCTTCCACTCTTTCATTATGTCCCTAGTTAGATCTTCTTCCTTCTCCTGAATATTAGTGTTTCTAAGATTGCAACCACAGAGAAGTGAGTTTCTCACTCAGTGCACTATCCTATAATCTTATCTAAAGGTGTGAGTGTGTGTGTTGTGTAGGGTAGTGCGTGATAAAATCTAAGGCTCAAGGGAAGTAAAAGGCCTGAGAAATAAATTCGAGAAGCATCAGTTGAAAGAACTGAAGTTAAATAGACTGTGTTTCCTCTAATAGAAGAAAAGTACCTGAGAAATCAGTACAGTATGTGGGAACGTGTGTTCGCATGTTCGATCACGTAAGTCTGTCCACACATTTGATGAACATTGTAACATGTGTGCAATCTCTACAGGTGGTTGTGCTCCCGTGTACTTTGTTGTACAATACCGGATAGAGTACAGTAGCACAGGGTCTTTGTCTCGGGTCCAGGATGTATGGAAGCAGCATAAAAGCAGTGGTGATGTGGCTGGTACTGCTAGAAGCACCAGAAATTGGAGGCCTAGAGAAAGGATGAAGACAGACAAAAAGAAGAAGTAACTGAAGAACTGAAGAGATTCACTATGCAGGAAATGGCAAGGGGATTTTCTTTATTGGAGGAGGCACTGCTAGTTTTTGAAGCACAGGATCTGAACATAGAACCGTACAAGAAGTTTGCAGCAATCATTCATAATGCGATCCAGTGCTACCATGTCATCTATGATGAGGAAAAAAGAGCTACTACCTAGACGTCACAGGATTGTTTTTTCAAGAGGGTAAACAGAATTGATGCCAACAAGGAACCAGACCTCTGCCATCATCGTCAGGTGTGAGTGAAATTGCAGCTTGCCCTCTGCCTCCTGTTGCTGATGATCCTTCAGCTCTGCCATCTCCCCTGTCCTCTCCCTCCTCTAATCAGTAACTCTTTTTGTCTGTTTGCTCAATGCCAGCTCCTATATGCCAGCTGTTGTGCTGTACTACTGTAATGTTCAAGGTGCTGTCATCTCCTGGGAAGCCACTAAGAAAATAACCCAAAAATGTATAGTAAATGAATGACAAGGTAATTAAAGTGGTATACTAAAATAACCTAGAAAACATTTAACATAAAAGAAAGTAGTAAAGGGTAAATAAAGGACAACAAAAGTAGGTATGAGACATGAATTCAAATAGCAAAGCAGCAGAAAAAAGTTCTTTTTTACTGGTGGTGGTTTAGTCGTTAAGTCGTGTCTGACTCTTGCAACTCCATGGACAGTAGCCCATCAGTCTCCTCTGTCCATGGGATTTCCCAAGTAAGAATACTGGAGTGGGTTGCCATTCTTTCTCCAAGGGATCTTCCCAACCAAGGGATCAAACCCAGATCTCCTGCATTGCAGGCAGTCTCCTGCATTGCAGGTAGATTCTTTACTGACTGAGCCACCAGGAAAGTCCTCTTTTTCATTAGTAACTACTTTAAATGTAAATGGATTAAACTCTCCAAAAGGTAGAGATTGGCAGAATGGTTGAAAATGAAAAGATAAAGATATTGCATCTAACAAGTAAACCAAAAGAGAGTTGCAAAGGCTGTATTAATATCAGATAAAATAGAGTTTATGAAAAAATTATATGAGACAAAGAAAAACATTATATAATGATGAAAGATTAACCCATTAAGAAGATACAATGATAAATGAATATGCACTTAACAAGATACCCCCAAATCACATGCAGCAAAAACTAATAGAACTGAAGGGAGAAATAGACATTTCAACAATAATAGAAGAATACTTTAATATCACACTTTCAGTGATGAATAGAATAGCAAGACAAAAGATCAGTAATGAAATAAAAGACCTTAACAACACTTTAAACCAGTTTGAGCTAATAAACTTTTATAGAATATTACACTCAATGACATCAGAATACATGTTCTTCTCAAGTGTACACCTTCCAGAGTAGATTGTACTTTAGGTAATAAACAAGCTTAAATAAATCTAAAACAATTGAAATTACACAAAGCATATCTGACCACAATAGAACAAAATTAAATATTAAAAACAGTAGAAAACTTGGGAAATTCACAAACATATAAAAATTAAACAGCATATTCCTAAATAATTAATGGACCAAAGGAAAAATCACAAGTAAAATTAGAAAATTCTTTGATATGAATGAAAATAAAAACACAGCATTCCAAAACTCATGGTATGCAGCAGAAACAGTGGTTAGAGGAAAATCTATAGCTTTAAATGTCTATATTTTTTAAAGCAAAATGTCAATCCAATAACCTAATTTTCACCAAAAGAAACTAGTAAAGGAAGGGCAAATTAAATTCAAATTAGGCAAAAGAAAAATAATAGTGAAAACTAATATAAAATTTAATGTGAAAATAATTGAGATAATTAATGAATCCAAAAGGTGATTCTTAAAAATAATCAATAAATTTGACAAAATATTAAAAAGATTGATCAGCAAAAAATAAAGAGGATGAAAAAAACTAAAATCAAGAATGAAAGAAGAAACACTGTGACCAACCACAGGAGTAAAAAAGACTACCTGGGACTATTATAAACAACTCTATGCCAACAAATTATCTAGATGAAATATCAATAATACTAAGAAGATTCAAACTACTGAAATTGGGAACAGAACTAGAAAATCTGAATTAATTTATAAAAACTAAAGGGATTAATTCAGTGACAACCAAAACAAACAAAAAGTAACAGAAAACAAAACAATAAAAACCTTCCTACAAAGAAAAGTCCAAGTCTTCACTGGTGACTCCTACCAAACATTTACAAAAGGATTAATACTATTTTTAACAAACATACAAAACACAGATGAAGAGGAAACACTTCCTGAGTCATTCTATGAGGCCAGTATGACCCTGACCCTCAAACCACACAAAGACATTAAAAGAAAAGAGAACTACAGAACAATATCCTTTATGAATATAAATGTAAAAATCTTCAACAAAATCTAAGTCCACCAAACTATAAATAGGATTATATGCCATGACTAAGTGGGATTTATCCCAGGAATGCAAAGCTGTTGAAACATATGAACATCAAGCAATGTAATACACCATATTAACAGAATAATGGACAAAACCACATGATCATGTATGGCATGACTTAGCAACTGAACAACAATTCCCTGTAGTACAGCTACAAGTTTGTAGCTAAAACTTAAAACACTGGAAGCCTGATAAATTCTATTTTGTGTAAGTCCATCAAAAAAGACAAAATTACATGTTGTCATAATTTTATATATCCTATTATCAAGTATTGGAGAAGGCGATGGCACCCCACTCCAGTACTCTTGCCTGGAAAATCCCATGGGCGGAGGAGCCTGGTGGGCTGCAGTCCATGGGGTCACTAAGAGTCGGATACGACTGAGTGACTTCACTTTCACTTTTGACTTTCATGCATTGGAGAAGGAACTGACAACCCACTCCAGTGTTCTTGCCTGGAGAATCCCAGGGACGGGGGAGCCTGGCAGGCTGTATATTAGATAACAGTTTCTGTTTTAACTGTGTCTATAAGAACAAAATCATTTATTGCAGTTATACATGGATGAGTGAAAAAAATTTCCACGTTGTTGCTTCTAGGCCTAGGATCTATAGTGTATGTCATATTGATATACAATCTCTGATGCTGGAATTGTGTTTTAATGCAGGTGAGTATGACCAGGGGAAAGAGAAAGATTTCTGGAACTCAATTCTACATTGGTCAGCTTGAAAGAACTAGACATAAACGTGTCCAGTTGTAACAACTCTACATCAAGTGACTGTATACCACATAACTGTCTCACTGAATCCAAACTAAAAACATTCCCAGCTCAGTTCCTTTTTAACTCAGAGCCACAGCCATTCCAAACATGAGGAAAAACAGCAAAGGTTAAGTTAAAGTGGAAAAAGACAGTAAAATTATCTCACATTTGTAAAATTTACAAAATCATATGACCATATGAATAAACTGCTAAGCCCCTCCTACGGCCTCGAAGGGGCCCAGGCAAGAGAGAGACTTGAAATTAAAGCTTATTAGCTTCACAATACACACACCCCTGGCTTCAGGACATCTCAAGGCAGAAGAAACTGGCAGCTTCACCCTGAATTCTTTGAGTCTACTGTCCACTCTAGTTAACTATCAACTTTGTCAGATAGCTTGTTGCACTAATAGGAGCATAAATTCAGCTCAAGGTGGGGTTACAGTCCCATTACATTCATAATACCAACTCTGAGAATCAGATTTTTGAAGGCTAGTTGTTTAACCCAAAGACATCCAGAGGACAGCAGAAAAGACTCAAAAGAGGAAGAGTTATTAGAACTTGGGTGTTTAGCATGTCAGACATGACACAGAGAGGAAAGACCTTTTACAAAATGTGAATGGGATTGTCACTACGGATGAGAAATTAAACTTGCTCTACATTCTTTGGAGCAGAAGAAGGGCTAGGGTGTGGTTTGAAGACTTAATGCAAAAAAAAAAAAAAAAAAACATAAACTATCTCATGAATAATGTTTATGTTGATTACACATTGAAATGGTAATATTTTAAACAGTTAGGGTTAAATCCCACACATTATTTTCACCTGCTTCTTTTTGCTGCTCTAATTTGGCTACTAGAAATTCTAACAGTATATACATATATGTGACTCACATTTATGGCCCACGTTATGCTACCATTACATAGCTGGTCTAAGGGTTCAGCCCCACTGAGATAATCCCTAAGCCCTCAAAGCTACTGCAATTTTACTGAGAGCTGAAACACCAAAGCCATTTCATATTTAGGCTGCTTTTACTTGAAATTCTCTTTTCATGAATTTAGCGCATTTACTGTATCTGTTTCATTGGTGTCACTTGGTTTTTTCTTAAATCAGGAAAATGAGCTCCTATAGTGTTCAAAAATAGCCCAATAAAGACATATTACTGTCTCTTTGCTCAGTAGTAGATGGGTCATAACAGGATGTCTGACACTGGCAGGTTTATACAGTAATTTTTTTCTTATCAGCTACTTAATGAAACGAATTTCTATCATAGCATCTTTTAAATGTTAATACTCTTACAGCTGTCTTCAAAGACCTATTTTGAACTAAATATGTTATCAATCAAAATACTCATTAAAATTCAGCACAAGCTTATGCGAAGAGCGAGATTAAATCATTGAGGCATCTGGGCCTCTTATTTCACTAATGTGACCTCATTATATCGTAATTTGTTATTACAGAAATTTAATTTTCTGATGCCATAGAATTACTAAGGGTCTTCACATTTCCCAGATTTTCATCCACCTTAACTGCAAACTTTTTGATCATTTACTGGTTGGGTCCTTGTGGGTAGTTTCAAGGTTTGTACTTCTGACAGACTACAGTGTATAACCAAAGAAAGCAGTGCTCCCTGACACTGGAGGGAAGGGATGTTCCAATCCCTGAAGGAGCTTTGAAAAGCTGTTCTCTCTAATGAGATAAGAAAGTACTTTGGACTGGCATTTCATTTCCAGCAGCCACCATTAACAAATGGGGATCCTAACCTTCACACTCTCCACCTTATCTCTTGTTGGAATCGTCCCTCCAAGGATGCATGATGGAGTCAGAAGCAAATGCAGGATTGTTCATGGGGCTGAGTAGTTCCTCCATCCACCTCAGAGAGTTATGAGGACCAAAGAGGGTGACAAATTCCTAGCACAGTGCCTGGAAACAAAGTAAATTCTAAATTCATCCTATTTATCTTCCCCTACCCACCCACCCTCATATCACCTTAGTCTAATCATTCAACCAAACATGCCACTTGGTTTTCATGTGTGTGTGCCTGCATGCATGCTCAGTTGTGTCTGACTCTTTGCAACTTCATGGACTGTAACCCACCAGGCTCCTTTGTCCATGGGATTGTCCAGGCAGGAATACTGGACTGGGTTGCCATTTCCTTCTTAGGGGAGCCTCCCGACCCAGGGATTGAACCTGCGTCTCTTGCATCTCTTGCATTGGTAGGAGGATTCTTTACCACTGTGCCACCTGGGAAGCCCATTCTCCCACCGCTTAAGGAGAACCCAAGAAAAACCAAAAGGGGAGATGGAACATTCTGATTGTTAAAAATCAAGAATATGGTATTCAAAAATTTGGTCCATTTTTCATATAAGGACAATTACCAAAATATCATGATGTAGAACACTCAGAATTTCATCTGAAAACTTTGTCACCTTAAATCCATACACCTATACCTATGTCCAACACTGCTGTCAATTATAACAAAATGGTCATTCTTTTCATCTCTAATGTTGTTTCTCCTTGTTAGCTCTCAGTTAAAAAAAAATTTCCAAGTTGCCTAATTGCCATGACCAGGGATGAATTCTGACCAGATCCCAGAACCCAGAGTAGTCCCACTGTGATGGCCACTGATAGAGTGGCTTCATTCCTGGTGCTCACACAGAAAGACTCAGAAAACAGGACATAAGTTGTCCATCAGGTTAACAGTCTTTTAGCCTCAAGTTATTACAACACATCTTCTATGACAGGCACAAGCTGTCAGGCGGTGGATATTTCACTTTACTCTCCAATTCCACCAACTGGCTCTCCTACTATTCTCCTCTTCCAGCACCCTGTCTCAGCTACCCTGGCCTCCTCCTGCTTCCACGGCCGGCCTCCCACCACAGTAGGGCTGCACACCCTGTTGCCTGAAGGTAGAATGCTCTTCCCCCAGATTGCCACATGGCTCACTCTCACACTCTACAAGGGCCTGCCCAACTATCTCCTTTCAGTAAGGGTTTTCTGATGAACTAGTTGCAAATGAAATGGCAACCCACTCCAGTACTCTTGCATGACAAATCCCATGGACGGAGGAGTGTGGTAGGCTACAGTCCATGGGGTCAAAAAGAGTTGGACAGGACTGATCGACTTCACTTTCACTTTTCAGTTCCAAATGAAACTCCTTCTCTGCCCAAACCTGCTCCCCACCCCAATCCACTTACCTGCTCAATTTTCCCAGACAGCATCTATCACCATCTGATATCCTCCACATGTTACATGCTGTTCATTATTGTCAATCTCCCGGGTTCAAAGGTGAGGTTCACAAGGGAGGGACTTAGGGCAGTTTTTCTGTAGCTGTCTCAAACACCTACAAGTGGGTTTGGGACAAAAGATCCTGGGTAAGTGAATGGAGAAAGCATGCGGTCATGGTTTTCTGTCATTTTGTTATGGGTTTCCCAGGTGGTGCTAGTGATAAAGATGCCACCTGCCAATGAAGGAGATGCAAGACATGGGTTCATTCCCTGGGTAAGGAAGAACCCCTGGAGTAGGAAATGGCACCCCATCCAGTATGTCTGCCTGGAAAATTCTATGGACAGAGGAGCCTGGCAGGCTACAGTCATTTTGTTGGAGTACATCAAATAAGAGTTAGTCACACAAGCGACTTTATTTTTAAATCCATGCAGTACATAATTTTGCTGACTTGACTTATATATACATGTATATTTGTAAACATGAATACACTGCAGTCTACACTGTTGGGGTTGTCGTGGTACACACTCTTCAGGCCCTGAAAAAAAAAACAAAGGGCTCTGAATTCACATTACCTTCAGCATGACTCAATAACAGATGACAAACTACTTTCCCATTGTTTTCTGTGAAAGAAAGAAAGAGAAATATGTAGGAGAAAAAGCCATTCTAGAGTGAAAAGAAATGCCTGAGTCAGCTTGGCACAACCACCGCTCAGTGCTGCAGGGAAACCGAGGCACACTCGGTGGCTGGTGACCGGTGGCTTCAAGTCCCTCCCATGGAACAACATTTGGCTCTCATGTCCCCAGACTTCAGCTTTGGATATTCCACAACCAACAGAGGAGAGAAACTGTGGCTTCAACATTAAATAAAGAAAATGAAATTCCTCAAAACAAAAGCATAATGTTTCTTCTCAACACCCCCTGTTTTACCTTCTGTTATTATTTGAGATCAAGCCTTAATGCAAGACTCAAAAAGAAAAAAGTAGACAATTCTTTGCAGATAACTCACAGTTCAATAACCTGATAATTATTCATTTCGGCTTAAAGCATGCTTGTAAATATCATTTCAAATGAAGCACTGACTTGATTTTTAATCAATGAAAACTGACATTTGTTGAAAAGGCTTTCTGAATAATTACCTTGCATTCTTATTACTAAAGCGGATTTAACGGAAAATCAAAACAAACGATATTAATTACACCATAGCCTCATTATATATTAATAGGTTCAGAAACCAAACACTGAGTTCTTATAGAGCTGGGTGTAATATTTATATGAAGCTTTATGACAGAAGCCAGCTTAATTCTAATGCATCCATTTCAGTGCTCTGACCTTCGCTCTCTGGAACTGTGAGTTTGATCTCAACTAGGAATCCACGCATCCGACATCAACATATTGGGATCCTGACTGATAATCCAGAACGTCAAAGGAAGTTGACTTTCTCATGCCAAGGGACATGAGTCGCCTGACGGATCATCTTTCTTTAACTTAGTCATTACTGAAACACTGCCCTTCTGATCACTGAATTCAGAACCTCAAGCAAAGGAACCTCACCATGTGACTGTGCGTTAAGATCGACTGTCATCTTTGTGTCCAGCAAGCAACTCTGATGGTACAAGCAGGAGCCTGAAGATAAGGACAGTATCACAGAAGGGATTTCCAGTCCAGGTCTTCATCTCCTGGACTGGCTTCTCAACCTTCACATTTTTACAGTCATGTTCAGCTCTATTCTGGTTCTTTCATTGTAATTAGAAACTAGCAAGTAGATCTCTTAAAAGTGGGAGGGGGGGCAGATTTTAAGTTGTACAATACCACTGAGGATCAGTTTTTCCATCTGTAAATTAAAAACAAGTAGCTGTTGTAAAGATTAAATAAAACAGAATTCTTATGAAGATTAAATGGACAACTCCCAAAAAAGTGTTAAGCAGAGTTCCTGGCATGCAATAGGCTGTCAAATATGTTATTAGAGTCATTATTATTAAAGGATCCTTCCAGTTTAGATGTTCTATGACCATTCAAACACAATATGGAAGACCTACTGGGAAAGGCTAACGAGACTTATTACCTCTTCAACGATATTACCAGAACAATATCCTTCTGACCTCCAGACTTGCTAAAAAACATGAACAGAATGGACAAGTACAAAGAATTGAGTAAAGTTTGGACATAAGAGACTTCCCTACCAGAATACAGACCACACACAAAGCAGGGAGAGTCCAGACAATACCACAATCCTTGAGGACAACGATTGCAAAATCTGAATCATTCATTCAGCAAAATGAAATGTGTCAGTAAGTGTTCTAGGTACTGAAGACTCCACAGTAAACAAAACACATGTCCATGAGTGGATGTTCTAGCTGGGAGAGAGAAATGGGTGGAGTCAAAACGAGAGCAAAGATGACTCAGTGCCTCCACCTTCCAATCAGCCTCCTCCTGGGAGCTTTACCTGAGTTCTCTGTGTCTCCACTGTCACTGTCAGTCCGCATCTGCCTGCCATCGACCTGTTTCTTTCATATAAATCCTTAAACACCCCCTCATCTGCAGATCCAATGACACTTTGCTCAATCAAGTCTGTGTCCTCTCTAGTCTTGGTTACAAGAGCAGCCCCTTAGCAGAGCTTCCCATTACCTGTCTCCACAACCACTGAAATGCCCTTTTCTCCCTTGAAAAAATTCAACTCAGCCTTCAAGTTCCAACTCACGTGTTACCTCTCCCATGAGGTCTTGTTCAAAAACACCCTCACCTCACATTCCAACACAGGCAGGACTAGTCATACATGCTCCATAATTTCTTAATTTGGTCACCCTCCCAATTATAGCCCAGCTATGCTGTAACAGAACCCATTGATTTGTGTGATAAATATTTATTAAAATCTGTACCCTTGATCTGGCACTATTGAAAGCACTGGAGTTAAAACAGTAAATGAAACAACTTAGGTCCCCATCTCAAGGATCCAGGGATGTTCCCTCTCCTTGAGGTTGGAGGTCATGTCTTACTACCTGAGTGCCCTGGGCACATGGCTTGTGTTCAGGCCTTACTAAATGTCTGCCTCATCACCAGAATTTTATTCAGAGAGAACAGGTGTTGGCCAGGCCCAGCCCACCAGATTCTATGTCAGAATATGGCACAGCATTCCTCAGTGTGGGGAAGGTCCCTCCTTCTGTTCTCTAAAACAGAGGAAACAGTTATACATCCCAGAAGAGTTCTTAGTGTTTACTCTTTCATCCCATTACTTTTAATTATATGGGGGGAAAAAATCTGCCTCCTTTCATAGCAAACCCAAATTCCTTTAATTGATAATTTAAGGTAAAATTGATCATTTTCTATCATCTGCAAGTATTTTCTTTAAACATTATGCTATTAGTCATTCAAATGAAATAATCCCTAAATTTTCCTGTCACCAGAATTGTTATCATTATATCAGATAATATAAGCACATAAGTGTGGTAGAATGAAAGAGGAAGCCAAGATCATAAGGCTTAAAACTTTTATTTACTCAACCTAAGGGGGCTTCTGTATAACCAGTATCATTGTTAGATATGAGAAAGAATGGGTGTTACTGAAGGAGGTGCTACTTTCAGTGAATATATTTTTAATGAGACAATTTATAACTAAAATAAGATATATTAGTGTTACCTTGATTAGTTTGGGTTGCCATAAAAGAATACCACAGATTGTGTGGCATAGATAGTAGAAATTTCTTTCTAATGATTCTGGAGACAGGAAGTCCAAGAGCAAGGCCACAGCAGATAACCGGTATCTGGTGAGGATGTTCCTCCTAGTTTGCAGATGGTCATCTTTTCATTGTAACTTCACTCGGTGGAGAGAGAGAGCAATCACTTTCCTCATCTCTTCTTATAAAGGCACTAATCCCATTCATGAGGGCTGCACCCTCATGACCTAATTACCTAGGTCTCCCCCTCCAAACACCATCACATTGGGGATTTAGGCCTCAACATATGAATTTGGGGAGGACACAAACCTGCAGTTCACAGCAAATATTATTAGTAACATAAAATAAGCATGAGAAATTATAAAAACACCATATAAATTATGAGAGTTAGGCCTAAACAAAACTCAAAAGTAGTGGAACAATAATGGCTTACATTTCAAATAGATCGTCTTTGGCCAGACTATCAGTTAAGTGAGTACCTGAACTGCTATCTGCCTCACCTGACTGTACTTTGGCATCATTCCATAAACAAATATTGAGAGAACTTATGAGAACCAGGACTTTGAATCTGGCTCTCCTGTTTAGTTTAGGATTAATTCGTTCATTCTGTGCATTCATTGAACACTGTTGACATTGATTATATGCCAAACATTGTATCCAAGGCCCTGGGAATAGAGAATTAAAGTATCATCTGTTCCTTTAAGGAGCTTATAGTTTGGCATGAAGTCAGACAAGCAAACTATTATAACCCAATGTCACAAGAGCTATGCCTGAGTTCTGACTCTGGAATCTCTTAAGACAGGTGCTCAGCCTTGATGACGGGATAAAGGAAGGCTTCTGGGAGGAAGTCAGAGCAGCACAGAAGGAAAGTCAGACAGAAGGAGCCAAAAGAGTGAAAGCACAGAACCCTAGAAAAGTATAAAGCAGTTATACCAAATTACTAATGTGGGTGTAAATGGGGAAGAGAGAGGTCAAGGATGGGAAAACCGGTCACTGCATCACATATTGTTTAGTTGCTGAGTCATGTTTGACTCTTTGTGACCACATGGACTGTAGCCCACCAGGCTCCTCTGTCCATGGGATTTCCAAGGCAAGAATACTGGAGTGGGTTGCCATTTCCTTCTCCAGGGGATCTTCACAACCCAGGGAGTGAGCCTGCATCTCCCACATTGGCAGGCAGGTTCTTTACCACTGAGATACCAGGGAAGCCCACTGCATCACATGGTTGCCCTTTATGCATATCCTCAGGAAGAATTTCAGCCTTAATATCAGGCCATTCTGCCTCTCCTGAGGTATTGGATGGCATCATCTTGGGAACATGACAAGGCCTGCACACTCTGTGCCAACAGGACAGAAAGTTATTGGCATGCTCCATTCAGTACCTTGTCTAGGACTTGGCACAAAGCAGGGGCTCAGCAATTTTAGTTGACTATTAAGATAAACTTTGGGGATATTAAACCTGTTTCATCTTACCTTCCAACATGATTTTCTTGTCTAATGTTTGCATCTTTATCTCTATAAACCTTTAAAAGGAGATGAGCTATAAAGAAGATAGGTAATGACATTCAAAAACACAAATTACTTTATTATCTAACTCCATAGGTAAGTCCAAAATTAAAGTATAATTTTAAAGATTAGAAAATTAAGAACTTGGTGATTCTGCCAACAAGGTATGATAAGGACTGGATTCACTCAAAAGGCTTCCTGCCCTATCACCAAAAATATTGGGGAAAATAAATGAAACAGCATTCTTTAAGGCATTGGCCATTAGGCATTGAAGGGTGATGGTCTTAGAAAACTAGAAATTAACAAGGTGACTTCTGATACTGCTTGAGGTCACTTCCTTGAGAGCATTTCTGGGCCATGGAGAAGGAAAAGGGAATCAGGCATAACTCAGTAGACTCCCTGAGTTGAGGAGATGGAGATCAAAGTCTAGAGAACAAAATGGCTAGAATTAGAACAAAGCACAGGAAAGAAGAAAGCTGCATGAGAAAACTCCAATGATCTGCAGAGGAAGGATCCCCTTGAGTGTTCAGCAGAGCACTGCCCAGTTCACGCATGGAAGGAAATTATTCCAGACTAGGGCAAGAACCAATCAAGGGAATTCAAGGAAAAGTACCCAGAACTCACATGGGGCCAAGAATAGTGCTGATCTCCCTCCCCAACCCCCTTCCCTACCCTCTGGATTCACAGGACATCAGGTAGAACACTCAGAAGGGTCTTGCCTCAGGGACAGGTTAAAATTAACTCTACACAAAATGCAGCTGTGGACTCACCCAACAAAGCTTAAAAGCAAGACTTGAAAGGATCAAACTGTGTCTAAATAACTTAAAAGTGTTCCAGAACACAGCTCAAGGAGATGGGCAGGACTAAAAGACTACTCGGAGCCCTGGAAGGACAATGTTCACATCCCATAAAAAGGAACAGGCATGTAAAAAAGTTACAAAATGCAATTCATGATGAGGATAAAGTGACCCAGAACTAACACATATCAGAAGACAAGGACATGAAATCAGTTACAACAACTGTATTTTATATGCTCAAACAGCTGAAGGAATAGAGAGGGATGGATAAAGAGAAAAAGATCCAAGTCAAATTTCTAGAAATGGAAACTACGATGACTAAGATGAAGAATAAAATGGATGGGATTAACAGTAGATTTGAAAATGGAGGGAAAAAATATTTTCAAGAATTTGAAGACATAAACAATGGAAACAACCCAAAATGAAGACATGGAAACAACCCACATGGAGAAAAAAATGACAAAAATATGAACAGAGCACCAGTAAACTGTGGAACACCTTTGAATGGCCTAACATATGTGTAATTGAAGTTCTCAAAAGACAGAAAAGACAGCAGAGGAGACAGAAATAATATTTGAAGCAATAACAGTCAAATTTTTCCAAACTTGGTGCAAATCATAAACCCACAGTTGCCAGAAACCATTCGTAAGAAGCATAAAGAAAATGACATCAAGGCACATCATAATTAAATTGCTAATAATAAGGCAACTAAAGCTCAGAGTATTAACTTACAGCCCTTTTCAATATACAAGTTCGCACTGGGTCCATTCACAATGAGCAGACTATTATCTTAAAGAGGTCACAGAGATGAACTGGCAAGGACTAGATCAGAGGTGAAAGCAGGAAGGAAAACACGATTTAGGAATGAAAGCAGAGATGCTACCATAGAATCCTTAATAAAATAAGACACCACTTCAAGCACTTAGTCAAGGTCGAGGAGGCCACGCCTCTGCAGGCAAGGAGTTCTGCCAGCCACACTGGGTGTGGAGCCAGTACCAAGGGCCACAGTGTGTGCATTCATTTCACTGTGTCATCACCCCATTTCTTCAGTCTTTCTTCTTCTCAGGCCGTAATTTTCAGCTTCTTGGGATTATCGTCTTGTTCAGTGTGGGGTTTTCTTTCTTCTCTTTTTTTTTGCGGGGGCAGGGACACTGGAATTTCAGTTGTGAAAAATAAATGCTAGGGAAAGTGGGCTGTGTTTCATTTCCAAAGCTTATAAGACAAAGAGGTTTATCAATGATCCTTTCCTTTTCTCTTTTTGTACTTGTAAAGTAGAAATCCCCCTACTCCCTCATATACTTGAAGATGCTGATTCAGTACTTGTCTGATAAGAATCCTTCTTCATTTGTTTCTTAAGGTATCTTTTAGTTTCCCACCTTGATCTTTTGCCTGTTTTTTAATTTCATCTATTTTCTTTTCTAAATAATAAATTAAGAGAATGAGTGGTAAACTTTTGGAATTAAATGTATTATTGGGCTAAGCACACTTTTAGAAGTTTGCCTCCTGGTCTTCTCTCCCCACTCCACAACACCCAAATGTTGTTTTTACTGAAGTCGAAGCACTTAAAATATGCTTTAGATTTTATTCAGCTAACAATTATTTTACCCTGTTTACACAAACACTAAGCCAGACCTACAGCAGGTATGAAGATGAATAGCACTGACCCGTCCCCTAGGAAGTCCATAACCTAGAGGCAGTGAGCCAAAACTAAACAAAATCCAAAGTGGGTGAAAGTGAAAGTGATTCAGTCATGTCCAATTCTTTGCGATCCCATAGACTGTAGCCCATCAGGCTTCTCTGTCCATGGGGTTCTCCAGGCCAGAATACTGGAGTGGGTAGCTGTTTCCTTCTCCAGGGTATTTTTCCCAACCCAGGGATCGAACGCAGGTCTCCCACATTGATTCTTTACCGTCTGAACCACCAGATAAGCCCAAGAATACTGGAGTGGGTAGCCTATTGCTTCTCCAGTGGATCTTTCCTGACCTAGGAATTGAACCGGGGTTTCCTGCATTGCAGGTAGATTCTTTACCAGCTGAGCTACCAGGGAAGCCCAACAAAATCCAAACCAAACAACAATAAGTACTTTTGTTATCAGTAGGTATTCTTTTGAGTAGTTTGTTCAGATATAAAAACCCTGCAAGTTACAAAATCCCTGTTCTAAATCAACTCAGCCTTGGTTGCTGTGGCATTCAGACCTGGCCTCATGAAATCATGCACATATATGTACATGTGTTTCCAACAGTGTTTTTGAAATTATAGCCTTTTTTTATTTTTTTGCATGTAACTCTAACCATGGGCTTCTCTGGTGGCTCATGTAACTCTAACCATGGGCTTCTCTGATGAAGATTCTGCCTGTAATGCAGGAGACCCAGGTTCAATCCCCCGGTCAGGAAGATCCCCTGGAGAAGGAAAGGGCAAACACTCCAGTATTCTTACCTGGAAAATTCCATGGACAGAGGAGCCTAGTAGGCTACAGTTCATGGGGTTGCAAAGGTCAGACACGACTGAACGACTTTCATCACCATCATCTGCAGCCATACAGCAAAAGCGTGATATACCCCCACAAGCAAACAAACCAAAAAGCCCTTTATTAGGGCTACATTAAACCTATAAAACTTAGAAAACTGGTAGTAATCAGCAGGCCATGAAAAATGAACTACTGACAGCCCAGAACATTCTAATTTTGCAAATAAGCCTGGCTTTAAGCAATGCAACTTATACTTGTGTGTCTGCTTATTTTTTTCTATTTATAGAAGAATTTGAAAGAATGGTGGTCCCCAGCAAATACAATAATACTTGTTCATAACAACATTAACATGATGTGTGGTATTGAGAAAGATGTAGATATGGAGGCAGACCATCCAGGGAAGACAGGACAGTTTGCTTTAAAACTCCTTCTTGACTTTTTCACTTCCTTGGAAACTGCAAAGACTAAAAAACTAGCTGGGGTATGCACTGAATAAAGAAAGTGAGGAAGGCGCCAAGGCAGGCTACTACATTTCACAGTCGTTCATCTTTTCCATTTTTCTGCAGAGGCCCCAAGGCAGGCAGATAATGCAGCCAAGAGAACCTGGGCAAAGATGGCTGTGCAGACAGGGTGGGTGGCTGCCGGTCCATTTGTCAGACTCAATCAAGGAAAGACAGAGCCCGAGAAGGCAAGAAAACGTAGGTTCTGTTCTCTGACCTTGAAAGAGGAGCTGTCATTTCAAGGGGAACATGGATGTCTCGGAGCCACAAGAAAAAAGCAGGTCAAGTCAGGGGAAAGAGCCACCAACAATGGGGTAACTAGGAGATACCTGGGGAAACGTATTTGTTATATCCCAAAGTAAGAAGAAAATGAGGGCAATAGCTTTATTTCAGCTCCTGAACTGTTTTATGGGCGATTTCCCTAAAAGATTTGCTTTTTCCTCTGAGCAGTTAAGCATCCGCGCTCTCGCAGAATTTTCTCATTCCCATCCAGACAGCAGTAGATCTTCACATTCCTGCAGGTAAAAGCCCTGACACTCCGCTTCAGCATCTAATTCTTCTTTCTTTTGTTACAGACGCTCTGCCAGCGAGAGAAAAGATTCTTTCTAGAAATAGCAGAACAGCAAAGGGATGAATATGGGGGTGGGGGTGGAGGGGGGCGGGGAGAAGAGTCGGGTGAGAGAGAGAGACTGGGGTAGAGAGAAGGGAGGGGAGAATAAAGCAGCGCAGGGAGAGGAATCGGGAAGCCTCAGGCTCCCGAGTCCTCCTAGGTCTATTGTTGCCTTTCTCCGCGGTTGGCCTTGCTGAGAACCGAAGCTCAGGACACAGTCCGCTGACGCTGTTGGTCCTGCCCTTCAGGCTCTGGGTACCATTGTGACGCAGCCCTGAAGTCAGCTGCCCTGTCAGCACTCATCAGCAGTCTTGTACAAGCGGAATGAAATCATTTCTATTGACCCCCTGGCATATTTATAGGATCTTTCTTTCTGCTGAGACTGGTGGTTATCACTTTCCCCTCCCCCGCTGATATGTTTATTCGCGCCCGTGTGCGAGGGGAGCGCTCATCAAGGGACCACGCGGCCCTCTCCCAGGCTGCCAAACCTACCCAATTACTGAGGCTGGAAGGGACCTGGGGAGTGGGGGTGGGGTGGGGGGAAACACCCTCTGCCTGGCCTGTTCTCCGGTTTGTACCCTCTGAAAAGAAGACTTTCTGACTCTGCACGCTTCCTCGGTCCAGTCTGCACACTGACTTTTAACGGGCAGAGCGCTCATTTATTCTTCGTTGGCTGTGTCTCCAAGACCCCCTTTTCTTGTTACACAATGAGCGAGAGACGCTGCGTTTCCCTCTGGAGGGGTGAGGGAGAGGATGCGGGCAGAGCCTTGACTCCACGGTCTTCTTGGCAGCCTCTTCCGCGCGAGTTAGGCAGACCTGCTCTGTTGCAGGGCGCCCAGCACTCTGGTCCTGTGCTGCCCTCTATCTTCCCGTTTCTTGCTAAAGATGTTGCGGTTTCTTTTTAGTAAGTGATTTGGAAGAAAACGTTAAAATTCGGGGGAAAATTGTGTCGTGTGATTTAAAGTCATGAAAGCTCCATCTAGACATTCCCTTAAATGCTGTTGGAGGAAGATGGCAAATTGTTTTTAAGTGTGTGTCTCTTAGGCTTCCCTGGTGGCTCAGTGCTAAAGAATCTGCCTGCCAATGCAGGAGACCCGATTCCATGCCTGGGTTGGGAAGAGTCCCTGGAGGAGGAAATGTCTACCCCCTCTAGTATTCTTGCCTGGAAAAATCCCATGGACAGAGGAGCCTGGCAGGGCTCCATGGGGTTGCAAAGAGTTGGACACGACTTAGTGACTAAACAATGACAGCAACGAATGTGTCTCTTAACACTTATTAATTTACTTAAAGCTTTGTTTTTGTTTTTTTTTTTTTACCAATACTTTCATAATTCCTATTTTCACTGATGTAGTTTATTCTTCAGATTAGAAAAAGAAGTATCAATTAATATTATTGGACCTACTATCTTTGCCTGCAATGTTTTTTGACACTCATTACAATGGAACATTTATGACTTAGGATTTTTTTATGTTATGGGAAGCAGAGTTCAAGAACAGCAACAAAACCTGCCCGGGACGCAGAAAACCTGGATTCTTGGCCTAGTTTGCTTCCACCTAGAATCATGACCTTGTAAGTCATTAATCACTCTGGGCTTTAGCTGCTTTATCTGTGGTTCTGTCTGGAACTAACACTTCCATACTTACAAGCAGGGGACTGAACAAAGGAAGCCTAGCCAGTGACCACTTGATTAATAACCAAGCCATTTGTGAGAAAGAGGGCAAAGGTTGATTGTTTCTCCTATCCCCAGGGACTAATGCATAGTGGCCGGTGAGGCTGCGGCAGTAACATACAATGCATAAGAAAGACACCTAGCCCAAGTATCAGCTGTAGCCGATGTGTTGGTCCCTATTTAAAAGTAAAAGTGAAAGTGTCAGTTGCTTAGATGTGTCTGACTCTTTTCGACTCCATGGATTATAGCCTGCCAGGCTCCTCTGTCCATGGAATTCTCCAGGCAAGAATACTGGAGTGAGTAGTCATTCCCTTCACCAGGGGATCTTCGTGACCCAGGGATCGAACCCACAACATCTGTGTCTCTTGCATTGCAGACAGATTTTTTACCATCTGAGTCACCAGGGAAGCCCTCTTAATGTATGAAAAGGTAAGCCAATAAAAGACTCTGAATTCAAAACACAGCTTGAAGGGTTTGGAATGGTTTTCTAAATGAAATAAAGAAGAGAGAGAGAGAAAGAGAAAAGGCAAGCGAAAGAAAGGGAAGTAGGCAGACAAACTACAAACTCTGTAAAAAAAAACAAAAACAAAAACAAAACAACACCGAGGCATGGAAGAAGACTTGGCTTGGAAGGAGATACCACAGATGTGTACTTCTTCTTATGACTCAGTTCACCATTATTCTCTGACAAAAAATATTCCAAATTCCTGTGTTTTTCAGCTCACTAGAGAAATGAACGCTTTCTTCTTTAGGATTGTTGTTGTTGTTGTCCAGTAGCTTAGCCGTGTCCAACTTTTTGCCGCCCCATGGACTGCAGCACGCCAGGCTTCCCTGTCCTTCACCATCTTCCGGAGCTTGCTTAAACTCATATCCATTGAGTCAGTGATGTCTTATCTTCTGTCATCCCCTTCTCCTGGCTTCAATCTTTAACAGCATCAGGGTCTTTTCTAATGAGTCAGTTCTTTGCATCAGGTGACCAAAGTATTGGAGTTTCAGCTTTAGCATTAGTCCTCCCAATGAATCAGATCAGATCAGATCAGTCACTCAGTCGTGTCCGACTCTTTTTGACCCCATGAATCGCAGCACACCAGGCCTCCCTGTCCATCACCAACTCCCAGAGTTCACTCAGACTCACGTTCATGGAGTCAGTGATGCCATCCAGCCATCTCATCCTCTGTCGTCCCCTTCTCCTCCTGCCCCCAATCCCTCCCAGCATCAGAGACTTTTGCAATGAGTCAACTCTTGGCATGAGGTGGCCAAAGTACTGGAGTTTCAGCTTCAGCATCATTCCTTCCAAAGAAATGCCAGGGCTGATCTCCTTCAGAATGAACTGGTTGGATCTTCTTGTAGTCCAAGGGACTCTCAAGAGTCTTCTCCAACACCACAGTTCAAAAGCATCAATTCTTTGGTGCTCAGCCTTCTTCACAGTCCAACTCTCACATCCATACATGACCACAGGAAAAACCATAGCCTTGACTAGATGGACCTTTGTTGGCAAAGTAATGTCTCTGCTTTTGAATATGCTATCTAGGTTGGTCATAACCTTCCTTCCAAGGAGTAAGCGTCTTTTAATTTCATGGCTGCAGTCACCATCTGTAGTGATTTTGGAGCCCAGAAAAATAAAGTCTGACACTGTTTCCACTGTTTCCCCATCTATTTCCCATGAATTGATGGGACCGGATGCCATGATCTTCGTTTTCTGAATGTTGAGCTTTAAGCCAACTTTTTCACTCTCCACTTTCACTTTCATCAAGAGGCCTTTGAGTTCCTCTTCACTTTCTGCCATAAGGGAGGTGTCATCTTCATATCTGAGGTTATTGATATTTCTCCCAGCTATCTTGATTCCAGTTTGTGTTTCTTCCAGTCCAGCATTTCTCATGATGTACTCTGCATATAAGTTAAATAAACAGGGTGACAATATACAGCCTTGACGAACTCCTTTTTACTCAGGACTTATTTCCTTTAGAATTGACTGGTTGGATCTCCTTGCAGTCCAAGGTACTCTCAAGAGTCTTCTCCAACACCACAGTTCAAAAGCATCAATTCTTTGGGGCTCAGCCTTCTTTATGGTCCAATTCTCACATCCATACATGACTAATGGAAAAAACATAGTTTTGACTAGATAGACCTTTGTCAGCAAAATAATGTCTCTGCCTTTTAATATGCTGTCCAGGTTTGTCATAGCTTTTCTTCCAAGGAGCAAATGTCTTTTAATTTCATGGCTGCAGTCACCATCTGCAGTGATTTTGGAGCTCAAGAAAATAAAGTATCTTGCTGTTTTCATTGTTTCCCCATCTAATTGCCATCAAGTGATGGGACTGGATGCCTTGATCTTAGTTTTATGAATGTTGAGTTTTAAGCCAGTTTTTTCACTCTTCTCTTTCACTTTTTTCAAGAGGCTCTTTAGTTCCTCTTCACTTTCTGCCATAAGTGTGATGTCATCTGCATATCTGAGGTTATTGATATTTCTCCTGGAAATCTTGATTCCAGCTTGTGCTTCATCCAGCCTGGCATTCCACATGATGTCCTCTGCATATAAGTTAAATAAGCAGGGTGACAATATACAACCTTGATGTACTCCTTTCCCAATTTGGAACCAGTCCGTTGTTCCATGTTGGGTTTTAACTGTTGCTTCTTGACCTGTGTACAGGTTTCTCAGGAAGCAGGTAAGGTGGTCTGGTACTCCCATCTCTTGAAGAATTTTCCACAGTTTGTTGTGATCCACACAATCAAAGGCTTTAGCATAGTCAATGAAGCAGAAATACATGTTTTTCTTTGGAATTCTCTTGCTTTTTCTATGATTCAACGGATGTTGCCAATTTGATCACAGGTTCCTCTGCCTTTTCTAAATCCAACTTGAACATCTGGAAGTTCTCGGTTCACGTACTGTTGAAGCCTAGCTTGGAGAATTTTGAGCATTACTTTACTTGCCTGTGAGATGACTGCAATTGTGTGGTAGTTTGAATGTTCTTTGGCATTGCCTTTCTTTGGGGTTGGAATGAAAATTGATCTTTTCCAGTCCTGTGGCCACTGCAGAGTTTTCCAAATTTGCTGACACAATGAATGCAGCACTTTCACAGCATCATCTTTTAGGATTTGAAATTGCTCAGCTCTCCGTAACCTCTACTAGCTTCGTTCATAGTGATGCTTCCCAAGGCCCACTTGACTTCGCACTCCAAGATGTCTGGCTCTAGGTGAGTGATCACACCAGTGTGGTTATCTGTATCATTAAGATATTTTTTTTCCTATCTTATTTAGACTAATGCCTATTTAGGCAAAATTTGAAGATCAGCAGAAGAGGTGTTATAATGGCAACCAAAATGGGGGTGTTAACAGGAATGAGATGAGAGAAACCACAATGATAGAGATCATGAAGCACAGACACTAAATTATGAGGAGGAAATAGTTTTGAGAAGAAATTAACATCACATGAGGTACTGACTCAGAGGGAAAGAGTGAGCAGTAATCTAAAGGCTTCCACTTCCTCACTGGGAAAGGGTACAGTGTTCTAGGTTCTGTTGCAGGTTGAAATGTCCTGGATCGATATTGGACAATTCAGTGTAATCTCATAAAAATTCATGGCATGCCTGTGAGTACAAAAGTCCCAAGTGGAGCAGAAACTGGTGCAGGAAAGTGGGCACAGCCCAGGAGGCATGTCCCAAGATTGATAAAGACATGATACACACACTCAGGAAGTGAAAACTATAGCAGGGGTGGATGATCTGCTGATCATCCACGGCAGGTGTTATAAGAGAGGTGAAAACACAGTGTTTTATAATAACTTCCAGTGGGAAATAAAGAAATGCACTGTGGCCTGATTCTATTTCATAAATTGTTATTTTCCCTATACATGTATATTTTGCTTATGCAGAAATAAAAGAAGTCATTTTTATTTCAACTAAATATACCCAGTTCACCACATCTTTTTCTTTTCTCGAGTATCTTTCTGTGTGGGAAGATGGCTTTTTATGCATTGCCAGCTAAGTCAAAAGGAGTTTACAAATAGCCTGCCCTTCTAAAGACCTTGCAAACCAATTTTCTGTGATGAGCTCACAGAACTGTGTGGTCAGAAAACTGCTTTATATACCTCCCAGTGCTGAAGAGAAGACTTTGCTTTCAGGTTATAGACAAGACTCTAGAAATAGTTACAAAAGAATCATTTTTTTACTAAGGGATATAATTCTGAACTTAACTTCAAACACTTGTTCATGTCCTGTTAAATTTACCTGTCATTTTAAAATTTAATAATGCCAACCCATGCACTGGAGAAGGAAATGGCAACCCACTCCAGTGTTCTTGCCTGGAGAATCCCAGGGACGGCAGAGCCTGGTGGGCTGCCGTCTATGGGGTCGCACAGAGCTGGACATGACTGAAGCGACTTAGCAGCAGCAGCAGCAGCAATGTTTATTTTAAAGAACAGAAAACCACATAGAGGCTGTTAAAGAGAACATTACCCAGTGCACAAGTTGGTTGACCTGGAAATTCTAATACCCTTCATATAATGCCACCTATGGTGGGGGGAGGGGGTTGCGGGGGGTGCTTCTAGATGGTGCCAGTGGTAAAGAACCTGCCTGCCAATGCAGGAGACATAAGAAACCTGGGTTCTATCCCTGGGTCAGGAAGATCTCCTGGAGGGGGGAAAACAACCCACTCTAGTATTCTTGCCTGAAGAATCCCATGGACAGAGGAGCCTGGCAGGCTTTGGTCTACAGGGTTGCATAGAGTTGGACATGACTGAAGCAACTAATACACACACACACAAAAAATACCCCTCATAGGAACCTAATAAACCTGGTTGGTTAGTCAGAGGTGCACCAAACACCTAAATATTTTGAAATTTCAGGTAATTGATTTTCAATTTTCTTTACTTATGACATTTTCATGGAATTGCAGCTCACAGCCAAATTCCAATCCTCCAGAGAAGATGAATTAGCAAACACATTAACAGTGAATCAAAGCATGTGTTTTGGACCAGCCTAATCCAACCAGTCCATTCTAAAGGAGATCAGCCCTGGATGTTCTTTGGAAGGAATGATGCTAAAGCTGAAACTCCAATACTTTGGCCACCTCCTGCAAAGAGTTGACTCATTGGAAAACACTCTGATGCTGGGAGGGATTGGGGGCAGGAGGAAAAGGGGACGACAGAGGATGAGATGGCTGGATGACATCACCGACTCGATGGACGTGAGTTTGAGTGAACTCCAGGAGTTGGTGATGGACAGGGAGGCCTGGCGTGCTGTGATTCATGGGGTCGCAAAGAGTCGGACACGACTGTGTGACTGAACTGAACTGAACTGAGAGAGATCTGTGGTATCATAATAAACATAGACCCTGGGATGAGACTCCTTGGGGTCAAATCCTAGCTTCCTCCATTCTCCAGCTGTAAAGCCACAGACGGATTACTAACCTCAGAACTTCCCTGCAGGGGAGACTGTGATGATTAAGTAAAGATTTGTAACACATAGAAACATTCTTCAGGAATATGTACATGTGAGCTATTGCTATAGCCCAGATTCAAACAGCATTTCCAGAGCTTTCTATCCCCCTAATTACACATTTCCCTAAACATGTACCCTGCTACATAGTTAAGCTATTAATGAAAGATTTGTTTATGTTGCCAAGCCTTGTGAAATTCCAAGAACAAAGTTCAGCCAATATTTCAGAGAATGGCATCTGTAATAACAAAGTTTTCCATATTGACCCAGGAAAAAGGTGGAAAGGGGGTCAGTGATGAACTTAGGGAATCTGTGGCTCTGTCAAAAAAATTTTATGCAAAAATGACTGCACCTCTATGAACATTGTTTATAGGAAACGTCCACAGCTTTCAACAGATGTGAGAAAAGACTCAACAGACGAATAAAAAGCCCACGCATGTAAACCAAAATACCACTCATTTTTTGGATTCAAGGCAACGTTAGAATTCAAATAGAACCTAATCCAGGTACTTACCCTTGATCTTTATGTGCCTGCCACCATTTTATGTTACAAGGCAATTATTATATTTATGCAACTTGTTTTCTTTAACTCGAAGTTAAAACATAGATATACAAACTATAATCACACACCATCTTAAAAAGCAAGGTTATTTATACTATGTTGAAATTAATTGTTACTTCCATTTAGAATTGCATTGCTCCCTTTTCCACTTCAAATGGCTTTAGAAAAAACATCCCATGAAGACATAGAGGGACGTTAGGAAAAACAAGGACTTTGGCATCAAACAGACTAGAGTCTGAATTCCAGCTTCCCTCAGAGGGGACATGAGAAACCTTCCCAAAAGAATGGCTCAGGGGTTCATCAGTACCACTTTTCTAGATTCCATATATACGCGTTAATATACAATATTTATTTTTCTTTTCCTGATGAACCTATTTGCAGGGCAAGAATAGAGATGTCGGCGTAGAGAACGGACCCGTGGACACGGTGCGGGGAAAGAGAGGGTGGGGTGAACTGAGAGCGCGGCACTGACACATACGCACTCCCGGGTGCGACACGGCCAGCGAGAAGCTGCCGCAGAGCCAAGGGGGCTCGCCCGGTGCTCTGACGACCTAGAGGAATGGGGTGGGACGAAGGCCCAGGAAGGAGGGGATATGTGTGTGCTTACAGCTGATTCACTCCGTTGTACAGCAAAAACTAACACAACATAATGAAGCAATTCTCTTCCAATAAAAAATAAATGAAAGAAAAAGGAATGGCTTGGAGGAATGTTGGGAACCACATAACAGGCAAAGTACGAGACCCAGGGACACAGCAGACCTACAGAGCTGGTTTTCTTCCCTTTTTCTTCTCTTTCTTGCCCCATAAGAGGGAGTATCACAACACTGAAAATGGCACTTATGCCACAGACTCCATTAAAATGGGCGTAATAACCTCTGGTTTTATTCATCACGTTCAGAAGCATATTTCCCATGGAAGAAGGAGAAGTAACAATAAATAAATAAATAGCTTTTAATGTTTAAGTGCAGCAATTTGTTCTATAATGAATTCATGTTAATAAAAAATTTAAAGTGTACATGGAGATTGTAAGAATTATCAGTGTAATATTACTGAAAATGACCAATTCTCAGTCAGTTATTTTGTACACCCTCAGTGGAAAGTTTTGCATATTTATTTTTAAGTTCTTTCTACATAAAGTCATATTTTTCCCATCAGTACATCCTTTTTTAAAGAAATAGACCATTAACACAAAAACATTTTCAAAAATATTTCTAACACTCGAGTGTTGGGAAAAACACATAATTAAAAAATATTAGTGACTCAAAGTCTTCATTTGTTGTTTTAAATCAAACTCTTGTCTCCTCGGGGACCAAACTTTTAAAGTTGCCTCAAAATTTAAATCCATAAACAAAAACCGATTAAAACATTTTAGACTATCAACAGTATTTATTATAAGATAAAGTAAAAGCATGCATGCGTGCTCAGTCATGTCTGATTCTTTTCGACCCCAGGGACTATAGCCCACCAGCCTCCTCTATCCATGGGATTTCCCAGGTAAGAACATTGGAGTGGTTGCCATTTCCTTCTCCAGGGCATCTTCACCACCCAGGGATTGAACCCAGGTCTCCAGCATTGCAGGTAAATTCTTTACCATCTGAGCCACCAGAGGATGGAGATACAAAAGTTAAAAAAAAAAAAAAAAATTCTTGCCCTCATATTTCACAAGCAAATGGGGTAAACTATATACTAACTGCAGAAAGGGTTCACGTTACATCACATGTGACTCTGTTTTCTCTTTTAAATGGATTTCCTTTTATGCTTGTTACTCTATTATTTAACACAGGACTCTGTAAGTGGCTGCATTTTGCCAGCTCCATAAATGGCATTAGCCCTGGCGCAAAGTGGAACATGCCAGATCCGTGTAGTTTTGATGCGACCCTGATGGTGGAAGCCCTCCATTAAGGCCAGTGGGGTCCCTCAATTGTTATGATTGACTAATGGTATGGAACTGGTATTGACAATAGAGCAACAGGAAGAAAAATCCCCCCATACGCTGGCTGTGAAAGACGGGCACTGCCAAGGCCCCACACAGTACTGCTTCTGCCACCTGAGGGAACAGAGACAGGAGGGGAAGAACTGGGGACTGGCTCAACTGTTTCAGAGTAAAGGAGAGAGATCCGGACAGCCACATCCCAGTTCAAAGTCAGTCGCTCCATGACCGAGGCGTAGTCTAAGGAACCTGCCCAAGATCTCAAGACAGCTTCCCCAGCTCTGCACTACATGGGGCTGGGAGCTCAGTCCACCTGCTCTGCATCAACCTCAAGTCTTATTGTCCTTCTCAGAGCAAGTCTGTGATGAAATATGAGTCTAACGAGTGGTCAACTTTTAATATCAGAAAGCACTCCCATCTCTTTAAATGCTTACAAATCGTGTGAGGTAACTGTTCACTTAACACACGTCAGCTTTATCCTCAGGACAAGGCAATGACCTACCTTGAATGACAGTTTCAACTGTTACCTAGGCCTGAGTACCATTTGCAAAATGCTTTAAGGACTTCCTTATAAATAGAGGCTGGAAAGCCAAGATAAGCTCGTTTATAGTATCCAAAATCTCAGCAAATATTCTAGCTTGTGAATGATGAATCAGCAAGATTTCATTATCTTCCTCTAAGAAAATGAGAGGTATTGGGTCCTACACAAACCCTACACAAGTCCTGGGAACTATGACACTAAAAAGTCTCCCAGTATCTAAAGGGTTGTATGTAGAGAAAGGTCCAGACTGTGAGGAAGCACACATTTAAAGGAAAGGGACTTCCCTGGTGGTCCAGTGGCTAAGACACTATGATCCCAATGCTGGGGGCCTGGGTTTGATCCTTGATCAGGGAAGACCCAGCACAGCCAAATAAATACAAGAAAAAATAGAAAATACCAGCACTTTCCTCTGAAATATGTTCTGCACCTTGTCCCCCAGGGAAGGAGCAGTTGTCTTCATCACATACAATGTAGTGTGTTCTACTGTCCTTCTGATAGAGGGGTAAAGGACTTAAATCTGAGGTTTATATTCATCATCCTTTCCCTGCCCTGTTTAGAATTCTTCTACCATCTCTTGGAACCCCAAGTCTCTAGAACTCCTTTGGTTTCCAACAACCAGATCTTTTTCCTCATCTTCCTCACATCCACACTTTCTTGTATCCCATTCTGCTCTTCTAAGTGAGCTTAGGATACAGAAAACGATCCAGAGTTTGATGACATTATTATTCAACAAAGCATGGGGAAACACTTTGTTCTCTCAAATGGAGGGGACATTAAATATCTATGGAGAACAAGTTAGCAACAGCAGGTGATGTCATTTGGCCTAGCCACACTCTTTAATAGCACACTTTCAGGCATATGACAAGATATTAACACATGTATCAAACTGTTCATGCAATACTGCTTCTAATGCTAAAATATAGAAATTAACCCAAATGGCCAAGAAAAAAGGGGGGTTGTTTTATAAAATTATGGCTTATCCACACAGTGGAGTAACCTGGCTTCCATAAAAGATTGATGAAGTTTCTTCATGTACTGACATGTAATGACGTCTAAAGAAACAAATAACAGTGTATCATAGTCCCTGTATGGCTGTACTATTTGATTTTTTTTTTTATGCAGAGGGAGTAGAGCACTGATTTTCCTTGCTATCTGATCTTTCAGTCTCAGAAGAGTCACTGTAACGACTGCCAAATTGTTCTATTCAATATTCCCTATCTAAATTGGAAAACTACTATAATGATGCACACACAAGCACTCGCAAGCATTATGCATGATTCCAGGAAGAACAGAGTGACGGGTGATTACTTCTCAGGTGTTCTCTACATAGAACAAGTCTAGGCTGATGCTGTCTAGGCAAGTTCTGCATCACTGTCACTGTCTTCTCTCATCTGAAATAAAAACATCTCCTAAAAGTAGAGAAGGAGAAAACAGCTAAGCCTGAGAGATACAGAAGTGTCCACACATAAGAAGAAAAGTTGGAAATGATAAAGTGGACGAACAGAGGAGATCTCAGAGAAATGTAGGTTCCGATTTACTGGATTTGGGTTTGGGTCTGTGGGGCAACACGTCTAACAAGCCTTCAGGTGATGTCAATGCTGCTGGTCCTCCTATCCTGAGTGGCAAACTTTGTTACCATTGTGTACTGCATGTAAACACAGTCAGTAATGACTTTATTAAGTATTAAATATTTCTGTTCTTGGTGTTTTATGCCATAGACATCCTTGCTCAATAATATATAACAACTAGAGAAATAAATTGAGGTTTCTGATTGCCTGGGAATGTATGATATTTTCCTTTTAAAACAGTGGATTATCAGCTCAAACTAGCCCAAAATTTGCAATCCAGTAGGTTTTCAGAAATATATGTATATGCATGCCTGTATGTTCATTAGCTTTGATACAAGTAAAATAACTCTGAAAGGCTCTAGAAGAATAACAGGTTCAACACTGAGTACACGGGAAACATGAATAGCATGTGAACTTTATTATATTTCCTTTTAATGCCTATTGAATTTGAGTCATATAAATACATTATTTATTAATGAATAATTTTTTAATTATTTCAATGACCTTTTGAAACTGAAAAAAGAAAGGAAGGAGAATTCGTGCATATCTAGACCTACAACAAGCTTTTCCATGAAAGACATGGTGCTGGACTGAGTGCCCAATTTGGAATACCTTCAAATCTACATACAGAAGCAAATAAGTGTTCAATGGTTGCATTATCAGTGACTGAGAGTTTTGTATTTTTTGATAGCTTTTTGAAAAATATTTGTTAGAATTATATAAACACAAAAATTTTAAATCACTTTATAAAGAAGGATATAATGAAAAGAAATGGTATCCTATCCACCATCTATCCATCTAGAATGGATCCACAGGAGAGACCATTTTTAATACCTTCTTCCTATGACTACATCCATGTTGACATATAGTGTGTTCACACATCTATTTATAAATTCAGGAATTGTACACATGAAGCATCAACTTCTTGCTTTGATGAATTAGAATTATGCTCATCTTTACATCACTCCCATCTCCTCCCTTCATCCATTTACAATGATTAATCACTATTTGGGGGAATTTACATGGTTATATTCATGACTATAAAGAATACGTTTTCTTTTATATTTCTTATTCTGTCAACTGATACAGTCTCTCTTGAATCCTCACTGTCTTATGAAAACATTCCTGCCTCCGTTCTTCCCTTTAGCAGTCTCTCTACCATTGTTCCTCCAAACACTGGGGTCTACATTTTATATATCCAAGGTGATAATATTTACATTCTGTTTTCAATAAATCATAAATATGGCTGAGCACTGAAGAATTGACGCTTTTGAACTGTGGTGTTGAAGAAGACTCTTGAGAGTCCCTTGGACTGCAAGGAGATCAAACCAGTCAATCCTAAAGGAAATCAGTCCTGAATATTTATTGGAAGGACTGATGCTGAAGCTGAAGCTCCAATACTTTGGCCACCTGATGCCAAGAGCTGATTCTTTAGAAAAGACCCTGATGCTGGGAAAGATTGAAGGAGGGAGGAGAAGCGGACGACAGAGGACAGGATGCTTGTATGGCATCACTGACTCAATGGACATGAGTTTGAGCAAGCTCCGGGAGATGAAGAAAGACAGGGAAGCCTGGTGTGCTTCAGTCCAGGGGTTGAAAAGAGTCAGACATGACTGAGAGACTGAACAAGAACAATGTCCACATTTTACCCTAAAAGGGGTTATCCTACACAATGAAATTTCATGCAGTGTTCTCTTAATTATGCCCATAAAACTATCATTCACTGTATAACCAAGTAACATTTTATTTCTTGAACAAGTTTTTATTTTTCCTAGCAGTCCTAACTGGTTTCTTATTTTCCTTCCATTACTTAACTTTTTCATAATTTTAAGACCTCATGATTTTTCCTAGCATTTTCATTCTTCCTCTGTAATATCCAGTCATATTTTTCCATAGTCTCTTCTATCCTAGTGCCTGTCTGCTACAATCTGTACCACAGTCTAGGCTTGTAACACAATTCTGTTCCTAAACTTACCTTCTGCCTTTTTTTTTAAGATTTTTTTTTGATGTGGACTATTTTTAAAGTCTTTATTGAATTCGTTACAACATTGCTTCTGTTTTATATTTTTGGTTTTTTGGCTGCAAGGTCTGTGGGATCTTAGCTCTCCGACCAGGGATCAAACCCACACCCCCTGCATTGGAAGGTGAAGTCTTAACCACTGAACCACTGGGGAAGTCCCCAAACGTCCCTTCTTATTGTCCTGGGTTGCATTTGAGCAGGTCTTCCAACAAGAGGAAAATCTCCTGGCCAACAGATTTTTCCAGCACCTACAATGAGAAACTCCTCAGCCTATCAAGGGCTTTTTGAGGAAAAGGACTCATTAACAGAAAAAGTCAAAATATCGTATTTTATGCTTCTTTTTTTTTTCACATGCCACCTAGATAGCAATGCAAAAAAAAAAAAAGAGCATAAAATATGGTATTTTAGCAATAGGATTTCCCTGACAGTTCGGTTGGTAAAGAATCCGCCTGCAATACGGGAGACCTGGGTTCGATTCCTGGGTTGGGAAGATCCCTTGGAGAAGAGAAAGGTTACCCACTCCAGTATTCTGGCCTGGAGAATTTCATGGACTGTATCATTCATAGGATTGCAAAGAGTCGGACTCAACTGAGCAACTTTCAAGATAGCAATATGCCTTTTTTAGATGATCCCTAACTTGATGATTCTAATAAGACAATGGAGAACTTAATTTTAATTTAGTTATTTAACTTCATGCCAGTTGTGACTTATTCTGTTTCATACTGAAAGAGTATACTTTATTTTTCTTTCCAGAATTATTTGACAGACGTTCAATAGAACCTCTTTTTTATATAATAAAGAGCGCTTAATTGTCAAAGCAGTAAAATATTATCCATGGACTAATGATTAAGATTTTATTATATTTTACTTAAGGTGCTCTGATTCTGAGACTCTCAGAGTCTACTTCCTGTGAGTCTATGAAATGAGGTAGGGAAATATAGTTGGAATGATTTACCAACTTGATTAACTTTTTCCTCTTTTTGACAAAGTACTGTGTCATGATTATGTACAGCCCTGATTCCATTTAAATATCTGTGTGACAAATATTCTGCAGAGAAAAAAGAACAGGACTTGAGTAATAAGACTAACTCACCATACACAGAAGTATGAAATCCTCAGAATTAATGGAATGCATAAAAGATGGACAGTCTAACTTTTACTTCTCTTATAATGGTTCAATTTATTTCAAGTCCTAGTCTTTTTATGCAGAGGTCGATGTCTTGAAGACATTTGATGTACGAATGGCTTATTTTATTCATTTTAATTTTTAAAAATCTGACCTTGAAAACTTGTTTATATAGCTCACGGTCCTACCTTTTATATTTGGTTAGTGAACATTTACTAAATGGTTAGGATGTATAGGTTTATCTGGTGCAATACTAAGTTCTTGGAAGAATCAAAAGACTTAAAATGCTAATACCTCACTCCTAGAGATTTTATAGAAACATAAATGTGAATTTGAAACAACAAAAAAAATTCAAAGCAGGCACTTCCCTGGTGGTGTCTGATGGCTAAGACTCTGTGCTCCCAATGCACAGAGTCCCAGTGCACAGGTCAAAGTTTGATTTCTAGTTGGGGAACTAGATGCCACATGCCACAGCTAAGAGTTTGCATGCTTCAACTAAGATCCAGTGCAGCCAAATAAATAAATAAGAAATAAATAATTTTTTAAATGTTCAAAACAGTTAATAATCAAGGGTTACATTGTGTGGCACAAAGGACTGTGTGGCACTTAGTGAAATCTAGAGAAAAGAGAAATGAGGGCTGGGGTACCCATGTACAGCTTAGTGAACAACGATGGAATTGCAGAGTCACCTGTGGGTTATTTTGATACAAACACTTCATGCCAATTTATTGACTATGAAATACAAAATTTTCCCCTGCATCTGGAACATTATTTAGCTTCTTGGGGTATGTTCGCAGTTTCTGTGAGTGATGGAAATAAGATAAAATGATTCATGGTTGCTTTGGTAAGTTGACTCTAAAAGTGAATATTTACGTGTGTATATGACTTTCAATAGTGCCTGTCATTCTGACTAAAATTCATGCAAGTACAACTCTTTATTCTCTTCAAGTACCTTGTGCTAGAAGGCGTGCTCGTTTTAGGAGATGTATTAACAGCATCCTGTGACTAGCCTAATGCAATGGAGACGTCATCACTCAAGGTGGTCCAGGTAGGCTTATTTTAAATATTAGTCCTGTGGCCAAGAATTTATGATAGAGGATATTTCACTTAAGGAAATAGATATTTCCTGGAAACTTTGAAGACTGAAAAGCAGAAGCATTGAGTTAAACAATAAGAAAATGCCAGTTTTGTAAGTCAAAATGTCAGCAATTTTCTATGGTTGATCATAGAGTAGGAGACTCTTCCAATTGTGTTCTTCTGGTAGTTACCACCTACAGATCAGACTCCATGCCCCTCCCCACAGAATTAAACCTGTAAAGGAAAGGCCACTTTTATTTCTAAAGTTGGGGGCTGGTAAATAATCTCTGGAGCTATCAAAACAAGAAACTGACCCTTTCTAAATTCCACGAAGTTGCTTTGAGGTTTCCTTTGTAGATCTCCTAGCTAAGAATAAATAGGTTCACAATGTATATATTCAGTTTCAATAAATTGAATAAAATCACTAATTCTGGGCCTTGTAGACTCTCATACAGGAAATAAGGAAACGAGGAGAGAGAGAGAGAGATCTGTCAGCCTTGACCCAGAGTTCTTAAGACAAAGAGGAATAATATACTGCGGTCTATTCAAGCTTTGGCTTCTCCACAGATCATTACAACCAAGATGCCAATCAACACTAATGTGACAGTGGCTTGTGTGACGTGGACAGCTGGCCACTCAAAACTACACAAGGACCACCTGCTCGTATGACACAGGCCAGCACAAGGCTCCAGATGGTGACAGCATTTGAGTGTTATTACTCTAGTCACTTTCACCTCAGCTCTCTATTTGAACTGGACATTTAGGAGGAAGCTGTAAAATTTGCGTTTGATTTTTAGAACAATATGGTTCTCTACAAACCTCACATGGATGACTTACTTGAGGCCACAGGATCATCACTGGGCATCAGAGGCTCAGCAGAAAGTTCTGCATCATGTGGCAGTGAGAAGCAATTGGCTTAACCAAGATGTATGGTTCCTGCTGAGATACCCTTCTGGAAAGCTTGGAGAAGAGAAATGCAGAAAAATTATCGACAGGGAAAAAGCGGCTTGAGATGCTGGAGGTGGGGGTTGGTTAAAAAAAAAAAGTGAAAAATGGTTGTCAGAAGAGAAAAGTGCCAAAGTAGCAAGAGAAGCCAAAACATGCACAGTTTTTGGCTGCATATCCCAAGCCCTTGAAATTTGCTCCCGGCTATACAGATTTTTCAAGGAAAAACATTCTATAAACTTTTAGACATGCTTATAGCTCACCAGAAAAAAAAAAAAAAAGATGTAAATACAACTTTTTTTTTTTTTTTTTCAATAAATAGGCACTAGGACATTGAAAGAACATTCAAGAGTTCAAATCATTTCCACAAACTGTGGGAAATGTTCTGGGAAACTTACTGATGTTCCAAGCTTGGCAGAATAGTTATGAGGTAAAACCTGGTTAGGGCTCCCCTGGTGGCTCAGCAGTAAAGAACTCGCCGGCCAATGCCGGAGACGCGGGGTTTGATCCCTGAATCAGGAAGATCCCCTGAAGGAGGAAATGGCAACCCACTCCAGTATCTTGCCGGGGAAATTCCATGGACAGAGGAGCCTGGGAGGCTACAGTCCATAGGGTTGCAAAAGAGTTGGACACGGCTTAGCAACTGAACAACAACAAAAACTTGGATAGCAAATTCTGGAAATAATTTGTACTTTGGACAAAGAGAAATCCATGGTTGTATTTCATAGGGAAGAAGAGCCTTGGGATAGCATAACCAAATCCTCAGTCAAGTTAACAACACTGTCTAAGGAGCTAGGGATCACATGTAAAATTGTTTAGCAAATTATAAAACAATCAAAAGAACAAAGAGATCCCACTAACGTTACTGCATTACAGACTGATGTGGTCTCTACTTATCCATGAAAAAATTGAATTCCATTTCCCTAACAACATAGGTAATCCTTGTTGAAAGAGCAGCCAGATGTCCAATAAGATTTCCTGAATTTCATAAGGCAGCAAATTTAGCAAGTGGTCCTAAGTCTATAAATCAAACTGTTAAGGTTTCTTGGGGGTGAGAGGGATGTGGGTTCCCAACTTAGGAAAACAGGATCAGTATGGGAAAAAAAAGTTGGAAAAAATCTAGAGAAAACAAAAGGAAAGAACAAAGAAAAAATATTGGCAAAATTTGACAAATACATTTCTCAGTATTATGTCAAACATGTTTACCAAGCAGCACAATTAATAAAAAATATTCTGTACTAGAGTCCCTAATTATTATTCCACACAGGACAGAACACCTCTTCATTATCCCTTTTTGAATTGATTGTGTACATCAAACAGTCGAGATATAAATAAAATATGCCTGCATGCATAATACCCTCACATTAAAGCTGGAGGCAATTAACCTATGATTTCTCATTAATTAAATTAAAATAACCTTCTAAAAAATGCCTAAAATCAAAACAGCTTTCTTTCAGTTTAGATCTTCTCCACAGTGATACAGAGAAGCTGTTTACCAAATTTATCACACCAATAAAAAAAAAAAATGCTATTTCTGATTTTATCCCAGGCTTGTCTCTAGCTTTCTCCTGAGGTTCCAGTCTCATTTAGCTAAATCCGATTACAATGTCAGGGTTTTACTTTTTTCCCCTCTGTGTTTAAAAATACCTGTTGTCATCAAGATGTTTTTTTCTTATTAAATTGTCCAAACAACTTCTCCCTGAGTTGTATCCATATCAGATAATGGAAAGCTGCACATTATTTGGTAAATCTGCTGAATTTAGAGAGTTAAAGCACATAAATGAGATAGGAGAGGGCATAATAGGGCCTGAGTCCAGGGTAGCCCTCAGCAAGGCTGGGAAGTTCTCACTGACTCCCTGTTCAAGAGACGCAGGATTGATCCATGGGTTGGGAAGATCCCCTGGAGGAAATGGCAACCCACTCCAGTATTCTTACCTGGGAAATCCCATAGACAGAGGAGCATGGCGGGCTACAGTCCACAGGGTCAAAAACAACCAGACACGGCTGAGCTTACACACACACACACACACACACACACACACACACACACACACAAGTTCTTTCCAATTATCCCTCTCCTTCCCTGATTCCCAAGTTACATCAAGTCGTTAAGTATTCATATTTCAAATTTCAGTAGTCTCCCCGCTACAGAGTATTTTCATTATAAAACAGGTATAAAAAGATGTTTCACCAAGGAATATATCCTTAATAGTATAAAATTTTTGCTTTCCTTTTCTATGAAGTCCTTTGCAGTATCCCCTAAAATCCCACTAGATTGAGAGACTACACAGTCACAGATCGACCCCACCTAAAGCCTGGCCTTCTGAGCATACAGTCAGGTGTTAAAATTTTTCTTAAACTTCATGCACTGATTGATCAATCCTTTCTCCAATGGGCAAAGTATACACATATTTCCACTTTTTCTCATTCCCTGAGGATCTAACACAGTGTTTTCTCATGGTAAGTCCTCAGTAAATGATGCTGTGCTGAACTGAGTTTAAGCCTGGGTTCATTCCTTTCCCCCAGTCAGCTCCCTACTTCCACTACGACAGGCTGTTAGTGACAGCTCTTGTCTTCAAGACCCATGGATTAGAAGTGGGGGGAATGTCTTTCACTCTTTGTCACCTTTTCTTAGATGACTCATTGGAAAAGTCCCTGATGCTGGGAAAGATTGAGGGCAGATGGAGAAGAGGGCATCAGAGGATGAGATGGCTGGACAACATGAACTTGGCAAACTCCAGGAGATGATGAGGAACAGTGAGGCCTAGTGTGCTACTGTCCATGGGGTCTCAAAGTCAGACACGACTGCGCAGCTGAACAATAACAACACCTTAGTCCTTTTATTGATTTCCTCATGAGCTGCTAACATTTTTTCCTGCAAAAGATTGGACTACCTTTTTCTTGATTCCAACCACCACAACCTAATATAGACATATTACTTTGCCTTTATAAACTTAAAGCTTTCCCAGACAACCCTCTATTTCCTCTTAATGGTCCCTCTACAATATACACAACTTGTACCCTTTAACAATAATTCTTCCTTCAGCCTTGTTTTGCCCTTGACCTCTTCCTCACACACCTACAACAGCTGTAAAGCACACAATGACCGTTGTCTATTCAGCAAACATTATCACCTTCCCACCTAGTAGAGCCATGGATTTTGTGTTCTAAAGGAGGGATACAGTCTGTACCCTTAGAAAAGAATGGCCCCTCCTCTGCTCTCTGATTGGTCTAAACTAGCCAATGGTCTAAGGAAAGGCACTTGACCCAGTTTCTGTCCCCAGTGAGCTCTAAGGGAAAGTTTCTGGGGAAGATAATAAAATCCTAAATAAAATGGCAAAGCTTCATAAGGTCAAAATACTATGCCTCAGTCTCTTCCTTACAGCTTGGAATGTGAATGTAAGGTTGTGATGCCTAAAGCTGTACCAATAGGTAAGAATAATAGATCAAAAGAACAGAAAACCTTGGGTCTCAATGGCATCACTGAGCTGGGAACCCACTCTTCAAGACTTTTGGCTAAAGAATAAGAAATTTAGATTGAATATTTTTAATTTAGTTGAAAAGGATCAAAAGAAGTTATTTTACTATACATGGTGAATCTGAAAGAGTGGTTCTTCAATGCCTGATTTGGGAAACCACTGGCACAGAAGACCATGAGTCCTCTGAATACTATGTAGCTTCATGATAAATTCTTTAGGAGGCTGATAACATGCAGGATTTAATGTCAGGGTACACACAATCTCCAACCCAACAAAGGCATCTGAGAAATTCACTAAGCACATATTTAAACAATTGGATCTGTAATCTGTGTTCTGAGAAGTCCCTGAAGAAGCAGAAGCTTGACAGGATACAATGGCATTGGAGAAGCTATTATAGTCAATTCTATGAATCAGGTACCCTGATTCCCCAAGGCAATCTTTACAAGAGCAGGTCAATGGCTTGTGTTTAAGGCTTTGTTTTAAAAATGATATGAGGGATTTAAGAAAATGGTTTCCTTTTAGTTACAATACCTTTTAACAATACATTAAAATTAGACAGTGCTATTGATACAAAGGTACATTTTGACAAAAGAGAATTTTCTGACAAATAAATCTTAAAATGAAGTACTATTTCCATTTTTACCGCTGCTGCTGCTGATGCTATGTCGCTTCAGTCGTGTCCGACTCTGTGCAACCCCATAGACGGCAGCCCACCAGGCTCCCCCGTCCCTGGGATTCTCCAGGCAAGAACACTGGAGTGGGTTGCCATTTACTTCTCCAAGGCATGAAAGTGAAAAGTGAAAGTGAAGTCGCTCAGTCATGTCCGACTCCTAGCGACCCCATGGACTGCAGCCTACCAGGCTCTTCCATCCATGGGATTTTCCAGGCAAGAGTACTAGAGTGGCGGACCATCATAAATATAATGAAAAAGCCTCAAATGGCCTGAAGTATGAAAGTAATGTGACTGAGATCTGTACATATGATTTTTAGTCACTTCAAGGTAGTCATCTTGTACATGGTGTGAGAATGTAGTTGAAGTTTGATTCTCTTCCATGAAGCAGTCCAGTTTTCCCAACACCTTTTATTGACAAGACTATTCCCCTCCCCATTGATTATTCTTAGCTTCTTTGTCAAATATAAACTGACCATATATACAAGGGTTTATTTCTAAGCTCTTGATTCTATTCCACTGGTCTCTTTGCCAGTACCATACTGGTTTGTTTTGTTTTGTTTTGTTTTTTGACTACTGTAGTTGTGTTGTAGCCACGCATTCTGGGAAACAAACTCACTCAGAAGGACAATGCAGATAGTGGAGTGCAGTTTATTACACCGGCGGGCCCAAGGCAGAGTCTCCTCTCAGCCAAGGGCCCCGACCAGCATTTGTGAAAATCTTTTATACCCCATGTGTACGTGTCTGAACCCACCACTCCAAATTCCTTGAGACTTACATAAACCAAGGAAAATACAATCCCAATAACCCCATCATTCCCGTGCTATGTGCTCATGTGCTCAAACAGTCAAACAATTAGCCAATAATCAATAAACCCGAGGTTACACTCTGATAGATACAGAAAAATTTATGGCCTGTCTGGAAGAAGGTGTGATTAGTGTGTGTTTTCTCTTAGGCGATGAGTAACCTACATACGATCTTCAAGGTTCCCCTGTCTGGAGGGGGTCTTATCCTTCCTTCTGTTGTTATTTTCATAGGCACTAAACACAGAGTTCAGAGTCCATTGGAAAGGTGGCAGAGCATGATCAGCATGAACAGGCCTAAGATGGAGTCCAGGCCCTATCAATTCCTTCTTCAGTTGTTTTGCCTCTGTTTCAGCCTATCAATAGTGACTTTATCAGCTAAGAATGCCTGAGGGCACTGGGGACCATACTATTTGTGGTGAGCCCCCACAATGTTGTGACTGGATCACTCTTACATTTTTTATTGTGATTATAAGACACATTTCAGCAACAACCACCAGGGAACTTGGAAAAAGCAATCCACCAATCCTTCAGGGTTATTTATCTTGTTGTATGGTGGCAAGGTGTGTATTTGAGATGAGTGACTTTGGAATGGATGCTTTGACATGTTTGTCAGTTGTTTTTCCATAGTGATATACTTTGACTCTCTTCTTTTATCTTTCGTGAATCTACGTAGGTTTTTGCCTTGTGGTTATCATGCATGCTAAGTCACTTTCAGTTCAGTTCAGTTCAGTCGCTCAGTCGTGTCTGACTCTTTGCAACCCCATGAATCACAGCACGCCAGGCCTCCCTGTCCATCACCAACTCCAAGAGTTCACCCAAACTCATGTTCATCGAGTCAGTGATGCCATCCAGCCATCTCATCCTCTGTTGTCCCCTTCTCCTCCTGCCCCCAATCCCTCCCAGCATCAGTTTATTATGTCCAATTCTTTTGTGACCAGAGGGACTGTAGCCCACCAGGCTCCTCTGTCCATTAGATTCTCCATGCAAGAATACTGGAGTGGATTGCCATTTTCCCCTCCAGGGTATCTTCCTGACCCAAGGATCAAACCCACATCTCCTGCATTGGCAGGAGGGTTCTTTAACCACTAGCACCATCTGGGAAGCTCCATGGTTATCATGAGGCATATATAAAACATCTTTTACATTTAATGTCTATTTTACATTGATAAAACCTTAACTACAATCACATACATACACACCATACTACATACACATACACACAAAAACTCTACCCTTTTGCCCTCTCCCATAATTTTATGTTTTTGATATCATAATTTACCTCTTTTTACACTGTATATTCATTAACAAATTATTGTAGCTATGGTTATTTGGGGGCTTCTCTGATAGCTCAATTGGTAAAGAATGCACCTGCTATGCAGGAGACCCTGGTTTGATTCCTGAGTCAGGAAGATCTTCTGGAGAAGGGATAGGCTACCCACTCCAGTACTCTTGGGCTTCCTTTATGGCTCAGCTGGTAAAGAATTGCCTGCAATGTGGGAGACCTGGGTTGGGAAGATCCCCTGGAGAAGGGAAAGGCTATCCACTCCAGTATCCTGGCCTAAAGAATTCCATAGGCTGTATAGTCCATGGGGTCACAAAGAGTCGGACACAACTGAGTGACTTTCACTTACTCACATGGTTATTTTTAATACTCTTGTTCTTTCATTTTCATAATAAATTAAATGGTTAATACTATACCATATTACAATATTAGGGTGTTCTAAATTTGCTCATTTATCTGTCTTTACCAGAGTGCTGTGTATGTTCATGTTTTCATGTTACTAATTAGTGTCCTTTCATTTCAACTTGAAGGACTTCTTTCAACATTTCTTGTTAAGGCAGTCCAAATGCTGATGATTTCCCTCAGCTTTCTTCTGTGGAATTCTTTTATCTCTTCTTTATTTCTGTAGGATAGGTTTGCCAGGTAGAGTAGTCTTGATTGACTTTTTTTTTCCTTTCAGCATTGTGAACATATCATCTCACTCACTCTTATCCTATAGGGTTTCTACTGAGAAATCCACTGAGAGTCTTAGAAGAGTTCTAAGTTACAAGATTTTTTTTCTTTTGCTGCTTTAAAGATTCTCTGTGTTTGATTTTTGTCAATTTTATTATAACATGTCTTGAAGAGGATCTCTTTAAGTTGACTTTGGTGACTTATGAGCTTCATTAATTGGATATCCAAATCTCCCCTCCGATGTGAGGAGTGCTAAGCCATTGTTTCTCTAAATAAGTTTTCCGCCTCCCTTTCTTTCTCTTCTCCAGAACTCCAGTAACTTATGAATTGGTCTTTTTAATGGTGTACCACAGATATGACTTTCTTCAGTCTTTTTCACTTTTTTTCTTTGCACTCCTCTGATTTACCACCGGGTGGAGAAGTGGGGGTGTGTGTGTGAGGCATGCAAAGTACTAGAAGTGCCCACTGGCCAGTTGGGGGATCCACAGATGAGGTGTTTCTAGTGGCTCATTAGCAGGCTTCTTCACGGGATCCCTGACACAGTTAGGATCCGTGTCCATTTAATACCTCCCCCCCCCACCACCACCCAAGAGTTCTGTGTGCTAATTTCCCCACCTCCTCTTGCCCCTCGGCCATGTAGCTCACAATTCAGCACTCTGGATGGGGTGGAAGAGCAATGAACCTTTTGGCAGCATGTTGCCAGAGACAAGAGCTGAGAACAGTGTTTCTTGGCCCTAAGTTGTGCCACCTAGAGAGAGTGGTGACACAAAGTCAAACTGTTCCTTCTACCCATTCCAGTGTGTCCTAACTTGTATTTTTTGTTCCAGTGGAGTACTGGAGCTTCTTCTATGGAAACATGGACTTCCACAAGGACTCTCAGTGAGTGACTAAGTCAGTGAGTTCCAGGGGCTGCCAGAGCATGGGCCAACAGGGGTTGGAGCCAGCTAACAGGCTACTGAGGTGTCCACAGCTGGGACCCAGGTCTGTCTATTACTTGATATGCTGGTAGATAAGACTTCTCCCAGACTCCTTGGCATATAGTGCTGGATCCACAGTGCCTGGCTCCCTCATAGGCACTTTTGTCCATGGATAGAAGATGAATTTTTATTGTTGAGGGAGAAGAGACAAAAATGAAGGACTTCTTGGGCTGCCATGATGCTTATGCTGCATGTGTGCTCAGTCATGTCTGACTTTTTGCAACCGCACAGACTGTAGCCTGCCAGACTCTGTCCATGGGATTTTCCAAGCAAAATATAGGAGTGGGTTGTCAATTCCCACTCCAGGGGATCTTCCCATACCAGGGATTAAACATGAGTCTCCTGCATCTCCTGCATTGGCAGGCGTATTCTTTACACGAGCACCACCTGGGAAGCCCTATGACCATTAGATTTTAATTGGCTTTCTGTGTTTATCCTCCTTTGGGAAAAGAATGTCCTGACCATGCAAATATAAGTGTTGCAGTTCAGTGTCAATTATATATCTTGTTACACATATCAAATAACTCAAGTCAAATCTAAATAGTGAGCACATACAAAAAGTTGTGAACATAGATGAAAATAAGGGCAAGTAGTGCAGCATAAAGGAAAATAAGAGCTTGGGGTTTAGAATCAAACCTGGAATTAAGTTCTAGCTGTGCCAGTCTATAAGCTGTGTGACTTTCAACAAGTCACTTGATCTCTCAGAATCCAAGTTTTTTCATTCACAAATTCAATATTAATAGGGGATTGTTGGGAAAATTAACAAGGATGCATTTCTAACCCAAGTGTCAGTAGTGATCACCCTTTCCTTTCAAGCTATTATCTCTGAAAACTCCAGTCCCCGGGATGCTTTGAGTCACACAGTGGCTTTAACTCTACAGTCCTCTCTCCTCAATTCTTGTTTCTGATAAATTTTTGATCTTTTTCACAGTCTGCCTCCTGTATCTTCCTCTTTTTTCAAATTGTGCCACCTCACTGAGAGCACAATCCCTTTTCTCTGATTTTTCCCAATCTTCCAAGGCATTTATGCCTAAAAGACACTGTCAGAGTATTTGTGCATGTGGAGTCATTCAGTCATGTCCAAGTCTTTGTGACCCCGTGGACTGTAGCTCCCCAGGATTCTCTAACCATGGAATTTTTCAGGCAAGAATACTTCAATGGGTTGTCATTTCCTCCTCAAGGGGATCTTGCCAACCCAGGAATCCAATCTGAGTTTTCTGTGTCTCCTGCACTAGCAGGCGGATTCTTTCCCTGCTGAGCCATCAGGGCAGCCTTGACAGAGTATTCACGGACTTAAAGATAAATATTAGAAATGTTGTGGGTTACTTCCCATTCCCAACCAACTTTCTTACTAACGTTGCTCCCTCTCCCCACCTTTTCTTCATATCTCCTTCTCTAACTCCCAACCACCAAAATTTGCTTTATTTCATTTGAAAATCAGTGTATCAGCTTTGCTTCTCACTCCCAAGAACTTTCTTGTAATGCCCAGAAAGGCTGATTTTAAGAACTTGGTGGGCAGCATTTAGAGTAATGTTTACTCTCAGCTACATTCCTAAAATTCCTAGAAGAGCAGACATTCAATTAGTGCAGTGGTTACCATTGTGTGTATAAATCCCCAAGGTAATGACCTAGAAATGCTATTCTCATTTGAATATGCAAATTCTTTTATCTTTGTTAAAAATCTGGCCCCATTATTTTATGCTTGCCCCTTACAAATCATCATTCCAGAAGCCACAGAGGGTAATTTGATGCTTTTGGTTTTTAGAGTGCTGAAAAATTATTCACCATCATTATATTTTTAATTAATTATATATCAATAAATACACATTTTTTTTTCCTTGCTTTGTTCCAACAATCACCTAATTTTCTATGCTAGTTGTGTTCTGTTGTTGTTGTTTGGTCACTCAGTTGTGTCCAACTCTTTCGTGACCAGATGGACTGTAGCCACCAGGCTCCACTGTCCGTGGGCTTTTCCAGGTAAGAATACTGGAATGGGTTGCCATTTCCTCCTCCAGGGGATCTTCCTAACTCAGGATTCAATCCCACATCTCCTGCCTTGGCAGGCAGATTCTTTACCACTGAGCCACCAGGGAAGCCCATTAGCTGTGTTCTGCATTGGTCCTTAGAATATCACCTCTCTGTACTCTCAGACTTCATGCTCCTCTCACCTTGCTGACACCATCCCCACAGCCAAGGTGTATCATGTAACCGAGGCTTAGAAAAACAGTATGTTATACTCCATGGCTTCAGGTCAAAAACAGGTCAAGGATGGACACACTACCAAAGTCAAGTGAATCAGACCAAATGAGACAATTCTAGGGGCTTTTAAGAAAGTCAACCACAATGGTTAATGCTATGTATCAATTTGACAGGGATGAAGGGTGCCCAGATATCTATCTGATCTAACGTTATTTGTGTGTGCCAATGAGAATATTTCTGGATAATATTAACATTTGATTGGTAGACTGAGTAAAGCAGAATGCTCTCCCTAAGAGAGGGGGCCTCATCCAATCAGTTAAAGGCCTGAATGGAACAAAAGGGTTGATCTTCCTCTAATAAAAGAGAATCCTTTCTGCCAGGCTGCCCCTTTGCTCTCGGATAACAGCTTTTCCCCTGCCTTTAAACCCCAATGCTAGCTCTTCCTGAGCCACAAGCCTGCTGGCCTGTGGACTGGAATGAAACCATCAGCTGTACTCCAGCTTGCAAACACACCCTGCACATTCTTGGGACTTACCTGCCTCATGTGAGCCAGTTCATATATATGTGAATCATTTCTCTGGAGAATCCTAATACATCAACCCTACAAGATGGATCTTTTATAGATATATTGTTGCTGTCAAACAAGTAGATAATTCTGAATATAAAGCCAACACAGGAGAAGCCTGCACTGAGAGGTAGAAAGAGAAAAAAGATCCTTGTGGCCTTTACTTGAGCCCTTGGTCAAGCAAAATTTGAAACCAACTCTATCTCTGAATTTTTTCTGTTACATAGCAGAATAAACTCCCCTTTTGCTTAAAGGAACTTTTCAAAATTCTCCAAGCCAGGCTTCAGCAATACATGAACTGTGAACTTCCAGGTGTTCAAGCTGGTTTTAGAAAAGGCAGAGGAATCAGAGATCAAATTGCCAACATCTGTCAGGTCATCAAGAAAGCAAGAGAGTTCCAGAAAAACATCTACTTCTGCTCTATTGACTATGCCAAACCCTTTGACTATGTGGATCACAACAAACTGGAAAATTCTGAAAGAATTGACCACCTGACCTATTGAGAAACCTATATGCAGGTCAGGAAGCAACAGTTAGAACTGGACATGGAACAACAGATTGGTTCCAAACAGGAAAAGAAGTATGTCAAGGCTGCATATTGTCACCCTGCTTATTTAACTTATATGCAAAGTACATCATGTGAACTGCCAGGCTGAATGAAGCACAAGCTGGAATCAAGATTGCCAGGAGAAATATCAATAACCTCAGATATACAGATGACACTACCCTTATGGCAGAAAGTAAAGAACTAAAGAGCCTCTTGATGAAAGTGAAAGAGGAGAGTGAAAAAGTTGGCTTAAAACTCAACATTCAAAAAAATGAAGATCATGGCATTTGGTCCCATCACTTCATGACAAATAGATGGGGAAACAGTGGAAAGAGTGGCTGACTTTATTTTGGGGGGCTCCAAAATCACTGCAGATGGTGACTGCAGCCATGAAATCGAAAGACACTTGCTCCTTGGAAGGAAAGTTATGACCAACCTAGACAGCATATTAAAAAGCAGAGACATTACTTTGCCAGCAAAGGTTCGTCTAGTGAAAGCTATGGTTTTTCCCGTAGTCATGTATGGATGTGAGAGTTGGACTATAAAGAAAACTGAGCACTGAAGAATTGATGCTTTTGAACTGTGGTGTTGGAGAAGACTCTTGAGATTCCCTTGGACTACGAGGAGACCCAACCAGTAAATCCTAAAGGAAATTAGTCCTGAATATTCATGGGAAGGACTGATGCTAAAGCTGAATCTCCAATACTTTAGCTACCTGATGCAAAGAATCAACTCATTGGTAAAGGCCCTGATGCTGCGAAAAATTGAAGGCGGGAGGAGAAGGGAACGACAGAGGGTAAGATGGTTTGATGGCATCACTGACTCAATGGTCATGAGTTTGAGTAGGCTCCAGGAGTTGGTGATGGACAGGGAAGACTGGCTCTCTGCAGTCCATGGGGTCGCAAAGAGTAAGACATGACTGAGCAACTGAACTGAAGAATACTTAAGAGAAGATCTACTCCCTTAAGAAATTTTTAAGCTTGTATTACAGTTGACCCTTGAACTATGCAGGGGTTAAGGGCACTAGCCCCCTGAAGTTGAAAATCTGATTATAACTTTTGACTCTCCACAAACATAACTACCAATAATCTACTGTTGACTGGAAGCCTTACCAATGATATAAATGGTTGATTGATACACATTTTGTATTACATGCAATATATGTATTATGGACTGTATTTTTATAATAAAGTAGGCTAGAAAAATGGCAACCCATTCCAGTATTCTTGCCTGGAGAATCCCAGGGACGGGGGAGCCTGGTGGGCTTCCGTCTCTGGGGTTGCAGAGAGTCAGACACGACTGAAGCGACTTAGCAGCAGCAAGCTAGAAAAGAGAAAAAATTATTAAGAAGATCACAAGGAAGAGAAAATACATTTACAGTACTGTATCATATTTATTGATATGGTAAGTTTGTGTCATCTTTTTGCAAGATAATCATCTGTCAGTATCTAAATTAATATTGCCTTATATGATACAAAACATTATATGCTATATGTATTACTAACACTAGACATTAGAAACTAAAAGATAATGTGAAAGAGAACTCAGATTTTGGAGCCCAACAAAATAAAATCACCTGCAATGCAGGAAATGTGAGTTCGATCCCTGGGTCAGGAAGATCCCTGGAGGAGAAAAGGGCAATCTACGCCAGTATTCTTGCTTGGAGAATCCCATGGACAGAGAGGCCTGGTGGGCTACAGTCCATGGGGTCGCAAAGAGTCGGACATGACTTAACAACTGAACAATAACAAGTAACAATTCATGCATTAATAACAGCATTTCTAGCAGCAGTATAATTACTTTATAATAGCCTACTGTAATCAATGGAATTGTTTTACGGTAACATAGCCTATACACTAGTGAATGAATCATTATAATATTTTTATGAGTAACACTTTACCACTGGAGTAAGTCTCTTCCCCACCCATTAGAATAAATGACCTGTTTCTCTGTTTGCTAATCCCCACTAGTTGCTGCTTCATAGTGTGAGACAGGGCAGGACTTCAAATGTGTTTCTCATGTGGGCTTACAGAATGTAAGCATTGAAAGACATCTACTCCAGGATCTTCCTCTGTGCAAAACAAATGAAATATAGTATATCACATTTATAGACTGTACTAAATACAATCAATATCAGAGGAGTAATATGAGCGATCTTCTTTTAGAAATTTCATCTTGACAATGGGGTTGGTAAGATATTGAAGAAAGAGGGACTGAAGGAGAGCAGTAAAGATGCTTTGCCACAGTTTAGAGGAGCGATATTGTGGGTCTTACATGTCTAAGAAAGACATGACGGGAATTTACAGTAGGTCAAAATTAAGGTGCTAATGACAATAAGGTAAGGAGCAGAATAGATGCCAAGAGTCAGAGATGCTGACTACAACATGAAGATTGGCAATTTTAGGGACTATGGTGCCTGTAGTTAAGGCAAGAAGTACAGGTGGAACAGAGGATTTTTTTTTATGAAGAAAGGATGGCATATGACACATTTGATTTTGAACATGTTGCATTTGAATTTTCTTCAAGGGATCCATGTGGAACTTTCCAGAAGGAAGTGTAAATCTGGGTCTGGAGCTTAGAATAGAGATTGGAAATGGTCATATACATTTGGCAGCATATGGTCCATTCTAGCCTTTCCACTTTGAATATTACTTGCAATAAAGAAAACATGCCAAATAGAATGTGCATTTCTTTCTTTCCATGATCCCCAAAATAGAGGTTATCTCTTTTTTTCTTATTCCTCACAACATACTGAATTTCTGAGAGAAAGAAAAAAATCCCCCAAGATTACATACTAAGTGATTTCATTTGTATAACATTTTTGAATAAATGGAGACCAGATTAATGGCTTCTAGAAGTTGGGGAGGGGGTACTGGAGGGAGGGAGGTGTGGTTATTAAAGGGGCAACATGAGGGAGTCTGTGGTGATGGAACTGCTGTGGATCATGATGTTGGTGGTGGTACCCACCAACATGCACGTGTGACATTTATATAATGAAACATACACACACAGGTAAGTACAAGCAAAATTGGGCAAACAGAAATGAAAACTGATGGATTGATCAGTGTTGATATCAGACTTGATTGTGATATTGCATGTTCATTTTCAAGATGTTGCCACTGGAGAAAACTAGCTCAAGGGTAAGTGGGATCTCCGTATCACTTCCTATAACTGCATGTGAATCTACAATTATCTGAAAATAAAAGTTGGGATTTTTTTAAAATAATGAGGCAAGATTATTTTGAAAGAAAAAATAGTACTTTCTCCTTATTTTTCCTCCATTTGTTTCCTTGATTTAGGAAACATTTGTGGCAAGCTGGTAGAGTCAATAGGATTTAAGGAGAAAAAAATACCCCCAAGTCTAAAAATAATTTGCCCTAATTTAGATAGAGTAGAGTGAGGTAATTTAACAAAAAAAGCAAAGAGAAGAGAGAAAGAGACAGACTGAAAGAGTTCTGAGACAATACTGGACAACTGAGACAAGAATCAGGGATGGTTCAACAAAGGTCCTTGTTAGTATGAGCAACACTGCTTGAGGAATCAAAAGTTACATGACAATTAAGCCATAGTCCACAGACCACTCAACCTTCTCTAATGTGGGCACAATCTATCTCTACCCTATGCCAGCTGTCCTCACTACCAGTGGCCAAAGAGGGCATTTCTTGGTCAGCAGTCAACATCTTAACCAGTGAGTATGCAAAGTAATGCAAAAGTACCCCCAGAAAGTTCCAGTATTTTTATAAACCAAACAAGGGAGTCTCAGCCCAGCTACATGTCTTTCTGTTTTTTTAAGCATTCATCATGGGTGTGTGCTAGTCATTTCAGCATGTACGACTCCTTGTGACACTGTGGAGCATACCAACTCCTCTGTCCATGGTATTCTCCAGGCAAGAATACTGGAGTGTGTTGTCATGGCCTCCTCCAGGGATCTTTCCAACCCAGGGATCAAACCTGCATTTCTTATGTCTCCTGCATTAGCAGGTAGGTTCTTGATCACTAGTACCACCTGGGAAGCCCAAGCATTCATCATAAGCCTATGCTGTGCCATGCTGTGCTATGCTGTGCCTAGTCGCTCAGTCATGTCCAACTCTTTGCAACCCCATGGACTGTAGCCCACCAGGCTCCTCTGTCCATGGGGATTCTCCAGGCAAGAATACTGGAGTGGGTTGTCATACCCTCCTAAAGGGAATCTTCCTAACCCAGGGGTTGAACCCAGGTCTCCCACATTGCAGGCAGATTCTTTACCAGCTGAGCTCCCAGGGAAGCCCTCACAAGCCTGTAGAAAGCCTATTATTTTTCTATTGTTCCATATGCTTTTTGTCGTGTGAACCTCCTTTCAACAGTAAATCCTCCTTTAGAGGATTCCTTATAAAACTGGAGCTCAGCAAAGAGACTTCTTTGCAGTCACACTGATTTCTTTATACACATATAACTTTCATAGCACATGGGAAATGTATTTTGTTTTCTGAAATTCTATTTGGGGGGCCTTTTACCTATTTTAAGTCACATTCTTCTCTATAATCACCCACCAGTGAACTATACTTTCCTCTGACTTTGTTTTAATTTGATTTCCTCAACACTAACTTATATGTCTGGCTATTCTTGGAATTACTTTTTTTTCTTTGTTATGAAATCTGAGATGTCTTGTATTACTTCTACATCATCAGTGAGTTCCTCTTTCCTGACAAGAATTGGTTCCAAAGTTCTGCATGTTACAACTTCTGTCTTCTTGGAGAACAAAGTCTCATCAAGGCAACTGAAGAGTTTATCAAAACCGTGCTTTCGGCAGAGTAAGGCTTTCAGCAGATGTCTGTAGAGTTCACGTCTTCCTATCACAACTAGATCATGTAGCTGCACCTGCTTTATAATCTGTGTGAGAAATACATCACTCCCTTCCTCTCACGGCCCAGCCCCTCCACAGTGATACTGCATCTGTTTCCTTCTCAATTTACCCTTAACCAGATGTTCTCAACTGTGTTTCCAAAATCAGGTTTATTAACTTCAGTAGGAAACTTTGATACTCCCCAGCCATTGCTGGGAGTATTTTTCTTGTCAATGTTTTATGTCATTCTCATTGCCATTTATGGTATTGGTAATTGTTATGAGCACCTGTGTATCATTTTGTGGTTTAAAAAAAAAATACAAAATTTATTTTATTACTCTATGCAATAGTAGGTAGGCGCCTGCAGTCATAAGTGTCAATCATAGCCTTCTTATTTACTTTTTCCCAAGAGTCAATAAGTCCTCCCTCCTCTAAAGGAGAAAGCTATTGACACATCATAGCTGTAATTATTGATGATATCAAAATGTAATAGAGTTCTTTGAGGACATTTTCTTCTTTCCCCTCAATTTTCACTTTTTAAAGCCTTTTTCAAACAGTTTGGTGAGGGCTCCTGTTAAATATCTTCTTTTCAGGCAATTGCCCAGTGAGTCAGAATGGGCTGAATTTCATAAAATGATAAGAAGGATCATTCTCATCTGAATCACTGTTCAACTTGTTTGACAGTGAGCATACAAATTTAAAAGAGAGAGAAAAAACATTCAGTGGCACTAGTGGTAAAGAATCGGCCTGCAATGCAGAAGACATGAGTTCAATCACTGGGTCGGGAAGATCCCCTGGAAGAGCACATGGCAATCCACTCAGGTATTCTTGCCTGGAGAATCCCATGGACAGAGGAGCCTGGTGGGCTATGGTCCCTAGGGTCACACAGAGTTGGAAATGACTAAAGTCGCACACACACACACATCAAATGAGTCAGAATGGCCTGAATTTCATAAAACGGTAAGAAAAACCATTCTCATCTAAATCAGTGTTCAGCTTGCTCAACAGTGAGCATGCAAATTTAAATGAGAGGAAAAAAAGCTCAATTTTCCTTGTGGCTCAAAGTAACTGATTCTGAGAGAGACAAAATGAGGACAAATTGTATTATATGAGTGAGGCAGGAATGTTTTCTTTTTTTAACCGCACCACACGACTTCCAGAATCTCAATTCTCTGACCAGGGTTTGAACCAAAGCCACAGCATGGAAAGTTCTGAATCCTCACCACCAGGCCACCAGGGAACTCCCCAAGAATTTTTAAATAAAAATGTTTTCATTGGTTTTGGCTCCCTTTCTGTGGGTTTTTTTGTTTACATTTTGCAGTATGCTTTATGTTGTTGTTGCTGCTGTTGCTGCTACTAAGTCACTTCAGTTGTGTTCGACTCTGTGGAACCCCATAGATGGCAGGCCACCAGGCTCCCCCATCCCTGGGATTCTCCTGGCAAGAACAGTGGAGTGGGTTGCCATTTCCTTCTCCAATGCTTAAAAGTGAAAAGTGAAAGAGAAGTCATTCAGTTGTGTCCGACTCTAGCGACCCCATGGACTGCAGCCCACCAGGCTCCTCCGTCCATGGGACTTTCCAGGCAAGAGTACTGGAGTGGGTTGCCATTGCCTTCTCCAATGCTTTATGTTATGTTACTCAAAATGTAAACCAAAAAAAACCCACAGAAGGGAAGCCAAAAACAATGAAACCGTTTTTATAGAAAAATTCCTGGGGGCTTCCCTGGTGGCTCAGAGGGTAAAGTATCTGCTGGCAACGAAGGAGACCAGGGTTCAATCCCTGGGCCGGGAAGATACCCTAGAGAAGGAAATGGCAACCCACTCTGGTACTCTTGCCTGGAAAATCCCATGGATGGAGAATCCTGGTAGGCTACAATCCATGGGGTTGCAAAGAGTCTGACATGACTGAGCGACTTCACTTTCACTTTCAGTTTATGAGTAACAACATCCTTGTGCAAGCTCCTCACAGATGTTAATGATCCAGAATGATAAGCTTTCATTAGAATCTCCACTCATAGCTGCTTCGTATCATTCCAAAAGACAACCCCATATATTCTAGTTCAATGCTTGTGTATATAACACAAAGTGATTTTTGTAGTTTTGCTTGGGTTATTCATATGCTTGTTTTAAACAGTATTTAAAACAAAAACTTAAAAAAGAATATTCTGTTAGTACTCACAGTACCGTAACAGGTGTCTCTCTTGGTCCTGTCATATAGCAGTAGGGGTACAAGTTGTAAAATGAGGACATTGGTGGCATCTCGATGTGGGGGATTGTTTTCTTCCAAGGAGGAGAGTCCTCTTCAAGAAAGTCACAGAACAACTAGATGACAGGAAACTCAGTAGCCTAAGTAATCAGACAGCTAGGATGTAAATCTTAGCAAGTCCAAGTTACCTGCTTTCACATGTGGCCAAAACACAAACAGAGGAGAGAAAAAAAACTGAAAAATATAAAGATGAGAAATGTAAACACAACATAAATTGTGATGAATGAATACCAGGGGAAGCATCAAAATCAACAGTGAAGTGCAAGGTAAGAAATACAACCACAGGAGACAGAAGGATTGCTAGAGAAGAAAAAGAAAAAGGAAACATAAGGGGGAAAAATACCACAGAGAGGCAACAAAGCCATGGCAACCTAAGATTCAGAACATAACACTGTTTCAATATTTAGTTAGTACTCTTTTTAACTGTATCAAACAACAATAATGTATAATGTTAATGGAATTTAAAGTATATTGTGACATGGAAGCAAACTAAGTATCCACCAACAGATGAATGAGTAAGGAAGATGTGGTGTATACATATATATATATATACATATTCATACAGTGGAATATTACTCAGTCATAAAAAAGAAGTAAACAATGTCATTTGCAGCAATATGGATGGACCTAGAGATTATTATATTAAGTGAAGTAAGTCAAAGACAAATACCATATGATACCACTTATATATAAAATCTAAAATAAGATATGAATTAACTTATTTATTAAAAGGGAAAAAAAAACCAGACTCACAGACATAGAAAACAGATCTATGGTTACCAAAAGGGAAAGGGGGTATGGGAAGGATAAATTAGTAGATTCAGATTTGCATATACAAACTACCATATATAAAATAGATAAACAATAGGATCCTACTGTATAGCATGGGGAACTATATTCAATATCTTGTAATAAACCATAATGGAAAAGGATATGAGAAATCACATATTGTGAGGAAGAAAGAAATATGCAAAAATATGGCAAAATTACACAAATAATAAATAGAGTTAAAGTAATCTAAGATTCCTTTATTATTCAGGAGAAAAGTAAAAGTTTTATTAACATTAAAACTTGATATCACAAAACCTCACTAATTTCTAGGAGCAATCACTAAAAGAATAGCAAATGAGTATAGACTTCCAAATTAATAAGGGAGTGGTAGAAGAAATTAAATGATTTGAAAAAATACTCAAGTCAAATGAAAGAAAGGGAATGAGATCAGAGAAAAAGCAGAACAAATCAAAAGCAAATAGCCCCTTTAAAAGCAACTGTATTAAGATGCACATAAAATGTAACTGGATTAAAAACTTTCAATTAAAAGACAAAGCCTGTTAGCCTAGATATAAAATGTATGGTGCTTTAAAGAGATATCTAAAGCATAAGAAAACAGAAGGGCTAAGGATATAACAAGATATGCCATGTGAACATTAACCAAAAGAAATGAGGTAGCATTTTTGTGTGATATAAATATCACACAAAATAAAACAAAGAAAAAGCCACTAGCGAAGATAAAGAAGATCCTTTATAATGATAAAATATTCAATTTACCAGGAAAATATACTAATTCTAAAATATGCTCATCTAATAGCATAACCCCAAAACAAAACAAAAAGTAACAGAAATACAAAGAAAAATTAATTCATGATGAAAGTTTAAAACATGAATAAAATTAAGGAATCTTAATATACCTCTCAGAAGAAGCAGACAAAAATCAGTAAGGATGTAGCAGATTTGAAGAACACAATTAATACACCTGAATCAGGACTTCTCTAGTGGCTCAGTGGATAAGAATCTGTCTGCCACTGCAGGGGACGCAGGTATGATCCCTCATCTGGGATGATCCCACATGCTGTAGAGGAACTGGGCCTGTGCACAACTGCTAGGTCTGCACTCTAGGGCCGGGAAGTGCAACTGCTAAAGCTCACGTGCCTAGATAGAGCTTGTACCCGGCAACAGAAGCCGCCGCAATGAGAAGCCCACACATCTCAACAAAGGGTAGCCCCTGCTCTCTGCAGCTAGAGAAAGCTTGCACAGAACAACAAAGAACCAGTGCACTCTAAATGAATACATAAAAATTTAAATAAATAAACCTGAATCAGTGGGCGATACAGAACATCCAACCTCAAAAACTGCAGAATATACTTTCTTTTCAAAAATACATGAAACAGCTTTAAAGAGAACAATATACTCACCCGTAAGAATTACAATCTCAGAGTATATTCTCTGATCACAATGTAATTATGCTAGCAATTGACAAGCAAAAGATATTCTAAAATCCCCCATATAGAACAAATGGGTCAAAGAAGAAATCATAAAGATAATCAGAAATTCTGTGACTTAGCAGCAGTAGCAGCAGCATGGATAACTAAACTAGTATATATACAAACTTGTGGAACTAAGGTGGGGAAAAATAGGATTTAGAAGAAAATTTCATTTAAAAATGGCAATAACCTTGCCCAAGTTTTTTTGAAAATTTAGATAAAATTGACAAATTATTAGGAAAGCACACTTAAAAAGCTGACATAAAAACAAATAGAATGTCAAACATCCCCACAAAGAAAACTCCAGGCCTAAATGGCTTCACCAGCAAGTTGTTCTAAATATAAGAAAGAACTCTAATCTTATAAAAAATCTTCCAGAGACCAGAAAAAGAGTCACTTTTCAAGTAATTTTTACAAGGTCAAGATAACCTTGGTCCCAAAACTCGGCAAGTAAAAATTGCAAGCCAATCTCACTATGAATAGAGTTTCAAAAATTCTAAATAAAATATTAGCAAATTGAATCCAGCTATGCAGAGAAATAATACAAGATGACCAATTTTGACTTGCCCCAGGAATTCAAAGTTGTTTTAACGTTAGAAAGCAATGTCATTTAGTGCACTTACTCAATATTATGATGATTTGCACAGAGGCAGAAAAGGCATCCGATAAAATTCAACATCTTGTCAAGATAAATATTAGCAAACAACCAAAAAAAAAAATCAAGTGTGGTATTTAATGATGAAACATTAAACATTTCTCTCTCAGATTGGGGACCAGGACAAGAATGCCATTGTTATTTCTACTCAACATTATGCTGGAGGTCTCAGCCAGGACAGTAAGATGAAAACAGAATGAAAGGTAAATGGATTAGAGAGAAACAAAATGTTCACTATTCACATATGATATGTATGTACACGTGCATGCTCAGCCCCTAAGCTGTGTCTAACTCCTTGCGACCCCATGGACTATAGCCTGCCAGGCTCCTCTACCCGTGGGATTTTCCAGGCAAGACTACTGGAGTGGGTTGTCATTTTCTTCTCTAGGGGATCTTCCCAATCCAGGGATCTTCCAGACATATTGTATTATTTCTCTGCATGCTATGCTATGCTATACTAAGTCACTTCAGTTGTGTTCGACTCTCTGTGACCCCATAGACGGCAGCCCCCCAGGCTCCACCGTCCCTGGGATTCTCCAGGCAAGAACACTGGAGTGGGTTGCCATTTCCTTCCCCAATATAGCTGGATGCAATTTGTTAATATTTTATTTAGAATATTTGAAACTCTGTTCACAGTGAGATCGGCCTGCAATTTTTCTTCTTTGTTGATCCACATTGGCAGGTGGATTCTTCTACTACTGAGCCACCTGGGAGACCCTGATATGTATGTGTAGCAAAATCCAAAAGATTCCACCGATGGTTAGATTAATGAAGATGTAGCAAGTTAACCCAGAGAAGGCAATGGCACCCCACTCCAGTACTCTTGCCTGGAAAATCCCGTGGACGGAGGAGCCTGGTAGGCTGAAGTCCATGGGGTCGCTAAGAGTCGGACACGACTGAGCGACTTCACTTTCACTTTTCACTTTCATGCATTGGAGAAGGAAATGGCAACCTACTCCAGTGTTCTTGCCTGGAGAATCCCAAGGACAGGGGAGCCTGGTGGGCTGCCGTCTATGAGGTCGTACAGAGTCAGACACCACTGAAGCGACTTAGCAGCAGCAGCAGCAGGAAGTTAACCTGATTCAAAATCAATGTACAAAAATCAACTGTGCTGGTAGTGTTCTGTTTTTTTACCTGGGGGGCGATTGCTACATGTGCATTACGTTCTTAGTGATTTGTTAAGGTACATACATGTTGTGTGCACCTTTTTTATTCACTCTTACCCATTGCTAGTGGCTCAGAAGGTAAAGAATCTGCCTGCAATGTGGGAGACCTGGGTTCGATCCCTGGGTCGGGAAGATCCCCTGGAGGAAAGAATGGCAGCCCACTCCAGTATTCTTGCCTGGAGAATTCCATGGACAGAGGAGACTGGTGGGCTACAGGCCATTGGGCTGCAAAGAGTCAGACACGACTGAGTGACTAACATTTACACTTTCACACCCATTGCTAGCACCCTAAAGGTGTCCTAGTCTTCCTAATAGGTCCCACCAGCGTGATAGAGAGGAAGAAGGTAGGTAGCACTCAGCCTGAAAAGCAACAGTATACTTACATGAGACATTTAAAGCTTTACTTTATGGACAATTCTGATGCTCACGAGCTGGCTTAATTCCATTCTTATTTTACTGTTTAAGTTTCTTTTTAAAGCCATCATCTGCTTTATATTGTTTACAATAGATCCTGTAAAACTATCATAGAAGCTATTTGTCCATCAAATCATACTATTTCCCTTCTAGACATTTTACCTTAAAATAGACATTCACCTGACAATTCTATGTACTTATCTTTCCATCAAAGAGATCTGTACATTATACTTTGGCCCTTGATGCGTTGATCTATACATTAGCCTTTCCTTGAAGGAAAGGGTCATTCAGAAGGAAGGAGCAGTTTGATAAAGCCTGTATAGCAAGTCACTGTAAATGGAACTGAAGCGTTTTCTTAAAGACAAAGTTGAACAATTTCTTTTCAACCACTGATCAAGGGATAAAAAAGAAAATAAGCTGGATATAAATTTGTGGGCACAAACAAGAACGATTTGGTTCACTTATTGTTAGTTGCACTGCACATTGTTAAAATCCACTGGAAGCCCAAAGAGCCATTAGCAAAGTCACAGGATCCCTGTTATTGGGCCTGAAAGCAGAATAGAGAAGCAGGATTAGGCCTCATGTAGGGATATGGTTTAGAACTCTGGCAAAACTCCCATGCTCCTAGGGTACCTGCTTCCTCTTACAGAAACATCATGCACTTTAAAGGCCTGGACCACTTTTCATCTAAAAAAATACCATCCACTGCTGCATGGTTATTGTAATAACCTGTACTATGTGTTCATTAGTCTTTAAAAATACAAACACTGACTCTTTGCCTTACCTGTTATGTCACAAGAAAGCATAAACGAATCTGTCAAGCAACAAAAGAATTTTGTTAAACATCCCAAAACTAATCTGTTATTATTCTGCCTTTTGCAGGAGGGAGAGGCAGGGGAGGGGAGTCAGAAAACACAAATTCATATCATTTTCTATTAACCAACTAAAAATAGAGGGTAAAATGTAATTTCACTAGAAAAATGAATAAGTACTTGAAAACCATCACATTCTATAAAGGTCTAGCTTTTGGAAACTGTAACCCTGTCATTAAATTATTTCCCCAAATCCATTCACACAGTCATGTGCTGAGTCTAAGAGGAGGAGGAAAGATCATTTTTTTCCCCAAATTTGGTATCTGGCTTTCTAAAAAAAGACAAAGGCACATTTTATCATCCTGGAAAAAGTGACTTCAGTGAAGCAGATAAAGTGTCTAATAAGGCCTAATTATCTCATGTTGTGATTCTTTTTAAATCACTTTTAACCTCAGGAAGAATTTTAATTATCTTGTATAATAAAGTCTTTCCTTATTTCACCCCCTCTAGGAGAAGAGACATATTAAACCTTATTTTTGTCAAAAGATAAGAGCAGTATTAAGTTTAAATTGATGTCATTATGAAATATTCGATATCAGGATTACAAATTTCAACTTCAGTAATTATTTGACTGGTCACAAAAGGACTATCATTCCACACCAACTCCTAGAAAGAGGGCATCATTGCCATAGCAGGGCTGTAATCCACCAGGCATGCTGGACGGGAGAGAAAAATGTGTTTTTTTCTATTCTAGAAGAGTCTTGTGAGTCCAAGGTTAAATTATTGAAGCAGTTTGGGAGGTACTTTTTAATATGATTTTCAAAAAGTTTTCTCCTCATTATCAACCCTTTAATAAACACTTCAAAGTTTCTGTGAGCTTCTCTATTGGGAAAAAAAATATATTAATTCATGAGTTCTTCTTCCCAAACATATACTCACTCCTCTCATTGGGATTCAAGAACTCAAGAAGGAAATGTTATGCAAGGTCTGCATATGGAGAGACAAAGTTTCCTTTCCTCTTTGTCCTGTTTCTCCTACAAATGCAGCCGTTGCCTGATGGGTACAAAACCTCCATCTTGCCATATGATTCTGGCAAAAGGGACAGCCTCTGAAACTCAGGGAGGGCCTCAATAGCTGAGTATAAAGAAAGCTGAGCTTTTGAACTGTGGTGTTGAAGAAGACTCTTGAAAGTCCCTTGGACTGTAAAGAGATCCAACCAGTCCATCCTAAAGGAGATCAGTCCTGAATATTCATTGGAAGGACTGATGTTGAAGCTGAAACTCCAATACTCTGGCCACCTGATGCAAAGAACTGATTCATTTGAAAAGACCCTGATGCTAGGAATGATTGAAGGTGGGAGGAGAAGGGGACAACAGAGGATGAGATGGTTGGATGGCATCACTGACTCAATGGACATGAGTTTGAGTAGGCTCCTGGAGTTGGTGATGGACAGGGAAGAAGCCTGGTGTGCTGCAGTCCATGGGGTTGCAAAGAGTTGGACACGACTGAGTGACTGAACTGAACCTCTTCCATCATAATCCAAACAAAATAACAATGGTGAGCACTGACTAGATGCTCGGCTCAGTGATGGACCCTTCCCAACACATTTATCTCATGCACTTTCACAACAGGGCTTCCCTGGTGGCTCAGATGGTAAAGAATCTGCTTACAAGGCAGGAGGCCTGGGTTCAATCCCTGGTTTGGGAAGATCCCCTGGAGAAGAGAATGGCCACCTATTCCAGTATTCTTGCCTGAAGACTTCCATGGACAGAGGAGCCTGGCAGGCTGCAGTCTGTGGGGTCACAAAGAGTCGGACATGACTGAACCGCTTATACACACACATCTTTACGACTCCACTCCCTTCCCTAATGAAGAAACAGCCCTAGGATGGTTCAGTGGCTTCTCTGAGGTTACGGGGGTAGTGGGTGATGGAATCTGAATTCATCTCTTGTTTTCACTTACAGAATCTGCTCATGTAACCGTCACAGCATTTGGAATACATGCCTTTATTTTGACAGAAGGGAGGTGGCTGCTTTCTTCCCTTCCATAAGGATGTATAATTTGTATAATCATGATGCCCTGGAAAAGCATGAAGTTTTTATTGATTTGTATCTTTATGTAGTGATCCCTGACCTTTGCCACAGATATGTACTGCTGCTGCTGCTAAGTTGCTTCAGTCGTGTCCGACTCTGTGCGACCCCATAGATGGCAGCCCATCAGGCTCCCCCGTCCCTGGGATTCTCCAGGCAAGAACACTGGAGTGGGTTGCCATTGCCTTCTCCAATGCATGAAAGTGAAAAGTCAAAGTAAAGTCGCTCAGTCGTGTCTGACTCCCAGCGACCCCATGCACTGCAGCTCACCAGGCCATATGTACTAAACCTCATATTAAAACTCATGCTACAGAATTCAAAACGGGCAGCTGGCTCAGCAGTAAAAAATCCGCCTGCACTGCAGAAAACACAGGAGACTCGGGTTCCATCCCTGGGTTGGGAAGATCCCCTGGAGGAGGGAATGGCAACCCACTCCAGTATTCTTGCCTGGAGAATTCCATGGACAGAAAGAGCCTGGCAGGCTATAGTCCATGGGGTTGCAAAGAATCAGACACGACTGAAGCAACTGAACACACTCACAGAATTCAATTACATCAAATTTTACTTAAAGGAACTCGTCTTGCCTTTGGCTCACTACACTAGAAGTCTAGATCCCATGGGCAGTGCGCAGGGGATGGGACAGAAGGTCAGCTTCGTGCATTTAGGGGCCCAAACTCTCAGGGGCTCTGACGTCTTGTAGTCACCTCAGGTGCCAACCTCCAGCCTGGGGTCTTGCAAAGAAAAGTAGGAGCTGACAGGAAAATGTTTTCTGAGTCAGCAGAGAAATACCCAAAGAGAAAAAGGGAAGAACTGGCTGACCAGCTAGTCAGTCTTGTTTACCTTAGGTATACACAGTAATATAAATTAGATGAAAAACTGTTGGATCAGGTATGGGCATTCCATGGCATGGACTGGAACTTCATTTTTTAATGTGATTGTTTCTTTTTACTGTGTGTCAATTTTATTAACCATTGTTTAGTCTGTATTTGTGCTGAGACCCTTTAAATGCTTTTTAGAAGAAAAGAGAAATTAATTATTATAATTAATAATTGATATTAATAATATTATTGAATAATAATATTGGATGTTATTATTGAACAATAACATTCAATACTACTATTAATAATATTGAACGTTATTGATATTTAATAATAATTTCAATGTTATTATTCAATATTATTGAATAACAATATTCAATACTCTGGAGACACCTGGGAGAAGAGCGACCCACAGGCAGTCCTCTCATACACTTTCTATTCCAGCAGGAAGACTGGCTATTAAACAACGATATGCATTATTAACTGTGATCCCAGGGAGGCCTGTGATGCACAGCTACAGCCAGGGGGGTGGCCTGGTCCCGGGATCAGGGAACGCTTCCTGGAGGAACTGACACTTAAGTCCTGAAGGATGAGGGGATTTCTCTGCTAAGAAGGACACAAGTAGGGAAAGGAGCTATTTGAAGGCCCAGAAGTAGGAGTGCAGATGGTGCATTTGAGGAAGGAGCCAAGGGCTTGTGCAAATGCGATAAAGAGGACAGGACACCAGCAGGAGATGAGGTTCCTGGACAGTTCATACAAGGCAATCATGGGCCCACAACTGATCATAAAACATTATCCAAGAATCAAGGGCTTTGTCCAGAACAACCAAAGCACTGTCCTCCAATCCACTTCTTTTAAAAAAATCCAAAGCATCAGGCGCTCTGCAGAAGTTGTCCAATGAATGTCAGTAGGATAATGAATCAGTTAATCAAAAATGTAAGCTGTGTGTAAAATCTACCTTTCACACAGGAGAATCTGTGCTTTGGTCCATTTGCTGCAATATTGCAAAATCATGTAAGTGTCTGGGCTTCTTGAATTTGAAAAGGCAGCTTAAAATAATTATTGAATTCTGAGCCTCTGTTCTCTCAAATTAATTCCCAGTGCAGCATACGTGCTCTTAAACAGCTTTTCTGGTTTTCTGTCTAAATAACATTGGTACCTTTGTATGGAATTAGTCAAGGCTAGAGTTGGCTGGACCCAGGTGTCATCTAGCCCAGAGTCCTCAATTTGCTAAAGGATCTGAGACCCCAAGAGAAAAAAAAGGCCACAGAGCCAAGCAGAGCTGAGCAGACTCTGATGCCCTCAGTCTGAGCCAAGTCTCCTAAGGGCATCAGTCTCTTCATCTCTCTCCACTTTATCAGTTAATCACTTAGTGACCAGCTCCCAAATAGCACCACTAGGATTCTATTCCAAGAAACTACACCATGAATTTTTATAACAGAAATCATCATTTCATTTTGTACTTTATACTTTCATTTGTTTATGCATCATGCATGTTGAAAATTATTTTTTAAACTGTTGAAAGTCCACTTTCTGGGAGACCCAATAAACTATGATCAATGTGAAAGACAATAATTGTTAACATTTGTAACTAATTCACATTCATCTTCGGTGTCCTAGTTGCAGTGATTCTAAATGGAGTCTTTTGCTCTATGAAAATCATAGGCTTGTGTTTGAAATCTAGCTCTGCCACTTGCTAGCTGTGTGATCTTTGAAAAATTGCCTAACATCTCTGTGCTTCATAATCATAGGGCCCATGAGAGGGTTGTGGAAGTCTTAAAAGAGTTTATGTATTAAAATGGTGCTTGGCATATAGTAAACACTATGGAAATGCAAGCATTTATCAGTCTGGATAAAAAAATTCAACTAACCATGGGGGCGTCCAAAGTAGGGCCTTAACAAAGACAAGGCCTGTCTTTGAACACATATCACCACAGAGGTTCACCAACAGTTGATTTCAACCTTCCATGAGTTTACTATGCTATGCTAAGTCACTTCAGTCATGTCCAACTCTGTGCGACCCCATAGATGGCAGCCCACCAGGCTCCCCTGTCCCTGGGATTCTCCAGGCAAGAACACTGGAGTGGGTTGCCATTTCCTTCTCCAATGCATGAAAGTTAAAAGTGAAGGTGAAGTCGCTCAGTTGTGTCCGACTCTCAGCGGCCCCATGGACCACAGCCTCGCAGGCTCCTCCATCCATGGGATTTTCCAGGCAAGAGTACTGGAGTGGGGTGCCATCGCCTTCTGGGATGTCCTATAAAATCAAGTTCAATTTGAAGATGATTCTCCCACTGTCCCTCTTTGTGATTATTTTTTTACTGACTTCCTGAATCTTTACAAGTTATCTTTTCTCATTCAGGAAACAGTGATGCACTATTTTGCAAGAATGGTACTAAACATACCTGAAAATATCACAAACCCTGTTGAATGTTTTCTAATGATGCTGTTGAATTTCTCCAAACAATGAGAGGTCCATCCTTGTGCTTCCTGATCCTGCAAGCAAATGCTCATTTTTCTTGTCTTAATAAGAGATCCTCATTCATCCAATAAAAAATATGCACTGAGAACATATTGTTATTGTGTGATTGTTGTTTAGTTGCAAAGTCATGTCTGACTCTTTGTGAGCCCATGGACTGTAGCCTACCAGGCTCCTCTGTCCATGGGATTTCCCAAGCAAGAATACTGGAATGGGTTTCCATTTCCTTTTCCAGGAGATCTTCCTGACCCAGGGATCAAACCGGCATCTCCTACTTGGCAGGCAGATTCTTTACTACTGAGCCACCAGGGAAGCCCAGATTCTCAGTCAGGTGCTAGGAATACAGAGATATTACCTGTATTCAAAGGAATCACATCATTCCCTTTTTTGTTTGTTTATTTCACTTCCATCCACGGGAGCCAGGCCCTGCTCTTGGGAACAGTGTCTTGGGGTGAGTGAGACAACACAGATCTGCCCTCATGGAGCATAAGGTCCACGGAGGGAAGCAGATAATAAACAGGGAAGCAGACAAAGAAGGACGAAATTACTAACTGAGCAAAGGCTTATGAGGGCAAAGAACGAGTTAAAATTACAACCTTCCCATGCCTCCAAGGAAGGAGGTCTGTGTAAACAGAGTGGGTGGAGAAAGCCAGTAAGGTCTAGGGTGAGGCCAGCCCAAGAGCCTGCTGTACAGAGAACAGAAGAAAAGATGGCGAAAGTCTAAGGAACAATGAGTGAAGCCCCAGGAGGGAAACACCTTATGGATATTCAAGTAGCAGAGCAGCCTCACGTGGCTGGAGTAAAGGCAAGATGGGACCAGCCGAGACTGGAGAGACAAGCAGGGGCTACAGTGTGAGTGACATGATAAGCCATGGCCAAGAGTGTGGATGTAATTCTTTTGGTTATTTTGGTTTGGGCTCTCCTGGGTCTTCACTGCTGTGCGGGCTTTTCTCTAGTTGGGGTGAGCGAGGGCTACTGTCTATTTGTGATGTGGGCTTCTTGATGCTGTGGCTTCTCTTGTTGTGGAGCATGGGCAGGCTCTAGAGCGTGTGGGCTTCAGTAGTTTCTGCACATGGGCTCAGTAGTTACAGCTCCTGGGCTCTAGAACACAGGCTCAATAGGTGTGGCATACAGGCTTAGCTGCCCCATGGCACATGGGGTCTTCCTGGATCAAGGATGGAACCTGTGCCTCCTGCATTGGCAGGGGGGGGTGTTATTCTTAAAATGCAACAGGAACTCATTAAAAGATCAGAAGAAGTGATGTGCAGTTTACGTGTTGCAAGATTCTGCCGGACACTGTCGGGAAATGCCACTGAAGAAAAGTGGAGAAATTCGGATTCATTTAGAAGGAGAACTGTGACCTCACTGATGAATTGAAACTGCAGGTTGAGGAATAGGACAGAATAAGGATGATGGCCCTGCCTGTGGCTCAGGCATATAAGAGACTTCGGATGAAAAAGATGAAGGAAGAACTAGTTTCATGAGAAAAAAAAAATCTGTTCAGTTCTTTTGGTCTTAAACAAAGAGATCCTCTTATAAATAATTACCTTACAGGAGTTAAGTCCTTACAGAGCTTCCTATCAGCAATCCAGAAAGCTGCTGTGTGAGACACCCTGATTCAGACTGAATTAAAAGCAAGAGAGTGTTGCTCTCATCACTGGATCACTTTCTGCTCGGGACAATGGGCCTCCATTATCAAATGTGTCTGGGGGAAGTAACCCTAGGAGATGATAGTAGTCCAATGAAGCTTCACATCCCCTCCTCCTAGCCTGAATTTTGCTTGGTACCAGTGTTGCCTGTCCACAAATGCAGCTCAGCCCTTCAGGAATCTGATGCTAGAGCATGAAATGGACAGCCATCTCAGAAAAGAGTACTATGTTAGCTGACATGAGGTGTGTCTCAGTAGTTAATGTGGCCACCCCAAACAACTAGCCTGACTGAGTATAAGTGAAGTGGGGAGCCTGAGGCATGGTCAAGGAACGCAAATGATTAGTCTCACTCAGTCATGGAATTCAAATCCCTCTTACCAATGACTGGTTTCAGGATGGCCATGTGACCCAACCCTAGCCAACTTCAGTGGAGAAAAAACTGAGAGCTTTAGGGGAGATGTGTCTTGGTCCCAAGGAGGAAACACAAGAAGAGACAGTCCTTTCTTTGTTCCCTGGACATCGCCATATCAAGAACCATATCAGGCATATGACTCATCATATGATGAACAGCCATTGTCATATCAGGAACCGCTGCCGCTGTCTTTGAATAAAACGAATGCCCAGAGGAAGACAGGACCCATAGGAGGCTCACAAGTTTTGCAGGAGTCCCTAACTCCCTTGAATAGGCAGGAGTCCTTCCTATTTCAGGAAGCCTATATCAGGACTTCTCTGATAGCTCAGTTGGTAAAGAATCCACCTGCAATGCAGGAGACCCCAGTTCAATTCCTGGGTCAGGAAGATCTGCTGGAGAAGGGATAGGCTACCCACTCCAGTATTCTTGGGCTTCCCTTGTGGCTCAGCTGGTAAAGAATCTGCCTGCAGTGCAGGAGACCTGGGTTTGATTCCAGGGTTGGGAAGATCCCCTGGAGAAGGGAAAGGCTACCCACTCCAGTATTCTGGCCTGGAGAATTCCATGAACTGTACATGGGGTACCGAAGAGTCAGACAAGACTGAGCCACTTTCACTTTCACTTTCTTCCTATTTCAAGGAATCATCAAGTTCCTCATTGTTAAGCCACTTTGCATAAGGATTTGCTCTTGAGGACACTAACGCATCCTTACTTACATAAGCCCCAAGCCTTGGGGAAATGATCAAACCACTTCACATTCAAAGTTCATGAAAAAACACACCCTCTCAAGGGTTCTACTATATTTTTTTTAATGCTGTACTTACCTAATTTTGGAGAAACATGTAAATTCTCTCAAAAGCTTATATATAAATCAAGGTGAGCAGACAGAAGGTATTTGTCAAAGAATTAAAGTACTTTTTAATAATATTTTCCATGAAACAGCAGAACACTTTTCAAAAGAGAAGTAAGTGGAGGAAATTCACAAATTTCAGTTGTAAAGAAAAGGTGAAATCATAAAAGTAAGAACATGGTGAAGACTGTACGTTAGTAAATAACCCCTGAAAAACCAAAATAAAAGAATCTACAATAAAGGAGGCTTTCTTTCTCTCTCTTCTTGATTTATTAGCTACTAAGTCAGATGAAAAGCAGAAATGGTACTATTGAAGTTGAGAGTTGAGAGGGCAGAATTGTTTAGAGGACGCCTCTGATGTTTTAACATCAGGGAATTGTGTGAGCATCAAAAATGTCTTTGGATGGCAGATTTTGGAGGGAGAAGACTTATTGGGCTTTGTGGTCCTCACATCCCCAAACAAGTAAGTCACAGGAGCAGGGACAGATTAGCATGGATCACAGAGGGTATAAGAAAAAAGTTATATTTCTTGTGCAGCTGAGCACCAAGGACTCTGAGAAGAGAAAGACCTAGACCAAAGTCAGCAACACGGTTAATGGGAGAAGATTGCCACTGCTCAATTTCACTGCCATACATCATTGGATGTCCCCAAAGTCCATTCCTTACCAACTACCTCTCTGGGAGGACGTTTCAGCTTGAGTTCTATAAGTCAGTCTACACAATTCAGACTCAAGTTAGTCTAACTTCCTGGTCATTTACAAAAAGGTTGGCTTAAATGTAAAGATTAGGGTAAATTAAATATTTTTTCAAGTATTTAACCTCTCACACACATAAAATTTTTCAGATTTTTCATCCTCCAGAAAGTGAGCAGGCCCTTATGTTTTTCCTCTTGAAATTTAAAAAAAAAAAATTTTTTTTCAACTCATTCCCCAGTTCCATACTATTTGTAGTAACAGCAATTTATTCTTTGAGAAAGTTTCCTACTAAACTTTGTCAAATGGACCCACATGAGTGCTCATGTGTGTATAAATATACATGAAGATGTGATTTATTATAAGCTAAAGTATGAAAATATTTACCTAGCAAATAAATTCAGGGATGTCTAATAACTTTACAGAATTACCCATTATGGGAGTTCTTTAAATACTGAGTTTCTGTGATGAGTTTTTATAAAACCATTAATTCATAAACATCAATATACATAACCTGGCACTGCCCTCTCAACTCGATTCTCCAGCATAGCCCCAGCCCTTTAATGACATGGAAAGTGAAAGTTGCTCAGTTGTGTCCAACTCTTTGCCACCTCATGGACTGTAGCCCACCAGGCTCCTCCGTCCATGGAATTCTCCAAGCCAGAACACTGGAATGGTAGCTGTTCTGTTCTCCAGGGGATCTTCCCAACCCAGGGATCTAACACAAGTCTTCCACATTGCAGGCAGATTCCCATCTATGTCACCAGGGAATGATATGGAATACACAATAAAACCTCCATCACCCATGAAACTGACCACCGTCCTTCAAAGAGAGCTAAACATATTTGACTTTCCCCCCACAGGTAAAGAGGTAACAATGAATATGACCAAACAATCTAGACTATGAGAAATAATCCACCGTCAGATTGCATGTGTGTGAGAGTGTTCATTCATGTCTGACTCTTTGTGACCCCGTGGACTGTAGCCCGGCAAGTCCCTCTGTCCATGGGATTTTTCCAGGCAAGAATACTGCAGTGGTTGTCATTTCCTCCTCAGGAGATCTTCCCCAACCCAGGGACTGATCCCATGTCTCCTGCATTGGCAGGCAGATTCTTTCCACTGAGCCACCTTGACTTTTTTCCTTGAAACCATAACAAAACCACATCTGTTCTCTCCCGGAAAAAGCAACGACAACCAACATGCCATGTGACTGCTCTGGAGCAGAAATGAGATGAGACTTGGCTGGGGGCATCTCTCTCTGGAGGGATATCTTGTTCCCCACAGTGGGTACCACCCGCCAGCCTGTGGGAAACAGGAGTCCCTGTGGTCTGCAGTTAGAGGTGGCAATGGTGGCAGAGCAGAGGAGGTGCTGATGGGGAGTCTGCCTGTGAGTCAGCTGTCTTCAAGTCCTGCAGCTGCATGGGGCAGAGCAAGGACACGGCCCTCTGGACCCAAGACCGGAAGGACCCCCTCCCAAGGCCAGTGGGACTTGTGACACCGCCACAGGGCAGCCAGCTGTGCCCAACAGAGCACAGGCCATCTGCGAGGACACCCACAGAAATGCTCGAAACACTCTGAAGGAGATTCATTTATACAGAAGGAGTCAGTGGGAGATCTTACAGCAATTATGGAGTCAGCCCTTTCCACTCGGCCGTTCTCCTTGTCTGAAATGTTCTTCCAGACAGACACAGAGCTTGTTTCTTTACCTGCTCTGGGTCTCTGCTCAAATACCGCCTTATCAAGAAGTTCATCTCTTTCATCTCTGACCACCTTTCTAAAAATGGCAATACACCCACACACAAAACACCCATCCTGTACCCCAGCTTTAGCTTTTCCAGTGCACTCTCACAGTCTGACATATTGCATACTTTATTGTTTGACTCTTCCCACTGGAAGCTCTGCAAGGTAGAAATTTATGTCTACTTTCTTTACGGTTTTATTCCCAGTACTAGAGCAGTTCCCAGCCAAGAGTAGGCCCTCGATTATTCTCTACTGAATAAGTAACTAAATCTATCCCACACTGTGGTGCAGGCTGTCTCATTTCTTTGTCTTATGCCCTTTCTCTGCCCCAGTCCAGCCACCGCAAGAGTCATGTCTTGAACTTTGTTATCACCCACCTGTTCCACCCCCAAATCTCTCCTCCACTGATGTATGCAATTTCTCCCTCTGTAGACATTCTTCGAACTCATCACGACACCTTTACTTTCTTCAAATCACCAACTCTGTTATTTAAACCAAACACTTTACTTCTGTTGGCTCAGCTCCCACTGAACCTCATTTTGATGATGTTTCCTTCTGGCCCAAACTTAGGCTGGCCCTGCTCTGCATTTATGTGTGACTCATCCTATAGCTGAGCATTACTGAAGAGAATCACACAACACAGGGATCAGCCAATTAGATGAAATGCAATGGCTGGCCTCACAAAGGTCCTCGAAGCTCTCACATTGATTCCTTTACTTTTATCAGATGATCTCTCCTCCTCCTTTACAAAGAAAACAGAAGCTGTAAGATGGGAAATCCATCACCTGTTCAAAAGCAAGCCCACAGGCTGACTCACCTCTCACACATTCGATCGACTTTCTGATCAACTTGAATCCCATTCCCACTTACCTGCTGAGGAACTTACGGTATCAACTATCCTTTGTATATCTGTCTTTTTTCCTGAAATCTTTCATTAGTTTGCTAGGGTTGCCTTTGCAAAGCACCACAAACTGGGTAACATAGAAATTTGTTGTCTCACAGCTCTGGAAATCAGAAATCAGAAAATGTCAGCCAATTTGATTCCTTCTAAAGGGCTTTGAATTACATTCCATGCCTCTCACCTGACTTCTGGTGGTTTGCTGGCAACCTTAGGCATTCTTTCGCTTACAGAAGCATTACTCTGATTTCTGTCTCCATCTTCACATGGTGTTCCCCTGTGTACATCTCTTCAAATTTCCACTTTGTATAAGGACAACAGTCATATTGGATTGTTGTTCAGTCACTAAGTCATGTTTGACTCTTTGCAACCCCATGGACTGCAGCACACCAGGCTCCCCTGTCTTTCACTATTTCCTGGAGTTTGTTCGAACTCATGTCCATAGAGTTGGTGATACTATCTAACCATCTCTTCCTCTGCCATCCACTTCTTCTCCTGCCTTCAGTATTTCCCAGCAGAAGAGTTGGCTTCTTTGCATCAGGTGGCCAAAATATGAGTCGGCTCTTCACATCAGGTGGCCAAAGTAGTGGAGCTTCAGCCATTCCAATGAATATTCAGAGTTGATTTCCTTTAGGGTTGACTGGTTTAATCTTGGATTAGGGCCATCTTACTCCAGTGTGACCTCATCTTCAGTTAACTAATTACATTTTCAATGAACCTATCTCCAAATAAGGTCACATTCTGAGATATTGGGAGTTAGAACTTCAACACACAAGTTTTGGGAGGGCCATTCAACCCATAACAGACCTACATCCCTTCTGTCGTCTTTTAAGCATGCTTAAATCTCTCCACTTAACAAAAATCAGCAGAGCCCACGTTCCATTCTGAATACTGACCTTTTCTCTACTTTTCCCTGACACAGACATATTTCATTTCATTGTTTTCTTTACCCAATGTCTCGGTTTCTTTATTTCCCGTCCTCTCCTAATCCACTCCCAACAGCTCTCCAGTAGCTCCCATAAATGTCAACAATGGCCTCCCAGAGATAACACAATGGTTATTATTACTTTAATGCCCAGCTTATTCAGTTCCCCAGAACCCTTTGACAACATCAAATAACGCCAACCTCCTTAAAACACCCTCCTGCACTAGGGATTCAGCACTACCATCGCTACCATCTTCCTACACATTATTCTACTTCCACCCCAAGCCAATCATCTTCTAAACAGCCTGGAAGCAAACCTGCGTGAGATCTTTCAACTTTGCTCCTGGGTCCTCTCCTTTTTACCCCCTATACTCTCTTTCTAGATGATCCCATACATACTTATGGCAGAGGTTATCTCCCAAACAAAGGGAACTTGGAAACTGATATCTCCAGCCCAGGTCTCTCTGTGGTTGCCAGACCTGTGAATCCTACTGCCTGCTTGCTTCTTCTTGACTGTCCTAAACTTTCATCAACTTCACACTTCTAAAATTGAACACAAAATCCTCACTCCATCACCACCACTAACAGAGCAGTCCTCCTCTTGTGTTCTCTGCAGTGATGAATTCAAACATTATGCAAACTCAACTAAAGGACCATATGTCAAAGCTATTATTTCTTCCTTTAACTTCATGTTGTTCTCAAATTAAATTGAGTTCAAAGTACTTATTAAGTGTCTAGGATTGGATTATTCAAAACATTCTACATGCAAAAGTTCACTAACTTTGGTAACAATTCTGTACAGTAATTTTATCTATTCATATTTTGCAGATGAGGAGACCAGGCTTAGAGAAGTTAGTAACTCCCTCAAAATGACCCAAATAGCAAATGATGAAGCCTTGTGTCAATCTACATCTGACCTCAAAATTTGAACCCTTAGCCACATGACTAAAACTATCACAACCACAATATACATTAAAGTCATCAGAAGAAAGCAGAAAGCTATGTTTAACCCCAGTTCTGAGGAATGAGAGAAAATATGGATAGAGAACTGAGCAAATCATGCTGTCTGAACAAAGTGAAGACTCTAGTGACCCTGACAATGAAAGAGACAGCAGAATCCATTTCCACAGACTCAAGTCCCTACTGCAGACTATTATACAGAGGTGACTGTATAACGTAGGGTCACAAAATTGAATTTCTTGAATGCCAGGTTAAAAAAAGTTGAAACTTGAACCTCTAGGCAATAGGAAATCAAGGGCAAATGCAAATGATCATGAAAAGAGGAGGATAACACAGTCTGTTTTTGTTTCCACTGCCCTTTCTGACAGCACTCAGATCTCTAAAAGCCATCTGGGTTCAGAGGCACCGCGGGGACATACACTCTTCCTTCCTGAGTTCTAACTGATGAGCCACAGAGGGGCACAAAATGTCATCTTGCCAACCACCAGGCATTAAAAGTGGTCAGGCTTTCTAGAGTAAACTTCTAGATACTTGATAAGACAGTACAAATTAATTAGAATATGTGCTTTGTTGGACCCAGTTATCTTTTCTCTTGTATATTATGGCACGTTTTCTCCATCAAAGATCTATGCCAGAAATTAATCTGGAGAATAAATGATGAGGCTATGGGACCATCGTTCCAGGAAATGGTGATGGTGAAGACTGCTCATGTCCAGCTTCCAAAACACTTTATTCTTATATCATGACCGTGCATCAGGAGATGAACCAGTTGCCCCATAGGAGAAATGAGGTCATTCACTAACTGGATTACCTAAACTGGGTCAGGAATTTGCTGAGTACTGGAGACACACAGAACAAAAGGATCCTTGTCCTCACTGAGCTTACAGTCTCGGGGGAGACAGACACAGACATACACATTGATATGGATGAGGACTCATACTACACAATTCACTATGACAGATAAGTTAAATTAAAATGAGTTTGGTTTTTCGTGTGCCATGGGCCCTGACATGCAATTTTGAAACTTGATTCATTTGCAAAGGTCCTCAAGCAAGTTATTTAATTTCACCAACGTGTAGTCTCCTTGTTTATCAAATGGGAGTGATAATAATAAATGGGGAGTTTTATAAGCATAAACGAGATAATTTATGTGAAAGTGCTTGCATTGCACTTGATACCTCTTTCCTGCTGTGGGATATAGAATCTGATTGGTCAAATCGCTATTAACTGAAACCACATTGACAATGTCTTGTGCTGAAAGTAAATGCTTACAAAATATCTCTTACAGGCACCAAATAATATTCTGGAAGTACGAAAAGAAGATGACAGTTTTTAATCTAGGAAGGGAAATAGAATAGACACAGATATAATTCAAAATAGACATAAATGTATAGGCCACGGTGGGAGCTGGACTTGGAACACGTGGGCTGGAGATAGAAAAAGCTAGATGGAGAATGACCCACATTGCAACACTGGAGTGACACTCATCTCCATAATAAAAAGCCTTACCTGGATCTGCAGGCTGGAAAGAAGCCCAGGTGGAGGCAAAGGAGAAGAGCGATCAAAAGAGAAACACTTCAGTTTCACCCCAGCCTCCTGGTCAGTAGAGACAGCATCCTAGCCAACATCAACCTAGGGGGGGAAAAATGCACACGTTGCAAGGAATGCTTCTATTAAAGGCACGATGATCTTAGCTGCTTGACACCAATTTCAATACAAGATGCAAGAGACACAAAACAGTCCTAGATTTCAAGTGCTTAGTATTTCTTTACATCTCATTGCTATTATTTGCCTCAGCCTGAAAACTCACATCCACACACACATACACACACCAAAAAAAAAAAAAAAAAAAAAAAACTGCACATGAATGTTTTCTAGAAGCTTATTCATAATTGCCAAAACCTGGAAGCAACCAAGATGCCCTTCGATAGGTGAACACAAAGAGGTGAGGGTGAATAACAAGATAAGTAGATGAAAATGTGGAAGGAGCTTAAATGCATATGACTAAGAGGAAGAAGCCAATCTGAGCAAGCTGCATACTACAGTGCGTAGACACAGTTCTAAAAGATGACATTCTGGAAAAGGCAAAACTATGCAGGTGACCGAGCCAAACTTGGGTCCAGTCACCCGTGCACAGTAAAACCAATCTACTGACACCAGGTTGTGGTTAAAGAAAGTGCAGTGTTTATTGCAGGGCTCCCAGCAAGGAATTCAGGTAGCTAACGCCCCAAATCCAAAACTCTCTGATGGCCTTCAGGGCAAGATTTTTAAAGACACAGAGAGGGAGAAAGGTGTGAGGTGTGTTATCAATCCATGGACATTCTCCTGATTGGCTGATGGTGAGGCAATCCGGAGTCAACATCATCAGGCCTTCTGGTTCCAGCTGGTCTGGGGTCTATGAGCTTGTGGGCAGCATACTGCTAACTTCCTCCCCCTGGTAGGGGCTTCAGTAGCTGCAAAACGGCTCAAAGGACATGACTCAGAATATTATCTACAGCTCTAATGGCTAAACCATTATTATTTTATCTTACTTGACTGTTTTCCTCTGTTTCTGCATTTTCTCACTTCTCCAATTAAATTTATTCTTTGGAACTTGGAGAAGGCCTAGGAAGCTAAAGTTATTCTACAAACAAGAGGCAGGTAGACACAGGACATGGTGGGGGGCAGGGAACAGTCTGTCTCAGGAAGGTTCCATAGGGTTTGCTCAGTTATATGGAGACAGTAAAAAGATTAGTGATTGCCAGGGGTTGGGTGAGAGGTAGGAAAGGATGAACAGATTGGAGTATAAGGAGTTCCAAGGTGGTAAAACTCTTCCCTATGATATTATAATGGTGGATGTGTGTGTGTGTCAGTCACTCACCCCATGAACTGTAGCCTACCAGGCTCCTCTGTCCATGGATTTCCCAGGCAAGAATACCGGAATGGATAACCATTCCCTTCTCCAGGGGATTTTTCTGACCCAAGGATCAAACCTGGGTCTCCTGCATTGCAGGCAGATTCTTTATGTCTTTATATAGTTGCCAAAACTCATAGAACCAACACCACCAAGAGTTAGTCCTAATGTAATATGCCAAAGCTTTTGACTGTGTGGATCACAATAAACTGTGGGAAATTCTGAAAGAGATGGGAATACCAGACCACCTGACCTGCCTCTTGAGAAACCTATATGCAGGTCAGGAAGCAACAGTTAGAAACCGGACATGGAACAACAGACTGGTTCCAAATAGGAAAAGGAATATGTCAAGGCTGCATATTGTCACCCTGCTTATTTAACTTATATGCAGAGTACATCATGAGAAACGCTGGACTGGAAGAAACACAAGCTGGAATCAAGATTGCCGGGAGAAATATCAATAACCTCAGGTATGCAGATGACACCACCCTTATGGCAGAAAGTGAAGAGGAACTAAAAAGCCTCTTGATGAAAGTGAAAGTGGAGAGTGAAAAAGTTGGCTAGAAGCTCAACATTCAGAAAACAAAGATCATGGCATCCAGTCCCATCACTTCATGGGAAATAGATGGGGAAACAGTGGAAACAGTGTCAGACTTTATTTTTCTGGGCTCCAAAATCACTGCAGATGGTGACTGCAGCCATGAAATTAAAAGATGCTTACTCCTTGGAAGGAAAGTTATGACCAACCTAGATAGCATATTCAAAAGCAGAGACATTACTTTGCCAACAAAGGTCCATCTAGTCAAGGCTATGGTTTTTCCTGTGGTCATGTATGGATGTGAGAGTTGGACTGTGAAGAAGGCTGAGCACCAAAGAATTGATGCTTTTGACCTGTGGTGTTGGAGAAAACTCTTGAGAGTCCCTTGGACTGCAAGGAGATCCAACCAGTCCATTCTGAAGGAGATCAGCCCTGGGATTTCTTTGGAAGGAATGATGTTAAAGCTGAAACTCCAATACTTTGGCCACCTCATGCGAAGAGTTGACTCATTGGAAAAGACTCTGATGCTGGGAGGGATTGGGGGCAGGAGGAGAAGGGGACGACAGAGGATGAGATGGCTGGATGGCATCACTGACTCGATGGACGTGAGTCTGAGTGAACTCCGGAAGTTGGTGATGGACAGGGAGGCCTGGCCTGCTGCGATTCATGGGGTCGCAAAGAGTCGGACACGACTGAGCGACTGAACTGAACTGAATGTAATCTATGGATTTAAGGCGTGGGGAGCCGGAAGCTGGGCTTCTGTCTTCCCTCACTCTTTGCTATTTTGAACAAAAAAAGAGAGTGCTGATTTCTTTTCAAAACACCAAAGGCAAACTAAATCATCCACATGCTCCTTTTTGACAGAAAAGGACCATGTGGAAAAATCCCTCAAGCTTGAAGGACTTATTCTGCTCAAAGCCCAAGTCTCAGCCCGGGAGCCCTGGCCTTTTCTGGCAGAGGTGGGCACTCCAAATGAATCAAACAGGGCACCAAGCCTGCGTGAGAGGATGGACCGAGCTGCTCCAGACAGTACTTAGAAACCCAGGACACAGGACCTCATGCAAATTTCTGAACCTTCCCTTTCTCCCTCTTCTGTGTAGACAGCATGTTTTAAAAAGATGTGTAAGTGACTTTCTAAGGATCCGTTCCACCTGCTCCAGTGCAGGAAGCTACAGATGGGGTTTCTCTGTGGTAAAGGAAGTGGTTTCTGGAAGCCCAGCTCCAAATAGGACTGTGTGCCTTACACGCCCTCTTGTGGCCACTTGGAGATAATGCAATTAGGAGATGCCTCGGATTGTATTCTTAACATTAAAGCTACAAGTTAGGGAATTTTGAAATCTCAAGAATTCAGGATTTGGGAAGTTTGTCTTTCTATAAATTATGCTTGCCTCGAGTCCTGTGGAAACCTATAGAGCTATTTTTCCTAAAAGGACTGTGACTGTCTATCCCAACTAAACCTCTTTTGCAAAGAACAGAAAGTATCAGCTTTATCTTTAAAGAACACATGATTAAGGAGGTTGCAAGTGCAGAGGGGATAACTGAATGACTGTGGGCTGTAGCTATGTTTACATGGGCAAAACAAAGTGAAAAAAGAGACAGTTCAGATCGTTTGCAGGAGTGTTCATCAGCTAAACCAAAAACAAGCTGCAAAAGAAACATTGAAGCGTGTATAGTATTGACACTACATGAGTGGTGCGTTCCAGCCTTGCACAGCCTCCAAGACAAATTCTTTCCTGCTAGATGCTGTTTTGAAATCCAGCCTCCTCCTGTGGCTACAGTGCCTTGAGCTGGGAGAAGGTGATGACTTTCCTTGCCTCTGGGGAAGGCAGGGCGAGGGCCAGGGGCAGGGGAGGGTGGGGGCACAGGGGGCGGTCATGACACTGACCTCCCTCCCTGGGCCCTCCTTCTTCACCTGAAAACATTCCCCTGTCCCACTTTGCTACTAATGGCACAGAAGTTTAGCAACCCTGCTGGCTTCTCTTCCTGCTTTAGGAAAAAAAAGTCTGCCTATGGTTAGAAGTTTAGAATAGAAGGCAACAAGATCTAAGCACTGTGCGGTGTCTGGCTAATCACCTTTACAGGCGGATATTAATGAAAGTTTGATAAAGGGAAGATTACATTAATTATTCAGTTTTTCTAATTGTCTAGAAATCAAAGTGGGTTGTCAGCCGGTAGACAAAAAATTTCCAGAACAAGGAAACATGGGGATGAGTTGGGAGACTAGGAAGCACATAAGATTTAGGACAGGGCAGCTCAACTTTGGCACTCCCTAGCTGTGTGAGTTGGGTGGTCCTTCATCCTGTGCCTTGGGGAATACACGGCAGCATTCCTGCATTTACCAACTAGATGCCAGCAGCGCCCCCACAGGTGGTGATCACCCAAAAGTCCTCTAATGGCAAAACCATCCCCAGTTGAGAATCACTGCTTTGTGGGGACGAGGCTGGTAGCAAAATTATTAAACACTATGACCGATGAACTGAGAGAGATGTCTGACTACAGGACGCCACGATGCACAGAAGAGCAAATAGGCTTTAGGGTTAGTAAGAACCAGGGCTCAGATTAAATGACGAGACCTTTTGTTGTTTAGTCACTCAATCGTGTCTGACTCTGCGACCCCATGGACTATAGCCCGTCAGGCTCCTCTATCCACGGAATTCTCCAGACAAGAATATTGCAGTGGATTGCCATTTCCTTCTCCAGGAGATCTTCCTGACCCAGGGATTGAACCAGCATCTCCTACACTGGCAGGTGGACTGTTCATCACTGAGCCACCAACCTTAGGCCTCTTTTTTTTCCCCCCTAATCCTCAGGTTCATGTATATAAAATAATAACAATAAAACAGTAGTAATAAGAATAATGTTGTTGAGTGGTTAAAGGAAATAAAGCACATAAGGGATCTGGTCTATTGTCTAGTATTTAATAATGTCAATAGATAGCACTCTCTTTTCCTCATCTCCAGAAGATTCTAGAAATAGAATACAGGTTCTTTAGGGGAGTTTGAGAGTCCTGGGAGCCTGTCAGAGGCAGGGTGGGAAGAGCCTTGTACTTGAGGTCCCTCGTGAATAATACCACCCTCCTTTCCTTCAGAAGGATTCTCCCTGAAACACAGGCTGCCCCTGTCCAGAACAGGGGGGTCATTCAGATGTGTTATCTCTCAGGATAAATTATCATAAAGGTCAGCAAAACAGAGAAGAGCATTCCAGAAGCGGAGGTATTTATAGTCTTTAAAGGTCCCTCTTTGGTCTCTGTTTTTCCATCAGAAAAGTACAAAGTCATCCTTTTAACATGTAGAGCAAAATTCTTATACTTTGATGTCAAGGAAATCTGCTTGGCAAATTTGAAGGAGGGGATGTCTGCAGTGTTACTTGTGTCTGACACACACTCCTTCTGGAAATAACGAATGCTGCATTTTCAGATTCATGCTATAATGTTTCATGAAAACCTTAAGTAGCTCTGTGGAAACACCTCCATTGCCCTTCCTGTTCCTTAAAGTTTTAATTAAATCGTTTGTTTACCAATTACATAAATTACTTAAAAATAAAAAGATGTTAAAATGACTTAAAATTCCCACACAGTGACAATCATGGCATTAGTAATTTATTCTTGAGTTTCATCCCATTAAAGATTAATGCTCCTTTTCCCAGAACCCCTGGACCCTAATCTGGTCACATGCCTGATTGTCTTCTCTCAAACTTTCAAGACCCCTTGTTTGAAAACAGGGAGCCTGGGAGAGGACTGAAACTCCTTATTTTTTAAACTTGGCCCAGGTCATCAACACTGTCACAAATTATTCTAGATGAAGTTATGTAAAATTAACAACTTATGACTTTTACTGACATACAAACATGGCAAGTTCATATAGTTTAAGTTAAAATTCTATCTGGATTTCTCTTACAATTCTGCTCATCCAGTGTAACTTTCCTCATGGAATTTTCCACAATAGATGCTGCCCTGAAAAGAACTCCCTTTCCTAAGGATGCCTACCTCTCAATAGTATTGTTGTTGATCCCTTATTACACCACTTTGGGGGTGTTTCCCATGGAGAGGGTATAAACTGCAGAATTCAGCTGGGAGAGAGCTCTGTTTGATTCTTGAGTCTTCTAAGTACTTACTGGGTGACGGAAAGTGAAAGTGTTAGTCTCTCAGCTGTGTCTGACTCTTTGTGACCCCATGGACTGTCACCCCCCAGGCACCTCTATCCATGGAATTTTCCAGGCAAGAATACTGGAGTGGGTTTCCATTCCCTTCTCCAGGGGATCTTCCTGATCCAGGGATCGAACCCTGGTCTCCTTCATTGCAGGTAGATTCTTTTCCATCTGAACGACCAGGGAAGCCCTGCTGGATGACTGGGAGTCAGCTATTTGACCTGCCTAAGTCTCAGTTTCCACACTTGTAAAAGAGTTCTTTTAAGTATTGAGATAATGAATTTAATATTTTACATAGTATCTAAATGTTTAGTAAATGGTCATTCTAAAAAATGACTGGTAGCCATATGCATGAACTCCTAATGCTATGCCTTATTCACTGCAGCCTCCTGATGTGTGTTCAATACATAACAATAACAGCAACAGCAGATAATAACTTAATCTGATAGGTGTTTACTCTCCCTAGTACTATGCTAAGCATTTTCTCTATATTTATCTCATGTAAGCCTCACAACAACCCTGTGACGTAGATGCAGTTACTATCACATTTTAGAGATGATGAATTTGAAGCAAACAGACATGTGAGAGTTGGACTATAAAGAAAGCTGGGCCACAGCCAAATCAGCAAAGCTAAAAGCTGGTTCTTTGAAAAGATAAATAAAATAGACAAACCATTAGCCAGACTCATTAAGAAAAAAAGGGAGAAGAATCAAATCAACAAAATTAGAAATGAAAATGGAGAAAGCACAACAGACAACACAGAAATGCAAAGGATCATAAGAGACTACTATCTGCAATTATATGCCAATAAAATGGACAACTTGGAAGAAATGGATAAATTCTTAGAAAAGTATAACTTTCCAAAACTGAACCAGGAAGAAATAGAAAATCTTAACAGACCCATCACAAACACAGAAATCAAAACTCTAATCAGAAATCTTCCAACAAACAAAAGCCCAGGACCAGATGGCTTCACAGCGAATTCTACCAAAAATTCAGAGAAGAGCTAACACCTATACTACTCAAACGCTTCCAGAAAATTGCAGAGGAAGGCAAACTTCCAAACTCATTCTATGAGGCCACCATCACTTTAATACCAAAATCAGACAAATATGCCACAAAAAAAAGAAAACTACAGGCCAATATCACTGTTGAACATAGATGCAAAAATCCTTAACAAAATTCTAGCAAACAGAATCCAACAACATATTAAAAAGATCATACATCACGACCATGTGGGCTTTATCCCAGGGATGCAAGGAGTCTTCAATAGTTGCAAATCAATCAATGTGATACACCGCATTAACAAATTGAAAGATAAAAACCATATGATTATCTCAATAGATGCAGAAAAAGCCTTTGACAAAATTCAACATCAATTTATGATAAAAATCCTCCAGAAAGCAGGTATAGAAGGAACATACCTCAACATAATAAAAGCCATATATAATAAACCCACAGTAAACATTATTCTCCATGTGAAAAATTGAAAGCATTTCCCCTAAAGCCAAGAACAAGACAAGGATGCCCACTCTCAGCACTACTATTCAACATAGTTTTGGAAGTTTTACCCACAGCAATCAGAGAAGAAAAAGAAATAAAAGGAATCCAGATTGGAAAAGAAGAATAAAACTCTCACTGTTTGCAGATGACATGATCCTCTACATAGAAAACCCTAAAGACTCCACCAGAAAATTACTAGAGCTAATCAATGAATATAGTAAAGTTGCAGGGTATAAAATCAACACACAGAAATCCCTTACATTCCTATACACTAACAATGAGAAAACAGAAAGAGAAATTAAGGAAACAATTCCATTCATCATTTCAATGAAAACATAAAATACTTAGGGGTAAATCTACCTAAAGAAATGAAAGACCTATATATAGAAAACTATAAAACACTGGTGAAAGAAATCAAAGAGGACACAAATAGATGGAGAAATATACCGTGTTTGTGGATTGGAAGAATCAATATAGTGAAAATGAGTATACTACTCAAAGCAATCTATAGATTCAATGCAATCCCTATCAAGCTACCAACAGTATTTTTCAAAGAACTAGAACAAATAATTTCACAATTTGTATGGAAATATAAAAAACCTCGAATAGCCAAAGCAATCTTGAGAAAGAAGAATGGAACTGGAGGAATCAACCTGCCTGACTTCAGGCTATACTACAAAGCTACAGTCATCAAGACAGTATAGACAGAAACATAGCACACAGACACAAAGACAGAAACATAGATCAGTGGAACAAAATAGAAAGCTCAGAGATAAATCCACACACCTATGGACACCTTATCTTAGACAAAGGAGGCAAAAATGTACAATGGAGAAAAGATAATCTCTTTAACAAGTGGTGCTGGGAAAACTGGTCAAACACTTGTAAAAGAATGAAACTAGAACACTTTCTAACACCATAAACAAAAATAAACTCAAAATGGATTAAATATCTAAACGTAAGACCAGAAACTATAAAACTCTTAGAGGAGAACATAGGCAAAACACTCTCTGACATACATCACAGCAGGATCCTCTATGACCCACCTCCCAGAATATTGGAAATAAAAGCAAAAATAAACAAATGGGGCCTAGTTAAACTTAAAAGCTTTTGCGTAACGAAGGAAACTACAAGCAAGGTGAAAGACAGCCTTCAGAATGGGAGAAAATAGTAGCAAATGAAGCAACTGACAAAGAATTAATCTCAAAAATATACAAGCAACTCCTACAGCTCAATTCCAGAAAAATAAGCAACCCAATCAAAAAATGGGCCAAAGAACTAAACAGACATTTCTCCAAAGATGACATACAGATAGCTAACAAACATATGAAAAGATGCTCAACATCACTTATTATCAGAGAAATGCAAATCAAAACCACCATGAGGTACCATCTCACACCGGTCAGAATGGCTGCTATCCAAAAGTCTACAAACAATAAATCCTGGAGAGGGTGCAGAGAAAAAGAAACAGTCTTACACTGTTGGTGGGAGTGCAAACTAGTATAACCACACAGTGTGGAGATTCCTTAAAAAACTGGAAATAGAACTGCTATATGACCCAGCCATCCCACTACTGAGCATACACACCAAGGAAACCAGAATTGAAAGAGACACATGACCCCAGTGTTCATCACAGCACTGTTTACAATAGCCAGGACGTGGAAGCAATCTAGCTGTACACTGGCAGATGAATGGATAAGAAAGCAGTGGTACATATACACAATGGACTACTACTCAGCTATTAAAAAGAATGCATTTGAATCAGTTCTAATGAGGTGGATAAAACTGGAGCCTATTATACAGAGCGAAGTAAGTCAAAAAGAAAAACATCAATACAGTATATTAATGCATATATATGGAATTTAGAAAGATGGTAACAATAATCCTATATGTGAGACAGCAAAAGAGACACAGATGTAAAGAACAGACTTTTGGATTCTGTGGGAGAAGGCGAGGGTGGGATGATTTGAGAGAATAACATTGAAACATGTATATTATCATATGTGAAATAGATCGTCAGTCCAGGTTTGATGCATGAGACAGGGTGCTCAGGGCTGGTGCACTGGGATGAGCCTGAGGGATGGGATGGGGAGGAAGGTGGAGGGGGGTTCAGGATGGGGAACACATGTACACCCATGGCTGATTCATGTCAATGTATGGCAAAAAACCACCACAATATTGTAAAGTAATTAGCCTCCAATTAAAATAAATTAAAAATAAATAAATAAAAAGCAAAAAAAAAAAAAAAAAAAAAAAGAAGAAAGAAAGCTGAGCACCAAAGAACTGATGCTTCTGAACTGTGGTGTTGGAGAAGACTCTTGAGAGTCCCATGGATTGCAAGGAGATCAAACCAGTCAATCCTAAAGGAAATCAGTCCTGAATATTCATTGGAAGGACTAATTGCTGAAGCTAAAACTCCAATACTTTATAGCCACCTGATGTGAAGAACTGACTCATTGGAAAAGACCCTGAGGCTGGGAAAGATTGAAGGCAGGAAGAGAAGGGGACGACAGAGGATGAGATGGCTGGAGGGCATCACTGACTCAATGGACTTGAGTTTGAGTGAACTCTGGGAGTTGGTGATGGACAGGGAAGCCTGGTATGCCGCAGTCATGGGGTCACAAAGAGTTGGCCATGACTAGGCCACTGAACTGAACTGAGATCAAACAAATGGAACATGGAGGAGATAGGGCAGGAACCAAGGTCATCTGACATCGGAGTCCATGATCTGTTGGGTGATGGCCTAGATCTCTTACAAAGGCCTTACAGACTTCTTTCTACTTTAAAAGAGTCCATGATGCCAGTGGGATATTCTTGAAGCACTGTCGTTTTTACTCAGTTAACTAATCAAGCTTCCCACTTTTCTTTGTCCTATACGATATTTCATTTGGGTTCTAAGCAGCTAGAGATTTTTGTCAACATGGATGGGCAGGACTAAGTCATGGTTAAAATTAAGTGTTCAATTTATCTGAATAATCTACCCCTCAGATGTGAGGTGCCATGAGGCACTCAAAAAGCACATGAGAATACCACACCATCCTTAGCTGCAGGTATCCATAGCCATATTATATTAAAAGACTAAACTTAATCTTGAGGAGGTGGTACCATGGAAGACTCGAACATAACTGAACTTAGAAAACCATTTCAACAAATACCACCTAAGTGCCCCTGTGTGCCCAGCCAGCACTTCACAAGGTGCTGTGGAATGTAAACAAAAGTACAACATGACCCTTGACTACAAAGACCTCATAGTCCTATGAAGAGAGCAACACTCACAATGTAATTAGATGCAATGATGCAATGATGACTCTGCAAGTCAACATCATCATTCCTTTAATGAATAGACATTTAGAACCAACCACCTTGCCAAGCCTGTGCTGGAAGCTGAGACAGGGTTAACAGGTCAGGCCTGGCCTGGCCCCGTGAATTGTACAATCTAGTGGAATACGTAACAGATTTTGTGAGAAGGATAGAAAATAAAGTCACAGTTTAGAGAGTTCATAGAACACTAGAGTAACTGAAAAAGGCCTCTTAAATGAGAGCAGGATTTGAGTTTGGTTTTCAGCAAAGGATGGTAACATGTCATCCAGTGACTTAATTCCTAAACTCGGTAATCAAAACAAACATGTAGTATGATATTATTATTTTCATAATGGTGATAAAAGACATACAGTGGAAATGATTACACTTACACAAATGCATTCATATTCACATCATTCTTCACAGCACTGTCAGCTTTGCATTCTTATTTCTTTTACTGAAAGAACTAAGGCAGAAGTAACCTCAAATCTGAAAACGCTCCTGGAAAAGATTCTTAGAGAACTATGTTAAAAAGCCAAAGCGCAGCAGTATAGTTAAAATTGAGGTGTTTTCCTTTCAATTCAAAACCTCAATTTTCAGACCTTAATATCTTGGACTTTGCAATCAGAGTCAGTGGGAAGTTAGTTACAGAGCATGGTTACTATGAAGAAGGGGCTGCTGATAGCATCCTTCAGAAGTCCGACTGTGCCCTTCATCTTTCGATGGTTAAGGAAGCAATCCAGAGAAAAATATGCTGAGGGGTAAATTGCTAACTCAATCGAGGTGAAAGACCTGGGTAGGTCAAACTGTAGGGTGGTTTTTTTTTTTCCCACTTTCTTTAATACTAGTCGATAATGTGAGTATGAGTAAGAAGCCCAGCTACATTTTTCCCCCCATACAGCAGTTCAGTAGAGCTTTCCACAATGTAATTCACATGGCATCAGGGATTATCTTTTTATCTGCAAACTAAACAAGATGAAATTATGTCAGCCCAAGTCTCTGCAGACAAAATATGTCAAAAAGGTAAATGACATAATTTATATTTTAATTCCCTTTGCATTTTTAATATTGTTATAGTCTTTGCATTTCCAATTATATTTGCACTTAAATATTGAATTCACTTTTAATTTCAGGGGTAAAATGATATAACAAGGAATAGATGGACATGAGACACTTTCAAATTCTTGTCTTTGCCACACCTGCAATTGAAGACTTCTTTCCTTCTCATGATTCTCGCAAGTACCCCAAAGCCCAGTATGAGAAAATTAAGGTCCAGCTAATTATCAACATGGACCTCTTACTATTACTCAAATTATTTTCTCCTGCCATGTGAAGGCTTACCAGGTGGCACAAGTGGTAAAAAAAAAAAAAAAAAAAAACCGCCTGCCAATGCAGGAGATGCAAAAGATGTGGGTTTGATCCCCAGGTCAGGAAGATCACCTAGAGGAGGGCATGACAACCCACTCCAGTATTCTTGCCTGGAGAATCCCATGGGTAGAGGAGCCTGGAGAGCTACAGTCAGTCCATGGGGTTGCACAGAGTTGGACATGACTGAACACACACATCTCATCTGGGATTACACACTTTTGCCCTGTGATGTCTCCTTGCAGGAGGCAGCATATGTGTCTTTGCCTCCCCACCAGGCCTGCCTGTATGAATTGATGCAGAAGTTTTGAATCGACCAGCACAGCCCCTAGTACACTTGCCCTCTGCCATGAGAACGCCAACCATGTCTCATAGAGAAACTGCACTATCACCCTCAATCCAGCAATGAGAAGACATGAGATGGTCTATACCACTGAGCAGACCGATGGCCAGCACCAGACTGATTCCCATGGCCCTAGGCGGGTCCAGTGGGCTCCCTCAAACCTGGGTCCTGGTTCACCCCAGTATCCACTGGTTCCAGCAGCCCCAGGCAGCTCCCCTGGCCCAAAGTGACTTCCATGTCATTGGACTCCAGTCAGTCCCTGCTGCCCCAAGGACCACAAGTGGCTCCAACATTCCCGACAGCTTCTATGGTACCAAGGTCCCAGCGGCTCTGACAAATCCAGGCCTTTGACTCACTCTAGCATCTGCTGGCTCCAGCAGCCCCAAGTGGTTTCAACAAATGCCAGTTCCCTGCCCAGCTCTGGGTGGCTTCCATGACCCCAGGCAGCTCCCTGACACCTGTGGGAGTCATGGACTTTAGCCAACCCAGGACCTTGATCACTGAGCCAGCCAACTCCCATGGAACCAGGCTCCTGACAGTTTTCTGAGAACTCAGAATTAAAAAGAGTAAAGAAATTCTGTGGGCATTATAGAATACCATCGAAAGAAAAAAATCTACCCATTCTCGGAGTTTCAGACAAAGACTAGAGGGAGAAAGAACAAAGTTTATTTAAAGAAATAATAGCTAAGAGTATCCCAAATTTGGTGAGAGATTTAGACATCCAACTTTCTGAAGCTACTTGGTTACCTCAAAATTTCAACTCAGAATGATCTTTAAGACAGTAGAATAAAAGACAAGACATATTATGATAAAATTGTCTAAAATCAAAGATAAAGAGAGAATTTTTAAAGTAGCAAGAGTAAGGGAATTCCACAAGACTAATAGAAGATTTTTCAAGAGAAATCTTGCAGGCCAGGAGAGAATGGGATGCTATATTCAAAGTGCTAAAAGAAAAAAAAATGTCAAGAAAGAATATTTTATCTTGGTAAAGCTATCCTTCAGAAATGAAGGGAGAATCTATGAAAAAAACAAACAGACTCACAGAGAGAATATACTGGTGGTTGCCAGAGGGGAGAGGTTAGGAGAGGACTGGATTGGGAGTTTGGGATTAGCAGATATAAACTGGTATATATACAATGGATATACAAGAAGGTCCTACTGTACAGCACAGGGAACAATATTCAATATCTTGTGAAAAACCATAATGAAAAATAATGTATATATGTATAAATGAGTCACTCTGCTATACAGTAACTGAGCAGTAATTAACACAACATTGTAATCATCCCCAAGAAAAAGAAAAACAAAAAGGCAAGATGGTTGTCTGAGGGTGCCTTACAAATAGCTGAGAAAAGAAGTGAAGCAAAAGGCAATGAAGAAAAGGAAAAATATATCTATCTGAATGCAGAGTTCCAAAGAATAGCAAGGAAAGATAAGAAAGCCTTCCTCATTGGTCAATGCAAAGAAGTAGAGGAAAACAATAAAAAGGGGAAGACTAGAGATGTCTTTAAGAAAATTAAAGATATTAAGGGAATATTTCATGCAAAGATGGGCACAATAAAGGGCAGAAATGGTATGGACCTAACAGAAGCAGAAGATATTGAGAGATGGCAGGAATACACAGAAGAACTAAACAAAAAAGATGTTAATGACCCAGATAACCATGAATGTGTGATCACTCACCTAGAGCCAGACATCCTGCACTGCAAAGTCAAGAGGGCCTCAGGAAGCATCACTATGAACAAAGCTAGTGGAGATGATGGAATTCCAGTTGAGCTATGCCAAATCCTAAAAGATGATGCTGTGAAAGTGCTGCACTCAATATGCCAGCAAATTTGGAACACTCAGCAGTGCCCACAGGACTGGAAAAGGTCAGTTTTCATTCCAATCCTAAAGAAAGGCAATGCCAAGGAATGTTCAAATGTGCAAATGCACTCATCTCACATACTAGCAAAGTAATGCTCAAAATTCTCCAAGCCAGGCTTCAACAGTACATGAACCAAGAACTTCCACATGTTCAAGCTGGATTTAGAAAAGGCAGAGGAACCAGAGATCAAATTGCCAATATATGTCGGATCACAGAAAAAGCAAGAGAATTCCAGAAGAACATCTACTTATGCTTCAGTGACTACACTAAAGCCTTTGGCTATGTGGATCACAACAAACTGTGGAAAATTCTGAAAGAGATAGGAACACCAGACCACCTTACCTGCCTCCTGAGAAATCTGTGTGCAGGTCAAGAAGCAACAGCTGGAACTGGTCATGGAACAAGAGACTGGTTCCCAATTGGGAAAGGAATATGTCAAGGCCGTATACTGTCACTTTGCTTATTTAACTTATATGCATAGTACATCAAGCAAAATGCTAGGTTGGATGAAGCACAAGCTGGAATCAATATTGCCAGGAGAAATATCAATAACCTCAGATGTGCAGATGACATCACCCTTATGGCAGAAAGCTAACAGGAACTAAAGAGCTTCTTGATGAAAATGAGAGAAGAGAGTGAAAAAGATGGCTTAAAATTCAACATTCAAAAAATGAAGATCATGGCATTCTGTCCCATCAGTTCATGGCAAATAGATGGAGGAACAATGGAAATAGTGATAGACTTTATTTTGGGGGGCTCCAAAATCACTGTAGATGGTGATGCAGCCACGAAATTAAAAGATGCTTGCTCCTTGGAAGAAAAGCTATGACCAACCTAGACAGCATATTAAAAAGCAGAGATATTACTTTGCTGACAAAGGTCCATCTAGTCAAAACTATAGTTTTTCCAGTAGTCATGTATGGATGTGAGAGCTGGACTATAAAGAAAACTGAGCGCCAAAAAACTGATGCTTTTGAACTGTGGTGTTGGAGAAGACTCTTGAGAATCCCTTGGACTGCAAGGAGATCAAACCAGTCAATCCTAAAGGAAATCAGTACTGAATACTCATTGGAAGGACTGATGCTGAAGCTAAAGCTCCAATACTTTGGCCACCTGATGGGAAGAACTGACTCATTGGAAAAGACCCTGATGCTGGGAAAGATTGAAGGCAGGAGGAGAAGGGGACGACAGAGGATGAGATGGTTGGATGGACTCACCAACTCAATGGACATGAGTTTGAACAAGCTCCGTGAGTTGGTGATGGACAGGGAAGCCTGGCGTGCTGCAGTCCATGGGGTCACAAAGAGTCAGACATGACCGAGTGACTGAACTGAATTGAACTGAACTGTACATCAACTTTACTTCAATAAAACAACAAAAATTTTAAATTTTTTTCAATTAAACATTTTAAAAGAAATAATGAGTTTGAAGATGAATAAAAACTAATGAATAAAGTTGGGAAAAAAAAGAAATGAAAAAGGGATTAATATTTCCTCAGACAAAAGTAAGGAAATTCATCAACACATTACAACATTTCTTGTAACAACATTTCTTTATTAACATGCTGAAAGGAGATCTTCAAGTTGAAATGAAAGGACAATACCTAGTAACATTAAAAAACATCAAAATATAAACTGGTAAAGCTAAATACATAATCAAATTCAAATTGCTCTAGTACTGCAATATAGCAGTGTGATAATCAGATAATCACTTAACTCCAGTTTAAAGGTTAAAGGACAAAAGTATTAAAAATAACTATACAATAATTTGATAACAGATACACAATATAAAAAGAGGTTCAGTTCAGTTCAGTCGCTTAGTTGTGTCTGACTCTTTGCGACTCCATGAATCACAGCACGCCAGGCCTCCCTGTCCATCACCAACTCCCGGAGTTCACTGAGACTCATGTCCATCGAGTCAGTGATGCCATCCAGCCATCTCATCCTCTGTCGTCCCCTTCTCCTCCTGCCCTCCCAGTATCAGAGTCTTTTCCAATGAGTCAACTCTTCGCATGAGGTGGCCAAAGTACTGGAGTTTCAGCTTTAGCATCATTCCTTCCAAAGAAATCCCAGGGCTGATCTCCTTCAGAATGGACTGGTTGGATCTCCTTGCAGTCCAAGGGACTCTCAAGAGTCTTCTCCAAAACCACAGTTCAAAAGCATCAATTCTTCAGCACTCAGCTTTCTTCACAGTACAACTCTCACATCCATACATGACCACTGGAAAAACCATGGCCTTGACTAGACGGACCTTTGTTGGCAAAGTAATGTCTCTGATTTTCAATATGCTATCTAGGTTGGTCATAAATTTTCTTCCAAGGAATAAGCGTCTTTTAATTTCATGGCTGTAGTCACCATCTGCCGTGATTTTGGAGCCCCAAAATATAAAGTCTGACACTGTTTCCACTGTTTCCCCATCTATTTCCCATGAAGTGATGGGACTATATTGTGATACCAAAAACACAAAATTTGGGGGAAAATGTGAAAAAGTAGAGTTTTTATATGCAAGCAAACTTAAGTTGTTATCAACTTAAAACAGACCATTATATCTGAAAAATATTTTATGAAGGCCCATAATATATGCTATGCAGTCATTATGAGTGTTAGTCACTCAAAGAATCACACATCACTGAGTGACAACACTCATAATAACTACATAGCAAAAACCGACAGTAAGTACTCAAAATATAAACGTAGGGAATCAAAGCATATCACCATGAAAAATTATCACTCACAAAAAAAAGACAGCAAAGAGAAAGAAAGCTAACATCATACTCGATGATGAAAGGTTAAACACTTTTCCTCTTAGATCAGGAACAATACAAGGATGCCCACTCTCACCATATACTTCAGTTCAGTTCAGTCACTCAGTAATGTCTGACTCTTTGCGACCCCATGGACTCCAGCATGCCAGGCTTCCCTGTCCATCATCAACTCCTGGAGCTTGCTCAAACTCATGTCCTTCAAGTCTGTGATGCCATCCAACCATCTCATCCTATGTCATCCCCTTCTTCTGCCTTCAATCTTTCACAGCATCAGGGTATTTTCCAGTGAGTCAGTTCTTTGCATCAGGTGGCCAAAGTATTGGAGTTTCAGTTTCAGCATTAGTCCTTTCAATGAATATTCAGAACTGATTTCCTTTAGGATTGACTGGTTGGACCTCCTTGCAGTCCAAGGGACTCTCAGGAGTCTTCTCCAACACCACAGTTCAAAAGCATCAATTCTTTGGTTGTACTCAGCTCTCTTTATAGTCCAACTTTCACATCCATACATGACTACTGGAAAAACCATAGCTTTGACTAAACAGACCTCTTTCAGCAAGGTAATGTCTCTGCTTTTTAATATGCTATCTAACTTGGTCATAGCTTTTCTTCCAAGGAGAAAGTGTCTTTTAATTTCATGGCTGCAGTCACCATCTGCAGTGATTTGGGAGCCCAAAAAAATGAAGACTGTCACTGTTTCCATTGTTCCTCCATCTCTTTGCATGAAGTAAGGGACCGGATGCCATGATCTTTGTTTTCTGAAAGTTGAGTTTCAAGCCAATTTTTTCACTCTCTTCTTTCATTTTCATCAAGAGACTCTTTAGTTCTTTGCTTTCTGCCGTAAGAATAGTGTCATCTGCATATCTGAGGTTATTGATATTTCTCCAGGCAATCTTGATTCCAGCTTGTGCTTCATCCAGCCTGGCATTTCATTTGATGTACTCTGCATATAAGTTAAAGAAGCAGGGTGACAATATACAGCCTTGATGTATTCCTTTCCCTATTTGGAACCAGTCTCTTGTTCCATGACCAGTTCTAACTGTTGCTTTTTGACCCGCACACAGATTTCTCAGGAGGCAGATCAGGCGGTCTGGTATTCCCATCTCTTGAAGAATTTTCCAGTTTGTTATGATCCACACAATGCAAGGCTTTGACATAGTCAATAGAGCAGAATAGATGTTTTTCTGGAACTCTCTTGCTTTTTCGATGATCCGACGGATATTGGCAATTTGATCTCTGGTTCCTCTGCCTTTTCTAAATCCAGCTTGAATATCTGGAAGTTCACAGTTCACATACTGTTGAAGCTTCACTTGGAGAATTTTGAGCATTACTCTGCTAGCGTGTGAGATGAGTGCTTTGGGGTGATAGTTTGAACATTCCTTGGCATTGTCTTTCTTTGGGATTGGAATGAAAACTGACCTTTTCCAGTCCTGTGGCCACTGCTGAGTTTTCCAAATTTGCTGGCATATTGAGTGCAGAACTTTCACAGCATCATCTTTTAGGATTTGGCATAGCTCAACTGGAATTCCATCACCTCCACTAGCTTTGTTCATAGTGATTCTGCCTAAGGCCCATTTGACTTCACATTCCAGGATGTCTGGCTCTAGGTGAGTGATCACACCATCATGATTACCTGGGTCATGAAGATCTTTTTTGTATAGTTCTTCTGTGTATTCTTGCTACCTCTTCTTAGTATCTTCTGCTTCTGTTAGGTCCATACCATTTCTGTCCTTTATTGTGCCCATCTCTGCATGAAATATTCCCCTGGTATCTCTAATTTTCTTGAAGAGATCTCTAGTCTCTAGATCTCTCACCATATATTTATACCTTAAATATATACAGTTTTTGTAGGTATACCTCAATAAAGCGAGAAAAAAACAAAGATGAAATGAGAATTTTTTAAAAAATCAACTTTTAACAGCTACAGGGTTCATAGTACTGGGATACTAACAAAACATGAACTGCTCCCATCAGAGGGTGAAGATGAAAACATTGTTAGAAGTACACTGGTAGAATTGTAACCAGAGGTAAGGTATGAATTAGTGGAGGAAGGAGATGATGAAAAGAAAGGAGGAGAAGAATTTTTAAAAAAGAGGAAAATGAAGGAGGAGGAGTAAAAGAAATAGACACAAAGAAGGAAGAGAAGGAAGTGGAGGGAGAAATAATTACCTGTATCTCTGCATCTAGAGAGAAGCATAGCTAACATTTTAGTGTCAGCACAGACACACAAGGACACACACACACAGTAACTTCAGCGCTTTCCCTAAAGTTGGCAGGTGCACAAAGCTTAGACAAGAGCCAGTTATAAGCATGTCAGGTTTGTCATAGTCATGAAGCATTTAGGAAGATATGTTTGAGTGAAATTCAGGTCCAACTATGAAAGAAGGGAAAGAAAGCAGATGGGTGAGTGGTATTTCGAGGACTTGTCAATCTCTCAGGAATCTTGAAATAGACATCATGGAAGAGAAAGAACTGGCGGGGAGGATTTGAGAGCATCAGGATGGAATGAGATGAGAATAAAAATGGCCTTGTAAATAGGAAAGTTGATAGAAGGGAATGCTATGATAGGACAAAATAAAGTAGGTAAAACCCAGGGGAAAAGGAGCTGAAGATTTTAAAATATAGTCTCTCCTAACAATTAGGTAAAATAGGTAAAACATATATTGCTTTTAAAATTGATGGGCATGATATTGAGACTGCTGAGAGTGATCTGACACACGTATATCACAAAATAATTATCACAATAAGATCAGTTAACACCTCCATCTCCTCAAATTATCTTTTTTGTGGTGATAACATTTAAGATCTATTATTAACAATGTTCAAGTACACAGTGCAGTACTATTAATTATAGTCACCAGGCTGTATATTAGATGCCCAGACCTTACTATCTTACAACTAGAATTTGTACCCTTTGACCAGCATCTCATTTCCTCTGCCCCACAACCTCTAGTAAGTACCATTCTACTCCCTACGTCTGAGCTCAGCTTTTTTAGATTCCACAGGTGACATCACACAATATTTGACTTTCTTTGTCTGACTTCTTCTACTTAACATAATGCCCTTGAGGTCCATCTGTGTTGTCACAAAAGGCAAGGTTTCCCTCTTCTTTATGGCTGAATATTCACTTATTTATTTATTTATATAACTTTTTCTTTACCCATTCATTTGTCAATGTACACTTGGATTGTTTCCATGCCTGGGCTATTGTGAACAATGCTGCAATGAGCACGAAGTACAGAAATCTCTTCAATAACCTGCTTTTCCTTTGGATATACACCCAGAAGTAGGATTGTTGGATCACACGGTGGTTCTGTTCTTAATTTTTTGAGGAATTTCCATACTGTTCCACAGTGGTTGCACCAATTTGCATTCCCACAAACAGTGCATAAGGGTTCCCTTTTCTTCACATCCCCACCAACACAAAATTCTTGTCTTCTTGATGATAGTCATTTGAACAGGTATGAAGTGATATCTCATTACTTTGGTTTTGATTTGCATTTCCCAGATGATTAGTGACATTGACAATCTTTTCATGTACCTGTTGGCTATTTATATGTTTTCTTTGAAAAAAATGTCTACTTAAGTCCTCTGCCCATTTTTTAATCAGATTAATTTTGGACATTGAGTTATATAAGTTTCTCATTTACTTTAGATACTAACCCCTTATCAGATAGATGGTTTACAAATATTTTCTCCCATTCTGTAGATTGCCTTTTCACATTATTGATTGTTTCCTTTGCTGTGAAGCTTTTGAAATGGTTCAGTCCCATCTTTGCTGCTGTTGCCCATGCTTTTGGTATATATCCAAAACCCGTTGCCAAGATCAATGTTAAGGAACTTAATCCCTATGTTTTCTTCTAGTAATTTTACAGCTTCAGGTCTTGACATCAATTTCAAATCAATTTTGTGAGTGGTATGTATGTGATCAGGGTTTATTTTCTTCTTTGCACATGAATATCGAGTTTTTCCATACCATTTGTTGAAGAGACTGTCTTTTCCCCATGTGAGTTCTTGGCATCTTTGTTGAAGATCAGTTGGCCATCTATGTGTGGGTTTATTTCTGGGATCTGGAATGGAGACACCTACCCAAGCTTTATGCCTACCACCCTACTACTCACTCTGATCTTTCATGTTTGGTACCCAGAATGCTTATGAACCACAGCTCTGTGTAGGTAAAAATCTCCAGTATTCCTGCTGGGTTTCTCCTTTGTTCTCACACTCACAACACTTCTACATTTCTGGTCACCGAATATGTGTGGGATTTTCCCACACCAAGTAATTCTCTGTGACACCAGCTGGTTAATTCTGACACTGTCTACTAAAGACAGCACCAGATTCCACATGTTAAGGGCTCAGCCTCAAAAGACTGACCCCTACTTCAGATAATGACAAAGAGTAAGCGTCCAGGTTATCCACAATCTCTGTCTGACATGGCTACAAATCAGAGGTTCCCATTACCTCCTCCCCTTGGATTTGATATTCTGCTAAAGCATCTTGGAGAATTCAGGAAAACACTTACTAACATTTACCAATTTATTAAAGGATTGTGAACAGCCAGATGAAGAGATCCGCAGGACAGGGTCTTGGGGGGATCCAATGCAGGAGCTTCTGTCCCATGGAGTTTGAGCCCATCACCCTCCCCGTATGGGTATGTGTTCACTAACATGGAAGCACTCTGAGATCCATACTATTGAAGCTTCTTCATATAGGTGTGACCAATTATTCACTTCATTTCCAGCCCCTCTCCCCTCTCTGAAGAATGTGGGGGTGGAGTTAAAAATTCCAAGCTTCTACATACAGATGGTTAATAAACACATAAAAACATGCTAAACATCACTCATTATTAGAGAAATGAAAATCAAAACTACAGTGAGATGTCACCTCACAACAGTCAGAATGGCCATCATCAAAAAATCTAAAAACAACAAATGCTGGAGAGGGTGTGGAGAAAAAGGAACCCTCTGGTACTGCTGGTGGGAATATAAATTGATACAGTCACTATGGAAGACAGTGTGAATATTCCTTACCAAACTAGGAATAACACTACCATATGACCCAACAATCCCACCACTGAGCATATATCCTAAGAAAACCATAACTGAAAAAGTCACATGTACCCCAATGTTCACTGCAGCACTATTTACAATAGCTAGGATAGGAAAACAAACTAAATGTCCATTGACAGATGGATGGATAAAGAAGCTGTAGTAAATATATATGGTGGAATATTACTCAGCCATAAAAAGGAACACATTTGAGTCAAGGTCAATGAGGTAGATGAACTGAGAGTCTATTATACAGAGTGAAGTAAGTCAGAAAAAGCAAATATTGTATTTTAATAAATATATATGGGATCTAGAAAGATGGTACGGAGAAGGCAATGGCATCCCACTCCAGTACTCTTGCCTGGAGGAGCCCATGGACGGAGGAGCCTGGTACGCTGCAGTCTGTGGGGTCGCAAAGAGTCAGACACAACTGAATGACTTCTCTTTCACTTTTCACTTTTCACTTTCATGCATTGGAGAAGGAAATGGCAACCCACTCCAGTGTTCTTGCCTGGAGAATCCCAGGGATGGGGGAGCCTGATGGGCTGCCGTCTATGGGGTCACACAGAGTCGGACACGACTGAAGCAACTTAGCAGCAGTAGCAGTAGAAAGATGGTACTGATGAATCTATTTGCAGGACAGCAATGGAGATGCAGACATAAAGAACAGACTTATGGACATGGGGGCGACAGGGAGGAGAGGGTGGGACAAATGGAGAGAGTAGCATGGAAACATATACACTACCATATGTAAAATAGACAGTGGGAATTTGCTGTCTGATTCAGGGAACTCAAACCAGGATTCTATGACAACCTAGAGGGGTGGGAGGGGTTCAGATGTGGGAGGGAGGTTCAAGAGAGAGGAGACATATGTATACCTATGGCTGATTCATGTTGATAAATGGCAGAAACCAACACAATATTGTAAAGCAACTATCCTTCAATTAAAAATAACTTTTTTAAAAAAATGCCAAGCTTCTAATCATGGCTTCCTCTTTCTAGTGACCAGCCCTCACCCTGGAGCCATCCGGAGCCACCTCACTACAACAAAAGATGCTCCAAATGCTTTTATCAAGTAGGAATTTACATCGGCTTTAGGAGCTCTCTGCCAAGAACCAGAAGCAGATATGTGTGTGTGTATATATATATACACACACACATATTTTTTCCCTATGTCTCAGAAGCTCCTTTACACTACTTAAAGCTCCTTGGGTATAAATCCATACACAAACCTGTTCTGTATTAAGTAGATATAGTGTTGGAGATTCTAAAATAAATCTGTACTCCAAATATAAAAAATAGATATAAGAATAAACAAGCCCTGTTTAGGAAATTGATCCTCAGAGGAGGAAAAATGGGGGGTGGGAGGATTCTGAGCTGTTGGAGCACAAATTGCAGAGACTTGATGTTAATAACTGAAGACTTACTTCCCACAAGTCTGTATTTAAGGAGGAGAGCATGAAACAGTGATTTTGAAGCTTTTGCAAAAGCAGAAATACTATTCCTAAGCAGTTCCTAAGAAGATAAATGTTAAACAGTCGAAGAAGTGAATAAAACAATAAAAGTGATGGCCATTTTCCTTCCTTCTCTCCTCCCATATTTGTAAGAATCTCATGTTTTCACAAACCTCAGAATTCTATGGAGAAGGTTTAGTTCACTGATTGTTTTGTGCTTTAAATAGTACTTGAATTGCCTTTTTTTAAAAATTAAATAAATAAATAAACTATTTTTTCTCCCAAAGACTGGCTATCCATTTAGGTTTGCTTTCGTCAATGTTACAACAGTTAAATGCCAAAATTCGGTCATGATTTTTCCATAATTTTTTCAAATTTGTCTTTCAAAATTATTAACTTGTAATGTTAAGAAAGTGGGGTATGGAATCAGAACCGTGCAGGTCTCCTGTAACTTGTCATGATCAGATAGTGGTTAGTATTCTGCACTGTGAACAGAACTATGTTAAGTCCCAGTCCTGACAATTAATGTAAAAAACTAATTTACTTCCCTATGACTTTGCTGTTCATTCACTAAGTCATGTCCAACTCTGTGACCCCATGGACTCAGCACGCTAGGCTTCCCTGTCCTCAACCATCTCCTGGAGTTTGCTCAAACTCACATCCATTGAGTCGATCCAACCATCTGATCCTCTGTTGACCCCTTCTCCTCCTGTCTTCAATCTTTCCCAGCATCAGGGTCTTTTCCTGTGAGTCAGTTCTTTGCAGCAGGTGGCCACAGTATTGGAGCTTTAGCTTCAGTATCAGTCCTGCCAATGAATATTCAGGACTGATTTCCTTTAGGATTGACTGGTTTGACCTCCTTGCTGTCCAAGGGACTCTCAAGTCTCTTCTCCAGCACCACAGTTCAAAAGCATCAATTCTTACTCAGCCTTCTTTATGGTCCAACTCTCACATCCGTACATGACTACTGGAAAAACCATGTAAAACAATATGTATTCCATAAGACTGTCATAGTATTAAGTGAGATATTGCCTATGAAGTGCTTAGAATAATGCCTGACACAATGACTTAAAGATTCTTGAAGACTGTGGAAATGTCCATCAATTGTGGAAAAATTAACTGATTTCAGCTAGGCACAGGTGCAAACATAACATTTGGGTACTCGATAAATTCTGTAAAGGGAATGCTAAGGAAGCACCTGCGCTGACAAACGAATGAAATGTTATACCAAGTATTGGTATGTTACCTACTTCTCCAAGCAAGGTTAGAGCTCCTTCCTCAGGACTCCCTCAGCATTACAAACATGCTTTTATTATAGCACAGCGTCCTCTGGAGCAGAATGTGTCTTCTATAGATCCGTAACCTCAGAGGCTGGCGCAGTGTCTGAGGCTTATGATGCTAAAGCTGAAACTCCAGTACTTTGGCCACCTCATGCGAACGTTTGACTCATTGGAAAAGACTCTGATGCTGGGAGGGATTGGGGGCAGGAGGAGAAGGGGACGACAGAGGATGAGATGGCTGGGTGGCATCACTGACTCGATGGACATGAGTCTGAGTGAACTCTGGGAGTTGGTGATGGACAGTGAGGCCTGGCATGCTGCGATTCATGGGGTTGCAAAGAATCGGACATGACTGAGCAACTGAACTGAACTGAAGTCTTCCAGCAAATGACTGAATTTCAGTACCCCAAACAAACGTTAAGACTCACTTGTAACAGAACCTTCGTCAGCATAACCCCTCTGGCCAAACTTAGTTCCTAAGAGGATGGATGCTCCAAGAAATGCTAAAATGGAAAAACTTTAAATCAAGGAGGTTCAAGACCTATGGCCTTAGTTATTTATTCAACGGTCACTTAAAAAGTACCTACTGGGTGGAAGGCACAGTACAGGGTACAAGAATAAAACAAAAGAACATTTTCCTGTCCTAGAAGAGCTTATATTCGAGTAGAGAAAACATTTTTACATACATCGCTGTATAAGAAAGTTTCTTTTAAAAGGATGGGTTTCCAACTCGGGTGATGAGTGTCCATCCTAAGAAAAGAAGTTTTCAGGATGGTTGCTAAAGACAGGTAAGGGCTCAGTGGGGGAGATGGAAGGGTACGGACAAAGATGGAGAAAAGGCACAGCAGAAAAAGACAGTAGGAGCAAAAATGCAAGTGAAGGAAAAGGCAATGTGTATTTAGAAAAAGTCCAGCTTCTAGTTGTAACACTTGTTGAACGAAGGGAGTTGGGAGGCCAGCCTGGGGATGCACTGTGGAGGAACCTGAATGCCAGCCTGGACTGTGTTCAGTGATTTAAAATCAATGCCATGTCAGGTCGGAGAATGCAATGGCACCCCACTCCAGTACTCTTGCCTGGAAAATCCCATGGAGGGAGGAGCCTGGTAGGCTGCAGTCCACGGAGTCGCTAAGAGTCGGACACAACTGAGCAACTTCACTTTCACTTTTCACTTTCATGCATTGGAGAAGGAAATGGCAACCCACTCCAGTGTTCTTGCCTGGAGAATCCCAGGGACGGGGGGAGCCTGATGGGCTGCCGTCTATGGGGTCTCACCGAGTCGGACACGACTGAAGTGACTTAGCAGCAACTTAGCAGCAGCAGCATGTCAGGTGGTTTGGAAGGTAGGAAGGAATCTAGTGTGAAAGCTCAAGCTGAGATCATCACTGAAAGGAATTAGAAGGAAGAAAAGGAGGGATGAGAATTATCTGTGAGATGAGAATTACCTGCGAAGTCAGTTAACTTAGGCTTGGCAACTGACTGTGGGTCTGAGAGCTCAGTGGACAGGAGGCAAACACAACTGTTTATCATTAGATGGTCAAGCTCGGGCCGGGGGCTCAAGCGGTCCTTCCCCATGACTCACGCATCACCAGAAGCTTGGGATTTCCCGGAATTTTTTTATTAAGTTTCTAAGGTTTTTGATAATAAATTTTTAAAACACAGTTTTTACTGCTTGTTCATGCTGCACTGTCTCTAGGAGAGATTTCAGAGTGGAGACTTTCTTGTCCAACTCCTGATATGAATCAGACCCAGTGTAACCACTCTGACTACCTGGTCTCCTAGTGTTACTCAGTATGAGCTACGTCCAGTGTTTTTTCCTGGTGGCAATGAATGCATGGTGAGATGAGTGATTTCCTGGTAAATAAGAAGCTTCTGGGTATGCTGGTACCAGTAAAAGGCAAGATATCACACTGATTACAGGTTTCCAGTGTTTAGACCCATCAGGGAAGCTCTGAAGGGGATTCTTTTTTTTTTAAGATTTTTTTCTTTTGATGTGGACCTTTTTTAAAATCTTTACTGAATTTGTTACAGCATTGCTTCATTTATTTTTGGGGTGTTAGTTCTAGAAGGTCTTGCAGGACTTCATAGAACCGTTCAACCTCAGCTTCTTCAGCATTACCGGTTGGGGCATAGACTTGGATTACTATTATACTGAATGGTTTGCCTTAGAAACGAACAGAGATCATTCTGTCCTTTTTCAGATTGCATCCAAGTACTGCATTTCGGACCCTTTGTTGACTAGGATGGCTACTCTTTTGTTGACTAGGATCAAATTGCCAATATCCTTTGGATCATCAAAAAAGCAAGAGAGTTCCAGAAAAACATCTACTTCTGCTTTATTGACTACGCCAAAGCCTTGGACTGTGTGCATCACAACAAACTGTGGAAAATTATTCAAGAGATGGGAATACCAGACCACCTTACCTTCTTCCTGAGAAATCTGTATGCAGGTCAAGAAGCAACAGTTAGAACTGGACATGGAACAACAGACTGGTTCCAAATCGGGAAAGGAGTATGTCATGGGTGTATATTGTCACCCTGCTTATTTAACTTATATGCAGAGTACATCATGAGAAACACTGGGCTGGAGGAAGCACAAGCTGGAATCAAGATTGCCGGGAGATATCAATAACCTCAGACATGCAGATGATACCACCCTTATGGCAGAAAGTGAAGAGGAACTAAAAAGCCTCTTGATGAAAGTCAAAGAGGAGAGTGAAAAAGTTGGCTTAAAACACAACATTCAGAAAATTAAGATCATGGCATCCAGTCCTATTAGTTCAGTTCAGTTCAGTCCCTCAGTCGTGTCAGACTCTTTGTGACCCCATAGACTGCAGCATGCCAGGCCTCCCTGTCCATCACCAACTCCCAGAGTTTACTCAAACTCATGTCCATCGAGTTAGTGATGCCATCCAACCATCTCATCCTATGTCGTCCCCTTCTCCTGCCGCCTTCAATCTTTCCCAGCATCAGGGTATTTTCTAATGAGTCAGTTCTTCTCATGAGGTGGCCAAAGTACTGGGGTTTCAGCTTCAGCATCAGTCCTTCCAATGAATATTCAGGACTGATTTCCTTTAGGATGGACTGGCTGAATCTCCCTGCTGTCCAAGGGACTCTCAAGAGTCTTCTCCAACACCGCAGTTCAAAAGCATCAATTTTTTAGTGCTCAGCTTTCTTTATAGTCCAACTCTCACATCCATACATGACTACTGGAAAAACCACAGCTTTGACTAGATGGACCTTTGTTGGGAAAGTAATGTCTCTGCTTTTTAATATACTGTCGAGGTCCAGTCCCATCATTTCATGGCAAATAGATGGGGACACATTAGAAACAGTGACAAACTTTATTTTCTTGGGCTCCAAAATCACTGCAGATGGTGACTGCAAAATTAAAGCACGCTTGCTCCTTGGCGGAAAAGCCATGATCAACCTAGACAGCATATTAAAAGGCAGAGATGTTAGTTTGCTGACAAAGGTCCATCTAGTCAAAGCTATGGTTTTTCCAGTAGTCATGTATGGATGTGGGAGTTGGACTATAAAGGAAGCTATGTGCCAAAGAATTGATGTTTTTGAACTGTGGTGCTAGAGAAGACTCTTTAGAGTCCCTTGGACTGACTACAAGGAGATCCAACCAGTTCATCCTAAAGTAAGTGAGTCCTGAATAGTCATTGGAAGGACTGATGTCGATGCTGAAACTCCAATACTTTAGTCACCTCATGCGAAGAGCTGACTCATTGGAAAAGACCCTGATGCTGGGAAAGATTGAAGGCAGGAGAAGAAGGGGTCAACAAAGAATGAGATGGTTGGATGGCATCACCAACTCAATGGACATGAGTTTGAGTAAACTCCAGGAGTTGGTGATGGACAGGGAAGCCTGGCGTACTGCAGTCCATGGGGTCGCAGAAAGTCAGACAGGACTGAGCAACTGAACTGAACTGAACTGCTTCCATTTGTTGGCCATGAGGCATGTGGGATCTTAGCTCCCCAAACAAGGATTGAACCTGCAGCCCTTGCACTAGAAGGCTAAGTCTTAACCACTGGCCTTCCAGAGAAGAGCCTGGGAGTGGATTCCAATGCACAACAAACGGGATAATGACTTAGCTAGTTTGCAGAGCCTAGAGTCACATTTCTGGGTTAGACTTCTCTCTTTAAATCTTCTCTTTAAAATTTAAATACCTATTAAACATCTCCACCAAGAGGCCCACAGGGACCTCATGGTCAGCATGCCTGGAGGGTCATTCACTGTCCTCTGTGTGAGTGCATACTAAGTTGCTTCAGTCATGTCCGACTCTTTGTAACCCCATAAACTGTAGCCCGCCAGGCTCCTCTGTCAATGGGATTCTCCAGGCAACAATATTGGAGTGGGTTGCTGTGCTCTCCTCCAGGGGATCTTCTCAAACCAGGGATCGAAACCTTGTCTCTTATGTCTCCTGCATTGGTAGGCAGGTTCTTTACCACTAGCGTGACCTGGGAAGCCTCCATAATGCCCTTTAATTGTATTTGTTGTCCTCTGATTTTTGCAGCTACCCTAGGTAAGCCTGAGACACACCCTTAACTACAGTTTGTGTGCATGCATAGAGAGGTGCATTATTAGATCATAAGCTCCTGAGATTCAAAAGTCATATTCACTTCCAAAGCCCCAGTACCTTTCATAGCATAATACCTTTTATATATGTCTTTAGTTGGTTCTAAATAAATGATTTATTAAATTAAACAATGCAGTGGTAAAGGTAATCTTGTTATTTTAGGAAATAATGAAGCTTAAACCAATTACAAAACATAAAGTAACTTTTAAAGTACCACTTAAGTATCGCTATATAAGAGATAAATAGTATATAAAGAAAAAAAATTGCTGTATGCATTTACTATTTGTAGCTCATGAATTTTAACTACTATATGAGACAATATGTCTCTAAAAGCTTGGTATAAGTAATAGCCCAATGTTCTCAGGGCAAATTTTTCAGTTATATTATTAATAAGATTTCACTTTGCTTTGGATTCAGACCGTCCTTGGCCAATGTCATCATTCAGTCTTTCATCTTGAGTTCTCTATACAGAAAAATTTCTTTGGGATCATAACTCTTACGAGTGATGGAAACTTTCAGGTTAGGTGAAGTGGTAAGTTCCAAGAGATGGTATCTCCAAGGGGGGACTCCAACTTTTGACCAAATGACCTTAACTCCATACTGATCAAATACATCTGTTCCAGTGAAGCCATGTTTTTAAGGATAAAAGTTTGAAAAGTTAAAAAAAAAACAAAAACAGATAGGGAAATAGTCTTCATGGAAGCTATCATTTGAGGAAAGTTTGGAGAAACTGAAGATATATAACCTGGTGATAAAATTTGGGAGAAATATTTACAAATATTGCTGCAGTCCAATATTTATTTGAATGACAAATAACAAAAGATAACAAACTGAGTTTGCTTTGTGAGTTCACTGTGGGGCATTTAACCTCTTTAGCCAAAATGAGGAAGTATGTGCTTGTTTGTTTATTTTAATAGGAAATGTGGATCAAAACATCCTTTCCCTACAATAATATATTATAATCCTATTTGTTTAACTATGACTTTGAGCATCTAACATTTGGGCTTCTGTGATGGCTCAGAGGGTAAAGAATCTGCCTGCAAAAATGGAGAAGAGAGGAAGAGGGAGAGACAGAGATGAAAGACCTGGAAAGAATCTTGGTGCTTTTGAGTCTCTGCTTCCAGATCATTCCTCAGGCCTAACGCATTTGTGCATTTCTGTCCTTGGGTGCCATAGCAAAACTCTACATCTTTCTTATTAAGTCCCCCATTATGCTTAGGCCAGTTAAGGTAGGGTTCGGGTTACTTCCAAATGAAAAAATCCACAGTAATTCAGTTGCAATATGGAAAAGAAATTGGATATTCTTGTTGCTTCCATAGGGAGAGTAAACAAGGACCAAAGTATGAGGTTATTCTAATAAAAAGGAAGATATTGGTGAGAATACATGGAAGAACTTTGTAATAGTTAAGATGAATCCCAAAGTGTGCTGCTAAATGAACGTTCTATCCTGAGAAATATTACAGAAAAGGCTCATGATCTGATATAGACATTGCAGAGATTTCTGATGTCCAGGAAACTGGATAAGATAAACTCTTAGGGTTTTCCAACTGATTTTCCATGAGGTTAAGGGAAGTTATCAGTCATCTTCAGGTTCCCTAGTCCCCATGTCAAACATAAAACTACATTCTTGCACCTCACAATTATCCCAATGCACCCACCCCCATCTCCAGGGGCTGAGCTCTACTCTGTCACCACACAAAAAAGTTGGTTCTTGGTGAAATGGGATTCAGCAATTATACATGTCAGGGTGGTTGTGGGAAGAAAGAAACTACTAACCTGATACTAGGAGACGAGTTTAGCAGGGGACAGTACAGGAATTAGCCAAGAAAGGGGCTGGTACTGGAGTGAAAATGATGGAAGAAGTACAGACTGGTGATAGCTGTGAGGATCTGCCAGCTCCAAGGCAATTCACCAAATATTCCCCAAATCTAGGTGGCGACAGGCTCATTGCATGTGTGCACGCTAAGTTGCTTCAGTTGTGTCCGACTCTTTGTGACACTATGGACTATAGCCTGCCAGACTTCTCTATCCATGGGATTCTCCAGGCAAGAATACTGGAGTGGGTTGCCATGCCCTACTCCAGAGGATCCTCCCAACCCAGGGATGGAACCAGCGTCTTTTCTATCTCCTGCATTGGCAGGCAGGTTCTTTATCACTAGCACCAACTGGGAAGCCCTGATTGGCTCATAACAGGAGTGCAATGAAGTCACTGAATAGATGGATGGATGATGGACGTATGGGTGAGTGAGTGAAGAGATGAAGGTGTCAAGAAATTCAGGCAAGAAAATATGAGAGGAGCCTGGGGATAGACATGAAAATGAACTCACAGAGCTCAGCAGTCAGTTGAAAAGCCACCTCTTTAAGACTGAATTTTGTGTATCAGGGCTACTTTGCACTTTCAAGACTCCATTCACTTGATTTCAGAAGTAACTGTTCAGTTTGACCACTAACAAGAGCCCTTACTGCCTTTCCAGATTCCAGAAGTATTTGCATCAAAGCCACAGATTTTTCATCACCTCAGCTCAGACTCAAGCAAACCAATGTTACTTCTCTGTCCTTCCATCTGAAGCGAACTTTAAGTGGGGGGTAATCGCTGAACAAGAGGTTGGAAAACAATTTTGACGGTTGGAAATAAATGAAGGAGCTTAAAGTGCCCATTAAACTCAGCAGAGCTTGAGTTGTGCTGCCAGTAACAGAAAAACCAGGGTCTTCAAAATCTGAAGACTCTTGAGTTACTTATATAAGTAACTTGAGAGTTCTGGGGAGAGAAGCTTTGGGGTGTCGGGGGCGGGGGAGGGCCCTCCCTTGAGCCCCTCACTCACCCAGGGGCTCTGAGATTGGAGACAGCAGGCTGCTCCCTTCCCCAGCCCCCTTTGCACGCTTCGTCTACTGAAGCTGTGTTGGAAGGATTAGATTCCTTTTCTACCTTCAGACCCAGGTCTTTGCCCTGTCCCCTTTATTGCCTGGAAGGGTTGGTGTCCTGGATTCCATTTCACTGGGTGCAATGAGCTCTGAAGGCCAAGGAGAAAGGAGCAAAACAGCTCCTGTGACCATGGACAGCAGTCTGCTCATCAAGGGCTCCCGGAAGCCCAGCCTTGCATATGCTCGGCTCACTTTTGATGTATTTACCCTTTGATTTTTTTTTATTTATAATCTACTCATGATTTTAGGCTGCTGTGCTGTGCTGTGCTCAGTAGTGTCCAACTCTTCCTACCCTATGGACTGCAGCACACCAGGCTTCCCAGTCCTTCACTGTCTCCTGGAGTTTGCTCAGGTTCATATCCACCTCGGTCTTGATGTGGCAAAGGGGTTTGGGTAACTCAGTGAAGCTAGGAGCCATGTCATGCAGGGCCACTCAAGACGGACGGGTCATAGTGGAGAGTTCTGACAAAACACAGTCCACTGGAGGGGGGAATAGCAAACCTGTCCAGTATTCTTACCATGAGAACCCCATGAACATGAACAGTATGGAAAGTCTTATTATCACTTGCTGATAAATGAGGATTCAGAAGCTGAGGAGTTAGGTCATTCAATCAGAGTCACACCATCATCCTCAGCACAGAGCTGGGATTGGAGCCTAGACACTTTCCTGGTGTCACATTCTACATCCACAGTCAAGACAGCAGGTCTCCAGCCACCTCCCCCACCCCATCCCCCCTAACCCCTTCCTCCTCTACAGGGTCTGCACACAGCCCTGTGACTCCAGCATTGGTCACTGCCTAGGCCACCCCTTTCTATCCGCTGCTGCTCTTGCTGACCAACTGAGCAAAACTGACTAGTCCTTGTTTCACATCAAAAGGCAGCAACAGTCTTTGAGTATGAGCAGCCCGCCTCCAAACCTGCTCAGAGTGGAGCTGATGCTCAGCAGGTCCTGCTGTGCTTCCTGGGGCAGGTGCTGTTACACCGAGCCTGTGATTTAATCCTGCGCGTACAGACATCACCCTCCATGGTCTCATCCTGCTTTCTACCATGTGAATGCCCTTCTGCCGAGAACACTGATATTCTCTGCACGTCTGGCTATCATGCATCAAAACCCTCCCTTTCTCTGTTTTCTATCATCTCTCTCTTTCTCTCTCCCCATCCCCCCACCAACACACACACACACACACACACACACACACACATACACACACACACACACCACCCAAACCACAAGCAAAAACAAACACAAGTTCCATCTGGGGCTGGAGAGAAGGCCTGCAGTGTTTTTTCAAGCCTCCAAATTTCCAAAGTCCAAACCACATACATATGGATGGCAAGGGTGCAAACGTGAAAAACAGAAGAGAAAGTGACAGAAAGATATTCATTCTAACGGCCATGACCGATGTCTTCCGGATGGTTCTTAAAATTTTGCAAACGGTGTGAAGCCAACCAACGCGGAACCACAGAAATTAGACAGTAAAGGGAAAAAGTGGTTGTGGCTTTTGAACTAATTCCCTGGCTTCCATTCTACTCCAAATAAAGACGGTGTAGCCTGAGGCCATGTGATTTCAAACCAGTTAAGTGAGCCTGGAGCATTCTCCTAGGAGCCCTGAAATTCACGGCAGGCTCAAGAGAGACCTTTAATGGATTCAGTCTTTGGACTCAAATGCAATAAGTGAACTCACATAGGCTTCTCTAAACCTTAAGCTGTTAAACAGGCTAGAACAAAAGCTCTTCAAAAAGCCTCTTTCAGACTGCTCTCTGCTGCACAACAACTTTTTCCCAGACAAACCTCCTTTTGGAGTTATAGTCAAGGCTTCTCTGTTTAAACTCGAGGCATGGTTTTCAGAGGCCATGTGTTGTTGTGAAAAACCACCAGTCTCATACAGTAGATTCTGCATGAGTGTGGTTCTTTTTATTACCATTAAAGGGGAAATAGCACCAGGTCACTAAAGCAGAACTAGGAGAAAACCATCATAACTTCCTTAAGTAGACGACACCCTAATACAAGCATCAGATAACACAATTCGCTGAAGGGGTTGGGGGAGAAGGCATGCCTTTGGCAGACTGTCCTGGAGTAGAGACACATGCCCTATAAGACCAAACTACTGCCATAGAAAGACTGAAAGGATCTGTTCATAAGGAGCTCAAAATGTAAAATAAGGTACCTCAGATGATGCTTTGATGTCTAGATAAGGAGCCCAGCAGTTGCTGGCTGGGTTCTGGTCTCCCCAAGCCAGAGCCAGAGCATCATCAGACCAGCTGGGGACAGGAGGCGAAGCAGTTGAGGACTCTGGCAAGAATCCATGACCTGATTCGGAATCTCAGGTCTGCTTCTCACTAGCCAAGTGACCTTTACCAAGTCACTTTACCTCGTGGTTTCCACCTATAAAATGAGGATCATAGAAGTACCAAAATCACAAGTCAGTTTTAACAAGAGAGAAGATGCTTGTATGTCTTGTGTGTGCTCCACTCTCAGCAAGTAGAATTTAGCAGCAAAAAATGACAGAGAAGTGATGTGAAATAGCAGGGGCCGACCAGAACACACACACTGCCTTGAAGCCAGCCTGGGGCCCTGGGGGTGAAAGAAGGAGAGAGATGACAAGAGACGTTCCAGACACAGGTGAGAACTATGGTTTGAGGAGGATGAAGAAACTATTGTTGCAGTTGATGATTTGGGTCTTGTTTACCTGCATTTCTGGTATTCAGAATGTGCTGGAATATATTTAGTAGACGCATGGAGAATGCATGGGTGACTGTATGCATGCATGGACACTGCTATCATAAATTTCTCCAGCCAGCGAGCTAGTGGCCAAGACATGGCATGTCCACCCATTGCAGTGAAGCAGAGCCTGTGGGAATGGGGAGACTCCATCTGGCACCCTGAATCTATTTTATGAATTCTCCAGAATATCAAAAAAAGTGTTGACTCTTTGAAGAAAATGTAGTGCCTGATAAAACACTTGATTTTTTTAACAAATAAATGAGGATAAGCAAACCTTATTTCATTAGTACCTGTGAACCTAGCCTTCTCTCCCCTGTCAACTCTGTCCACCCAAGTTTAGTTGAGGACACTTTACTCATTATATCCTAGAGCTGAGGGATCTGCTGAGTGGAGCTAAAAACAAGCTCTTTTACTGCGGCCCCTCCCCTCCCAGCCTCCAGCCAACAGAGCTTCTCTGCAAGAACAGAAGAGCCGCAATGCAGTATCTATCTGCTCTGGAACTTGGAGGCTGAATTAAAAGATTTTGGACTTACACTGAAAGAATATTTGTTTTCAGTGTTCAAATGCAATTTCAATGGTAGCTGTTCAAGGAGGCAGATGAATTATTGCCAGTTCAGCAGCACTTTTTTGAGCTAGCTGATCAGAATGGTATTTTGCTGAACTAAATTATTTGAGGTCCCCTTGAAAATGAGGTAGGTCTTCCTTAGAGTCTGTGGCTCGTAACTCAGCCCTTTAGCACCACTGCAGGGAGGAAAGCTGTCCAGCCCTGAACCTTCCAGACCCAGGTAAAGTAAACTAATAAAGAAGCTAAAGGGAATTCAGAGCAAAACAATGGGAAATCACAAGCCACCTTTCCTTTGTAATGGTCATTTTTCTTAGTCCTACTGATGCTAATCAGGTTTCCCTGGTGGCTCAGATGGTAAAGAACCTGCCTGCATTGCAGGAGACCCAAGTTTGATCCCTGGGTCGGGAAGATCCCCCGGAAAAGTGAATGGCAACCCACTCCAGTATTCTTGCCTGGAAAATCCCATGGACAGAGGAGCCTGGCAGGCTACGGTCCATGGGGTCACAAAGAATAGGACACAACTGAGTGACTAAGACGCACACATTGATGCTAATTGCAGCGATTCAGAGTCCTCCCTGGAGACTCCTGTTATTCTGCACGCTATTACTCCTGGGTCCTATCTCACTTCTGCATGTTGGGTACTCCAGGGGATGCGTTACTATCTTCTATTCTCCAGCACATTCTTTCTTGCCTGCCCTCTCAGAGGCCTGCCAGTAAATTCTCTGGTCTCAATATAACAGGAATCTATCACCATCAACTAATAGACTACACCTCAGTCACAATTCCAAAGTCCAAGTTAATTCTTAGAAATCAGAAGAGAGTTATGGTTGAGAACAGGAACTGCAGTGTCAGAGCTAAACATCCCGGCTGAAGCTTGAGGGCTGGAGAGGAAAGCACAGCATCCCGGGTCCACTGTCTCATGTGATCTTATAGTCCGGAGTGGAAAATGGAGTCGGGTTCTGCACTCTGGAAAGCTGACAGTCAGGACCAGTGTAAGATCTCATTAGCCCTCCACCCCTCAGTGAGGTCAAGAGCCAGCAGGGTGAATTTCACTTCATAAACATGGAAATGGAACTCTATCAGGGGAAGAAACACAGCCAAAACTACCTGCCAAATTAATGCAAGAGATAATGCCATGTGTGTGTTTATGTGTGTGTGCATATGTGTATGTGTGTGTGCTTATGTGTGTATGTGTACATATGTGTGTATGTGTGCATGTGTGAATGTATGTGTTTGTATGTGTGCATGTTTCTATGTGTGTGTGTCTGTGTGTATATGTGTGTCTGTGTCTGTGTGTGTATATGAATATGTATGTATGTGTGTGGTGTGTGTATATGTGTGTGTGTGAATATGTGTGTATGTGTGTGTGTGCATGTGTCTGTGTATGAATGTGTGTGTGATGTCTGGATTTAGACCTAGTGTTAGGTTATTTTGCTTTTTGTCCTCAATGATATTTTTCTCTTTTCTCCCTTTTCTTGCCCTTTTAAAATTATTGGAACATGTAGTTTTAGCTATATCTCTTTGTATTATACATGTTTACATATATGTGAAAGCTTCTGATAAGACTCTTACCAGCATCTGCCCATTTCTAGATATTCGTGCAATCTCATTAGGGAGTAGAATGAGTTAAAAATGCCTTCCCAAGACAGTCTTTGTTTCCTCCTTTTCCAGCCAACTTTATTTCCCCTCTTCTGTCATCTCAGCACTGGTAAACCCCGTCAAATTTTTAAGCCCTGTCTATGATATTGCCACTTGCTTCACTAACATTCTCTTGCACTCAAGGGTGGAAATGCTGCATCTTTAATTATCCTGAGCCTTTTCTGCAAGCAACTAGACTCTTTCATTCCTGAACATTCAAGTCTAACTCCTCTTTTCATAACTAATGTATAAAGAGAGGATTTTCACAAAAACCAACAGCTCCCTAAATAAGCTCCTTGCCCTCTTCTAGGGAAATTTCTTCTGCTGTGGGCTACTCTGAATATTCTTCTTATTTACCTTTCCTGAATTAATCCATGGATGCTCTGTGAGATGGAAGAAATGTTGCCCTTCACCCCAGGCACCCCTGAGAGGCTGCAATGGCTTAAACCAACTAGCCTGTAATAACACTGGCAAATTTATAGGTTGTTTTATGAACAAAGTAATGACCATCGGAAATGGTCACCTTGACTTCTCCCCTGCTCCTCAATCCTTTAAACCTATCATTATGAGGCAAAAGACATGAGATATCTTATTTCTAGAGGCATGTAAATCATTTGTACAGAAATCATCACAGAGTTCCCTCTACACCCAGTGATGCGGGGGACAGGTCTCCTTGACCATGAGAACGGCTGACCATTTGCCAAGTTTGGGGTACAGCTTGGCGCACAGCCCATAACCTTTTTCACACCACCGGAGAAATGACGTGACCCCCAGGGCACATCCTTAGGAAAATTATTCCTGAAACATCTACAGTTAGGGCAAGCAGGGCCCCCTGAGTGCCTGTGGAAAGGGAGGCCCACAGCAGGCCTGCATGACCTGGGGGATACTCCCCAGAGGCCTGGGCAGGTGAGGGCAGGGGGGATATTTAGGGGGTTGAAGACCAGTGCAGGAAGGGCAGCCTGAAAGATCACCAGGTGTGGGAGGTGTCTGAGAGGATGCGCACTAATTATCCGGGGGATAAACAAACTCCCTGACCTTCCGTGGATAAGGAAAATGTAAATCTGTAATTTTCCAGCCTTGGCAGCCCTGCCAGGAATTTTTCCATTCCAATTTATGGATAAATCTCAATCCTGCTCCAGCCTTCACTGTGATTCAATAGATTTTTTTTTCCCAAAATGTTCTAAGAATGGAGGGTAACCGCCCCTCCCACGGCAAAACATTTCCACTAAGGTGGGTTCTGCTCCCTTTAGCCTCCTCCTTAACCCAGGGAGATAAAACAAAGTTCATCTTTACCTCAAGGTTCAGGCGATGTTTGTTACAAGCTGAAAAACAGAAACAAAATGAATCTGCAAAAAGGAAAGTAAAGAACATACCATTGTACTGGCATTATATATTTCTCAACTATGATATTTAGTACTTCACAATAAGTGGTTTTGGGGTCCCATCTGAATACATTCAACTTTATTGCTCCTAGGAAAATGGGCATATATATGCGTGCTAGGTTACTACAGTAGTGTCTGACTCTGAGATGCTGTGGACTGTAGCCCTCCAGGCCCCTCTATCCATGGAATTCTCTAGGCAAGAATACTAGAGTAGGTAGCCATTCCCTTTTCCAGGGGATCTTCCTGACCCAGGGATCAAACTCGGGTCTCCTGCATTGCAGGCAGATGCTTTACCATTGAGCCACCAGGGAAGCCCAAAATGGGCATAACTCCCCTTTAAATCAACAGAGACATCAGACAGATAACGTTTCCATTCCTTCTCACTGATGTCAACCTGCTGTGCCCATTACTGCTTTCTTTAGAGAAGAAATAGAAGGGGAAGACAGAAAGAAAGTGAGCTGGGATGAAAAGGAGGGACAATACAGGAAGTGAAAAGTATCAGAGAATAGTAACATCAATAAAAAATATATATATATAAGCAAGAGAAAGTGAAGTGTCTCAGTCGTGTCCAACTCTTTGCGACCCCATTGACTGTAGCCTACCAGGCTTCTCCATCCATGGGATTTTTCAGGCAAGAGTACTGGAGTGGGTTGCCATTTCCTTCTCCAAAGCAAGAGAACAAGGATAGGTAAACTACATTTTTCCCCATACTGGGCACCCACACAAAAACCAGAACTTTGTGTTCTCGAAGTGTTGGTTTCCCAGGTAATTAAGGATTGTTCTCAAAACTTATTTTATAGCAGCAATATACAAGGTTTAATACAAGCTCTCCTTTAAGATAAGCAGAGCTGCAGACATGAAGAAAGTAGAGAAGATCTGAACTCAGAAATAACTGGATGCCCACTAGAGAGGACAGGGTCTCCCAAGGACTCTGCCTTGTGTACACAGCCCTTCCGGGGCTTGTAATAACTCTAAGAAAGGTCCCTGTTGTGTGTGTGTACCTAAGAAGTCCAGACAATAAGCACTAGAGCCTGCCAGCCTTGGCAAAGGTCCTCATGACTCAGCAAAAAGGGAAGAGGAAGCACAAGCTTTCAGACAATGGCAGGCAGGCATCTTCAGAGAGGAAAGCCTAGGAGATTAAAGCCTTTCTTTTTTACAAGCAAGAAATTGGGGACACAAAGGGGCTTTTGTACCTGGGAGGACCCCACAGTATCCTGCTTGGTTTCAGTCTCCCCCTTGTGTTTGATACTCCCCAATCGGCAATGGCACCCCACTCCAGTACTCTTGCCTGGAAAATCCCATGGACAGAGGGGCTTGATGGGCTGCAGTCCATGGGGTTGCTAGGAGTCAGACACGACTGAGCGACTTCATTTTCACTTTTCACTTTCACGCATTGGAGAAGGAAATGGCAACCCACTCCAGTGTTCTGGCCTGGAGAATCCCAGGGATGGGGAGCCTGGTGGGCTGCCATCTATGAGGTCGCACAGAGCCGGACATGACTGAAGCGGCTTAGCAATCTTGAGGGGAACAGGGACACAAGAAGAAGAAGAAAGTTTTGGATAGAGAGGTTGATCATACATTTAGCAGGGGAACTCAGAGTTGGGGGGGGGGGGGGCAGGGACTTGATTTCAACATGCAATTTATAGTCTAGGAGTCTTGAAAAAATAAGAGAGGCTCTCCTGATCCAACAGAAAAAGCTTTCTTAAGCCTCATCTTTATTGTGACCACTGGTAGCTAGGACTCCTGGGTGGAGGGAAAGAAAAAAATGTCTAAATGCCCATTCGGTGATGGACAGCAGGTCAAGGTGGGGTCAGGTCAGCTCCACTCTGCTTCCTGACAATCCATTGCAGGCAGCCAGGGAAGGATTAAAGTGGGACTCCCAAACTGGGGCTTCCCTGATGACTCAGACAGTAAAGAACCTGCCTGCAATGCAGGAGACCCAGGTTCAATCCCTAGATCAGGAAGATCCCTTGGCAAAGGGAATGGCAACCCACTCCAGTATTCTTGCCTGGAGAATTCCATGGACAGAGGAGCCTGGTGGGCTATACAGTCTATAGCATCACAAACAGTTAAACATGACTGAGCAACTAACACACATGTGTGTGTGCACACCCACACAAACACACACACACACACACCCAAACTGAAGCTGAGATCTACCTCCTTCTACTGTGGAAAATCAGAGGCTGAGGAGAAGAATGTGATTCTGAGCACTGAAAACATTATGGTTAGCTAAATGGATCCTGAGCCAAGTTTTATTTGAAAATCAGAAAGATAAATGGATGTGGCTTTTTTTTAATGTCTTTAATGCCATGGAACAAGTTTATTTCATACAAATGGCAATACAGGCAAAACACATATAAAAAACAACATAACACAAATCCTTTGATCTGGAGGAATAAAGGAGTACTCAGATATGAAGAATAAAATGAATATTCATTTGAATTAAAGACTATCTGCTCTTTTTTTTTTAATTTTATTTTATTTTTAAACTTTACATAATTGTATTAGTTTTGCCAAATATCAAAATGAATCCACCACAGATTATCTGCTCTTAAAAGACAGTTCTTTTGTTTCTCTGTGATTTAATTTTTCACTTCTCCCTGGGAAAAGTAATAGTTGCAATTAAAAGAAGGAAGTATTATGTGAAAAGTTTATGTTTGTATGCTACTTTTACAAAGAAAGCACTGCAAAAGAATGTTCTTTCATGTAAGTTCTCTAAAATGCCTACAATGCCATTTCTCCAGGAAACCTGCTGGGCAGAGAAAGTAAACTATAACCTAAACACCAAATAATGTCTGACAAAAGAGCCATTCACTACATAAAAACAAACATCCATTTCTACAATTTACTTCATCCAAATGATTTAAACTCTAAAGTATTTTGGACCATTAATCAAGTTTTAATTCCAGATTTAATTCTTCTCTAGTCTAACATGTCAAGTACCTGGCATAAAAAAGAACAATAGCTCAGGTAAGAAACAGGAAAAATGTATCTAATTATTAAAGATAATAGTATAATATTTTTTAAAAGGATGCAAGTTAATTGATTCTTACATTTTATTCTCTACTCGAATTTTAGTTCATCTTTATTTTTTTATGCTTTTATAACGATAGATAGTGGATTAATCTATTTAAATGGGATAGTATTTCACAGAAAATGGACATCCTCATGAATCCCAGAACTCCTTACTAAGATGAAAGGCTGTGTTAATAAAACAGTATTAAATTACTCTGCAATAGTAATTGCTCTGCTCCTTTCTACCATAGTGAGTGGTAATAAAGGAAGATTTCCCCATACAAACGTCCATGGCTATTTCAAAAAATGAGACCGTTGGCTTGATTTAAAATTTGGCTGTAGGGTCTACCAGTTCTAATTAACGTGACTAAATCTTGATTTAGAAAATAGAGAGATAGAGGTTAAAAAAATACAGCATGTCCTAATCAAATAAGAAGATAATTCAAAGGTCTTCATTTTGCCCATGGAAATGACTGCCAGTTGAGATACATAGAAGAAAATTTAATCAAGCTGATATAATCTAATATATAGGAACTGACTTGAGCTGCATAATATAAAAAGTTTTCTCTGATTCAGGCATCAAACACATTATGAATACTAGGTCAACAGAATCAATATCAGTAACTCTAGTCTTATAGGGGTATTTTTTTATTGAAGTAAAGTTGATTTACAATATTGTATAAGTTTCAGGGTATATAGCAAAGTGATTCATATATACATATGTGTGTGTGTGTGTGTGTGTGTATATATATATATATTTCAGATTCTTTTCCATTATAGGTTATTACAAGGTACTGAATTTATTTACCTATTTTGTATATAGTAGTGTATATCCATTAATTGTCTATATGGGTATTTTTAATTGTCCTGAAACTTTTCACTGCAGCTGTTTACATTAATTAAATAAACAAATGAATGCTGTGTTATCAGCAAAACCATGGCTATCTTTTAGAAGCTACAGACCTACGAGGCATAGCTATAGAGGAGATAGAAACTGGAGGATACTTGACAGTATATAGACATACACTTAGGTGACTCACTGAGATTATTCATTTCAATTTAGATGTCCTTGAATTTTATGGATTCAGACTGAACTAGGAAGAATTTAAGGATAACCTCTCATTTTGGTGATGATATGAATTAAGAATTGGGAGTTGAAATATGATTCTAATATGAACCTATTGACTCTAAGTGAGATAGTGATTCCCAAGTTGGCTGATCAAGTCGTCTTCTGAAGAAAGGGTCTGGAAGAAAGGAGACTGAAGACCACCTGAACCCACTCCCCAGTCCCCAACCTTTCTGGCACCAAGGGCCAGTTTCATGGAAGACAGTTTTTCCATGGATGGGAGTGTGGGGGGTGGTTTCAGATGATTCAAGGGCACTACATTTATTGTGTACTTTATTTCTATTATTATTACATCAGCTCCACCTCAGATCATCAAGCACTAGATCCCAGAGGTTGGGGACCCCTGCTCTACTCCAGCAGAATAACCATGCACTGTTTAAACCTTCACAGTATGAATCATGAATGATACATCACTGGAATATATTTTATCAAGAAAGTTTAACTTGATTCTAGTCTAGTCCTTGGAGAATGCAATGGCACCCCACTCCAGTACTCTTGTCTGGAGAATCCCAGGGACGGCGGAGCCTGGTGGGCTGCCATCTATGGGGTCACACAGAGTCGGACACGGCTGAAGCGAATTAGCAGCAGCAGTAGCAGTCTAGTCCTTAATTCTAACTTTCAGTTTGTAGGAAATAAGAGAGGTAGAACAGTGAAACAAAACCAGACAAATCTAGAATATGGGATGCTCCACAGAGTAACCTGCTTTATTTTTTTTCAATGACTCAATGTCATTTAAGAAGTAGGGAGAAGAAAATTCCAAATAAGGCACTTAAAAGATATAACAACTGGAGTCTGTGGGTTTTTCTGAATTCTGCTTTACTAACCATAAAAAACATTTTGGGGACAACTGGGGAAAAGGAAATATGAACCAGAATTAAAACCTAATAATGACTCACTGTTAATTTTGTTAAATATAATAACGCTACAGTGGGTACTTTAAGAAAATGTCCTCATTTTGTAGGCTGCACACAAAATATTTAGATGAAACATGACATAATGTGTATAACTCACTTTAAAATATTTTTATAAAGATGTGGGCCCATGTCCAGTAACGGTGGAAAGGTGAGATAATGATGAGGCGCTCACAGACAGCAGCTATAAAATACTACATGAAATTTAAATCAGGATGACTTTAAAAATCTCAGAAAGCTTCTAAACACAAGCAAAAACAACACACATACTTAATTTTTAAAAAGAGCAACTGGAAAAGTTAAGAATTTTGAGTTTGTGGCTATTTGACCCATGGCTCTGCCCAACCTCCAAAGCTGTGGCTACTGAAATACAGCAGGCAGAACAACCACCCATTTTAGCTAAAGATGCCAGAGATTGGGTTCATTCTTGGAAAGCAACTGGAAATTTAAACGGGGAAAATCTTAGTAACAACAGAGCCTCAGAAGGAGCGAGACCAAAATTCAGAGCAAACTGTACAAACCCCCGGCTGGCAACTAAACACGGCAGAACCCAGAGTTCATCACATTATCTATAATATCTAGCTTCAGTCAAAACTCAGTCATGCAAAGAATGGAAACTGTGAACCCCCATCTTCAGGAAAAAAGGCAGTCAGAATCCGACTCTAATTTGGGCCAGATGTTCAATTCAGCAGGCAAAAACATAAAAAAAAAAAAAAAAAAGTTACTGTAAATATATTCAAAAAATTAACAGAAAATATGTTAGAAGAATTTTTTTTAAGTTTGCCAGCAATAATTGATAGGAAATCTGAACAGAAAAGTGGAAATTATTTTTTTTGAAAGGATGCCATAGAGTTGAAATGTAAATTACTAAAATTAAAAAAGGCTAAATAGGCTGAAAAGTGGACAAGAAATGAGAGAAAATAATAAGTGGACTTGATGATAGATCCATAAAAACTGTCCTAGCTGAAAATCAAACAAACAAAAAGCATTTAATAAAAAATAGCAATACCTCACAAAACTCTAGTAACAATATGAGATGATCCAAGTAGGTGTGATGGGAGTGTCAGAAGGAGAGAGACAAGGAGGGAAAGAAAAAAAATTTTTAATGTCTGAAAACTTTCCAAATTTGTTGGGAAACATTAATTTTTAAAACTAAAACTCTCAGTGAATCTCACAGGAGAATAAACAAAGAGGAAACCATCCTCACTACATCATAGTCAAATATCACAGTCAAAAAAGTCAAAGAAAAATGGCAGTTCTTCAAAGCTGCCAGAAAATATACATTACACATAGGGAAGCCATAGGAAAACTATTGACTAACTTCTTACAGGAAACTCTGGGAGTCAGAAGAAACTGAAATAAAATGTTTGAAGTGCAGAAGAAAAAAAATGTTAATCAAGAATTCTATATTCAGCAAGTTCAGTTCAGTTGCTCAGTCGTGTCTGACCCTTTGCGACCCCATGAATCGTAGCACACCAGCCCACCCTGTCCATCACCAACTCCCGGAGTTCACTGAGACTCACATCCATCAAGTCAGTGATGCCATCCAGCCATCTCATCCTCTGTCGTTCCTTTCTCCTCCTGCCCCCAACCCCTCCCAGCATCAGAGTCTTTTCCAATGAGTAAACTCTTCACATGAGGTGGCCAAAGTATTGGAGTTTCAGCCTCAGCATCATTCCTTCCAAAGAAATCCCAGGGCTGATCTCCTTCAGAATGGACTGGTTGGATCTCCTTGCAGTCCAAGGGACTCTCAAGAGTCTTCTCCAACACCACAGGTCAAAAGCATCAATTCTTCGGCACTCAGCCTTCTTCACAGTCCAACTCTCACATCCATACATGAAGGGGGAAGGGCCAAAATGGAAGACCTAAAGGTATTATGCCAATAATTACTTTAAGTGGGAACAGGCCAGACAGTCCAATAAAAACACTGTGATTGCGGCTTCCCTGGTGGTCCAGTGGTTAAGACCCTGCACTTCCACTGCAGGGGGCACAGATTTGATCTCTGGTTGAGAATTCCTCATGCCACATGTGCAGCACAGCCAAAAATAAATAAATAAATAATGAGAAACTTTTTAAAGACAAAGATTGCTCAACTATATATAAAAGTAAAATGCAACTATATGTTATCTATAAAAAAATGCACTTGAAATATTAGAAGTGAAAAACTTATTAAGGGGTTGGTTATTATGCAGGATCCACCTGCAACATGGGAGACCTGGGTTCATTTCCAAGGTTGGGAAGATCCCCTGGAGGAGGGCATAGCAACCCACTCCAGTATTCTTGCCTGGAAAATCCCCATGGACAGAGGAGCCTGGCACACCCCAGTTCATGGGGTCACAAAGAGTCGGACACAACGGAGCAGCACAGTACAACATGGGATTATATGAAATCATGTATGTGAAATTTTTTTAAAATTGCAAAGCATTATAGAATTTGAAGAATCTGACATTCAAGAAAAAAGTTAAAAACTAGAAAAGATATACAATGCAAAATAAAAGTTGGAGTGACTATGTAAAATCAAAGAAACAGACATCAAAACAAAGAATACTACTATGGACAATGACAAAATGTTCAATATATCAGGAAGAGATTACAATTATAAGTATGTATGTGCCCTACAAAATAACTTCAAAATATATGAAATAATGGATCTACAGGGAGAAAAAGACTAATCTACAGCCATCATTAATATTTGACACACCTCTTTTCAGTCAATAATTTTTTAAAATGAGACCAAAATATCAGTATTTTTGATAAAAGGCCTGAATGATACTAATCACTATCTTCAACCTAACTGAAATTTTTAGGAAACTACACCCAGCAACTGCAGTTCATTTCAGTTCAGTTCAGTCACTCAGGCACGTCTGACTCTTTGCAACTCCTCGGACAGCAGCACGTCAGGCCTCCCTGTCCATCACCAACTCCAAGTTTATTCAAACTCATGTCCATTGAGTCAGTGATGCCATCCAACCATCTCATTCTCTGTCATCCCCTTCTCCTCTTGCCTTCAATCTTTCCCAGCATCAGGATCTTTTAAATGAGTCAGTTCTTCGCATCAGGTGGCAAAAGTATTGGACTTTCAGCTTCAGCATCAGTCCTTCCAATGAATATTCATGACTGATATCCTTTAGGATTCACTGGTTGAGATCTCCTGGCAGAACAAGTGACTCTCAAGAGTCTTCTCCAACACCACAGTTCAAAAGCGTCAATTCTTCGGCACTCAGCTTTCTTTATAGTCCAACTCTCACATCCATACATGACTACTGGAAAAACCATAGCTTTGACTAGATGGACCTTTGTTGGCAAAGTAATGTCTCTGCTTTTTAGTATGCTATCTAGGTTGATCATAACTTTTCTTCCAAGGAGTAAGCTTCTTTTAATATCATGGCTGCAGTCACCATCTGCAGAGATTTTGGAGCTCAAGAAAATAAAGTATCTCGCTATTTTCATTGTTTCCCCATCTATTTGCCATAAAGTGAGGGGGCTGGATGCCTTGATCTTAGTTTTCTGAATGTTGAGCTTTAAGCCAACTTTTTCACTCTCCTCTTTCACTTTCATCAAGAGGCTATTTAGTTCCTCTTCACTTTCTGCCATAAGGGTGGTGTCATCTGCATATCTGAGGTTATTGATATTTCTCCCAGCAATCTTGATTCCAGCTTGTGCTTCATCCAGCCCAGAGTTTCTCATAATGTACTCTGCACATAAGTTAAATAATCAGGGTGACAATATACAGCCTTGACATACTCCTTTCCCAATTTGGAACCAGTCTGTTCTTCCATGTCCAGTTCTAACTGCTGATTCTTGACCTGCATACAGATTTCTTAGGAGGCAGGTCAGGTGGTCTGGTACTCCCACCTCTTTAAGCATTTTCCACAGTTCATTGTGATCCATATAGTCAAAGGCTTTGGCATAGTCAGTAAAGCAGAAGTAGATGTTTTTCTGGAACTCTCTTGCTTTTTCAATGATCCAGCAGATGTTGGCAATTTGATCTCTGGTTCCTCTGCCTTTTCTAAATCCAACTTGAACATCTGGAAGTTCTCAGTTCACTGTTGAGAACTCAGTTCTCAGTTCACTTCAACAGTGTACTGTCGAAGCCTGGCTTGGAGAATTTTGAGCATTACTGTGCTAGCATGTGAGATGAGTGCAATTGTACTGTAGTTTGAACATTCTTTGGCATTGCCTTTCTTTGGGATTGGAATGAAAACTGACCTTTTCCAGTCCTGTGGCCACTGCTGAGTGTTCCAATTTGCTGGCATATTGAGTGCAGCACTTTCACAGCATCATCTTTTAGGATTTGAAATAGCTCAACTGGAATTCCATCACCTCCACTAGCTTTGTTCGTAGTGATGCTGCCTAAGGCCCACTTGACTTTGGGTTCCAGGATGTCTGGCTCTAGGTGAGTGATCACACCATCATGGTTATCTGGTTCAAGAAGATCTTTTTTGTATAGTTTTTCTGTGTATTCTTGCCATCTCTTCTTAATATCTTATGCTTCCATTAGGTCCACACCATTTCTGTCCTTTTTTGAGCCCATCTTTGCATGATTGGTAGCTCTAATTTTCTTGACAAGATCTGTAGTCTTTCCCATTCTATTGTTTTCCTCTATTTCCTTGCATTGATCACGGAGGAAGGCTTTCTTATCTCTCCTTGCTATTCTTTGGAACTCTGCACTCAATGGGTATATCTTTCCTTTTCTCCTTTGCCTTTCACTTCTCTTCTTTTCACAGCTATTTTTAAGGCCTCATCAGACAACCATTTTGCCTTTCTGCATTTCTTTTTCTTGGGGATGGTCTTGATCCCTGCCTCTTGTACAAAGTCAGGAACCTCTGTCCATAGTTCTTCAGGCACTGTGTCTATCAGATCTAATCCTCTGAATCTATTTCTTACTTCCACTGTATAATCATTAGAGATTTGATTTAGGTCATACCTGAATGGTCTAGCGGCTTTCCCTACTTTCTTCAATTTAAGTCTGAATTTGGCAAATAAGGAGTTCATGATCTGAGCCACAGTCAGCTCCTGGTCTTGTTTTTGCTGACTGTATAGAGCTTCTCCATCTTTGGCTGCAAAGAATATAATCAATCTGATTTCAGTGTTGACCATCTGGTGATGTCCATGTGTAGAGTCTTTGCTTGTGTTGTTGGAAGAGGGTGTTTGCTATAACCAGTGCATTCTCTTGGCAAAATTCTATTAGCCTTTGCCCTGCTTCATTCTGTACTCCAAGGCCAAATTTGACTGTTACTCAAGGTATTTCTTGACTTCCTACTTTTGCATTCCAGTCCCCTATAATGAAAAGGACATCTTTTTAGGGTGTTAGTTCTAGAAGGTCTTGTAGGTCTTCTTAGAACCATTCAAATTCAGCTTCTTCAGCATTACTGGTCAGGGCATAGACTTGGATTACTGTGATATTGAATGTTTTGCCATGGAAATGGCAAAGATCATTCAGTTGTTTTTGAGATTGCATACAAGTACTGTATTTCGGACTCTTTTGTTGACTGTGATGGCTACTCCATTTTTTCTAAGGGATTCTTGTCCACAGTAGTAGATATGATGGCCACCTGAGTTAAATTCACCCATTCCCGTCCATTTTAGTTTGCTGATTCTTAAAATGTCGATGTTCACTCTTGCCATCTCCTGTTTGACCACTTCCAATTTGCCTTGATTCATGGACCTAACATTCCAAGTTCCTATGCAATATTGCTCTTTAGAGCATCTGACTTCACTGCCATCCCCAGTCACAACCACAACTGGGTGTTGTTTTTGCTTTGGCTCCATCCCTTCATTCTTTTTGGAGTTATTTCTCCACTGACCTCCAGTGGCATACTGAGCACCTACCAACCTGGGGAGTTCATCTTTCAGTCCTACCTTTTTGCCTTTTCATAGTGTTCATGGGGTTCACAAGGCAAGAATATTGAAGTACTTTGCCATTCCCTTCTCCAGTGGACCATGTTTTGTCAGAACTCTCCACCATGACGTGTCCATCTTGGGTGGCCCTACACAGCATGGCTCATAGTTTCATTGAGTTAGACAAGGCTGTAGTCCATGTGATCAGATTGGTTATTTTTCTGTGATTTTGGCTTTCAGTCTGTCTGCCCTCTGACAGAGAAGGCTAAGAGGCTTATGGAAGTTTCCTGATGGGAGAGACTGACTGAGGGGGAAACTGGGTCTTATTCTGATGGGCAGGGCCATGCTCAGTAAATCTTTAATCCAATTTTCTGATGATGGGTGGGGCTGTGTTCCTTCCCTGTTATTTATCTGGGGCCAAACTATGGTAGAGGTAATGAAGATAATGGTGACCTCCTTCAAAAGGTCCCATGCACGCACTGCCCCCAACCCTCCAGCAGGCCACCACTGACCCATGCCTCGGCTGGAGACTCCTGGACACTCACAGGGAAGTCTGGGTCAGTCTCTTGTGGGGTCACTGCTCCTTTCTCCTGGGTCCTGGTGCACACAAGGTTCTGTTTGTGCCCTCCAAGAGTCTGTTTCCCCAGTCCTGTGTAAGTTCTGGCAGCTCTATGGTGGGGCCAATGGCGACCTCCTCCAAGAGGGCTTATGCCATACCCAGGTCTGCTGCACCCAGAGCTCTTGCCCCTGCGACGGTCCACTGCTGACCTGTACCTCCACAGGAGACATTCAAACACAGTTCTGGCTCAGTTTGTGTGTGTCCTGGTGTGCACAAGGTTTGTTTGAGCCTTCTGAGCACCTCTGGTGGATGGGGTTTGATTCTAAATGTAATTTTGCCCCTCCTACAGTTTTGCTGGGGTTTCTCCTTTGCCCTTGGATGTGGGGGATCTCCTCAAAGTCACTCTAGGGTCACACAGCTGCCGCTCCAGCACCAACAATCTTGCTGGGGCTTCTCTCCCCTAGACATAGGGTATCTCTTCACAGTCACTCCAGAAAAGTCAGAAAGCCAGGATAGCTGGGAAGCCCAAGGATAGTCATAAAAATCCATGGAAGAGACTAGAAAGTCCATAAGTAGTCCATCATGTAACTAGAAAATTGATTTTGAAAAAGATACCAAAATAATTTATGGGGAAATCATTTTTTTCAACCAACAGTGCTAGAACAATTTGATGCAAATATAAAAAGATATTGGACATTCACCTAATATCATTTACTTGAAATGGAAAATTATAAAACTTCATAAAGAACACATAGGAGCAAAACCTTGCTGATCTTGACAGCCTAAATTTCTTTATATCAGAAAGCATCAACTATAAAAAAAAATGATAATTTGGAATTGATCATAATTTTAAAACTTCTGCTCTTCAAAACTGACAGTTAAGAGAATGAAAATACATGACACAGACTTGGGAAAAAATATTTGCAAAATCTGTATCCAATAAAGGACATGCCTCCAGAATTATATTAAAAAAAAACTCTTAAAACTCAATAATAGGATTACTAACAACTCAATTTCTTAAAAGACTAAGGAAGACACTTTAAAAAACATGGCATACAAGTGGCAAGTAGTCATGTAAAAAGATGTTCAATATAATTAGAGTAATGCAAATTAAGATACCACTATACACTCACCAGAACAGCTACATTTAAAAGACTGACATAATCAAGTACTGCTGAGGGTGTGGAGCCCCTGGAACTCTCATTCATGACAGATGGGAATGCAAAATGGTATAGCCACTTGGAACCAGTTTCAGTTTTCTATACAATTAAATACACACCATATGACCGAAAATTTTACTTCTAGGAAATTAGCCAAGAGACATGAAGAAGCTGTCTACACAAAGATGTATAACCAAATGCTTATAGCAGCTTTATGCAAAATAGGCAAAAAAAAAAAAAAAAACCAAAAACCTGGACATAATCAAAATGTCTACATTTTGGGACAGAATGGGAAACTTTGGTATATCCATACAATGGAACACTAATCATTAATAAGAAGAAAAAAAATACGAATATATTCAACAAAATGGATGAATCTCTAAAGTATCATGAAAAGTGAAAGAAAACAGACATAAAATAAATAAAATATTTACCTTATGATTCAATTTATGTGACATTCTAGAAAAAATAAAACTATAGAAGAAGAAAGGAATTCAGTGGCTTACTGGAGCTTTAGTGGAGGAAAGAAATTGTCTGGAAATGGCCAGAAGAAAACTTTAGGGTGTGGAATTTTCTAGATCATGATTCTGCTGGTTGCCACATGACTGTATATATTTGTCAAACCTCATAATTCAATATTTATTCACCTAGACATTGAAGTTTTCATTTTCAATGTTATTCACCTAACATTTAAAGTTTTCTTGCGTGTAAATTACACTTCTATGAAAAACCTTAGGATTGATAAAATTGTATAAATCTAAAACATGGAATAAATATATAAAATACTAGCAAATATAAAAAGAAAAACCTTAAAAGATTTCTTTCCCATCAAATGAGGCCACTACCACATATTGTGGCTCTTTGGTGTGACTTTACAAGCAAGGCTAAGACTGAACTGCAATCTTTCTTGAGGCTACTTTCACTGCTTTGAAAAACAAAGTCTCAGGAACAAAGAGAAAACCCACAGTAAGACCAAGGCTGCTATTTTCACAGAGTGAACAATTTCTTACTGGTTCTGATTCCTTTATTCTTTTCTTCTTTTTTTCTCTCTCTCTTTTTTTTTTAATGTGCAGTATTTGCTAAAAGCTTTTTTGGTGTCTTGTTTTTTGGTAGGTTTCTTTTTAGCACAGTTATTCACAGATTTTTTTCCATTCTTTATGTATTTTTTAAATAATTTTGTTTACTTCTTTTTGGCTGCACTGGGCCTTTGCTGCTACTCAGGCTTTTTCTCTAGTTGCAATGGAAGGGGGGCTACTCTCTAGTTGTGGTGTGTGGGCTTCTCATTACGGTAGCTTCTCTTGTTGCAGAGCATCCGCTCTAGGGCACTCGGGCTTCAGCAGCTGTGGCACTTGGGCTCCCATACTCTAGAGTACAGGCTTAAAAGTTGTGCAGCACAGGCTAAGCTGCTCCAAGGCAGGTGGGATCTTCCCAGACCAGGGGTCAAACTTGTATACCCTGCATTGGCAGGAGGATTCTTTACCATTAAGCCACCAAGAAGCCTGATTTTTTCCATTTTTATTTCCTCATTAATTATCAGTTGGTCACTCTACTTGTAGAAAATGAACAAGCAAAAACACTTCTTTCACTCTCTAACAGTTCAAAGCAGAAAAACTACTAAGGTTGACATCTGGCAATTATTAAGAGTCTTTGTTAAAAAAAAAAAAAAATTCCCTGAAACTCTATGATATATTAAATACTTGTTAAAATTAATGAGAATGCTTTTATTCTTACCTGTGAAAATCTTTTTTTTTTTTAATGCATGGTTTAGATAGGAAAATTTTTAGTCTTACAAGTGTTCTATAAGTGTTAAGAAGTCTGAAGGGACCATATGAGAGAAAGTGAGAATGCAGAGAGCTGTGTGAAAAAAAAAATAAAGTAAAATTGTAAAGAATATGATGGGTAACAAGAAAAAAGATATCACAGTTTTTCTGCTTCTCCCTTTCTACCACACTTTCACTAATGTTCTCAAGTGAAACACTCTGCTGAAAGTTTAAACAAAATCAATATTTTCCTTCATGTCAAATACATAAAAGCATATTTTCAAAGGCAAAATTTTCTAGTTACCATTTGTCATGGTGGAGATGATCAATATTTGATGTTAAATAGAAAGTCATTTATTCTGTTCATATTTTCAAGTAAACAACTTTCTTTTTTTTAAAAAAAAGTCATGTTATACAGTCATGTCTGACTCTTTGTGACCCCATGGACTGTAGCCCACCAGGCTCCTCCGTCCATGGCATTCTCCAGGCAAGAATACTGGAGTGGGTTTCCATTTCCTTCTCCAGGGGATCTTCCCAACCCAGGGATCGAAGCCAGGTCTCCTGCATTGCAGGCAGACGCTTTAACCTCTGAGCCACCAGGGAAGCATTGTTATACCATATATATGTGTAACTCTCTGTCATCTTTCTCTGACCCAATAAAAGAAAAGGAGGCGGTGAGGGAGGAAGGAAGAAGGGAAGGAAGGAAGGAAGGGAGAGAATTTCTTCCAACATATTCACTGTGGAGAGGGTTAACTATAGCACTTCCAACAGAAGAGGGAAAATAAATGCTATTACCTGCGAAATGAGGAAAACAGAAAGAGCAGCAGAAACTGAAAGTCGCTCAATTTAGTCTGTGAATTCCTATTCAATGTTATTAGACCCTGTTAGCAAATGACTTTTCCTGTGTCTCAAACACATTCTAAGCATTCTTGAATTATCTTTAGAAATCCTTCACTTGTACCCCTGAGGCTGTCAATATCTGACAAACCAGAAATTCAAGGGCCACTGAAATAAATTTTTTTCTTGACAGCAACCAACCACTGCTATCTTTTACTTACCTCCTTTCACCAAACAATGTATCACCAAGACAGATATGGAAATTCCAATATCAGGGATTTCATGTATATATGTACTATCTTTTTATTAGGTAATATTTACCACATGCTAATACTAGCCAAGAAATTACAGAAAAATCACATGCAAGCTAAATATTTTAAATGTTATCCACATATAATTTACAAGATAACATCACAGATCATTCCATCTCACACTATGATCAAAACAAAAAAAAGTAACTATTTAGTAATAACACCATGCAGATGGCCCTGGGCAAGGCATTGTGAATCTTACAGAAATGTGTAAGATATGGTTTCCACCCTTAAAAAGAGCACTATTTTTTTTAAATAAAGATTTACAGACATAAATCTCCAGGCAGCAGTGTAAGAGGAGCCAAGTGGCAAATACATGACGAGATGCAAAAAAAGGATTCATCAACAAAATGCAACGCTCCCTCATAGGCAGTAAGCGTTGTAATTCATGGAAAAGTCTGTGAAATTCTCAGGGTAAGTCAGCACTGACTGAAAATCTATGCTTTTTTGAGTAGTGTGTCACACTAGGAAGGACACAGAATTCCAATTTGTCCCACTCTGGTATGAACTCAGGCTCTGCCATCTAGAATCTCAGGTTCAGCATTCATAAACTGAAAACAATGCTTTGTTTCCTTCCTTTGTTGTGAGGATTAAATGCCACACACGGTATTTTGGTGTATTTATCTGAAGTTTGGGCTTACAAATTTGTATACAGAGCTATGGTATCTTCACTACTTTTCCATTCTTTCCAAAGCAGCAATGATATAGCATTTGATTTCCATGGTTCTCAGCAATTTGTTCGTAATTCCAGAAATGTTTCTGTTTTTGATTAAAATTAATATTTTACCAAAGATGGTCTTTTCTGTATTACACATATCCTATTTGAACAATACATTTTATACACACAGCCACCTCCTGCCACTCTACCATCAACCTGAATTCTAGGTTATTTGACTAATTAGGTGTGGCTGGCTGATGTTCTGGGGTTCCTGAAGACCATCCTTATGCTCCTTGATCTGCTGGAAGGACTCACAGGACTCAGAAGACCTCCACACACTGTTACAGTTTACTATGCCGCTGCTGCTGCTAAGTCACTTCAGTCGTGTACAACTCTGTGTGACCCCATAGACAGAAGCCCATCAGGCTCCCCCGCCCCTGGGATTTTCCAGGCAAGAACACCGGAATGGGTTCCCATTTCCTTCTCCAATGCATGAAAGTGAAAGTGAAATCGCTCAGTCATGTCCAACTCTTAGCAACCCCATGGACTGCAGCCCACCAGGCTCCTCTGCCTATGGGATATTCCAGGCAAGAGCACTGGAGTGGGTTGCCATTGACTTCTCTGACAGTTTACTATAGTGAAAAGGAAAAGACCCTGATGCTGGGGAAGATTGAGGGCAGGAGGAGAAGGGACAACAGAGGATGAGACGGTTGGATAGCATCACTGACTCAATGGATATGAATTTGAGCAAACTCTGGGAGATGGCGAAAGACAGGGAAGCCTGGCGTGCTATAGTCCATAGGGTCACAAACAGTCAGACATGACTGAGCCACTGAACAACAAAAACAACATAGTGAAGAGGTACAGGTTAACATCAGCAGGGAAAGCTTAGAGGGCAGAGCCCAGGAGAAACCAAAGCACAAGCTTACAGCTGTCCTCTCCCTATGAAATCACACACACAGTGTTTAATTCTCTCTGTAACAATGTGTGATGACCCATGTTAAGTGCTGCCAACTCAACCATCTCGCCTGAGTCTTGGTGTCCAGGGATTTTATTAGAAGTCCACCACACAGCACGCAGCATCTGTATGACTGGTCTTAGCTGTTCAATCTGCAGCCCACCTCCTCTAAGAAGTCAAATACATGTGTGGTCCACAGTCTCAGGCCTGTCAAAACAGGTGCTTACTACAAATCATATTGTAAGCATAAGCTATCTCATGTGGCCCAAGATCTCGGGTAAACAAAGAAACTTACCAAGCAGGATACCCCAAGGACTCAGACTGGATCATCTCCTGGGGATGAGACGTAGGGTCAGGTCTGAAGACCTTTGAAATGTATAGGGTTGGAGCAACCCAGGCCTGCTGAGTTAATTTTTCCTGCACAACTGAATAATAATCCCCAAAGACATCCTGGTTCTCATTCCTGGAACCTGTAAATGTCGTTAGATGGCCAAAGAGACTTTGTAGATACGGTTAAAATGAGAATCTGAGGAGGAAAGACTATCCTGGGTTACCTGAGTGGATTGTAAATGTAATCACTAGCATCTTATAAGATGAAGGCAGACAAGAGGGCAATATGCCTGAAGCAAGATGCTAGGGTTCTGGCTTTGAAGATGGTGAAAGGGGCCACGAGCCAAGTAACGCAAAGAATGCAATGACAAGAGGCAAGTCAAGGAAGTGTCTCCTGGAGCCTCCAGGGGGAGCACGGCCCTGCCAACAACTTGACTTCAGTCCAGTGGAACTGATTTCAGACTTCTGTCCAGAATTGCAAGCTACCGGGTTTGTGGCAAGTTGTTACAGCAGCCGTAAGAAACTGATACAGTTGGGGACAAAACTCGTAATGAGATGACTTTGGCATTTCATGTACTAAATCTTCTTGGAAGTCATTCTTTCATTTCATTCAGCTCTAAAAGAGTGCAATATTATAGCAAGATGTCAGTATATACATGAACATGCATGCACACATTTAAAATGCAAATGATCGTAAGTACAAAACATTTTCAAGAATTTGAAAGCCTAAAGAAATAGCAAGCAAGCTACCCTAAACCAGATGGCTAACTAATGGATTTCACTCCTATAACGATATTAAATTCAAATATCAAAAGCTGTAATATCCTGAGTACTGTGACTTGAATATAAAAAATAATTGCTAACACAGAAATGAAAAAAAAAAAAAACTGGCATCACATGAAGAGTAAGATAATCAAGTGACATGGGAAATATCAATGAACTTTACTGTGTTCCGGGTCTGAATTTCCATATTTTATAATAAACCTTAAAATGCCTCAAAATATCTGATTTCCTGTTTTTAAAGATGATAATTTGATCATCTTCTGCCTTTGGTGATTTCTCCAGCTTCAATTAACATACACATTTATTCCTCTGTGAATTTATACTTTTCAATTTTAATTCACATCTACATATTTTAACCATTAGGTCAGAATAGGGTTTTTTTTCCCCCTCCAAGTATATTGGTAAATCTTTAGTCTTTTTCTCATTAATCGGATATACCTATATATAATTATATTTATTTTTATAGCTCATTAATTTCCTTTTTAGTTATGATCTAAGCCAGTGGAAAGTCAAATAATGAGAACATCTTTCCTGAGCTCTATTTCTACAGTAAAGATAAAATTGTCAAATAATAATTTTTTAATTAAATTAAAATAATAATTTTAAAGAATTAGGAGAGATGTCTATCATATTTCTACCATTTTTATGTTCATTGTGCCGTATTCTGTTAACTGATTTTCATAGTATATTATGCACATTACACAAAGTGACTCCTAAATCATAAAAAACTATATTATGTGTAGAATAATTTAGAACCTATCACATGGTATAAAACCATTTGAAAACTGATAAGCCAGATAGGGACTATATGTCAACAATGAATAAAGCAGAATATTTATTTTTCCAAAACTGTCCAGTTTATGACTGTGCACAGTAGTTGGTCATTAAATGTTATTTACACTTACATATTAATATAGTCTAGTAAACATACACTCTGTTATGAACTTTATAACCATTTGTGTCAGAAAAGATCTCAGTCTTCATTACCCCCACTTTGACACTTTATGTAATAAATTAGAAAACAAGATATCAAGAGATTAGGTAGTTTGCTAACTCTCCCAGCAAGTTATAAGAGTCTAAACATGGTTACAAAGTTTAATAAAAATTCTTACACATACTCCCCATTTATCAGGAACTACTTGAGCACATAGCTCCCACTGAAAACACTCGAGACACACAATATACAGGTTTTCTTTCTCTCTAAATGAAAGATGAGAGAATTTTTAGCAATCTAAACAAATTCATGTTCATAAAACTCATGCACCAATTGGTATATCAGATATATGAGTCTAAATTAAATCTAAGTATGAATATTGGATGCAATTAACTGGAGCTTAAACAAGATATCCAATCTAAGTAATTGTGTATCTGTAGAAGTTTTATTAGTTATTTACCAGAACTGTTAGCCAAAATATCAGATTTCCTCAATCATCTGAGTAACTGCGGCTCTGAGGTCTGGCCAGAGGCTATAGCATTGTGCAGTCTGTTCACGCTGACGGCTTGGCTGACGTCAAGTGAAAATGCAGCCCCTTTCCAGAGCTCAGCTGGCTGCAGCTCCTACTCAGACACACGGAACCATTGCCACTGTTATTTCCATGGAAACCATTAGGGATGTAACTTCAGGAACCAAGAACCAGGTATCAAGCTTCTCAGCTAACTGCAAGTTCCATCTTTGATGGAAGCAATGAGGGTTGCATGGTTACTTGAAAATCAGGGTTCTCTAAAGGACCTTATGGTTGCCGGGGAAAGGAGGAGGGAGTGAGGGAAGGGATAGTTAGGGAGTTTGGGATGGACATGTACACACTGCTATATTTAAAATGGAAAACCAACAAGGACCTACTGTGTAGCATAGGGAACTCTACTCAATGTTATGGGGCAGCCATGGGAGGGGAATTTAGGGAGAATGGATACATTTATGTGTATGGCTGAGTCCCTTTGCTGTTCACCTGAAACTATCACAACATTGTTTGTTAATTGGCTACACCCCAATACAAAACAAAAAGTTTAAAAAAAAAAAAAACCAGCATCCTCTGTAGTGACCAAGACCTAACTGAAGATTTTTATAAAATTAAATTACTGTGAAGATGACTCAAAGCTTCCCTCTCCCTAATGAAGAACGGCTGCTTATTTGCTTATTCAGCCAGAGCAAGGGCTTTATAAGAGCTAATGTAGTAACGTTTATTGTCCTTTGTGTGACTGTATCCAGGGTTTATATACTACTTTATTCCAGAGAGATGAGATAGATTCTTACTTCAGCTCTATGAGTGCTATTATTTGTTTGATTATTTGACATTAAAAAAAATTTACATTAAAATTTCTCATTTTAAGTCAACAAAAATGGAGTTACAGTTTGTCACAATCACGGCTTAAAGTCAATTCTTAGTCCCTGAGTACATATGACCCTGACACAGACACTAAGTAGACCATGGAAAGTCATACCTACATTGTTTCACTTGAGTAACTGTTTCATTCTCTAAGTATCAACATTTACTGAGCATGTACGATGCTCCACACACTATGTACGATGCTCCATGCATTAGCTGAGTTGGAGAAGGCAATGGCACCCCACTTCAGTACTCTTGCCTGGAAAATCCCATGGATGGAGGAGCCTGGTAGGCTGCAGTCCATGGGGTCGCTAAGAGTCGGACACGACTGAGCGACTTCACTTTCACTTAAGCAGAGAGTGCAAGTGAGAAAGACATAATTCCTGTCTTCAGGGAGTTCTGAGCCTAGGGTATCACATACTGTACGTGGCCCAAATCTGCTGATTGTTGGATAAAGTTCAAGGAGATCCTGAAAGTCTGAATGTAGCCATGTGCCCAGGGGTAGAATACGGGCATTGGGAACACTGAATATTATCCAATCTAACACAAGCTTCCTTTCGCATGCATTCCTTTGATTGCCCCTATGGGATTCTTCTTCTCAGAGAGTCCTTGCATTCCCTTTTTTTTTCTATTTTAAATAAGAAATTACAGGACTCAAAAGGTAAAATATTGAATAAACCAAATATGACAGCTAACCAAAAGCATCATTGTTGTTTAGTTGCTAAGTTGCGTCCCACTCTCTTTGACTCTATGGATTGTAGCCTGCCTGGCTCCTCTGTCTATGGGATTTCCCAGGCAAGAATACTGAAGTGGGTTTCCATTCCCTTCTTCAGCTTGTAACTAAATTTCAGGGCTCCTTGTTCACAGCCCATTTGGTTGACTTTTATTAAATACATGAGCTTCCCTAGTGGCTCAGACGGTAAAGCGTCTGTCTGCAATGCAGGAGACTTGGGTTTGATCCCTGGGTTAGGAAGATCCCCTGGAGAAGGAAATGGCAGCCCACTCCAGTATTCTTGCCTGGAAAATCCCATGGACCATGGAGCCTGGTAGGTTACCGTCCATGGGGTCGCAAAGAGTTGGACACTGAGCGACTTCACTTCACTTATTAAATACATACTATGCTTTTAGCCGGAGAAGGCAATGGCACCCCACTCCAGTACTCTTGCCTGGAAAAGCCCATGGACGGAGGAGCCTGGTAGGCTGCAGTCCATGGGGTCGCTAAGAGTCGGACACGACTGAGCGACTTCACTTTCACTTTCATGCATTGGAGAAGGAAATGGCAACCCACTCCAGTATTCTTGCCTGGAGAATCCCAGGGACGGGGGGAGCCTGGTGGGCTGCCGTCTCTGGGGTCGCACAGAGTCGGACACGACTGAAGCGACTTAGCAGCAGCAGCAGCATGCTTGTAGCACTATGCTAAATATTTAGAGAATAAGAGATATAAAGGCCTAAAAATTCCCCTCAATGAGCTTTTATTTATTCTTAAGAAACAAGATACTTACATAAAAGAAACATATATACATAGCTATTATTTAGAGAAATACATGCAATTACACATAATGTGAGGCTGAAATCAGAACACTCTGCTGGATGGCCTGTAGACTTGAAGGAAGTGTGCAGAGAATAATGCCCAGGAAGAATTTCACTGAATTTAAACTTGACAACTGTACCATGTGGATAAACAGAGAAAGAGGGAGGACTTGGAGAGATGATATTGACACGGCAAAAAAAAAAAAAAGCATGAGCAAAACTCTGTTCTGAACCCAGAGAGGAAACAGGTGTGACCATACACAAAAATAAACTCAAAATGGATTAAAGATCTCAACGTAAGACCAGAAACTATAAAACTCCTAGAGGAGAACATAGGCAAAACACTCTCCAACATACATCACAGCAGGATCCTCTATGACCCACCTCCCAGAATATTGGAAATAAAAGCAAAAATAAACAAGTGGGACCTAATTGGACTTAAAAGCTTCTGCACATCAAAGGAAACTATTAGCAAGGTGAAAAGACAGCCTTCAGAATGGGAGAAGATAATAGCAAATGAAGCAACTGACAAACAACTAATCTCAAGAATATACAAGCAACTCCTACAGCTCAACTCCAGAAAAATAAATGACCCAATCAAAAAATGGGCCAAAGAACTAAATAGACATTTCTCCAAAGAAGACATACAGATGGCTAACAAACACATGAAAAGATGCTCAACATCACTCATTATCAGAGAAATGCAAATCAAAAACACTATGAGGTACCATTTCACACCAGTCAGAATAGCTGTGATCCAAAAGTCTACAAGCAATAAATGCTGGAGAGGGTGTGGAGAAAAAGGAACCCTCTTACACTGTTGGTGGGAATGCAAACTAGTACAGCCACTATGGAGAACAGTGTGGAGATTCCTTAAAAAACTGGAAATAGAACTGCCTTATGATCCAGCGACCCCACTGCTGGGCATACACACTGAGGAAACCAGAAGGGAAAGAGACACGTGTACCCCAATGTTCATCGCAGCACTGTTTATAATAGCCAGGACATGGAAGCAACCTAGATGTCCATCAGCAGATGAATGGATAAGCAAGCTGTGGTACATACACACAATGGAGTATTATTCAGCCATTAAAAAGAATACATTTGAATCAGTTCTAATGAGGTGGATGAAACTGGAGCCTATTATACAGAGTGAAGTAAGCCAGAAAGAAAAACACCAATACAGTATACTAACGCATATATATGGAATTTAGAAAGATGGTAACAATAACCCTGTGTACGAGACAGCAAAAGAGACACTGATGTATAGAGCAGTCTTATGGACTCTGTTGGAGAGGGAGAGGGTGGGAAAATTTGGGAGAATGGCATTAAAACATGTGTAATATCATGTATGAAACGAGTTGCCAGTCCAGGTTCGATGCACGATACTGGATGCTTGGGGCTGGTGCACTGGGACGACCCAGAGGGGTGGTGTGGGGAGGGAGGAGGGAGGAGGGTTCAGGATGGGGAACACATGTATACCTGTGGCGGATTCGTTTTGATGTTTGGCAAAACTAATACAGTGTTTCAGGTTTAAAAATAAAGTAAAATCAAATTAAAATTTAAAAAAAAGAAATAGTGGAAGTAGGGAGACAGATGGTGAGACTTCCTTGAAGGTGATTCTGCAATCATCATCAGTTAGAGAACCACAATAAGGACTTGAACTGGCCACTGCATGCCTGTCCAAGTGTTGAATACTGCCCTGGCGACAATGTATAGAGCACCCTGCAGAGGTAGAGATGACTTGTTCTTGTTGTTCAGTCGCTAAGTCACGTCTGACTCTTTGTGATCCCATGGACTGCTGCATGCCAGGCTTCTCTGTCCTCCACTATCTCCCAGGATTTGCTCAAATTCATGTCCGTTGAGTGGATGATGATATCTAACAATTTCATCTTCTGCTACTCCATTCTCCTTTCGCCTTCCGTCTTTCCCCAGCATCATCATCTTTTCCAAGGAGTTAGCTCTGCGTATCAAGTGGCCAAAATATTGGAGCTTCAGCTTCAGCATCAGTCCTCCCAATGAATATTCAGGATTGATTTCCTTTAGGATTGACTGATTTGATCTTCTTGGAGTCCAAGGTCATACCTGAATGACCTAATGCTTTTCCCTACTTTCTTCAATTTAAGACTGAATTTTGCAGTAAGGAGCTCATGATCTGAGTCACAGCCAGCTCCAAGTCTTGTTTTTGATGACTGTATAGAGCTTTTCCATCTTTGGCTGCAAAGAACATAATCAATCTAATTTCAGTATTGACCACCTGGTGATGTCCGTGCATAGAGTTGTCTCTTGGGTTGCTGAAAAAGGGTGTTTGCTATGACCAGCAAGTTCTCTTAACAAAACTCTGTTAGCCTTTGCCTTGCTTCATTTTGTACAAGGTCAAACATGCCTCTTATTTCAGGTATCTCTTGACTTCTGACTTTTGCATTTCAACCCCCTATGAGGAAAAGGACTTTGTGTGTGTGTGTGTGTGTGTGTGTGTGTGTGTGTTAGAAGATGTTGTAGGTCATCATAGAACCAGTCAACTTCAGCTTCTTTGGCATCAGTGGTTAGGGTACAGATTTGGATTACTGTAATGCTGAATGGTTTGCCTTGGAAACGAACCAAGATCATTCTGTTGTTTTAGAGGTTGCACCCAAGTACTGCATTTCAGACTCTTTTGTTGACTATGAGGGCTACTCCATTGCTTCTATGGGATTCTTGCCTACAGTAATAGATACAATGGTCACATCTGAATTAAATTCACCCATTCCCATCCATTTTAGTACACTGATTCCTAAAAGATGTCAATGTTCACTTTTAAAATCTCCTGCTTGACCATGCCCAATTTACCTTGACTCATGGACCTAACATTTCAGGTTCCTATGCAATATTTTTCTTTACAGGATTGAACTTTCACCACCAGACACATCCACAACTGAGCATTATCTCCACTTTGGGCCAGCCACTTCATTCTTTCTGGAGCTATTAGTAATGGTCCTTTGCTCTTACCCAGTAGCATACTGGACACCTTCCAACATGAGGGGCTCATCTTCCGGTGTCATATCTTTTTGCCTTTTCATACTGTTCATGGGGTTCTCCAGGCAAGAATACTGGAATGGGTTGCCATTTCCTCCTCTAGGGAAGTATGTTTTATCAGAACTCTCCACTATGACCCACCTATTTTGGGTAGCCCTGCATGGCATGGCTCATAGGTTCACTAAGTTACACAGTCCCCTTCACCATGGTAAGGCTATGATCCATGAAGGGGAGAGATGAGTAGGGTGGCCAATTCAGTGGACCCTGACAGAGACTGAGGAATAAGAAGATAAAAGACCGAATGATAAGCCATGCTAGAGAAATCTTACAAAGAGACACTGAGTATGGAGAAGACATCCTTTGACCACAGAACCTTACATTCATAATACAAGATTAAAAAAAAAATATTTAAGATGTTACAGAATAAATGCCAAAACCAGTAATGTAGGCTAACATCCCCTACATGGTGGCCCACTTTTAGTAAATCCATGCATTTGTGGCCTGTCTACATTTTTTGTTCTGCAAAGAAATTATATAACTACCTAAATAAGACCCTGTGATCTCCCCTCAAGACAATAATTTTTTGGCAAAGAGATTAAGTAAAGCCACAAGCCTACTAAGAAATGCAAGATTATACACATTATCTCTTACAGGCAGGCAGTGATGTTTGTAATACACTAAGGAGATATCTTCTCAAAAGAAACAGATGTTCTTAGTTGACAATGGAAATGTAAACAGAACCTTATGGAATTTTCTCATTTGGCTTATTTATTTACATACTGTCTTTGCTAAAAAAGAATTAGACAAGCTGACAGAGACAAAATAAAACAAGATAAAGTTAAAATAGGTGATGAAATAGGGTCAAAAGAATAATAAAAGTAGAAAAAATAGGATAGAGCCAAGAGCAATGTTGGCACATTTTTTAAAAATGTGATAAAGCTCTATCCACTGACTAGAAGCGAATCCAAAATTTGTTTCTGAACTTTATGCCTGAAACAGAATTGCTTACGTGATACACAGTATTCAAAAAACAAAGCCTTCACTCAGAAGGGAAAAAAAACATTTCTAGATCTGAGAACTCCCAAAAAACATTTATCCTATAGATTCTTAAAAAAGAGGAAAAGATTATTAATATCTTGTATTGGTTAGAACTCCTTACACTGAAAATGATGGGAAGACTGGCTCAAACCAGCTGAAGCAGAAACGAGAACTGACTGACTAGTGTAACTGATAATCCTAAGTGTTAATCTGTGATTTTAGGCACTGCCACATTCGGGTGCCCGAGCACTACCGTGAAGGCTCTGCTCCTATCTCTCAGTTACGCTTTCCTATGTGCGGCTTTATTTTCAAGAGGACTCTTCCTATTTACAAACAACAATGGCCACCTGCAGTTCCAGATTTACGTTCTACCAGATCAGCAACTCTGAGAAGAACAGAGGGCCTTTCAAGGTTGATACAACAGAACTCCTAGGACAGGTTCTGGTGGTCCCAGCTTTGGTCATATGATTTTGTTAGTGGGTCTGTGGATTTGGAGCTGTCCAGCGAGATCTGTGGGAGAAGGCAATGGCACCCCACTCCGGTGCTCTTGCCTGGAAAATCCTATGGATGGAGGAGCCTGGTGGGCTGCAGTCCATGGTGTCTCTAAGAGTTGGACATGACTGAGCAACTTCACTTTCACTATTCATTTTCATGCATTGGAGAAGGAAATGGCAACCCACTCCAGTGTTCTTGCCTGGAGAATCCCAGGGACGGGGGACCCTGGTGGGCTGCCGTCTATGGGGTTGCACAGAGTCGGACACAACTGCAGTGACTTAGCAGCAGCAGCAAGATCTGTGATGGGGAGGAGAGTAGTTGCTCCCAGGAAGCCACCCCAAAACCAGGAGGAGGTGTGAAAGAAAGAGCTGAGGTCAATTTTGTTCCCCACATTGAAATCCAGGACCATTTCACCTCAAGAGAATGGACTGGAGCAGAGCTCCAGAACACCACCACCCTAGTCATCCGTACATCCACCACGTGGCATCTTCACTTTCTATTCCCACAACTCGCAGGTACAGTAATGGTTAGCCAATTAAATGAGATCCTCTGGGAACACCTGAAGGAGGATTCCTAATGGTGATCTTGCTGAATCTTCTAGAGTTGACCATGGCTTTGTCCAGCTATTATTAAAGAAAAAAAAAAAAAAAAACTCCTGTATTTTCCAAGTCTCTTGTAAATGTGTTATCATACTTTCATAATTTAAAAAATAAAAAAGAAAGAGGAAAAAATTCAATATTAAGGACACGGAGATTTAAAAAAAAAAAAAGCTCTAAGCAACGTGTTTGTTGTTGTTGTTGCTGAGTTGTGTCCGACTCTTTGCAACCCCATGGACGGCAGCACACCAGGTTTCCCTGTCCTTCACTGTCTCCTATAGTTTGCTAAAACTCATGTCCATTGAGTCCGTAATGCCATCCAACCATCGCATCCTCTGTCGTCCCATTCTCCTGCCCTCAATCTTTCCCAGCATCATGGTCTTTTCCAATGAGTTAATGATTAATCAAATGTATCCTGTCGGTGACGTTCAACAGGGACCAACAATCCTCCTATGATTCATGCCATGGGGCAAAACACCTGCCACAACTCCTCAAGACAGGCTGGCTTCACACGACGAAACCTGAATGCAGACCACAGGGTTCTGCACGCTGACTCAGCTCCCATACTGCCCCCCACACCAGCAGTGGCAGCATCCTCCAGTGGATATCAAGCACCTCCAGACATGACCTCCAACTCTATCAGATGACCACCTTTGTCTTTCCTTTCTCCTGCCTCCTCCAGCCCTTTATCTTTCCCCATCTAAGAAAATCCTTTCAAGTCCCAGAGACTGAAAGCTTCACTTTTACTTTTTATGTATTGTGATCTAACTCAGTTGTCCAATGCCAGTCATGTAGAAATGATCTGTAAATCTGAACTATTTTTATAGTAGCTTCCCTAGCCAGCTTCTGGCTATTGAACACTTGAAATGTGCAAATGAGGGACTGGCTTTTCATGTATTTAATTTCAATTCATTTAAATTTAGATAGCCACATGGCCATGAACTAGGGGCTATCAAGATAACAAGTTTAGCTCTTGACTCTCAAAAACTAAGAACTGATTTCCTTTTATTTTCATTCCTGATTCCTTCTGATTTCCTTTCCTTTTTTTTTAAGGCTGGAAAATGAAGCATTTTAATAGTCATTTCAGATAATATGGATATTCTTTTTGATATCACACCATAGCTTAACAAATGTGGTTCCCTAACAGATTAGTTGCAGTGAGAAATATGAAACCATATCTTTTGTGCTGTTAACCCTAAACCTGATTGATTTATCCAGAAATTTGAATTCATCTTTTACCCATGCTTCATTTTGTAACATCATGTATCAGTCAACTGGAAGATGCTGGTTTACTAAGTTGTACTGTACCATACCAAGTGTACAATGGAAACCTCCCCTGTATACTCTTGAGTGACTAAGAGTAAAAAAGACAAATAATATGTTTATATCAATGTAAAAATAACTTTAGCCTTTTATACTGTCTACATAAGGTGTCTACATAAGGAGACATAGGGTGTCTCCACACCTACTATGAGAACCACTGTCCTACAATGGCGACAGCCACTAGTTTCTGAAAAACATAAAGGATCTCTAAAGTATCCTTTATGGCAAAATAACTCAACTGGATGAATCTAAAGGTAAACATAAAATGTACTCCAAGATTGTGAACACACTTCACAAAGAAAAGCCTAAAGAAAATAAAAATCACTTACACCTTTGTCTTCTAGAAATCAATGTGCTACTATTTTGGCCACTGGCACTTCTTCTTAAGGGCAGGGGCTGCGTTTTATTGATCTACAAATTTCAGATCGAGCACAGTGCCTGGCCCTTAGAAGCACTCAAAAGTATATCTTTTTTTTAAGTATACTGTACATAATTCTGTTGCCTATCCTTTTCTTTCAGCCTCTCAGTTGGTCAATTTCCCCATTTGTATTCTTTAACAACTGTGTATCATTAAAGTTTTGAAGCTCAAACTCACTTAAAAGTCTGTAACTTGTAGCAAGGAGTAAAAATCTTGCAAGGAAATAAACGTAAATATCATGGGTCCAGAAGGGCTCTAGGGCAGAAGTTCGGGGAGCAGAGTTGCTCTCCTAGACTCACCGGACCTGGGACACCAGGACACGGGCCACCTCGCGGAGGAGGAGTGAGGGTCCCGGGACCACGACACGGGGTGCTTTCTGTTGCAAAAGATGGACATGGGAAAAGGGGCACAGCCGCCCGGCCCAGCTCCCTGAAACCGGGAGAGTCATCCAGTTCCGGGTCTGCGCCCCTCCATCCGCGGAGCTGCCTCGCTCTTGGCGGGACAGCAGAAGTGGAGACAGTTCTCACGTGCAGTCCACCCGGGCGGAGTTCTCGAGATGCTCAGGAAGACTGAGCATGCGTGGAAGTGCCAGGCCTCCCCACCAGGAGAGGTCAGAGGTCGCAGGAGTGTCCCCACACCGGCATTCCCAGGGAGTCCACGACTTTGGACTTCGTATCCCTGAAAATGAAAGTGACTCGAGTCCAGGGCAGAGGAAGTGCCATCTGAGGCTGACTTGATCATCCTCGGTACCGGGACGACATTCGGGCCTCACTCACGAGTCCACCTGTTCTCCCAGCACATCTCTCAGGGGAGAAATGAAGACCTTAGCAGCCCTGGAGAAGGCAGAGAGGTGTAACCGCTACACCCATGACTGCACATCGCTTTTGCTGCACGTGTTCCAGGTAGGGAGGTGCTTGGACCCCCTGTGATTCTGTGGGGTCTGGGGGGCCTAGGCCCGGACCGGCATGGAAGTTGATGGTTGAGTGCCCTCAATCGTGCTGTGATGCTGAAGGAACAGCAACAACAGTCTGGACCTGAAGAGGCCTATGGGACAGGAACAGAGGAGGGCTTAGCAGTGACCTTCACGGACCATCTGCCGGGACTAGAGGCTAACAGAGGCCATCAGAGGGAAGTGTGGATAGATGACAGAGACCAGTTGTCTCCCCCTGTTCAGTTCTGTGGCATCATTTAAATCCCCCAGAAATGTGAGGGAACCAGAGGGAAAAGGAGAGATCTAAATAGATTTAAATTAGGTTTTAATAAACCCCAACAGATTAGCGCACAAAATTAAACTCTAGTTTTAGCTATAAAAAAAAATGATTTTACATTTATTCCTCACCTAACTTTGTGAACTTATATTATGTATATATATTATATATTATGCATATATAACGATACTATGTATACATAATTATATATGTTGTTGTTGTTTAGTCCCTAAGTCATGTCCAACTCTTTTGTGACCCCATGGACTGTAGCACACCAGTCTCCTCTGTCCATGGGATTTCCCAGGAAAGAATACTGGGGGGGGTTGCCATTTCCTTCTCCAGGAGATCTTCCCAACCCAGGGATAGATCCCTGCCTTGGCAGGTAGGCTCTTTACCACTAAGCCACCAAGGAAGCCCATATATATATATATATACACACACATACATACACACACAAGATAATATATAGTATGATATATTAGTATATGTATATACTTATATTTATGTATATATTTATAATTCAACATGTTATAATATGTGTATTATATAAATTATATATATTCCCCCAAAAGTACCCAGTGAGAGTGGACTTAAAAACCTAGGCAGTGTTTACAATAACCCATTTCCTCTTCAAAACACCTAATAGGTAACATGATTACATCCAGTCTCAGCTGTAGCCGTGAGCTTCTAGCTCCAATGAAGAAAGGTAAATTAAATGCACACTTGAAGCCTAAAATGCACAAACACTTAGAATTGTATCTGACTTGATAGAAAGGAGAACAAACACTTTGTTTTAAATCAAGTTTGAATTAGCTTCGATTTATTTAACTAGGAATCTGTCTCTGCCTACCACAGATATTTAATTATGTTCCTGGGGCTGCCTTAGTTTAAGTCCTCAGGTTGCCTCCAACATCCATCATTTTCTTCTTGTCTACCTGCTTTTACTATGGTGACAAAGCAGATCAGAGTCAAGGAATCAGTGACATTTATCTTTAGATCCTCCCAATAGCACATCTCAGAGAAGGCAATGGCACCCCACTCCAGTACTCTTGCCTGGAAAAGCCCATGGATGGAGGAGCCTGGTAGGCTGCAGTCCATGGGGTCGCTGAGGGTCGGACACGACTGAGCAACTTCACCTTCACTTTTCACTTTCATGCATTGGAGAAGGAAATGGCAACCCACTCCAGTGTTCTTGCCTGGAGAATCCCAGGGACGGGGGAGCCTGGTGGGCTGCCGTCTATGGGGTCGCACAGAGTCGGACACGACCGAAGTGACTTAGCAGCAGCAGCAGCAATAGCACATCTAGCACCCTAGTACCCATTCCCATACTCCAGTTTAACTTGAGAAATCTAATATGGGCTCAGATGTTAGAAGATCACCCTCCCAAGGTAGCATGCATGCAGGGTCCCCTGTGCATGAGGATGGTTCAGAGGATGGAAACAGCAAGTGCACCAAAAGAATACAAGGACTTGTTGAAGCTCAGTGGAGACAAAAGACCTCAAGAAGAGGTCAAAACACATCACTTGTTTTTTAAAGAATAACTTTTCATTTTATTTTATATTGGCTTATAGGTGGCGCTAGTGATAAAGAGCCCACCTGCCAATTCAGGAGACCTAAGACACCTGGGTTCAACACCTGGGTTGGGAAGGTCCTCTCGAGGAGGGCATGGCAACCCAGTCTAGGATCAGGGATCAGACCCACATCTCCTGCAGTGACAAGTGGATTCTTTACCACTGAGCCATCAGGGAAGCCCTGAATTTCTTAATGGAGGGCAAGCACCAGGAATTTTCCTTTTGTGGCAGAGACTATAACTGTTTCCCCATTGTCTGGTTCCCTCTTCTTTTTTTAGTAATGAAAGTTATAGCTGGCCTAAAGACTGCATTTTTCCCAGCCTCCCTCATACAAAAGCATGTATCCTAATTCTAGTCAGTGAGATCATATGAGCAAAAATGGTTTGTGCAACTTCTGGGCCGCACCCTTAAAAGGAAAGGAAGGTAGTCACACTGCCTTTTTCTCAGTTCTTCTTTTTATAGCTGAATGTAAAGATCGTGAACAGTCATCTCTGACCTCATGTACAAGGGCCATACCCGTGGGATGCTCAGTCGCTCAGTTGTGTCCTATTCTTTTATGACCCCATGGACTGTAGCCCGCCAGGCTCCTCTGGATTTTTCAGGCAAGAATACTGGACTGCTTTGCCATTTCCTCCTTCAGGGGATCTTCCCAACCCAGAGACCAAACCCATGTCTCCATCTCTTGCATGGCAGGAGAATTCTTTACTTCTGAGCCACCTGGGAAGCCCACCTTGGGAACAGCAGAGTCTAAAAGTGGAAGGAGCTTGTGTGTTCAAAACCACTGGGCCCTCACTCAGGTCTGGACCACCATCTCAAACTTTATAAGTGAGAAATAACTTTTATGTATGTTATATAAGAAATATCTTCTATGTCATGTAATTTCTGTGTTGTACAAGAAATAATTTAAATGTTATAAGATAGAAATAAACTTCTATCTTGATTAAACAAGACTCACTGAGGCAGTCTAGTCTGTGACCTGAAGCTACAGCCACTGGGGGAAAGGTAGAGTCCTGAAAAGAAATCAAGTGCCAGCAGAATGATGACGCACCTGCTTGTACCTGGTGGCCTAATGGCAGATGTCCTCTACAGCTAATGGCATTGCACTGCTCATGAGGTACAGACCATTTTGTGAGTTAAAAGAGTCCTGTAATTTTGATGACAGCATCATTGTGTGCTGTGCTTAGTTGTTCAGTCCTGTCTGACTCTTTGCAATCTCAGCCCACCAGGCTCCTCTGTCCATGGGGATTCTCCAGGCAAGAATACTGGAGTGGGTTGCTATGCCCGCCTCCAGGGGATCTTCCCAACCCAGGGACCAAACCCAGGTCTCCCTCACTGCAGGTGGATTCTTTACTGTCTGAGCCACCAGGTATGGGCAAATTAGAATTGCTACACTGGACCTATACCCTGACAGGGAGTTTCACAGTTATCAATGTTTAGTCAATGCACACAACACTAATTTTCACATCCTTTATCCTTTCCCCATCCATGGACACCTTTTTAATGCAAAAGAACTCTCTGGATCATGGGATTATTGAGCCATAGGGGAGTTTAGTGAGCAAATAGCTAAACCAGGGAGTCCTAAGCTAGTCTGCATGGCACAGTCTCCAGGGAAGCTTATTGAAAATACAGAGGCCAGCCCTTCCCCCACCCACACCTCTGCCCACTTAGTGTTGAGGGAGGTTCAGGATGAGTTGCTCTCGTGCCTGGATTCAATCCCTGATTCAGGAGTCTCTGCAATAAGAGAAGCCACCGCAATGAGAAGCCGACACACTACACCTAGAGACTAGCGCCCACTCTCCACAACTAGAGAAAAACCTGCACAGCAACGAAGACCCAGCACAGCCAAAAATACATAAATATATATTTTTTAAGAAAGAACTTCAAAGGGCCCCACTCCTCATTTCCCGGCGTCAAAGCAACCAGGAGTTGGGCACACAGCTAAGAATGGCCAATTGAATGGTCTCTCTCAGGGTTTTGAATCTTGAATAACACAAGGATAGAAAGTATTAATGACATCATGGGCCATATATTGTAGTGGCCATGTGCTGACCCAACTTGCAGCTGGGAGAACGTTGCCATACTTTTTCCTAAATCCCGGGACTCTGTGTGTCCCTGCCTGTCCTCAAACCTGGCCTCAAAGTCTTCTGTTGATTCTACAGCCTCCTGATAGCTTTCCAATAGATTTCCTTTTTGCTTTAGTTGGCTAGTTTCCATTTTCATTGCTTGAAGACAGAGGGTTAGCCTCAGTATCCAGAAATGAAAAGTCTTGGGCCCAAGAGCTTGGATAATGCCGGATGTGTGCTCTCAGAACCCCCCCAAAACAGAGCCTAGGGATCCTGTCTTTATGGCCCCCAGTTTTCAGAGACCTACCCACTCCAGAACTTGTCATTCCCATCGTACTCCCCATCTGTATTAGTTACCTAGTGCCTCATACCAAATAACCCCACAGTTCCACAGTTTAAATCAACAAACATTTATTATCTTGCAGTTTATTATCTTGCATTTATTATCTGCTTTTATTATCTTGCAGTCAGAAGTCTGAGTGTCACATGGCTGAGTGCCTCGGGCTTAAAGCCTCTCGTGAGGGGACAGTCAAGCTACCAGCCTTGGCTGTGTTCTCATCTGAAAGCTGATGGGGTTGGGGCGGGGGGACGTGAGGAAGGAGAGGCACTTTCAGGTTCATTCGTAGGGATGTTGACAAGACTCAGGCTGTTCTCATCTGCGGCCTTCCACAGGACTCCGCAAGTAGCACAGTGGTAAGGATCCATCTGCCAGACGGCTTCATGCTGAAATGCGCAGAAACCAACACAATACTGTAAAGCAATAATCCTTCAGTTGAAAGGAAAAAAAAATAATTCGCCTGCCAATGCAGAGGACACAGGTTCAATCCCTGGGTTAGGAAGATCCCCTGGAGAAGCAAACAGCGATCCACCCCAGTATTCTTGCCTGGGAAAATCGCATGGACAGAGGATCCTGGGGGGCTACAGTTCCTGGGGTCACAGAGAGTCAGACATGACCGAGTGCAGGCACCCAGCATGGAGCTGCCCACGGCATGGCACCTGGCCACCTCCCAGGTGAGGGGGTGGAGAGAGAGCAAGAAAGAGCACCGAGAATGGAAGTCACCACCCTTTACCAACCAGCCTCAGAAATGGCATCCTGTTATTCCTGCCGCATCCTATCTGTTAGGTGTGAGCCCCTGAAATCCAGCCCACACTCAGGAGAGGATCACGCAGGACAGGAACACAGAAGGCGGAGGTCCTTGGGTCACCTGTCTGCCTGCCACACCAAACCATCCCTCCCTCCTTGCAAATAAATCATAATCAGGGGTGAAACTCACCCGAAATTGTGATTCTCTTTTTTTTTCATGAAATGGCCTAAAAATGTTTAAGTGACTATTTTGCTTTCAAAATATCAGGCAGCAATTGTCAGGCAGAACCCACCACTGCCAATTTTTCTCACTGTACTATAATTTAGGGTACACTGCCACAACTGCTATTTTCTGTGACATTCCCAAGGATATTTTAAACAATGATAAAAAAAGACAGTTATATCAATTTCTTGAGTTTTATTATTATTATTAACAATAATAACAACCAGACAAGCAAAAAGGAGTAATGTGTCTCTTTCTCCATTTATCTTATTCCTGTCCTCTGTTACGATCTCCTTGGCTGCCATTGTTGCTTTCAAAAAGCTAGTTCAATTACCGAAATACTATTCATTAAATTAGAAATGATGGGTTTGCCAAAGAAATTAGCTAGATTTAGAAATCAAAAGCACGGGCAAAGATTCTGCTCACCATCAACGAATTTCCAGAAGTCTTAACATCTTTTCACAGCCATTGTGAACCACGGAACAAAGTTGATGCTTTTGAAATCTAACCAGTGGTTAAAGGCACAAAAGTGACAACATCTGTAAATAGCTTGGTTTTTGCAACTATCTAATAAAAAAGCTCATGTGCAAACAAAGTCATGTTCAAGTATCTTTCTGCCGATTGTTCAAGCCCCAGAGTCCTTATGATTTTCCATAGCTTTCAACTGAACAGAAAGAGGAGGTCTGAGCGCACTCCCTGGGAATCTACCCCTTGGGATGCCCAAAAGGTCATCGTGCAGGGTCAGGAAATTGTTTGCAAAGTGTCATTTCAACAAAAAAAGAAAAGGAATGGGAACATTTATTGGCAGGGTGCTCACACTACCCATTAACAAACACCTTACCTCATCTTGGGCTTCCCTGCTGGCTCAGACCATAAAGAATCTGCCTGCAATGTAGGAGACCTGGGTTTGATCCCCGGGTCAGGAAAATCCCCTGGAGAAGGGAATGGCAGCCCATTCCAGTATTCTTGCCTGGAGAATCCCATGGACAGAGGAGCCTGGCGGTCTTCAGTCCGTGGGGATCATAGAGTCGGACCCGACTGAGCGACTTAACACTTTCACCTCAGATCATCAGGCATTAGATCCTGGAGATTGGAGACCCCTGGTTTACAGGAGAGACACTGTGGCAAGGTTGAGTAACTTCCCCCTCCTCCTGGACCACAACTGCGGAACAGGACTGTGGGTGAACTGATGGCTCATTAACTCCAAAATGAATACACCCTGGAGCATAGCCCCGAAGCTCAGAATCCTGGCCAGCCCTCTTCCCTGCTGAAAGAAGTGAAAGAGTTAGTTGCTCAGTCGTGTCCAAGTCTTTGTGACCCCCCTGAACCATAGCCTGCCAGGCTTCTCTGTCCATGGAATTCTCCAGGCAAGATACTGAGGTGGGTTGCTACTCCCTTCTCCGGGGGATCTTCCTGACCCAGGGATCGAACCCAGGTCTCCTGCACTGGTAGGCAGATTCTTTACCATCTGAGTCACCAGGTAAGCCAGCCTCTTCCCAGGTGAGGCAGGTTATTTACTGACTCTGAGTTTAGCTTTCTAATTTGAAAACTAAGAAGTGATAATAATCTCTCGGCTTGTTGTGGAATTTAAACAAAGTCTGTGGATGGAAAGTGCCTTGGGTACCCCCTGGTGCCATGTGCTGGAAGAGGGCCAGGTGAGGCTGTTGAGAGTGTGGACTTTTCCACCGTGTGTGCAGTGAGCTAAGATGAGTGGCCAGGTGGACAAGAGGGAGTATGGAGAGAGGCCATTCTTACAGAGGCTACCACTTGGAGAGTCATGGAACAGGATGTGTTTGAGCAGTGTGGCTGAAGAAGAGGAGACAGGAAAGATTGGGATGCCCTGAAGAAAGGGTTTCAAGTGGAAGAGAAACCTAGGCAAGGTTGCATTTTTTTTAAGTTGCATCGAGCTACAAGGGTTGAATCAGAGGAGACCATAGAGGCGTAACAAGACCAGGACACAGTCCACAGTGAACATTTGCATTGCAGCTGGGCTTGCAGACAAACAGCAGGATGGGCCTCAGTTCCCAGCCGACGGGAGCAGACTTGATGGAATCTGACTGTGGTCTGAGGGGGCTGGAGAGAGGAAGCAAGGAGGCTATGGGTCCAGGAAGGTGACTACACAGACGGACCGGCCATCAACAGAGATCAGACAGTCAGAAGGAAAACCAGGCTTTCAAAGAGGGACTTCCCTGGTGTTCCAGTGGTTAAGAATCCATCTTGCAATGCAAGGGACGTGGTTTGATCCCTGGTCATGGAACTGCAATCCCACAAATAGCACCCACAGTGAAATATCCTGCATGCCGCAGCTAAGACCCAACACAGCCAAACCAAAAAATTTTTTAAAAAAGAAGAAGAAGTAGGGCAGAAAATGAAGAATTTTATCAACAAATGTAAAGCACTTCGAGCACAGACAGCAGACAGCTGAGTCCTGCAGGATGAAAGATCAAACCCCAAGTAGACAGTCATCTTCTTGTGTTCATACAGAAACAGCCTGATTCCATGTGTTTCCATCCCCTCATCCCTGATTGCAGTGCCTGACCCCCTCAGTGTGGATAGGAGTCAGGTCTAGGCAGCGGTAGAGCTGAAATCCGATTTCCCTGCTAGCTGCCAGCCAAGAACCATTCTTAGATCCTGGAGTCTTCTCTCGGTCCATGCAGGGAGCCCTCTACATCTCAGAACCAGCAACTGGGCAGCATGCCTGTCTCACCCTCCATGAACCTTCTGCCTCCTTTTCTTCTGCCACATCTTTCTGGCTGAGGCTTCTCCCTGCTTCCACTGCTTTTAAGAGTTTATGTGTTTACACTGGGCTTCCCCCATGTCCCGCAGTAAAGAATCCGCCTGCAATGCAGGAAATGCAGGAGACACAGGTTCGATCCCTGAGTCGGGAAGATCCCCTGGAGAAGGAAATGGCAACCCACTCCAGTATTCTTGCCTGGAGAATCCCATGGACAGAGGCTACAGTCATGGGGTCGCCGAGTTAGACACAACTAGAGCGACTGAGCACGAATGCACATGTTTACTTTGGGTCCACCAGATAATCCAAGATTTAACTCTGCAAAGTCTGTTCAGAATAATGCCAAGATTCGTGTTTTCTGACTAATTAGGCATCAGGAACCTTGGGGGAACATTTCAAGAACGCTGCCTATCAAAGTAACTTCTCATCCAAAAAAAAAAACCCACATCTAGGGAGATCTGTGAGGCCATTTTATTTTTTCAATGAGTTCATGTGCCTGTGGATGAATATTACACACCAATAGGATGAGATGTTCCACAGAAATTATATCTCTGCTTTTCATTTTCAAAAATGCAAGTGTTGAAATACTTTTTCCACATAAATAAGCAAATATTAACAGGAGTTTTGTTACTGGTGTCACTGAATTCTACAAACCCCTCCAAAAATATCATGAAGTGATATATCATCGGAAGTCTTTTTTTTTTTTTAATGATCCATCAACTAAAACGCCACTGAGAGTCCCCTTTAATTCTGTAGCAAGCAAAGAATTAAAAACCATCTGACTTTCAGTAGGATTCTTTACCCAATCAACCTTATTCTCAATTTCTGGGACTTACACCAAAAAGTGTTTGTAAAAATTATTGAATGACTTATGCTTATGACTCTTTCACTTACAAAGTTTTTGACACAGACTACTTTTGGGGGAAAAGAAATGTTTCATTCCCCAGCTGTGTCTTACTATGTAAACAATATTTTTAAATGTAAGTACCCAAATTCCAGAGGTTGGAATGGTCCCCACCAAATAACCAAAATCCCACCTACACAGAACAAAGAGCAAGGCTTCCTTTATTATACATTAAGTATCAAGAAGAGATTCAGAAGTACTTTAATCACAAAATCTATGTTAACCTTTTTGTGTGATTAAACTAAGTCAGACACAACTTAGCAATTCAACAACAACAAAATGTTAACATACAATAAGAAATCGTTAACAGTAGCAATAATAAACAGACTTTTCAACACCCTCCCCCCTCAAATTAAAAGGAGTATCTCACCCAACCAAGGTAAGTCGTATAAGCTTACCTTGCCTATACGACTTCAAAGGCAAGATAAGTACAGTAGGGAACAAGTAACAAACCAGAAATAGATTGTTAGGAGCTGAATGAGGTCTGTTATATAGCCCAGCCTCCTCACTGCATCCAGAGACGTCACACAGCACATAAGCCAGAATTCTTCCCCTGGCCCGCCTTACAAATTAACTTCCATTATCTCAAAAATATCCCTGTGCTATATTTATCAATTTATTGCCTGCCTTATAGGCAAAATCACCCTTCATTGCCTGCTCAACACCAATCGTAACAGATCCCTTAGGTGTTCTCCGCCAAGTGTCACGATATTAAACTTTACAGGTAGAGGAAGCTAGAGACATGTTCCAGGAGGGAGGGGCTTTCTTGCCTATTAAGGTGTGCTTTCTCAGAAAGCTCCTGAGGATGCCACTTTTAGGTGGCTTCTCTGAGGTACTCAGCTCCTGAGACACCCACAGCATCTTCAGGATGCAGCTCATGCAGTGAGCAGTGTTACCCAGCAGCCAGCCACTCACATGGCAGGTTGTGTAACTTGCTGCTGTGGACTGCCGCCAGTAAGGTACCTCCCCATCCACAGATTCCCTGCCATCCAGTAAGTTCCAGAGGGTGGATTTCCGGCCACTCATACTAGAGCAACACCTCTGTGACTTCTCTGCCAACCACTGAACTATAGCCATGCCTTCTGCATCAGAGACTGGGTCTCCATCAAGTCGGAGGCCAGGGCAAGATCCTTTTCCTTGGGTATCCAAGCTCAGCCCCAGGAGTAGTGAGTGGCTCCTCCTTACAACTGCTATTCTTGCATTCTTTGACATTCTCTGTACTTCTCACTAGCCAATCTTTTGTGATTCCAATTCATTATTATAAGTAATAATTCTCTTTTTTATTTTATTTATTTATTTTTAATTAGAGGGTAATTACTTTACAATGTTGTGATGGTTTTTACCATACATCAACATGAACTGGCCTTAGGTATACATTACGTCCCCTCCCTCTTAAACCCCCTCCCACGTTCCTCCCCTTCCCACCCTTTAGGCTGTCACAGAGCACCAGCTTTGGGTTCACTGTATCGTACATCAGACTCCTACTGGTTATATATTTTACATATGGTAATGTGTATGTTGGGCTTCCCAGGTGGTGCTAGTGGTAAAGAACCCGCCTGCCAATGCAGGAGACTTGAGAGATGAAGGTTCGATCCCTGGGTCGGAAAGATCCCCTGGAAGAGGGCATGGCAACCCACTCCAGTATTCTTGCCTGGAGAACTCCACAGTTGGAGCCTGGCAGCCTATAGTCCATGGGGTCCCACAGAGTCGGACATGACTGCATAATTAAGCACAGACAATGTATATGTTTCAATGCTATCCTCTCATATCATTCCACCCTCTCCTTCCCCACTATTTCCAAGAATCAGTTCTTTATGTTAAGATTTCCTTGTTCAAGTTTCTGTGTGGTGTCTCTTCTAGGAGACCCTGATACAGCCCTAAAATCAGACAGCACCAAGAGAACCTCCCCTGAGCTCAGCTGACAGCTATGTCTCTTTAAGTTGTACAGAGAAGGAAATTTTTTCGAAGATGTTATAGTTTTTCTTTTTAACCGATCACATTGTCTGAAATGAATTAATATTATTTTTAGCAAATTCCCTTATTATACAGGATGAATAATCCCAATCCATTTAACCTTTCCTCACAGGCTCTCACTGCTTCATGCAGCACACTTCACTGGTCTTCCAGGATCTTGTAAACGTGCAGAGGGATTCTGTAATCTCAGACAGACCTTCCAACATGCTGCTGTGCATGTCTGTGATCATAGTGACATTTTCACAAGTTATGAAAAGTGAGAAACATGCTGATGCAAAGGTAAAATCATTTTAATGGGTAGAAAAGGCACTCTTCCTTTCATCTTTCTTTATTAAAAATAGAAGTGTGCAAAGCAGGAGAGAAAAGAAGAGAAACCACAAAATATTAAGCAACCTAATCAAAATAGAAAGGAAGCTGGTAATTCTTAAATAATAAAACGACAGCATGAGAGTGAGGATAAGGGTTCTATCGAGCTTTTAAATCTAAATTCAGACTTCAAAAAGGATTTCTAGTTGCCCTTGGAATTACCTAAAAGACATTAAAATATATAACCCATCCTTTGAACTAATTCTGCTTTTGCGATTGTCTTCTGAAACAAACCCAAAGAGTTCTTCAGTTTTTCAAGGTCATTTTCTGCAACAAGGGCAATAGAATTCTGCAGCCAGTGTAAGTTGATTCAGCAGCTGTAATAACAGGAAGCCGTCTGCAGCCTGCATTTACTATGCAAATAAGAGAAACCAAAGGTCTAGCATTCGATGTAAAGCTTAAATTCTATACCTCTAGCCTCCCTCTTTCTATCTGCTTACCTCTAGTGAAATTGAATTCATTCATTCCTTTCTTAAATAGTTATTGAGTGTGTGGGGCAGAAAGACTCGGACTTGAATGATAGGAGAAACCCGCTCAGGCCACTCTTTGCTTTCTTCCTTTGACCCACCAATGCCCTTTTGGATTTACTTCCTCCCTGACAATCCTGGACTGGTCAGTCATCTATGAACTGGAGCTGGGTAGTGGCTGTCCCTTTAAACTGTCCCATCTCCCTCACTCCCTTATCTCTTACACACACATGCTTTACCAGTTTCCCTCACCTACCTTACTCTGTGCGTGTGTGTGCGCATGGTGCTCAGTGATGTCTGACTCTGCGACCCTATGGACTGTAGCCCACCAAGCTCCTCTGTCCATGCAAGAATTTTCCAGGCAAGAATACTGGAGCAGGGTGCCATTTCCTCCTCCCAGGGGTCTTTCCAACCCTGGGATCAAACCCACATCATGCTTCATTGGCAGGCAGATTCTTTACCACTGAGCCACCAGGGAAGCCCCCAACAGTGACTACTTCACATTTACTTTACACCATTTTAACCATAAAATCAGCTTTTATTCTTGGGCAATTTTGATAAACTTAATCTGACACTGGTTTCCACTGTGAAGGAAATTCCTTCTCGAACATTCCCCAGAGTTGTGGTGTACAATATACTAGTGATAAAGAAGGCATTGTTGGGGAGGAAACTTCAGATGTAAAGTCCTCAGAGGTTCTGCCCAGTTTGAAAGTCCCTTTGAAACATTAGAAAAGAAGTGACAAGCGGGGGGACCTCTCTGGCGTGTCATCCCACACTTCCTCTGTCAGACACGGAAGGTTCCGGATTGTAGCATCTCTCTTCGAAATTGACAGTGAAAAATTTGTAGGTATGCAATTTAAACAAAAAAATAGCTTTAAAAATTATAGGCCCTTTCAAAACTGACTGAATTTGAAGAAAAATGTGTATCTTATTTTATTACCTCTGAACTCAAGGAAACTGAACTGAGTGAATGCCTATATTGAACCGAGAATAGCAGTCTATTTAAACTATACAAAATTGTGCTGATTTCCATGGCTCTTAACTAGAAATTCATTTCCCTGACTCTTAAGCCTAAATCACATTCAATTCTGTTACTCCATAGAATGATTGTGACTTGAAGACTTTTATAATCTAACTTTTACTGATGACCTATATGCTCTCAAAAGCTGAGCTGCCTTTTCCCTAAGAGAAATGGCAGCAGGGTTAATCCAGCTTATTTGAAGGGTTGCTAACTCCCAACCCCCATCCAACTTAACACAGACCCCTGGTATAAGCATTCTTCTTAGAATCTTTGAACTGGATGAGGCTTTAGAGATCATCTCATACAATGTTCCATTTGCTTCATGGATTTCACACACTTGCAAATGAATAACTCATTTTCCAAATGTACAACAAGGTACAAAAAAAACAGCCAGAGAGAACCAGAAGTGCATGATTGAATGTGCATAAATAGTAAGCATCTTCTATATCTAGTGAAGAGCGGGAAACCACTTGTGTTTTGGTCAAATTTCAAAGGATATGAAATGGTCAGTTATTCGTGGTCAGTTATTTAACTTTAAACACTGTATTGTAGCCCAAATTAAATAAGTCAGTATTATTACATAAGTACTGTTTGCCCCAAATTGTACTAAGCTAAGCTATATAGGCCACCATGTGAAAGGTACAAACTAATGTGAGTTCACTTATATTTTCCCAAAGAATAAAGGATATCTTACTTCCTACCCCCTCCTTAGAAGAAAAAAAAAATGCTTGATTTCAGATAATATTTTCATTATAGCAAGTTTCACCTTTGAAATATATTAAATGGCAAATATGGAACAATCTCTAAATGTTCAAGATAGAATCAAGAGATCATATTCCAAACATCAACAGTTTGCACACAGTTCACATCACTCTTCTTCTGAAACAGTGTTCACTTGCCCTCTGATAGCATCCTGACTTGGTTCCGTCTGTCCACGGGGTGCCCCTTCTCATGCCTATCACTAGCCCTGCCTCATCTAATCAATTTCTTCACATTGAAACTCCTCAGGACTCTTTCCTGGGCTTCTTCTCTTTTCCACTTGTTCCCACCTTCATCCCATCCGAGTTCATGGCTTTAGAATGCCATCTATTCACTGGGGTCCCAAGTTTATATTTCCAACCCAGAACACTACCCAAAACTTCAGACTCTTATATCTAACTACTAACTTGGTCTCTCCATTGACTATCTAATAGACATCTCAAACCTAACAGACACAGGGTCAAGCCTCAGAATGCCCTTCCTGGGACTTCCCTGGTGGTCCAGTGGTTAAGACTTCCCTTCCAATCCAGGAGGTGTGGATTCGATCCCTAGTTGGGGAGCTGGAATCCCATGTGTCTCATGACCAAAAAAACTGAAACATAAAACAGAATCAATACTGTAACAAATTCAATAAAGACTTTAAAAATGGTCCACATTTTTAAAAAATCTTTAAAAAAATTTTTTTCAAAAAACTTCCTTCTTCTAGAATCATCCTCATCTCAATTATGGGCAGTTCCATCCTCCCACATACCTTGGCCTTGGAAGTTTCTCTAACTTCTTTCTCTCTCTAATATTCCATCTCCAATCTGTAGGTAAATTCTGCTTACCTTCTTAGTAAAATAGAATTCAACCCCACCTCAGCATATCCATCACTCCCATCTCAGGCTAAGCCCACCATCAACTCTGCCTGGATTATTGCAATAGCTTCAAACCTGGTCTCTCTGCTTCTACCTGGCCTCAACACTGCAGCCAAAACTATCCTTTCAATATTAACTAGTCTGCTTCATCTGTGTTTCAAGTTGTTCCTATCCTGCTCCAAGAGAGAATACTGCAAAGCTGCTTAAGTCAGGTTATATCACACCTCTGCTTAAACCCTGCAGTGACTGGCCAACTCACTAACTTGGAGCAAACACACACACACACACACACACACTCAGCTTTACTTCTCTGCTCTTATCTACACTGGCCACTTGGCTGAGTCTCAAACATTTAAGACATGCTCCTGTTACAGGAGACTTTCACCAACTGTTCCTAAGACACACTCTCTCACCTGCTCTGCTCAGATTTCACAGAGAGAGTCTTTCCTGATCCCTCGATTGAGAGTTGTGTGTGTTTGCTCAGTCATGTCCAACTCTTTGCAACCCCATTGACTGTATTGACCTTGGACAGAATTTTACATATCAGTTACAAGCCTTTTTTACCTTTAAAAAGTTTATTTCTTGTTCAACAAAAATATATGGAAATATAGGATCATTTGCTTTAAAGGTTTTATTTAATAAAGGACAGTCATGAACTTCCCTAGTGGTCCAGTGGTTGGAACTCCAAGCTTCCACTGCAAAGTGGGGAGAGGGGCACAGGTTTGACCCCTGGTTGGCCAGGGAACTGGAATCACTCAAGATCCTTGGTGCAGCTAAACAAATAATTAAGTAAATAAATGACGGTCATGAAGGCTAATATGGATTTGGTTTACTTATAGACTATGTTTCAGAAATCTGTCTGACAATCAGTTTAATAGAATTATTGTTATTTTATTGAGTGTATATTGAATATCTGAGCTTAAAAACCTCATAAAGAATGCTGTGCTATTATCTAAAAATCAGCTGACACCATATTTTCATACTAGATTGACCACCTGCTTTACGGAACCAAGGACAGCCGGATTTTACTGTCTGTCTCTCTCACATACACACATGCATGCACACAACAGGCACAAACACAGATATTTTGAGAGCTTTTACCACCAAAGGAGAATAGTTAATTCCAGTTTTAAGAGTAAAGACAAGAAAACAAATTTCATATCAAATGCAGAAAAGGTAATTAGAAGCAGAATGGGACCATTATCCAACTTTCAGTCTAGTGCTTAGCCCATGACCAGAAAAAGCGCTGTTCTTTCAAGAACAACATAAACAGTGTCCGTTTTACCAAAGGGAACTCAGACTGCTGACGCTACTTGCCATCTACCCATAGCTCACAAACACAGTGGTCATAAAATTGTAAGACACTAAAAAAATGGGGCTTCCCTTGTGGCTCAGCTGGTAAAGAATCCACCTGCAGTGCAGGAGACCTGATTGGATCCCTGGGTTAGGAAGATCCCCTGGAGAAGGAACAGCAACCCACTCCAGTGGGCCTGGAGAATTCCATGGACCGTATAGTCCATGGGGTCGCAAAGAGTCGGACACGACTGAACGACTTTCACATCACAAAAATCTGGTGGCTACAGTAACAGGAGAAATTTTTGGAGAATACAAAAGTGGAAATCTCAAATAACTGATATTTTCTTCAGGGCTGAAGGGAATGTTTCAGGTAATGTTCAATCTAGAAGTTGATCTCTTCTACCCCTAAAAAAAAAAATGAAATTTGCATAGCCTAGCCTTCTCCACCACAGGATATAGAGATAAATGATCCTCAGGAAAAGAATAGAGGGGGCGGGGGAGGGGGCGCGGGGGGACTACGAGTGAGCATCACTGAGAAAGAACATTGAAGGAAAGCAAAGCTTATTTCCCTGGATCATAGAGGAGCTGACCCAAAGCATCACATGGTCAAGTCACTCAAAAGAGATCTTACCCGGGACCAAGCTTTCCTAACAGCTGCAAGAATGCAAATAGCTAAGATACACAGACACAGCAAGGCGAAGTCTCAGTCCTACATACGGCCTTCCAGGTCTTAAATTTTGCAGCAGTTGCATTCTCTGTTTAGGGCAGTGGATGAATTCTCCAGGTAAAGTATGGTTTTCTTTCTTGACAGAGAACACTCTTGTTGTTCAGTTGCTCAGCCGTGTCCAGCTGTTTGCAACCCCATGAACTGCAGTATGCCAGTCTTCCCTGCCCTTCAGTATCTCCCACAGTTTGCTCAAACTCATATTCATTGAGTCAGAAATGCGATTCAACCATCTCATCCTCTGTCGTCCCCTTCTCCTCTTGGCATCAATCTCAGTATCAGGGTCTTTTCCAATGAGTCAGCTCTTCGCATCAGGCCAAAGTATTGGAGCTTCAGCTTCAGCATCAGTCCTTCCAATGAATATTCAGGACTTTTTTCCTTTAGGATTCACTGGTTAGATCTCCTTGCAGTCCAAGGGACTCTCAAGAGTCTTCTCCAACACCACAGTTCAAAAGCATCAATTCTTTGACGCTCAGCTTTCTTTATAGTCCAACTCTGACATCCATACATGACATCCATACATTCCGTAGGTACCCCCTGAGTAATGTCTTCCTTACTGCCTTTAACAAGTATCATGGATATTTTTTTTCTTCAACAGCATACACCTTTGTATTCCCATAAAGGGAAAGGACTAGATTGCCGGCTGTCTTCCTCCTCCCTGTGTTGATCTATATGTAGATACAAATTAGAAATAGCAATGTGGGAACTTCCCTGGCAGTCCAGTGGTTAAGATTTTGACTTCCAACACAGGGGGTATGGATTTAATCACTGGTCAGGGGGTTAAGATCCCCCATTCCTTGGGGATAAAGAAAACAAAATGTGAAACAGAAACAGTATTGTAACAAATTCTATAAAGACTTTAAAAATGGTCCACATCAAAAATAATCTTTAAAAATATAAGAAATAATACTATGGCAGGGGCTTCCCTGGTGGCTCAGACAGTAAAGAATCCACCTGCAATGTGGGACACCTCAATTTGATCCCTGGGTTGGGAAGATCCCCTGGAGGAGGGCATGGCAACCCACTCCAGTATTCTTGCCTGGAGAATCCCATGGACAGGGGAGCCTGGTGGGCTACAGCACAGAGTCAGACACGACTGAGTAACTAAGCACAGCACAGCATTACCACAGCCATATAGTTACTAATCACCCAGTCCTTAGCATATAAACCTTAAACAAACAAAGAAAATCTGGCAATTCTTTGCAGTTAGTACAAAAGTTAGAATATAAGGGAGGAACTTTCGAAAGGCAACTAACACAAGTTTGAAATAGAGTGACAGATCAATAAACAACTTCTCAGAAGAAAATCAAATATGTGGTCTCAGAACCAACACAAAGCTCATGCTCTGGTCTCTCCACTATATGTGACTTATAATTTGTTGTCTACAAAATTAGGCTTAAAGATTTATTAACTGTGTCTATCATGTGGATTTTAGTTTTCTCAGGAAGACTTCTCATGGTCATTAATACTGTTCAAATGTAATGACTCCCTTCCGGGATGGTTAAACTGAACCAGATGATTCACCACATTTGCTGTGTTAAAATGAGGTTACCCATTCTCTGTTCACCCGAAACTGTCACAACATTGTTAATCAGCTATACCCCAGCACAAAATGTTTAAAAATAAATTATGGTAACCAAAGTTGGCTTTAAAAACTTAGGCGTGTTGCTGCTGGAGTGCAGCACACATTCTATACCCTCATTCTTATTATAAAGTCCTCTTGGGTAACATATGGAGCCAATTAAACATGCAAGGACTTTGTCCTTAAGGAAATTACAGTCTAAAAGGGTCAACAAACAGAAAAAGCAAAAAAGTGACTGTTTACCTACTCTGACCCTGTTGAATTGATGGATGTCATAAAAACAAATACTTAGATGTAGTCTGTAGAAGACATACTGTCCTCATTCACACAGACCTAAGTCCCAGCTGTGCTATCAACTCTCCGTTGGACCCTAGTACACCACTTCCTTCTTCAGGGTCTCAGTTTTATTATTCATGAAATAAGAGAAATTTGAGTTAGATGATACAGAAATGAAGTGAAGTGAAATTTGCTCAGTTGTGTCTGACTCTTTGCAACCCCATGGACAGTAGCCCGCCACGCTCCTCTGTCCATGGAATTCTCTACGCGAGAATACTGGAGTGAAAAAAAACAAAAAACAAAAAAAAAAGAATACTGGAGTGGGTTGCCATTTTCTTCTCCAGGGGAATCTTCCCTATCTAGGGATCAAACCCAGGTCTCCTGCACTGCAGACAGACTCTTTTCTGTCTGAGCCCCCAGGGTAGGTGATGCAGAGGACCTTTCTAAATTCATGGCGGAAACACATACTTTAAACGGATTGAGAGGATTAGCATCCTGACATTGGTATTTGACACTGGTTTTATGAGACATGTCACTAAGTCCCAAGAACTGAGTGTGGCACAATGATGATATCCTTTGGAAAGTTTGTGTGACTTGATGCAAGGAGAAAGGATTTGAAGCATCTTGGCTTTAGTGCTTTCGTAAATATAATATGATCCTGGCTCATATTTTGGTCCCCGGATATTTGAATTCCACAAGTCCTGGCCTTAGCCTTGTGCCCAGAGGCTATTTTAGGTAAAATGTCCTAGCGAGCTTTATGCCTTTAGTTAAGTCACATATTAAGATGACTTGTTTGAAGGAAAAGCAAACATCACTTCAAACTTTTAAAGGGGAAATTCAAAAATTTCAGAGAATACAGTCATGTTTTCTGGCCAAGGTACTCCCATAAGCTGGATGATTTTTGTGACCATTTGAAGGTTTGTGGTCAGTGTACCCCACATGGTACGGCATTCTGAAAATGAGAGAGTAAAGTGTGGTGACCTGGGGCTGGAGTTTGGGGAACTGGGGAGGCTTGGTCAAAGGGTACAAGCCTTCAGCTGGAAGATGAATAGGTTCTAAGCATCTAATGTGCAGGAACGTGATTGTAGTTAATAATACAGAATTATACACTTGTGATTTACTAAGATAATAGATCTTAAGTATTCTTACTACAGACACACCAAAAAAAAAAAAAAAAAGGTAGCTACACGAGGGGATGTGTGTGTGTTAATTAATTTGTTGGTGGCAATCATTTCAAACTGTACATGTATATCAAGCCATCACCTTGTACACCTTAAATATATACACTTTATATTTGTCATTTATAAATGAGTAAAGTTAGAGGAGTAGAACTTATTATTGAGAAACCAAGATGCTAAACCTTGAAACTGGCAAAGCCTAAAGCCTAAGCTGACTGCAGAAGTTACGTAATTTTTCTCCTGAATCTTCCATAACTCTAAAATTAAAAAGGAGTGGGGAAAATCCAGTTTCAGTGTATTTTTTAAAACACCTCATAATGGCAGAAACAGTTGAATTTCCTAACTGGTGCACAAGAGAGAAGAAGAAAATGAGATGGGTAGAGATTTAAATTCAATTCTTTTCTTCCATTGTATGAGGCTACAGTATCAACAACTGGCAATTGAGAGAAGAGATACATCATTATACTTATTTATAGCATTAACTACTTTACATTCATCCTCACAAGTGAAACTGTAAAAAAAAATTATAAAGGGAGTATGTGGTTCTTTCATTAGCTTGTCTGTAATACTGGATTGGTCCATAAATTAATGTGTATAAGAGGACGAAAAAAAAAAAAGAATTCAAAGCTCTGCCATTGTAATTACAGCTCTTTAAATATCAAAAGACACAAAGAAAGATTCCTTCTGAAAAGCCTACTCTCTTGGCAAGACACTATTAATTACTTGCATAAATCTGCAGTTTGTACACCCAGAGCTATGGGTGACATTATATTACATTATCCAAGCTTGTACCAGTCCCCATCGGTCTCAGCATGTGTTTCTTTAAATGCTTGTTTACCAAGTGATCCCTCTGTAAACTTCAGCCTCCTGTTCAGAGGGAGTGAGCAGAGCACTGGAACAACAGGTAACGTTGAGTCCTTAATACTGTCGATAACTGATGCAATTCAGTTAGAGAAATTGTATCAGGCGAATTATTCAATTAGGCTGGAGGTTGTCATGAGCAGTAATAATATCACACTCCTATTTAAAACCAAGACATTCAGCTTCCATAAGCAAACAGTTCACAAACAAACCACACAGGCGAGTGGAAGAAACAAAGTGGGCTTTGGATCTAAATTAATAGTTAAAGCCCTAGAGAAAGGACACTAGAGAAGCATTTCTACCTTAGAAAATATTTTGTCTCCAAATTTCTAGCCTTTATGTATAAATTTAATCAGCATTTCTCTTCTGAACATCCATTGCACAGAAAAGTTAATAGAATTAAAACCTGGCCTGTGGCTCTATATTTTTGCAATAAATACAGACTCAAGGGAACATCCTCCAAGCTGCTAGGGAGGAGAGAGTGGGAGTGTGTTACTTGAGAAAATGAAAACCTAAATTCAAAACAGCAAATGTGTCCCCTGCTGTGCCCAAGTGCCAATTTTCAGCTTTAGCCGTGCCCAACATTTGCAAAAAAAAATTTAAGGAAAACGAATTTATGACCAAATTGAATTGGCCAACATGGTCTGTTTGGGGGAGAAAGAAGCAGGAGAAGCAAATAGCATGTCACCACCTAACCGACCAGGAGAGCCTCACCCCCAGGAGAAGGAGTGAGTGTTCTTTCTCAAGTCCAACGCAAGCCCAAGTGGCGGTGGATGTGGTTCACTGGGTCAAACCATGCTGTGACTGTGAAGTTCAGAGATTCCAGGACTGAGCTCAGAGGTAACCCCCCTCTCACAGCCGTTAAACCTAACATGATACTATTTGATAATACAAGTTGTATTCTTCCTAATGACCAACAAGTCAATTAATTAATTCTAAGACTTGGTTTTCAGCCAGCTCTGTTCATACCATGAAGCTTGATGGTGTGAAAGAATGGAACAGCTCTTTTATATCTTCTCAGTTTTCTATATCTCTAATCACATCAATGAGCACAGGAATAGATCCCATGGACTGTATCCTGCAAGGCTCTTCTGTCCATCAAATTCTCCAGGTAAGAATACTGGAGTGGGTCGCCATTCCCTTCTCCAGGGGATCTTCCAGACCCAGGGATCAAACCTGGGTCTCCTACATTGCAGGTGTATTCTTTACCATCTGAGTCATCAGGGAGGCTCACCATCTATATCTTCTCAATCTTTTATATCTGTAATCCCATCAGTGAGCACAGTAATAGTTTGTAGTTAGTTTGGAATCTTGGGGAAAAGTCAAGTGCTTGCAGATGTGTGTTGGTAGGTAAATTCACGTGAGTAGACTGAACCAAGAACAGAAACTGTAATGTAAAAATGAGTGGCATCTTAAGCAGACGTTATATACTATACTTATTAAGAACTTGCTGGAAGTATCCCACTGTCTCCAGGACAAAGACCACAAAACTTGCAAGTTGAAAGCTATTTTGCAGATATTCTGATGCTACTCTTTTTATTTTACAGACAAGGGAAACAAATTTTCACAAATTTGAAAATGATAAGTGATAAAATTAAGCTTCAAACTCTGATTTATCTTGTACCCAAGGATTCCTTTGCTGTTATGCTTCAGAGTAGACAGCACAGATGGGTGAATCTTTATTTTCCTTAGGTGTAGCAACTGCTTTTTACCATGTTAGCCATGGTCTAGCTAAGTAAATATAACAAGAAAAGAAATGTTTAAACAAACATAAAACTAACCTATTGTATGGGAGGTGCTCTATTTGGTTTTCTGAGGGGAGGAGAAGGTTTTTTTTTTTTCCTTAACTGCACCTGAGACATGTAAGATCTTAATTCCCCGACCAGGGATCGAACACGCACCTCCTGCATTGGAAGCGTGGACCTCCAGGGAAGTACCAGGATAAGTTTTAAATACTTGCCTAGAAGGAGAATTAAGAGCCACAAACCTGATTTTGTCACTCCCTTATGTCACACATTTCAGTCATGGTCCTTGACTTAACAATGGTTCAACTTAATTTTTCAACTTTATGGTGGTCCAGAAGCAATAAACATTCAGTAAAAATTGCCTTCAGATTTTTAATTTTGATCTCTCCCAGGGCTAGCAACCTTCTGACGATCCTCTCTCATGACGCTGGGCATTGGCAATGAGCTGTGCAATCATGAAGCTAAACAACCGATACGCCTCCAACTATTCTGGACTCAGACAACCAATCTAATTTTCACTTTCAGTACAGTGTTCAATCAGTTGCATAAGATAGTCAACACTGTATCATAAAATAGGCTTTGTACTAGACGATTTTGGCCAACTGTAGGCTCATGTATGTTTTCTGAGCACATTTAAGGTAGGCTAGTCTAACCCATGATGTTTAGTACGTTAGCCTATTAAATGCATATTCAACTTATGATATTTTCAACTTAGGATGGATTAATGGGGCGAGTGTGTAACCTCATTGTAAGTCAGAGAAGATCTGTACTGAGATTCAAGCTCCATTGTGAATTCAGGCTTTTTCTCTAACCTTCTCTCTTGAATGTCTCCTCCACTTCTTTCCTAGATCATCAGACTCCTCTCTGTTGGTAGTGGTCTCTTGTCATGTCCCTCCATGGATCACAAGCCTCATATTTGTCTTTCTTGTTCTTCGTTTTATTCGTGGTGCCTAGCACAGAGCCCAGCATATGGTGTGCATTCAATAAATTTGGGTTGAATAGATGAACAAAGTCACGCATGTAAGAATGCTTGGAAATTTTCCAGGATGTAAAGCACTATTAAAATGCTAAGCCTTTCTTCTATTTAACTTTTAATGCCTTTGGAATCTGATACTTTATAACACAAATTCTAAGGGACAGATTTATGGCCTAAAGCTGCGTGCACTTTATTGTACAATGACATCTGGATGAAGAGTAATTAAAAATACTCTGCTTAAATCGTCTATCACCCAACTCCTTGTACTCATCAAACTGAACATTCTTAACTTTACCTTTTATTAATAAAAAGGGGGTAGCTATTTCATGTCTAGTAAACCAAAAGAAAACAGCACAACCGCTCACCTCCTCTGTTGTCCAGTCCCTGGCTGGAGGACAGGGCACTCTCGGGTCACACATAGTCATCCTCAGGAGACAGTTATGTTCAAGGGCAGATATAACGTCATTGGTGCCTCTCTGACCATTATTCACTGAGCTAACTTTCTGCCAAGGGTCCTCTCTAGGGAACGTAGAAGGAGCCTCAGGGTATTATCCCAACAGAAACCCCGGGCTAACCAAGTATCCAGCTCTGATTGGGATAGGTCCTTCCACAGAATTGCTCCTCACCTTCAGAGCAATGGAGACTCCTCACTGGCACAAAGACAGCAGATAAATGTGTTGGTGGCCTGGACCAGGATGGTAGTAGGGGAGACAGCAAAAAAATAGTTGAGCTCTGGATATAAATTCTTCTGAAGGTAGAGCCAACAGGCTTTGCCGATGGATTGATGTGAGTGAGAAAGAGAGAGAAGCCACGGATGACTGCAAGGTTTGGAGCATGTGAAACTGTAAAATCCTGATTGCCATTGACTGTAAAGGTAAAAACTGCAGAGGAGCATATTTGGGGTGGGGACCTGAGTTGCACATTAGGAATTAAGTTTTGGACACGTTAAATTTGAGATGCCAATTAAATATGATTAAGTTTATTATTAACTTCCAGCAAGAGAGAAGAGATAGAAGTATATCTTATGTAAAGGGTAAAAGGGACTTCCCTGGTGGTACAGTGGATAAGAACCTGCCTGCCAGTGCAGGAGACATGGGTGGAATCCCTGATCAGGGAACATGCCACATGGGAGCCCTTGCACCACAACTACTGAGCCCGTGTGCTTAGAGTCTGTGCTCAGAAATAAGAGAAGCTACTGCAATAAGAAAATCAAGAAAATCATGTGCTGCAACCAGAGAATAGCCCCCACTTACTACAACTAGAGAAAGCCTGAGCAGCAGTGAAAACCCAATGCAGTCATAAATAAATAAATATTATCTTTTTAAAGGATGATAAAATTATCACCCATGTTAGTGAGACTCATGTGGCAAGACACTGGGGGCATCCTCCAGCCAACAACCAGCTAGAAACAGAGGCAGTGGTCCTAACAGTCCAAAGGAACTGAATTGTGCCAACAGCCTTGTGAGCGTGGATATACACCCTTTCTCAGTCAAGTCTTCAGATGGGATCCCAGTCTCTGCTGACACCTTGACTGCAGCCTCTTGAGAAATTATAAATTAGAGGACCCACCTACGTTGTGCCCATATTCCTGACGCATATTACAGAAACTCTAAGATAATAAATGTGTATTGTTCTAAACTGCTAATTTCGGGATAATCTGTTATGAAGCAATATACAACTAATACAAGATCATAGGGCTTCCGTGGTGGTTCAGGTGGTAAAGAATCCACCTGACAATGCACGAGACTCGAGTTCGATCACTGGGTTGGAAGATCCCCTGGAGGAGGACATGGCAACCCACTCCAGTATTCTTGCCTGGAGAATTCCATGGACAGAGGAGCCTGGTGGGCTAGGGGGTCGCAAAAGAATCAGACATGATTTAGTGACTAAACAACAAGAGAATCATAAGAATGAATGTAGACAGAAGAGAGAACTGGGTTTTGGCTCTGGGTTCACCACTATTTAGAAGTTAGGAAAATAAGAGGAAAGTACAGGGAGATGGAGGGCCATCAGGAAAGTAGAAAGGGACAAAGAGATGGGATGACAAGGGGTCAACAAGGAGGATGAAGTGATCAACTGGTAAACACTATTGACAAGTCAAGTAAGGTGAGGGCTGAGAATGTGTTGTTGGAGTTAGTGATGCTGAGAAAACACAGTAACACTATAAAAAAGTGTAGGGCAAAAAAACATACTTAAAAACTTAACTTCTTTGATAAAGCCAAAATTTCACAGATGGGGTTTCCTTTAAGTCAGAGACAGCTCTATCTATTCCTGCTGTTGCAGCTGATCATAACAGTCTAACACTGAAAAAGAATTTAGTGAGTTTTAACTTCAGATATCTTTTTTACAGATGAGCACAGTGAGCGAAGCGAATTATTCAAGGTCACATAGTTAATGAATAGAAGAGTTAGGAATCAAAATGAGACCAAAGATTCTTGACCTCCTGCTCTTTCTGCTACATTTCATTCCTTCTTCGATGTCCTGCTTCCAGGTGGATGATTAGAAATCTTAAAATGCTGTATAGCGATAATAAGTATAGGTAACCTCTCTTACCTGAAGTCTGATTTATTTGTGTTCTTCTATAGTTAAAAGTTTGTAAAAATCTTATTAAAAACAAATCTGTGGGATATTCTTGAAACCATTGAAAGAATCAACATGTAAAAGACACTGATAAGGACTTCCCTATTGCTCCAGTGGTTAAAACTCCGAACTGACAATGCAGGGAACATAGGTTCAATCCCTGGTCTGGGAACTAAGATTCCATATGCCTTAGAGCAACTAAGCCTATGAGCTACAACTACTGAGCCCTTGAGCTTAGAGCTCACGCTCAGCAACAAGAGAAGCCCCCTGCTCGCCACAGTTAGAGAAAATTTGCATGCAGCAACAAAAATCCGGTGCAGCCAAAAATAAATAAGTAAATAAATATTTAAAAAAGAAAAAAAAAAGACATTTGCCCTCAAGGAAATGACTGTCTGGTAGGGAGGCAGATACTTAAGTAGGGTACTGCAGCTCAGGGTGATAGAATAAAAACCCAGAATGTGGTGGGTGCATAAAAAGGATTCTGAGCTCAACTTTAGCAGCAAGTGACATCTATGGTGATGTCAGAAATACAAGAAGTATCAGCAGTGTAGGGGGTGGCCCAGGAAAGGGGAAGGGCATAGCCCAGAATAAACAGGGCACTGACATAAAGGGGAGAAATGAGGTTCCCTGGGCACACAAAGCAAGACGGCAATGGGACTTCCCTGGTAGTCCAGTGGTTAGGACACCATGCTTCCAATGCAGGGGGCACAGATTTGATCCCTGGTCAGGGAACTAGGATCCCACATGCCACTGTGGGGCTCAGCCAAAAAGTAAAAAATATAAAAAGGAGGCAGTAAGGACCATTCAAACTTTCAAGCCATGGGAGCATAAAGATCCTGTTGATACAAATACCAGTGAGGAGGGTGTAGAATATATCCAGAACCCCATACTTTCTTACAGGCCCTTCCCCAGTCTGCATGTTGCCTCCCCACCCCTATTCTTGGCCCACCCCCAGAGGTGATCAATATTCTAACTTATGTCATCACAGATTAGGTTTGCCTAGTCTTAAATTTCATGTAAGTGGGATCACAGAGTAAGCTCTATCATTTGATCTGGCTTTGGTTACACAAGTACAAACGTACATAAAATCATGCTGTACGTTTAATATCTGTGTGCTGCACAGTATGCAAGATGCATCTCAATATTTTCAGCAAGGGAAGAGGAGGAAAGGATAAAGTACACATGACTCCTAGGCTGTAGTTCTCAAAATTTTTTACCAGAAACCCCTTAGAAAAGGGATTCCATGTTCAAATAAGCAGGGGAATCAAGTTAAAATGAGTTAAAAGCATTTTCTTCTGCAAATCTTCTCTGAGCTTGTGCTAAAATTGTAAGTACTGTGAATCTCCAAAGGGGTGATAAATAGCCAGACTTTCTCCCATCTTTTTTTGGTGTGTATCTCTCAGGACTCAGGTATGAAGGACCTGTGGACCAGTCCTCTAACCTGCACTTGTGGGAAATGGATTGTATTAAATAAGACACCAGAGCTGGCTCATGAAGGAAATGACTCTCCCAGGCACAGCGCATTCAAAATGCCAGTGAATTCAGCAGGTGCTGGGAGTCCAGGAAGCGGCTGGACTGGGGCTCTAAGAGCTGTCGGACCTGGGAATATATTTCTAACCCTCATATATGATTGAGGTCTGGAACTCTGTGGGTAGACAGAGATTACTGCCCACAGGTAGAGATATCAGGTGAGCTGCTCTCAGGGCCCAGAGGGCTGTGGGGCAGAGGAAAAGGGACAGGAAAGTTACAAATAAAAAGGAGTCTTGGGACTTCCCTGGTGGTCTAGTAGATTAGAATCAACCTGCCAATGCAGGGGACACGGGTTCAAACCCAGGTCTGGGAAGATACCACATACTAAGTAGCAACTAAGCCTGTGTGCCATGACTACTGAGCCCACTCTCTAGAGCCTGCGAGCCACAACTACTGAGCCTGGACACTGTAACTGCTGAAGCCCACGCACCTACAGCCTGTGCTCTGAAACAAGAGAAGCCTTCGCTGTGAGAAGCCTGCACACTGCAAGGAAGAGTAGCCAACGCTCGCTGCAACTAGAGAAAGCCAGCTCACAACAACAAAGATCCAGCACAGCCAAAAATAATGATAATAATACAAGAAATAATTTTTTTTTTTTTTTTAAAAAAGAAGGGCTTCCATCTGGATGTAACCGATGCAGCAGGAGGAAGTGCCTCCTTCTGGCAACAGTGTAGGTTCAATGCCTTCAACCCTGTCTCTCTCTTATTTTAAGCCTTTTACTCAAAACTCTTCCCAACCACCAGAACCCAGAGCTTCTCAAATGTCTTTCGAGGGTCTCCACAGGGGTCAGATTTAACATGAACCTAGTGAGAAGAGAAGCATAGTATTCAAAATAAAATTTTTACCTTTTTTGAGGTCTTTACAAATTGTAAACACTTGATTCTAAAATTAAAAAAACATTTCTTCCATGGAGAGGGTGGGACAAACTGAGAGTAGCACTGACATATATACACCACTGCTGCTGCTGCTAAGTCGCTTCAGTCATGTCCGACTCTGTGTGACCCCATAGACGGCAGCCCACCAGGCTCCCCCGTCCCTGGGATTCTCCAGGCAAGAACACTGGAGTGGGTTGCCATTGCCTTCTCCGATGCGTGAAAGTGAAAAGTGAAAGTGAAGTCGCTCAATTGTGTCCGAGTCTTCACGACCTCATGGACTGCAGCCTACCAGGCTCCTCCGTCCATGGGATTCTCCAGGGGATTGGGGTGCCATTGCCATGTGTAAAATGGACAGCTGCTGGGAAGGGGCTGCGTAGCACAGGGAACTCAACTAGGTGCTCTCTGACGAGCTAGAGGGCTGGGATGGGGGGAGGAGGGGAGGGAGGCTCAAAATGTATATCTATGTGTACATACAGCTGATTCACTTCATTGTACAGCAGAAACTAAAACAATATTGTGCAGCAACTCTCCTCCATTTAAAGAAATTCATTAAAAAATAAAAACACTTCTTCCAGTCTAAAAGTTATTTAAAAAAAAATAAAGGTACAATATAAGTGTGGCTTGTTGATCTCTTATTCTCCAAAAAAACCAACTTCATTTAAATTCATTATGTTATATGCCTAGTACTACTTAATAATAGTTATATGGTTATATTCTTTGCCTTCATTACTAGCAGGTTTATATTTGCACATGTGCTCAGTCCTTCAATCTTGTCCGACCCCATGGACTGTAGCCTACTAGGCTCCTCTGTCCAGAGAATTCTCCAGGCAAGAATACTGGAGTGGGTTGCCATTTCCTATTCCAGGGGAATCTTCTTGACCCAGGGATCAAACCCATGTCTCTTGCATCTTCTGCATTGGCAGGCAGATTCTTTACCACTATATTTGCACATAGAATACAACAAAGATGGATTTAACTATGGAGTAAAAAATTAAGCAAAAGAGAAAAAAAAGAAAACCAATCACAAAGAGGCAGCAGTGAAGTGAAAATAACATGGCTAATATTTTATGGAAAATTTAGAAAAAAAAGATTTTGTAAATACCAAAGAGACAACCAATAAAGATCTTGTTTCTTCCATCTGACTAATCTCAGAGCAGCAGAGACTATCGTTCATTTTAACCATCTTAAAAAAATGATCTTATAATATTGCCATCTGTCGGCCTATGACAGATATAGCAGTCCAATGGCGCAGATAATAAAGCAAAAATACGAGAAATTAAAGGGACAGATGTGCAAAACTCGCACACTCATTTGGCTTAGCATTTCACATCTGTTCTCTCTGAAGCCTTCCCAGTGACACAAATCTAGATGCGGTATCTTGAAATGTTATGCTGTACAGCCAGCAATGTGCCCATGACTGACTGAAGATCCACTCGTTCCAACACACCACGTGTTTCCTTGTCAATATTGCTACTCTTCTCTCCAAAACTGCACCTCTGTCATCAAGGGAGAACCCATGTAGGTATACATAGGTATATATTACATGAATGCATTATCCATCCTTCTAAAAATTGGCCTCCCTGGTGTTTGAAAGTTAGCTGTGACAAGAAATGCAAAAAAAATGGTCATCCATATGTTCTACATAACCATTCTGGGATCATTCATAGTTTTGATTGGCAGAGAGAAAATAAAAATGGTAAAAAATGTGTATATATATATATTAACCAATTCTGGCATACTATATAAATTTGTTCATTTAAACACCAATTCTCCTTTTTAGACTTTAAAAATTTTTGACCTTAAGTCACCTATTCAAAAATGTTTAGTTTAAAATGTGATGGGACTTCCCTAGCATCCAGAGGAAATGAATCCGCCTACCAATGCAAAAGATGCCAGAGATGAAATTACCATCCCTGAGTTGGGAAGATCCCCTGGAGCAGGAAATGCAACCCTCGCCAGTATTCTTGCCTGGAGAATTCCATGGAGAGAGGAGCCTGGTGGGCTACAGTCCATGGGATCTCAAAGAGTCGGACACCACTGAGCTGCTTAGCATGCATGCGCCATAAAGAGTAAAGCAGCAATGTCCTCCCTGTACTATCAAACACATACTAATCTTCAGCTTGTGGAAATTAAGAAACATTGAAAAAAATAATTCACATCCATAATAAAGATGTGAACTATAAGCCTTGGTGGCTATAATGGTAAAGAATCTGCCTGCAATGTGGGAGACCTGGGTTCGAGCCCTGGGTCGGGAAGATCCCCTGGAGAAGGGAATGGGTACCCACTGCAGTATTCTTGCCTGGAGAATCCCATGGACAGAGGCTCCTGGCGGGCTACAGTCCATGGGGTCGCAAAGAGTCGAACACGACTGAGTGACTAACACTTTCACTTTGGGCTTTCCCAAAGACCCTGTGCAGCCAAATAAATAAAATAAATTTTATAGGAAAAAGGGTTCATACAGTTCTAAGCTTAAGAAAGATTTGTGTCAATGCTATGGCCACACCTTTAGGACATACCTGTCTGGGTTCTCATAGCTGTTTAACCTACTGGAAGTTCCTCAACCCCTGTAAACCTGTCTTTCCTCTGGTAACAGAGAATACCAAGAAACCACCCCATACTGCATCAGGAGGATGGAATACCATCATTTGTTTAAATCAAATGAGTTTATAAAAGACACAGCATGGAGCTGTTTTAGATCAAGATCTCAATATGTTTTCGTTAGTTATTTTTTTTATTGTTGATTCCCACAATAAAGTGTCAAGGTAGAAATTAGTAGCCTATTTTACAGGTTGATGAAACTGACACTCCTCAATTTCTAGTAACTGTTATGGAGCCAGAAACCAGCCTGAGGCTGTGGAACCTGGAATCTCTCTACTCCACCACACCGCCCCTCAGGCAATTGTTCGGTCGCTCAGTCGGGTCTGACTCTTTGCTACTCCATGGATTTCAGCACAGCAGGCTTCCCTGTCCTCCACTATTTCCCAGAGTTTGCTCAAACTCATGTCCATTTAGCCAGTGATGCCATCCAACCATCTCATTCTCTGTCATCCCTTTCTCCTCCTGCCTTCAATTTTTCCCAGCATCAGAGTCTTTTCCAATGAGTCCACTCTTCACATCAGGTGGCCAAAGTCTTGGAGCTTCAGCCCTAGTCCTTCCAATGAATATCCAGGGTTGATTTCCTTCCAGTGCCACCAGCTAGGGCTCTCTGTCCTTTCTTACTAGAATCTGGGCCAACATTTCTGACTGTGGTGAGCAAAGTTTGCCTGCTAAGTCATGTTAGACGTGTCCGACTCTTTGTGACCCCATGGACTGCAGCCCTCCACATTCCTCTGTCCGTGGAATTTTCCAGGCAAGAATACTGGAATGGGTTGCCATGTCCTTCTCCAGGGGATCCTCCCAACCCAGGAATCAGACCTGCATCTCCTGAATTGCAGACAGATTCTTTACCGCTGAGCCACCAGGGAAGCCCAAGCAAAGCTTACCAGACACACAATTATCAGTGATAATCTTAGTAAGTACAGCACCTTGGACAAAACAGAGGTGACTGTTCCCTAATAAGATAAAGCTGTTCACCACCCGCCCCCTTGCCCTCAGTCTCTGCAGGCTACAGGAGGCCATGAGCAGAGTGACCTCTCACTTCAGTCCAATGGCACTGAGAAAAGGAAGCATGAACACCCAACATGGGTTTCCTGTTCCTGCTAGACAATTTTCCTTATTATCTATTCCAATGAGAGGTTTTGTGGTTTCTATTACCATAGTTAAAATAAAAGACCCTGATGACTGAAGGCAAAAGGAGACAGGGATGACAGAGGATGAGATGGTTGGATGGACATGAATTTGAGCAAACTCCGAGAGATGGTGAAGGACAGAGGAGCCTGGCATGCTGCAGTCCATGGGGTCGCAAAAAGTTGAACATGACTTAGCGACTGTGAAACAACAGTAAAAGTAATCACTGTGGGGTTTTTTTCTTTTTTGTTGAAGAGGGGGGAAAACTTGTCTATACCTTGATCTACCCTCAAAAATCAACTAGAACTAGCATGGAAGCATGCACAATAACATATGTAAAATAGGTAACCAGTGGAAATTTGCCGTATGACTCACGGAACTCAAACCGGGGCTCTGTGACAGCCTAGAGGGGTGAGATGTGGTGGGAGGTTGGAGGGAGGTTCCAAAGGGAGGGGGCATATGTACACCGATGGCTAATGCATACTGATGTATGAATTACATTGTCATACATCATACTGATGTATGACAGAAGTCAAACCAATATTATAAAACAATCATCAATCAATTTAAAATAAATAAATATAATTTTTAAAAAATCAACGAGAAACAAACGGATGGAAGGACTGAGCGTGTAATGAATGTGGTGGCCCCCATGTCAGACATTACACAGTCTTCTCTACACAACAGGGAAATAAAACTCTACAGACTATCAAAGGTGACAAGCACGCAGTAACAGCCAATTCTTTTTATTTCTTGTCATTAAATGTGCTCTGCATCAGTAGAATGTGTAATAATTGTCCATGAAATGAATGTTTTTAGACTGACTGACTTTCAGTGAAGGAGAAATAATGCAGATTTACAACGTGGAGTTATTAGAGGTGACGAGGAGGAGGAAGAGGATGAAGCAGTGTTTTTGAAATGTCTTCCTCTGAGTAACTGAAAGCAGGCTACAAAAAGGCCTTGACCACAATCATCAAGCAAGGACTCCACAGCTATTTTCTACATAAACTCTTGCCACATTATCATTTATCTTCATCCAGTTTCTTTTTTAATTTTTATTTATTTTTGGCTGCGCTGGGTCTTCATCGCTAAGCATGGGCTTTCTCTAATTGCAGCACACAGGCTTCTCTCTGTGGTGGCTTCTCTTGAGCAGCGCGAGCTCTAGGCATGTGGGCTTCAGTTTATGCAGCACATGGGCTTGGCAGTTGTCATGCAAGGGCCTAGGGACCCCAAGGCATATGGAATCTTCCCAGACCAGGGCTGGAACCTGTGTCCCCTGCATTGACAGGTGAACTCTCAACCAGTGGACTACCAGGGAAGTCCCTTCATCCAATTTCTGAAGGGTTCCTGTGAGTTCTGAGTCATAGAGCAAACTGGGAGACCCACACCCTAAACATGCATCTTTGCTCCCTTTGACACACGCAGGCTGGAGCCCGTCAGGGTGATAAGGGCCATCCCTTCCTCTGATGCAACCTACTGCTCCCCCCACACCCAGTGTCAGGTTCAGCTTCCTAGGAGGTAAGTCACAGCTCTGTGACACACTCAGTCCCTCTATATGTGAGTCTGTGTCACACCAGGTGTTGGGAAAGGCATGTGAAGGACACAGGTCCCAAGGAGCTTGCAGTCCATAGAACCGGGCTCTGCAGTAGCATGTGGCAGGTGTCACAAAACAATTGAGCATTAGGATGGGCCAGCAGAGTCCTTCCCAGGTATATTTGAAATGGAGCTGAAGAAAAGAGCTTTTGTCCTCTTCTAATAGGAGCTCTGAAATGGGAACCTGAGAACTGCCAGCCACTGTACTGAAAAGGGCAGGACACACTTGGCTGGAATAAAGCCAACAAACCAAGAGAATCCAGGACAAGTGATTGGGGCAAAATCCAACGCACTAGAGTCCCTGATCCCAGGTGTCCAGGACTTGGTCACCTAATCCTGTGAATTCCCCCATTCTGGCCTAAGCAAGGATAAATGTGGTTTCTGTTCAATATGAATTTGCAACTGAACAATGTTGGACAATATAAAGTGGCAAATGAGCCCAGCAGGGCATTCAAGTTGAGACACATTCAAGTCGAGATATTTAGCAGGCAGCTGGCTCCATTCAAGGTTCAAAAATAGAATCCAGGGTAGAAATATAGGTTCCACAGTCATTAGCCTATAAAAGGTAACTAACTTTTTTACTTTAGTTTCTGGGGAGCAAAGTGCCCAACGTTGAAAGTCCTCTTTCCCCATCTCTCGTCTTTCCACCCACAGCCTCTACTCAAGCTCCCGCCTCTTGAACTCAGGATGTTTCCTTCTCTTGCCTGCTCCTTCAATCTCTCTGCATCTTTCTTTTTCTTGCCAGTGGCTCCCTAACGTCTCCCACATACCTCCGGCACCTTCTCAAGCTTTCCCAGTCTCTGGGAGTGTGCATGTATTTTGGAGGAAAGATGCTTTATCTGTCACCCCCAAGACACTGGACAGGAGTTCCTGGTTTTGTACTGCGTGTGACACAGGGTCATTCCTTCCTCAAAGAACCTGAGCAGCAACTTTGCTTACATTCCTGTCATACTAGATGGACTAGTAAAACTATTCTTTATTTCTAATAAAATATCGTGTGTGTGTGTGTGTGTGTGTGCATGCATGTGCACTCGGTCGTGCTCTCAGTCGTGTCGGACTCTTTGAGGCCCCATGGACTGTAGCCTGCCAGGCTCCTCTGTCCATGGAGTTCTCCAGGCAAGATGACTAGAGTAGCTTGCCATTTCCTTCTCCAGGGGGTCTTCTCCACTCAGGACCGAACCCACCTCTCTTGCATTGGCAGGTGTGTTCTTTACCAGCTGAGCCACTGGGGAAGCCCCCTTCTTTTATTAAATGATGATAACAGTAGACGGTAGATTTTTTTTTTAAAATACTTGGCTAAATAAAATGTTTGCAACTTTATTTGAGCCCTCAAAGCTTTCTTTAAATTTTACAAGTCTGCTAAATCCAGAAGTCTTGGAATCATTGTAGTAAGACAATATGCACATCTGAAACTAATAATTTTACATGTTAATTATACCTCAGTTTTTAAAAGTTAGGGGAATATGCAAAGGACTTCCCTGTTGGTCCAGTAGCTAAGACTCTGAGCTCTCAATTAAAGGGGCCCAGGCTTGATCCCTAGTCAGGGAACTAGATCCCACATGTCACAATTAAAAAAAAAAAAATCCTGCATACTGCAACGAAGATTAAAGATCCCACGTGCTACAACTAAGACCCAAACAGATAAATTTTTTTAAAAAAGAAAGAACACAAAGCAGAAAGGAGACACTGAGAACTGTCAGTCTGCAAAATGCTGACCGCTATCCCTCTCAGAAGAAACATTTGAGGAAAGATTAAAAGAGCATAAAGGAGCAAGGGGGGTTAGGAACATCCCAGGCACTGTGCCAGGGCTCTTTGTGTATATTTGCATACCTGGTAATAGGTAGGCATTGACACCTCCTTGCTCCTCTGAACCTGATGAAACAGGTTCAGAGAGCCTAAGAAAAGTGCTCAAGACAACCCAGTGAGGGTAGCGGGGACAAGAGAGACATCCTTGGTTAGCAGCTCACTTTTACAAACAGTGGAGCTGATAAGTAGGGCCAGGACACAGTGTATAGGACCCCCAAACAAGCAGTGAGGAGCAGAAGAGCTGCCTCATCTATCCTCTTAGGACAGACAGGAGGATGCTTCTGAAATAGAAATCAGTTGAAGAGCCTTGGATATGGAGCCAAGCAAATAAAGGCTCATTATCTTTGACTCACTGAATCATCTATGCACATCCATACAGTCATGTGGAAATTTAATTCCCCATCCACCAAGTGTTTCTGCTGTGTTCTCACACTCAGAACGTTGCCTCAAGTTATCAATAGCCTTTTTTTTTTTTTCTTGCATTTCTTTCTTTTTAACTAAGCTAACTCCACCACCGCATCCTGACAGTATAATTAGCACTAACCTTGGGAGAGGAATTGTTCAGAATTAAAAAATAAGTATTGTAGACAGATACTTTTAGAGCTTCTTGCATGGCTGAGGAAGGATCAGTACACTAAGCATGAAGTCAAGACACATGAAAGAACAAAGGAGAAGGAACGCTAATGAATTCTCAGACGTGTGGGAAATCTGTTAAGCCCCAGGTTTGACACCAGATGTGGAGTTAAGTGATTTTTAATTTCTTTAATTGTAATTTTAAATTGAATATAATCCAAGAATGCTATCTGTCATTTCACAAAATCTCACTAATCGTTACAAAGGAGGGACAGAGTAACTCTTACCAGAGGGACCTCCTTGGGTATCAATCATCCAAGAGTTTGAGACAGAGGTGTGTGTGTGTGTGTGTGCCTGCTCAGTCGCTCAGTCCTGTCTGACTCTGCAACCCCATGGACTGTAACCCACCAGGCTCTTCTGTCCATGGGATTCTCCAGGCAAAAGTACTGGAGTGGGTTGCCATTTCCTCCTGCAGGCGATCTTCTGGACCCAGGGATCGAACCCATGTCTCTTGTGTCTCTTGCACTGGCAGGTGGATTCTTTACCACTGAAACACCTGGGAAACCTAAAAGTTGCTATGGGTGATCTTCCGTAAAATGAAGCATATTTGTCTGCATATTCTTCAAACTGATCTGTTTATGTTTGCCAGGAGGGCCAAGCAGTCACCTAGAAAAGAAAAAAAGAGTTAGGGAAGTATTTCCTAAACAAATATTGTAATATCTTTCTATAATAGTCAAACTGATATGTAAATCAGTCTACCAGCTATCAATCACAAAATGAGATCAATTATAGGAAAATGCTTGGTCAACTATTAAGAATCCATTTGCTATTATCCTAATTATTACTACTTCTACCATCATCTTATTTGAATTTGGTGTTGAAACATATAACAAAATAAACACTAATCCAGACTACCTGGGAAAGAACAGCCTAAATCATACACTGTGTTATTAAAATGTCGTGTTGCTATTGTAAAGTCCACAGTCTAACTTGAAGCTCCTGCCAACAAGAGCAATCAAATAGTTTTGTCTATTCTGCTTCAAGAAAGACACATTCATACTTGAAATTGTACATTTATATGCTAAAATGAATGTGATAGATTCTTTAAAACAGAATTTATTCTGTTAATTATTGTAAACATGTCTATATATTAAAGTCTCGTTAATCCAGGCTTCTGATAATTCAGAGTTTAAGTTCATTTTCCCTATGCTGAAATGAAATATATGTTTCTCCTGAGATATTGTAAAAGTATATTTCAGTAGTACACATGCTGAAGTATAAAATTTAAGAATATAGTCTCAGGAAGAGATTTATTTGAAAGGGGTTCAGAATCTTGCATTGCTGCCCTCTGGTGGCCAAACATGGTTCAGTACTGTAATTTTAAAATTATCTGTATAGAACAATTTGAACTTTATCAATATCTATATGCAGCTGCAAATTTAAGTATCTTGCTATAAAGTAAGTGCAAGTAGAGAATTACCTGTAAAAAACATGCATCTATGTTAGTGATGTGTGTGTGTGTGTGCTCAGTCATGTCTGACTCTTTGTGACCCCATGGACTGTAGCCTGCCAGGCTCCTCTGTCCATTGGAATTTCCAGAAAAAAGTACTAGAGTGGGTTTCCATTTCCTCCTCCAGGAGATCTTCCCAACCCAGGGATCTAACCCACATCTCTTGCTTCTCCTGCACTGGCAAGCAGATTCTTTACCACTAGTGCCACCTGGGAAGCCCTTATATTAGTGATACGCCCAAAGAAATTCTTCACTCAAACTCAGTCTCTAGTAGATTTTTAATTACTGTATAGAACAAGGTCCCTGACCAGGAAACAACCCCAAAATAATGGGGAATAAACTCTGTAAAGGCCACTTCACGTTATTTTGTGACCATAATATAAAGTTTTTAACAGTTCATGAGTTTTTGAGTTCTTTGGCTATAGATTCAAGCCACAATAAGGTAGTGTAATTTATTAGCTAAGTGACTTTCAGTAAACAACCTAACTGCTCTACATGCTCTGTACTTCATTTTCTCACCTGCAGAATCAGGATAATTGCACTTATTTTTCAAATTTGTTGATTAACTATGGATGTATATAATGTGTCTGATAGGTTATAAGCATATAATTAATGGTAGCAACTCTTTGCAACCCCATAGACTGTGGCCCGCCAGGCTCCTCTCCAGGCAAGAATTCTGCAGTGGGTATCCAATCCCTTCTCCAGGGGATCTTCCCACCCAAGATCGAACCCAGGTTTCCTGCATTGTAGGCAGATTCTTTTCCCCCTCCCCTGAGCCCTCCAAGAACTAACATTCACTCACCATATTGGTTTCCCAAAGGAATTGACTCAGAGGCCTTCAGTTCAGTTCAGTTCTGTCACTCAGCCATGTCTGACTCTTTGAGACCCCGAGAACTGCAGCACGCCAGACCTCCCTGTCCATCACCAACTCTTGGAGCTTGCTCAAACTCATGTCCATAGAGTTGGTTATGCCATGCAGCCATCTTATCCTCTGTCATCCCCTTCTCCTCCTGCCTTCAATCTTTTCCAGCATCAGGGTCTTTTCCAATGAATCAGTTCTTCGCATCAGGTGGCCAAAGTATTGGAGCTTCAGTTTCAGCATCAGGACTGAATATTCAGGACTGATTTCCTTTAGGATGGACTGGTTTGATCTCCTTGCAGTCCAAGACTAGTTCAAAAGCATCAATTCTTTGACACTCAGCTTTCTTTATAGTCCAACTCTCACATCCATGGATGACTACTGAAAAACCATAACTTTGACTAGCTGGACTACTGTTGGTAAATTAAATGTCTTTGCTTTTTAATATTCTATCTAGGTTGGTCATAGCTTTTCTTCCAAGGAGCAAGCCTCTTTTAATTTCATGGCTTCAGTCACCATCTGCAGTGATTTTGGAGCCCAAGAAAATAAAGTCTGTCATGGTTTGCATTGTTTCCCTATCTATTTGCCATGAAGTGATGGGTCTAGATGCCTTGATCTTTGTTTTTTGAATGTTGAGTTTTAAGCCACCTTTTTCTCTCTCTTCTTTCATCAAGAGGCTCTTTAGTTCCTTTTTGTTTTTGCCATAAGAGTTGTGTCATTTGCATATCTGAGGTTATTCATATTTCTTCCTGCAATCTTGATTCCAACTTGGGCTTCACCCAGTCCCCATTTCACATGACATATTCTGCATATAAGCTAAATATACAGCCTTGATGTACTCTTTTCCCAATTTGGAACCAGTCCATTGTTCCATGTTCTGTTCTAACTGCCGCTTCTTGACCTGCATACAGATTTCTCAGCAGGCAGGTAAGGTGCTCTGGTATTCCCATCTCTTGAATAATTTTCCACAGTTTGTTGTGATGCACACAAAGGCTTTAGTGTCATCAATGAAGCAGAGGTAGATGCTTTTCTGAAATTCTCTTGCTTTTTCTATGATCCAATGGATGATGCAATTTAATCTGATTCCGCTACCTTTTCTAAATCCAGCTTGAACATCTGGAAGTTCTCAGTTCACATGCTGTTGAAGCCTAGCTTGGAGAATTGTGAGCATTACTTGCTAGAATGTGAGACGAGTGCAACAGTGTAGTAGTTTGAACGTTCTTTGGCATTGCCTTTCTTTGGGATTGGAATGAAAATGGACCTTTTCCAGCCCTGTGGCCACTGCTGAGTGTTCCAAATTTGCTGGCATATTGAGTGCAGCACTTTCACAGCATCATCTTTTAGGATTTGAAATAGCTCAACTGGAATTCTATTACCTCCACTAGCTTTATTCGTGTGATGCTTCCTAAGGCCCACTTGACTTCAGACTTCAGGATGTCTGACTCCAGGTGAGTGATCCCACCATCATAGTTGTCTGGGTCATGATATTTTTTGTATAGTTCTGTGTATTCTTGCCACCTCTTCTTAATATCTTCTGCTTCTGTTAGGTCCATACCATTTCTGTCCTTTACTGTGCCCATCTTTGCATGAAGTGTTCCATTGGTATCTCTAATTTTCTTGAAGAGATCTCTAGTCTTTCCCATTCTATTGTATTCCTCTATTTCTTTGCACCGATCACTGAGGAAGGCTCTCTTATCTCTCCTTGCTATTCTTTGGAACTCTGCATTCAGGTGGGTGTATCTTTCCTTTACTTCTTTGCCTTTTGCTTCTGTTCTTTTCTCAGTGATTTGTAAGTCCTCCTCAGACAGCCGTTTTGCCTTTTTGCTTTTCTTTTTCTTGGGGATGGTTTTGATCACTACCTCCTGTACAATGTTATGAACTTCTGTCCATAGTTCTTCAGGCACTCTATCTATCAGATGTAATCTTTTGAATCTATTTTTTACTTCCACTGGATAATCAAAAGGGATTTGATTAGTGAATGGTCTAGTGGTTTTCCCTACTTTCTTCAATTTAAGTCTGAATTTGGCAGTGAGGAGTTCATGATCTGAGCCACAGTCAACTCTTGGTCTTGTTTTTGCTGACTGTACAGAGCTTCTCCATTTTCTGTTGCAAAAAATATAATAAATCTGATTTTGGTATCAACCATCTGGTGATGTCCCTGTGTAGAGTTGTATCTTGTGTTATTGGAAGAGGGTGTTTACTATGACCAGTGTGTTCCCTTGGCAAAACTCTGTTAGCCTTTTCCCTGCTTCATTTTGTACTCCAAGGCCAAATTTTCCTATTACTCCAGGTATCTCTTAACTTCCTACTTTAGCATTCCAGCCCTCTATGATGAAAAGGATTTCTTTTTTTGGTGTAGGTCGTCACAGAACCATTCAATTTCAGCTTCTTCAGTATTATTGGTTGGGGCATAGACTTGGATAACTGTGATATTGAATAGTTTGCCTTGGAAACGAACAGAGATCATTCTGTCGTTTTTGAGATTGCATCCAAGTACTGCATTTTGGACTCTTTTGTTGACCACAATGGCTACTCCATTTCTTCTAAGGGATTCCTGCCCACAGTAGTAGATATAATGATCATCTGAGTTAAATTCACCCATTCCCATCCATTTTAGTTCACAGATTCCTAAAATGTTGATGTTCACTCTTGCCATCTCCTGTTTGGCCATTTCCAATTTTTCCTCATTCATGGACCTAACATTGCAGGTTCCTATATAATATTGTTCTTTACAGCATCAGACTTTACTTCTATTACCTTAGCCCAAGGTTGTTATTTCTGTGTTAAAATGTTTTGGTAACAAGAAAACAGAATGAGAGGTTTTATATTATTGACGGAGCTCAGCTAGCAACTGCATGACCCCATCCAAGGGTCATGGCTTTAAATTCCAAACCTACATGTCAATCCCATTCATTTACTGTCATATGTATACTGTGTGGCTCACTGGACTGGGTGATAAAGACTGGCCAGAAATGGATAAATAAAAACATAAGTTTTATTTTCAAGAACTACAATATCTACCAGAGAAAACCCAACAGTAGTAAGGGAAATAATAATAATAATTTTTTAAAATGACTTTAATATAATGCAGAGTAAGGGCTTCCCTGGTGGCTTAGTGATGAAGAATCCTCCTGCCAGTGCAGAAGACATGAGTTGGATCCCTGGATCAGGAAGATGCCCAGGAGAAGGAAATGGAAATGGCAACCCACTCAGGTATGTTTGCCTAGAGAATCCCATGGACAGAGGAGCCTGGTGGGCTACAGTCCATGGGGTCGCAAAAGAGTTGGACAAAACTTAGTGATTAAACAACACTGAAGAGAGCACATAGTTCTTTGCAGTATGGAGCAGGAAGGGATCAGAGTACATGAACGTGATTCTAATCTCTGAGTGTCTCTCACTCACAGTAAGCATGGTTATCAGGCTTCAGCAGACTTCTGTCTGCCATGTATTTCATCCTATAGTCTATTTGGCCCTGCCAAAAGTTAAATAGCTAAATCACTTAAAGAATGTTTTATTGATCAACAATTACTATGTACATGGAGGCTCTGAAACAATCCAGTGTCATATTCTTGTTCCAGGGGTGTATAAACAGAAGCTGGTTTATAAATTTCAGATAATAAGCTTGAGAACAAACTAGAGAGGGATTAATGTACAATTCAGATTTGTCATAATCAACCTCTAGATGCAAGAGTCTAGACAGGCAATAATAAAGATTAACAATCTTATCAGGATTATGAGGCAGCAAATTATTGGGAAAGATATCTTTGATTTATTATAGTCATCAAAGGAATTATTTCAGAGCTATAGAAAATGATGTGAGTCAACTCCAGAAGAGATAGAGTCAATTGTTAATCACTAAAATGGCTTGTTTCTTGATATCTCAAAAGTTATTGAAGATACAACAAGGAAATTAATTTTGTCTATCTGGGAAAGAAGGATATGTAGCCTTGTTATCAGTACATATTTATAAGAGCCTAAGCTACATCAGACCACATCATGTCTTCTGACATTATTGAATGAATACATGAAAGTATCTAGTAATAACAATCTATTTACATCTCAGCAAAGCACTCAACACTGTTTTGTGATGAAAATCCATGAAAAGTCTGCAAATACATGGATGAAGGAACTGAAGATGACATAGTAATTAGCTAATTGGTTTCTAGAAAAGCTTAGACAAATAACAGTACTGCTTCTTCTTACCTTTCTTCTCAAGTTTGAAATGGCAACATAAGGATTTTTGGTGCATCCCAACTTCCTAAGTTAAAAGATTTGTCTCAGAGCAGTGGCACTCTGAAAGCACATGATGCATAAAAGGTAAGATGTAGTGGGGAAAGAGGTACTTGGAAGGGGGAAAATAGTGGAAATCTCCAAACATGGCAGAGAGAATTCAGAAAAAGACTGTGATCAAGGCTCTGATCTCAGTTGATGGTCACTTTGCCATATCCTGCAAGACACCACCAAGTCATGCTGAGAATAAACACTCTGAGTCTGCTCCTTCAGCCTATCATAGTGCTCCTTCGTTTCAATGACTGAGACCATATGCCCTGCTTTAGTTACTGTAATACGCATTAGAATGTAAGCCCTCTAGGGCAGAGTTCTTGTGTTCAACTGCTTTATCCTAGAGCTTAGGAAAGTATTCAACATAGAGTTGTTAAAGGAATGGTAAATATGATCTATAAACTCACTGAAAGAATGTATCTGCTGGATTCAAAATAAATACTTCTAATCAGTAGCTTTTCTCTGCAGAAATAATAGCACGTTCAGGGACTTCCCTAGCAGTCCAGTGGTTAAGACTCTGCATGGCCATTGCAGGAGGCATGGGTTCAATCCCTGGTCAGGGAATAAGGATCCCACATGCTGCACAGCATGGCCAAAAAAAAAAAAAAAATAGCACTTATAAATGGAAAAATATTCCATTCACAGAAGTGACAAAAACTGTAAAGCAGTAACAGTACAAGAGCAGCACAGAAATGAACAGTACAAATAGTAAATATTACTAAAAGACAGAAAACAAAACTGGAACAAATGCAAAGATATAACATACTGCATAAGAAGACAGTAATAAAAATGTCAGTTCTCCCAAAAGTAATAATGTGAATATCAATGTAATTCTAATCAGTATCTCAAAAGAATTTTTATTTCATTAGGATTATCTTGAATTTCCTATGGAAGAACAAATATCCAGAATAGCCAATAAAACTATTTAAAAATCTAATAGCAATGGGAGATGTACTGTAATAAGCCACTATAATAAAATCATTATGGTATTGACATGAAAATAGACTTAAAATAATAAATCAATGGAATAAAACAGACAATTCATAAATAGATCCCAGTGTATATGTCACAAAGGGATACATTAATTTCATGAGTAATGAACTGATTCATTTTAAAAGCCTGATAATATAGTGCTCCATAAGGAGAAAGTGAGAGTGGATGGGCCCTTATGTACACTGTGTATAAAACCATCCCCAGGGGTATACAAAAATTATCTGTGTAAGTAAATAAAATGTTAGAAGAAAATGTAAGAGACTGTATATATACTCTAAGTATGGAAGAAAATTTATTAACCAAGTGAGAAAAACTGAAAACTGAAAGAAACAAAAAACTAGGAAAGGAATGAGGAAGAAAGAAAAAGACAGATTTGACAAAGCAGTTTTTTTTCATTAGGGTGAAAGTGTCACAAACAAAATCAATAGATAATACAGATAAACAGCGCTTTGGGGGAAAAGAAGTCACAAGTTGAAAGATCGACAAAGAGTTATCATTTGAAATGTGTAAAAAGTTCCTCCAAAACAACGTGTGAAAGCATGGGAAAGGATATGAAAACAGGCAACTCGCAGAAAAGCAAATCTGAGTGACCAGCACACACATGAAAAGATTTCAGATTCATTAGTACTCAATGCAAAAAAAAAAAAACAAAACATTTAAAAAGCAGCAATGAGGTATCACATCCGGCAAAAATTCAAGTGCAATAAATGCCTGCTACTGACAAGAACTCAGGGGAAAGAGACTCAAACTACTGGGTGAAGTGTCAGCTTTACAGGCTCTCTGGAAAAGCATCTAGCAACATCTAATGAAATGTAATAGAATTACCTCCTTTGATGGGGCCATTCTATTGGTAATCTATCATATAAAAATAAAGGCACCTAAAAATATCTACAACTCTGCTTTTTTCACAGGACTGTTGATATGCAGTACTATCAATTTGGGGAATAGTTGAATATATTAAGATAATTTTACATCATGAAATAATTTGCATCACTTAAAACAACGAGTTAGAATGATACTGTATACTTAAGAGAGTTCCTTGAAGTTTTAAGTGACAAAAAGAAAACACATAATAGTAGGAATAATATAATGCCATTTTAAGGGAATTCCCTGGTTGTCCATTAGTTAAGACTCCGAGCTTCTACTTCAGGGTGCCCAGGTTTGATCTCTGGTCAGGGAACTAAGATCCCACAAGCCACTAGGCCAGAAATAATAATGCCATTTTTAATAAGAACTAAAAAGGGCCTTCTATTTCTATACCTGTGTGTATAGGAGTGTATCTATATGTAGTTTGTTTATAATTATAATTATAGCACATGGAGTAAACACATTCAGAAGGGTTAGGGAGGGTCTGCCTGATTTGGGGAAGAGCAAAGGAGAGAAGAAAGAAAAAGCAAAAAAGGAGAAAAAAGATATTATAGCTTCTCCTCCAAGATTATTGTATGATGCCATTTAAGCATTTATATTAAATTACATGTATTGGACTGCAAGGAGATCCAACCAGTCCATCCTAAAGGAAATCAGTCCTGAATGTTCATTGGAAGGACTGATGTTAAAGCTGAAACTCCAATACTTTGGCCACCTGATGCAAAGAGCTGACTCATTTGAAAAGCTTCTGCTGCTGAGAAAGATTGAGGGCAGGAGGAGAAGGGACGACAGAAGATGAGATGGTTGGATGGCATCACCAACTCAATGGACGTGAATTTGAGTAAACTCTGGGAGCTGGTGATGGACAGGGAGGCCTGGCATGCTGCAGTCCATGGGGTCGCAGAGTCGGACACAACTGAGCAAATTAACTGAACTGAACTGATACATATATGTGTATGCATGCATATAAAGAAAAATTTAATTAAAAAAATAAGAACTGAGAAAGGGAAGGAAGAAGTGAGGAGAAGATGGAAGGGGTTGGGGGAGGAAAGAGGGATCGATGAACCCCCTTTTCAGACTTGCATTACATCAACTCCTTCACTTACTAGTGACTTAAGACTCAACCTTGACAGCCTTCCACGATATTAGATATTTCAACAATTTCAGTCCAAAATGAGAAGGAATTTTTAGTTTTTGTAATTTTTCTTTTCTTTATCCTTCTCTTCCCACTTCATGCCTTTTTAAAAACAAGAACAACCCATTGCCAATGCTGAACATCACCTACATGGCTCAGATTCTTACCTGACTTCACGGAAATCTTTTAAACTGATATGCCTACAGGGTGGTTTTCTATGCTTTTTGTTGTCTGTGTGAAATCTCAGATAATCTACTGATGAGGAGCTTCTTCTAAAAGCAAAACACCCACCTCCAAGAAAAGCTTGCTTTTGCAAAACAACAACAAAGTCTTCCTCCACAACTTCTGAGTTATAAAAGACAAGAGACTGTGTTTTCGACACAGAAGAAACAATTTCTGAAATGCCTTAATAAATCTCAGTAATTGTTAGAACACCATCAAGTCAAGCAGAAAACAGAGAAGGATATCAATTTCTCAAAAGATCAAGGTCAATAAAATTGGTTCCAGCAACCACTCAACAATTTATAATGAGATCAAACTTGTCACCAAATGTCTTGGGAAAGTAATTACAATGGACATACTTTGAGGCTATGGGTTAGCATAAAGTGTCACCAAGGAATTAAGAATGATGACAGTATTAAGCATTTAGAGAACAATGGATGAGGAATACAAATACGAGGGAAAGAGGTTTTAACACAGACACTGAGTTCGCAAACTAAAATTAACTTGAATTCAAGTCAGTATCATTTAGATAATCTATGTCCATTAAACTTTTATATTCAACCCTCATCTAATCATTCATTAAAGTGGCCTCCCTCATCTTTTCTCTGTTTGGCAAGAGTAGAGGACTCGACTAATGCTCACCCCAGCTTCTTTCTTTGAGCCTCCATTCTAATAGAATCACACTTTGTATCATATCTCATTTAAGCACAATTAAGAGTTTATGAAACAGGTCTTCATTTCACCATTTTAAGGTGAGGAAACTGATGCTTGGAGAGATACAATGAATATTATCAAGGACAAAGAGCTAGTGGGTGTCACAGCAGGGCTTCACAGCCATGGCCAGTTTCAAACTGTGCTTTTTCTGCTCCACTGCCTGTATCTCTGGTTAAGTCAATGTGGTCCTGAAGACAGCCAAACGTGGAGAAGTCACCAGATCCACAGTCATCTGGCATGGAGTCACTGACTCCGTATTACGCATACTAGGCTATTGTGGTTGCTAACTCGACAGCTGTGGGGTGGATCAGAAGACCCAAGGGCTCACCCCCACCAGCTCATCTTCTTTAGAAGCTCACCTAGTGAGAGGACACTCGGTCCACCTCCCCAGTCAGTGTATGGCATGCCACCCTGTCCCCACCAGCCGCTTAGACTTCTAGGAGTCGTGGGCAAGTGACCTAAGGGAGTTAGTCATGACCCAACTCCCCATTATCTTTTCTTAGGACAAGATACACATTTTCTCCTCCTAAGCTCAGAAAATCTCATAGGAAGAAGAATATTAAATGCTGCTGCTGCTAAGTCACTTCAGTCATGTCCAACTCTGTGTGACCCCATAGACGGCAGCCCACCAGGCTCTCCCATCCCTGGGATTCTCCAGGCAAGAACACTGGAGTGGGTTGCCATTTCCTTCTCCAATGCATGAAAGTGAAAAGTGAAAGTAAAGTCGCTCAGTCGTGTCCGACTCTTAGTGACCCCATGGACTAGCCCACCAGGCTCCTCCATCCATGGGATTTTCCAGGCAAGAGTACTGGAGTAGGGTGCCATTGCCTTCTCCATTAAATGCTAATGGGCAATTAAGTTTACAGAATCTTACCCTAGAGAATATGGTGGATTGGAGCACTCAGATTCCATGAGCTAGAGGTCTCTAGGCCAGCTCTTTCACTCTGCAGCTGAGGAAGCTGGGCTCAAGAGGTGACAGCAAGCAGATTCTTGTGATGGAGCCCTGCTTGCCTTTTTGACCCTACCCTGTGCGCCTCGGCCATCCTCCATGCTTCTCATACAGCAGAGCAGCTAAGTACAATGGACAGATCGCATGTTTCGGTACCTCTGTTTCCTCATTTTAAAAACAGGTCCTTAAACACATTTTTTTTTTAAGTCTTTATTTTGTGTTGGGGTATAACCAATTAATAATGTTGCGATAGTTCCAGGTGGACAGCAAAGGGCCCCAGCCACACATATTCGTATAATACCCATTCTCCCTCAAACTCCCCTCCCATCCAGGCTGTCACATAATGTGGAGTAGTTCTCTGTGCTACACAGTAGGTCCTTGTTGACTCTCATTTTGAATATAGCAGTTTGTACATCTCCATCACACTCCCTAACTATCCCTTCCCCTTGGCAAACAAAAGTTAAGTCTGTAAGTCTCTTTCCACTTAAACACATTCTTATTGATATTTAACAATATTAGGAGTTTTTTGGAGAAGGCAATGGCACCGCACTCCAGTACTCTTGCCTGGAAAATCCCATGGATGGAGGAGTCTGGTGGGCTGCAGTCCATGAGGTCGTGAAGAGTTGGACACGACTGAACGACTTCACTTTCACTTTTCACTTTCATGCATTGGAGAAGGAAATGGCAACCCACTCCAGTGTTCTTGCCTGGAGAATCCCAGGGACGGGGGAACCTGGTGGGCTGCCGTCTATGGGGTCACACAGAGTCAGACACGACTGAAGCGACTTAGCATCAATAGCAGTAGCAGCAGGAGTTTTTTAGCCAACTGCATAGGTTTAACAGGGCTTCCCTGGTGGCTCAGATGGTAAAGCGTCTGCCTGCACTGCAGGAGACCTACGTTTGATCCCGGGTTGGGAAGATCCCCTGGAGAAGGAAATGGCAACGCACTCCAGTACTCTTGCCTGGAAAATTCCATGGATGGAGGAGCCTGGTGGGCTACAGTCCATGGGGCTGCAAAGAGTCAGACATGACTGAATGACTTCACTTTCTTTCTATAGGCTTAATAAGAGGATTACTTCATTAGAATTGATCAATGAGGCTTACGTCCCATGTAAAATTCTTATCCTGGTCAGTGCTCCATAGTAAATTCTCTGTAAATTATTAGTATTATTTCCTTATCTCACCTCTACATTTTTGTACACTCCACCCTGTCTGATTGAAATGCCCTTCCCCAGCTTATTCATTCTTCAGGACTCAAAAGTATCACCTCCTCTGCAAAGCCCTTCTTTTTATTCCAGAACAGTTCCGGACTTCCTTTTCCTCCTCTGGTTCTCTTTGTGTATGTATCAATTATAAAAATATTCAATATTAATAATACTTTGCCCCATATTTGTCTTCCCTCATCACCACTAGACACTGAGTTCCATGAAGGCAAATGGAAGGTGGTGTCTTATTCATAGTAGAAGCCCTCGCATTTAGTGCAACAGCAGGACAAAATTGATACTCTGTGTACAGATGCTGAAAAGGTGAGCTGCCTGCCTGAGCTTTTTTCTTTCTTTTTTTATTTTTGCCACGAGGCATGTGGGATCTTCGTTACTCAATCAGGGATTGAACCCTCACCCTCCATTGGGAGGCTCAAAGTCCTAACTTCTGGACCACCAGGGAAGTCCCTTGCCTGAGCTTTTAGAGTCAATTGGTCATAGAACCAGAAACCTGAGGTCCCCTGATCCTGCCTCTGGTGTTTCTCTCTCCATTCACACTGCTTCTCTGAATCCCTGGGGACATGGGCCACAAGGCACTCAAGAGCAGCCAGAGCTTCTCAGGAGACCTAGGTCGGTCTGGGTCCAATCAGGAGACCGAATCTACACAGTGACTTAAACAGGGTGCGTTTAACATTAAGAATTACTATACTGCAACTTAAGGGTAATTTTAACATGTAAGAAAACTTTATAAGAGTATGTCCTCAAGGAAAACCAAGCATAAGAGGAGATCCCCTCCCCAGGGCTGGGGTTCAGATCTCAGTAGAGAAGCGATCATTTCAGACCACTACTTGGTAGATAAATTTGCCAGTCCACAGTAGCAGGGCAAAGAAGAAGTGATCTCTGTGACACAAGCAAGCTGTGGCTGATGAGCTGGCCCACAAGGTGCTGAGGGATGGGGACACTTGCATGTCTGGAGGGCCTAATGTTTATATTGCTAGAGCAGGAGATGAAGTTGGGATGGAGGGAGCAGGCAAGACGGATGGGGGAGGGAGTGGGGTGCCAGTGGGGGCACAGAGCCCACAGGGCAGTGTCTTGATCATCAGCTCAGGCCAGGGTTGCAAATCATCAAAGGACCATGGTTCTGGGGTACCACTGAAGTGCTCACATACACACCACTGACAGACGGTGCAGGCACCAGAACCAGCACAAATGCCCCTTCCTTCGGTGGCGTCCTTCCAGTACCCTCTATGAGAAAGCTTAATATCATGCTCACTATAAAGGAAAAATGTTTAATGCTAGCCTGTCCATTATGACATAGTAGATATTGAAAGATGAATTAGGAGTTGACGGGGAATCAACTGACAACTGGCATAAAGCTTAAATGGAAATTTCAGACTGTAATAAATGTCTATGCTAATTTTTTCAAGTCTGTGAAACTGCCAATCAAAAGTGAACAACAGGGGCTTCTCTAGTGGTCCAGGGGTTAAGAATCAGCCTTGCAATGCAAGGGACACTGGTTCAGTCCCTGGTCTGGGAAGATCCCACAGGCCACAGAACAATAATCCCCTTGAGTCCCTTCCAGATTGTACCCACCCCAAAGTCAAATCCTAAGTCATAAATTTTTGTGATAGATTGAATGAGAAATGAAATATTTCCTGCCATATCCATAAACAAGAATGTCACGGTTGTCAGCAGTTGCTGCCACCACGGATGGTGAGCTGGTGAGCCTTGAAGGCACTTAGGAAGGAGAATACCAGCCATCAGACTGCAGTCACTCCCTAAGGTGAGCCCCAAGGGCGCTCAGGGTGTGGAAAAAAACCACAGGATACTGGCCCAGAACAGCTGAAACGCCTATGAAAGGAATGATTTCAGTGAGCCCTGACTCTTACATTTTCCCATACATCAGTTCAGTTCGGTCGCTCAGTCGTGTCCGACTCTTTGTGACCCCATGAATCGCAGCACACCAGGCCTCCTTGTCCATCACCAACTCCCAGAGTTCACTCAGACTCATGTCCATCGAGTCAGTAATGCCATCCAGCCATCTCATCCTCTGTTGTCCCCTTCTCCTCCTGACCCCAATCCCTCCCAGCATCAGAGTCTTTTCCAATGAGTCAACTCTTTGCATGAGGTGGCCAAAGTACTGGAGTTTCAGCTTTAGCATCATTCCTTCCAAAGAAATCCCAGGGCTGATCTCCTTCAGAATGGACTGGGTGGATCTCCTTGCAGTCCAAGGGACGCTCAAGAGTCTTCTCCAGCACCACAGTTCAAAAGCATCAATTCTTCGGCACTCAGCCTTCTTTACAGTCCAACTCTCACATCCATACATGAGCACTGGAAAAACCATAGCCTTGACTAGATGGGCCTTTGTTGGCAAAGTAATGTCTCTGCTTTTCAATATGCTATCTAGGTTGGTCATAACCTTCCTTCCAAGGAGTAAGTGTCTTTTAATTTCATGGCTGCAGTCACCATCTACAGTGATTTTGGAGCCCAGAAAAATAAAGTCTGACACGTTTCCACTGTTTCCCCATCTATTTCCCATGAAGTGATGGGACCAGATGCCATGATCTTCGTTTTCTGAATGTTGAGCTTCTAGCCAACTTTTTCACTCTCCACTTTCACTTTCATCAAGAGGCTTTTTAGTTCCTCTTCACTTTCTGCCATAAGGGTGGTGTCATCTGCATATCTGAGGTGATTGATATTTCTCCCGGCAATCTTGATTCCAGCTTGTGTTCCTTCCAGCCCAGCGTTTCTCATGATGTACTCTGCATATAAGTTAAATACACAGGGTGACAAAACATCCTCGATGTACTCCTTTTCGTATTTGGAACCAGTCTGTTGTTCCATGTCCAGTTCTAACTGTTGCTTCCTGACCTGCATACAGATTTCTCAAGAGGCAGGTCAGGTGGTCTAGTATTCCCATCTTTTTCAGAATTTTCCACAGTTTCTTGTGATCCACACAGTCAAAGGCTTTGGCATAGTCAATCAAACAGAAATAGATATTTTTCTGCAACTCTCTTGCTTTTTCCATGATCCAGCAGATGTTGGCTATTTGATCTCTCGTTCCTCTGCCCTTTCTAAAACCAGCTTGAACATCAGGAAGTTCACGGTTCACGTATTGCTGAAGCCTGACTTGGAGAATTTTGAGCATTACTTTACTAGCATGTGAGATGAGTGCAATTGTGCGGTAGTTTGAGCATTCTTTAGCATTGCCTTTCTTTGGGATTGGAATGAAAACTGACCTTTTCCAGTCCTGTGGCCACTGCTGAGTTTTCCAAATTTGCTGGCATATTGAGTGCAGCACTTTCACAGCATCATCTTTCAGGATTTGGAATAGCTCAGCTGGAATTCCATCACCTCCACTAGCTTTGTTCGTAGTGATGCTTTCTAAGGCCCACTTGACTTCACATTCCAGGATGTCTGGCTCTAGGTCAGTGATCCCACCATCGTGGTTATCTGGGTCATGAAGATCTTTTTTGTACAGTTCTTCTGTGTATTCTTGCCACCTCTTCTTGATATCTTCTGCTTCTGTTAGGTCCATATCATTTCTGTCCTTTATCAAGCCCATCTTTGCATGAAACATTCCCTTGGTATCTCTAATTTTCTTGAAGAGATCTCTAGTCTTTCCCATTCTGTTGTTTTCCTCTATTTCCTTGCATTGATCGCTGAGGAAGGCTTTCTTATCTCTCTTGCTATTCTTTGGAACTCTGCATTCAGATCCTTTTCTCCTTTTCTTTTTGCTTCTCTTTTTTCACAGCTATTTGTAAGGCCTCCCCAGACAGCCATTTTGCTTTTTTGCATTTCGTTTCCATGGGGATGGTCTTGATCCCTGTCTCCTGTACAATGTCATGAACCTCATTCCATAGCTCATCAGGCACTCTATCTATCAGATCTAGGCCCTTAAATCTATTTCTCACTTCCACTGTATAATCATAAGGATTTGATTTAGGTCGTACCTGAATGGTCTAGTGGTTTTCCCTAGTTTCTTCAATTTAAGTCTGAATTTGGCAATAAGGAGTTCATGGTCTGAGCCAGAGTCAGCTCCTGGTCTTGTTTTTGCTGACTGTATAGAGCTTCTCCATCTTTGGCTGCAAAGAATATAATCAATCTGATTTCAGTGTTGACCATCTGGTGATGTCCATGTGTAGAGTCTTCTTTTGTGTTGTTGTAAGAGGGTGTTTGCTATGACCAGTGCATTTTCTTGGCAAAGCTCTATTAGTCTTTGCCCTGCTTCATTCCATATTCCAAGGCCAAATTTTCCTGTTACTCCAGGTGCTTCTTGACTTCCTACTTTTGCATTCCAGTCCCCTATAGTGAAAAGGATATCTTTTGGGGGTGTTAGTTCTAAAAGGTCTTGTAGGTCTTTATAGAACCGTTCAACTTCAGCTTCTTCAGCGTTACTGGTTGGGGCATAGACTTGGATTACTGTGATATTGAATGGTTTGCCTTGGAAACAAACAGAGATCTTTCTGTCGTTTTTGAGATTGCATCCAAGTACTGCATTTCGGACTCTTTTGTTGACCATGATGGCTACTTCATTTCTTCTGAGGGATTCCTGCCTGCAGTAGTAGATGTAACGGTCATCTGAGTTAAATTCACCCATTCCAGTCCATTCCAGTTTGCTGATTCCTACAATGTCGACATTCACTCTTGCCATCTCTTGTTTAACCACTTCCAATTTGCCTTGATTCATGGACCTGACATTTCAGGTTTCTATGCAATATTGCTCTTTACAGCATCGGACCTTGCTTCTATCACCAGTCACATCCACAGCTGGGTATTGTTTTTGCTTTGGCTCCATCCCTTCATTCTTTCTGGAGTTATTTCTCCATTGATCTCCAGTAGCATATTGGGCACCTGCTGACCTGGGGAGTTCCTCTTTCAGTATCCTATTATTTTGCCTTTTCATACTGTTCATTCCCATACATAGAAAAACATTAAAAATTCCATGACTTGGGATATCTGGTTTTCTTTAATTAACGATAATCTTTTGATGTTTAGACTACCTGACCTTTGTTACAAAACTTCTATATAAAACATAACTCTCAAGTTTTAGGTTGTGAATATTTTTTAAGTCAACAGTAATCAGGAGTGGAGGGCTTCCCAGGTGGCACAGTGGTAAAGAATCCGCCTGCCAGTGCCTGAGGCCCAAGAGATATGGGTTCAATACTTGGGTCAGGAAGATCCCCTAGAGTAGGGCAACCCACTCCAGTATTCTTGCCTGGGAAATCCCATGGACAGAGAAGCCTGGGGGGCTACATAGCCCATGGGGTTGCAAAAGAGTCAGACATAACTGAGTGACTGAGCATGCACACAATCAGGAGGGGAACAAGACTGAAATTACTTAGAGGTTTCCCATGGATATTTGGATGGATTGGACTTTCTCTCCATGTAGTGTTATGTGGTCTCTCCAGCAGGGTGGCCAGATTTTTTATATGGCAACCAGGGCTTAAAGAAATGTGAAACTGGAAGCTTCCAGACCTTAATGCGTGGATCCACATGGGCAAGTGTCACTTGCATTGCCTTCTGCTGATTAAGCCAATGCAGGAGATGCAGGTTTGATCCCTGGGTCAGGAAGATCCCCTGGAGAAGGGAATGGCAACCCACTCCAGTATTCTTGCCTGGAGAATTCCATGGAGAGAGGAGCCTGGCAGGTCCCAAGAGTCAGACACGACTTAGTGACTAAAGGACCACCACCAACTCCTAATGAGGGGCATGATGAAGGAACTGTGGTCATTTTTTTTCTCCCCAAATAGGCTCACTGAAGAGGAGCTTTAGTAAGTATCTCCTTCCAGGTATGTGACCTGGCATCTTGACTTGATTAGAAAAAGTTTCGGCCACGGTGCTCTGGGAAAATCTGACCTCTTTGTCAAGCTGCTGGATCTTGCTAGAACAATGCATTTCATTAAGAATAGATTTTGCTCCTGCTATTTTATGCAGAGACATTTTCACCGACTCATTTCCTGGAATAACAATCTTAGCTATTAAGAAAAAAGAGACCTTAATTTGTTCTTGGTGTGGGGGATGGGAGGGTAAGTTTAAAACAGATTAAAAACAGAAGTTAAAACAACACATCTCTTGTTGCTGATAAAAAACAAAGTGTCAAAAGAAACAAAGCTCAAACCAAGCACACTTCCAGCTCCTTGCTGAAAGGAACTAAAGGAGACAGCCGCACTGAATTTTTATCAGATCTATTTCTGACACATATTTCACTCACCTGCATGCATCCCTCATCACATTCATGCAGGACCAGTTTCCAGAAACATCTCTTAAGTAAGTGAACTCTGCCAGTAGCATTTACATCTTTATGGAAAAATTGAGTTGATCCGTGGTTCTTGCATTCCAAATGCTACCCAAGAAGCAGGAGACAGTATTTGATTATACCTCATTAAACAAAATGACATAAAGGAGATGTTTGGGGAAGTCATCAGACGGGCAAAACTCATGGATTCATTCATTCATTCAAAAATTTTCATTGAGAAGGTGCTGCCATAGGACAAATGCAACCTACCATTTCAAAATAAAGTATCATAAAAAGCAGTAAGGGGAAGTGGCTTTAAAGAGAGGTCATGCATAAGAGGGGGTGACATTGTTAAAGTTGTGGGACTACCCACAATCTCTGAAGCATGCCAGTGCTGCAACATCAGCTTAAATTGCTCTTCTCTGCTCCATGCTGGCCAGACAAAACCCACACCATCGGCAGTAGAAACCACCAAGAAGCCAAATTTTCAGTCTGAATTTCTTATAACTGTGTTCTTCCTAATACAGTGCCTGGATTTCACCACTGGATTCGCCTTGGAGGAAGGCCACTAAAGAACCACTGGACTTATGGCAGCAAGCTTTGGTATTAAGCCACACTCAAGACTCTTCATCCACATAGCTAGCTGGCAGCACAGCTTGAAGTGAATGAGACATAGCACAGGTAAAATTCGATACAGAAGTCTAAAGAATGACGCCATGCCAGCAGAAGATCCTGTATAAAAACCATTACTACATTTATTCCACAAAGCATCAAGGCTATGAGAATGGACAAAATAGTTTCCATTCTTTAAAAAAATACCTGTGACCTCTTATTGACCACAGATATCTGCCTGTCATTGGATGAGTCTTGGCAGAAATTCACTCTGCCCCTCACAACAGTCTTGCAAAATGGCATCAGGGTCCCCACTTTCATGGTGAAGAAACTCAGGCTAAAGGGGGCTACATATCTTGCCCAATATCACATGGCAGGTAAAGTCCAGGTCTTGATTTTACCCAGTCCTAAGATCAAAGCCCTTTCTGCTTAGTACAAAAGCTGCCTCAAGCAGAGAGGAGGATTTCAGTTCAGTGACCACAAAGAAACACCATCCAACTCAGACCCGGCGGTGCCTGAAAGGCTTCAGGAGACACTGAGGCTGTGATTCACTCTTGGAAGATCAATAGATTCATTTATTTAAATTATTTTGTCAATTATAACTAGAAGCTCTCAGTAGGCAGTTCAAAGCAAAGATAACACTCAGCCATTAAAAAAAAAAAAAAGAACAAAATAATGCCATTTGCAGCAACATGGATGGACCTAGAGACTGTCATACTGAGTGAAGTAAGTCAAAGAAAGACAAATATCATATGATATCACTTATATGTGGAATCTAAAATATGACACAAGTGAACTTATTTACAAAACAGGAATAGAGTCATAAATGGAGAAAACAAACATGATTACCGAGGGGAAAGTGGGGGATAAATTGGGAGATTATGATTGACGTACACACATTACTATATTCTCTGGTGGCTCAGTGGTAAAGAATCTGACTGCAATGCGGGACACCCAGGTTCGATCCCTGGGTTGGGAATATCCCCTGGAGAAGGGCAAGGGCATGGCAGCCCACTCCAGTATTCTTGCCTGGGAAATCCCATGGACAAGAGGAGCCTGGCGGGCTATAGTCCATGGCGGTCGCAAAATGTCAAACACAATTGAAATGACTGAGCCCACATGCACGTATAGCACAGGGAACTCTACTCAGTACTCTGTAATGACCTTGGGAAAGGACTCTTAAGAAGAGTGGATATAAGTATAGCTGATTCACTTTGCTGTACATCTGAAACTAACACATTTTAAAAGCAATTCTACTCCAATAATAATAATAAAATAAAGACACAACAAAATTGCATTTTAGAAAAACAAAGAAAGATGTAAGACAAAAAGCAAAACCTCTCCTCTTTCCTCCCCCTCAGCCAGCAAGGTTAACATCATACTTTAGAAGTAGTCATTGTTATGAATGCCTTATGTATACTTCCAAAATCTTTAGCTATAAAACCCTTTTTAAAATGCTTAAATTATGTATTAAAATTATATGTGGATCTCTTATTCCAGTTGTGTAAATTTTAAAACTCCTGGTACAGATCATATATGCCATGAAGTTTTTGTGTTTTTTTTTTTAATTTAAGAAAATATATCACCACCTTCTTGCATCAGCATCTACAGCTACCTAATGTTTCATTGTAAGGAATTCCACCATTTACTTTTTAGACCAACAGGCTTGTCTCCATTCTTTAATTTGCTATTACAAACAATACTGCAAGGAGTACGCCCACCCCCTCACACCTTTTTTTTGTGCACTTATGTACACAAAGAGAACTTCCTAGGAGAGGAATTCAGAGTGGTGTTGAAAAAATGAAGACAATGGCTGAAGTGAAGAGATTAGGCTTGGAGTGGGGAGAACTCTGAAGCTGAGGGTCCAGTTAGGGGGCACAGGGCCAGCAGGGACCACATCCATGGAGACCAGAAATAGATCACACACGTGGGTGTGACCTAAAGAAAGGCGTGAAACAAACTTTTTCCACCTCCCTCCCCAAACTGTCGCCCACCCACACAGGCAGCCACCACCCACACATGCACACAGCACATATCATCCAGGGCAACCTTCCCTCCTCATCATGAGGGTTTTTCACAAAATGCTGTGAATTTCAACACTTTCAGGTATCATTTTCCACCGTATATAATTGAAGCAGGGTGGAGAGATAGTGCTCACATTAATACAGGCAATCACCGTAAGACTTGAGACCCCCAAATCAGTCTCCACAAAGCCAGACAGAAACACAAGTTGGGACAGTGACTTGTAGAACAGCTAATCCTGTTGACCCAGATTTAGCCTAATGGAGGAGCTTCATTTCTAAAATCACTGCCGTAAAATTATGACTTTTCTTATGCCAACTACCTTAATAGGTGTTTGGGGGAATGATAAAGGGATGGAAAGGGGACCAGATTTTAAGAAAAAAGAAAAACTCATTTTCTGTAATCCTCCACAGTGTATATATTCTCTTCTAATATAATAAAACTTGCCCTGCCTGTTGACAACTGAGAAAACTGAGAAAGTCTAAGTCGAAATATGATAAAGAAAACCCTCAGCCAGGGCAATGGAAAATGTAATCAAACCTCAATAGCTCCCTCTGCTGTCATTTTATGTAATTTAATTTTTTTGTTTTATTCAATTACAAATCACACGAAGCTGGGTAGTATAGAAGTCAGTTGATAAAATCCTTATTACTTCATCTAAAACTGGAAGCATCGCTCCTGTCTTATGTCTCCTGCACTGGCAGGTGGATTCCTTTTCCACTAGCGCCACTGGGAAGCCCACTCCTGTATCATGAATAAGGATGATCTGATGGTGGGGCAGTTTTCTATACAGTAGAGGCATTAGGGTAACTTAAAGAAGTGACTGGGCTTCCCTGGTGGCTCAGCGGTTAGGAACCCAGCTGTCAATGTAGGAGACACAGGTTGAATCCATAGGTCAGGAAGATCCCCTGGAGTAGGAAATGGCAACCCACTCCAGTATTCTTGCCTGGAAAATCCCCATAGAAAGGAGAGCCTGGTGGGCTATACTCCATGGAGTCAGACAGGACTTAGCTACTAAACAACAACAACAAAAGAAATGGCTACATTTCTGAAGTGAAAAGTGCTATATACGCTTCAGTAAACCTCGATCTCTAAAATTAGGCACATTTTATTTTTTTTACTTTTTTTAAATTTTATTTTATTTTTAAACTTTACAATATTGTGTTAGTTTTGCCAAATATCGAAATGAATCCGCCACAGGTATACATGTGTTCCCCATCCTGAACCCTCCTCCCTCCTCCCTCCCCCATACCCTCCCTCTGGGTCGTCCCAGTGCACCAGCCCCAAGCATCCAGTATCGTGCTACATTTCTGAAGTGAAAAGTGCTATATACGCTTCAGTAAACCTCGATCTCTAAAAATTAGGCACATTTTAAAAAAGACAACTCTTAATGATTCACTTGTCTAGGCCACACTGGTCCTGTGAGAGCTGAAAAGCCCATGGCTTTGAAAAGGATGTGGAAGACGTAAGGTTGGAATGCAGAGAAAGGAACAAACACCAGGCCAATTAGGAGAACAGGTTCTTCCACTTGAGGCGCCAGGACCGCAGGACAGAGGACGAGGGCGGAGCCGGGGCTGACACGCCCGGAGGCTGCCGGCAGGATGCCCCTCGGCGCGCATCCTCACCTGACGCTCCGAACAAGTCTGAGCGGGGATGTTTCTCACTTTACCAACAAGAAGACACTGAATTGTTTGGTCCGTCAACAACTAAGGAGAAAGCTTGGGCACAGATTTAGAAGCCTTTGGCTTTGAAGTGGGAGCTAGAAAATCTGGGCTTTGAAGTGCTCATTCTGTCACTCACGGGGGCCCTGGGAAAGTCGTAGCTTCGCAGCCTGTTTCTTCCACTAGAAATTGAAAGATGGGATTCAGTGACCTCACAGGTCTTTTCCAGTACTCGAAACCATTGCAGGCCCATCACCCTCTATCCGCCCGCCCCTTTATCTGACCCAGAGATGGTTCAGTTTAAATGACAATCAAAGGCAATTTGCAGGAAAAAAGAGGAAGGTAGGAAGGAAGAAAGGAAGGAAGGAGGTGGAAAGAGGGAGAAAGTGGAGTGAGGTAGGAGATAGATGGGCTCCAGGTTAGACGTTTAAAACTGGCCTCCTGTTTGTGTTTCATGGGCCATGAAGAAGTGGCCTTCAGATTAGATACTTAACACTGCTGGCATTTCTTGAGAGGAGAGATAGGTGGGCTCCAGTTAAGGCATTTACAAGCAGCCTCCTGTTTGCCCTCTGAAATGGAAGTAACAACAGAAACGGAAAATTGCCACTGTTTGTCTCTTGTAAAATCCTTAAGGTAATAGTCATGGCAAGAACAAAGAAGGGCAAAACCCTGTTTGAGTAAAGGATTAAAGGATCTCCATTTCCCCCCCCCCCCCCCTTTGGGGATGTGAGACACTACACATGCTCAGAAAGGCTCCTAGGGGTCAAAAGTCAGGGGATAATACCAGCCATAATGAGTCTTGCTCCTCCCAGAAGCCTTCACTTCAAGATCCATCTTGGCTGAGGGGTGTGTGGGTACCCAGGGGAGGGTCCCAGGATAGATCAGGTGTGGAAAAAGAAACCAGAAAATTGGTTAAAGGTAAACAAAGACCCGGAAGAACTGCCCTATATAAATGACTTAATTGCCTCTTTATTGAGCTCCTCCTCTCTAGGGGGACAGTCACACCTTTTCTCTGTGGGTGTTCACCTCTTCCTTGCTTCTGTCTTAACTAAACAAACCATTTCTCTCTGTGCTCTCTCACTTGTTGTGCTACATCTCTAATAATAAACTTTGAACCTGCATTTATAGTTTCTGCCCCCAAGATCTTTCAATGGGGGCAAAGATCCAGGGAAAAAGAGATTCTAGCCTCTAGCCCTGCTGATCTGGTGGCTAGGATTCCTGGTTTTCACTCAGGTTCAGTTCAGTTCAGTTCAGTCGCTCAGTCATGTCCGACTCTTTGTGACCCCATGAATTGCAGCACACCAGGCCTCCCTGTCCATCACCAACTCCCGGAGTTCACTCAAACTCACGTCCATTGAGTCGGTGATGACATCCAGCCATCTCATCCTCTGTCATCCCCTCCTCCTCCTGCCCCCAGTCCCTCCCTCAGGTTACCCAGGTTCAATTCTAGGCAGGGAATTATGATCTTGCTTCATGCCACCGCTTACTGCTGCCTCATTGAGATCAGGAGGAAAGGAGGGAGGAAAAGTGGGAGGGAAGCTGGCAGATTTCTAAAGAGCAGCCAAATAGAATACTTGCACTGAAATGGAGATATTGGCAGGTGGTGAACCTGCCCCTTGGTGAGAAAATGAAAGTCACATGGCTTTTTTTCAAACAATAATGAGCAGCAGCAACTTTTTCCTGCTCCACTCACCACCAGTTTATAGACTGATGTCTGGATCTCAATCAGCAAAGGCCACCATCAAAACATCAATAGCAAAGGCTCCATTCATCCCAACCCTGGAGGGGCTGGGAGGTGCCGATGACTCATTCAACTGGGAGCTTCAGAGCACTTTACATTCCAGAGAAGTCCCTTCCCTCCTAATCTCACAGTTTACAAAGACAAGAACAAACACAAGAACTTCTGGAGAAGTTCTATGAAGAAAATAGAGGGTAAGAGAATGGAGTGGTAGGGTAACTGTTTCAACTATGGAGACTAGGGACATCCAGTCTCTCTCTCCCTTATACATATATTCTGGGTTTGATCCCTGGGTTGGGAAGATCCCCTGGAGAAGGGAGAGGCTACCCACTCCAGTATTCTGGCCTGGAGAATTCCATGGACTGTATATAGTCCATGGGGTTGCAATACAGTCCATGAAGTCACAAAGAGTTGGACACAACTGAGCAACTTTCACTTTCACTTTATATATATATATATGTATTTAATTCGAGGATAATTATTTTATAATATTGTGATGGTTTCTTGCCAAACTTCAACATGAATCTGCATTAGCTGTACCTATGTCCCCTCCCTCTTGAATCCCCCTCAGGACATCTTCTCTGAGGAAGTTATCCTAGCAGAGTCCCTAGAAAAAAGCAAATATCTGATCCAAGCCGATGACAGAAGACCCTGAAAGTGGGAGTGAATCTAAAGTATGTGGAATGAAAGAAAGTCAGGGTGGCTGGAGGATGGGGACAGGGCAGAGAGAAGGTGTGTGAGCTGAGGCTGGAGGGGAATCCGGGCTGGTTAACAATGGAAACAGGAGAGCGCGACTTGGACAGGAGAGAAGTGGAGTTGGGGAAAATGGAGAAGAGGAACCCCGCTCACTCGGCACAGCCCGTGCTTTTGTTCCCACCACCTTTGCTTGGAGCTTTGTAAGCTAAATGGTGGTGTGGAAAGGAGAGCAGAGGAAAAAGGAACTGAGAACGTGCTGAGTGGGGTTAGGAGAGGCAAGGAAGACCAAGGATGAAAGCAAACATCCCCCAGCAGATATCCCCCAAAACAAATCCCTGACAAATACGAACACAAGTCAAAACTAATTTGAGGGACTTCCCTGGTGGTCCAGTGGCTAAGACTCCATGCTCCCATGCAGGGGCACCAGGTTCGATCCCTCGTCAGGGAACTAGATACCACATGTCGCAACTAAAGATCTGAGTGTGGCAACTAAGACCCGGCACAGCCAAATAAATAAATATTTAAAAAAAAACTAATTTGAACGTCAAATCACTCACGTTCTTATTTCTATAGGCAATAAAACAGCAGATAAGGTGAGGATACAAAGTTAAAGGAAAAAAGTTCAGGGGTAATTAAAATCTCTGAACAATAGGTTCCTTGTAATGAAGATGTTAACTGAGAAGCCTGTTGGACTTTATGTTGGCAGATCAAGAAGGACAAAGACTGGTGTGTCTCTCTAGAAAGGTGGGGGGTTGTGTACCCATGAATGGTGGAGTTATCCAACAGGAGCTGACAGATCTAAGGACAGCTATTTACCATGAACACCACACAGTCCATCAAGTGTCCCCAAAGCACTGGTTCCCAGGGGGCATCCACAGTGCCAAGTTTATACTCATAATCATACCAGGATTCTTCACTCTTATTTTCTACTGAGTGTACAGTTCAGTTTCCCAGAGAATTACATGACAAGGGATACTGCAATAGCTTGAACACAAGAACGATGAAAATCCAGCTGCTACTAAATGAAACATTAAGCCCTTCAGAATTCTTCTGTTTTAGTTTCCAGTATGGTAACTATTGATAAAATCCATAGGAACAAAAGCTTTTGGGGTTCCTCAGTCATTTCAGGGTAACAGAAAAGTTTGAGAACTGTGGCTCAAGCTGTTAATAAATTTGAGGGTATTATGATTATATAGTATTATACTATAAATGTGACATAAATGTTACAATAGGATAGTGATTGGTGATCATTTTATTATTAAATGGGGAGTTGCATTAAGACTAGATACTAGGACAGTAGATCCAAGACTCAAAACCATCCATGAACCACTTCCAAGGCAGTAATTTGTCTACCATTGGTCCTGTGCGACACTCCTGAATGATGTAAAAGCAGATCTACAGTGACAAAAGATGGGAGGCTTTCCTTAAAAGGAATGGATGTTTCTACACCAAATGGTACACAAGAACTGAAGGGGAAGAAGAGGCTGTGTCTATGAGAATGAAACTCGCATTAACGTCTTTTTCAACATTTGAACCTTTCTCAGAAAGCTGTTCAATATTTCTTCACACACACATACATATATATGCTATTGATATTCATCCCTTTGGTTTTTCATTTGACCTTTCAACTACTGCCTGGAAACCTGAAGAAATTTGAAAACTTCAGTTTTCCATTTCACATTTCAATTTAACACGTGACTTTTCAACCATCACCTGGAAAGCTGAAGAAATTTGGGGGTGGGGGCAAGAACCAAAACAAAGAATCAAGCCAAGGCCACATACAACTCCAAGATAGGTATCGAATATCTAACTTCTTTCTCAGGCCTTCCCGCCCCCCACCTTACTAAAGGAGTAACAGGGGAAAACCATCAATTTACATAAACTCTGAGAAAGGAAATATGTGCCTTTCCAAAAGAGGAATGGTTTGACTCAAGACTTGACATGGTTTCAGTTGGCTTTAAATTTAGATATGAGAAATTGTTAGTGGGTACATTTCTTCTCTCCAACATTACACACAGAAAACATTGTTCATAGTTTAGATATTTGGAACAAATATGTAAGTGCTGGCACATTATATTTTCCAAGGGGGATGAATACTTGTCTTTATTACATTTATTTGCAAAGATGTCCTACCAAGTTATCATTACATATGGACACAGGCAGTCATGTTATTTAATACAGAGGGAAAGAAGTTTTGGGACTTTGAAAAGGATAATTTAGGTCAAAACCTTTAAAATAAAGTGTAAAATAATGAAAGATATGTCATTTAAGGAGTGGATTTGTAAGTGATACAAACAAACCTTGCACATTGTAATTTAAAACAAATATGTAGAGAATTCCCTGATGGTCCAGTGGTTAGGACTCTGTACTTTCACTGCCGAGGGCCTGGATTCAGTTCCTGATCTCAGAACTAGGATCCCACAAGGATTTGATTTTAGGTCCAAGAGTTCTTCGAATAGGAATCATGTCTGTCTTCTATGAACCACACCTCACCTCTAAGGCACCATCTAAAATTTCCCACTGGAGTGAAAACTGAAAATACACTTGCAAACTACAAGCAACTTCTACATTTTAATGAGTTTCCTGCCACGTTTTTTTCCGTTTTCTGATCTACACCTAGACAACTCCCTTTTATCAAGTATTTCCAAAGCCGTCAATTTAGTTTTCAAAGCAACAGCTCTCTTTCAGTCACATTTTATCAGTTTACATATTTAAATCTCATAATAAAAGAAATAAGTACAACTGGAATAAACAAGCTTAGAAAAAACCACAAATGATATTGGTAAGCATATGTACAAGGGCAAACTAGAAAACAGCTCTGAGATGCAAGTATTAACTGTACTCTAACCAAGTCAGTTACTGCTGACAGCCTAAGCAGAATAAGCTTAATATACTGGAGACAATCGCTTTAATGTTAGCATGCAACAATATTATGATAAAGCTTTAATTTGTAAACTTTTTACCTCAAGATATAATCTTGAATATGTACCAGAGTAGCTAGAATTGCTATATGTCAAATACCTCTTCCTTCTAAAGCTGTACAATGTTACCAATGCCATACTGAGGTAATACATCCACATTAGTGTTTCCATTTTGAATTGTTACTAAATATTCATTGTGAAGCTCTTATAATTCACTAACATACTTAAGTGGCATGGATATCAAGGGGCATTTGTAACAGGCAAAGCATAATTTTTTTTTCTTTAAGTATTTATTTATTGCTTAGCAGGTAAATAATCCCCCTGCATCACAAGAGACACAGGAGATGCGAATTCAATCCCTGGGTCACTACGATCCTGGAGAAGGAAACGGCACCCACTCCAGTATTCTTGCTTGAAAAACTTCGTGGACAGAGGAGCCTTGTGGCTACAGTCCAATGGGTTGCACAGAGTTGGATATGACTGAGCGACTAAGCACACACATTTACTTAGCAGTGCCAGGTCTTAGTTACAGCAAAATTTCTTGATCTAATTTTCATCTTTGCCTTTATTTTCTTATATTGCTTATAGATATTCTTGTTATTCCCCCATTTGCTCTTTTAGTCTAATTTGCCTTCGGTTTTGCTGTCTGCTCTGCTCTAGCAGGATTAACTAACTCTATTGTTGCAGTTTACTTACTTTGAAAAATAATGGCTGACAGTCACTGAAAACCCAAAATTGCAAAAAACAAAGATAAATAATAATTTAACTAAACTTTAGACAGGCAGTGGCCTGTCCTCAGGATCTCAATCATATAACACTATGAACTGAAAATAATCAAACTTTCTACTGCATCTGAGCAATGAAGATTATCCTAAGAAATGTCCAGTGGTAATCAATAAATCCTTAATTTTCCATATGAAACAAAAGAGCAAGTTAACACTTAGTCTTGCCACAGACCCAGGGGTTGTGCTCACCGCTTTATTTAATCCTTCTGAAATAGGCTCCATTCTCACTCCTTTTGGGGCTTCCCTGGTAGCTCAGACAGTAAAGAATCTGCCTGCAATGCAGGAGACTTGGGTTCTATCCCTGGGTCAGGAAGATCTCCTGGAGAAGGAAATGGCTACCTACCCACTCCAGTATTCTTACCTAGAGAATTCCATGGACAGAGGAGCCTGGCGGGCTATAGTTCATGGGATCGCAAAGAGTCAGACACGGTTGAGTGACTAATACTCATCCCTTTATTTTTTTAACTGATGAGGAAATCTAGGCTCGGAGCCTAGGGCACCCAGATTCCAGTACAGGTTTATCAGTCTCCAAAGTCTATGCTCTTGGCGAGAATATTATGCAGCAGACTCAGAAATATTTCAAAACCATTCCATCAAAAAGGATGCCGAACTATTTAAATCACCTTCTTTAAAAGGAGTGCATCATTCTAACCATGTTGTTTAACTCTTACCTCTGGTTTTTCAATCCAGGCAAATTTGAATGACTATCTGTTCTTATACATAAGACCAAGATAATCAGCTACCATCTAACTTTTCCCTATTAATACACCTTCACTCCCTTTATTAAAACTTCTGCACTGTTATACACACAATTAGAATCCATTCAGGGAGGAGGTATGAATCTCTATTAGAATTCCTCTAAAATACAACTAACTGTTGAGAAATAAGGAAAGAAAAAGAGGGAGGGGAGGGTAGCTCTAAAGAGATAAAAGTGAAAAGGGGAGTAGCATTGACATATATACATGGTCATGTGTGAAATACATGGGGAAGCTGCTGTATAGCACACGGAGCTCAGCCGGGGGCTCTGTGATGACCTAGAGTGGGGTGGGAGGGTCAAGATGGATGGGATATAAGCACACTTAAGGCTGATTCACATTTTTGTATGGTAGAAACCAATATAACATTGTAAAGCAATTATCCTCCAATTAATAAAAGTAAAAAGGACACACGAGCCTGCCAGGATGAGCCTAGGTAGTAGTATGATTCCTGTATTCCTCTTTATAAACACAAGGATGAAAGAAGAATGTAACTGTCTACCCAAGTATGGACTGTGACTTCCTCCCAAAGCCCCATGTGGAAAGGAGGGAAAAGACTTGAGAAATCTGACACTACCACAGCCAAGCGGTCAAAGTCAAATCAACAGGTGCATGTCAGTGGTATGTATCCTTAACATGATGTGGTAGAAATGGCAGCTTTACCCATGTGTGGTCTTTCTCCCAAAAACTTGTAACCCCAGTCTAATCATAAGGAAGACATAAGTTCCAAAGAAAGAGTACTTTACAAAATATTTAACCAGTTCTTCTCAGTACTATCAAGGTCATCAAAACCCAGTGTGAGAAACCATCTTGGTCAAGAGGAATCCAAGGAGACATGACAACTGAAAAGTACTGTGCTATCTATCTTTGATGGGGCCCTGAACCAGAATAAGGACATTTGGTAAAAACACACAAAAATCAGAAAAAAAAAAAAAAAAACAACACATCAATACCAATTAATTGATTACAACATATGTACCAGACTAATGGCAGATGTTAACAAGAAAGGAAACTGGGTGCAAAGTAGATGGAAACTCTCTGTACCGTTTTCTCAGTTGTTCTGTGAGAAGTGAAAGTGAAGTCGCTCAGTCCTGACGACTCTTTGCGACCCCATGGACTGTAGCCCGGAGAAGGCAATGGCAACCCACTCCAGTACTCTTGCCTGGAGAATCCCATGGACAGAGGAGCCTGGTGGGCTGCAGTCCATGAGGTCACTAAGATCACGGTTTGAACCACTAGACTTCAAGACTCACTGAAGGGAAGTAGTGGCTGTATTTTATCAGAGGCAATTAATCAAATATAATTTGAGGTTTTCAGTACCTGTATTTTGAAATAAACAAAAGATAACTATCATAAATTTTACTGGTTTCCAGACTTACTTTTGAATGAACACTCATTGCCGGAGTAAGTCAAGCTTAGAAAGTGATTGAAATCATAAAGTTGTAAAAATTCAGAACTGCAAAGAAGCTAAGATGCATTTTATGCCCACCTCCTGAACTTAAGAGCACTGACCACACAGTGATCTGCTGAGGGTCAGTCTTCCAGTTAGAAGGAATCGTGCGCGCTTCCTATTACAAGCCTCTAGAAACAGTATGAGAATTACTGAGCTATGTTTGTGATGCAGATATACTTATCGAGTATGTAAAATTATCATTTTAACAAAAAGAAATAGATATTTAAAATTTAATACGAAGGGAAAAGGAACCATTGTGTAAAACATAGTTTATCTTTAGATACAATGTTTTGTCTTTCATCTTACAAACCAGCTTCTATTTCAGTATTTTCTACATTAATAGGGTAAAATGTAGAGCAACTGCAACCTATCCATGAAATGGGTAAATTTCCTAAGGGGGGAAAAAAAAAGAGGGACTGTTTGACTTTCCAATTTCCAATTCTAAAATCTTCCTCTATACAATAATTCTACTCAGGTTACAAACATGTCAGAAGTAGCCAACGATGTTTCAAAATGACATTCCAGCAGCTAACCTCTGAGTGTGTTACATAAGGGGTATTCTTTGGAAGGGCCCAGGATAGCAGGAAGGGATGTGGAAGCCCCACCCCACAGTGCTACAAACTCTGAACTCACATGTTACTTGAACACTAAATTTTATAACAACTTTTATTTACAATTAGTTCCAATGTTGTACAAGTAACTCAAGTTATGGACTAGACACATTCTGAATTTACTGCAATGTTCATAAATAAATTGTATTTAAACTGTCCTATCTGTGGGTGATTTACAGGGGACTTCTGCTCCTCATTATGATGCACCAAGAGAGATGGGGAAAGATTACACGTCAAGATTAGGAAATGACCGAGTCCATGGATTCAGTCAACCTGATTGTGCAGTACACTCATATTTACTACTAAAAAAAGTCCATGTACAAGTGGACCCATGTAGTTCAAACCTGTGTTGTTCATGGGTCAACTAAGCAAGCAAACAACTTAGGTCACTTAGCTTCTAACTGCAAGATTGTTCCTAGACTAGAATTACTGAATCTAATGTCATGAAGATAAAGCCAAGCCAGTAAGAGTCCCAACCAGAAGCAAGTAGCCTCAAATATAAGCTGCTGAAGTGAGGCAAACCTTCTCTTTAGGAGATGAACAGTAAGAAGGGGGCTTCCAGTGATGCCACAGTGTGGACACCTGGGGTGCCTGTAAAACAATGTCCTGATCGCAGGCTAACTGTGTTGTATGCAGCACAAAACTAAACTCTGGTTTCCTCCGTCTGAACAAGTGCTTTACAGAGCCCAGCAACGATTACCAACACACCATTCAGAGTCACCACCACCCTACCTCCATAAGCTGTAACCAGCCCAAAGGATAATGTACACACTATTAAAAAGCATTCCCTGGTCCCAAGAATGGGAGGTTATGGTCATTAGACAGCTGGTGCCAAGACTTCCTCCCATTAAATAAGCCTCTTTCTCTTTTGCTCTAAGTTAAGTATTAATGGTATGTAATTCAATAAGCTCACTGGAGTGGATAAAGATTAGGATAAACTGTTAGCCTTCCTCCTCTCTGTAATTCCCCTACTTAATTTCAAATGGCCAACTAAATAGAGTGATATAATCTATTTGTACTTAAGAAATATGTCAATCAGGAAATTCCTAACTGAGTTGGCAAAAACGTTAACATTTTCTGGAAGGCAATGCATATTTATAAAGATAAAATGGAAAGAACACAGATAGGAGTGAACAATTTTTATTGAAACCCTCAAAGATTAAGAGGACCAAATGGTGAGTTTGGGTACCATAACAGAAAATCTCACCTAACTGTACCATCATTCACAGGAATGAACAAACCCAAACACGACAAAATTCAAATTCTCATGTAATTGCTACAAGTGAATGTAAATGAACTAATCATTTTATCATAACCTTTCTTTAATCATATGAAAAAGGGAATTTACATGGCATAACAAAAGATATGCAAAACTTAATGAAACACAATTCTCTTAAATTTCTCAAACTTATGTTTATAGGATGCAGAATGCACTTGAAATGATTAAATGACTTAAGCTGATTCTTTTTTTTTTTTTTATTGCAAACTGTTTTAACATCAGCTTTAACCCCCATGCATGGTATTCAAAAAGAACACAGCTTCAGAATTAAAAAGATCACTTAAGTTAAAACAAGGACTGAACTCAGGAAAAGGCTGGGGTTTCTTCTGAAAGGAGTCTTCAAGTACCAATATGTATAGAGAAAGAATACTAATTTTGGTTACATTTTCCCCCTTACTGTTAAATATACAAACTATATAATACCTTTCAAAATAAAACACCCATATAAGATAAACTTTAATTAAGAAACATTCAAACCAGATCTTGGAAAAACATTAGGCAAGGAGTTTACTGGGCCAATAATGTCTCAATCTGTGATTGCTCAAAACATCGGGTCAGTCTCCTGTTGAACAGCCCAATTTCTCCCTCTTCTGGGTCCCAGGAGTTAAGAAACCTCCATTCCTTGTGCTAATGGGACAACCTGCGATCCTTTCACTTAAGAGGAAAAATATTCTGCTGTACATTGACAGACCAAGAAGGGAGAGAAAGTAGGTACTCGGAAGAAAACTTAAATGAGGGGGAAAAAAAAATTCACCTATTGAAAAGTTTTGTTTTTGTTTTTCCCAAAGGAATGCTGCACCCATTTCACTTAATATTAGAAATCCAGGTTAAAGGCACTGGGAGGAACTCCTCACCACGAGTAGAATTACAGGTGACACTTCTGAGTCTGCTATTGCAATCAGCCTGCCTGCTGAGTGTTCTGTGACATTTCTTACACAGAAACCTACTGTAAATTAAACAAGTTTCGATCTGTGAATAATAACTAGTTTTATAAAAAATATTCAGAGTTGCTAATAAAGCACCAAGAAAAAGAGCAGCTCAGAGGACTCAGAGCCTTTCTACAGGTCACTCCTGCACAGTTTTCTCCCACAGGACCTTCAGAGTGACAAGAGTCCTCTGACCCGTCCCACCATATAACCCAAGGGACGTGGAACGCTGCTGCGGGGACTACACCCAAACACCAACTTTCATTATAAATAGTTAAGAGATATCTTACAAGATTTCATGGCTTACTCTGAAAAAGGTAAAATAGGTGCAATTTTCCTTTAAGAAAGTCTTGATTTTTGTAATACACTATTAATATTTTGATGTTCCCTTCAGTAAACACTGATAACTATGCTGGGACTACCAAAGCACTGTGAAGTCACTACAATTTATCTACAAATACTGTACTTTTTTCACCTGAATACAGTATTTGTACATTTTAAGAAAATATTGTACAAAAAAAATCATATAAATGAAATCCTCAAAGAAATATCTGTCACTAAATTTTTGAGTTGAAGTGACCAAAGACCATAGTAATGAAAACATTCTAAACATGATGTAAACATAAGTGGAGTAACGCAAAACACCAAGGTATTCAAATCTACTATATTGCTATTTCCATCCTTAATGCATCTTTCTACATAGCTTTCTCCTTTTGGAACCGTAATATAAGGGGCAGTACATTATTTCATAACCATATGCCATCAAATCAGGTAATACAGATGCTTGACACGTTTAATTATACAAAATCAATTTGTTTCAAGATACAAAATTAATGTTGATATGTCATTAATGAAAAAAATAAGATGTTAAAAAGATAACTATAAGAATACCCAGATATATGCTGTATTCCCATTTATATAGATCTGATCAATAAAACATCAACACATTCACTTAGATACTGATTTAATCCATGGATCAAGGCCATATTTTCAAATATTTTAAGGATGCCAGGACACCGCAAAAGCCGGAGAAAGGACTTGAGGAACAATATATGCTTGCTAAACAAGAACTATGTTTATTTAGCTAGTGAATACCTAGAGTAATAAATTTTTTACTTCATGATAGCAATCAGGCTCGCAAACACCCAGAAATAGGAATTAAGGGTTTTAAATGTAGTTATAAAGGTCATAAAAAGTCTGATTAGACTGAGGTACATTACTCAAAATTTTGAGATTCATTAAGTGGTAGCAAACAAAATAATTCCTCAGACAAATGCACATTTTTCAGTATACATATTATTGGGGGAAGGAGGGGAGAAGAATGTGCATTAACTGGTGAGACCCACCAAGCTGCATATCAATATTCTGTTACACCAAACAGTTTGAAGACAAGGGAAATGTTCTAATATAATCTCAGATTATGTTTCATTTGGCTAAAATAGAGCTTAAGGTTGCTTTGCCATATTAAAAGTTTACTACAATAATTTTCACATAAACATTTAGACTTGAACTCCAGGACTAAGTATGGCATGATTCTTTTGCTTTTAATCTGTCAAATAGCTAAAAATTGACAATTTAAAAACTACAACAAAGAAAAAGTTGAAGCAGTGTGACTCTTACATCATTGAACCACTTCTAATGGTTAACTGTTAGTATTTAACAAATTCAAAGAGTTAATGAATCCTTGCATTCATTCAGTCTTCTGTGCCTTAGCTAGGATGCATAATTACAAAAGACAGCAGATACTGGTAAAAGCTTCAGGACAGAAAGTGCTTGACGGAGTTACAGTTCTCAAGTGTGTTTGGTGAGAGTATAAGGGCAGACGCGCTGATGAAAACCATTACAAGAAGAGTCAATTCTGTGTTGTTAGAGTTCAAAGATGTCACCTTAAGCAGAAAAAAGCTTTAATAACGTTGTCTTTGACTTATTAGGCATTTCCAGAGTCTACATCATTAGTGTTGTGATTCTAACAGGACATCTTCATAGGGTTATTGTTTGTTTCTATTTCTCTCCTGAAAGAAAAACACAAAGACCTTTAAGGAAACATCATCATTGTTTAGCGATTTAAATTAGATGCACATAGAAAGAAAACCACGTCCATAAGAAGTTCTTCAAATACTAATTCAAGTAGTTAGGCAAAAACGATTCACTATTACCTACACACACCTCAGTGGGAGTACCACAAGCCATTTTAAAATAAACAATTCCAAACACAAAGACCCAGTTCAAGAGATTATAGGTCCCTTCCACAGCCCTGTTTTCCCACAGAATTTTGTTTACGTGAGGCTACTACAATAAATGTATTTCTAGTCCCTTCCATGAGTTCTTGATGGTTAAGTATCAAATAGACTGTTAAGTTCTGTGAAGCAATCTGAAAACTACTGGCTGAGGTAGGGTCAGGAGGAAAGGACAAGAGGAGCATTAGAGTTGCATTCAATTAAGCTTTCAGTATTAATTTATCCATGTCATACTCTCACATTCAGCATAATTCTTCATATGAATAAATATTAATACTTATTACTAATAATTCCTTTTAAGAAAGCAGGTATCCCTTGAACAAAAGTTAAACTGAGTGATGTTTTCATGATGGTTTTTAATCAAATATCCACCCGCAATACTTATTTTTTGAGCCTGCAATTCTAACAAGTTCACTCCAGTCCAAGGACCACAGTTTGAAAGCCACTTGTGTCTAATACATCCTAAGACTCTATTTTTGGTTTCACTACTCCTTTTTCATGAGTAATACAGATTCCATAATAAATATGTGCATACTTTGAAAATGGTAAAATTGATGTCCCATCCTCTGTGACATCAGAAAATTATTTAAAAATTTAAAGACAAAGCTAAAGTTCTTTGTTACTGAAGCCCTTCCTTCTTCGTTTGTGTGTATTTCTACAACTTGAATGACAGTATTTAACACAGAAAGTTTAACAAATAAATGTCCTACTATACAAATAATCACAAATAAACTATTTTATGCACCCATAAGTATCAGTGGGATATTCTGAAATCAAAGAATAAAACAAAAATGAAAACAGACACAAAGCGAGCTAATTTCCAAAAGGATAAACAAAAACAAAAATCCAACAGCATAAAGGAAAAAGACCCCCCAAAATTGGAAAAAAGTAATAATAATTTGGAACCAGGAAGTTACAGTCTAATTTTACAAGGTACCTAAAGCTTTAAAAAAAAAAAAAGAAAAAAAAATCAGCCTAAACATAAAGGAAGTTTATTTCTCAGCTGAAGGAAACAGATTTGTATGAGAAATGGTGAAGCCTGCTATAATTAGCTGGATTATAAAACACAGGAGGTAACGAATGGCTCACTGTTCATTCTTCCCCATGAAATGATTAATGAGAAAGCACAAATATAAAGCACCAGAAATATACATTTAAATAAAGCCATCAAAACATGTAGGTTCAACAGAACCACAAAAGAGCTCAAATTTGTATTAAAAAATGATTTACAAGAAATTAACCTTAAACATAAGGAGATAGAAAAGTTAAAAATAGTGAAAAACAAGCCAGATGAAGACTGAATCAATCAACTGTATATACTTGATTGATATATACAGTTATAGTGGATTCTAAAGGCAAAAACCATTGTTAGAGATAAACAATCACATATTGAATGAAAAACATTTTATAATTTCAGCAGTATTAAGCTAAAAATACAACTTTATATATATTAAAAGTTGTCAGAATTACAAAGAAAATCTGACAGGTTCTTAATTGTACTAGGAGAATTAAACACATTTCTCTCAGTAATTGATAAAGAAGACAAATTGGTGAAAATAAAAGACTGAATATACAGAAAACAGAAAACTGAGCCAAATAATTACAGCAGGGTACACAATGAACAATTACAAAAAGGAACTACATGTTAGACCAGAAAACGAACCTAAATACCAAGGAATAGGTATCATACAGATCACATTTTCTGACACCAATTTTAACAGCAAACAGGTAACAACAACGAAATCTTTCCACGCTGGAAATTCTAAAACACTTTTAAAAGTCTCCCAAAAAACCATAACAAAAATTCCAAAGTTTTTACACCAGTACAATATACTAAATCTAAGCCCTCAAATAGCACTTAGAAATTTACAAGTGTTGATTTGAAAATATGTATATTTTTCAGCCGAAAAATGAGCTCATCATCTACTCAGTATGTTAGGAAAGGAGCAGCAATTAAGTCCCCCAAAGTAGAATATAAGACCCAGGAGAACAATTTAACAGAAAACAAAAAACAAAGACAGCACAAGAAAACAAAAACAAACACTGATGTTGGGGGGAGGAGGTAAAAGAAGCTAACAATAGAAAAATCTCTAGAAAAGACTCATTTTAAAAAAAGAAAGCATAAATTATATGAAGACTGATATAGCTAAAAAAAATTTAAAATACTATTAGATCCAACCAGTCCAATCTAAAGGAGATCAGCCCTGGGATTTCTTTGGAAGGAATGATGCTAAAGCTGAAACTCCAGTACTTTGGTCACCTCATGCGAAGAGTTGACTCACTGGAAAAGACTCTGATGCTGGGAGGGATTGGGGGCAAGAGGAGAAGGGGATGACAGAGGATGAGATAGCTGGATGGCATCACTGACTCAATGGACTTTGAGTATGAGTGAACTCCGGGAGTTGGTGATGGACAGGGAGGCCTAGCATGCTGCGATTCATGGGGTCGCAAAGAGTCGGACATGACTGAGCGACTGATCTGATCTGATTAACACCAATATGAGGCTTCCCTGGTGGCTCTGACAGTAAAGTATATGCATGTGATGTGGGAGACTCCGGCTCAATTCCTGGGTGGGGAAGATCCCCTGGAGAAGGGCATGGCTACCCACTCCAGTATTCTTGCCTAGAGAAGCTCATGGACAGAGGACCCTGGAAGGCTACAGTCCATAGGGTCCCAAATGCCAATGTGCCAAAAATGTTTGAGACAATACCAACAACTTGCTAAAAATATTATTTATTAAATACAACGTGCCAAAACAAACTCAACAGTAAAAAGAAGACTTGAAGAGACTTATAAAAACTAAAGAACTTTAACAGACAATTAAAAATCTATCCCAAACTAAAAACTACCAGAGTCACGGTTTCATAAAGGCATTTGATTAATTATCCCAGAATTAGAGATAAGGAAAAGAAAGAATATTTCTTGATGTATTTTGAGGTAATACTTTGATACTAACTTCAGAAAAGCATGAGAAAACTGAATCCAGTCTCACTTGTCCCAAAAGGATCTCTTACGGGCTGTTCTGATGATAACAGAGTGTGGAGAGGAGCACAGGTAGGTGCAGGAAGGCAGTAAGGACAGTACAACAATCCTCCAACATGGTAATGATAATAATGAAGGGTGCAGGGCTAGTGAGCAGCACTTGGATTCAGGATATATTCTGAAAACAGAGCCAACAAGACTGACCAACAAACTGGTTAGATATGGAGTGTGAAAGAGAAATAACAAATTATTCTGGAAGGACAATGGCCCTCTACAAAGGGGGAGCAGGTCTGGGGCAGACAAAGAAATAGAAGCCATATTGCATTTAAGATGCTTATGAAACAACTAAGTGATGATGCTACATAGGCAATTAGATACATGAGTCTAGAGAAAGAAGGAAAGGTCCAGCGTGAGTATACAAATTTGCAAGTCCTCAGCATGGTATAAAGTCCTTCAACAAAATTCAATTCCTCCTGAAGTCTACAAGGTCATCAACACCTCTGTTTTAGGAAAAAACCCTCAAGTACCCCACATTTATATGACAAGATCTAGAACAGTGCTTGATACTGTCAGTATTAAATAAACATTTGACTATGAGAAATCTCTGGATATGCTATTACTCATAGACCAGTAAAAGCATGAGACTAAGAAAAAACAAGCTATCTATCAGTGATATAACCTTTAGTGTTGTTTTAAAACCAAGTACATATGACACAGCTGAGGTCATAATTACATGTCCCAGGGTGTTGTACGAAGTAACACAGGGAGACAGGAAACCTGAATTACACAAAGGAGCCAAGGCCCAGCAGACCTGAAAAAGGACGAGGCCTCTAGCGCTGGTTCAGCAGACAGCACTTCAGACATCTTTAGGATACAAACTTTCCAAAAGTGATTCATAGAACTCAATTTTTACTTTTAATAACAAATGACAATTCAAAAAAAAAAAAACAGTCTGCAGAAAAATCTCTCCTTCCTCTCTTCTCCATGAATAGAGGGCTAGGTATCAACCAAGCAGATGCAGATATCTGACGGCTCTTCCCCACCCAGATTTCAGCAAAGGCACGGGAGATCTCAAGACCAACACCTAGAATTCGGCCTGTGGAGATGAACTCTGGGAGGACGTTTACTCGCCAGCCCATGTCTTTTTGACACAGCTTAACAGATGAGCTAAGAACTCCCATACCCTTAAGGGTAGGAGACAGTTTAAAACAAAAATTTTCTTCAGTGTCCTCAGAGGGGTCATCACCTAAACATTACAGGTAAATGACTTACTTCCTTTTAACACTATATAAATAATAAACTTTAAGAAAAAAGCATAAAAATCAAAAAGAAATAAAATGGTCTCTACTGGCAGATGATATGACTGTTAGGCAGGAAATCCTACAGATGTTCTATTAGAACTACTAGAACTGATATGTGAATTTAGCACAGTCACACAATATAGGACATCTCTATAAGCTTGTAGCAAACAACTGGGAAGACTGAAAATACAAATTATAACAGCAGAAAAAAATATAAAATACTTAGCAAAAAAATTCCATAAGAGTCATGAAGTTTTCAACAGTGAAAACTACAAAATTTTACAATTATATTTGTCTCTCCCCAAACTCTTAGTTCTACAAAGCAAGGGCTATTTACCTTAAGTGGCTTACTGGTAAACCTTTATCTGTTGAATGAATAAGGGAACAGTTAAGAAGAGAACACATAGGGTCTAAATATATGGTGATAAAAGATGACTAGCACAAGATTCACGCTAGGGTTCTGGTGGGGGGAGGGGTGCAGGGGGAACTTATCTGGGACCCAGTAACAAGTTCTTAAAAACAAGCAGAGGAATCAACATGCAACCCTATTTTGGAGGGAGGTTTTGGACTATGATAAAATGAAAATAATGAACTTATTATATTCCAGACTGTCATTCGTAAGTGAATCTGTTCACGTGTAGCTTTTTTACATCCTAGGTCTTTTACTTTATGTGCTGCAGGGAGGTGGTTCCAGTACCCCCGTGGATATCAAAATCCAAGGTCGCTCAAGGCCCTCACAGTAGCTGGCCCTCTGTATCCATGGGTTCCATATCGACAGGTTCTTATCTGTGGACATGGAGGGTTGACTGTAATCATGCATTTGCTGCTGAAGAAAAAGAAACAGTTGAAATACCATTCAATTTAAGGATGATTGTTTACACCGTAATAGATATGAGTTATTTACGAAGCTAACAATAGAGTATTACTACAATAAAAATGGAATCATCTTGACTATTCAGAAGACCACCCAATGTCTTAACATAGAATTACTCACTTAAATATGTAATGTAAGTTTATTCTATCAAGTGTGATACATCCTAGGCCAAAACCTATCTTCCAGAGAAATCTTTTACAGTGAGGATCAGACCACTCAAGATTTTATCATAGAATTACTCACTTAAATATGTAAGTTTATTCTATCAAGTATGATACATCCTGGGCCAAAACCTATCTTCCAGAGAAATCTTTTACAGTGAGGATCAAATGAAAAGCAGGATTTTATACAATGAGTTTGCTTCTGTTCACCATAATTAACTCACTAACAGACAACTTCAACCATACAACAGTTAACAATTATAATCTGACAATGAGAAAGCATTAAACTAAAAGTTCCACTTGAGAAAAAGAAGTCTAGAACTGCCAGGAAAGTGTTTACTGTTGACAAAGATATACCTACTGCTCAAGTAATTTCCTCTGTATCAACACAAACTTGATTACTCTGAGACAGACCTAACATCATCTCATCTCAGAATCAAAATTGCTCCAACTGTGAAAAAACTTCTATCAGGGACTAAAACTTACTCTTTGGAAATACTCAACAATATAAAATAGCATAAATGACTAAATTATACAGACTGTTCTGGAAATTGAAACTATTTAATAGGGATTTTATTACAATTATGTCTTGCTTGTTTCAGTTTAAGCTGCAGGGCTTCATCTCTTTCTAAGGAAAGAGTATCATATTTTAGAAGTGCACCCCAAAGTTACAGGTACTCAAAAACACTAATCATTCTTATATGGAATTAAAAATCTATTAAACTAAAAATCTCACCTCTGTCTGTTTACTGATCAATAAGGACTTATAAGAATGAAAGAATACAGTAGAAGTTAAATGATGCAGTCATCATAACAAAGTAAAATTTCAGTAAAACGTTACCTAAATAGTTAAGATGGCTATGTAGACTCGAATTTATACTGGGTAAATATACTCCAGATATTAGCAGTTTTTTATTTTGCAGTAACACACTCAATTGCAAGTTAAAGAAAGTAAAACTCCCCTACCCTCCTCAAGTCCTTTCTATTTTAACTTCCTCAGACAGGCTACCACTGTAACTTCATCTGGCATACTAATATATACATTTCTTGATTTGCCAGTTCAGACACTATTGATTCCCACTGTATGGTGGTGGTGGTCTAGTCACTAAGTCGTGTCGACTCTTGTGACCCCATGGACTGTAGCCTGCCAGGCTCCTCTGTCCATGGGATTCTCTTGGCAAGAACAGTGGAGTGGGTTGCCATTTCCTTCTCCAGGGGATTTTCCTGACCCAGGGATTGAATCCAGGTCTCCTGCACTGCAGGCAGATTCTTTACTGGCTGGGCTATGAAGGAAGCCCTCCCATTGTATATGATGAGCAATTTATCACAGTGAATGCTATATTCTCTTCTTCTCTACAACAGAGCTCACTATTTTAGTTCCAGTGACCGTCCTTGACTTTGCCTACTATAGGCCAAGCATTAGGTGCTAAGGATTCAGCAAAGAATCCTAGAATCATAGAGCAACTCCAACCATGAGTGCTCAGGGCATCCCAACCAAGGGCTCCTGTCTCTGTCAGGCTTCAAAGACCACAATGCCATTTAACAGACAGAGCAGGCAGATGGTTACAGCCCTGAGATTCACTCTGTACAATGAGGACTGTCTGACTCAAAACACATAGAGTCTCTACAGAGGATATTCGTTCTAACGTAACCAGCTAGCAGCTGTCATCCTTCTTGAATTCCTTTTTCATTCTGCTGAAATACCTCTTCAAGTTTTTCTAGGATATGTAGCTAAGCTCTTGTACACCTGAAAATTTTATTTTGCACTCGTCCCTCACTGATATAATTTAACACTCATCTTCAAGAGCCTGATTCTATGCCCCATTCCCCTACACAACAAAATCAGACTGTGTATGTGTCCAGAGTTGTAGATGAGAGAATTTTGATAGCAGTCTGACTCTCCTTCCTTTGTGGCTTATAGGTAGTAGGCATATAATCTGTCTTTTGCTCAGAAAGCTTGTCTCTTTACCTTTTTTCCTTTTAAAATTTTAAATAATCCTGCTGGTTCTTCAGTGAGCCCATTTATTCTGAAAACATACATCTCTTGGCTCTGGAAAGTTCTCTTTAATCATTCTGCCCTCTGACTGTTTTTTCCTTTAGAGACAGTGGATCTCCTTTCCACCATGTCTTCCACTCCTTGTATTTTTCATCATTGTTGCTCCACATTTGGAAATTTCTTTGATTTAAAATTTCAGAACTAGAACATTAACACTGTATTAATCCACTTGCTTAAAAAGATTTTTTAAAAAAAATTTGATAGTGTTTTTCATTTCCAAGAACATTTTCTGGTTTTCTTCTTTTTACAACAAATCAAGTTTTGTTTTATAAATTACTTTCTGGTCTCCGAATTACCTATTTCATTTAGAGGATCCGTCTTGCCTGTTTTTTTTTTTTTTTTTATTTTTCCTTGTCAAGCTTGATTTTAATCAAATATAACAAAATTGTGTGTTCAAATCTAAAAATAAAGAACTATACAAATACTACCATGACACTGGCTTTAATTTTTCCTTTAGCTCTAAGCTTCACAACTACCCTTTCACTATAAATGAGAAAATCTGCCTTTCCCAGTTTTATATAACCAGAACTTTCCAAGTTTTATATAACCCAACAGGCTATGTGTGATCATCTCCTCCATAGGGTGCTGTGCTGGCAAAGAAAGGTGGGGAATTCCTCCACTGCCAAAATAACCAGAAGGGGAAGAAAAAAATTAGTCAATTAAAAAAAAAACCTCTAGCAATGACAAGATGAAATTAGCTCTTTATACTTCTTGTCTGTTACTCCAAGTCGGCTCAACAACTTAAAGAAAAACATAAACATAGTAAGAAAAGAAAGGAAATTACAGTAACCACAAAACTAAATGTAAAATTTTAAATTACAAAAGTTCTATTAGAAAGTACGGGAAAACCTGCCGTGAGACCCATGATCACAAGACCCCAGCTGCGGGCTAAAGATAAACTAAGGAGGGTTGGCTGTAAAGGGTGAGCACTGGTTTCTCTCTAAAGCCAGTCACTTTCTTTCTTCTCATAATAAATCTTTCTCTGCCTGAAAAAAAAAAAAGAAAGAAAAGTACAGGAAAAAAGTTTCTCAAACTTGGAGAAGACAAAGATTTGAAGTCATGTTAGCATAGATGTTCTAAAATAGTTCTTATTATTCAAAATTGCTTGGGTTGTTCCAATCTTTATAGATCCTATACTACAAAAAAAAAAAAAAGAGCTAAAAAACCCCAAAACACTTAAAAGGACACTGTGGGCCAACTGAAAGAATATCATGGTTACTAAGAGAACAACCTTATTCTTAGAAAATATACACGATACATTTTTGGGGTAAAGAGCCATGATGTATGAAACGTACTCTCAAAAAACCCGTATCAGGCAAGCATTGCTCCTGCTGATGACATTTAGGTTGTTTTCTGCTATTTACTACTGTCAACTACACTCTAAGAACATTCTTGTATGTATCTGGGGTATGTGGGAAGTTTTTCTTAGGTGCATATCCTGGAGGAGAACTGCTGAATTGTAAGGTACTGAAATATTCAGCTTTGTTAAGAAAATGCAAAACTACCTGCCCCAAACTACCTGCTTTATCAATTTAATGCGCCCATCTGCAAACACGTAAGACATTTTGTTGGTATACACTCCTTCCAATACTTGCTATCATCAAATTTCTTAATTTTGCCAAGTGAGTAGATATAAAATATTTTCTCGTTATAGTCTTGAATTAACTCTTAATTCATTTCCTGAATTAAGACTGAATACCTTTTTATACTTACTAGTCATACTTGTTTCCTTTCTCTTAAAAGGACTATCCTTATCTTTTGCCCATTTCTGTATGGGACTATTTTTTTCTTAAACTAATTCACAGGAGTTCTTTATATATAACTGTCTTTGGTCAGTTATGTTAAATTCCTACCAGTTCCTAGCATGTTTTTTTACTTCCTTTAAAGTATTACTTAAGTACTTACTTGACTTTCTTTTGATGAAGAGATTTTAATCCAGGCAAATTTTTCTCTTACAAATAGTAAGTCTTTTCTGTTACAAGTAATTCCATTTCATGTGTCAGTTAAGAAACCCTACTTTACCCAAGGTCACCTGGGGAAGTGTGACTTCCAGGGTATCAGAAGCTTTGAGGAATTTCAGCTGCATACAAGACAGAAGGTGTCATATTAAAAGTGAATACTAGGATAATGACTTGCCGCTCCTTTTATTTAAAAAAGAAAAGAGGCATAACCAGTAAAGGAAATCCTAGCAAACACCACTGATTTGTCCTTTCTTATGGAGCCAAAAAGGACTAGAACAGACAAGGAACACATCCTTCATCACTAGGATGCCCAGAGTATTTGAAAGCAATTTTTGCTGAAAAGCTAGAGTGCAAACAAGCATGTCTAAGAGGAAATACACAAATGAGTAACAGTACCAGGGAAAAAATGGCAAGGATACATGATGTCCCAAATGCCAAACAGTTAATCAGCGGGGGAAATGATTTCCTGACGTGGTGGTTTCAAAGTCTAAGGAGAGTCAAGTTTTAGCTACTAGCATGTCCGTGGCACTGGCTCTCCCTCTTACCCTTCACTGATGATTCACTTAACTTGTCACATCAACATACTGGGTTGGCCAAAATCTTTTTTCAGGTTTTTCCATTGCATCTTCTGGAAAAACCCAAACAAATGTTTTGGCCAACTCAATACATCATGGCTCTCTCATCTTCACATCTGCCATGGAAAGACAATATGCAACTAACATCAGCACTAAAGCACCACACAGAAACCAACCTAATTTCAGGGCAAACACCTGATCCAGATGATCTCTGTCTGGTTTAAAGAAAAAGCCAGGAGTCTTAAAATATTTTTCACACACACACACACACACACACACAAAGACACTAACCAAACTGCAATGAATTCAGATAGACATAGGGGAAAGATAAAAGACGAAGAGGGCAGAAAAAGATAATCTGGGGGATACTATACCTGGTTGCGGTAGTTATACAAATCTACAAATGTGTTACAATTCACAGAACTGTACACCCCAAAAAAGCGACTTTCACTGTAAGACTTTTTTTAATTTTGTTAAGGATTTATACAATACAAACATTTATAGAAGCTTTATATTTTCCAAATCTGAAAGCAACCAGAAGTCCTTCAAAAGAATGATTGGTTAATAAATTGTGGTAAATCCATACAATGGAATGGTAGTAATTAAAAGGAACATAAGAACTGACTGGCAAAACATAAATTCCAAAGATACAGTGCTGAGTAAAAGACTCCAGTGTTAAAGTTCACATATTATAATTTCATTTATGTGAAATTATGGAAAATGCCTTACGGAGACAGAGAAAAGATCAGAAAATTACGTACTAGAAGCGGGAAGGGAGCACTTGACTAGAAAGAGGCAGCAAAAGGTATTTTTCAACTTTACTGTACTTTAATTTTTAAAAAGGGAAAGGTAAAGAAGCTATGGAAAAGGAAGGAGTTTCTAAAAATGGTAATTACAGGAAGCAGAAATAAGCTTTCAACAGTCATCTTTGTGCTTGATAAAATCAAGATGGACTCTGAAACAAGGGATTCAGATAAGAAAACAACAGGTATAAAAGGAGACACGGATGTGATAATGTAAACAAACTACTGCTGTCTGTGAGGAACAGGAAGCCTTACAAATTAGAGAGTCAACAGTCAAATCCATGACATGGAAGTTCAATTTTGAGAAATTCTCCAAATGCAAAGAACAATAATAAAGATAGGAACCAATGGCACTGAAGGACCAAGATTCAGTATTATTTTTTGACATTACTAGGGAGAATAAAAAAAACTTGGCCTATAAATGAAGGAATAAGGAAAATTATGAGACCCACATTGCACACATTCCACACACATGTTCACACTGCAAGAATAAATTTTGTGCACACATAGAGAAACAGCTATTTCCAAAGAAAGAAAATTTAGGCTGGTCTCAGACTTCTCCATAATATAAAACTATAAATAATATACTATAAATATAAAACTATAAAACAAAGCCTGAATGAAAAGACTGTGACCCAAGATTTCTATATCCAGATAAAACTGTTGTTCACATATCATGGCCAAAGAAAGGCATTTTTTGGATCTAGAAGTGCTTAATAATTACCAAATTACGCTTCCTTAAAAAAAAAAAAAAAAAATTGATGATGGTAATAAGTTAGATTCACAATTAAAATGTCAAAGGTGGGTTTAGACATGTTATAAAAAGACTGGCAGTAAGCCATGAAACAATTTAAATGCAAAAATTTTAAGTTTAAAAATATACAGTTTAAATCTCTGTTGTATATACGATTATAAAAATAAATAATTCGTGAGACAATTTTATAACAAAAAAATAAAACTAGGATAAATTTTCAAATTGGGTAGAGAAGATATGTGAGAATATGTACAAGGGTGACCTATCCTTAGTGGTGGGAGAAAGAAAAGCGCAATCACTCCTTCTGATTCACTCTCTGTAAAGGTGCTTACAGTGGGGCCACTGACTCAACTGCTGAGCTCAAAAAAGCTACTCTTGATCCTCTTTTTCCCTCACTTCCCACATTTAACCTGGAGAAAACTCAAGGATATTCAGCAATTCATTGGTAAGGCTGAGCGGTGCTTTTCACAGTTGTATTGTGCTGAATTGATTCAGAATTCAGCACAGTGATCACTAGCACCAGAATCTCACCAGGCCGAGATGCTTGCACACCAGGCCTCTGATCAAATGTATCCGATTTTCCTAGAGTGGGATATTCAAGAAGCTGCAGTATCAGGAAGCACCTTAACTGATATTTGTATGGCTTAAGTTTTGGAAACTACTGCCTTAGGATCATTATTTCCAACATTATTGAGTAGTGAGGACTGTACTTGAAAGAGTTCCCTCTTCTGTACAGACTAAGAAGCCACAAGATACTTAGGTTCACACAGAAACAAACCACTGATGTTTTACATACAGAACAAGTTGAAGTTCCTGCTTTATCTTCATTTCTACATAGAAGCTTTCCATCGTAACCAACTTAATTTACTGGAGAAGCTTCTAATAAGCTCTGCTTTACTAGAAATTTATATGTATTATGAATGGAAAAATCTGCCAGTTGCCTACTCCATCTATTCTCTTCTCCTCCTAAAAACAGAAGTCTGCAATTTATTTTTGTAGATTGGAACAGAAAATATTCCTCAGCCTGTCCCGCTCTGTGATCAAACCCTGGCCAACCTGAGGCAAGTGTAAACAGTATTTAACTTCAGGGTCAGTCTCCCTTAAAGTCTCACAGAGGGTAAATAACACAAGCAGAAATCGAATTCTGCAGTTTACATCTAAGTCCACTTCCTCTCAGTTCTAAGCTGTCTTGCTAAAGTCAGATCCTCACTATTCAATATATTCTGTACAAATGCTGTAAGTGCACAAATTATAAATATGCCTCAGAAATATTAAGGGAAAATATCTATTTATCATAAAACACAAAAGCAGTAACATTCAAACATTTAAAAGCTGTTTGTCTCAAACTCCAAATACATATTCCCATAAAATTAAAGTTAAAAGATCAGTGACTAGAATCCTTAGCCAGTTCTTAATAACGAATGCAGAACTCAGAGCGCTAATGAACAAGACTCAAAGACCTTTATCATCTGAGAAGTATGAAGAATAGGCAGGAGGCAAATTCAGAGTAAGGGTTGCCCTTGGGAAGGCATCCCAGGCCTTCAGGGATGTTTACAGAGTTCTGTTCCATAAGCCAAGTGGTCAGTTTCCTTCAGGGTAATGTTCTTAAACTCAGAATATAACACCACAAGGCTTTAAAGACTATCCATCCATACACACCACCCCAATGAAAAGACCCTACACACAAAAATTACTGTACTCTTACCCTACGCATGGCTTCCTCCTCTTCTTGACGCTTTTCATAATGTGCAAAGTCATCAAAGATTGAGGTGGTATGCTTGAAAGTAGCAATTATTTTAAGCACTTGCTTAGCTTTTTCTAGGGGTACCTCTTGAGTGTCCCTTGAATTGGTAACTGGTTTGTTGTCATTATTTTCTAAGCGAATATGCCGTAATTGGTTATTGGGGACATCTTTGACAAAGATCCATTTAACTTCAAATTTGCCCTTCCACTTATCCTGAGACCAGACACCGGCATACGCATTATAGTCCACAACAGACTTCATCTCAGCCACTCCACAGAAGTGTCCACTGCCATTCACACTGAAGAGCAAATAGAGTGGGCCTTTCCCATTCAGGGAACGGTAAGCCGCATCCAAACGCTTATTCCCATGCTCAGTACTACACCAAATAGAGTACTTAATGGAACGGTGTATGTCGTCCTCAGAATAGCTCTTAATTATAAACACACGTCCGTTCTTCAGGTTCCAGTCAAAGTCTTTGGGATTGTAGTTGTTTATGGCCTTTAGCTTTTCCAGCACGGGATGCACTTCCACACTCGACGGTGAAGCGCTGACAGGAACGACACCTAGACCAAAGTTTTCACTGCTCGCTCCATTGTTCTGGTTGAAGCCGGCCCCTCTGTTCCGGGGCGCCACCCAGCGGTTCTGCAGCTGTGGCTGCGGGGGCTGTACTTGGTGAGGCTGGGCCTGTGGCTGAGGTCCTTGTGGCTGCTGCGCTTGCGGCGGCTGAGGCTGCGGTTGAGGCAGTTGGCTCTGCACCAGGGGTGGTGGCTGAATTAATGGCTGAGGCTGCTGGATTATAGTCTGAGGAGGCAGAACTGGTTGGGTTGGTGGAGCCTTTACCACTGACCCCTTTTCATCCCAAGTTCCAATATTCATGTTGTGTTTTATAGGAGGTGGCGGCACAGCGGAACCCCCGATTCCCACATTGCCCTTGGGTTTAAGTTTCGGTTGAGGTTTGGCGGGCTTTCTGGCAATGGCAGCCCAGGAGGTGGGTTTCGGCGCCGCACTGCTAACCGGGGGCACACTATTGGTTGCGATGCTGGTCATACCACTGCTGCTTAATGCTGTTCCTACAGTTTTCGTCACTGCAGCCGTCAGGTCACCACCAATTTTCAGTCCAGTCATGCCTTGCTCGATACTGCTAATGCCAGGCACCTTGCTCAAAGTATCACTGCCAAATCCAGCCTGTCCATCAGTAATAGCTCTCCCAAGAGAACTAGGTGGATAGCCGTAACTGCTACTATAAGCAGAACTTTGTGTTGATTGTCCCTGAGATCCACTTGTCCCCCATGTCGAGAAATCAGCATTACCAGGAAAAAAGTTAAATCCATGTTGACCAAGAAATGGAGGGGTATTTCCTAATGCCCCAGGCTGACTAAACACACCGTCTGGTATATAATGATGCTCTCCATTACTCATCTGTCCATAGGTTGTCAGATATGGCATAGGCTGGTCTCCAGCTGTGGACCATGCTGCTTCCCCAAGAGAATATGGAAATCCAATGGATGGAGCATAGTAACTAGGCATGTATGGATCTGACATTGGTGGATAGCTGTTATTCTGGAAAACAAAAGATCACAGTCAGAAGTGATGTAAGATGTGAGGGGAGGGGTACACCCCTAAAATCAAATTGTTTTAAATGAATGGGAAACAGATGTACCTGCTTCAGATAAAAAAAAATTAAAATTTTAAATCTAATTTTATCAACAGAAAAATTTACTGATGACTACTTTAATATATTTATAATAAAATTACAGGGATTTTTTGGGGGATGGGAGGTTAGGATGGGGATTATTTTTATATAAGACCCAGATCCTCTGGGCACAATTTAAAAACACTCTAATTTCTACAAAAACTTGATTTATAAACTTGCAGAAACACTGATTGTTAGCTTTATTTTAAGCCACTGATGTATGAAAAAATTTATGGGTAAGAATTAAATGAACACAGATGATGCCAAATAATAGACAAATAACAGTATATCTATGATGGAATCCAGTCCAGCAATTTTGCATTTTTATAAAAAACAGAGAAATGTTCACACTGAAAAGAAAAAAAAAAAAAGACAATATTATATAAATCCATATTTAGTTTTGCCTTGCTCATTTTGAAAAACAAAATGAAATTCTAATGGTTTCTTTTTTTTTTTTTTTAAATTCTAATGGTTTCTTAATGGTTGGTAACAGGTACCACTTTTCTTATTCTCTATGTCCTAAATTTTACATAATATGGTGGTGGTCCAGTGGCTAAGACTCCAGACTCCCAACACAGGGGGCACAGGTTCAATCCCTGATCAGGGAACTAAGATCCCACATGCCATGCAATGCAGCCAAAAAAAAAAAACATTATAAATAACTTAAAAAAAAATTTTACACAATAAATTTACCAGCTTCCTGATCAGAATTTTAACTTAGAAATCGGTAAGTTCCTACCATTTTTTCCAGAATTACTGTAATTAAATTGGCCTTTATTTTTAATAAAATGAACTCATCGTTCATTTAGTGATGTCAAAATTCAAAGCTTATTAAAGAAAAAAACTCAAATTTGTTAACTAGCCAATGTATAAAATCAGTCTATGGATTTCTTTTGAAGGTAGGTTTCTTGTGTCCCAAATATGTCTAATACAGTCAGCCCTCCAGTCCACAGGTTTTGCATCCATGGATTTAACCAACCATGGCACAAAAACACTCAGGAAAAAAAAATTTTCACTAAGTTTCAAAAAGCAAAACCTGAATTTGGCACATGGGCAACATGTTTACATGGCATTTACATTTTATTTGGTATTATCAGTAATGTGGAGGTGATGTGAAGTATATAGGAGGTTGTACACAGGTTATACAGTACAGATGCCATTAGGGGCTTGAGCATCTGTGAATTTTGATATCAGTAGGGTCCTGAAACAAATTCCCCCAAGGGACAATCTGTAATAGATTTTCACTCTATATTCAGGGTGTGACTTTTAAAGCCTTGAATAGAGCTTTAAATTTTGTAAAATTCATCAAGATGAAAAAATTTAGCTAATCTCCAGTCGAGACAATTTGTATTCCTTTTCCAAGGGTCAATACCATTTTGAAGTTTAACTATTCACTTTACATTCTAAGTTTCCTGGAGCAAACTGGAGAAGGTAATGGAGCAAAGTACATTTGGCGGAAGTTGTGGGGGGGGCAGGGTGTGTGGAAAGGGGGATTATTCCTGTCACTGCTTTCCCACTCAAGAAAGAATAGCAACATGAATGTGTGACAATCATACCATAGATACTACCTGGAATTCATTTTATTTTTTAAAAGGCGTATTACTAAAAGTTAAAATGCTTTACTATTACTATTAAGGTATCCGTGATATATACCTCACGACTGTTAAAACTGTACACTATCTATAAGAAAGTTAATTTAATATTGTCTTTTGAAATAATTCTGATATAATTAAATGAAAATAACAAAAGAATCAAATAAAGGTTGCATTTAAATAAGACACAGATTTACCAAGTATTTCCAGTTAAACATGAACTTAAAAACAAAAAACAACTGTCATTTAGCAATATTAAAAAAAAAAAAGACTTTAAATACATTTGACATTAATTCCACTGTATTCAAAACTGGAAATATATGTGTCAACTATTTATTAATTTAGTTTTTAGATAATTATTAACCATATCCAAAAATATATTCAAAAAATTCTCACAATATTAGCATGAAGGAAATGAAGCCTGAGGAATGCTGAAAATCACCAACAGTGGTTTGATAAAAGAATAAAATTCTTGAAGAATAATGAACAAACTTCATTAGCCATGGATATACTCACATCTGTGTTTATAATTCAATCAGTAAATTACTTGTTAAAGTATTCATATGAAGTCACTTGAGAAAGCCTAAGTTTAGCCAATATAAATAATCAAGATTTTCTTAATTTTTAAATTTTTTCAAGTTATTAAAATAATTCCCTTTATTACTTTATTATTTATTCTAACCAAACACTTTACTAAATGTCTACATTGTAAAAAAATACTGACATAAGAGTCATTCTAAAGGAAAACCTACAGTTAAGAAGACACATCGCACAGGGAAGTGGAATATATTCCAAGGGAATAAGAGAGCTAAATGCATATGCAGGTAATCACTTTCAAAGTTCTAATTTAGAGTATTAGCCTGAAATCTGGACTCAGTGCATCCTTACCTGCATGTGGAAGTGTAAAAACAAAGTGAAAAGCTTTGAAGCTCATTCTTCATGATAAAAGTGTTTGCAAAACCATACTCATAAATTATGTTGAATATTCTTTCTTTACCCTCACAACTGCTGAATTCTGCACAACAGTTACATATCAAATTTCTAATTTGTCTATACACATCACACGATTCAGCGAACTAAAAGCCAGTGACCAAATATTTTAAGCTTCACAAGCCAAATACAGCCCCTGGTTGCAGTCACATATTCATCTTTTTATAACTATTTAAAAAGCTTCTAGCTCAAGGGTTTCCTCAAGGAAAACAGGTTTTGGTCCCTGGATTAGTTTGTCAACCTGGTTTTAATAGATAATCTATTTATACTGATTCCTATTTAAAAAACAAAACAAAAAAACCCGTATCATTAGATTCAGTGGGTAACAAATTTTTGCCATTTCTTTCACTTCTGGGGCTGGACCAGGTCCAAACCCTTTTCGTGTGGAGATTTTTGTTAAATATAATTACTTTTGAATCATGAGTTTTACTTCACCCCTAAATTAGTGATTGTGTCAAAATACTAAGTTTAAATTACTTTAAAACGTGCTCCATTAATCACAAGTATCTTGTTAGATAGCTCAGGCTAGTCAGCAGAGATGCACGGCTGGCCATACCTAACTCCAGAGCTATCCACAGTGAGCATAATGGATAAATGGCCCGCTCTCTCCAGTTGACCAAACAATGCTAACTAATTCCTAATTCTTTCCGTAGTTATAGCTGAAAGAGAAGCTTTTTTCTTAGCTCTGTGAAAGAAAAACCTAAACAGTATCCTGCTGGGCTAGGGTTTCAGTTTGGGTGCTAGTGAAAACAAAGTTCTGGGAAACTATTCAAAGTTTAAAAGTAAGATATAGTAAACACAATTTGTATTAGCAGAGCTTTGTTATAATTGGAAATATTTTTAAATGTTTTGCCAAATATAAGGTAAATTCTTAATTGCTAAGTGGGATATCAATTAGGAAAGTACCTTGGGTAAAGAAGGGGAACAAAATTTCTACCTACTGATGATGGAAAACAATATAACTCAAAACTATCTTTCACCTTTTACTTCAAATCTGGTACAATGAGGTATAATCAATTTAACAGTTTATGTCCAAATAATCACTTTAAAATAGTTTATTCATAGTGAAGTTTTACTTTGTTGTTTAAAGATATATGACTTCTAAACAAAGTGATGTGAAATGTTTGGTATTTCTCTTACTCAAGAACTAATTGGAAATAGGAAGGTAACAATATGTACACACAAAAACTGATATAAAATTCAATGGATATAATGAAACATACTGTAAAGTAACAGATCCACAAACCCTTTACCTAGAGCATAAATTCAGAAATACAATCTGGAGAGAGACCATTTAATTATATAAGGTAGATGTGATGCCAGGAGGTATCTAATCTAAATTCTAATCCCAACCCATCAGTTGTGTAAAACCAGTATCAAGCTATTTAAATGCTTGAGTTTTCTCAAATACTGAAAAAAATAAAGATAAGGTACCTAGGACACACTAACTATTCAATCAACAATAGTTGTGTTCATTAATACAATTTAACTTGCCTTTTGAAAATATAAGCTTAAAATGTAAATTCATCACCAAATGCATATAATTTCACTCAAACTGACTAAGAGTATAAAGTCACAGTATGACACAGTAGTTGTAATCAAGGACACAGGTTCAATTCTCTACTCTTCCAGCTTCTATGTCAGTTGTCAGTGATCATCAGATCATTTAATTTCTCTAACCTTGTTCCTTCACTGGTAAACGGGATAATACTTGCTGCTCTAATCAATTACAAAATTTAAAAAATCTACCTGTTAATTGCAAAGTGCTAAAGTATAGGAGTTAATCTTATTTTAATTTGAAAACAAATATAGAAAAGATTAAAAATTCTTCCTTAGAATTTCCATCACTTATAATTATCATTTCTTAGCCTTTTTCTATTATCTAAAAGTTTGAACAACAGTAAGAAAAAATTCATGATTACTGTTCTGACCTGAGGGCACTTCAGTACAACTCAATTGTAACTGAGTCTTTCAGCCATACTAATACCAATTTTTACTTCATAAATATCCAAACTTCAAGGGAGAATACTATACAATGTCTTAGAAGGTCAATACAAAAATGGTTAAAGTGTTATTCACCATTAACAGTATGTCTGCAGAGAAAAACGGAAACTTATCCATTAAGAACGAGGTGCTTCAAACTCCAGAACTAACTTACTGGATTAACAACAAAATGTTGATTTTAGTATACTTTTAATGTGTATGTGAATTTTATTATTTTAAAAATATTATTATACTTCTTAAAAAGTGTAATACATGCATATGTAATCACATAGATGTTGTAAGAAAATGTAGCATCATATATTATACTCAATTAATCTGAATTATTTCACCAACCATAGTTCTCCATTCCTTAATTCTAGCAGTTAACCTAATCTACTTATTCAATAAATACTTAATGAATGCCTGCTACATGCCAGATACAGTGCCAATCACTGGAGACAGAAAGAAAAGACAGTCTTTGGCCTAGAGCATTTCACACATTTAGGAGGGAAGACAATCTAGGAAGGATAGTTACAGAAATATGAACAAAGCAAAACAAAACACTTGAGCATAAACAAGAGGGAGCAAGTAACTGGGAAAAATCAGAAGACTTCACTAAGTGATGGACATATGAGACTGTGTGTGTAAATCATACATATAGATAAAAAGTGTGAGATCATGAAAGAAAATATTCAGAAAACCAGTCCTATTCCCTAAATAATGTAGATGGATAAGTTGGCCAAAGATGAGTCAGGGAGAGAATGGAGTCACTTTAATGGCACTCAACACTATGAATATACCCACTGTGGTGAAACTTGGGTAAGTCTTTAAACAGGACTATGGCAACAGACTACGACTTTAAGAAGACCACTGAGTGGCAATATGGAATCCCCAGTCAGGAAATCATTCCAACAGGCAGAGATAATGAAAACTTTACCCAAGGGCAGTAACAACAGGGAAAGAAAAAGATATTTTATGTTCTTAGTTCTCTATACCTCTTCTCTGATCAACACAGCTAGGAATTTATTTCCATATATATATATGTGTGTGTGTGTATATATATATATATACACACACACACACACACAAGCAGACAAATTCAAAACTTTGGTGTTTTTCAATTTATTCTTAAAATTTATACGCATAAATCACATGGCATCTTTTAACAGTAATTAAACCTGAATTTTCAATCAACTTCCTTGTTAGACTATTTTGAGGAACTATAGAGAACTAATTTCAAGTCTTGAAGGACATTTATTTTTTAAATTACTATGAAAATTATTTCCTAAGATATTGAGCACTAGGAAAATAGAAGAAATATACTGCCACAGAAGTAAAAGACCAACAATCTATTTTTAAAGCATCTCTGAGTTTGAACTGATTTGGCTCTAAGTATATAAAACAAACAGTAAAAACCTTTCCAGACTAAAGAATATAATTTTTATTATTTATAATAGCAAAATCAGATGAAAGGATTTCATTTTAAAGACATACTGTGTTTTTTGTTGAAAATTTAATTAAACAATTATTTCGGCTAGGTCAGTGCAAGAAGCTGTAAATACTTGCATAACTTTAAATCTCCAAATAATTACTTCAAATATTTCACCAATACAAGTTTTCACTAATCTACTTTAAAAGGTCAATTTGTATTTTCTATTGCAGCTAAGTAACCACAACAAACTTAAATTTTGTAAGGCTTATCTTTAAGATTTCAGATAATTTTCAATTTTGCTCTCCAATAAAGCCAGTTTTCAATATTCTATATTGTTCATGCTCATGCTCAGTTGCTAAGTCGTGTCCGACTCTTTACGACCCCAGGGACTGTAGCCCCCAGGCTCCTCTGACTATATTTCCCAGGCAAGAATACTGGGGTGACTTGTCATTTCCTTTTCCAGGGGACATTCACAACCCAGGGATCAAACCCGTGTCTCCTGCGTTGGTGGCTGGATTCTTTTACCTGGTGAGCCACCGGGGAAGTCTTAGTACCATTTACCCTGATTAGATCATTATTTTTAATTATTACAGAAAGGTAACTGGTCAAAACCTATTCATTAGTACTGGCAAGGAGGTGGTGGTAAAATATAGTCTCATTGGTATCAAACTTTTAAGACATCTCTTTAAACAGCACATTACATTGATTCATCATTGATTTAAGTGATTTAATTAATAGAAAGCATAAGACCTTTCATTTAAACATCACATTAAAACAAACCTTTTATAGATGTTTTTGCCCCAACATAAGGAAACTTTTATGATACAATTTAAAAACTGGATTCACTAATGTAAATGCCCTTACAGTCTTAAAAAAAAACAATGACTTTCCAATGCTTTATGTGAAATTGTATGCAGAATTCCAACATATAAAACACGTAAAATGCAAAGCACAGCTCTGGTTGCTACACAGGTGGGATCCAGGTTACCCTCCCCAGGTCTCCCCTAGGCAGACCTGAAGCATCTCTGTGGAATGCCAAAAAACCAATCTTCTAAGTCCCTGTGACAAATAAATTATGAAATATCTGTTACCAAATAAAACAAGAAGATTCTTAAACAGGCAGCAATTCTCAAACATTTATAATCCATTAAAATATCTTGAAAATAAAGTTTGAACAAATATTTTGGAAAATACTCATACTGAACCCTTGCCTTAGACATTCTATTTTACATGATAACACACTAAGTATAAAATCAAGTAGCAAAAAACAATTCAATTATTTAAACCAAATAAATTTCCCAAACTTATCTAACAATGGAGACCTTGTTAGCAGAGTATCTACTATAACTCATTATATCAGAATTTCTCAAAAAATTGGAAACACTGCCATAAGGGATGTTAACTGAGATTACTGTCTGGGTCCAAACAGAACAGAGTACAGTTTATTTCGTTTAAAACCTTCACTACACCCCCACAACAAATGATCTTCCCCTACTTTCCAGTGATACATTCTTTCACACCTATAGGTGGAAAGCAGAATTGTTACTGAGACCACAAAGTTAGATTACATATGCATGAAATGATTTTTTTTTCATTTTTAGAAGTAGCCAAACTTCTTAAAAAAACGTAAATTTTATCACTCATTTTTAGTTTTTCTCATTTATTTAACTTCCCTCCCAACATACTTGAGGGATGTAGATCAACTGATAGAAGGGAGTGTTAGAGAGAAATAAACATAGATTAGGTTGAGCATAACCATAGTTCTCCAAAGTCCTAAAAATAATCATATATTCCACAAATTGGGAACTACTTTTTGTCGAAATTTTCTCTGCAACTGCAAAGTTCTATAACAATATTTGGTTCCTTGTTCTTTTATTAAGTTTAAAAACAATCTAGGTTAATATTTCAAGGTACATTTTTTCATGCATCTTTTTATAAGGAAAATTAACAAAAAGTAGTTTCGTTCCAAAATGTTGTCTCTAAAAAAACTGGTTAATAATGAAAGCTTATTTGTTAAATTTATTTCCAGTAGTGGTATTTTTATTAACAGAGGTGCAGAAATGGAATACAGAGACTAAGGAATATCATTTGGTTTGGTCAATGTCTAAGTCTAAATTATTCCTGTATATAAATTCACAAGATTATTTGTGAAAAATTCATACAAAGAACTTGATTTGATGAAATTCTCTATGCTTACAATATACAAGGCAAGTGTGTTTATCATATCTTTAATTCTATTCCTTATTATCAGGTTAAATAAAAATTTTAAATATACTAACCAAAAATTTCAGGTACAAACTGTTCTCTCCCCAAAATTTCTAGCTAATTAATCTCTGTCATTTGCTTTGGCTATGAAGACATGGCAGCAGCATTGAAAGATTAAATTCAACTGTCAATCTAACCACAATATATACAAAAGCTCATCTTTAAATCTTTACATTTCATAATTGAGTTTTAGCCATCTACAATTTCCAAAGAACTGCCCTGTGTCATAAACCCGCAACTGTTATTCACTATTATGTAGGCACACTAGATTAATACATGATATGGTTCGTCTCATTCAATTAAAACATCTATTTTTAAAAATCAATTAATATTGTTTCATGTCCTAAACACGGGACTGTCAGACTTACCTGATTTGTCTGGCTACTTAAGTATGGCTCAAAATCATCATCATTTACAGCATCTTTTTGATGAATCGAACCGTTTTGTACTGAAACTAAAAAATACATTTGTATTAGATGTATTGTAATTATCTTTATGAAACTCACAGAATAACCTAATATTTTCAGTATTTTTCAAGTCAGCTTGGAAAAAATTATCCTGAGTTCTTTGTTCTTTTCATTAGAAAACCCCCTTAAGGATGAACTTAATTTTGGATATAAATATTTATATGGCACTGAAAACTTACAAATCTTGTGTATATATGAACCCAAGATCACATAAACACAAACTATATATATATACTTCCCACTACTAAAAACATAACATAAACATCTCAATTTCAACACTGTAGTAAGCAAACAGTTAAATTTAAATGTTGGAAGGGTTTGCTAATACTGTATTTGAATCTAAAATAACCACTTCAGGCAGTGTTGTTGACAAGATAGACTTCTGAATGTGCTCTACCTTTGTTAAATCACTGTAACTATTCAGTCTAATAAAGATAAATAAAAAACCTTGTTTGGTAACCAAAGTTAAAATAAGTATCTTATGTATCTCCAGTTACAGTGACTAAAAATTCACTTGAAGTAGTATCACAATAAAATATTATCATAAAAAACCTAAATAAAAAGGGCCTTAATCCTAAACAATAAACAATGAAGACTTTTACAAGAAAGTTCAAATAAAACTAAGATGCTGAAGATACCCATAATATTCTTGCAACATATGAAAACACCAGTTAGAGGCTGATTTATAATGCCATGTTTGTTCAGAGATCACTTCCATCAATGCTCTGTATAAAGCTGCTGTTCTGGACACTATGTTGGTACTTTTAAGCACAGATTCAAGGTGGTAAAAAGGCCCTTGGTGTGAGTTCCAAATCCAACCTTGAGAGGCTGGGAGATCTCAAGTTCATAATTTAGCCTCTCTAACTCTACTTCCTGTTCAAGGAGGTTATTAATAGTACCTACTTCATCTCATCTGAGTATTCAATGACAGTATGTAATAATCTTGGATATTATTATTGTATAAAATATTACAAGATCCAAATAGGACTAAAAATTACTTTGGGACCACATTAACAAGTTTGCGACTAATCTCTTAGGAACAAAAAAAAAAGCCCTTCAATACCTGAAGATTTATTGCTGAAAATAGTGTATTTTTAAGTATAACCATTAAATATAAAATATTATAAATTAAGGTTAGGAGCAATGGATTTAAGTTGTGTGTTCTTGTATAATAGCATCTCTATTTTCCTTAATTTATTCCAACAAGTTTAGGGACCTAAACGAAATACACAAGTTGACAGAGACATGGGAACAAAGCTAGATAAAATCCCTTGTTTTTTGCCATCCTGGGTACCAAAGATCACTCAAAAACTACTACTCTCTGAAGCCTTCAAAGTAGACCTCTCATGAATTCTCCACTGCCCCTCAAAGCCTCTAAGAGAAACCTGAAGGTCACCACAATCCTGGCTCCACTGAGGTGGTTTAACTGTATTTGATAAGGACTGTATCAATACTAGAGCTGAGCTGAATGTGCTCCCCAGGAGTTACATAAGTAACAACTATTAAAAACAAAATTAAAACGGAGGGTACCTTAAGTTATTTCTGGTGGACTAATCATTTCAGCCCAAAAGATTCTAATATACCTGTTCTTTACCAATCCTTTATCAAAAAGCTAGTTATGCCTGATCCATTAATCTCCTGAAAAACATTTCTTCACCACACTCCTGGACTGATACTTATGTGTCACTGGTATGTATTCGCCAGTATCTGAAACAGCTACCTTGTATGAAATTACAACCATTTATCATTTATACTCATTATAGAGTCTCAGAAATGTATTCTACACTGCTAAAAGTTTTTTTTAAAGTACCTACTTATAATTAATCTAAATATATATTATACTGCTATTCTTACTCATTTCCTGTTCATTCTCTTCTACAAGGCTGAGACCAAGAAAATATTTTCATACACTAAATACAGCACTAAATAAACACAGTCCAGTCTTTTATAAATGATGCATTAAAATGTCTTAAGAAGTCCTAAAAGATTATTAAAGGACTATGTCAATCTAAGGATAAAAATATTTTGTTTCAAGTATTTCACTCATACTGACAAGCAATTTGCATCAAATTAGAATCCGAGTAAGAAGCTAGTCCTTGAGTCTCAGAAGCATACCTTTCTTAAGGAAATTCAATTGTCTTAAAGACTCTAGGTTTTGAACATCCCTTAATGATAGTCTAATGTCTTGGAGACCCAAAGCCATTAAAAAGTAATGAAATCCCAGCCAATTCTATAGTCTGTACAAGTTCTTCAGGGAAAAAAGAACAGATGACTTACATGATTCTTCGCCTGTTTCCTCTGCTCTATGAAGCAGAGTCAAATCAAGATAGAACATGGGCCTTAGAAGTCAGGTGATTCTTTGCTCTGGTCCTGACTACATCAAGTTAGGAAAGTCAACAGATCTGTGCATCATGTTTCCCCACCTATAAAAACAGGGACAATACCATATACCCTCTATCTCCTTATAGGGATCTTTTGAGGATTAATAAAATGAAGCCTATAACAACAGTAAAGTGCTTTGCAATCATTTCCAGAGGGGGTAGGGTGGGGAGAATATACAAAAGGTATTGCCAAAATACAAGGCATTTTTCACTGCTTTCCTGAAACACTAAAAAACAGTCAAATTTAGCCTAATTTTCTAAAATTGTGGTACCAAACAATGAACATTTCCCTCTGCTCAGAGGGGTAGGGGAGGAAAGGAGGGAAAAGATAAATTCCTTTCCAAATATGTGCCTATTTTTAAACTTAAGGGAAAGGAGGAAACAGGCAGCAAGGCCTGAGGCTACAAGGAGCCTGGGATCTGACACTTTTTATCTGTGGTGCCTGCAAGGAAAGGAAACATTTAATACACTTTTTAAAAAATATATACACTTTTATTCCAGCAAGCAAAAATTCAGCTTGTTAATAAATAAAATGATATTGTCAGCCTTAAATTATGGGCCAACAGGTACACAATTATCCTTAAATTTCTACTATCCTGCAGTACTACCCTGGCCAAGAATAACAGAGTTCTAATACTTAACATAGTGACAGCCTATCAGTTAGAAAGAATTCCAAAAAAAAAAAAAGAATTCCAACTTATAAACAAGTAAACTTAACAGTGTTATTTATGCTTCAAAAGTATTTTTGCCTTACAAAGAGATTGATACAGAATTCTTTGCAAATTTTCGCTCCTTCAGTGCATTTAAAGACATACAGAAAAATACTTGGTAGAAAATCAAGACATTAAAGCCAGGTATTAGGCTGATGCTGTCAACTGAAGACTATTAAGAAAGGAAATTCACAGTCCCTGAAATCATACTAAATCAACTAAAAAGGAGTATGCTTTTCAAAACTTTGATAGTTCCTCAGAGATATGCATTTTTCATAAGTTTGTTAAGTTTTGAATTTAACTTTCATATTCATCCTTAGAATACTGGGGCTTAGTTCAAGGAAAGTCTTTCTGCTTTATAAAAAGAAACAGAATAAATATAAAACGATTTTACTAGCATGAAAAGCAAGTCAACTAAGGCAGAGCAGTTTTTTTCAAACACACAGTTACTCATCAGTTTGCTGGAGGTGCTGCCTTCTTGTAATTCTCCTCACAGAGGCATAAAAATACAAGTAATGTATATGTGTATCTGTGTACTTGGAGTATCCACCAATTTACAGCATCTTATGTGTTAGTCGCTCAGTTGTGTCCGACTCTTTTGCGACTTTATGGACTGTAGCCCACCAGGCTCCTCTGTCCACAGAATTCTCCAGGCCAAGAATACTGGAGTGGGGAGCCACTCCCTTCTCTGGGGGATCTTCCTGACCAGGGAATGAACCCGTGTCTCCTGCACTGCAAGCAGATTCTTTACTGTCTGAACCACCAGGGAAGCCCCAGAAGCATCTTAAGTCATTACAAATACTTTTAGGCCAGTCGATATTTTTCCCCCTGCCATGTCTTAGGCAATAGCTTTCCTGCACCTTAACAACAGATGAGGTGAGGCAGCAAATATAACGGCTACTAAAGTGGTGGGTTATTTTAACTACAACAACCCTCAAAACATACAACAGGATTCAAGGCCAGAATTATTACGTTTATTTTACAGAGAGAGGGGAAATTCTGACCAAGAAGTGTAATGTGCTCAAGATCACTTGGCAAGTCAGTGGCTATAGGTAGTATTAGAACACAGGTCTCCCAGGGATCCTAGTCTACTGTATCCATGGGTAAAACTGTAAACTGTAGAAACAAAGAAAATTTCTTCGAATAAACATTTATACAAATGAATACTTTGTATGTGTGACTAAATGTATCCAACTGAGGTGATACTGATGGATGAAAATAATTTTAATAACCTAAAATATTTGTAGTCAATACACAATTTTGTTTATAGAAAATTTATAGCTCTAATATCAAAGATGTCATAAGGACACACCTAAGTTAAATGACTATGTCACAAATCATACTTATAGTAATGCTTTACAATGCTGGAGATACTCTATTTTGTTTTGTCAGACAAGTACTTCATAGAACTTGCACACTTACCTTAAAGCAGGTAACACAAAACACTTAGCATTTCAAATAGCCTTGCAAAGTGCCACCTCCCCACAGATCTAGGATAAAATAATTTATGCTAGGCAATAATGACCACAGATTTCACATATGTCTAAGTCTATATACTTTCTAATGGGCAGACCAGCATGAAAGAAATTAATGGATCATTCTCTTTAAATTTAGAAACCAATTTTTTAAAACTCACATAAATCAGTATCAAATTGTGAGCTTTATGCTTACAACACCGAAAATAATTCTAAAATTAAAATCAGTCTAAAAATTAAAATTGCTGTATATATCTTTAATCAAAGTGAAGCAATGGATTACCTAATACAGTGCCATTACTAGCATGCAAAAATTGTCAAGAAATTGTACAACTCAAAGAAAATTAACTAAATTGTGTATACAGAACCCAATCCTTTTAAATTTATTGAAATAGCTAATAAAAACCCTAAGAATATAAAGGACACTAATAAAAACACTGAATTTACATCTAAAAGGCTCTGCAGATTTTACTTTATAGGTAATACTTTGCAATAGAAATAAAAAACAGGACGCTTAATTCTGTTTAGTCTAATTTCAAGCCGTATTATAAAATGTTAACAAATATATAGTTCACTGCAATGTTATTTAACTGGCACGGTCCCAAGAAAGCAGTTATTGTTCTACACTTATAAATGTCACATGACTAATGTCATGTTTCAGTCAGCTGACTGTATTGTTCCATATTAATAAATAAAAAATACACTCATTTTTAAAAATGCTCGAATTTCAATGTTACTTTTTTCCCTTCTAACTAAAGAGTAAACCACATAATCCTGGCAGGAACCTCACAAATTATTTACTTCTCTGTCATTTCTAAAATACCATACTGAGTTAAACCTTTCAGGGCTACATAGCAAGATGACATGCCTGCTCAGTTTTGATCTCTAACAGGCTATTGCCTCAGTGTAACTGACTTCAACAGAACCAGTGATTAACAATACAATTTTCACTAATGTAACAGAATAATTATGTGGGTTCCATGTTTCGATGTAAACCAGACATGTCGAGGAAAATGCCCACCTATCTACATGCATTTGTTGGATCTGCAGAACTTACATAAAACAAATTATAAAATTAAACAAATGTCACTACAATTCATAACCAATACTTCCTTAAGTGAAGTACAACTAATAAAACTGTTACTTGTATCCTTTTGATTCCCATAAAAGCGGCTTCAAAGCAAGGAACTACCAAACTTTCAGACAGCATTCCGCTGCCTCAGCTGTGATGAACTGTTTTTCTAATTCTGCATTTCAAAAAAAAAAAAAAAAAATCAAAAACAAAAAGGTCTTCACGTAGTTTAAAAGTATCATCAAACTAACAATGAAAAGATAAAAAAATATCCGAACTCACCTTTATTTCCTTGCCCTTTAGGTCTCTGTGTAGCAAGATGAAAGGTGTAGTAATAAGAAGGAAAAAACAGGGGGGGAAGAGAGGAAAAGTGTGTTAACCCGAGACGTTACCAGAGACAAGTTATTTTAAACAATCCGCGTAGGAGTGAAACCCACCACATCCTCCATCGCCACCCATCTCCCCACAATCCCGGTCCTGAAACCTCCCACCCGCCACTCGGAAGCCGTCTCCCCGGGCTCGCTCGCTCTCAGCCCCGCGTCTGCCGCCTTCGGGACGCGGCCGAAGGCCCCGGAGCGCAGTCCTGCCCGCACCTTCCGCGGCCCCGCGGCCGCCCGCCCGGGCCGCAGGCTCCGGGGCCACAGCGCACGCCCCAGCCCGGGCTGCGAGACCGCAGCAACTTGCGCCCCGGGCACCGTTACGGGCCGGGCAGCGGCGGCGACAGGGAGGAGCCGAAGCCCCAAGCGAGGGTGGAGCTCCGCGGCTCGGGCCTTCGCCAAGCCTGCGGCCTCTGCTCCCTCACCTGATCCACGCTAGTGGCTGACATTCTTCACCGCAACCCGAGAGCTGCTGCTGCTGCTGCTGCTACCGCCGCCGCCGCCGCCGCCTGGGCCTCTCCCTGTGCACTCACAGCAGTTGGCTGCCGCCCTCGGCCGAGAGGCTCTTCCTGCCGCCGCCGCTCGCTGAGAAGCCAGAAAGACGGCCTCGCGCTCGGGAGTTGGTGGAAGGGGCTCGTCTCTTCCGCTTGCACGCTCCTCTTCCCCTCTAGCTCTTCGCTTCTCGGGTCCACAATGGCGGACAGACTCCCTGGTCTCACTTCCGCTCCGAGCCTCCCTGACCTTCCGCTCTCCACTCTGACGTCCGCGCTCACCTCGCTCTTCCTCCCCCACCCTCCCGCCGCCGACCTTGGCTCCGCCCCCGCCTTGCTACGTCATCGGAGACGGGCCCGCCCGATCGGCCCCTTGGCGCAGGCGCCGCGGTGGGAGCGCGCGAGAGGGACTGCGAGCGCCAACTACCAGCGGCGCGTCTGTGCCTTCCTTCTGTCCGGCTCTGAGGCCGCTGGGCGCGCGTCGGGGGTCGGCATCCGGGAGTGGGTCGGGAGTCAGACTCCGGCGCATTCTGAACAGGAAGTTAGCCTGGGAGGCTGGCGGAGTTGCCCGGGATTCTAGAGCTGGGCCGGCGCGAAGTGAGGGTTGGCAGGTAGGAACGCCGCAGCCGAGCCGAGGCCACCCCCAAAGCCGAGGTCGGCGGAGGGCAGTCAGCCGCCCCCGGGACCGAGTTGCTGGCCCGGCCGGGAGCCAGCATATGCAGCGCTAGTGGCTGTGTTAGAGTTCTGGGCGCCGACACTTAACAGCACATAGCGGGTGCCCCGGCGAATATTCGTTCTTGCCAAACCCCAGGAGCATAGCAGGAATAACATATTCTGCCGTTCCCTCCGAGTTCAGACCGTGCCCTCCCCTGCCGAAGATTTTGATGAATGAATTAAGTTCCTTTGGGAAAGGTAAGCATAGTTGCAGAACGCTTTTTCAATCCTAAAAGGACAGATGTTTCAAGGTTCAAGAGAAACCGAGAAAGTTACTCTTTTGCAAAACCAAAGGAACTGATTTGCAACATTTTGAATGTTTGGTTAAAATTACGTCTTTGCATTAAAGGCAAAAACTCCTTGCCTCACCCGTGTGAATGTTGACTGTATATAAAGGAATAACTTAAATGGCCAAATCCTTACCTCAAAACCGTCGGATAAGAGATTAACTTTGTGTTTAACAAACCAACAATATTTTAGAAGCACTGAATGAAGTGAAGTGAAGTCGCTCAGTCGTGTCCAACCAGGCTCCTCTGTCCATGGGATTTTCCAGGCAAGAATACTGGAGTGGGCTGCCATTTCCTTCTCCAGGGGATCTTCCCAACCCAGGGATCGAACCCAAGTCTCCTGCGTTGCAGACAGACGCTTTACCGTCTGAGCCACTACAGCTAAAAAACTGGCCCATTAAAAAGGGGCCATTAAATACAGTAGAAAATAAAAAATCAATTCATATCTCAGGCCATGACTGATCACATATATACATTCTCACAGCTAAACAAAGTGTGTTATTATTATGATAAGAAAAACAGTTATAAAGCGGAGAGAGGAAACATTTTGGGGTGATGAGTATATTCATTATCTTGAATTTGGTGATGGTTTCGTGGGTGTTTATACACGTCAAAACTTACGCAATCATATACTTGAAATATGTGCGTTTTATTTTATGTCAATTATATCTGCATTAAGATGTTAAAAAAAAGAAAAAAAAGATTTCATGTATACTTGTTTAGTATATTCTTCATGTATACTTGTTTAGGCCACCTTCTAGCCCCAAAAGATTCTAAACCATACTCTCCCACTTGAGTGACTTGGGAGCAAAGCAGGGTGACCAGCTCAACAAAGCATTGCAAATACTCTTTTGTCCCCTCCCTTCCCCACCGCAGCCTCTGACGCCTGGCGTGAACTTACAGAAGCACTGAATGATAGAGGTGAATCCTATCTTGAGAGTCCAGTGTTTCATACAAATCGCCAAGAGGCGTTTTTAGGTCAGCTCAGCTTCCCTTGGGAAGATATGTTTTTGACACATTCTGATTGACCATGTGCTCAGTTTAAAGATCAGAAAGAGGATGGATAGTGAGAGACAAATTGTAATGAACCTTGTATGTGTAGTAATTGCCCAGATTCACTTCGTACCCAGCAGCATTTAAACTATTTGAATTTTTCCCAGTATTTAAGACAATTTCTAAGGCTTTTTGTTATCTTTAAGTAACATAGTATAAAGGAACCAAGCACGGAAAATTCAATTTGAGGGTTGATTAATGCATTTTAAGGGACGATATCCTTAAATATCCTTAAGGTGAAAGCAATCTCTGAGGAGAACACTGAACCCCCTCCCCGCCGCACCCCCCCAATTAAAACCTGCTTTGAAACAGAAAGGTCAACAACTTTGTTTCCTTCTCATGTGTGCGCCTGCTCAATCACTAAGTCGTGTCCGACCATCTAGGAACCCACTGACAGTAGCCCACTAGGCTCCTCTGTCCGTGGAATTTTCCAGGCAAAGAAATTTATAGTGGCAAGAAAAAGCAGAAAACAAGTGGCCCTAAGGTTTCCCTAAAGCGGTGTATTCCAGAGTGTTTCCCTAGGCTAATAGCATCTCTGGGGAACTTAAATGAAAATTCTTGGTACCCACCATATATACTAGGTCAGAAACTCTAGGGTGGGGAACTTCTTTATTTTGAAATAACTGTAGATTAACAGAAGTGTTGCAAAGAATTTCTATGTATCCTTTACCCAGCTTCCCCTAATAGACACCTATTACTTAACCAGTTACTACATTTATCTAAACCAGGAAATTGACATTGTTATAGTTCTGTTAGCTACAGACCACCTGGATTTCCCATTTTTTTCACTAATATTCTTTTTCTTCGTTATCTCCCCCCAGTTTGTGAGTTTCTTGGTCTAGTCTCATGGCCTTGACACTTTTTTGAAGAGTATAGGGCAGATGTTTTTAGAATGAATCTCAAATTGAGTTCTGATGTTTTCTCACAATAGGTGGGGGTTGGTGGCTTAGCGATAAAGAATCCACCTGCTAATGCAGGAGACATGGGTTTGATCCCTGGGCCTGAAGAGTCCCTGGAGAAGGAAATGGCAACCCACTCCAGTATTCTTGCCTGGAAAAACTCATGGACAGAGGAGCCTGGCTGGCTACAGTCCATAGGGTCACAAAAGAGTTGGACACGACTTAGTGACCTAACAACAAGGTTGGGGTTATGGATTTAGGGAAACGATACTACAAGTGCAGTGCCTTCCTTATGTCATTATATCAGGGCTTGTGATATCAGTATGACTTGTCACTGATCATGTTAATCCTGGTTATTTGGGCTAAAGCTGTGTCTGCCAGGTTTTCCATGGCAAAATTAGTATTTTCCACTTTCCATACTCTAGTCTTGTGAGGTGAGTCGTTACATCCAGTCCATACTCAAGGAGAAGGGAATTAAAGCTCCCCTCCTGGAGTATTTGGAATTCCTGTGCAGGGAAGATCTGACCTTTCTCCTGTATTTCTATCACTAGGGACTCATGGATATTTATCCAGTGCTTTCATAATTAATTTAGTTGCTCAAATTGTTCCAGTCTTTGGCCCCTGGGAGATCAGATTGATTTCTGTGTGCTTTTGCCTTACCTCTGTCCTCTTTTTTTTTTTTTTTTTTTTCCCCCAAGCACTTCACTTTGGAGCGTAAGTATTTCATTCATTCATTGTAATGCTTACTACAAGGAAATTTACTGTGACAAGGAAATGGCAAAAGAAAACATCAACTAGCCGTAAAGTCTCCCTAAAGCATATCAAAGTATGATCCTGGGATAAAAGCATCAGTGGTACCTGGGAGTTTGTTACAAATGCCAGTTCTCCAGGGTGCCACCCCATAGTTAGAAAATCAGACACTGGAGATGGGTCCCAGCAAATTGTATTTTATCAAGCTCAGGTGATTGTGAGGCACACTAAGTTTTAGAACCACTGCACTTAAGTTTCCTCAAAGATCCAGGTCAAAAACCTACCCAAAGAACCCATAAATTCTGTTAGCAGCCTTAGTGAGAGTTTCTGAAGCACTTCTAGTTGCTTTAAAAATAAAGCAGACAAGACATGGACAGCTGTTTCACCAAAGAGGGTATACAGATGGCAATTAAGCATTTGAAAAGATGTTCAGTGTCTTTTACCATTAAAAAAAATGCAAATTAAAATCACAGTGAGAGATCACTGCACATCTATCAGAATGACTAAAAAAGGCGACCAAACGCTTGCAAAGTTGTAGTGGAGAACTGCATCACCCTTACATCACTGGTGGGGCTGTAACTAGTACAATCCTTATGGAAAACAGTTTAACAGTTTCTTATAAAGCTAAGCGTGTGATCGTCAATGCTAGTTACATTCTTGAGCACCTACCCCAAAGAAATGAAAACTTGTGGTTGACTAAATAATGGCTTTGCTATATTTTGACTAAATCTAGTCCCCAGAATTTGTGAATATGATACCTTACTTGGCAAAAGGGTCTTTGTAGTTGTGATTAAGTTAGCGATGTTAAGATGAAAAGATTATTTTGGTTGATTCAAGTGGGTCCAATAAAATCAGAAGGGCCCTTGTAAGAGAGAGGTGACAGTCCATGGGATCACAAAAGAGTTGGATATGAGTTAGCAACAAAACAAGGAGCACCAGAGTTAGAAGATCTTGTGATGTTGGAAGCAGCACTTGGAATGTAGCTATGAGCATAGAAATGCTGGCCAGCTCCAGAAAGAGAAGGCCAAGATCAGATGTACCCCTGGAGCTTCCAGAAGGAACTCAAAATTCTGATCTCCATAACTGCAAAATAATACATTTGAGGGATTTTTAGATTAAGCTTGAAGAAATTGGGGCTTCCCAGGTGGCTCAGTGGCAAAGAATCCACCTGCCAATGCAGGAGACACGGTTTCAATCCCTGGGTCTAGGTGATCCCATGGAGGAGGAAATGGCAACCCACTCCAGTATTCTTGCCTGGGAAATCCCACGGACAGGGGAGCCTGGTGGGCTACAGTTCATGGGTCGCGAAGAGTTGGACATGACTGAACACAATTTGTTACAGCCACAATAGAAAATAATGCATTTCTGTGTTCATGCAAACATCTATACACATATTTTTATAGCAGCTTCATTTATAATAGCCAAAAACTAGAAAAAAACTAAGTATCTTTCAGTGGATGAATGGGAAAACATTCTGTGCTACATCCATACCTGGAATACTAGTCAGTAATAAAAGGGAGAGAAAAAAAAAGCTGATATAGAAAACAACTTGAATCTTGGGATGGGTGAAAAAAGCCAGTCTTGAAAGCTTATATACTGTGTGATTCCATATATATATGTTGTTCAGTCGCTCAGTCATGTCCAACTCTTTGTGACCCCATGGACTGCAGCACACCAAGCCTCCCAGTCCTTCACTATCTCCTGGAGTTTGCTCAAACTCATGTCCATTGAGTCGATGATGCTATATATATATTTAATAGTCTTGAAATGACAAATTATAGAAATACAGATTAGTGGTTCCCTGAGGGTTAAGGCAGAGAAGGCAATGGCACCCCACTTCAGTACTCTTGCCTGGAAAATCCCATGGATGGAGGAGCCTAGTAGGCTGCAGTCCATAGGGTCACGAAGAGTCGGACACGACTGAGCGACTTCCCTTTCACTTTTCACTTTCATGCATTGGAGAAGGAAATGGCAACCCACTCCAGTACTCTTGCCTGGAGAATCCCAGGGACGGGGGAGCCTGGTGGGCTGCTGCCGTCTATGCGGTCGCACAGAGTCAGGACACAACTGAAGCGACTTAGCAGCAGCAGCAGCAGCAGAGGGTTAAGGAAGATTTGACGACCAAAGGGAAGTGGGTACGGTTGTGAAAAATCAACAGGAGGGATAGTCCTGGTGATGGAAAGTTCTGTCTTGACTGAGAGATGTCATTCTCCTAGTTGTGACATTGCTCTATAGTTCTGCAAGACGTTCCCAGTGGAGGGACCTGAGTAGAGAGCGTACTGTGTCTTCTGGATTATCTCTTACAGTGTGTGTGAAGGTACACTTATAACAAGATAAAAAGTGTGATTTTAAATAAGGAATCACACTTTTCAAAATGATAAAGCAAACATGGAAAAAATGGCATACCTCTTATTAAATGAGATAATGTATAAAGAGTACTGTTTATTTTTGAAGACTAAAGATATGGCAAACTGGCTTACTATTCAATGAAAAGAGAGGATCTATTCAATATGGTTCCCATCTTTCAATTTACTCTGTGTAAGAAGACAGAAGAAATCAATCAAAATGTGCACTCAGTATCAATTTACATGGTTATTTCCTTCTTTGTAATTTTCTGCTTTCTAGATTTTCTACTCTTATAATTTTAAAACATTAACAAGAATTTACTTATAAAATAGTTGTTAAGGATGAGCTGAGTCTGCTTAGAGAGGATTTTTCCCACTCTTGATATGTGATCACTTTCAATGTTTAATCAAATTTCTCATCTCCCATCATTGATATCTAATCACCCTAGCCTGCCATTCAGTAAGAAAGCTCTTGAAATAAGTTTGGAAAAACTTCTCCCTATGCTTGATGTCTTCTCTTAGTAATTTTCCATGCACAACCCCCACCCCTCTCTCGCACACATAACCTGTTGTCTGTAAAGCCCAAGTTGTCCTTAATGAGAGCTGAACTCATCTCTCCTATTTCAATAGTTTTGACACTTTACCACAAAGTTTTCTTTAACAAGTTTTTTCTTTAACAAAGTTTCTTAAACAAAGTTTTCCTTACCATTAAAAAAAAATAGTTAAGGATGAAATGTTACATGTCTTGAGATTTGTATTTAATCCAGCTAGAGAGAAAGAAAGAGGAAACTGACTGGATCAGCTGTTATTGAGCCTGGGTCATAGGTCTGTTTATTATGGTCTCTCTTACACAGTTGAAATTTTCCATGATGAAAATTTAAAAGAAAAATTACCTTATTTTTGCTGTTGTTGCAGTCAGTTCTCATCAGTCTCGATGCGAGACCTGTTGCTCAGTCATGTCCGACTCTTTGTGACCCCATGGACTGTAGCCCACCAGGCTCCTCTGTTCATGGGATTTCCCAGGCAAGAATACTGGAGTGGGTTGCCATGTCCTATTCCAGGGCATCTTCCTGACCCAGGGATTGAACCCGCATCTCCTGAGGCTCCTGTACTGGCAGCCAGATTCTTTACCACTGAGCCATCTAAGGAAGCCCCATCATTCTAGATAGTTGGGTTCTATAAAATCTCTGGGAGACCGAATCAGCAAATACTGAGCCATCTCTCTGGGGGAATCACAGGGTTACGTTCCTGGCAAGCCTCTCATCCCAGCATGTTTTTCAATCAGAACATAACCTTGTTTTGTTTATGTTTTTGCTTTAAGGACACTTTATTTCATATATATTCTTGATTCATTAACGTTGAACTCTGGGCCAAGAGCAATGGAACTCATGCCCGAACAGAGCTTACCTAAAACATGTGTTTTCTCCATAGGGCACGTCACAGCCTTCTTGCACTTGTGGACACCAGATAGCATTTCAGCACTACATGTGGGGGGCATTTTAAACAGAGAAATCAGCAACAGAACACATAAAAATGTGATAATTGGCATCTGATATAGACTATGAAAATGATGTAGATATAGAGTATGAGTTGGAGAAGGAAATGGTAACCCACTCCGGTATTCTTGCCTGGAGAATTCCATGGCCAGAGGAACCTGGCAGGCTACAAACCATGGGTCTCAAAAACTTAGACGTGACTGGGTGACTAACACACACATACAGTATGAGAGCTGAAACAAGGCAGTGTGTGGCCATCAGTTCAGTTCAGTTCATTCGCTCAGTTGTGTCCGACTCTTTGCAACCCCATGAATCGCAGCACGCCAGGCCTCCCTGTCCATCACCAACTCCCAGAGTTCACCCAGACTCACATCCATCGAGTCAGTGATGCCATCCAGCCATCTCATCCTCTGTCATCCCTTTCTCCTCCTGCCCACAATCCCTCCGGGCATTAGAGTCTTTTCCAACGAGTCAGCTCTTCGCATGAGGTGGCCAAAGTACTGGAGTTTTCAGCTTTAGCATCATTCCTTCCAAAGAAATCCGAGGGCTGATCTCCTTAAGAATGGACTGGGTGGATCTCTTTGCAGTCCAAGGGACTCTCAAGAGTCTTCTCCAACTCCACAGTTCAAAAGCATCAATTCTTGGCGCTCAGCTTTCTTCACAGTCCAACTCTCACATCCATACATGACCACAGGAAAAACCATAGCCTTGACTAGATGAACCTTTGTTGGCAAAGTAATGTCTCTGCTTTTGAATATGCTATCTAGGTTGGTCATAACTTTCCTTCCAAGGAGTAAGCGTCTTTTAATTTCATGGCTGCAGTCACCATCTGCAGTGATTTTGGAGCCCCCAAAAATAAAGTTTGACACTGTTTCCACTGTTTCCCCATCTATTTCCCAAGAAGTGATGGGACCGGACGCCATGATCTTTGTTTTCTGAATGTTGAGCTTTAAGCCAACTTTTTCACTCTCCACTTTCACTTTCATCAAGAGGCTTTTGAGTTCCTCTTCCCTTTCTGCCATAAGGGTGGTGTCATCTGCATATCTGAGGTTATTGATATTTCTCCCAGCAATCTTGATTCCAGCTTGTGCTTCTTCCAGCCCAGCGTTTCTCAAGAGGTACTCTGCATATAAGTTAAATAAGCAGGGTGACAATATACAGCCTTGACGTACTCCTTTTCCTATTTGGAACCAGTCTGTTGTTCCATGTCCAGTTCTAACCGTTGCTTCCTGACCTGCATACAGATTTCTCAAGAGGCAGGTCAGGTGGTTTGGTATTCCCATCTCTTTCAAAATTTTCCACAGTTGATTGTGATCCACACAGTCAAAGGCTTTGGCATAGTCAATAAAGCAGAAATAGATGTTTTCTGGAACTCTCTTGCTTTTTCCATGATCCAGCAGATGTTGGCAATTTGATCTCTGGTTCCTCTGCCTTTTCTAAAACCAGCTTGAACATCAGGAAGTTCACAGTTCATGTATTGCTGAAGCCTGGCTTGGAGAATTTTGAGCATTACTTTACTAGCATGTGAGATGAGTGCAATTGTGCAGTAGTTTGAGCATTCTTTGGCATTGCCTTTCTTTGGGATTGGAATGAAAACTGACCTTCTCCAGTCCTGTGGCCACTGCTGAATGTTCCAAATTTGCTGGCACATTGAGTGCAGCACTTTCACAGCATCATCTTTCAGGATTTGAAATAGCTCAACTGGAATTCCATCACCTCCACTAGCTTTGTTCATAGTGATGCTTTCTATGGCCCACTTGACTTCACATTCCAGGATGTCTGGCTCGAGGTCAGTGATCATGCCATCGTGATTATCTGGGTTGTGAAGCTCTTTTTTGTACAGTTCTTCTGTGTATTCTTGCCATCTCTTCTTAATATCTTCTGCTTTTGTTAGGTCCATACCATTTCTGTCCTTTATCGAGCCCATCTTTGCATGAAATATTCCCTTGGTATCTCTAATTTTCTTGAAGAGATCTCTAGTCTTTCCCATTCTGTTGCTTTCCTCTATTTCTTTGCATTCATCGCTGAAGAAGGCTTTCTTATCTCTTCTTGCTATTCTTTGGAACTCTGCATTCAGATGCTTATATCTTTCCTTTTCTCCTTTGTTTTTCGCTTCTCTTCTTTTCACAGCTATTTGTAAGGTCTCCCCAGACAGCCATTTTGCTTTTTTGTATTTCTTTTCCATGGGGATGGTCTTGATCCCTGTCTCCTGTACAATGTCACGAACCTCATTCCGTAGTTCATCAGGCACTCTTATCAGATCTAGTCCCTTAAATCTATTTCTCACTTCCACTGTATAATCATAAGGGATTTGATTTAGGTCATACCTGAATGGTCTAGTGGTTTTCCCTACTTTCTTCAATTTGAGTCTGAATTTGGCAATAAGGAGTTCATGGTCTGAGCCAGAGTCAGCTCCTGGTCTTGTTTTTGCTGACTGTATAGAGCTTCTCCATCTTTGGCTGCAAAGAATATAATCAATCTGATTTCGGCGTTGACCATCTGGTGATGTCCATGTGTAGAATCTTCTCTTGTGTTATTGGAAGAGGGTGTTTGTTACGACCAGTGCATTTTCTTGGCAAAACCATATCAGACCTCAATTAAGACTTGCACCTCCTTCAGCAACTCAGATTTTTCCCCTAGTCTGCCCTTGTATATCTCTACCATCACTAAAGTGTTTGAATATTGATTTGAGGGTTATAAATAAATTTTAAGAAGTGTATTTGCAAATATAGAATTCATGAACAACAAAGTGATAGCAAAGTGATTAACACAATGTAACTTATAAGTGTTCCTTTCTCTTTTTGTAGGTACAGACTGAGATGCTGAATTACTCAATAAAATTTTATATGAGTCCTGTGGTTCTCATATAAATGAGTTATGTTAGTGAAATATATCAGACAGTAATGTGCAGGTGGGGCTTCTCTGGCAACTCAGTGGTAAAAAATCTGCCTGCAATTTAGGAGATGCGGGTTTGATCCCTGGGTCAGGAAATGGCACCTCACTCCAGTATTCTTGCCTGGAGAACCCGGTGAACAGAGGAGTCTGGTGGGCTACAGTCCCTGGGGTCACAAAAATCTGACATGATGTAACAACTAAACCACCACCACCACAACCAATGTGCAAATGAAACAAGTGTCATTTGTAGTTGGTTATAAGTGGTGGTGGGGTTATAGAAAGTTGAACATAACTTCCTAGCCTGTGAGGAAATTAGATTTAACTTAATTGTTTTAAAATTTTGGGGTAGTTCCCTAGTGGTCTAGTGGTTAGAATTCCATTGCTGTGGACCAGGTTCAATCTCTCGAAAAGAATGAAATACTCTCTTAGACCAGTACTATTCATGAGTCCAAAATTGTATGAGAGGCAACAAAAAATAGAACACATGGATTTTTCAGTCATATGTATCTGGCTTCAAATTCTTGCCAACCCACCTAATACCTGTGTGAACTAAGGTTAAAACATGCTCAGTTTCCTCATTTTAAAAGTGGAATCATCACACCCATGTCACAGAGTTGCTGAGAAGCATATTTCCAGCCCTGGGGCCAAGCAGGAACTCTTGTTGTTGTTTCATTGATAAATCATTTCTGACTCTTTGCAACTCCATGGACCACCTCTGTCCGTGGGATTTCCCAGGCAAGAATACTGGAGTGGGTAACCATTTCTTTCTTCAGGGGATCTTCTCGACCCAGAGATTGAACCCGTGACTCTTGCATTGCAGGTGGATTCTTTACCACCGAGTTAGCAGGGAAGAAGGGACTCTGTCAAAAGGTAATTCTCTCTGAGATGCAGAGGGATGTTGTATCCAACAGCCTGCTAATTGCACTTTACCTCAGTCTCAGATAAACAATATGCAAATAGGACTTCCTTGGTGGTGCAGCAGATAAGAATCCACCTGCCAGTGCAGGGATGTGGGTTTAATCCCTGATCTGGAAGATCCCACATGCCTTGGAGCAACTAAGCCTGTGCACCACAACTATTGATTCTATGCTCTAGAGCCCGGGAGCTGAAACTACTGAGAGCCCCTGTGCTGAAACTAACTGAAGCCCATGCATCCCAAAACACAAGCTCTGCAACAGGAGAAGCCACCAGAGTGAGAAGCCTGTGCACCACAACTAGAGAGTAGCCCACAATCTCTGAAACTAGAGAAAGCCTGCGCACAGCCATGAAGACCCAGTACAACCATAAATAGAGTGTCCATGTCAAAAATAATTTTTTTAAGTACAAAAAACAATATGCAAATCATCCTGAATTCCCCTTTAGTGATTCATCACAAATATTCCATTCAGGAGTCAAGGTTTTACTTGTGAACATGAAGCAGAACACTGATTCCACAGTATTTGTCAGCATTCATCCAACCCTTTCTCCTCTCTCCCAACATTTCCGTTTGTCTTCTTCGTCCTTTCTCCGTATTAAGCAGCACTTTTGTTCTTCTGTTTGTGCACAGGGATGGGATGTAGCTACGATGTGGTGTCTGGTGCACAGGGAGATGATTAAAGGATTTTCTTCCTGGCCTTTTAGGTTTAAAAGCACAGGTGCACACGTGCTCAGTCACTTCAGTGGTGTCCGACTTTGTGTGACGCTGTGGACTATAGCCCACAGGCTCCTCTGTCCATGGGATTCTCCTGGCAGGCATACTGGAGTGGGTTGCCATGCAATGAAATGACAGAACCTGGTGATAGTTTGGGGTATAAGGGACTTTATAGAGAGAAGAGTTAAAGGTTGTTTAGGGGATTCTAGCTTTGGAGATTAGGAGAAAGATGGTATTATGGATAGACTTAGGAACATATTAAAAGGATGCTGGTTTGTAACAGGAAAATGTTGAGCACAGTTGCAAAGGTTAAATTTGAAATAATATTGGTACCTCTAGTTATGTTTTTTTTCTCCTCTTTTATTAAAAAAGGTCATAGATTAGGGGGGAAATAGATGAATATCCCTAATGGATAATGAGAATGTACAAATAAAAAGAAAAATACATTTCCAATAGAAAAATGATCAACTCAATGGCCAGTGATTCATCAAAGAAGACACCTAAATGACCAATCAATGTGAAAAAGTTTCAACCACACAAACCATTTAAGAATTGTGAAATGTAATGAATAATTTAATATAGATGATCAGGATAGACTTTAGCCATAATTATGTTGCTTCTTTGGAGAAATGGTTCTTTTCCCATACAAAATTAGACCTGAATGTGCTTAGAATGTACTTTGAAGCTGTGAGTCTGTGCTCTGGCTCATGGAAGTGAGAACCTGAGAGGGCAAAAGAGGCAGGGAGCCTGGCTGGAGCACAGTAGGCTGATATGACTTAACAGCTGATCCAAAAATGTGATGACAAGAGCTGACAATTGGAGGAATTAACAATGACGATATCAAGTGAAAAAGATAGTCTTTTAAAATTGAAATAATAGATCTCATTTCTGAAAATGAAAAAAAAGGTGAAATATAATCCTTCTAAACCAGCTGGGCTTCCCAGGTGGTGCTAGTGGTAAAGAACCCGCCTGCCAATGCAGGAGACATAAGAGATGCGGGTTTAATCCCTGGGTTGGGAAGATCCCCTGGAGGAGGGCATGGTGACTCACTACAGTATCTTGTCTGGAGGGTCCCATGGAAAGAAGAGCCTGGTGGGCTACAGTGCAGAGGTTCGAAAAGAGTCAGATGCAACTGAAGTGACTTAGCACCGTGCAAAAAATTCCTATAGCACACTAGATTCCAATGAGCGACAGTTTTATTAACACGAACACAACATGAATGAAGTGATAATTCCTCGTGAGTAGAGGAGGGCTCCCCAGATGGTGCAGTAGTAAAGAATCTGTCTGCCAAGCAGGAAACGCAAGAGACGCGGATTCAGCCCCTGGGTCTGGAAGATCCCCTGGAGAAGAAAACGGCAACTCCAGTCTTCTTTCCTGGAGAATCCCATGAACTGAGGAGCCTGGCGGCCTATAGCCCATGGGGTTGCAAAGAGTTGGACATGACTGAAGCGACTTAGCAGACACACACGCAAATCAATTAGCCAGGAATCCATTAGCGCAATAATCCAGCCAAGGAAAAGCCAAGGGAGCAACAGACAAATACAGAAAAGCACCAAAGGTGCATGCTTTTAGGTACATGAGTGCAGAAGTGCTCATGTCTAGGAAATGGAATTTGGCTTGACAATCCTAGAGGACACCCTAGGGATACAGAAGAAAATGATAGACCCTGTTAAAGAAAAAGTGTCAGAAGAAACAGCAGAATTTCCCCAACTCTATTTGGAATTTAGTGGAAAAATTAAGAAACTAAATAATGAAGAAACTTCATTTCATCTGCTTTTTGACTCAGTGTATTTTATGACAAATCTTAACTTTGCAATAGTAGTTGCAGTTAATTTTCTAGTCTCTGTCTTATACTGCAGATTATTTTAGTCACTGAATAAAGCTTAGAATCCTCAGTGTTTCCTCATTTTGCAGACTGAAATTTCCGAAGCCATGTTACCATGTTACTACATGGAGTGAAATTACAGGGCCTAGAGCTCTCAATTATATATGCTTTTAACATATAGAAAGATTTTTTTATTTTTTTTTTAAGAATTCTAAGGAGAATCTAAGGGCTTCCCTGGTGGCTCAGTGATAAAGAATCTGCCTGTCAATGCAGGACATGCGGGTTCAACCTCTGGGTCAGGAAGATCCTCTGGAGAAGGAAGTGGCAACCCACTTCAGTATTCTTGCCTGGAAAATTTCATGGACAGAGTAGCCTGGCAGCCTACAGTCCATGGGGTTGCAGAGTCGGCCATGACTGAGCACACATGCATACTTTCAATGAAACCTAGTTCACTATATTTTTCCTTGTTCCCATGACTGATGGCAGAGGACTAGATGGTTGGATAACGTCACCAACTCAATGGATATGAATTTGAGCAAACTCTGAGAGACAGTGAAGGATAAGGGAGCCTGACTTGCTGCAATCCATGGGGTCACAAAGAGTCCAACCCGATTTAGCTAGTGAACAAGACTGATGGAAAAAACCTATTGATTTCTTCTAAAGTTCCACTAGGTGGTGCTACAGTGAAATTAATCATGACTTTTTTTTCTCTAATCAGTAGTTCTCAAACTTTAGTCTTATTTTGAAATTGCAAGCGCTGTTTATTTTCTCCAATTTCTTAATTATGTCATTACCAATTAACAAAAACAGGTCACCTCACTGCTTCTCTGGTGCTAATGTAATGTAATACTAAGGAGGTGAATGTGAAAATGTTAGTTGCCCAGTCGTGTTGCCTGTTTACGACCCGGTGGACAGTAGCCCGCCAGGCTCCTCTGTCCCTGGGATTTCCCAGGCAAGAATACTGGAGTGGGCTGCATTTCCTCCTCCAGGGGATCTTCCCAATCCAGGGATCAAACCAGCATCCCCTGAATTTGCAGGTGGATTCTTTGCTACTCAGCCATTAGAAAATCCATTAATGTAAAATACCACTTAAAGCTTTGATTGGGTAGACTAAACATTCTAGTTTCTAAATTGATAATATTTTGGTGACATTAAGTGATCACAGAAATGTTATTAACTGGAAATGAGAAAAAAAAAAAATCTTCCAGGAGCAGAGGAAGAATTTCTAATGGACATATTATAAAGTCATAGTGGGACACAGAAATAAAGGCTCCATTTGACTAACTTCTAGAACCCTTCTATTCAAGGTATTCTTTACATATATTAAGTTTTTTCTATGATAAGTTTGTTTCTGAAATGTTGGCTTGCAGGATCTCAGTTCCCAACCAGGGGTTGAACCCAGGCCATGGCAGTGAAAGCCCAGGATTCTAACCATCATGCCACCAGGGAATTCCCACCCATTGTTTTATAGCAGTTTTATAGAGAGATAATGAGGGCTTCCATGGTGGCTTAATGGTAAAGAATCTTCCTGCAAGCAGGAGAGTCAGGTTTGATCCCTGGGTCAGGAAGATCCCCTAGAGAAGGAAATAGTAACCTACTTCAGTGTTCTTGCCTGGGAAATCCCATGGGCAGAGGAGCCTGGCAAACTACAGTCCATGGGGTAGCAAAAGAGTCAGACACAACTGAGCAACTAAACAACAACAACAATTTACATATAAAATCATTCACCCATTGAAAGTGTTCAGTATGTTCAGCCTATTCACAGAGTTGTGCCCCACAGTCAAGGTTTGGCAGATGTTTCCTACTGAGTCTTTCCTTCTCTCTACATGATACACACCAAGGTCTTCCAAACTTAGCATTTAACACTTGGGCCAAATAATCATCAGCTGTCCCATGCATCATAGGATGCTCAGCAGCACACCCAGCCTTTAACCACAGGCCAGTAACACACCACTCAACCCCAGTTGCGACAACGAAAAATCCTCAGACATTGCCAAATGTCCCCAGGGGTACAAACACATTCCAGGTTGAGAAAGGACTGATACGGATGATGCATTCTCTTCCAGATGAACTTTGTCCCCTCAGTTCCTGGTTTTGTTTTCAATGGTCTGTTTAGACACAGCTCTCCAGTCCTCTTGCCTGGAAAATCCCCTGGGCGGAGGAGCCTGGTAGGCTGCAGTCCATGGGGTCGCTAAGAGTCGGACACGACTGAGCAACTTCACTTTCACTTTTCACTTTCACGCATTGGAGAAGGAAATGGCAACCCACTTCAGTGTTCTTGCCTGGAGAATCCCAGGGATGGGGGAGCCTGGTGGGCTGCTATCTATGGGGATGCACAGAATCGGACACAACTGAAGTGACATAGCAGCAGCAGCAGCAGCAGCACATGACATGGTCTATTCCACACAGATTTTTGGGGGACCAGTGTCCCCAGGTGGCCCCCCGTGGACAGAATCTAACACAGTTCCAGGCCAGCTCTTTCTCACAGGTGCAGCCAAGATCTTGCCCTTGGAAGCACTTGTCTGTTACCCACGCAAATTCACAATGGGAACAGCCGCTCTCCTCTCTTCCTAGCCCAAGAGCAGGTAACCTGTAGGTCTCTGCCCAGTGTTCTCCAGTCAAGAGTCAGATACCAGTCTACTAAGTTCCGCTAACCACAGGGATGTCAGTCACACCAGTTCTCGGGGGACCCCACTGAAGACTGACTTGCTTAAGTATGAAGTCATCTCCACTTTTGACCCTGTTACAGCCTAGATGAAAATAAAGCATTCCAAGCCAGGAGCCAGTTTTCACATAATGACGTCGATGTTACTGCAGAGCAGTTTGTCTCCCAATTCATTCTGGTATCTGCTATCTAAGAACCTCGGGAATCTAGTAAACTTCTACTTTTTCATTCTGTTCCACGTTTAACAATGTCACGAATTGTGACATAATTTATAGGGTATTTCACTGAATACAATATGTAAGCGTTAAAAAAAACGGCTCTTTGAAAAAATGCTCACAACAGAATAGTGATTGAAGAAAGAGCTATAGTAAAACTATGTATATTTCTAGACAAAAGGCTAGTAGGAATTGTACTTAAATGTTATTTGTGACAGTCTATAGATGGCAGTCTATAGATGACTGATGCTGAAGCTGAATCTCCAATACTTTGGCCACCTGGTGCAAACAACTGACTCATTGGAAAAGACTCTGATGCTGGGAAAGATTGAAGGCAGGAGGAGAGGGGGACGACAGAGGATAAGATGGTTGGATGGCATCACCAACTCGATAGACATGAGTTTGAGCAAGCTCTGGGAATTGGTGATGGACAGGGAAGCCTGGTGTGCTGGAGTCCATGGGGTCCCAAAGAGTCAGACACAACTGAGTGACTGAACTGAACAGAACTGAAGACAGATGGCAGAATTATTTTCTGTTTTAAAAATTTATGTATTTTTGACTGTGCTGGATCTTCATGGCTGTGTGGGATTTCCTCTAGTTGCTGAGAGAGGGGGCTACTCTCCAGTGGTGGTGCTCAGGCTTATCATTGTGGTGGCATCTCTTGTTGCAGAGCACAAACTCTAGAGCTTGGGCTCAGTAGTTTGTGGCCACAAGGCTTAGTTGTCTGATGGCATATGGGATCTTCCCAGACCAGGGATTGAACCCACGTCTCTTGTGTCCCCTGCATTGGTATACAGATTCTTGACCACTGAGTCACCAGGGAAGCCCTATTTTCTTTTTCATATTTCTTTTCTCTGCAAATTTTCTACTGTAAGCCTGTGTTCATTCTTAATGGGAAAAAGAATTCTTTTCTTCTTTCACTTGTATGTATATGAGATGATAGATGTTTAAACCTATTGTGGTGCTTGTGTCACAACATATGTAAGTCAAGTCATCATGCTGCACACCTTAAACATATACAGTGCTGTATGTCAATCATATCTCAATAAAACTTGAAAAAAATAGAAAGGAAAATTAGTAACTGCAGGAAGCACCTACCAACCCCCAAGACTGGAAGAATAAAGGGACTAGGTGGTGTCACTACATAACAGATCTATGGGGATGTGACACCTGGCTGGTTCTCAGAGGAGCCCTGTCCTGGTGCTGAAACTACAGAGGGACTGAGGGCTCCATGTGCACTGGTGAAATCATATGGTCCCTTCAGTGGTAGCCCTGAAGAATCGATGCAAAGTTTAGGCATATTCACATTTTTTTCCTCTTTTAAATATTTTTAAACTCCAGCACAGGCTTCCAGAAATTTTAATTGATTTCTTCTTTTTCAGAGAGCTTCTCCTTGTCTCAAAAATGAAGTTCAAATTCCTTTGTGTGATATTCCAGGCCTGTCACCAGCCTCGTCTCCTCATGAGTCATTTCTGTTCCCTCTGTGCACTGATACGTACTTCTGCAGTAGGGACCTTGAAAACTTTATTTACTAAACTTCCTTGGAAGCTAACTGGATTCTAGTGCCTTCTAACAATGAGATACTAATGGAAGACCGGCAGATGGGAGCAGAGGAAAAGAGACTCCCTTATTCTTCATCATATCAATATCCTGAGACTTCCCCAGGGGTGCAGTGTCTAAGACTCTGCGCTCCCAATGAAGGGAGGCCCAGGTTCAATTCCTGGTCAGGGAACTAGATCCCACATGCCACAACTAAGAGTTGGCAAGCTGCAACTTCAGATTCCACATGCTGCCACCAAAAGATCCCACATGCCACCCAGTGCAGCCAAATAAATAAAATTTAAAAAAAAAAATATCCCTTAAACAGCAGCAGTCAGTGAAAGAGTGTCCTTGTTGTTTGTTGTTCAATTGATCAATCATGTCTGATTCTTTTTGACCCCATGGACTTCAACACACCAGGCTTCCCTGTCCTTCACCAACTCCCAGAGCTTGCTCAAACTCATGTCCATTGGTGATGCCATCCAACCACCTCATCCTCTATCATCCCCTTCTCCTCCTGCCTTCAATCTTTCCCAGCATCAGGGTCTTTTCCAATGAGTCAGTTCTTCCCATCAGGTGGCCAAAGTATTGGAGCTTTAGCTTCAGCATGAGTCGTTCCAATGAATATTCGGGACTGATTTCCTTTAGAGTTGACTGGTTTGATCTCCTTGCAGTCCAAGGGACTCTAAAGAGTCTTCTCCAGAACCACATTTGAAAGCATCGATTCTTCAGGGCTCAGCCTTCTTCATGGTCCAACACTTACATCCATACGTGACAACTGGAAAACACATAGCTTTGACTATACAGACCTTTGTTGGCAAAGTGATATCTCTACTTTTTAATATGTTGTCTAGGTTTGTCATAGCTTTTCTTCCAAGGAGCAAGTGTCTTTTAATTTCACAGTGGCACTGTTACACACTGGGCACAGCCCCTTCTTCAGTCTCAGCACCAGGGCTCAGACAGCACTCCACAGGCCTAACAACTACCACCTACCACTGAAGGGACCATATGATTTCACCAGTGTACATGGAGCCCTCAGTCCCTCTGTAGTTTCAGCACCAGGACAGGGCTCCTCTGAGAACCAGCCAGGTGTCACATCCCCATAGATCTGTTATGTAGTGACACCACCTAGTCCCTTTATTCTTCCAGTCTTGGGGGTTGGTAGGTGCTTCCTGCAGTTACTAATTTTCCTTTCTATTTTTTTCAAGTTTTATTGAGATATGATTGACATACAGCACTGTATATGTTTAAGGTGTGCAGCATGATGACTTGACTTACATATGTTGTGACACAAGCACCACAATAGGTTTAAACATCTATCATCTCATATACACACAAGTGAAAGAAGAAAAGAATTCTTTTTCTGTTGTAATGAAAACTCTTAAAATATACTCTCTTCAGTTCAGTCATTCAGTCATGTCCGACTCTTTGAGACCCCATGAATCGCAGCACGCCAGGCCTCCCTGTCCATCACCAACTCCTAGAGTTCACTCAGACTCACGTCCATCGAGTCAGTGATGCCATCCAGCCATCTCATCCTCTGTCATCCCTTTCTCCTCCTGCCCCCAATCCTTCCCAGCATCAGAGTCTTTTCCAATGAGTCAACTCTTCTCATGAGGTGGCCAAAGTACTGGAGTTTCAGCTTTAGCATCATTCCTTCCAAAGAAATCCCAGGGCTGATCTCCTTCAGAATGGATTGGGTAGATCTCGTTGCAGTCCAAGGGACTCTCAAGAGTCTTCTCCAACTCCACAGTTCAAAAGCATCAATTCTTCAGCGCTCAGCTTTCTTCACAGCCCAACTCTCACATCCATACATGACCACAGGAAAAACCATAGCCTTGACTAGACAGACCTTTGTTGGCAAAGTAATGTCTCTGCTTTTGAATATGCTATCTAGGTTGGTCATAACTTTCCTTCCAAGGAGTAAGCGTCTTTTAATTTCATGGCTGCAATCACCATCGGCAGTGATTTTGGAGCCCCAAAAAATAAAGTTTGACACTGTTTCCACTGTTTCTCTATCTATTTCCCATGAAGTGATGGGACCGGACGCCATGATCTTTGTTTTCTGAATGTTGAGCTTTAAGCCAACTTTTTCACTCTCCACTTTCACTTTCATCAAGAGGCTTTTTAGTTCCTCTTCCCTTTCTGCCATAAGGGTGGTGTCATCTGCATATCTGAGGTTATTGATATTTCTCCCGGCAATCTTGATTCCAGCTTTTGCTTCTTCCAGTCCAGTGTTTCTCATGATGTACTCGGCATATAAGTTAAATAAGCAGGGTGACAATATACAGCCTTGATGTACTTTTCCTATTTGGAACCAGTCTATTGTTCTATGTCCAGTTCTAACCGTTGCTTCCTGACCTGCATACAGATTTCTCAAGAGGCAGATCAGATGGTCTGGTATTCCCATCTCTTTCAGAATTTTCCACAGTTTATTGTGATCCACACAGTCAAAGGCTTTGGCATAGTCAATAAAGCAGAAATAGATGTTTTTCTGGAACTCTCTTGCTTTTTCCATGATCCAGTGGATGTTGGCAATTTGATCTCTGGTTCCTCTGTGTTTTCTAAAACCAGCTTGAACATCAGGAAGATCACGGTTCACGTATTGCTGAAGACTGGCTTGTAGAATTTTGAGCATTACTTTACTAGAATGTGAGATGAGTGCAATTGTGTGGTAGTTTGAGCATTCTTTGGCATTGCCTTTCTTTGGGATTGGAATGAAAACTGACCTTTTCCAGTCCTGCAGCTTTCAAAATAACCACACAGCAGTATCAACCATAGTCATGATACCATACATTATGCCACTTCATTCTTTTCTCTTTTCTTTTTTTTTACTCAGTTTTTTCAACACTCTTGCAAAGAAAAATCTGCATTAAATTGTCTATATTTTGGAATGCCCACTATGAATTTTCCTAACTGGTTCCTGACATCACTCATCACAAATGCTTAAATTCTACTGGCCAGAAGTCAGTCATGAAGCACCCAACTCAAGAGGTATCCTGGGAGCTGTGACCTAACTGCTCCCATGTCCAGAGAGAACATAGATCAGGATGGTACTGCTTCCAGCAGTCCTTACAGCATGCCTTCAGAGAGGCATGAAGTTAACTACCAGGCAAAACCAGACAATTGGGATATCTTTTAAAAAACCGAAAGAGGTACAGTTGTCTAAAGAAAATTTAGGTATTTATAACCGAATATCTGAAATGAGCTTGTTTTTGAACTGGATATTGACTGTAGCTCTAATTCCCTCAAGACTGAGACCTATAAAGGGAGTTTCCTGGTGAGCTCATTGTTAGGATGCCAAACTTTTACTCCTGCGGCCTGGGTTCAACCCTTGGTCGGGAAACAGATCCCACAAGTGGTGTGGCACAGTCAAATTAAAAAAAATATATTGAAAAAAAATTAGGACCTATAAAGCAATACATTGGACCATAATTTTCAAAGTATGTTCAACAGCCTAGATAAGGTCTGCCCTGAGATGAAACATAAGCATCATTTATCACACTGATCATCTTATAGTGAATATTAGAATACAAAAAGATCATAATTTGAAACTGTAATAATATGTTAATACCTCTCTCTTCTGCTCAACTCTGATCATAAGTATTTTCATGGTAAAAATATCAATTTGGGGGGCAATAAATTTGCATTCTTATATTGCTTTCTAAAGTTCAAGGCATGTACTACATGTGTCTATAGGAATAATAAAATATTCAAAATGAGTACATGGTATTTTATTTACATAAACTTTTTCAAGAAAAACGTTTGTCAATAGCTGGATTTGAAATTTTTAAATTGTTACTATTTCTATTAGCTTAAAAGTTTTTTCAAATTCCACATCTGTACAACAAAAGGCAATTTAATGTGTCATTAATTAAGAGTTAGTTTCTAAAAGTAGAATGACACATCTGTAATGCTTGTGGTCCTAGAGTCTAGAAGGATTTCTGGCGCATAGTAGGTGCTCAAAGTTGAGCTTTCCTAATGATTCAGATGGTAAGGAATCTGCTTGTAATTCAGGAGACCTGGTTCGATCTGGGTTGAGAATGCCTGGGTTGAGAAGGTCCCCTGGAGAAGGAAATGGCAACCCACTCCAGTACTCTTGCCTGGAGAATTCCATGGACAAAGGAGCCTGGCAGGCTATCGTCCATGGGGTCGTAAAAAGTCGGACATGACTGAGCAACTAACACACACACACACACACACACACACACACAGAGGTGCTCAAATATTTATTGAATGAAAGATAGTTGAATCCAAAAATGTTAAATCCGTGATTGCCAGTTATATACTTAAAACTCCAAAATCCCCAAATCTGCCCTGTTCTTAGATAAAAATTAAGTCATGTTATATATATTTTTTCTTTTTGGCCACACCACGTTGCTTACAAGATTCGAATTCCCCAACCAGGGATTGAACCTGGGCCCCCAGGTTTTTTGCAGTAGAAGTGGTGAGTCCATACCACTGGACTATCAGGGATGTCCCAGATCATATCATATTATATTATAGCAGAATCTTCCCGTCTCTCAAAAAGTCCTCCCCCCACCCCAGGTATTTCAGAGAGGCCCAGGCAGGTGTTACTCAGGCCCACAGATCAGGGGTGGGGTATAGAGGGGCAGGACGGTGCCCTTACTGTGCCTCTATTGGTTCATCCAGACAATCGCCGCAGCATCAGGTGGTCTGCCGCCTGAGCATCTGTGCGCCTCCCACTCTCAGGTGTGCTCTGGGCCCACTCTCGTTTCCATGGTCCCGGGCTCCCATGTACAGCACAGTGCAGCCAGCTTCCAGTGTCAGAGACAGGAAGACCCCTTCTCTCCCACTTGTTATGTCCAGTTAACGAGACCCCCACAGCAGAGACTTTGGGCTTTAACTTTTAAATATTTAGTGAGAAATCTTGGAGTTCACCATCCCCAAAAGGAACATTCTTCTATTCTTCTATGTAGATCTTTGTACTCTTCACTGATTATGTCCTCAGAATAAATCTCTGGGTTGAACTGCAGGTCTTTCCCTCCCCCGCAACTCCCCCACCCCCTGCCCCGCCCAGGGCTTTTGACTGTGGATTACCAAAGAATCTGCAAAGGTTGCCAGGTCATCATTCCACCTGGAAACTGGTGCTGATTTCCTAATGCCTTTTTCAGCAACCATTTACATCTTCCTTTTTAATCAATTGCAATCTGATATACTAAAACAGCACTTCCTTGTTTCATCTTTTTTACTAGGATATATGTAAGCTTCTTGGAGACGCATGAATGTCAGGTTTTAAAAAAATGTATTTTGGAAAATTTTAAATTATGAAAATTCTAATTTCATGTAGTAGAAACTTAAGCACATAATATTTGGAGTATTATTTGAACTTGGTTGATTTACATCACTGATTTTCAGCACGAACTCACAGGACAAGGCCAAGTAAACACTTTGCAGAGTTGGTTTTGATTATTTACAGTGCTGGGCAGTGTACTAAAGGTCAGCATTATGTAAACAGACTGTGGGCGCCTGATCACCTCCTTCCCTCTAAAAACTTCACATGCAGATATTTGTTCCTAGTCCCAGAATGAGACAACCTAAATAAATAGTTTTCATATAACAGGAATATTATGTATTAACATTTATCAATGAAAAAAGACAAATTGGCATATTTTCCTAGTCTTAAAAAAAAGTTAGTCACTCAGTCCTGTCTGACTCTTTGCGACCCCATGGACTGCAGCTCACCAGGCTCCTCTATGCATGGGATTCTCCAGGCAAGAATATTGGCGTAGGTAGCCATTCCCTTTTAATCAGATGTTAAATAATTTAGGTCAGGAAATGGCCTCCTTCATATAAAAATCCTTTCTCAATCATCACTCTGTAGTTGTCGTTCTTCTTGTTAGGGTCACTTAGGGAAGCAACTTTTCATCATGGTATGTACCACAGGTATGTATACATAGCAACATATGTTCATTTTACTTTTCTACCTTATACAAGCACTTTCATGACAAAGATTTTTGCATTTCCTAATGGATATAGTTAGCCGTATGTTGCTGTCACAGAAAATATTACAGGAGAGAAAGCAAATTTTAAGGGGATGAAGCTTATACTTAAGATATTGTTGTTCAGTCGCTCAGTCTTGTCCCATTCTTTTGCCACCCCATGGACTTGCCAGGCTTCTCTGTTCATGGGATTTCCTGGGCAAGAATACTGGAGTGGGTTACCATTTCCTCCTCTGGGGATCTTTCCAACCCAGGAGTTGAACCCGCTTTGCATTTCCTAATGAATATACTGTTAGCCTTATAGTTGCCTGTATAGTCTACTGCTTTGGAGGGTGGATACTTTACCACTGAGCCACCAGGGAATTTTTAGATAAGATATACATTTCATTTTTAGATAAGAAAAATAGATGGAAAGATTCTCTGTAATCTATGTTTTGAAATAAGCTGTTTTAGCTCCATGATTCCAAAATAAAGTTTCATGGGACCTTGCCCAGCGCCTAACACATAAAAGGCACTTTACAGTTATTTGTGAAATGAGTTACTGCTGCTGGAAGGTGTTTAAATGATCTCTCTCAAAAGACTGAAGCAGACATAACATATGAAGAGCTTAGTATGATCTCTGTGACATGGTTAATGTGTGTGTATGTCTTTGTAATATAAAATCCCATCTAAGCTACATGGTGATCATCAGTTCTGCATTTCAACAGTTTTTTTTTTTTTTTCTTGCTCAGTCGCTTCAGTCATGTCCAACTCTTTGTGAGACCATGATCTGTAGCCTACCAGGCTACCTTGTCCATGGAATTTTTCCAGCAAGAATACCAGAGTGGATTGCCAGGCCCTCCTCCAGGGGGTCTTCCTGACCCAGGAATCGAACCCACATCTCCTGCGTTGCAGATGGATTCTTTACTGCTGAGCCAATGGGGAAGCCAACAGTATTGAATCGAGGCAAATGATTTCTTGAGGAGAATGTGGGTTGAAGTTAGGATCTCAGTGTTAGCTTTTTATATTCTATATTATTTATAATACTTATAATTTGCAACTGAAATTGCAATTACTTTACTAAGTAGCAGAGACATGTGGTCCCAGGTTTTGAGCTAGTGTTCCTCAGAGATATGATGACTCCTTCAACCCACTGCCATCTGCAAGACTTTTTTTGTAAGTCACTTTGATGAAATGAGGTTTAGGGCAATCTTAATAGCCTACAAATTCCAGTTATACATCCAGAGCCTCATAAAACAGGTCTGCATGCCTATGTGAACAAAATACAGGCTGCCAGATATTATGTTATCTGATGTGGACAAGGACTATTGTTACAATCACTTCTTCCTTAACTAGAGTGTATTTTAATAGGACAGAACAAAAAACTACCTACTAAGGATGTGAATTCCTAAATTTAAGCTAAGCAGAACTTAACAGTATCAGTTCAGTTGCTCAGTCATGTCTGGCTCTTTGTGACCCCATGGACTGCAACACACCAGACTTCCCTGTCCATCATCAACTCCCAGAGCTTATGAAAACTCATGTCCATCGAGTCAGTGGTGCCATCAACCATCTCATTCTCTGTCTTCCCCTTCTCCTCCTACCTTCATTTTTTCTCAGCATCGGTGTCTTTTCCAATGAGTCAGGTCTTCACAACAGGTGGCCAAAGTATTGGAGCTTCAGCTTCAGCATCAGTCCTTCCAGTAATATTCAGGACAGATTTCCTTTTTTTTTTTTTTTTTTTTCCAAGATACAAGATTATTTAGTAAATCTCTTTTGGTTGGTTTAGAGGGTCAGACAGCTCAGAGATCTCCTTGATCAACATGACAGCTCATCAGGATGGAAGGCAAAAATCATGCTAGTTTCAGAGTTATAAAATCTGTAGGTGAGGGAGATAAAATAGACTGGTTTCAGTCAGTGTTTCTTAAAATTACATTATGCTAAGAGTCCTCTGGAGTGTCTGCTACAAACCCAGATTTACAGACTTCTTACCAGGAGATTCTGGTTCACATCTCCTACAAGATTGGACATCTCACTAGGTAAATAATCTAATGTTTGGCCTAGTTTGGGAAATAACTGTTTTATTGTTTGTTGAGTAGAAAAGCTGGACAAAAACTCCTGTCTGGGTCAGTGATCATCAGAGCTTGCAAAAATCAGTTCATGGGGCTTCCCTGATGGCTCAGTGGTAAAGAATCTGCCTTCGAATGCAGGAAACATGGGTTCGATCCCTGATCTGGGAAGATCCCACATGCCACGAAACAATTAAGCCCGTGTGCCACAACTATTGAGCCTGTGCTCTGGAGCCCAGGGATTGCAACTACCAAAGCCCAAATACCCCACGGCCCATGCACCGAGATAAGAGAAGCCACCACAGTTAGAAGCCCGAGCACTGCAACAAAGAGTAGCTGCCACTCATGGCAACTAGAGAAAAGCCCGTGCAGCACACAAGACCCAAAACTAAAAACATAATTAAAAAAAAAATCAGTTCATGACTGCAACTCAGCAGCAAAATATAGAACTTCTATAGCCACTCCCAACTACTATACATCTTTAAAGAAATATAATACTTATAAATATGTGTGTGTTAAGTCACTTCGGTTGTGTCCGACTCTTGTGACCTCAGGGACTGTGGCCCTCCAGGCTTCTTGTCCATGGAATTCTCCAGGCAAGAATACTGGGGTGGGCTGTCATGCCCTCCTCCAGGGGATCTTCCTGACCCAGGGATCACACCTGCACCCCTTATGTCTGACTGCAATAGCAGGAGGGTTCGTTACCACCTGTGCCACCTGGGAAGTCCTACTTATATATAAATATATATTAAACACATGCAATGTACATACTGAGTCTGACAACAAACACATCTTGAATCAACATACTGATGCTTATCTGATACCCTGCACTTTTATTTACTACAACATCCTTTCACATATATTATCTCATTTTGACTTGACTCTAGAAACATCCCTTTGAGGTAACTGACAGATCCAGAAAGGAGCCAGGCAGGTGGTTAGAGTCACATCTGGTGACAAACAGAATCAGAGTCCAACTCTAGCTTTCTGACTCTGAAGTCTGGGGCTTTCTCCCTGATCACAGGAATGATTGTATCATCTGTTATCACTGACTGTGAGAAGCAGCATGTGATTGGGTTCTGTGAGTTCAGATGAGCCAAAGATGTGCACTTGAGTAAGGTGATGTATTCTAGGACTCGTTTCTGGCTGTTGGGCTTTCAATGTAATCAAGGTCAAATTCTGTGTCCCAGGGGGAGTGGTCAAGTGATCACAAGTTCCTAACATGCCAGCGGCTCAGGTAGGCGGATCCTTCAGGCAAGAATGGGGTTTGGTCATCTTGTCCAGCACTCAAGACCTGAGTGTCATTAGATATCACAGCAGTAATCTCAACGATTACTTTGCCGACAATTCCATGTAGTCAAAGCTATGGTTTTTCCAGTAATCGTATATGGATGTGAGAGTTGGATCATAAAGACAGCTGAGCACCAAAGAATTGATGCTTTTGAACTGTGGTATTGGAGAAGACTCTTGAGAGTCCCTTGGGCAGCAAAGATATCAAACCAGTCAATTCTAAAGGAAATCAGTCCTGAATATTCACTGGAATGATTGATGCTGAAGCTGAAGCTCCAATACTTTGGCCACCTGATGTGAAGAACTGACTCCTTGGAAAAGACCCTGATGCTGGGAAAGATTGAAGGAAGAAGGAGAAGGGGTCGACAGAGGATGAGATGGTTGGATGGCATCACCAACTCAATGGATGTGAGTTTGAGCAAGCTCTGGGAGTTGGTGATGGACAGGGAGGCCTGGCGTGCTGCAGATCATGGGGTCGCAAACAGTTGGACATAAGTGAGAAACTGAACTGAATTTCTTGAGACCCAATTTCCTCATTTCTAAATAAAGTTAATAGTATCCACAGTGCAGCACTGTTGTGAAAGTAAAGTTAAGGTACATTAAAATATGGAGCAGAGTATCTGGGAAAGTGATATGTATTAGTAGTATTTAATATTTTCTCAAAGACTTTATTTGTACTCATGATAACAGCTCATTGACCCAATCATTCAGTTATAAATTAAGATAATCTGGTTTCCACAATTTAAATTCATATGAGAAATAGAGCTTCCCTGGTGGTTCAGTGGTAAAGAATCCACCTGATGATGAGGAGACATGGGTTCAATCCCTGATCCAAGAAGTTCGCACATGCTGCCGACCAACTAAGCCTGTGCACCATAACCATTGAAACTGTGACTACTAGCTGTGTGATTTTAGGCAAGTTACTTAACTCGTCTGTTCCTTGTTTTCCTCAATTATAACATGGAAGTGATAGAGTCTATCTTGTATGATTGTGGTGAAAATTAAATGAATTAATATTTGTAAAGAGCTTAGAATATTGTTTGTCAGACAGTAAGGGTATATAAGTTCTTGTTTAAAGAAATGAGCTTTCATCTAGGTTTTAACACAGGTAATATTCATATGAATGATTAACACCAGTATAAGAGATAATATTCCTAACAAAAGGAACAAATATTTGCTTTTAGTAGGCCACATGATCCTTAATGTGCAGCCACAGAACGGTTTGCGTGGTTCAAAACCAGACCAAAAACTCCCAGTTTACACACCTCAGTCCACAGATGTGGCGATCCTGAAGTGCAGAGAGAAGCTAGGTCCTTCTCTTCATACTGTTCATGGGGTTCTTGAGGCATGAATATTGGAGTGGTTTGTCATTCCTCCCTCCAGTGAACCAAGTCTTGTTAGAACTCCCCACTATGACCCATCTGTCTTGGGGGGCCCCGCATGATATGGCTTGTAGCTTTACTGTGTTACACAAGACCCTTTGCCACGACAAGTGTTCTCCAGTATTTTTGCCTGGAGAATCCCATGGACAGAGCGGCCTTGTGGGTGATGGTCCATAGAGTCGTGAAGAGTCCACACAACTGAAGTGACTTAGTGGGCACGCACGCACTCTAGAGGAGGAAGGAGGAAGCTGTTCTCCCTCCTGAAAGGGGCTTCTCCTTAGACCTCCATACCTTTGGTTTGTAAATAAAATCTCCCCAGGAGCCAAAGAGATCCAGTAGTCTGCCTTTGATTCTCAGCTTCTACTATTCAGAGCTGTCTCCTGGTTCCCAGGTAAGCCATTCCAGTCTTCCTGGCACTTTGCAACCTCATGGACTACAGTGCGCCAGGCTTCCCTGCCTCCACTGTCTCCCAGAGTTTGCTCAAACTCATGTCCATTGAGTCAATGATGCCATACAACTGTCTCACACTCTATTGCCCCCTTCTCCTCCTGCCTTCAGTCTTTCCCAGCATCAGGGTCTTTTCCAAAGAGTCAGCTCTTTGCATCACATGGCCAAAGTATTGGAGCTTCAGCTTCAGCATCAGTCCTTCTAATGAATATTCAGAACTGTGGTCATCTAGCTTTCTCCAGGAGATTAGCTTTCAGGTTAGAGTAATTAACTAGAATACAGTTACATATCTAATTTTCATGGTACGTGAAGATGTTTCTGTGAGTCTAGGGCTTTTTACAGGAATACTAAGCAATCTCAGAAAGTTTAATTTCCCCACAAACATGTCCCCACTAAGGACAAAAAGTACCACAAAGAAATCTTCAACAGCATTCAGTCATCTTATTTTTAACAGTATTATTGATACTGCCAATTTTAAACTTTACATGTAAATTATGTGACTAAAACATCTAAGTCATTATGCTAATATCAATAAGTGGTAAGATTTCCAGTGTAAGAAAACAGAGTTACAAATATAAAATCAAAGATCAGTAACAAAGGCCAATCTTAAGTTCCACTCGGAAAAATCAGTTTGAATTCATGATGTAGCTTCTGCCTTTAAAAAAATGCGTTTTGGGGCTTCCATGGTGGGATAAAAGTCTACCTGCCAATGCAGGAGACAAGGATTCAATCCCTTATCCAGGAAGATCTCACATGCTTTGAAGCAACTAAGCCCATGCGCTGCAACTACTGAAGCCCATTCTCCTAGAGCCTGTGCCCTGCAACAGGAGTTGTTTGGTAGCTAAGTCGTGTCTGCCACTTTGCAATGCCATGGATGATAGCTCATATAGAGCTCCTGTGAACATTTTTCACATGTCTTTTGTTGAACACATGGTACATCTTTGTTGAACATATGTATTATACATGTATAGACACATATTTTGCTGTACCTGTGTTATACATATGTACATATATGTAGGAGTGAAATGGCTGGTCATAAGGCATGAATATTTTTAGCTTTAGTAAATACTGACAACCAGTTAATGTGATAAATCAAGCATTTATTGTGACTTTCCCATAAAAACTGAACTTCAGGTTAACAAAATAGTTGAGAAGGGTAAGTTCCTATTCATAGAAAGGTGACTTCTAGTTAAGAAAATTAGAAAAATGACCATTTTATCATCCATAATAAAGTTATGGACCTAAGCAAGGATTGTCATCAGCAAATGCTAAAAGTCATTGGGTTAATGGAAAACTTTACAATAGGTGGATCAGGGTGACAGCATGTAAGCAAACTGATCAGTATCAGTATACCAAAAGGATAGCACGGATATTACACAAAGATGCAATGATCCAAAGATGAGTCACCTCATGAAATAATCTTGCCAGAGGAAGATTGTACCTAGATCTAATCAAACATCTTGATCTACTTATGCTTACAGGAAATGTAGGGGAAAGAAGAACAATTCAATGGTACCACAAGGAGGCAATCGGCTAAATCTAGAACGTGGTAAATCCTAAGGAACATTGAACTGGTTACTCCAACAAACTAATGGTATTTAACTGAAAAAAAAAAAACAAAAACAGAAAGTACATAAACACAATGGAATATTACTCAGCCATAACAAGGAATGCATTTGAGTCAGTTCTAGTGAGGTGGATGAACCTAGAGCCTACTATATAGAGTGAAGTAAGTCAGAAAGAGAAAGATAAATATCATATTCTAATGCATATATACAAAATCTAGAAAAATGGTACTGAAGAATTTATTCACAGGCAGCAATGGAGAAACAGACATAGAAAATAGACTTATGGACATGGGGAGAAAGGAGGAGAGGGTCAGATGTTTGGAAAGAGTAAATGGAAACTGACATTACCATGTATAAAATAGATAGCCAATGGGAGTCTGCTGTATGGCTCAGGAAACTCAAACAGGGTCTCTGTATCAACCTAGAGAGGTGGGATGGGGAGGGAGATGGGAGGGAAGTTCAAAAGGGAGGGGATATATGTATACCTATGGCTGATTCAACTTCACTGGTGGTTCAGACGGTAAAGCGTCTACCTGCAATTTGGGAGACCTGGGTTAGATCGCTGGGTCATGAAGATCTCCTGGAGAAAGAAATGGCAACCCACTCCAGTACTCTTGCCTGGAGAATTCCATGGATGCAGGAGCCTGGTAGGCTAGAGTCCATGGGGTCCCAAAGAGTCAGACACAACTGAGCAACTTCACTGGGATGGCTGATTCATGTTGAGATTTGACAGAAAACAACAAAATTCTGCAAAGCAATTATCCTTTAATTAAAAAATAAATTTAAAAAATTAAAAAACAAAAAATCAGAAAAACAAAAAGAGAGGTACTTTTGACATTTAGCCTGACCAACCAAGTGCAGGGCATACATTTATGCCAATCCTAATTTGAATAGCTTTAAAAAGATATTTTTGAGATAATTAGGGAAATTTGAATACAGACTAGGTATTAGATGGTATTGGGGAATTGTGGCTAATTTCCTTAGGTGTGAAAAAAATGGTATCTTGATCATGCATAAAAGAAAAAATTGCACATTTAAGTATTTACCAGGAAAACGATTCTTTAAAATATAGGAAACCTTTAAAATGTTACTGCTTATTTAAAAAGTGGAAGAGGCAGATAAAACAAGATTGGCAAGATATCTTTGATTGCCGGAACAAGTTGTTCATTAGTGTTCATTAGTAGTCTATGTATGTTTAAAATTTTCCACCATAAATATTACTTTAAATTTTTTAAGATAAATTTACATCAGAGAGCAAATGTATGGATTCAAACATAAAAAGGAAGGGGCAGTGGGATGAATTGGGAGACTGGGACTGACATATATACACTAGTGATATTATGTATAAAATGGACAACTAATGAGAACCTGATGTACAGTTCAGGGAACTCTACTTGGTGCTCTATGGCAACCTAAATGGGAAGGAAATCCAAAAAAGAGGGGATATATAATATATGTAGCTGATTCACTTTGCCATACAGCAGAAACTAACACAACATTGTAAAGCACCTATGCTTCAATAAGCATTAATAATAAAATGAGTTTACATCATTCCAAGTGATATAGGATCAAACTGTGTGTCAGCGGAGAACTATGCATTGTGTAGACTCTAGAGCACTCCCTCTGGATTATCTGATTCTGATTCTATCTAGGTTATTTCTCAACACGGTAAATTATAGCTCTTTGGTGGCAATGGCAACTCTTGTTTAAGAGCATGCAAATGCTGCCCTACCTGGTACAGTTTCAACTGACCTCCTGCCCTCATGGTGGAAGAAGTTAGTTTTGTCCCCAAACTTTGCATGTACACATGTGCTCAGCTGCTTAGTACTGTCTGACTCTGCAACCCCATGGACTGTAGCCTGCCAGGCTCCTCTGTCCATGGGATTCTCCAGGCAAGAATACTGGAGTGGGTTGCCATTTCCTTCTCCAGGGGATCTTCCCAACCCATTTCCATACCCTTCACTCCATATAAATGTGTGCTGTTTTGATTTGTCCTTTGAGTTTGATTTGTCTCTGTCCAGTTCTCTGCTTCTAAGTCAAATAAAAACTTTATATCTGTATGAGAGTCATAATTTTACCCCCTTTTGAAAGCTATCTTTATTTATTTATGGCTGTGCTGGGTTTTCATTGTTTTTGTGCGGGTTTTCTCTACTTGTGGCGAGTGGGGCTACTCTTTGTTATGGTACACAGGCTTCTCATTGCTATGGCTTCTCTTGTTGAGGAGCACGGGCTCTAGAGTGTGCGGGCTTTAATAGTTGTGGTGTATGGGCTTAGTTGCTCTGTGGCATGTAGGATCTTCCCAAACCAGGGATTGAACCCATGTCCCCTGCATTGCCATGTAGGTTCTTATCCACTGCACCACCAGGAAAGTCCTAAAGGTTATCTCTTAACAGTGATAATAAATAGTATTTATCTCTTTTTTGTGAAACTGAAAATAAAATAAAATCATTGGTATACTTATGAATTATTACGTGTAAATAAATAGTTGCTAAATAATTTCAGAGTGAATTGTGAGTTAGTTGTACACATATTAACTGGCTTTTCCCTCCATGTTTGTTTTTATTTTCTCATGCCATTAGTTCCAGAAAGTCTTCTGGAATCTTTATATAGGAGGCCTGGATGCATGTGCGGTAAGCTCACCAGAGTAACATAGGAGCAAAGCAAAAGTGAAACCATTTCAAAATAAAGAGTGAGTAACTGACAGAAAATTTGTGGCAAAATTCTAAAATGTTTCTTTGGATCTAAGATACATGGTCGAAACACAGCTGGGTGGTCTGCATTACTTAGCAAAAAGTAAGCAAGCTTTTCTGTAGGAGTCTACTCCACTGCTGCTACTGCTGCTGCTAAGTCACTTCAGTCATGTCCGACTCTGTGCGACCCCATAGACGGCAGCCCACCAGGCTCCCCCATCCCTGGGATTCTCCAGGCAAGAACACTGGAGTGGGTTGCCATTTCCTTCTCCAATGCATGAAAGTGAAAAGTGAAAGGGAAGTTGCTCAGTTGTGTCCGACTCAGCGACCCCATGGACTCCAGCCTTCCCGGCTCCTCCATCCATGGGATTTTCCAGGCACGAGTACTGGAGTGGGGTGCCATTGTCTATCTACTCCACTACTCCTTCACATTTCTTTTCTTTTCTCTCTTAGTTTTTCTTCAAAGGCACTAACTGCAGGTGCTGGCATTGTTTCATATTTTGACCACAGAGATGCTCCACTACGTCTATACCTCTGGGTTATTAGGAACCATGTCTCTTGGTCACCTGGGCTCCATGTTGCTTCCACTTTCACCAAATTTAATGGTTATCCATCAAAATCAGTCAATAAAAATTCTTTTGGGTTTTTCCTATGAGAGTTCTACAAATGCAAACCTAGCCAAATCAGACTCCATACACCACAAAGCTCAGTTTCAAAAACGGATGCTACAGCTATGATACTATAGCTATGTCCATGATCTCTTGGTGAATTTTTTTTGCAGTGCCACATGGCTTTAGGTTCCTTAGTTCCTGACCAAGGATGGATCCCATACCCCCTGCACTGGGCGCATGGCATCTTTTAACCCCTAGACCACTAGGGAAGTCCCTCTGAATGAACTTTCTGCCCTATTTCAAAACAGCAGATGCTAATTACTAGAAACAACTAGAAGAGTGTATTTTTTTTAATTGAAAGAAAATATTCCATGTGTACACTATCTTGTTTGCTTACTTTTAAACTCTTTAAGCTCCCAGAGAAGACTGGCTTCCTTTGGATTTTTCATTATTCAGAGTTCCAAGTAAGGCTCTGCACAGTCTACCCCTTTGGACTAGTACTTAACTTCCAGATTCCACCTCTTTCTTTCACCTGGCAAACCTTCCCAATGCCTCCATTAAAGCTAAGCAAAGACCCTCTCTTTATGAAGCCTTCCCAGATACCCTAAGCAGGGTCAGGAAGCCCTCCTCTGTGTTCTCTATGGTACTTTCTCTCTAACCCTTTCATGACGGTTTTCGCATTGAATGGTAAACCTCTCCTCCAATAGCTTTCTATCTCACTCTAAATGAAAATTAAAGCTTGGCACCTCTAGCCCTCATTTACCATAGCTTACTCACTGAATTTTGATTATTTACTTCAATGACTTCCCAAGCCTGGCCCCCATCTGCATCTCAGGGACCCCTGGTCCAACTTCCTCCCCTCTTGCAGGTGTTATTCAAACATCACTGTGGGTTCAACCCTCCTTCAGAGCTTTATGTTTCCCCAAAACGCTTATCACCACCTCCCTGACTCTGTTTTACTGCTTATTTATCTCATTCCTCATCTAATCTCCCTCCACAAAAATCAAAGCCCCCAAGACAAGGGTTGTATCTGTTTTGTTTGAGAATGGACCCTCAGTACCTGGAACAAGATCTGGACACAGAAGGTGCTCAATAACTATTTTTTTTTCATGAATGAAATGGCAGTCTCTCTCACCTCCCATTGGACATCATAAAGGCAAAGATTTGGTTTTATTTGTTTGTGAGATTTTAGTATTTATCTGTCACATAGTATATAGTCAATAAAAATTCAACTCATGAGTTCTCCCTCAGGGAGACAGGTCAGTTCTGGGATAGTTGCAAAAGACAAAGATCAAGGAAAGACCAATTTAATGGCCTTTCTGGTTTCCACATCACTTCCCTGCTCCATCTTCATAAAGAGGGATCACTTAGATGAGGTCATATGAGGACTTTGGACTCTGTTGAGTGACCAGACATGATAATGGAGCATAACACAGGAAGTATGTAGTGTTTACAAAGATTTTCCTTGGCACTTTCTAGTCCTTGATTATTAAAAATCAGAGACATCACTTTGCCCACAAAGGTATGTATAGTCAAAGATATGGTTTTTTCAGTAGTCATGTAGGTATGTGAGAGTTCGACCATAAAGAAGGCTGAAGAACTGATGCGTTCAAATTGTAGTGCTGGAAAAGACTCTGAGAGTCCCTTGGACTGCAAAGAGATCAAATAAGCCCATCCTAAAGAAAATCAACCTTGAATATTCTATGGAAGCATTGATGCTGAAGTTGAAGCTCCAATACTTTGGCTACATAATGTGAGGAGCCAACTCACTGGAAAAGACCTTGATGCTGGAAAAGACTGAAGGCAAGAGAAGGGGGAAGCACAGGGTAAGATGGTTAGATAGCATCACCAACTCAATGGACATGAATTTGGGTAAACTCCGGGAGACAGTGGAGGACAGGGAAGACTGGTGTGCTGCACTCCATGGCGCTCAGAGTCGGACACAACTTAATGACTGAAAAACGACAGTCATTTATTGGTGTATATCACTAACAGAGTAAGCTACCAAAGAACTAAGAAGACTTTGCCTGAAATGGGAGGAAGGGGAGGAGCAGTGAGTCAGTTAAGGTGCCCTTTGGGGATGTGTATTTTGGAAACCACTGATTCAACAACACACCTTGGAGAAGGAAACGACCGCCCACTCCAGTATTCTTGCCTGGAGAATTCCCATGCACAGAGGAGCCTGGGGGGCTACTGTCCGTGGGGTCGAGTCTGACACTACTGAAACCCCTTTAGCACGCACGCAGGATGTAACACAGGTTGAGGTGAGGAGTCCGTGAGAAGCATTAATGGAAGGGTAGGGAGAAGGACTCCTCTGGGAGCCCGCCACTGAGACGCGAAGTGGTGGTTCTAAGGCTCCTTCCAGTTCTAGGACAAGGTAGGATTGTAAGACGGAAGGAAGGAAGGGAGGGAGTGAGAGAAGAAAGAAGGAAGGAAGAAAGGAGGGAAGAAGGGAGGAAGGAAGAAAGAAAAAGGAAAGGAAGGAAGGAAGAGAGAGAGAGAGGTAGATGGGGGGTGGGGCGGAGGGAAAGAAGGAAGAAAATGGAAAAAATAAAGTTCTCTAGCTGACTAGTTTTAAAACATCGCCACCGATCACCATCAGCGGAGGCAAACACACTATGTCATCTTCTTGACGCTGAGCACCAGTGACTTCCTTTCTGGGAAGGCCGGGGTTACTACCTGGGGATTGCAGAGCCCTGAGCCCCGCAGGGCACCACGTGGTTCGCTCTAAGAGACCGCGGGGCGCACCCCTCCGGGCGTGGCAGGCGGTCCGCGGAGGAGGGGCAGGAGGCCCGCGGGCGCTCTCCCTGGCGCCCCGGACCACAGCAGGAGAGGGCGGCGGGCATGGCGGAGGCGCGGCCGGGGCCGGCGGGGCTGCAACTCAGCGCGCTGCCCGACCACTCGCCGCTGCTGCAGCCCAGCCTGGCCGAGCTGCGGCGCCGGGCCGGGGCGGCGGGCGCTCCGCTGGCCGGGTGGCTGCTCAGCGACGCCTTCCTGCTGCGGTTCCTGCGCGCCCGGGACTTCGATCTGGATCTGGCCTGGAGGGTAAGGGGACCTTCCCGCCGAGCCCCACCCGGGTGACGCGCCGGGAAGCCGAGGCTGGGCCGGGACCCGTGCTGGGAGCGGGGGGTGCGAGGGCCGTGTTACCTCGGCCGGGACGCTCCCGGGGCGCACCGGGCGGTGACAGTGGGTGTCCTGAGAAATCGCGCGCTGGTCCTTCCAGTTTCTCCAGGGTCATGGAAACGGGAAACCTCTAAAAAAGCTGGCGCCCTCTGGGGTGAGGGCCTATTTGACCCCAAGCAGTGAAATTCTGCTCTTGGATGAGTCTCCCGAACCTATTAAGTTTTTCGGAAATGCCTTACTCTCCGCGGCAGAGCAGCAGAGATAAAAGATAATGACTTCTGAGATGTGGGAAGCCTAAATGTATTTCATCTCAGCAGATAACTCGACGTGTGGGAGAAATGAAATTGCCAGGAAAACTGAAGATCTGAAGCCAAATTCTAGCAAAAGAGTATTGGTAATAGTAATACTCAAGTCAAGGCACTAAAGCGGTGCAGAGTATCTTCAGCGGAAGGGTCGGTATGAGGCTTCTCCTTTGTGTTTCCAGGTGTGATACACCGGGTTGAGAGCAGGGTGGTGGGAAGACAGAAATCAGAAAGAGGGGTGCGACCTTGAGTTGTGTCACTTTGGACTTAGCATCCGCATTTGTTAAGTAACGGGTAAAAGGCGTCCAGCGATGGCTGGTTTCCAGGTCTGATCATTGACTGGTTTAACAGAACAGGACGTACCCAGCGCAGTGACCGCTCAGCAGCTGAACTTGATGGAGTCCTTTCTCCAAGCTGCTAGCTCACCCTCAGCGAGCTGAGAGGCAGAGAAGTGTTACAGTGCAGCGTCCCAGAGGTCTCAGTATGGGGATTTTTGCTGTTGAAAACTAATTTTTAATTGAAAAAGTACAATAAGTACAGATGCTTTTATTTTAATCCACAAATAGTAAGCAATGCAAAGTAAGTTCCTAAAAGTAACTTTCTAAAGGACAAAATCCCTCACCCCAGACCTTAGTTTACAAACCATCTACCCAGTCGCATTTGTTTTTACCTACCTCTTACCTGTCCAGGTAGAATATAGTCACACAAGCATATGTAGGCTTCCCAGGTGGCCCTAGTGGTAAAGAACCCACCTGGCAATGCAGAAGACAAAAGAGTCCTGGGTTCGATCCCTGGGTCAGGAAGATCCTCTGGAAAAGGGAATGACTACCCACTCCAGTGTTCTTCTTGGAAAATCCCATGGACGGAGGGAGCAACCTAGTGAGCTACAGTCCATGTGGTCACAAAGAGTTGGATACAACGGAGTGACTAACACTTTTCAAGCATATGTATGTGTTTTACATTTTGCTTTTTAACCTAACTTAAAAAGCAGAGACATTACTTTGCCAACAAAGATCCGTCTAGTCCAAGGCTCTGGTTTTTCCAGTAGTCATGTATGGATGTGAGAGTTGGACTATAAAGAAAGCTGAGCACTGAAGAATTGATGCTTTTGAACTGTGGTGTTGGAGAAGACTCTTGAGAATGCCTTGGACTGCAAGGAGATCCAACCAGACCATCCTAAAGGAAATCAGTCCTGAATATTCATTTGAAGGACTGATGTTGAAGCTGAAACTCCAATACTTTGGCCACCTGATGTGAAAAGCTGACATTTGAAAAAAGACCCTGATGCTGGGAAAGATTGAAGGTGGGAGGAGAAGGGGATGAGAGAGGATGAGATGGTTGGATGCCATCACCGACTCAATGGACATGAGTTTGAGTAAACTCCAGGAGTTGGTGATGGACAGGGAGGCCTGGCATGCTGCAGTCCATGGGGTTGCAAAGAGTTGGACATGACTGAGCAACTGAACTGAACTTATCTTAGAGATCACCCTATTTCAACATGTATATTATTCTTTTGGGGGCTGTGTACTATTTCATTGTCTCAATTTATTCTATTAAAATGTATTAACCAGTCTCCTGTATTGGACATAGGATTTGTCGTCAGACATTGGCAGTGCTGTCATGCACATGCTGTTCATTTCTACATTCAAAGATTACTTTTTGAATTCCTACAGTTTGCTTGGCAGTTCACAAAAGACAGAAACTGAGACAAATGGGGCTTTGTCCATCACCAACTGGGTATGATAATATGTGTCTGTCTTTGTATAAAAATGGGAAAATCCTTACGAGATAAGTTCAGAACTTGAACAGCTGATGTGCTATGTGCATTCTCAATGTTGATGAATAAACCAGTTGTCCTCCAAAGGGTTTCCATTATTTTATCACTTCTATATTACATAGTGGTGTCTTTCCTCATATTATCACCTGCTGTGTCATCAAACTTTATGATCTGTGTGTCAACCTGCTAGGTGATTAACTGGTTCCCATTATTATTATAATATGTTTAATTATAATTTGTTTAATTATAAATGAGGTTAATCATCTTTCATATAGTTAACATTTTAAAATTCCTTTCTAATTAACTGCTTGTTTTGCTATTTGTTTTCTTCCACTTCCCTTACATAAAATACAAAACATCTTATTCATAAAATATCTTCATGTATTAAAGAAAATAGGCTGTTGGCCTAGTTTCCGTCTTTTGACATTGTTAGTGCTATTTTCTTTCTGTACAGAATTTTAAAGTTTTTATGTCATCAAATATATTGATTTCATTGTTCTGTGATTGTTTCTAGTTTCATAAGCTCTTCTGCAAAATTTTCTCTAGTAATTTATGGCTTCACTTTTTATGTTGGGGTTGTCAATCTACTGGGCTTTAGTTTCACCTTAGGAAGGAAATAAGAGCCTGCCTATTTCCTTTGTTTGTCAGATGGCTACCTAGGTGTCCTGATATTTACTCACTTGCTACTAAATATGAAGAAACAATCTCAGTTTCCATGAAAAGTATAGTTCAAATGGTACATTAAACACGTATAGTAGCTAACAATTAAAAGTGTATGATTTACAGATTTCATTTTGGTTGCATTAAGAAAATAATTTTATTTATTTGTTTATTTTTGGCTGTGCTGGGTCTTTATTGCTGTGTGGGCTTTTCTCTAGTTTTGGGAAGCAGGGGCCACTCTCCAGTTGCAGTGTGTGGGCTTCTCACTGTGATGGCTTCTCTTGTTCTGGAGCATGGACTCTAGGGCGCTCAGGCTTCAGTAGCTGCAGGGCAAGGGCTCAGTAGTTTCAGCTCCCATGCTTTAGAGCACAGGCTCGATAGTTGTGGCACACAGGCTTAATAGCTCTGCAGCATGTGGGATCTTCCTGGACCAGGGATCAAACCCAGGTCTCCTGCACTGGCAGGTGGATTCTTTACCACTGAGCCACCAGGGAAGCCCTCATTTTGGTTGCTTTTTAAAACTAACATCTAAATAGAAGATGAAATAAAATTATCTCCCGCCTCCGTGTTATGTTTTTCCCATATTATTTATTTTCCTGAATTGTTTTCATTGCATCATTTCCTTGAGGAACTGGCTAACTGGACCTTGTCCAAATTGACTGGAAAGGAATCAAGTTTCTGTGAACTCTTTGCCCTATTTTTCTGCCAACTTGAAAGGAAAGAGGGTTAGAGTGTGAAACTATTTCTTCATTTTCCTCCACAAAAGCAGTTTATTCAATTCACATTGCTTTATTTAAAATATAAAAGCTGTATAGTTTTAGTGTTTGAAGAAAACAAGTTTTAATGAAGTTTCTCATTATTCTAGTTTTTTATTTGAAGTTATAACAAATTAGTGATTATTTAGAATTCTAATAACTTTTAGAGTGCCAGTTACTTTAGTGAGTAGCATTTGTGTGGATTATCTCATTATTTTCCTATTTTAGAAGAAACTGAGGCATAAAGAGTAAGTAACTTGTTCAGAATAGCAGCTGTTGAGTGGTAGAGCAAGAATTTGAACTTGAGTTGAACTCAGGGGAGCCTGTACTCTTAAGTGCGCTACACTTGCCTCATGTGTTTGAAACAACTAGCTGTTAGCCTCTGTCTGTCTTGTATATTCTTGTGAATTCTTATCTTTCACAAGTGAATATTCCTCTTTATATTTTTGTTTCATGTGATACGACTTTTTATTCTTTAATTATTTTTATAGTTTTCCCAAGACTTCAAAGTTTTCAGAATTCCATTGACTCTCCCTACTAATTTCCCACTAAATGCAGCTTCTTTTTTTTTAATTTTATTTTATTTTTAAATATTAATTTATTTATTTTAATTGGAGGCTAACTACTTTACAATATTGTAGTGGTATTTGCCCTACATAGGAATGAATCAGCCATGGGTGTACATGTGTTCCCCATCCTGAACCCCACTCCCACCTCCCTCCCCATCCCTCAGGGTCATCCCAGTGCACCAGTCCTGAGCACCCTGTCTCATGCATTGAACCTGGACTGGTGATCTGTTTCATATATGATAATATACACGTTTCAGTGCTATTCTCTCCTACCCTTGCCTTCTCCCACAGAGTCCTAAAGACTAAAAGACTTTTCTTTACTTCTGTGTCTCTTTTGCTGTCTCGCATATAGGGTCATTGTTACCATCTTTCTAAATTACATATATATGCATTAGTATACTGTATTGGTCTTTTTCTTTCTGACTTACTTCACTCTGTGTAATAGGCTCCAGTTTCATCCATCTCATTAGAACTGATTCAAATGCATTCTTTTTAATGGCTCTGTAATATTCCATTGTGTGTATGTACCACAGCTTTCTTATCCATTCGTCTGCCAGTGGACATCTAGGTTGCTTCCGTGTCCTGACTATTGTAAAGAGTGCTGTGATGAACATTGGGGTACACGTGTCTCTTTCAATTCTGGTTTCCTTGGTGTGTATGCCCCACAGTGGGATTGCTGGGTCATATGGTAGATGGAGAAGCTCTATACAGTCAGCAAAAACAAGACCGGGAGCTGACTGTGACTCAGATCATGAACTCCTTATTGCCAAATTCAGACTTAAATTGAAGAAAGTAGGGAAAACCACTAGACCATTCAGGTATGACCTAAATCAAATCCCTTATGATTATACAGTAGAAGTGAGAAATAGACTTAAGGGCCTAGATCTGATAGACAGAGTGCCTGATTAACTATGGACAGAAGTTCGTGACATTGTACAGGAGACAGGGATCAAGACCATCCCCAAGGAAAAGAAATGCAAAAAAGCAAAATGTCTGTCTGCGGAGGCCTTACAAATAGCTGTGAAAAGAAGAGAAGTGAAAAGCAAAGGAGAAAAGAAAAGATATAAGCATCTGAATGCAGAGTTCCAAAGAATAACAAGGAGAGATAAGAAAGCCTTCCTCAGCGATCAATGCAAAGAAATAGAGGAAAACAACAGAATGGGAAAGACTAGGGTTCTCTTCAAGAAAATTAGAGATACCAAGGGAACATTTCATGCAAAGATGGGCTCGATAAAGGACAGAAATGGTACGGACCTAACAGAAGCAGAAGATATTAAGAACAGGTGGCAAGAATACACAGAAGAACTATACAAAAAAGATCTTCACGACCCAGATAATCACGATGGTGTGATCACTGACCTAGAGCCAAACATCCTGGAATGTGAAGTCAAGTGGGCATTAGAAAGCATCACTATGAACAAAGCTAGTGGAGGTGATGGAATTCCAGTGGAGCTATTTCAAATCCTGGAAGATGATGCTGTGAAAGTGCTGCACTCAATATGCCAGCAAATTTGGAAAACTCAGCAGTGGCCACAGGACTGGAAAAGGTCAGTTTTCATTCCAATCCCAAAGAAAGGCAATGCCAAAGAATGCTCAAACTACCGCACAATTGCACTCATCTCACATGCTAGTAAAGTAATGCTCAAAATTCTCCAAGCCAGGCTTCAGCAATACATGAATTGTGAACTTCCAGATGTTCAAATTGGTTTTAGAAAAGGCAGAGGAATCAGAGATCAAATTGCCAACATCCGCTAGATCATAGAAAAAGCAAGAGAGTTCCATAAAAACATCTAGTTCTGCTTTATTGACTATGCCAAAGCCTTTGTGTGGATCACAATAACTGTGGAAAATTCTGAAAGAGATGGGAGTACCAGACCACGTGACTTGCCTCTTGAAAAACCTATATGCAGGTCAGGAAGCAACAGTTAGAACTGGACATGAAACAACTGACTGGTTCCAAATAGGAAAAGGAGTTCGTCAAGGCTGTATATTGTCACCCTGCTTATTTAACTTATATGCAGAGTACATCATGAGAAACGCTGGGCTGGAAGAAACACAAGCTGGAATCAAGATTGCTGGGAGAAATATCAATAACCTCAGATATGCAGATGATACCACCCTTATGGCAGAAAGTGAAGAGGAACTCAAAAGCCTCCTGATGAAAGTAAAAGTGGAGAGTGAAAAAGTTGGCTTAAAGCTCAACATTCAGAAAATGAAGATCATGGCATCTGGTCCCATCACTTCTTGGGAAGTAGATGGGGAAACAGGGGAAACAGTGTCAGACTTTATTTTTGGGGGCTCCAAAATCACTGCAGATGGTGACTGCAGCCATGAAATTAAAAGATGCTTACTCCTTGGAAAGAAAGTTATGACCAACCTAGATAGCATATTCAAAAGCAGAGACATTACTTTGCCAACAAAGGTCCATCTAGTCAAGGCTATGGTTTTTCCTGTGGTCATGTATGGATGTGAGAGTTGGACTGTGAAGAAAGCTGAGCGCCGCAGAATTGATGCTTTTGAACTGTGGTGTTGGATAAGACTATTGAGAGTCCCTTGGACTTCAAGGAGATCCAACCAGTACATCCTAAGGGAGACCAGTCCTGGGTGTTCATTGGAAGGACTAATGCTGAAGCTGAAACTCCAGTACTTTGGCCACCTCATGCGAAGAGTTGACTCATTGGAAAAGACCCTGATGCTGGGAGGGTTGGGGGCAGGTGGCGAAGGGGATGACAGAGGATGAGATGGCTGGATGGCATCACCAAGTCAGTGCAGATGAGTTTGAGTGAACTCTGGGAGTTGGTGATGGACAGGGAGGCCTGGCGTGCTGCGATTCATGGGGTTGTAAAGAGTCGGACACGACTGAGCGACTGAACTGAACTGAACTGATGGTAGTTCTATTTCCAGTTTTCTAAGGAATCTCCACAGTCTTCTCCATAGTGGCTGTACTAGTTTGCATTCCCAGCAATAGTGTAAGAGGGTTCCCTTTTCTCCACACCCTCTCCAGCATTTATTGCTTGTAGACTTTTTGATAGCAGTCATTCTGACCTGTGTGAGATGGTACCTCATTGTGGTTTTGATTTGCATTTCTCTGATAATGAGTGATGTTGAGCATGTTTTCATGTGTTTGTTAGCCATCTGTATGTCTTTTTTGGAGAAATGTCTGTTTAGTTCTTTGGCCCATTTTTTTGATAGGGTCGTTTATTTTTCTGGAATTGAGCTGCAGGAGCTGCTTGTATATTTTTGAGATTAATTCTTTGTCAGTTGCTTCATTTGCTATTATTTTCTCCCATTCTGAAGTCTGTCTTTTCACCTTGCTTATAGTTTCTTTCACTGTGCAAAAACTTTTATGTTTAATTAGGTCCCATTTGTTTATTTTTGCGTTTATTTCCATTACTCTGGGAGGTGGGTCATAGAGGATTCTGCTGTGATTTATGTTGGAGAGTGTTTTGCCTATGCTTTCCTCTAGGAGCTTTATCATTTCTGGTCTTACGTTTAGATCTTTAATCCATTTTGAGTTTATTTTTGTGTATGGTGTTAGAAAGTGTTCTAGTTTCATTCTTTTACAAGTGGTTGACCAGTTTTCCCAGCACCACTTGTTAAAGAGATTGTCTTTTCTCCATTGTATATTCTTGCCTCTTTTGTCAAAGATAAGGTGTCCATAGGTGTGTGGATTTATCTCTGGGCTTTCTATTTTGTTCCATTGATCTATATTTCTGTCTTTGTGCCTACTGTCTTGACTGTAGCTTTGTAATGTAGTCTGAAGTCAGGCACTTTGATTCCTCCAGTTCCATTCTTCTTTCTCAAGATTTCTTTGGCTATTTGAGGTTTTTTGTATTTCCATACAAATTGTGAAATTATTAGTTATAGTTCTCTGAAAAATACTGTTGGTAGCTTGATAGGGATTGCATTGAATCTACAGTTTGCTTTGGGTGGTATACTCATTTTCAATATATTGATTCTTCTGATCCATGAACATGGTATATTTCTCCATCTATTTGTGTCATCTTTGATTTCTTTCACCAGTGTTCTATAGTTTTCTATATATAGGTCTTTTGTTTGTTTAGGTAGATTTATTCCTAAGTATTTTATTCTTTTTGTTGCAATGGTGAATGGAATTGTTTCCTTAATTTCTCTTTCTGTTTTCTCATTGTTAGTGTATAGGAATGCAAGGGATTTCTGTGTGTTGATTTTATATCTTGCAACTTTACTATATTCATTGATTAGCTCTAGTAATTTTCTGGTGGAACTTTAGGGTTTCCTATGTAGAGGATCATGTCATCTGCAAATAGTGAGAGTTTTATTTTTCTTTTCCAATCTGGTTTCCTTTTATTTCTTTTTCTTCTCTGACTGCTGTGCCCCAAACTTCCAAAACTATGTTGAATAGTAGTGGTGAGAGTGGGCACCCTTGTCTTGTTCCTGACTTTAGGCGAAAAGCTTTCAATTTTTAACCATTAAGGATAATGTTTGCTGTGGGTTTATCATATAAAGCTTTTATTATGTTGAAGTATGTTCCTTATATTCGTGCTTTCTGGAAGGTTTTTTTTTTTTTAATCATAAGTGGATGTTGAATTTTGTCAAAGGCTTTCTCTACATCTATTGAGATAATCATATGGTTTTTATTTTTCAATTTGTTAATGTGGTGTATCACATTGATTGATTTGTGGATATTAAAGAATCCTTGCATCCTTGAGATAAAGCCCACTTGGTCATGATATATGACCTTTTTAATATGTTGTTAGAATATGTTTGCTTGAATTTTGTTAAGGATTTTTGCATCTATGTTCATCAGTGATAATGGCCTGTAGTTTTCTTTTCTTGTTGCATCTTTGTCTGGTTTTGGTATTAGGGTAATGGTGGCTTCATAAAATGAGGTTGGCAGTTTACCTTCCTCTGCAATTTTCTAGAAGAGTTTAAGTAGGATAGGTGTTAGCTCTTCTCTAAATTTTTGGTAGAATTCAGCTGTGAAGCCATCTGGTGCTGGGCTTTTGTTTGCTGGAAGAGTTCTGATTACAGAGTTGATTTCTGTGCTTGTGATGGGTCTGTTAAGATTTCTCATTTCTTCCTGGTTCAGTTTTGGAAAGATACTTTTCTAAGAATTTATCCATTTCTTCCAAGTTGTCCATTTTTTGGGCATATAGTTGCTGATAGTAGTCTCTTATGATCCTTTCTACTTCTGTGTTTTCTGTTGTGATTTCTCCATTTTCTTTTTTGATTTTGTTGATTTGATTTTTCTCCCTTTTTTTCTTGATGAGTCTGGTTAATTGTTTGTCTACTGGAATGTGAAGTCAAGTGGCCTTAGAAAGCATCACTACGAACACAGCTAGTGGAGGTGATGGAATTCCAGTTGAGCTATTCCAAATCCTGAAAGATGATGCTGTGAAAGTGCTGCACTCAATGTGCCAGCAAATTTGGAAAACTCAGCAGTGGCCACAGGACTGGAAAAGGTCAGTTTTCATTCCAATCCCAAAGAAAGGCAATGCCAAAGAATGCTCAAACTACCGCACAATTGCACTCATCTCACACGCTAGTAAAGTAATGCTCAAAATTCTCCAAGCCAGGCTTCAGCAATATGTGAACCGTGAACTTCCTGATGTTCAAGCTGGTTTTAGAAAACGCAGAGGAACCAGAGATCAAATTGCCAACATCTGCTGGATCATAGAAAAAGCAAGAGAGTTCCAGAAAACGTCTATTTCTGCTTTATTGACTATGCCAAAGCCTTTGACTGTGTGGATCACAATAAACTGTGGAAAATTCTGAAAGAGATGGGAATACCAGAACACCTGATCTCCCTCTTGAGAAATTTGTATGCAGGTCAGGAAGCAACAGTTAGAACTGGACATGAAACAACAGACTGGTTCCAAATAGGAAAAGGAGTTCGTCAAGGCTGTATATTGTCACCCTGTTTATTTAACTTATATGCAGAGTACATCATGAGAAACGCTGGACTGGAAGAAACACAAGCTGGAATCAAGATTGCTGGGAGAAATATCAATAACCTCAGATATGCAGATGACACCACCCTTATGGCGGAAAGTGAAGAGGAACTCAAAAGCCTCTTGATGAAAGTGAAAGTGGAGAGTGAAAAAGTTGGCTTAAAGCTCAACATTCAGAAAATGAAGATCATGGCATCTGGTCCCACCACCTCATGGGAAATAGATGGGGAAACAGTGGAAACAGTGTCAGTCTATTTTTCTGGGCTCCAAAATCACTACAGATGGTGACTGCAGCCATGAAATTAAAGGACACTTACTCCTTGGAAGGAAAGTTATGACCAACCTAGATAACATATTCAAAAGCAGAGACATTATTTTTCCAACAAAGTTTCGTCTAGTCAAGGCTATGGTTTTTCCTGTGGTCATGTGTGGATGTGAGAGTTGGACTGTGAAGAAAGCTGAGTGCCGAAGAATTGATGCTTTTGAACTGTGGTGTTGGAGAAGACTCTTGAGAGTCCCTTGGACTGCAAGGCAATCCAACCAGTCCATTCTGAAGGAGATCAGCCCTGGGATTTCTTTGGAAGGAATGATGCTAAAGCTGAAACTCCAGTACTTTGGCCACCTCATGCGAAGAGTTGACTCATTGGAAAAGAGTCTGATGCTGGGAGGGATTGGGGGCAGGAGGAGAAGGGGACGACAGAGGATGAGATGGCTGGATGGTATCACTGACTCGATGGACGTGAGTCTGAGTGAACTCCGGGAGTCGGTGATGGACAGGGAGGCCTGGCGTGCTGTGATTCATGGGGTCACAAAGAGTTGGACACGACTGAGTGACTGATCTGATCTGATCTGATCTTATTTTATTTATCTTCTCAAAGAACCAGCTTTTTGCTTTGTTGATATTTGCTGTGGTCTCCTTTGTTTCTTTTTCATTTATTTCTTCCCTAACTTTTATGATTTCTTTCCTTCTACTAACCCTGGTGTTCTTCTTTTCTTCCTTTTCCAGTTGCTTTAGGTGTAGAGTTAGGTTATTTATTTGATTTTTTTCTTGTTTCTTGAGGTAAGCTTCCCCTTAGCACTGCTTTTACTAAGTCCCATAGGTTTTGGGTTGTTGCGTTTTCATTTTAATTCATTTCCATGCATATTTTGATTTCTTTTTCGATTTCTTCTGTGATTTGTTGGTTATTCAGATGCATGTTGTTTAGCTTCCATATGCTTCTATTAAAAAAAAAATTTTTTTTTCCCCAGTAGTTTACATCTAATCTTACTGCACTGTGATCAGTAAAGATGCTTGGAATGATTTCAATTTTTTTGAATTTACCAAGGCTAGATTTATGGCCCAGGATGTGCTCTATCCTGGAGAAGGTTCCATGTGCACTTGAGAAAAAGGTGAAACTCATTGTTTTGGGGTGAAATGTCCTATAGATACCAATTAGGTCAAAGTGGTCCATTGTATCATTTAAAGTTTGTGTTTCCTTGCTTATTTTCTGTTTAGTTGATCTATCCATAGGTGTGAGTGGGGTATTAAAGTCTCCCACTATTATTGTGTTACTGTTAATTTCCCCTTTCTTACTTGTTAGCATTTGTCTTACATATTTCAGTGCTTCTGTGTTGGGTGCATATATGTTTATAATTGTTGTATCTTCTTCTTGGATTGATCCTTTGATCATTATGTAGTGTCCTTCTTTGTCTCTTTTCACAGCCTTTATTTCAAAGTCTATTTTATCTGATATGAGTATTGCTAGTCCTGCTTTCTTTTGGTCTCTATTTTAGTGAAATATCTTTTTTCCAGCCCTTCACTTTCAGTCTGTATATGTCCCTTATTTTAAGATGGGTGTCTTGTAGACAGCATATATAGGGTCTTGTTTTTGTATCCATTCAGCCAGTCTTTGTCTTTTAGTTGGAGCATTCAACCCATTTACATTTAAGGTAATTATTGATAACTATGATCCTGTTGCCATTTACTTTGTTGTTTTGGGTTCGAGTTTGTACACCTTTTCTGTGTTTCCTGTCTAGAGAAGATCCTTTAGCATTTGTTGAAGAGCTGGTTTGGTGGTGCTGAATTCTCTCAGCTTTTGCTTTTCTGTAAAGCTTTTGATTTTTCTTTCATATTTGAATGAGATCTTTGCTGGGTACAGTAATCTGGGTTGTAGTTTTTCTCTTTCATCACTTTAAGTATGGCCTGCCATTCCCTTCTGGCCTGAAGAGTTTCTATTGAAAGATTAGCTGTTATCCTTATGGGAATCCCCTTGTGTGTTATTTGTTGTTTTTCTCTTTCTACTTTTGATATTTGTTCTTTGTGTTTGATCTTCATTAGTTTGATGAATATGTGTCTTGGGATGTTTCACCTTGGGTTTATCCTGTTTGGGACTCTCTGGGTTTCTTGGACTTGGGTGGCTATTTCCTTGCCAATTATAGGGAAGTTTTCAACTATTATCTCCTCAAGTATTTTCTCATGGCCTTTCTTTTTGTCTTCTTCTTCTGGGACTCCTATGATTTGAATGTTGGGGGGCTTGACATTGTCCCAGAGGTCTCTGAGGTTGTCCTCATTTCTTTTAAATCTTTTTTTCCTCTCTGCTTCATTTATTTCCACCTTTCTATCTTCCACCTCACTTATCCTATCTTCTGCCTCAGTTATTCTACTGTTGGTTCCCTCCAGAGTGTTTTTGATCCCAGTTATTGCATTATTCACTATATATTGACTCTTTTTTATTTCTTCTAGGTCCTTGTTAAACTGTTTTTGCATCTTTTCAATCCTTGTCTCCAGACTATTTATCTGTAACTCCATTTTGTTTTCAAGATTTTGGATCATTTTTACTATCATTATTCTGAATTCTTTTTCAGGTAGACTCCCTATCTCCTCCTCTTTTCTTTGGTTTGGTGGGCATTTATCATGTTCCTTTACCTGCTGAATTTTTCTCTGCCTTTTCATCTTGTTTGGATTTCTGTGTTTGGGGTGGCCTTTCTGTATGCTGGAAGTTTGTGGTTCCTCTTTATTGTGAAGGTTCCTCCCTGTGGGTGGGGTTGGACGAGTGGCTTGTCAAGTTTTCCTGGTGGGAATCTTGCATCAGTGTTCTGGTGGGTGAAGCTGGATCTCTTCTCTCTGGAGTGCAATGAAGTGTCCAGTAGTGAGTTTTGAGGTGTCTATGGGTTTGGTGTGACTTTGGGCAGCCTGTATATTAATGCTAAGGGCTATGTTCCTGTGTTGCTGGAGAATTAGTGTGGTATGTCTTGCTCTGGAACTTGTTGGCTCTTGGGTAGAGCTTGGTTTCAGTGTAGGTATGGAGGCTTTCAGATCAGCTCTTGTCGATTAATGTTCCCTGGAGTCAGGAGTTTTCTGGTGTTCTCAAGTTTTGGATTTAAGCCTCCTGCCTCTGCCTGCCTCTGGTTCAGTCTTATTTTTACAGTAGCCTCAAGACTTGTCCATCCATACAGCACCAATGATAAAACATCTAGGTTAATGGAGAAAAGATTGTCCACAGTGAGGGACACCCAGAGAGGTTCACAGAGTTACATGGAGAAGAGAAGAGGGAGGAGGGAGATAGATGTGACCAGGAGGAGAAGAGGTGGAGTCAAAAGGGGAGAGAGCAGGCTAGCCAGTAATCACTTCCTTATGTGCTCTCCACTGTCTGGATCCCTCAGAGATGTTCACAGAGTTATACAGAGAAGAGAAGAGGGTGGAAGGAGACAGAGGTGGCCAGGAGGATAAAAGGGGGAATCCAAAGGAGAGAGACAGATCCAGCCAGTAATCAGTTCCCTAATTGTTCTCCACAGCCTGGAATATGCAAAGAGATTCACAGAGTTAGGTAGAGAAGAGAAGCAGGAGGGAGGAGATAGAGGCAATTTGCGGGCAAAAATGGAGAGTCAAAAGGGGGAGAGGGCAATCAGGCCAGTAATCACACTCCAAAGTAAAAATGGGTACTGAAGATTTGATTCTTAAAGGTTCAAAATTGGTAACAAATACCAAAAAGCAAAAATTAAAAATCTAGAGTAGAGGTTAAACTGTCAAAAATACAATATTAAAAAAATCACAAGAATTATAAAAAATATATATGAAATTTGCTTTAAAATGAAAAAGGAGTAATGAAAGACTTAAAAATAAAAAAAATTTTTTTAATGATAATAGTAAAATATATCTAGGAATTTCTCTGGCACTGTTGCCGGCAGTGTGGGGTCAGTTCAGTTTCAGATAGTTCCTTGTTCCAGTTTATACTTCTTCTTGAGGTCTGTATGCCCCTTCCAATGTAGTCTGTGCTAACTACACGGTTTTAGTCTGTCGCACCTGTCACTTCTAAAGTGGTTCTGTTTATTTTGGCTTCTGTTTGCAAATCTCTTCAGTGTCTAATTTCCACCCTGACACAAGGGGCAAAGATGGTCACTTATTTAGGCTCACTTGTTCAGCTGTGCTGTGGGGAGGGAGGAACACTGCAAATATCACTGGTGTGTGGGGAGTGCTTGCAGTGTCTGGGCCACACTGGGTTTGCGCCCACTCCCGGTGTGTGTGCTTTCCGTCTGTACTGCTCAGGCTCCAGGTTGCTCTGCAAGGGAATTGTCTAAAGTGGGCTCTGGGTTGCGTGCACTTCCCAGGTCTAAGCCGCTCAGGTTCAGGTTCTTGGGTACTCCATAAAGGCACAGACTCAGTTGGGCCTGGGTTTTGTGCCCTTCCCAGGTTCGAGCAGCTTAGGTGACCAGGTGCTTGGCGAGTGCACACTCCCCAGGTGGGCGGTGCATCTTGTCACCTCCCCTGTGCCAGCCGCTCAGTTTCCTGGGTGTGCAGCGGGAGCGCTGTCTCAGGTGTGCCATATGTCTCCCCTGGGGAGCTGATCTCTGGCTGTGACCCTCCGGGCAGATATCCACCATCCGAGATCCCAGGAAGACTTGGTTAGCAACTTGGGAGCCTGCTCACAGTTTGCTAGAGGATGCCATCTCTGGGGCCGAGATCGCCCCTTGCCTTCTGGCTCTGGCTGTCGCTTGCCTGCCTCTCTGCCTTCCGGCGAGGATGGGCCAGTCCACAGCCAGCTAGCTCTCCTCTGGTATTCGCTCAGTCCTTTGTTCTGTGAGCAAGCCCAGCAGTGCCTTAGGTTAGAGCTTTTTTTGGGAAGCTTCTCTCTCTTTCTTTTTCTTTTTCTCTCTCTCTGGCTATCCCACAGTTTGGATTGCTATCCCAGTTAGCTCCCTTAGATTGTCCTCAGGGCATTCGGGCCCGGTCCTTACTCTAAGCAATGCAGCCCGTGCCTCCCTGTCCAGCCCCCACTTGCTGGTGGCTGACCCTAGCGTCTGGGCTACTTCTCCACTGGGAGTTATGGTTAGGTGTCTAATCTGTGAGTTTTATTTATTTTTTTTCTCCTCCCAGTTATGTTTGCCTCTGAAATTCCAAAACTCCCCACAGACCCGCCAGTGAGAGGGTTTCCTGGTGTTTGGAAACTTCTCTTTCATGACTCCCTCCCCGGGATGGGTCTCTGTCCCTAATTCTTTTGTCTCTCTTTTTATCTTTTATATTTTGTCCTACCTCCTTTCAAAGACAATGGGCTGCCTTTCTGGGTGCCTGGTGTCCTCCCCCAGCATTCAGAAGTTGTTTTGTGGAATTTGCTCAGTGTTCAAATGATCTTTCAATGAATTTGTGGGGGAGAAAGTGGTCTCCCAGTCCTATTCCTCTGCCATCTTAGGGCCGCCCCCTAAATACAGCTTCTTTTGTAAAGTTTACCTTACAAGAGTCAGTTTCAGTCTCCACTCTGCTCCTGATAGTTACTGCCCTCCCATTAATGTGTAATTTCTTCAAACTTGGATGTGAGTCTGAGTGAACTCCAGGAGTTGGTGATGGACAGGGAGGCCTGGCGTGCTGCGATTCATGGGGTCGCAAAGAGTCGGACATGACTGAGTGACTGAACTGAACCCACAAAATGGGGTAACCATAGTTACCTCTCAGAATGGTCATGAGCAAGAATTGAAATGATGCTATTAAATGCTAGAAAAGTGGCACAAAGATGGTTGTAACTTTATTTGAAAGTATGTACTCTGTTATGAAGCATGGTTAAGATAAGCTGTAACTTTTTATACTTATTTATTGCTAATGGTGGCACAAAACAGGCACCTTTGGGGAATGAATATTCACTTGCAGCTGGGTTTTTTTTTTTTTTTTTTGCTGCTGTGGGCTTTATGTGGTTTGTTGGATAATTGCTGAGTAGCAGTTTACATAATTTTATGTAATTTATTTATGTAAGCTGGACCTTTGAATTTATCAGTGAAAAGGTAATAATCAAAGATCCAGGTGTAGAGCTGTCAGTTTGCAAAAATTAAGTGTCAAAAAGTATGAGGGTGATTTGTACATCTTCCAATATATCTGGTTTAATCATATATTTATTTATTCTTTCACTCAATACATGGACCTATTTCCTGAGTGCCCAGCATTCTGCAGAGATCAATGAGCCGAAGAACCCACCTCTCTTACTTAAAAGATCCCTTTTAATAAAGCTATATTTTTTTATTATTCCATGGGAAAATAAAAACATTTCTTTTAAAAAAAGTATTACTTTATTTTTGGCTTTGCTGCATCTTTGTTGCTACATGTAGGCTTTCTCTAGTTGTGGTAGGAGAGGCCTACTCTTTGTGGGGCATGGGCTTCTCTTCGAGGTGCTTTCTCTTGTGGAGCATGGGCTTCGGTGCATGGGCTTCAGTATTTGCAGCACGAGGGCTCAGTGTTGTGGCTCTTGGGCTTAGTTGCTCCACAGCATGCAGAATCTCCCCAGACCAGGGATTGAACCTGTGTCCCCTGCATTGGCAGGTGGATTCCTATCCACTGTGCCACCAGGAAAATTCGAATTGTTATTTCCTTATTGGAGCTCCTACAGTGCTTCTGGTGTTTTGCTTGAGTCAAAGTTTAAAGAACTGTTTTTACATCTGAGGGAAGTATCAAAAAAGTGAAGAGCATTGAAGATGCTATTAACACTTATTCCCATGCCCACTAAGACAGGAGGAGGAAGAGAAATTCATTTGGTGCATAGAATGAAGGCATTAGGACGTACAATGTGTCTTTTGTTCTTGCTGCATTTGAAAACTGCTTTTTAGGTCACCAATTATTTCTTTGTTGGCAAATTTACTGACTTTTTTCCTTTCTAACCTCTCTGTTGCATTTAACTCTTAGTAACATTAAGGCAAGTTTATTAAATACAAACTTGACAGAGTGAGAGAAAGAAAGAGGGATACAGAGAAACAGAGCAAAACAGATGCTGTTTCCCTCCCGTCTGTGCATCATGACACCAATTCTCCTGTGGTGCAACCAGATTCTCTTTTCCTCCAGCCATTCTCAGCCATTGACATCCCCCCAAGGCTTGGTTTTTTAAACTTGTAGGTTCTCCTCCAGATCATTGCTACTTTGTGAATACAGTTATCATGTTTATTCCAATGACTCAAAAGCAAAATTTGTCCTTTCCTATGATCTGAACTTTGATTCTACATTGCTAATAGATCTCTTTAAACTCAAAACAAATATATTGTCATTTTAGAAAAACTGAAAATCATGAAGAGATCTATTGAAATATAGTACATTTTAAAAGTGTAATTTGAGGTAAGTGTTCTCTACAATGAACATCCCAGGTGGCAGTAGTGGTTAAAAAAACCCTGTCCCCCCCCCCCCCCCCCCCCCCCCGCCTCCGCCAACCCCCAGCACAATGCAAGAGACAGACGCAGCAGACTCTGGTTTGATCCCTGGGTCAGGAAGATTCCCTGGAGGTGCAAATGGCAACCCACTCCTTGCCTAGGAAATCCCATGGACAGAAGAGCCTGGCAGGCTGCAGTCCATGGGGTTGCAAAGAGTTGGGCATGACTAAAGTGACTTAGCACACATGTGGCATCTGGATCCCAAAAAGCAAAAAAAGAGGCTTCTTACCCTAGCACAGTGTCACTTCTGTCAAAGGGAGATGAGAGGCCAGCTCAGCTTCGAGAGGAAGGAATCACTGGACTCCACCACCTGGTGGAATTGGGACATATGTACACTGGATGGAGGGCATTTTAAAATATTTATTCATTTATTTTTGACTGTACCATGCAGCTTGTGAGATCAGTTCCCTACCAGGGTTCAAATCCGAGCCCCCTGCACTGGAAGCAGGGAGTCTTAACCAGTGGACCACCAGGGAAGTCCCTGAAGGAAGGCATTGTTGACAGCTGTCATTGGGAGTCTCTTTACCATAGGAGACAAATAAAAATTCCTCTCCTTTGAGTCTGTGACTAATTCCTATCACCCCAATATCTTGGATGAAGAGTGCTTTTGATTTTTGCAGCTAAATAGATACCCCAGGATAAAATCCTATCATAATGGATTTTGTGATCTAGAGTTCTATTAGCTTGGCAAGGGCCCTACATGATGCCAAGACTTTCCCATCACTCTTATAAAAGGCTTACCATGTATGCTATCTGTAAACAATTTTTATTTTATTTTTTAGTTACTTAAAAACTACTTTAAGTGGAGAGCAGAATGTCCAGAAATAAGTGCAGATCTCCACCCTAGAAGCATCCTTGGCCTCCTGAAGTCAGGCTACGTCGGTGTCCTGAGAGCCCGAGACCCCACCGGCAGCAAAGTTCTGATTTACAGAATTGGTAAGTCACACACTTCTCCTCTTTTCTATTTTTCTTGACTGCCATGTCAGAAGCTTTCATGAGTTTATATTTAAGAGTTTAGCTTTTTAACTTGGGTTTTGTTGTTGTTGCTTAGTCGTTAGGTCATTAAGTCATTAAGCAGGGCTCTCTTGGTGGCTCAGTGGTAAAGAATCTGCTTGCTAATTCAGGAGACAGGGCTTTGATCCCTGGTCTGGGAAGATTCTACATACCTTGGAGCAACTAAGTCCATGTGCCACAACTACTGAACCTGTGCTCCTAAGCCCGGGAGAGGCAACTACTGAGCTTGTGTGGTGTCCTAATTACTGAATCCCAAAGGTTCTAGAGCCTGTGCTCAGCAATGAGAAAAGCCACCATAGCGAGAAGCCCACACACCACAACTAGAGAGCAGCCCCCGCTCACCACAAGTACAGAAAAGCCCAGGCAGCAACAAAGACTCAGCATAGCCAAATAAATAAACAAAATTGTAAAAAACAAAGAGCAATCCCATTGTGCCTTCCTAGGAATACCTCTGATTATTGCTTATGTTTCTTTGTCTCCATAATTTTCCATGCTATTATACACTACCCAGTAACATCTACATCTGTTAGGGTCAGCCAAAATTCCCTCCTCAATCCCATGAGACCCTTTGGCCTCCAACCCAGCCAGCTCCCCACACTTCCCATTCTCAGCCACACTTTTTAAATTAGTCATGTTCACCACTCACATGTTCTCATAGCTCCTCTCAACATCCCCTGCACTAGTTCCACTCCCATCTTTCTGCTGAAATGACCTGAGCAAGTCATCAGTGATCATCTTTTCACAGCAAACCTCTTCCTCTCTGATACCACAGTCTCCTGATGTTTTCTCCCAACTTAACTGACTATTTATTCTTAGTCTCCTTCACTGGCACTACATATTCAACTTCAAATTCTGAAATTCTTTTAGACATTGGCCCCAGCTTCCTCTTCTTAGCTGCTATATATCTCTGTACTACAACAGAGAGAATCATTAAGTCCACAATAATCACTGCCCTAGGCCTAGATATAACCACAAAATCCCTGAGATTTGTATCTTCAGCCCATCCTCTCTTTGTTTCTCAAAGCTCCAGACAACCAGTTCCCTGTCTCAACTGTACCCGCCTGGACATTTCACCAGCACGATTTTAATGTGTTCAAAACTACCTATAATCTTTCCTTCCCCAAACACAACAAATGGTACCACCATTCTACTCGATTGTCTAAGCCAGAAACTTTGGTATTTTTAGAATTTTACCTTTCCTTAGTCATAAATCTTTTCCCTCCCTTCATCTTGTTAGGTATTGCATGAAACTTTTAATCTGAAGATTTGCATCTTTTTCCAGCTTTGGAAGAATTTTCCTTTCCCCTCTGTTGCCTATTATCTGTGTTTTTTGTCTTCCAGAACTCTGATGAGTTGGATTTTGAAACTTCTGTATCTAGCTGCCCATCTCCTACCTTTTTATTCATACATATTGACTTCTCGCTCTCCTATGCTGAAACTGAGGGAATTCCTCAGCTCAATATTCCAGACCCTTATTCACTTGTTGGCTGTGTGTTTTCTGACATTTGTCCTATTAACAGAGATTTGCTCGAATTGTCATTTTATTTCCAAGAACTCAACTGATTCTTTTTCATAATAGCCTCTTCTTATAGTAATAGCCTAGGGCTTCCCTGGTGGCTCTGACAGTAAAGAATCTGCCTGCAATGCAAGAGAGCCAAGTATGATCCCTGGGTCGGTAAGATCCCCTAGAGGAGGGCATGGCAACCCACTCCAGTATTCTTGCCTGGAGAATCCCATGGACAGAGGAGCCTGGCGGGCTACAGTCCATGGGGTCGCAGAGTCGGACATGACTGAGTGACTAACACACACACAATAATAGCCTACAGTATCTTTATTTTTCCCCACTGAAACTATTTTGTTTCCTTTACCTTTTCTTGCTTTATTAGCTGTCTCCTTCGATTGTAATGCCTTTGTCTACTGAGTTGGATCCTTTCTTCTTTTGTGTGTCAGTGTTTTTAAAAATGTTATAATTCGTAGTGGTTGCATATCTTTTTAATAGATCGCCTGCTTGCCTATCCATTACTGTCACTTTTGCCCACCATGGCTTCCCCCAGGACTAGTGGGGGAGGGGAGAGGATAAGAATTCAGCAACTCCTTAGCACAGGTATTCCTTGTTTTTCCTGGGTGGCTACCCTAGCGCTTCTTGACTTGACTTTCCAAGACCACACTCACTGTTCTAGCCTGTGTGGACATGACCGCTACACGCTACATCACGGAGGGGTGTCAGAGAGAATCTACCTGCCTGTCTCATGCATTTCCCTTAGCAACAACCTCTGTGGTTACCATAGGACCCTGGCTACTCTTGGTAATCCAGAGCCTTGCTTTTCCCATTTTCAATACCTTTGAATGTGGAGCATGTCCAGAGGCATTCCCACCTTTAGTCACAGTTCCATCCTGCATATTTTGTGCTGTAGTTTCATCTGGCCATCAGACACAGCCTGCATTCATTCTTTTATTTTCCCCATGCTCTTAGGAATCTGTTCTTCTTCTTCTTCTTTTTTTTTTTAATGTGGACAAGGAGACACATGTGTGATCCCTGGGTCAGGAAGTGCTCCTGGTGAAGGGAACGGCAACCCTCTCCAATATTCTTGCCTGGAGAATCTCATGGACAGAGGCGCCTGGTGGACTATAGTCCATGGGGGTCACAAAAAAGTAGGACACAACTGAGTGACTAACACTTTCACTTTTTTTTTTAAAATGTCTTTACTGAATTTGTTACAATATGGTTTCTGTTTTATGTTTTGGCTTTTGGACCCCAACGCATGTGGGATCTTAGCTCCCAGGGATCGAACCCTCCCCTGCTACACTGAAAGGCAAAGTCCTAACCACTGGACCACCAGGGAAGTTGAAAGAATCTGTTTTTTACTAGGGATGTGAGGGAGGGAGGGAAAAGCAGGCTCATGTTCTTGGACCACCAATTTGATCTGTTATTCTATTCATGATCTTCGTATATGTATTATTTCTAATGATCTTGAAATCTAAAAAGAATCCATTTCCTTCTATAAATCTTTCTGATCCTTTATTCTTCACACAGTGCTGAGACATAAGTTTTTACGTTTTTTGTTTTTTTTTTTTTTTTTTTCCCAGCACACTGGGACCCGAAAGTTTTCACAGCTTATGATGCATTTCGTGTGAGTCTCATCACGTCGGAGCTTATTGTCCAGGAGGTAGAGACACAGCGAAATGGAATCAAGGCTGTCTTTGATTTGGAAGGCTGGCAGTTTGCTCATGCCTTTCAAATTACCCCCTCTGTAGCCAAGAAGATTGCTGCTGTTCTCACAGTAAGTGTGTAGTCTGTTCAGGATTGTTTTCGTTCCATCCCTCACTTGTGTGACCTCATGAACTGCAAGCACATCAGGCTTTCCTGTCTTCACTGTCTCCTGGAGTTTGCTCAAACTCATGTCCATTGAGTCGGTGATGCCGTCCAGCCATCCCATCCTCTGTCATCCCCTTCTCCTCCTGCCTTCGATCTTTCCCAGCATCAGAGTCTTTTCCAACGAGTCAGCTCTTCACATCAAGTGGATAAAATATTGGAGTTCCAACTTCAGCATCAGGTTGATTTCCTTTAGGACTGACTGGTTTGATCTCCTTGCTGTCCAAGGTACTGTCTTCAGGATAAGGCTTCCAAATATTAAATATAAATTTAGTTGTGTGTTAAAGAGAAGGGATAGTATATTTATTGGGCTTCCTTGATACCTCAGCTGGTAAGGAATCTGCTTGCAATGGAGGAGACCCTTGTTTGATTCCTGGGTCAGAAAGATCCCTGGAGAAGGGATAGGCTACCAACTCCAGTATTCTTGAGCTTCACTGGTGGCTCAGACAATAATGCAGGAGACCTGGGTTTGATCCCTGGGTTGGCAAGATCTCCTGGAGGAGGGCATGGCAATCCACTCCATTTATTGGGCTTCCCAGGTGATGCTAGTGGTAAAGAATCTTTCTGCCAATGTAGGAGACCCAAGAGACTCGGGTTCAATTCCTGCATCAGGAAGATCCCCTGGAGTAGGAAGTGGTTCCCTACTCCAATATTCTTACCTGGGAAATCCCATGGACAGAGGAACCTGGCGAGCTATAGTCCATGGGGCTGCAAAGAGTCAGACAAGACTGAGTGACTGAGCACAATCACACACATAAGTACATTTATTAGAAAATTAAATAAAATTTTAGAAGAGATACATATAATTCAATAATGGTAAGAGGGAGTAAAGTTATTATTTCAAAAAGAAAGAGTTGCAACAAACTGAAAATATGTTCAAAATTTCAAACCACAGAATTCATACATTTAAACAAGAATGTGATGACTTTATCTGTCATTAAAATTTTGTTCCTAAATTAAAAATTGACTCAAAAAATAATATTGATAACAATGATAATATACAACAAAGTGTCATATAGGTTTGGTTGGTATAGATTGAACAGTTCATTCCAGAAAAAAATAAGTCTTAAAAATGGCCATCATCTTTGACCCAGTAATCCTACTGTGGAAATCTAGCCAAGGAATAATCTTAAATATAGCAAAGACTTCGTGTATAATAATGATGGTTTACTCTGTGCTGGATACTTTACTGAATGTTTTAAATGCATTACCGTTTAATGGCTACACCAAAAGCTTATGATATATGACTATTTTTTTTCCATTTTACACATTATTTTACTATGTCAGAGAGGTGACATAGCAATGCCCAAACATACATGTTTTGTCAGCAGTGAAACAAGGATTCCCATCCAGGACATCTGGACATAAAAACTATACTTAAAAACATAATTTCTTTTGTACCTAAATACCATTACTACAGCACTGATTTTTATAGAAGAAAATTGCTGCTAAGTCACTTCAATCGTGTCCGACTCTGTGTCACCCCATAGATGGCAGCCCACCAGGCTCCCCCGTCCCTGGGATTCTCCAGGCAAGAACACTGGAGTCGGTTGCCATTTCCTTCTCCAAAGCATGAAAGTGAAAAGTGAAAGGGAAGTCACTCAGTCGTGTCCGACTCTTCGCGACCCCATGGACTGCAGCCTACCAGGCTCCTCTGTCCATGGGATTTTCCAGGCAAGAGTACTGGAGTGGAGTGCCAGTGCCTTCTCCGAGAAGAAAATTAGAAACAGCTTATTTATGGAGAAATAGGAAAAGGGTTACTTAGACGATGATACAGCCACTTGACAGATTACAGCTTCAATATTTAAAACCCACTATGTTTACAAAAATTGTGTTATGTCAGTGAAACAAAACAGGGTGTAAATTATTTAGAGAGCATAATGGCAATTATGTTTAAAATAAAATTATTCATAGAAAGAACCTGAAAGGAAAAGTGACAATTTGGTAACACATCTCTAAAAGCTGTGTGTTGAAAAAAAAAAAAAAGAAAAGAATTTTGCATAAAAGAACCTTGGCAGGAAAAAATTAACAACACATCTTTGGTTAGGGAAACTACTGATAATGTTTTTCTTTCAATTCTTAACTTTGTAACCTTAGAAAAAAGCTGATATTACTTTGATATGAAAGACTTATACCTATGTCAAAAGTTTAAAAGTGAAAAAAAAAGTTTAAGTGTTTGTTTATTGTACTTTTCTTTTGAAGGAAACTTTTATGAAAGTTTTTTTTCCTCAAAATAAAAATTTGAAGGGAAAAGTTAAATATAAATATACAAACGACTCACTGATTTTTCAAAAGCACATTTATATGTGATTGAGGGAGACATGTTATGTGTCTTATTTATGAAATATGCATGTATTTCTTTAAATACTTTGCCTAAGCTACAGGGTGAAAACTTTTCTTACTCTAGGGACAGTGAACTATAAATTAGGCTATTGTGTTGATGGCACAATTTTGAAAATTAAACCACACTTTAGGTATTGCTGTACATTTAGCAAGTGTTCAAAAAAGGGGTTTGTTGATAGGATCACATATTGATTTATGTTTTGTTATTAATAAGACATTTTCTTTATTTTCAAAAGGATTCCTTTCCATTAAAAGTTCGTGGTATCCATTTGATAAATGAGCCAATAATTTTCCATGCTGTCTTTTCCATGATTAAACCATTTCTGACTGAAAAAATTAAGGAACGGGTGAGTAAAACATTTTCAAATCACAATTCTTCTGTATTAAATGTTCCATTCCTTTTAAAATTTAAGAATAGCTCTCTTATTACCACCCTTCCCCTGACACACACAGAGCATTATCCAAGTGTTTTGAATATTTAATAATCCAACTACTTTTATAAATAAAAATTTCTTTTTAATTAAAAAAAATCAAATACTGGATCTCCCATGCATGGTTGGTGAGACTGCAAAATGATATATTCCCTATAGAGGGAAGTGTGGCCATAATTATAAAAATTACAACCTTCACATTTCTGAGATTTTTTTCCAAAGATATACTCATGGGGCTTCCCTAGTGGCTCAGATGGTAAAGAGTTCACAGGCTAATGCAACAGACACTGGTTTGATACCTGGGTCAGGAAGATCCCCTGGAGGAGGGCAGGGCAACACATTCCAGTATTCTTGCCTGGGAAATCCCATGGACAGAGGAGCCTGGTGGACTACAGTCCATGAGGTTACAAAGAGTCAGACACTGCTTAGCAATAAAACAACAACAAGAAATATCCACTTATAAACAAAATTATATATACGATTCATTGTAGCAAAAGATTGGAAACTATCAAGTGTATCATGAGGGAACTGGTTAAATAAGCTATGATACATCTACACAATGGAACACAGTAAGATTTGCAGGATGTATTGGGAAGTGAAATAAGACCATGCAGAATGTTTATGTTATACTACCTTTTGTATAAAAAGAGAAGACATCAGAAACTATAGTTTTATTTGCATAAAAGTTATCCTCAAAAAGGATATACAACCACCAAATTGTTTACTCTGTATAGAACAGAAGCGAGTTATGGATGGAGTGGATGAGGTTAGGGTTGGGAGCAAGACACTGTCTTGCTGTCTTTTATCTTGTTTTGATTTCTAGCCATGTGAATGTATTATCTATGTAAATAATAAATGTACTTACATTAGACATGTGTAACTAAAAACCGCAGTACCCAAAGTGTGTGACTTAATGTCATGTTAGTTAAAGCAAAGAGATTTGATGTTTTATTACCTATCTTGTGGAGTCTTAGCTCAGGTGGTATCACTTGGAATTTTTCAAGTGTTGACAATAGAATCTGAGTTCCCCAAAATGGCAACCATTCTTCTGCATGAATCTGTAAAGGATAATTTTTTTTTTGTTTGGCCATGCCACATGGCTTGCGGGATCTTAGTTCTCCCACAAGAGATCAAACCTGTGCCTTCTCCAGTGGAAGTTCAGAGTCTAACCACTGGATCTTTCCAAGGAATTCCCTTAAAGGATAATTTTTAGAGCATAATATTTAGACAAATGTTGGCAACATCTAATGCAAGAACACAAACAAGTTTTAAAGGCTTTGATGATTTAAATCTCAAAAATTACTTAAATATAAGTACTGATAATGTGAGTATAACATATTTGGAATTTTAGAAAGTATATTTTTCGGATTCTGAAAATGTATTATCTTGCATCTTCTCAGAAAATTATGACCATAGAACTTCATTTGAGGTTTTCCAGTAGACATTTCTGTCTGTCTTTAAGAGGAACCACCCCTATTCTTTCATTTTTATAAGAGTCAATTTTTTGTTCATTTTTTCCTCTTTTCAATATAGTTTGATAATAGCTGGCCATCTCTGTTGAATTCTGAAAGACATAAAAATAAGTATTTCTATTTTGAGTTATATTTTGGATCACAAAAACCCCAAGCTATAGCAATAAATTGAACCTAATAAACAGGAGAACATGAGCAAGAAAAGAAGAAAAATTTAAAATTGAGAAGTTAAGTGGAGCATTTCAGTGGAAGTTAATTGACATGAAACAGATTTGCCAAAATGAGGAGGGCGAGGAAGACCAAATCTTGCCACTTTCTCCCTTTAAATGTTTTGGCAATACTCTATGAATGATCTTATTTCCTCTTTCTTGAAGTGATAGTAGAATTTTTGAATTAAACATTTCTGAAAAAATCAAGAATTGGGACTGTGAGGTTCCTGAGTACAAGAAACTTGTTTCATTCCTCTTTCAGTCTTTGTATCCTAGCACATGAAGTCAAAGTGGAAGTCTTAGTTGCTCAGTCATGTCCTACTCTTTGCGACCCCCTGGACTGTAGCCCGCCAGGCCCTTCTGTCCATAAAATTTGCCAGGCAAGAACACTGGAGTGGAGAGCCATTCCCTTCTTGAGGGGAACTTCCTGATCCAGGGATCAAATCCAGGTTTCCCATATCACAGGCAGATTCTTTACCATCTGAGCCACCAGGGAAGCCTCAACCCTAGCACATCAGTTCAGTTCAGTTCAGTCGCTCAGTCGTGTCCAACTCTTTGCGACCCCCATGAATCGCAGCACACCAGGCCTCTCTGTCCATCACAAACTCCGGAGTTCACTCAGACTCATGTCCATCGAGTCAGTGATGCCATCCAGCCATCTCATCCTCTGTCGTCCCCTTCACCTCCTGCCCCCAGTCCCTCCCAGCCTCAGAGTCTTTTCCAATGAGTCAGCTCTTCGCATGAGGTGGCCAAAGTACTGGAGTTTCAGCTTCAGCATCATTCCCTCCAGAGAAATCCCAGGGCTGATTTCCTTCAGAATGGACTGGTGGGATCTCCTTGTAGTCCAAGGGACTCTCAAGAGTCTTCTCCAACACCACAGTTCAAAAGCATCAATTCTTCGGTACTCAGCCTTTTTCACAGTCCAACTCTCACATCCATACATGACCACAGGAAAACCCATAGCCTTGACTAGACGGACCTTTGTTGGCAAAGTAATGTCAACCCTAGCACATAGCAGGTGCTTATTAGAAGATTGAATTTACACATGAACCCTAGCAGATAAGTAAAGGTTGTTTATATATTTGTAACAAGATGTGCTTTTAATCAAAGTTTCCAAGTCTTTATTTTAACTTCAGGACATTATATGATGAATTTATATAGTTTAAAATGTTTGAAAATTTAAGTTCTCAACCATCATAATTTCTCTTAATTTTTTATTAGCCAAGACTATCTGTCAACTGTACCACATAAATTATTCCCCACATACCTAGTTGTGTGCTCAAATGTATGCTTTTGATAAGAACTAATAAAAAGAAATACACATTTATCATCTACAGAACTATTTCAGGATATTCCACCTTTTGCTAAGAATCACCAATACATTAGTAGGGAACAGAAGGTATAAAATAATTTCTAAAAATTATTTATTATTTATTTTTTGGCTGTGCTGGGCCTGTGTTGCTGAGCAGGCTTGTCTCTAGTTGCAGTGAGCAGGGGCTACTCTCTAGTTGTGGTGCAAGGGCTTCTCACTGCAGTGGCTTCTCTTGCTGCAGAGCACAGGCTCTAGGGTGTGGGGGCTTCAGTAGTTGTGGCTCCTGGGCTCTGGAACACAGCTCAATAGTTGTGGCACACAGGGTTAGTTGCTCCTTGGCATGTGGGATCCTCGTGGACCAGAGATCAAACCCGTCTCCTGCATTGACAGGTAGATTCTTTACCACTGAGCCACGAGGGAAACCCCCTGATAAGAACTAATAAAAAGAAGTACACTTTAATCATCTACAGAACCATTCCAGGATATTCGATCTTTTGCTAAGAATCACCAATACATTAATAGGAAATAGAATGTATGAAATGATTTTATTTAGTTTTAAAAATCTACTTTTGAAAGAAAAAGTATCTTTTTATAAATTCTGAATAGTTATAAGGATGCAAATATAAGAAAACAGTAAGATGAGCAGCTTCATCAGCAGCACAAGCATAAGTAAAATTATTGGCTTCATAAGCAGAGGGACAAATGATGTAGTATCTGCACAAGTTCTTGTCTTAGATGTGATGAGAATACCTCATTTTATGATGTTGAGTTTCTGCTGGAAATGCCTCTGCTATACTGGGAGGCAGAGGGCATATCTTCTAAAACATTTTGTCTGTTTCAGATTCATATGCATGGGGACAACTACAAGCAAAGCTTACTCCAGTATTTCCCAGACATTCTTCCACTGGAATACGGTGGTGAAGAGTACTCCATAGAGGACATCTGTCAGGAGTGGACAAATTTTATAATGAAGTCAGAAAATTATCTCAGCAGCATTTCACAGACAGTTAAAGGAGAAGAAGTTATTTAATGTGAAAGGTTTCCTGATTAAAAATTCATGACTGAGATCCTATCTGGTTATATGAATGAAAGAAAAGGAATCTTTAATGCTTTTCTGATTTTTTTTTTAATGTAAAAATCTTTTAACTTGAGCAACGTGGGTATTTGGGAAACTTCTTTACTTTTTAAGTATCTTTTCTTTACCTTAGAAGTAATTAAATGTTAGTATACCTTAAAAGCATATAAGAGGTTCCTTTTTTGGCATTTGAAAGAAAGTTATCTCTGAAGTACCGTCATGTGTACATTTGTGTTTAAAGTTTTATTTTAAAAAACTTTTCTGGTTTTTTTCATTCTGGTAATGAATACATAGTCCACTGAAGAGAAATATTAGCACAAATCAACTGACTATAAAAATCTATTCACACTTTTTTAGGTGTGTGTCAGATTAGACTATAATTCAGATTGAACTCTGAGTACAGTTTTACATAGTTATTTCCATGGGCCAGCAAGGTAGTTCACCTCAGGGAAATTCTATTTAGCATATTTGCACAATAGAAACTTTTGACTGAAGTCCATATGCCATAAACTATTATATGTTGCATCAGGTCTCTAGGAAATTATTCATGTTGATACAATTAACTCCATAGAAATTCAGAGATGGAATAATATTTGGTTGCCATATACATGGACTCTATTTTTAACTGAACAGTAACATGACTACACAAGGGGAAGGAAATGTTTACATTGTAAAATCAGTCAGTTACATCTGGAACTTTTCAGACTATGCATGAAATAATTTAGGTTTTACTATATTATCAGAACATTCTAGCCAAATCCTACAATTCATATTTACTTAAAAAAAACAGTAGTTAAAATGTGCTGTTTGTACTGTAGCTATGTTAATGCATATTTCATTTATTGAGAAAGATATGCCAATATAACTTTCAATTTATGACAATTTTTACAGTATTTTATAATTTTTGAATTTTATTTTAAACCTAAGAACACAGGATACAAAATTTGTTAAACAGGTTTTAGCTTAGTTGGGTTTCAACATTAATCATACAATATTAGCTTTGTGAAAGACTATGTAAAGGCTGTTTTTCTTTATAAGAAAATTATTCTAATCAGATGAGTTGGTACTTATGATTCTTTGTACATACATCTGTAAAAAATCAAATGATTATGAATGTTCTTTAGAGAACGTCTTTGTGATTTAGCGTTGGGAAGCTAACTGTACATTATAATTTTTGTTAAAAAAATTAGATCATGCTTGTTTTCTAAAAAATGATAAAACCTTCTTTATAAAATCATAAATTTAGAACTGTTTAATTAAAAATAACAGCAGAATAAAACCATTTAAAAAATGTAAATAATAGCAACAACAAAAAGCTCTAGTTTATCCAACTTTTATTCTTACATGGTTTACATCACAAAGTTCCAATTCATTCACATTCTGGGAACTTAAATCACTTTCTTCTGACTCTATAAAGGAATGATTACTTTAGCACAATAGATAGTATTTTTAAATGTCTTTTAAATATTATTCATGGGTGATGTTATTAATAGTAAATAGAATTAAAGTAAGTCAATCAACAGAAGTACATTTCATGATAGGATTTTGAATTTTTTATGGAATGAAGCGATTCACTGAGGAACATTATAAGAACAATGTAAAATGAACAGGCAGTTTTATAAGGTGGCAAGATAAATCACTATTGAATTGTCTCTGTTACTTTACAGTAATTGCACCAGAAGTGCCTTTTAAAAGACTAATATGTGCTCATTGTTACTGAACTGCACGATAATGTTTATTCTAATATTGTTCAAAACAAAATAAAGATTTTTCACTCAAACTATAGCTGTTGGTTTTCCTTTTTTAAATAAGAATACTAGGTATTCTTTTTCAAAAACTGCTTTTCCTTACAGAAAAGCTTAAGAAAAAAGTATCATCCATCTAGTTGTCCTCTTTATACATTTCAGTTGCAGACTGGTTCCCCCCCTTCCACCACTGCTGCTCAGTTCAATACCACTTTCCCCGGTGTTGTTATGCTTAAAGGGACCACAGATTAATTTCATAAAATTAAGCCATGCATACTTTCAGAAGTTAAAACTTAAGTGATAAAAGCCAGAGTATATCACTTTATCAAATAATTTGATTTGGAAACTATCAGCCCAGATCATGATTTCAGATTATCAATATATTTCCCTTATGGAAATAACACAGAAGTCCTAGAGCAAGTAATAGTTTTGCTACCCACCTAAATCAAGCCAGCAGCTCACAAAACTGGGCAAACATACAAATCTCAAACTCAGCAAACTAGTAAGGTGATGTCTAAAATACTCTGCTAAGTTGCTCAGGCTCCTCTGTCCATGGGATTCTCCAGGCAAGAATACTGTGGGTTGCCACTTCCTCCTCCAGGGGATCTTCCCAACCCAGGGAATCTTCCCAACCCAGGGATCAAACCTGCATCTCCCGCATTGGTAGGTGATTCTTTATCACTGAGACACCTGGAAATTCCTAAGAGATACAAACCTCCACTTAGAAAATAAATAAGACATAGAGATGTCATATATAACATTTTATTGTAATAAATTTGTATGGAGTCAGATGGTTACTAGATGTATTGTGGTGAACATTTCCTAAGGTATGCAAATATCAAATCACTTTGATCACACTTAACATACTCTTGTACATCAACTGTATTTCAATAAATAAAGGCCTTTTCTTCTAACTCCAGGATCAGGGTCATCTATGAGTCTATTTTACCTTTCTTATTAGATTACTATTACATATTTCTGTTTCTTCATATTTTTAATAATATTTTATGTTGGACACTGTGTTTAGCTGTAGAGTCTCCAGGTAATATCTCCCATCAGTGACAGCTCTTCCTTTCTTTTGTCAGATATCACGAGAGCCTAGTAAATCCATCAGGTCTTGAACTGGGTTGTAGATTTGAGGATTCAGGCTATCTCAGGTTCATTCCCATTCTTCATGATTGATCCACTTGGGTTTTATGGTGTCTTGGATGTTCTCCTTTTTCTTAACAATTCCTTCAACAGATGTTTTAGTGGTGGCAACTGTGTGTATGTGGGGGTGAGGTGGGGTCACTGCCATGACTTATTTCTCTTTATTTCCCCCTTTATCTCCTTCTTTCCCTTCACTGTCCTCTCTTGAAGGGACACTACCTGCTTGTCAAAGCAGCTGTTTTGTCCTCAGAAACAATACTTACCTGAAGTTGCCATCTCTGGCTCCTTCCTGACAGCCAGTACTAACCCTCTAAGAGGGCTTCCCAGGGGTAGGGCTTCAGCCATAAAGAACCCACCTGCCAATGCAGGAGCTGCAGGAGACACAGGTTCCATCCCTGGGTAGGGAAGATCCCCTGGAGGAGGAAATGGCAACTCGCTCCACTATTCTTGTCTGGAGAATCCTCATGGACAGAGGAGCCTGGCGGGCTATGTTCATAGGGCTGCACAGTCAGACACTACTGAGCTCCTGAGCACAGGCACACACAGCCTTCCAAGACCTAGGCTGTGCTCAGTATCCTGGCATTTCATGTTTGACATTTTCTTTCACGGCTTGATTTTGCCTATGCTTTATCTAAATTCCTTGCTCCTCTTTCCTCATTTTCAAAGAGGAAGCATTGCATCCTCTCCTCTCAGCATCGGAGTCTTGCAACAGCGGAGAAAACTTGCTGGAGTTTGCTACTTAGCAGTCTTTCTGTTAATTTGATGTTTATGATACCCTCCATCTCCAAGTATTGTTAAAGGCATAAATCATGTGTAACTTTAAACTCCTTGTATATCTCATGGTTTTTCTTAAGATCTGTAGACAGATTCTGGCTTAGGCAGTTGACATAAGCCTCTGGACACCAGCATAACTTATCTGTTATTTCTCATTTGTATAAAATTAACTCTGTTGATGTGCCATATGCCAAGCTGCTTCAGTCGTGTCCATCTCTTGGTGACATTATGGACGTTAGCCCACCAGGCTCCTCTCTCCACGGGATTCTCCAGTCAAGAATAATGCAGTGGGTTGCCATTTCCTCCTCCAGGGGATCATCCTGACCTAGGGATCGAACCTGCTCCTCCTCTCTTACAGCTCCTACATTGGCAGGTGGGTCCTTTACTTTTAGTACCACCAACTCTGTTGATAACCAGCTCCAATTTATTAATTTTCATGTATTCTAAATATTAATTATACAATTTATTCATTCCTTTATTGATAATGATTAAAGTTGCACTTAATATTTCACTATTACAAGAGAATGCTACAAAGAACATACTTGTATATGTTTATTTATTCACACGTGCAGGCATTTCTCTAGGGCAAATACTAAGTCTAAGAAATGCTGTGTTATAGAATATGTGCACCTTCCCTTTTACCACATATTGCCTAATTGCTCCCCCAAAACAGTTGTAATACTTTACAATTCTACCAGCAGTGTTAAGAGAATTCTTATTTTTCTACACCCTTATTATCAAGGGTACACTTTTTTACACTTCTGTCATTCTGATGGATGCAACATACTATCTTGTTTTAATCTGCATTTCCCTGATGACTAGTGAAACTTTGTCTTTTCATATTCTTTTCCTAGTTTTCTATTAGGTTGTTATTCTTTCTTGTTCATTTAGTTCTTTGTATATGCTAGAAATAAACATCTTTGAAATTCTGTATTTTGTAAATATATCTTCCAAATTTGTGCCTTATCTTTAATTCATTTAGTTAAACAGAAGTTTTAAAATTATAACATCATTTAATCTACCAATTTCTTCCACTAACATGTTTTTTTTTTAAAAAAAAAATGTTTTCTGAAATTCCATCAACATCATGGACACACAGTCCTATATTTTCTCATCAAAGTATAACAGTTTGCCTTTTACATTTGTATCTTTACTCACCTAGAGTTTATTTTTGTGTATAATGAGAGGTAATACTTTTTTTCCTATGTGGACAGACAATTGCTCCAGCACTACAACTTCATACTGGTACAAAGTTTCCTCCTCTGTTCATCTGAGTTCAAAACAAGCCGAATATGTAGGGCCTTTCACAAACACATCCATTCAGCTTATCGCTCACCACGCCCTTCCAGAGCAGCATTATTATCTTAACAAAGGACATACTAGATTCGCTCTTCTTGAAATACATTCTCTTCACAAATTCTGTTCTCTTTTCCTTACAAAATTGCAAACTTCTGAGACAAAAAACCAAGGCATTGCCCAATTAATCTTTGCATCCTCTATACTTGGCATTGAGTTGATTATCAAATAGGCTTCTATTCTGATTTTCACCCTTATAGGTGGGAACTCCCAGCCAGTATAAGCCATATCTTTATTGGGTTTTCACACAGAAAGAAAAAGCTTACCTTTCATCTACTAGCCCACCAAAACAAGTTCAGTGTTTCCAAATCTCTTTTCAAATTTTAAACAGAAACCTCAAAAAAAACTTTTAGTGATTAGGAACCCAAGTCACCCTTTGTGCCTTGTTGTACAACAGTCTGCTCAAGTTAGAAGGCACCGTGTGCGGGCCTGGCCTGGACTTGTTTTTGTCGTGATGCCAGGAGTGGGCCCCTCCTTGACCCAGTTCTGAGCTGAGGCGACGCTCGTGGGCGTGTTCACATCCATCGGGCTTTCCTCATCTCTTCGTTTGGTCCAGAAGCCTCAACCTGCACGCAAATGGCAGGAGGCGGAAACTACCTCCCAAGTCACCGACCATCCCTGATGGAAAGCGGGGGTGTCTAACTCCGCCGCCAGCATTCCTCAAGACGACTTGGGGCTGGAGCAGCCGATGGCGCAAAGTTCTCAGGCGACTTCTAGAACCTCTCGCCAGCCTCCCCGCTGCCTGGTTACCAATCAGGTCAGGCTGCGATCCAGCGCTCCCCACTCGACCGCTGGACCCGGCGCCCCAGTTAGTTCCGGGTGACTTCAGGTCACGTCGAGGAAACAGCTGAAAGGGCGGGCTCGAGTACGCGGAGCCCACCGCACTTTCCTGAGCCCCAGCAGACGCCGCGGGGCGGGCTGGAGGCCCGGGGTCCGGGCGGCCGCGGAGCGATAGGGTAGACGCGGCCTCTGCGTCCCCGGAGTCGCCCGCCCTTGCGGCCCCAGCGCACATGCGCCAGGACGGCCTTTCCCATATGCCCCCGCGGCGGAGCACCGCCCCCGCCCGACGCCCTCGAGCGGCCGGGAGACAGCAGCTGCCTCATTCTGCTGCTCGCCGGTAGTGCCTTTGAAAGCCGGCGGGAGGCGGCGAGCGCAATGGCGAGACTGGGTCGCCTGCTGAGCGTGTTGGGTTTGGTTCTGTGCGGGGCGACGGGCCTCGGTCTGAGCGCCCCTCCCGCGCCCACCCCCAAGAAGCCCATCATCGGTAAGGAGACGGCTAGGGCTGGGGCTGGGGCTGGTGAGCCGGCAGCGCGCCCTGGGCGCTTCCAGCTGCTGCGCTTCGGCAGGTGCATCCGGTCCTGGAAACATCCAAGCCTAGGGTTAGGATGTGTGCCTTCCTAGCCCAGGGGTCAAACCCTCATTGAGATCCTGCTGAAATATACCTAGGTAATACTCGTTGATTTCCCGCAAATCTTGGCTCTTAAAATTGGAAGGGAGGAGCATGCACCTTGAAGAATCCTGAGGATGGTTTTTGTGTTTGTACTCATCTAGGAATTTCTGCGGAAAAGGCAATGGCAACCCACTCCAGTACTCTTGCCTGGAAAATCCCAGGGACGGGGGAGCCTGATGGGCTGCCGTCTGTGGGGTCGCACAGAGTCGGACACGACTGAAGCGACTTAGCAGCAGTAGCAGGAATTTCTGCTAACTAAACCTTCTGTATGCATGCATTATCTTTATTAAAATTTCACTGGTTGAGGGCTCATTTCGAGGAAAAATGCAAAATCGAATTGACTAGATAATTGAGAAATTATGGTATACCTGGCCTTTGTCGTCTTTGGCAGCGGAGGGCAGCCGTGGCTCCTGTGATCCTAGTAGCAATTCTGTTTTGTGTTAAAGTAAAACAAGTCATTTTTCTTTTTCAACACACTTATGTTCTATAAAGGGAGTAAAATCAATTTGCATCGCCAGAACAAACATTTAAGACTGGGGCAAGGGAAAGCAACCCTGGAGAAATCAGCTCCTATTTGAAATGTGCAAAAAAGTAATTTGTGGGCAGACAACTAGAATTGATTTCATTTTAGCTGGTAGTATTGTTATGCCTTTCATTCTGTTTTTTTGGTGTGTTTTTTTTCCCCCTTTATTTCCCACGAAGATGGGCACTGTATTCTGTAACTAAATAGAAAGTAGTTGAACATTTTTTCATGGATATTGGTAGTGTCCATTTTCATGTGTGTTGTGTATCAATATTTGGAACTTGGGATGCATTATTTCATAATCTATGTAAAATAGTGGTTAAAATCTTCAAAGGGAATTAACTCAAAATGTAATCCTATGTAGGCTTACTGGGTGGCTCAGTGATAAAGAATCCGTCTGCCAATACAGGAGATGCAGGAGATTCAAATTTGATCTCTGGGTCAAGAAGATCCCCTGGAGGAGAAAATGGCAACCCACTCCATATTCTTGCCTGAAGAATCCCATGGACAGAGGAGCCTGGCAGGCTACAGTCCATGGGGTGGCAAAGAGTCAGACATGACTTAGCGACTGAGTGCATTGCAAAACAAAACTACACAGGATGCTGTATGTTTTGATTACAATGTTTGTTCCATGGTATCTGGTAAAATATATGTGCATTTTACTATATGTAGTCTATACCTCAGTAAATCTGAGTAAAGGTCCTTCGAAAACAATAACAACAAAAAAAACGGATGCAGAGAGACCTTTTAAAGGGCTATTAGAATAATCCAGGTTGGGCAGAGGGGTAGGCAGGATGTTTGTTGCTTGGATTAAGATGGTGTTGATGGTGTTGGAGAAACATGCATAGAGAATTTTTTCACTCTTTTGCTTGTTGTCAAGGAAACTATGTGTGTGCGTGCGTGTGTGTGTGTGTGTGTGTGTGTGTGTGTGTGTGTAGGGAGGGGCCTTCTGCTGGATTTAAGGATTGGTACTCTGACATAGATTCTGCTGCTGCTGCTGCTGCTGCTAAGTCGCTTTAGTCGTGTCCAACTCTGTGCAACCCCATAGACGGCAGCCCACCAGGCTCCGCCGTCCCTGGGATTCTCCAGGCAAGAACACTGGAGTGGGTTGCCATTTCCTTCTCCAATGCATGAAAGTGAAGTCGCTCAGTCGTGTCCGACTCTTAGCGACCCCATGGACTGCAGCCTACCAGGCTCCTTCGTCCATGGGATTTTCCAGGCAAGAGTACTGGAGTGGGGTGCCATTGCCTTCTCCGACATAGATTCTAGCTTGTGCCAAAGAACCTGGCTTTGGGGGCTTATTTGGCCTCCCTGATGTGGCAAGAGAGGAAGCTACTTACAATTCAGGTCAGCCTCCACTACTCCTTTCCCAAATCCTATAGACATCCTTTCAGGAGAAGCTTCATGTTTAATTCTGTGAATTAAATGAGTGAAGAAGTGACATTTCTAGGGTGATATGTTTCAGTTTCTGAGCAGGAAAAAAGGACATTACTTGAAACGGAAACTTAATTTTTTTTGTAATTTAGGAATATTAATGCAAAAGTGCCATAATAAGAACATGAGAGCCCTGGGAAAATACTACATTGCTGCATCCTACGTGAAGTTTCTAGAGTCAGCTGGTGCAAGAGTGGTGCCAGTAAGGTACGATGCGATCTTGTATTTCTAAAATGAATGCTTTCTCTCCTGCGATTGCATTATTCAAGCACATTAATGTTATACCTGGTTTCTGCCCCAAATCTAATGCTTAAGAGTCTCTCATTAAGTTGTTCAAAGTGTGAAGCTACGTGTTTCTATCATATCATTAGAGCTGTGTCATGTGTATTAGATAGAGAATGAAATGATAAGTTCCTTTACTCCAGAAAAGGTGATACTCATCAGATATTACAAAAGCAATGGAGTAAAAGCACTTCTAGATTCACCAGCTTCCTTCCATAATATTAGCGTAAAGAAACATGTAGGGAATCAAGGAATATTCTAGAAGAGAACTTTTCAGAGACCTTCCCACCCCACTTTAGAAGTTTGGAAACGACTAATACAGCACTGTCGCTTCGATATTAATTGCAGGTATTGCGATTTTAAAGGAGCTACATTATTTTTGTGGTTTAATGATCTAAGGAACAATAAAATGACTCATGTCATATTCATGACATGATAAATGATTCATGTCATTTTGATTTGGAAAGACTTGAATTTTTTTTTTAACAAAAGCCTTGTTGTTGTATTGATATTATCTTATCACCCCAAAATAGTGTATTTGAGGGTCTTCTTGCACACTCACCTAATCCATTATAAGTGGTTTCACACATAAAACACAACTGTTTGCTCAGGAAAACCTGTTACTGTAAATAATTTCACATAAAAAATGGTAACAAAAGTAGAACATTAATACTCAAAATGCAAATACTACAATTTTGAGAACAGTACCACAAAAGGGTTTTATGTTTAGATGAACATTTGCTTTTGACATTAGTCTTCAGTTTTTTCATAGCAATCTAATTTTTTCAAATGAAATCTTCTTTGGAACTTAACAGCAGAGTTTTAGAGCTGAGGTCGAGGTTCTGGACAGTCCTCAAGACAACTTGCAAAGTTTTGATCCTGGAAGCTTTTTCTGCAAGCTGTTCTTTTAGAAAATAGGTTTAATAACATGGGTGGGAGGTGGGAGAGACAAAAGACAGGTAGGCCAGTTCAGAGATGTGAGTGGGTTAGGTGTGAAGCAAGGAAGGCTTGGCTTAGAGCAGTGGTTGTAGAATTGCTAGGTAAATGTCTTTAAAAAAAATCAGTAAGACTTGATGACTACTAGGATGAAAAGGCACAGGGAGGAATAGACAAGAATGGCAGAGGTTTTGAAACGGGAAGTGTTAAAACTGATGACTTGCAGAATACTGGGATTTATGACTGAGATGCTGAAAACATGGCATACAGGTTAATTTCCAGCTTGGATTCCCAAAGTTCATTTTAAGGTATATTGCTCAGAATTAGAATCATGTGTTCTCTAAAAGCAGTGTAATACGTGGCAGCTAAATTCCCAGAGCAACCTGCAAAGGATTGCCTAATATGGAATGAGTCGTGATCACACTGATGATGTTGGTTGGGTTTATTTCTGAATTTCGGATGCTGGGGACCGACTGCTGCAGTTCAGAGGGAAAGAGGAGGTGGACAGGAGACCTCAGCAGAATCCTTGAGCAGGCGAAGGCATTTGTGTTCGGTGCCCATCCTCCTGTCTGGCCTTCACCCTCTGGTGCCCGGTGCACTCAGGTTATTATAATCTCCTGCCCTAGAACTGGAGGGACCCAGAGGGTGTCCGCCTCCTGAGAGGTGGCATGTGGCAGCCCACTGGCACTTTTGGTCTAAAAATCTGTTTCATTGGTAATGTTTAAGGTATGTACAAATCAGGAGACTTCATAAAAGTCTGGATTTCTGGCCTTTATTTTTTTTTAACACAATTTTCTGGAGCTAATTTTGAACAGAGCAAGAGCTGTCCATTGGCAGCAGCGCCTGTTGCTCCTTTTCATGCTCCGAAGCTGTCATTTGCCATCATTCCTAGACATATGTTGTTTTCTTTAAAGAGAACTTACTGAGGGGGTCTTGCATTTCAAGAAAGTCTGACAACATGCAAATGTCATCTGTGTTCAAAGAATGTGCCCTGTTCTGTTTTGCCTTCATGGTCTCTGAGATACCGAAGTTTGTGACCCCCCCCGTCCCCAACCCACAGTTAAGCCCCTTAATAGTGATGCACTGGGCCCCCAAATTCAGGCATGGACAACGTGGGAACTGTTTTTTAGAATGAGTGAAATGACCAGAGCTCAGCTGCAAAGCTACCTGGCAGGAGTCCCTGGAGAGCATCTGATTCATCTCAGTCCATTCGCGCTCCTGATGGTGGTAGTTGCCCATCCTGATTTAAATGTCCATGGGGAAGATTCTGTGTCCCGACTGGTCCCTTCTTTGTTGACATAATCTGGGGAGTTTCACCTGGCAGAACGCTGGGACTCAGCAGTTTCCCTGGTGGTCCCACGGCTAAGACTCCGTGCTCCCAGTGCAGGGGGTCTGGGTTCCATCCCCGGTCAGGGAGCTAGATCTGATATGCTGCAACTAAAACCTGATGCAGCCAAATAAATATTTTTTTAAAAAAGAATTATTTTCACCTGGCTTTTAAATATTAATGTGGTAGCTTCATTTAGAGACTTTCTTCAGTTTTGGAAATGGATGTTTTGTAACTATTTTTATCATTTTCAGGCTTGATCTTAAAAATGAAGAGTATGAAAAGCTTTTCAAATCTATTAATGGGTAAGTTGTCAACAGTTTAAGACGGTATATGAGGTCTAAGTGATGCAAAAGAGTACATATGAATACAATACATGTTTCTAGGTAACTATTTTTCAGTGGTATAAATATTAGTTTTCTGAGTTATTTTATAGAAATTATTTTGTTGAGCGATGCAAAATTCCTGCAGAGAGAAGGCAGGTTAGAAAATAAATGTTATATAGTAGATAACATTTTTTTTAATGTGTAACATAATTTTTATTCTTTTAATGCTTGTCTTAAAGGCTTTGAAGCCACTTTGGAGGCCATGACATACTGCTTGCTTAGGGGATTTATGTCTGAAGACTGAAGATATTAATTGGTTATCTTTCAGAAGGTGATTTGAATAGAATTTGGTAAAAAGTTTTATATCCTCTAGCTTCATCACAAAAGATATGATTGCTTAGCTCACAGAAAAAAATCATATGAAAAAATGTGAGACATATTCATAATTAAAGGAAAGCTAATTATAACAATTAAAAACTACCAGGTTGGCAGAAAGCAGAAAATGTGCTGATGTGCTAAGGTGAGGGTATGAGGAAACAGTGTTATTGTACTTTATTTGTGGGAGTTGTTGATGCGAATAAGATACAAACAGTCTACATTAAGGAACAGAAGAAAGTTTTCTTCAAGCCATACTGAGGACTATAGCCCAGGAAGAAAGTGCTTCAGAAAAACACTGTGTTATATCTTGACAGATCAAAGAATGTACATCAAACATGACAGGGTTACATTCCTTCCAGGTTTCAACAGAGACGTGGCCAGCAAGTCAGCATGACCTTAATGTCTGGCAAGGGAACCTTATCTTGGAAGAACCACTACCATGGGCATCATAGGAAGGGCAGCCATTTATCCCTATCTTCAGAGCGGACTTTTCTTTAACTTCTAGATAATGCATTCTTTTCTTAATGATTAAAGCAGAGGTACAGTACATGTTTGATGGGCCATAGACAGACTGTTCTTAGTAGCATAAAGTTCAAGTCAAATCATGTATAAGTCAGAATGACTTCCCCATACTAGCTCATGCTAGCTCATAGTAGGTGAAAATTTCTTCTATCAGGGTGGAAGTTAGATAGTCTTTTGGGGGCAGTTTTATAATCTTTTGAAATTAAAAATGCACATACCATGTGTCACAGGAAATGCTTCAGAAAGATTTTTATTTTACGAATATCATCCTCTCCTTTAACATATACACACTACTATATGTGAAATAGGTTACCAACAAGGGTCTGCTGTACAGCCCAGGGATCATACTCAATATTTTATAATAATCTGTAAGGGAAAAGAATCTGGAAAAGAAAACCTAGTCACTTTGCTGTACATCTGAAACTAACACAGCATTAAAACTTGACTATATTTCAACAAAAAGTAAAGCAAAAAAGATATAGTCCTATCTTACATGATGACCTGGGCCCAAACGTATGTACTGTCGTATTGTTTGAAATACCCCTGATTTGGAACCCATCCACCCACCCCTCAGTTGGGAACTGGGTTAAAAATAAACTATATTCATATGATAGAATATGGTTAAAAATGAGGGTGTCTGTAGATGATGCCCTGAATCACTGTTGTAACCTGAATAGTGTGGTATTGTTACACGAAACAAGCAGGGTACACAGAGGTGTGTGTAGTGTACTCCCATTTGCTTTTGTTTTTGAAGTTGGGGTGAGGAGACATGCATAATATATATCAGATTAACCCAGCAAACCTTAATGATGGTTATTTCTGCTTGGGAGTGGAATAGAGGGAGTCTGTCTTACTGTAAAGCTTTTATTAAAAGAACTTTTAAAAATTAAAAATAATTGCTCATTTTTTAAAAAGCTATGTTCAAAGCGGTCATTTACATTCAGGTCAGTTTAGATCAATAAGTATTTAAAATCAGTTCAATTTAGTGAAATATTTACAATGCCTGTTACGTGCAGTGTACTTTGTACATGGACAAAGATAAGTCCAGGAGAGACCATGAGATAGAACCTCAAAAATAAAGTGAGCACGACTCTCCTCCCACTTTAAGAACCACTTTTACTGAGCCCTGTTATGCAGTGAACCCGGTACTGTTTTGGGGGGACGGTGCAGAGATGAAAAGGTGGAGCCTTGCTTTCAAGGTGTTTGTCAATCAGGAGGGACAGTCAAGTTTTACTTTTGAATGAACTGAGGTTAAACATGCCAAGTTCATTCAGAGACAGCTTTTTAAATACCGACTCAGTAAAAAGGGGGAACTGCTAATGAGTCTTCATTAAGGCACTTTCCTGCTTGGTTTTGTGACAGATGTTCTGCCTTATAGTTTTGGTATTTCCTACCAGACCGTGACCTTACCAACAGCAAGAATTGCCCATCTCTGACTCTCCAGGCTAATACCTATTACTGAATGAACAACAGTCTCAAAAGTGATATTTCTTACATCTCAAATTCATATTTAAGTACTTTTTAAAAATTTTAATATATTTTGTCCAACTTTTGTAATCTGTTTAGAATGTCCTTAGTTACTTTAAGAGCTCTTTAACTTGAAAAGTTGAAATAAAAATATAAATACTTTTCTATATATCTCTTCTATTGGTAGAGTCCAGTAGTCAGATGTTTGTGACGCTCTTCTTTTTTTTCTGAGAAGTTTTTTAGAATTGTCATAAACATGTATAATATCATATAAGAAATGAATTGCCAGTCCAGGTTTGATGCAGGATACAGGATGCTTGGGGCTGGTGCACTGGGATAACCCAGAGGGATGGTATGGGGAGGGAGGTGGGAGAGGGGGTTCAGGATGGGGAACACATGTACCCCTGTGGTGGATTCATGTTGATGTATGGCAAAACCAATACAATATTGTAAAGTAATTAGCCTCCAATTAAAATAAATAAATTTAAATTAAAAAGAATTGTCATTGTGTTCTTTTTCAAAATTTTCTGATGCCATTCTTATTTCTGAAGAGAACTCAGGGAAATAATAATAAATGAAAATTTTCATGGATATTCAGTTCTAGCCTATTGTATTTTTATGACTATTTCATTCTTTATGGTTATAACAATTTTTTTTTTTTTTTGTGAGCCAAGACTGACTCATGGCTATGAACCTGCAGTTGATTTTGGCATCTCTGATCATCTTAATTTAAACCTATTAATAGCTATACTTAGAATTTTATTTCTACTTGATTTCTAGCTCTGCATATTCTTCCCTTGCCCCCAGTTTCTTTTACTTTAACTTATCCATACTCTATTTCAAAAATAGACTTGTTTATCCAAGAAGTTTGGTAGAATATGCACAAATGCACTGTTAACTGCAGTAGTTTACACATAGGTGGGATTGTAAATGTTTTATATTTTTTTGCCTAACTTTTCTCATTTTCTGTAGTGCTCTGGCTGCTTGTGTAATCAGGAAAGGTTGTTTTAAAATAAAAAGAGTATTGATTTTCTGGGAGGGAGGAGAGGTTGAAATGCACCCTCTTTGATGTTGTTTCAGAGTCCTTTTCCCTGGAGGAAGCGTTAACCTCATGAGGTCCGGTTACGCTCGCGTGGCCAAAATGTTTTACAACTTGTCCATAAAGGTAAGTCTCAGTTATTTCTTATTATTCCAGGTGAGTTTTTGTAATTTTCCAAAAGGGTAATTCTTTTTTAAAGCACGTGGTGATACTTCCTTCACCACTCTGTAGTCTCATCACCCCTTTAACATTTGAGGTGCTGGTTCTTTTCCACCCTGTGGCAGCTCTCACCTATTTTCTGTGTGTTTCATTTAATTCTGGACTCCAGGGAACCCTCCAGTTCTGCTGACCAGCCCTCTGTACTCAGGCTCATTAACATGAACCAGGCACTCACGGTGGCTGAGTAAGCAGTCTCTATTATGTACTGGGCGTTGTTCATAGGTCGTTAATTCTCATCTCCCCTCGCAAGCTGTCCTCAACTCATCCAATCCTGTTTGACCTTGGACCCTAAGGCTCCACGTGCAGTGACTTGTGGAGCCTCTCAGCTTCTCTGTAACCTCACATTGCACCTGCCTTTGCATCATACCTCAAATTCTTGGAATTTCTCCCTGGAACTGTTAGCAGCAATTTTCTAATTAATCTTGCTGGCCCTACCATCTACCCAACCTTAAATAATTCCCTAAGAAACTGCCTTTGGCATGTGAGATACTTGTTGGAAAATGTTGACTGGCTTGGCTCAATGACCTGTAGCCTTCTATAGTCTTTGAGTGAAGAGTGTGCCCACAGCCCACCTTTTCCAGCTTTTGTTTGTGCAGGTACTTGCAGTCAGACTGGTGTTTCTAGAACATATCCTATGTCCTACTTTCAAATCTGCTTTGTCTGTTTCTTTCTACCTCGTCTTGTCATTTGTGCCTTAGCCAGCTTTCAGGGCTAAGGGTTGTGCACCTTATGGGGAGGTGTCCCTCTACCCCTGCTGGAATGGCATCCTTCTTCTGCTCAACTTTTAGAGTATTTTGTTGTTGTTGATCAGTCACTAAGTCATGTCCATCTCTTTGTGATCACATGGACTATAGCCCGCCAGGCTCCTCTGTCTGTGGGATTTCCCAGGCAAAAATACTGGAGTGGGTTGCCATTTCCTTCTCCAGGGGATCTTCCCAACCCAGGGATTGAACCCTCATCTCCTGCATTCTTTACCACTGAGCTACCAAGGAAGCTCTCTGAGATTAAGGGGCTTTTATCTCAGAGACTCAAGATCTTGGAGTTAGCTGTTGATGTCTCATCAGATGGCATGGTTCTGATACCCCTCGAGGCATTCCTCGTTTTATACCATATGGTTCTGTGTACTTAGTACCTGCTCAGTGGACATTTTTTGGAAAAACTAATGAGCAAAATTGAAATTTAACAAAATTATAACAAGAATGATTTAAAAATGCATTTGGGAAGCATATATATAAATATTATAAAGTAACTCTTCCTTTCGTAAATAGAGACTTGTGTAACCTGGTTTGTTCAATTAAAAAAAAACACAAAGGAGTCACCTAACTGCCCAACCCATAAGACACAAAAGGTCTATTTGACAACTTGAAGATTTCAAAGCAAAGGAAAAAGCTTAGCAATCTTGAACTTCCATTTAGGTGTAGCCACTGGGGTCCACAAGCCCTCAGAAGAAGCAGCCTTCAGAAGTGATTTCTGTTAGATCTATATGGTTCCACTCTGTGTCCTTTGTTCTGCTGATCACAACAAATAAAAGACGCCGTCCCAGCAAGTGGGGATTTAACATGTAGTCCAGAAATCCAGTTTGGTACATATGGAAACAGCAGTTCTGTCTTCTTTTGTGTTTATTGTTAACTGAATGTCATAAGACCTTTCAACATAGCATATGCAATTCTAACTTCTAAAAGTACAAACTTCCTAGATTTGTATATGAAGGATAAAAATCATATCTTGAAGTAGAAAATATAAGAATTAATATTGTTCTATATTTTTCTTACTGAGGAACAGAAAAAAATTCCTTAACATTTTCTGTATTTCAGGTGTGTTACTGGAGTAGGAAGTGGCAACCCACTCCAGTATTCTTGCCTGGAAAATTCCATGGACAGAAGAGCCTGGTGGGCTACAGTCTATGGGGTTGCAAACAGTTAGACATGACTGAGAGAATGAGCGCACATACACACAGTTAGGTTATATTTTACAGTCTGTGCAGGAAAACCACTGTTTTTAAGGAAGTTACAAAACCCATTTTTGTAACTATAAGTACATATGGGTTTAATCTTTAGTTAATCAGAAAATTCAGTCACCAGAATACTTTTTTCCCAGTCACACTAGTCATTTCAGTTCCCTCTGAGAGCCCTAGTACGCTTGTACTTCTTTAGTTTACTGTGTGATAAGTCGTTACTTTTGCTTGCTGACTGTTCCCTTCCTTCCAAATTATGGCTTTCATCAGATTAAATCTGATTGGCTGAAGGCTGTTACTATAAATTCTGAGATAATGGAGGCAAAGGAAAACCTCTGTTCAGAGTAGTTTCAAACCTGGACAGTCATTTAAAACAATAGGATTTGTACAAAATGTATAAGTAGGCATTTATCTAGCATCATTTTCCATATTTACAGTCCCTAAAGGATAACATGTGTTGTTTGGTAGTTGACTGGCAGATGTCTGTCTCTTTCCCAGCACAACTGAGTCTGGATAGTTTGGTAAATTAAACCTTAAGTGTTATGAGGGTGCTTGGTCTACAGACAGATGAAGTGATAATCAGCTAATAGAAAAGAAAATGCTGGCCTACTACTACTGATCTTGGAAATTCCTTAGAAATCCATGTGTGACTCAGGTGCCTGTCTTGTTAGGACAAACTGAATGTATAAATTTTATTATGAAAAGTTTGAATAAGCTTAGTTTTTCTCTTTACTCTGCAAAGAGTTTTGGTGAAGGAGACTATTTTCCTGTGTGGGGCACCTGCCTTGGATTTGAAGAGCTTATTTATCTGGTCAGTGGAGAGAGCTTATTAACCCTTACAGATACTGTTGGAATTAAACTGCCACTGAACTTCTCTAGAGGTAAGAATTTTTTTTTTTTTTTTTTGCTTCAAAAAGGTAGTAACTGGGTAAGATTAGTAAGTTGCAAATATCCAAGTCAAAAAATGTTTGTAACATTTGTTAATTTTTAACTTATTTACACAGGCTGAAGGTGTAACTCTTTGTACTGAGTTATAAAGATGGCTTAAGGGATTTTGCATGTTTATAACTTACTGTTTCTAGTGATATCAGGACCATGCATGATGAAAAACTCTAAACTAAGACCTGGTTTTGAGTTCTAACTTTGTTACTTTTGCCTTGGGGAATCATTTAACCTGTCTTAAGTTTTACAAATGATTTCTAAAAGCATTTACTCTTAGGGTTTTTTGTGAGGGTTAAATAAGACAGTGTTTTCCGGGTACTATGCTAAGCAGCTTAAACATAACTCATAAATGTTAGCTTTAGTCGTGTCTAACTCTTTCCAACCCTATGGACCATAGCCCACCAGGCTCCTCTTTCCATGGGATTTTCCAGGCAAGAATACTGGCGTAGGTTGCCAGGCCCTCCTCCAGGGGATCTTCCTGATCCAGGGGTTGAACCTGCATTTCCCCCTTGGCTGTGTACTGTGTTTTGACCCCAACTAGGGTGTACTCCATTCTAGTATACCACCTGGCGGCAGCTCAGGCTCCAGGTAAAGGTCATCTCCCTGACCAGACTACCCTTACATCAGGGACCAGCCTCTAGTCACGCCCCAAGGCTACTCACACTTCTAATCAACTGGCCATGAGTTTGGGGATAGCCATGGGTTTAGTGAAGCTTCCCAGGTGGCTTCCCAAGTGGGAAGCTTTTTTTTTTTTTTGAAAGCGGGCCAGGCTTGGGGCTGGGTGGGGTTGGGGTACAGGGGCTGTGATATAACTAAGGCCAAGAGAGGGTGCCTGGGCGGGGGGCTATGGGTGCTCTCCCTCTCCTCCTGGGTGGATAGTCTTCTCTTCTGCCAACTGCCGAGGCACCTGGGGCCCTGGCCTCTAGTGCAGCGGCATTGGAAGGGAGGGTGGAGGGCCTGGGTTCAAGGAGGAGGTGGCCGACAGCCCATGTTCAACTGAGTTCAAAATACGCATGTTTCCTGGGAGAAACCACTGTTATTGGTGAAATCCTCAATGGGGGAGGGGCATGGGGCAGCAGAATGGAGGAGCAGTGAAATAATCTAATTATCAAACCAATAAAATGTTGTTATAAGGAAACATCGGCCTGTAAGTGATGATAGCAGTGAATTATACAGCAGCGTGTCTCCGTGGGTATGGCTGGTCTCTGTACTCTTCATTGAGTATGGAGAACTTCCCAGGTGGCTCTAGTGGTAAAGAACCCACCTGCCAATGAAGGAGATGTAAGACATGTGGGTTCAATCCCTGCGTTAGAAAGATTCCCTTGATGGAGGGCCTGGCAACCCACTCCAGTATTTTTGCCTGGAGAATCCCCATGGACAGAGGAACCTTGGCGGCCTACAGTCCATAGGATTGCAAAGAGTCAGATGCCACTGAAGCAACTTAGCACACACTCACACACAGGTTTAATAATGCACTGGAATGACTGACAGAGCTCAGAAAGTGCTGTGTTTGCAATAAGAGTTTTGCTGTAAAGGATTCACATGGGCTGAGGTCTGGAGGGAATGCAGAACTTCCTGCCCTCTTTCTGTTGACTCAGGGCATGTCACCCTCCTGGTGCATCAATATTTCACCAGCGAAGTGGCTCCAGGGAGCTTTGGTGCTCAGAGTTTTTATTGGAGGTTCATTGTGAAGGCATGATTGATTACATCACTGGCCATGTTATTGAACTGAGTCTCTAGTCCCCGTCCATCCCATCCCTGGAGATCAGGCTGGCTCAAAATCAGATTTACTCTTGAAGTCCATTTCATATCCATTGTGCTGCAGATTCAGGTAAAAGCCAGATCTGCTGTAATCACATGGTCAGTCTCTCTGGTCACCAGCCTCATCCCAAAGCTGTCCAGGGGCCACCTTACGCCACCTCATGAGCATTACAAAGACATGCCCATCCTTTGCGAATTTCCTTGAAATTTCCAAGGGTTTTAAAAGCTCCTATTCGGGAACCCAGGACAAAGACCAGACAAATTTCTTTATTTGCCAGTTTGTGTAAATAGATACTGATTCTTGGGAGTTCCCTGGTGGTCCAGTTTTGAAGAATCCACCTGCCAATACAGGAGACACAGGTTTGATCCCTGGTCTGGGAAAATCCCACACGTCACGGAGCAGCTAAGCCTGTCCTCCACAGCCACTGAAACCCATGTGCCCTAGAGCCTGTTCTCCACAATGAGAGAATCCACCCACAATGCAAAGTCTGCGCACAACAACTAGAAAGTAGCAACGCCCACCCCCACCCCTGCTCCTGCCCACCGTGTATCCAGAGAAGGCCCTCAGGCGGCAGCAAAGATGCAGCACAGCCAAAAAATAAAACTGAAAACAAGATGATTCTTGTAGGTTACTTGATCTCAGAATCATCAGAATTGAATTCTACCAACCTTTCTTGTTCTCTTACAGATTTTGGATGGAAAGCAGTAGTTGTTATTCCCAGAACTTATAAAATGCTCTATACTTTTCACAGCTCTTTCTCACATTCAAATAGTGCAAAAATCATATGGGAAATACATGTCTTGGGTCAGTTTCTTTTGGTTGTGTGTGTTTGAAACCGAGTTTATACAAACCAGGAATGAAATTCACTGAAATAAGGAACCAGTAGATTTTGATGATCTGGGGCTCTGGGGTTCTCATGGACCGTTAGCGTCCTGAATGACAGGCTCATTTGAGGACAGCTGACGCTGGGGCCTTGATTACCATCAGGAGTTTCTTATCCTTTTGCTGCTGTATGTCTGTGTCAGACTCCAGAGTTTTCAGCGAAGTAAAGTGCTTCTTTTGATCTGCTAGTGGTTTGTGACCTGGTTTGTGTTCTTTTCCACATTGTTGGTATTTTTAACTATTTAAGTCCCAGATACTTTGAAAATGTGTTGGAAGTTCTAGATCCTTTGCTGAGCAAACAAATATATACACATGTGGACAGTTTTACCTATTTTTCAGCCCTGTCTAGAGAACTCAAGTTAAAATCCTGCTCATTATCATGTCTAAAGAATTTTAGTTATTTATGTTGCAATTCTAGAAGAAAGGTACGTAAGTATGGAACATATTTGGAACTGTGTGTTGAACTTATTTTGTGCCTGACTAGAATACTCCTGTGGAAATGATGTGTTTGCAAATCATTTAGTCATCTTGATTGTGTCTACACAGTGGCCTCTCTCTGGCTCTGACTTCAGTGGATTTTATTTTTTTCCTGTGTTTGAATGATTTCTCTTGGGCTTAAATTTTTTCAGGTACATTGCAGAGCAGAATGTTCCAGAATTTTCCTGCTGACTTGCTGCTGTCATTAGCAGTAGAACCTCTGACCGCACATTTCCACAAGTGGAGCCTCTCTGTGATGGTATCTCATTTATTATGCAGTGAAACCCATGCTAAATTTAGATTTACTGCAGAAGTAATCATTTTGGTTTTATTTTTGCACTTTAGAATTTTACGAAGAATGAAAAGTTAAAGGCGTTTTTCAGTATATTAACTACAAATACAGATGGCAATATTGACTTTATTTCAACCATGGAAGGTATGTATCACTGCACATGTACACTTTGTTTTATTATATTTATGAATTTTGATTTTATATTTCTCTTATGAATAAAATCATTTAAAATCTCTCTTAAAAATAAAATCATGAATAAAACTTTGGGGACTGAAGTTGGAAGTTAGGGCATTATTGGAGAAAAGAGGCCCATGTTTTGCTCATGTTCCAAATCAGTTGTGGTTTACCTGGGTCACCTTCTAGGTCAAGGTGATGAAAATGGAAGGGAGGTGAAGACTATGGGGAGGATCAATGAAGCTAAATGGAGATGACTTCTGTTTCTAGCAACATTGCAGATTAAGTACATGCTCCAGACAACAACAAAAAATGTGATTGGCATACAGAAAAAAATCTCCCTAAATACATTGATGAAAGGACAGTAAGGGTATTTAGGTCCTAAACTCCAAGAGTTATATGGAGCATTTAAACCAGCATTGTTACTGAATCAGGAGAACTTGAGGTGAAGCTCAGGAGCGCCCTCTCTGGAGAGTACCCCCATGGAGCAGGACCCGAAAGGCTGGACCCTCAATGAATCCTGTGTGCAGAACTGCTCAGAGCTAAGAGCTCATTGAGAGCTGAGACTGTGTCTTATTCTTTGTGTTTCCAGGAGATGTTGAATGGATGACTAATTATGTAAATGAAAGAGATTTGGCTTGGAAATTAGGGCATCAGTTTTCCATGTTGGTTGTGTTTCTGGCTGTGTCATTATACCAGGTTCATTTGAAAATTTTATCTTCTGAAAACTTCCTGATACCTGCTAGATAGAAACACTGGAGATGCTCTTATTTGCATATTTCCTTCCTATTCTTGATACTTTTGTTCTAAATTAGTGAGAACAGGGCCTGGTTCCTACATTGTCAGGAACCTGCATTGGTCTTTGAGTGATGCAGTTTACAAAAATAAGAGTGAATCTCAACTTGTTTCTGAATTTCAGTGTGTATCTCTGTCTAAACATTCATCTGTCTATCTACTTTTCTATCTATCTGAAAAATCTTTGTTACAGTTTATCACTTGTTGTTCAGTTGTGAAGCTGTGTCCGACTCTTTGTGACCCATGGACTGCAGCATGCCAGGCTTCCCTGTCCTTCAGTATCTCCTGGAATTTGTTTACCATTGAGTTGGTGATGCCATCTCATCCTCTGTTGTCCCCTTCTCCTCCTGCCTTCAGTCTTGCCCAGCATCAGGGTCTTTTCCAGTGAGTCAGCTGTTCGCATCAGGTGGCCAAAGTATTGTAGTTTCAGCTTCAGCATCTGTCCTTCCAGTGAATATTCAGGACTGATTTCCTTTAGGATTGGTTTGATCTCCTCGCAGTCCAAGGGACTCTCAAGAGTCTTCTCCAACACCACAGTTCAAAAGCATCAGTTTTTCGGCATTCAGCCTTCTTTATGGTCCAGTTTTTACATCCATACATGACTACTGGGGAAAACCATACCTTGACTATATGGACCTTTGTCAGCAAAGTACTGTCTCTACTTTTTAATATGCTGTCTAGGTTTGTAGTAGCTAGGGTGTTTCTTATCCTAAATAGTACTTTTCGTATCTCAAAGAAATATATTAGAAGATCTGTCTTTCAGTTATCTGTGTGTAGCAATTGATTTTCTAGTCATCTAGCCAATGGGTCTCCTGCTGGTGTCACCACATGTGGTCCCAGACAGAGAAAGAGAGTATATTACAGGGAGGTAGGCAGGTGATCAGTGGGAGAGGGATGGAGTAGTGACCACAGCTACTTGGTCTTAGGTTCTCCTCTTGTGAACCTTGCCTGAGGAAGGGTAGGATAAAGTAGTTTTTTTTCTGTGATGTGCTCTCTCCTAGCAGAGTCTCATGGGATGCAAGAGGACAGTGCTCTTTTTCCTGGATACCTGTACTTTGAGATCACTCATTCCTCCAAGTACTTTCATATGGTAGTTGGGGTTTTAATTTCAATGCAAAAATAATAGAGGATTTCTTACTCAATTAACACACTATTGACTGAGGGGTTTTTTGCAGAAACTAATGCCTGTGGCCAGAGATTTGTTATGTAAGTGAATATTAAAACACTCCAGTCAGTAATGTTTGGGTAACAAAAGACGTATTAATACATCTCTGGTCAATAAATTGTTAAAATGAGGAAAGACATACGTGTGAAGAAAAAAATGAGATCAGTATGTAAATTTCTCAGAAGACAAATATCACACATATTCACGTTTTTAAAAGTTACAGAATTTTAAAAACACAGAAGTAGGTGAGTAATATAGTGACATCCTGGGTACCTTTCTGTAAGTTTCAACAACCTTCACATTTATGTGGCCATTCTTATTTCATACAGTCCATGGGGTCGCAAGAATTGGACATACTTATTTCATATTTACTTTTTCCTCCTACTAGAATATTTTTTGGAGTAAATCCTAGGGATCATATCATTTTTATATATAAAAGTAGTTAATAATTCTAAGAATAAGTGAACTATAGTAGCAAAAATCTTTCAAATTTAAACTTCTTTAAAAAACTATTTAAAAATTGATTCAGTGAAATCATGAACCATTCCACATACCATGAGAGAGGCACAGTGTATGCTGAGATAAACTAGCTAACCTATAAAGACACCAGAGATGCTGGCATAGTTCATTCTCACATGAGTAAGTCATTATATTGGAGGGGATGAAGATGTGGTGTGAAGTGAGGGGAAAAGAAACCCATTGTAGAAGAAACTTGTCACTAATTAGATGTACCCCTGACTACTGAACTGGTCTGTATTCAGAGGCTCAATTATTCTGCTCTGCTCTGATCATGCTTACTCCTTGGAAGAAAAGCTGTCAGAAACCTGCTGCTGCTACTGCTGCTAAGTCACTTCAGTCATGTCCGATTCTGTGTGACCCCGTAGATGACAGCCCACCAGGCTTCCCCGTCCCTGGGATTCTCCAGGCAAGAGTACTGGAGTGGGGTGACAAAGAAACCTAGACAGTGTATTAAAAAGCAGAGACATTACTTTGCCAACAAAGGTCCATATAGTCAAAGCTATGGTTTTTCCAGTAGTCATGTATGGATGTGAGAGTTGGACCATAAAAAAGGCTGAGTGCTGAAGAATTGATGCTTTTGAACTGTGGTGTTGGAGAAGACTCTTGAGAGTCCCTTAGACTGCAAGGAGATCAAACCAGTCAATCCTAAAGGAAATTAATCCTGAATATTCATTGGAGGAACTAATGCTAAGACTGAAGCTCCAGTATTTTGGCCACCTGATATAAAGAGCTGACTCACCGGAAAAGCCCCTGATGCTGGGCAAGATTGAAGGCAGAAGGAGAAGGGGATGACAGAGGACGAGACACTTGGATGGCATCACCAACTCAATGGAGATGAGTTTGAGCAAACTCTGGGAGATGGTGAAGCACAGGGAAGCCTGGCGTGTTGCAGTCCATGGGGTCACAAAGAGTCGGACACAACTGAGCGACTAAACGATGAACAACAACTACTCTGATCACCTAGTAAAGTAAATCATATTTCAGATTATAAAAAGTTGTGCATGCGTGCTAAGTTACTTCAGTCGTGTCTGACTCTTTTTGACCCCATGGGCTGTAGCCCATCAGGCTCCTCTATTCATGGGATTCTCCAGGCAAGAATACTGGAGTGGGTGGGTAACCGTGCCCTTCTCCAGGGGATCTTCCCGACCCAGAAATTGAACCAATGTCTCTTATGTCTCTTGCTTTGACAGGCGGGTTCTTTTACCACTAGTCACCTGGGACTCTCATAAAAGGTTATAAGTCAGTTAAATACTGTTATTATGAGCCTCACATTGACTGCGAATTGAAATTCTTTGTGATAATAATATGCACAGTTTTACTATGTCTGACATTGTGGGCTATAAAAGTAACATTTTACACAGAATATACAACATAATTGTAACATCTTAGACCATTGTTACCATTTAATACTCACTAGTCTGTTCTTTGTGCAGGATACCGGTATCCAATATATGGCGTCCAGTGGCATCCGGAGAAAGCTCCTTATGAGTGGGGGCAATTACGAGGCATTTCCCATGCACCTAATGCTGTGAAGGCCGCATTTTATTTAGCAGAGTTCTTTGTGGCTGAAGGTAATTTGAGGCAGAGGTTATAATTGTATCACTCTAGTGTGGTTCTGAAGGAAATTGCCCTCATCTGAACTTTTGTGTATTCTATAAATGTCCCGTAGGTTTAACTTTTAAGAAAATGAATTTGAGAGCCCTGAAATTGAGATATTAGTAATTTAAATCAAATCAGGACCATTATTTCAGTTAACAGTATTGCATTCTCTAAAGTGGGTTGAATTCTTAAACAACAGCATAAAGATTGTTTCTTTTTTCTGTCTTTCTTGATTCTTTTTTTAAAGATTTTTTTCCCATTAGTGTTGGGTTTCCCTGGTGGCTCAGTGGTCAAGAATCTGCCTGCCAGTGCAGGAAATCTGGGTTCTACCCCTAGGTGGGGAAGATCCCATGGAGAAGGAACTGGTAACCCACTCCAGTATTCTTGGCTGGAGAATCCCATGGACAGAGGAGCCTGGCAGGAGGCAGTCCACAGGGTTGCAAAGAGTTGGATATGACTGAGTGACTAAACAACAGCCATCATCATTACTCTTCTTTGGAATAATATTTTAATTGTGACATTATCTGAGAATTAGATCTTATTTTTCCAAGACAGTTATATGAGTTGAATCTATACTCATCAGTCGGTGGATTTAAATCTCCCTGTCTATAAGTATTGGCACATTGGAGAGTTAATACGCTTTGCCTTTGCCTTCTTTTTCATGTTGGAAACACAGATGTAGTCACACAGTGTTATGCTTGTGGGTAATTGAGAATTTGGTGCTAGATGCTTGAGGTTTAGTTGAATGATGTGGGTGTGAGACAGAGCTACAGATGTGGCTCGCCAAGGATGGGGCATCCCTCGGGCGAGGCATGGGCATGGGAAGACTTGGCCTTCTCCATCCGAGCTTTCCCTGAGGTTTATCACCCCTCTGTCCACACTGGCAGGTATATACTGCATCCTGAGTTCACCGTGATTTAGGATTATGCTCAGTTGAATGGATTATTTCTTGACAAAACCCCAAATTAAAAACAAAAATCCAAAAGTTCTCCCATGGACAGTATTAGTCCTAACAAACATTTTTAGGTCATGTGTGTAGAAGTGAATGAGGACAGTGGTGGGCAGGGCATGGTTTTCTCCAGCACTTTCACAGATTTGACTCCACTGTCTTCATCTTCCAATGCCCTCTTTCTAAAAAATACCAGAAAAGCCCATATTACTTTATTTTGACTTTAAGGTAAAGTCTGAGCCTTCACCCCCTCACATTCAAGCTTCAGCTTCGCCGACTTCTTCGTGCCTCCTTCCATTTCTAATTTCTGCCTCTCTTCTCCCCACCACCAACACACCTGCCTCGGCTCTACAGTATCTCCCTCCTCTTTACTCTTGAACCATCTTCAGGAAGTTAGTCTATAAAAAATGATGTAATATTCGTAGTTTGTACTCATGCATGGAGTAAACAATGTATGATTTATATACAGAATGTATCATGTTCAATCAAGTGAAAGTGTTAGCCACTCAGTCCTGTCTGACTCTCTGTGACCTCATGGACTGTATGTAGGCCACCAGGCTCCTCCATCCATGGAATTCTCCAGGCAAGAATACTGTAGTGGGTTGCCATTCCCTTCTCCAGGGGATCTTCCCAACCCATGGATTGAATCTGGGTCTCCTGCACTGCAGGTGGATGCTTTACCGTCTCAGCCAGCAGAGAAATCCCTGTACATTGCATGTACATTGCAGTGGGGCAGGTCACTTAGTATACGAAGTACACAGCAATGGGATCATCTAGAATTTGTTGTTAATACTGACATAGCACATGACAATAATAGGTTACTCTTTATGTGCAGGTTTCAGGGAATAGTTTAGGTACAGTTTCTGCTTTGATTGCTGATGGAGGAGTTGGAGCTTCTTCCTTGATGTCTCATAGGCAGGTTTTCCTCCTTTTTTGGTCTATAAGACTAGAGTGATAAATCAACTGCAAAGACTCTTCATTTTAGAAGATTATTTCCAATTATGATTGTGAGTAGCCTAAGTAAAGAATAAGCAAATAAAAGATCGGGGCTTCCCTGGTGGTCCAGTGGCTAAGACTGTGCTACCAGTGTTAACAAAAATGTTAACAGTTCCCACTTCTGTATGGGAATCAGACTAGATTGCTTGAGAGTTACATTGCCTGGTGAATATTTACATCTCCAGGAGAGGCGTCAAGCCTTGTGCAAAGTAGGTACTTATTAGGTGCCTAGAAGGTGTTTGAATGTAGTGAGAACAGAGCACCACGTGGGGTCTGGTGCAGAGCAGGTGTGGCTGCTGTCAGGTAATGCCCCTCCAAGTCAGGTACTGCTTTGTTTGGGGGAAATTTTATAAGACATTTTTTCCTTTTTGCTGGCCTTGTCCCGCTAAATAATGCTGATTAGAGGAAGGAACATCATAAAGTAGCCTTTTGAAAGTTGTACCCCATCTTCTTAAAAATTAATCCTTTCTTTGTCTTACAGCTCGGAAAAGCAATCACCATTTTGAATCTGATGTTGAAGAGACCAAAGCACTAATTTATCAGTACCGTCCAACTTACACTGGAAACGTTTCTTCATTCCAGCAAAGTTATATATTTGATTGAAAGGCTTTGCTGTATTAACAGGGATTCTGATTAACTCCCTGAGTAAACTGTTATAATAATGAAAAATGTGCTACTCGTGGCAGTAGTAGGTCACAGAGATGCCTTTTCTGTGATGTTACTGGCTCTGATGCTTCATTCAGTATTTTTGTGTATCACATTTGATAATCAGTGAGACAGATAATCATAGCGTGTTTCATGGAAAAGCTTTGTATTATTTAAAGATTAGGAAATAAATTTATTGAAAATACAGATGTTTCATTTTTTCTGATTCTGGCAATACCACTCCCTACGCCTGCCACCTACCTCATCCTTGCAGAAGACTGTTTTTATTTTTTAATTAATTTTTATTAAGGTATAGGTAACATACAACATTATATGAGTTTTAGGTGTGCAACATATTGATTTGATATTTTTATACATTACAAAATGTTTGCCACAGTCTAGTTACCATCTCCATAGAATGTTGTTACAATATTATTGGCTGTATTTTCTGTGTGTACATTACATCCCCCTGGCTTACTTATTTTGTAACTGGAAGTCTTTATCTCTTAATCCTTTTTACCTACTTTGCTCAGCCCTCTGTCTTTCTCCCCTCTGGTGACCACCTGTTCATTCTCTGTAACTGTTCCTGTTTAGGTATGTTTATTCATTTGCTTTATTTTTTAAAATCCCCAATATAACTGAAATCATATAGCATTTGTCTTTCTTTGTCTAACTTCTCTCACTTAGTGTAATAACCCTCCAGATCCATCTGTGTTGTCACAAATGGCAAGATTCCGCTCTTTTTTATGGCTGAGTAATCCTGTGTGTGTATGTGTGTGTGTGTGTGTCATACAGACATATAATTCTGTTTCTGCTGTTTCAAATCCATAGTTGAGGCAGAGTCTGTGTTTTGAACTTTTATCTCCCAGTGTTCACCATAGTAGTTCCTCAATAAATATTTGTGACTATTCGTGAATGTATCTTTTTTTCCACGGAAAATGATTCAAATACTGTCAAATGCTCAGGTATTTTTTCATCTATTTCTTTAGTCTGTGCTTCCCTCTTCCACCCCTTACCATCCCATATACCCTCAAAAACACTTGAAGTTTGGAAATACGTTGAGGGCAACCAAGCAGTTAAAAGAGAGAATTTTTTTTTTTTTTTTTTTGAGCTGTTTCTGGCAGCAGGTAAGAATCTGCTCTCCTTGTTCTGGAGATACTGCTGGAGAGGGGAGCATGGGAAGCTGAGTGATTAATTAAAGCTTCATGCTCATGAAGCTGAGCATGGCAAGATGCTGGGGAAGATGAGGAATGATTTGATGTGCAGATAGGAGCAATATTCTGAAGATCAAACCATAAGCTTTGGGCAGTAAGGCCACACAGAACATAGAAATTAGAGGTTAACCCATTTAATCAGTTGAGAAGACCCTAACAGAAGTATGGGAGATTTAGTTTCTGTCCATGAGCATGAAGATTGAGTGTTGTCTTCTCAAATGTGCCATTTCTGACTAACTTCACATCTTTTATCAATTGGAAAAGATAGTGACACAGTAAACTTGCTGGAGAATCCTGTGGACCAAGAAGCCTGGCCGGGCTACAGTCCATGGGGTCGCAAAGAGTGGACACGACTGAGTGATTTAGCAGCAGCAGCAGCAGCAACACTCTTACTACTCACCCTCCCTGGGCTCCTCCAGCCCATCTGTTGAATTATAGATCTGCTCATTTCCAAAGTTCCCTAGTAACACTGAATCCAGATGGCATTGTAACTCATGGTGCTGTATCAGCCATCTTCCTGCCCATGAACACTGGCTTCGTATTGCTTGCCATAGTTCTCATGGTGATGGTGACCACAAATGCAGGAAAAGGTGGACTGTTGATTTTTTTCTTGATTCATATTACGTTTTCCATTTTCCCCAACCGTGTTATCTTTATGCTGGAAGCAACTTTATTCCAAGAGCAGAATCTCTTGCAAAGTTGACAGCCCTCCTGCCTTCCCCACACCACCGCCAGGGTGCTCAGCAAGAGGCCTAAGGGCAAATGAGGAGAGAAGTTCTTTTCGGGAAAGATGTGTGTTCCATGTCAGTGTGGCTAGAGACTGACCCAGGGCAGCCTGACGTTGCTTCGTTAGTGGAGCCAGCGGAGAATGTGGCTGAGAAGGGCCTGCTGATGTTCGTGAGCATCAGTCAGGAAGCCCTGGGAGGAGACGGGCGGCCGCCGCTGGAGAACTGACACCCAGGGAACCTGGGGAAGGGGTGCCAGCGGCCGGAGGTGTGGAGGCCAGCAGATGGGTGTTGCCACCCTGCCGCTTTTGGGTTCTGTAAACAGTAGGTGACACTATAGTTGGAGAAGGAAGAGCCAGTACATGGGGGCATGTGGTGGTTCCAGCCCAGGGGCTGGCAAGTCTCCAGCAGCCGGATCTCTGAACTTGCCCTGTGCCCATCATGAGAGTCACTGGGAATCAGCAGGTCAAGGGACACCCCTGGTGATCCAGGGGTCAAGGCTCTGTGTGTCCAGTGCAGGGTGCCTGGTTTCAATCCCAGGTAGGGAAACTTAAGATACCTCATGCTGTGTGGTGCTACAAAAAAAAAAAAAAAAAAAAAAAAGCATTTTGACATCACCCTTCTGTTTGCAAATTTCTTAAAATCCTTTGAGAGAAAAAACTACTGTGCTTACCAGGCAGCCCTCCTGGTGCCATCCCATCATCATGACTCCCAGAGCAGGGGCCCTGAGGTTGAGCTGGGAATAGGTAGGTGTAGGGAGGCACCTTGAAGGGGAAAAGTGGGAGGCAGGGACTGTGGAGCTCCCAAAAGGCCCGGAGTGGCCTGCAGGCATGGCCCTGCCCTGGCTGACTCCTCCCCTTATGAAACACTCAGGTGGTCCATCCTGCGACTGGGGCCCACATTTGACCAGCTCCGGGTATGGGGTGCTTCACCCAGAAAGCACTTCTGCCCCCCGTGGGTCTCAGGCACTGGAAAGGGGCTTAGACAGCTTGGAGGAAGGTTTTGCTCAGTCTGGGGACCTCTGAGGAGGCAGATCTGAGCAGGGGCTTCACTCACCTGAGGGCGATACCACCTGGTTCACCACGGGCCCAGGGCCAGCTGTGGCTGAGGGTTAAGTAAGAGGCCTTAGAAGGTTAGTTTCTGAGCACAAATGTGGATGCCATACTCCTCACCGTGGTCGAAGAAGGCAGCCCTCAGTGTGCCAGGAGATCCAACCAGTCTTGCCTTGAGCCTGTTCAAGGTTGTAACCGGGAAAGGATAATTTTGAATTCATGTTGGATCTGCTTCTGTGACTTTAACCCTCATCTTGCCGCTTTTGTTATGAAAGAAAGTGTTAGTCACTCAGTCATGTTGGACTCTTTGTGACTCCATGGACTGTAGCCCGCCAGGCTCCTGTGTCCATGAGATTCTCCAGGCAAGAATATCGGAGTGGGTTGTCAATTTTTATAAACATACATAATGTCCTGCCTCAGGGAGATAACCTGCTCCACCCACCTGTGAAGGAAGTGAGACTAACACATCCCCCCAGGCTGAGGCTTGCCGTTCTAGGGGACATTTGCAAGGACTGAACAGTCTTTTTACTTTGTATCCTCACCTCCCACCATCTCTGATCCATAAAGGAACCTGGCATCCAGGCCCAGACAAGATGGTTATTTTGAGGACCTAGCCTGCTATCTTCTGGGTCAGCTGGCTCCCGAATTAAGTCCCTTCCTTGTCTCAACCGCTTTTTGGGGAGTTACTGGCTTCTTATGCAGTGAGCAGAGTGGGCTTGGACTTGTAACAAGTCAGCTTCTCTTATTTCTAGAGGTGGTTTGTCAGTTGAAACTCATTTGCTTCCAGTCTATGGCAACCCACCCAGTATTCTAGCCTGGAACATCCTATGGACAGAGGAGCTTGGCAGGCTATCTAGTCCATGGGGTCGCAAAGAGTTGGACACGACTGAGCGACGAACACTTTCACAGTTCCTGGTGTCCAGCAGGGCTTTTCAAACTTGTGTGCACTGGAGTCACTTAGGGGTCTTGTTAAAGTGATTCAGTTAAGATTCTGATTCAGTAGGTCCAGGGTTGAGCCTGAGGATCTGCACTTCTAATCAGTTCCCAAGTGAGAAATGGAATATTTCCTGCCAAGTCAGTAAACAAAGGATGTCATGGTCATCAGCAATTGCAGCCACCACTGCTGGGGAGCCAGTGAGTCCTGAGGGAGCTCAGGAAGGAAACAAAGAGTACCTGCCCTCTAACAGCCATCAGTCAAGGCTATGGTTTTTCCAGTGGTCATGCATGGATGTGAGAGTTGGACTATAAAGAAAGCTGAGCGCTGAGGAATTGATGCTTTTGAACTGTGGTGTTGGAGAAGACTCTTGAGAGTCCTTTGGACTGCAAGGAGATCCAACCAGTCCATCCTAAAGGAGATCAGTCCTGGGTGTTCATTGGAAGGACTGATGCTGAAACTCCAATACTTTGGCCACCTGATGTGAAGAACTGACTCCTTGGAAAAGACCCTGATGCTGGGAGGGATTGAGGGCAGGAGGAGAAGGGGATGACAGAGGATGAGATGGTTGGATGGCATCACTGACTCAATGGACATGAGTTTGAGTAAACTCTGGGAGTCAGTGATGGACAGGGAGGCCTGGCGTGCTGCAGTCCATGGGGTCACAAAGAGTCAGACACGACTGAGTGACTGAACTGAACTGAGGAGCCATCAGACTGCTGCCACTCCCTCGGTGAGCCCTGAGGAAAGTCAGGATGTGAAAACACAGGACACTGGCCCCAGATAGCTGAGGTGCATATCAGAGGAATGATTTCAGTGAACCCAGATTCTTGCGTCTTCCCATACACAGAAAAGCACTAAATTCCTTCATTCAGAGATATCTGGTTTTCTTTAATTAACAATCATCTTTTGACATTCAGACTACCTGCCCTTTGTTGCAAAACTTCCATATAACCTGGCTCTCCCCTTCCCCGACTTGTTCTCTCAGGGTTATTTGAGATGGTGTCTCCTGGGCTTGAAGTCCTAAAAATTCCTGCCAAATAAAACATAACTCTCAGCTTTTAGGTTGTGAATATTTTTTAAGTTGACAAGAGAAAGATTTTTCACTCCTTAGAAACAGAAATTTCGTTATTATTTAGCTTGTACCTTTATTCAAATTTTCTTCTAAAATTCCATGTAACATTTTCATTCTCATAGCTTAAAATTAATGGAAATAGTTTGCAGTAATGAATCAGGAACACTAGAGGTCAGGAGAGAACCAGCTAACCCGATGTTTTAACAGGTGTGAACAATCAGCGTTTTAGGGTAGTAAATTTTATTTGGCTTCCTGATGCAAAGAGCCAACTTATTGGAAAAGACCCTAATGATGGGAAAGATTGAAGGCAAAAGGAGAAGGGGGTGACAGAGGATGAGATGGTTGGATGGTGTCACCGACTCAGTGGACATGAGTTTGAGCTAACACTGGGAGACAGTGAAACACACGGAACCCTGGCTTGCTGTAGTCCATGGGGTTGCAAAGAGTCAGATAGCACTGAGCAACTGAACAACAACAGGATTCTATGGGTCATTTGGTTGGGGCTGCTAGTGAGTTAACACCCAGGTGCCCTGCCTGAGGCCCAGGTACTTCTGGAGCAAACCAATGAGGCACTGAATTCATGCAGAGGGTCTTAATTCAGTTTTGCATCTGTGAACGGTGGGAGTTAGGGGCTCCTTTCCAATTATATGATGCTGTGTATCATTTGGGATTATTGTAGGAGTGTGTCTCAGCCTTTCCTACCTGTTTTTTTTTTTTTAAACACACCAAAAACATTTTGTATTGGGGTATAGCCAATTAACAAACTTGTGGTAGTTTCAGGTGAACAGCAGAGGGACTCAGCCATACATGTACATGTTTACATTCTCCCCCAAACACTCCTCCCATCCAGGCTGGCTCATAACATTGAGCAGAGTTCCATGTGCTACACAATAGGTCTTTGTTCGTTATCCATTTTAAATATAGCAATCGGTACATGACTATCCCAAAGTAGAATGTGGTTTAGAGTTAGCACCTAATTTTTATTCCATGTTTGCAGAGTTTTTTGTTTTAGCATCTTTATCAAATAATCATTTTCCCCCTACTTATTTACAAAGCTGTCTATAATATATTAAATTATTATAAATGCTATTTTGTACTATTTTGTTTCCTTGATTTCTGCTTACTCTTTTTTTTTTCTCCTTTTTTTAAATTGGAGGATAATTGCTTTACAATGTTGTGGTTTCTGCTGTACATCAACATGAATCAGTCATAATTTTTTATATATATATATATAAAACCCCTGCCTCTTGAGCCTTTCTCCCATCTCACCCCTCTAGGTTGTCACAGAGCACCAGGTGGATGCAAGTCTCCCTATGTTTATTATGGCAGTAGTACTAATTTAGTTATAATGGCTTAGTAATATATTTTAATGTATGGCTAATCTTTTGTTTTTTAAAATAATTTGTTTTGATGTACTTTCCTTTTTTTAATAGTAAATGAGTTTGAGGATTGGAAAAAACTTAGATTTAGAACATTTAGCTTTTTTTCATAAAGCAGTATACAATGCATCTTTTATATCTCTTAATTTAGTTAAGTAGTTTCATTTCTTATGAGGAGTTTTCTTAGGTGTTTCCTAGTCTATTACTATTGCTCAATGGAGTCTATTTATCTACTTTCTTAAATGCAAAGTTTTAAACATACGTCTCTTAAACTCATCAGAATAGGATGTATTTTAAAATTTTTATTTTATTTTTTAAAAATTATTTATTTATTTTTGGCTCCTCTGGGTCTTCGTTGCTGCACGTGGGCCATCTCTAGCTGTCGTGAGTGGGGGCTACTCTTCACTGCAGCGCATGGGCTTCTCGTTGCGGCGGCTTCTCTTGTTGACGAGCACAGGCTCTAGGGGCTCAGGGCTACAGTAGTTGCAGTTCATGGGCTTCGTTGCTCCCCAGAACGTGGATCTTCCCAGACCCCATGACTTGAACCCACGTGCCCTGCATTGGCAGGCGAATTCTCATCTGCTGCACCACCAGGGAATTCCTGGATGTATTTTAAAATTTTTAACAGCATTAAAAAATTTTTTTTTGGAAAGAGTAATAGGTACTTGGCATACTGGCAGTCCACTCACATTTGTCTGTGAATTTTGTACCTGTTCTTTTCACTGAGCCATTTGTAAATTCTAGTAAATTTTAAACTGATTCTTGAGGGCTTATTGCATTTTATTTATATACAATGTATGTATAAATATCTATAATTATATTATGCATAAATATAGCAGTGTTATTCATTTACCTTTTCTTTGTATACATATATGTATATATGCATTTTCCACATTCAATATGTGGATTCTTTCCTAGAAATAGAGTTGAATGTGCATGCTAAATAAATGAGGGCTGAATCAATTGGATATTTAAATGGTGCAATTAAAGTAGCACGGTTAAAGTTTACAGACATCGGCATATATGTGTGCATGTGTGTTAAGTCACTTCAGTCATGTCCTACTCTTTGCGACCATATGGACTGTAGCCCTCCAGGTTCCTCTGTCCATGAGATTCTCTAGGCAAGACTACTGGAGTGGGTTGCCACGCCCTCCTCCAGGGGATCTTCCCGACCCAGGGGTCGAACCCATATCTCTTATGTCTCCTGCATTCGTAGGTGGGTTCTTTACCACTAGTGCCGCCTAAGAAGCCCTTACAGATGTCTACTTTACATAAATAAAAGCATTCCAAGACTTGATAGGGTGGTCACAGCCTGTAATTTTCTGGATGGCATTTTCTCAAACCAGCTATTTACAGGTACGATCAGATGTGTGTGGATTCTTGTTGCTCTGGTACTACAATTAAGCTTCTACCTTTTCTTTCAAAGGTAAGGGTCTTTGAAACAGAAGGGTCTGACAAACTATATAGTACCTGTAGGGCCTCCCGGAAGCCACACAAATGATGCCCTTGTGCTGAACTGTAGTTTAAAGAAAGAACTGAGGCTGTGCAAGTGACCATGTGTCAAGATATTACAGCTCAGGTCTCATCACTTCTCATTAAGGCCTTGAGAATTCTGTGAACCTTGCCAGGTCTCTGCCTTGGGTCATTTTAACGTGTTTCCCTTCCAAAGTCTGGCTGTTAATTTTGACTTTTTTTTCCCTCTGTAGGAGTTCCTGTATTGTTATGACATAATAGTCATTTACTTTCCCTTTTGTAATAGAAAATTTCTGTTTTACCAAGTTTTTGTTTTGAAATATTCTGTCTTAAATGAAAACTTCAACTATTATACAAAGAATTCCTGTATATCCTTCACACAGATGGCCCACGTGTTAACATTTTACACATTTGTATTTTCACTCTCTTTCTCTGCTTTGTGTATGTGTGTGTGCAAGTAGGTGTGTATGTGCACACACACATATACTCTTCTAACTATGCTATGCTATGCTAAGTCACTTCAGTCGTGTCCGACTCTGTGCGACCCCATAGACTGCAGCCATCAGGCTCCCCCGTCCCTGGGATTCTCCAGGCAAGAACACTGGAGTGGGTTGCCATTTCCTTCTCCAATGCATGAAAGTGAAAAGTGAAAGCGAAATCGCTCAGTCATGTCCGACTCTTAGTGACTCCATGGACTGCAGCCTACCAGGCTCCTCCGTCCATGGGATTCTCCAGGCAAGAGTACTGGAGTGGGGTGCCATTGCCTTCTCCGACACTTCTAACTACATGAGATTAAATTGCAGGTGTGTTGCCTCTAATCCCTAAATATGGACTTCCCACGTGGCAGTAGTGGTAAAGAACCTGCCTGTCAATCCTGGAGACTTAAGAGATGCAGGTTTAATCCCTGGGTTGGGAAGAATCCCTGGAGGAGGGCATGGCCACCCACTTCAGTATTGTTGCCTGGAGAATCCCCATGGACAGAGGAACCTGGTGGGCTACAGTCCATCAATATTGAGTTGGTCAAAATGTCCATAACATCTTATAGGAAAACATGAACAAACTTTTTGGCTAGCCCAATACTTTAATATATATTTTCTAAAAACAGGACCATTTTCTTAAATAATACTGTGTAATCGTCACACCAACAGACTTTGTTAAAATGTTGCCAATTGTCCTACTATCCTTTGTTATGGCAAATGAAAAAAAACTGGGGGGCCTGGGATCTAATCCAGAATCACATGTGACATATGCCATCGTTAATGTCTTCTTAGTATCCTTTAGTCTCTTCCTCAGTCTTTGCCTTGCATATGTGAGTGCCAAGTTGCTTCAGTCGTGTCCGACCCTTTGTGACCCTACGGACTGTAGCCCACCAGGCTCCTCTTTCATGACCTTTAGTTTGTGAAGACTGTAGATGAATTATTTTGTGGAAGCTTTCTTTAATTGTAAAAAATCCTAAATCTTCAACTAGTTCCAAAGACATGAATTTTAATTAGCAATAGAGTTCTTGTTACCTTAATTTTCCAAGATGTAAAGTGAAGTCTTTTACCTCCTAATTATGATAAAGAAGTCAGTGTACAAAGGCACAAACATGGGGAGGGAGTTGACATTTGCTGGGTACCTGCAAAGTCGCTGGACTGAGCAGTGATACACATCTCATTTAATCAGCGCATCCATCCTGTTGCATACACGACTATTATTGCTACCCCATATTTTGCAAATGAGGAAACAGATGCTCAGAGATTGTAACCTGCTCATAAGTAAGATAATATTGAGAGAGTAACTCTGAATGTGAGCATAGAAGCCCAGTCCTTAGAGAGGTGAACAAATAGCCAGGTAAAAGGGAAATTCAGGTCGATGTCATCATTGAGCATTTAACTTTTCTATTTCAACCACATAGTATCAGCAAAAACAAACAAAAAAACTGTAATGATGAAAAAAATCCCAGGATGAGAGTTTGATCCCTCCACTGAAAAGACCTCTAATAACTAATTCATCTGACTGGTACCCACAGAATCCAGTCACTTCTCACCACTCTTGCCACCCTTTCTGTGGTCAAAGTCACCCTGTCTCTCACCAGGAGTATTGCAACAGTCTCCTTATCCACCACCTGTTCCTACTGTTGCTCCTCCAAGAGTCTCTTCCTTAACAAAGGAGCCAGAGTGATTTTCTTGTATCACTTTTTTTTTTAGATTCTACATATAAGTGATATCATATGATATTTATCTTTGTGGGACTTACTTCACTTAGTATGATCATCTCTAGGTCCATCTATGTTGCTGCAAATGGCATAATTTCATTCTTTTTCATGGCTGAGTAATATTACATTTTATATATGTTCCACATCTTTATCCATTCCTCTATCTATTGTGATTCTTTTTTTTATTTTTAAAAAATTTATTTTTTAATTGAAGGATAATTGTTTTACAGAATTTTGTTGTTTTCTGTCAAACCTCAACATGAATCAGCCATAGGTATACATATATCCCCTCCCTTTTGAACCTCCCTCCCATCTCCCTTCCATCCCACCCCTCTAGGTTGATACAGATTAAAAAAAAAAAAAAAGACATATTTATTTATTTATTTGGCCGTGTCAGGTCTTAGTTGTGGCACTTGGGATCTGTAGGCTCCAGAGCGCATGGACTTAGTTGCTCAGTGGCATGTAGGATCCTAATTCCCTGACCAAGAATTGAACCCATGTCCCCTGTGTTGCAAGGCAGATTCTTAACCACTGGGCCTCCAGGGAAGTCCCCACAGTGATGCTTGAGAAACCTGCCTGTGTGCTCAGTCGCTTAGTCGTGTCTGACTCTTTGTGACCCCACAGACTGTAGCCCACCAGACTCCTCTGTCCATGGGATTCTCCAGGCAAGAATACTGGAGTGGGTTGCCATGCCCTCCTCTAGGAAACCTGGGTTCCCTCGTATTACTCTTCTGCTCAGAACTCTTCAGCTACTTCCTAACTCACTCAGAGTACCTGCCGATCTTATGTACTGGCCTCTGAGGTCTCAGGGATCTGGCATCATCTCTATCCTCACTCCACGCTGGCCACCAGCTGTCCCGACCTCCTTTCTGGGTCTTCCTGTCCCAGCTGCTTCCACACATGAGCTTCACACTCAAGCTCTCTGGTCTGAAATGCACTCCCCCTCCTGCCACCCACCCCGGAGCTGCTGGCTCACATGCTGCCTTCCTTCCTCCCTTTCGATCTTTACTGAAATGTCACCATCTGAATGAGCCTCTCCTGATCAAGCTACACAAAACTATAATTCTTGTTTCAGCACTGCCTCCTCTCATTTCCTGTTTTATTTGGTTCCACAGCATATTTTTCTGTGTGATGTCGTTTTATTTTCTTGCTCGTGTCATTATTTTCTGCCTCGTCACTTAGAACATAATTCACACGAAAGTGAGGACTCTTTTGGGCTTCCCAGATGGCACTAGTAGTAAAGAACTTGCCTGCCAGTGCAGGCGACATAGGAGACTCAAGTTCGATCTCTGGGTCAGGAAGATTCCCTGGAGGAGGGCATGACAACCCATTCCAGTACTCTTGCCTGGAGAATTCCATGGACAGAAGAGCCTGACATACTACAGTCCAAGGGTCACACAGAATCGGACATGACTGAAGTGACTTAGCATGCATCACCTAGAACATAATTTACATGAAGGTTGAAAGGTTGCTGTTGAATGACGCGAAGACACCGGGATTCTTGGCCCCCGGAGGAGGAGAATTCAATCCGGGGCCAGAGATGAGGCTTGATCGCTCAGAGCTTTTGTGTAATAAAGTTTTATTAAAGTATAAAGGAGATAGAGAAAGCTTCTGACATAGGAATCAGAAGCGGGCAGAAAGAGTACCCGCTTGCTAGTGTTAACAATGAGGTTATATAATCCAAAGAATGTCTGGAGGTTGTAAAGACCTCATCAGACCTACTCCCATAATTTTCATTTTAAAATAACACTGTCCTCAGGCAAGATACATCCTTGTAAAGACCAGGTCTACTCCCATAATTAACATTTTAAGATAACAGAAGGTTGAATCCAAAGACTGTCCTTAGGCAGGATACATTATTGTTATATAATCCTAAGGAACGTGGAGAAAGAAAAAAAGTTTGTCCTTTCTTCCTCCTTGAGAATTCCAGACCCCTCTCTCCTTGGGGACCCCTAGACTCCCTATCAACCTGCCTAGGAAATGACTCTCTCAAGGTGAGGACTATTTTTGTCCTACATCACTGCGTGTGGTTGATGCTGGTTAAATAATCAATGAAGGGCTGTGTGTTCAATGATGAAAAACTCCTGACTGGGCTGAACTTTGGTATACAATTCACCAGTAATGGACTTCAGGGGTGAAATTTAGTTTTTTTTTTTTTTTTAAATTTTATTTATTTGGTTGCGTTCAGTCTTAGTTATGGTGTGTGGGATCTTTTGTTGTGGTGCACGGGCTTCATTGCCCAGTGGCATGTGGGATCTTAGTTCCTGGACCAGGGATTGAATCCGGGTATTCTGCATTGCAAGATGGGTTCTTAACCACTGGACAGTCAGGGAAGTCCTGAATTCCAGTATTTTAAATGGAAATTTTGAGTATACTTCACTTTTGCTTTATGCATGCATTTTGCAACTTCATTCCCTGAGTATGAGTTGACTCCACTATAGAAGACCATGGCCATGTGGCCCCTTTTATAAAATAAAGAACACAAACCTGGCAACTCAAGGGTCTGTAAAGCCTCTGATGACCATTGGTAAGTAAATGCTGGTGTCAAGTACCTCAGACATCAAATATACTGAAAAGTGTCCTGGGTTCATTTTCAATTTGAATAATTCAGTAAGTTTCAATTTGTTTCAATAAGTTGAAATAAGTTTCAGTTTGAATAATTCAACCCCCTCAAACATGAAGCTTTCTTGCTTCCAACTCAAAACCCATGTCAGCCCAGCACCATACACAGAAAAGAACATAAATCCAACTCCATAAAGCCCTGAGGAGTAATAACTGATGTTTTCATTCTGTTTTTTTTTTTATGAGGCTACAGAAGAGGTGGAGGGTGCACAGTCACAAATACATTCAGATTTCCTACCACTCTCTGTAGCTATCGTTCATCTTTAAAGTTCTGTAGTCACTCCAATCTCCTTCCCTTTCTGCTCAGACTTTTTCCTCTTCCTCCTCAGTCACCCATCCTGCCCCCGGTCTTCTTTCTTCCATGCATCTCATGACATTTGAAGATCAGTGATAACTCATGTAGATCAATGAAGCTTTTCTTGTTTTGTTTTTTTTTTTTCTTCTTTTTTTTTTTTTTTTTTTTTTGGCAACAACCCTGCTTCCACACTGGGCACAATAAAGGGGGAGATGGGGGAAGGAGGATTTTCCTCTCCCTCAGGCACAGACTGGGCTCCTCCATTGCTGGTTGTTGTTTAGTTGCTCAGTCATGTCTTTTTGCAACCCCATGGACTGTAGCCCACCAGGCTCCTCTGTCCATGGGTTTCCCAGGCAAGAATATTGGAGTGGGTTGCCATTTCCTTTTCCATGGGATCTTCCTGACTCAGGGATCAAACCCACGTCTCCTGCATTGACAAGAGGATTCTTTACCACTGAGCCACGAGGGAAGCCCATCTCTGGTAATATAGTGAATTCTCTCTCTTCTTAGCTGTGCTCAATGCCCCTGGCTCTTGCCCTTCAGCTTGCACCACATTTGCACGAACTCCTGAAGAGCAAAGAGGACAAACATCTGAAGGATCCCCTGCTGACAATTAAGCATGCAACAGGCTGTGCCTTAACCACGCCCATCTAATTGTGGTTCATTTGTCTAATACTAAAATGCTCTCAGGTCTACACAAGCCATCTGCTTTCTCCCCAGATTCACTGAGCCCTGATGCATTAAGTATCTGTAACACGATTTCTCTCCTTGTCATTAAAGATGGGTATGTGCTATGCTTAGTCGATCAGTCATGTCTGACTCTTGCGACCCCAGGAACTGTAGCCAGCCAGGCTCCTCCTCTGTCCATGGGCATTCGCCAGGCAAGAATACCAGAGTGGATTGCCATTCCCTTCTCCAGGGGATCTTCTCAACCCAGGGATCAAACCTAGGTTTCCTGCATTGCAGGTGGATTCTTTACTGTCTGAGCCACCAGGGAAGCCCAAAGATGAGTATGTGCTCGTGTAAATACCAGTTGGAAGGGTTGAGTCCTTTTTCAGATTTGTCAGTCGTGCTGTTTGCTCTATTAGAGAAGGAAATGGCAACCCACTCCAGTGTTCTTGCCTGGAGAATCCCAGGGATGGGGGAGCCTGGTGGGCTGCCATCTATGGGGTTGCACAGAGTTGGACACGACTGAAGCGACTTAGCAGCAGCAGCAGCAGCTGTTTGCTCTGTTATTATTGTGGGTTAGTCTACTTTTGGCACAATTTTACAGCATCATTGAAGTTCTACATTAATATTTAGATCTCACATGACCCAGATTTAATGATCTTAGTTCACACCCCAATGACGTAGGCTTAACTTTATGGTTCACTTGTTTTTGCTGTTTACTTTCCTGAGTTTCAGCCAAACTAAAGAAACTATGAAAACAGAGTCCGATGACCCGTGAAAGAAAATGCCACCTTTCTTGGTAAAAGAAAACCTGAATTCTTCTAGGTTGGCACCTTTGGAAGGGACTCTGCATGCGGGACTGGAGGAAGTGTAGACCCTGGCGCCTCGGCTCTTCCCCCCTGTGATACCTGAGTCACCCTGGCTTCACGGATGCCGCCTGCTCTTGGAGGCTTTTACTCAAAGAAGGAATAGGATCTCTTCTCCTAGTATCCCATGGCACTGCTGACTGAAGATGAAAACATTTTGTTTATTTATTACCAACTTGAATTTTCCTGAGCAGATTGTACAAGGAGAGGCTACAAAGTCTTCTTCTTTGGTCTATGACCCCAGCCCCCCAGCCCTGTCTCCCCGAGACAACCTGTGTAACTGGTTTCTCTGCATCTTCTAGGCTGAGACAAATACAGGATATGGTTTCCCTCTTCCCCTTTCACCAACGCTTGATAGAACACGGCACACACCACCACGAGTGACTCTGCCTCCGGCTGTGTCTTAGAACTACTCCAGCATACAGAGTTCCTCATTCTTTTCTCTCTCCCTTTTAAATACTTTATTTATTTATTTTTTTGCTGTGCTGGGTCTTTATTGCTGCACTCTGGTTTTCTCTGGTTTCGGCCATGGGGCTACTCTTTAGCTGGCAGTGTGCGGGTTTCTCATTGTGGTGGCTTCTCTTGTTGCAGAGCTCTGGCTCAGGAATTGTGATGCACGGGCTTAGCTGCTCTGAGGCCTGTGGAATCCTCCCAGACCAGGGATTGAACCTGTGATCCCTGCATTGGCAATTGGACTCTTATCCACTGGGCAACCTTCATTATAAAAAGAAGTCCCTCATTCTTTTCTGTAATGACCACTGCATAGCTCTACCATAAATCATTTAGCCAGTTTCCAAGCACTTGCGTTGTTTCCAGTCTTTTCCTATTACCAAAACTGCTTCAATAAAAATAGTGAAGAACAACTTTTTTGCACATATGTGGCATCTGTAAGACAATTTTCTGGAAACTGCTGGGTTGATGAATAGGTGCATCTTTAAGATTAGTACCTAGTGCCAAATTTACACTAAATATTTTCATGCACACCCTCCACCCCAGCACACACAAGTAATGTATACATTCAGCAAGAGTTTACAAAAGGCTTGGGAGCAACGTAAGGAGATAAACCTAGTAACCTAAATTTAGATAGCTCTTTATGAGCTGTGGCTCACTATTTTTTAATTGAAGTTTTTAAGAGTAATTTTTGGCTTTGTTGCAAGACTTGTGGGATCTTGATTCTCTGAGCTGGGATCAAAACTGAGCCCCCTGAAGTCTGTACCACTGGACCTTCAGGGGCTCCTTCCCTGTTCTTTAGTTTGTGGTCCATTAGAAAAAGCCTTCCTGACTATAACTGCTTGTGCAGAGCAGAACCTGTCAGCAAGGTTGGGGAGTTGTTTTTCTTCCCCTCACCTTCTGTACATCCTTCAACTTCTCTGAGCCAGAAGGTAACACACGATGCCTTAGGTAATAAAAGTAAGGAAATAGGAAGTCTAGTGTTCTTCCTATCTCCATTGTCCCAACACCAACATCTGGCCTGACTAAGTCTGATGTCCAAGGCTGAGTTTGAGGAGTAGGTGGGTAGCAAAAACACTGAGGAGACCACACGGTCCTTTGCTGTTGTTTAGTCTCTTAGTTGTGTCCGACTCTTTGCGACCCCATGGGCTGCAGCACGTGAGGCTTCCCTGTGCATCACCGTCTCCCAGAGCTTGGTCAAACTCATGTCCATTGAGTCTGTAATGAAGTCCTGGAAGGTGGAAAAGGGAGAAGGGATGAGGAGGGAGAGTCTTCTCTCCTGATATGAGAGGGAGGCTCTATGCTGCCCTGGGTGTGTTGTGGGTGATGTCACTGTTGGCTTGTATATCTTCGTAGGGCTGTGGAAAGATGCCACTGAAGATAGTCTCTATTCTTCCATGGGATCTTAAAAGGAAGATAATTTCCTTGGTTCCCAATCCTTGAATTTTATTAATTATTGGTGAAATTCTAATATAACAACTACTAATTACAATGAAAAAAAAAAAAAAAAACCCTGGACAAAACTATCTGTAATAAAAGATGGTCAGGCAGCGTTTGCTATGTGGTTATCATGTGTGCTTGGGTGCTAAGTTGCTTCAGTGGTGTCGGACTGTTTGCAACCCTAGGGACTGTAGCCGTCAAGCTCTTCTGTCCATGGGATTCTCCAGGCAAAAATGCTGGAGTGGGTTGCCATGCCCTTCTCCAGGGGATCTTCCTGACCCAGGGATCGAATGCACATTTCCTGCACTGGCAGGCTAGTTCTTTACCACTAGTGCCACCTGGGAAGCCCGTGGTTATTATATTCCTTTCCTTTCCTTTCTGGGCCACAGCTCAAATCTCTTCTCTGCTTTCCTTGCTGTTTGGTGAGGTCCTTGTGACTACGTTCTGGACGGAGGAAAGTAGGCAGAAGTCCCAGGCACTGTTTCCAGGCCCGGCCCCTAAAAATTCACCCCCCATCACGCCTCCATGACATCACTTTTTCTGTCTTTCTTTCTTTCTCCATTTGACCAGCCAGAGGTGAAAGGCTTCCAGGCTTTAGGTCACAGGAAAGCCAGAGCACAGAATGAGTCTGGGGCCTGAATTCTTCTCTAAGAGAGCAACTCAGGAAAGCCTAAGATTTGTAGCCTCCAACTTATCAACTAAACACCACCACCAACAAAATAGGGGGACGCTAGTTCTCTCCTTGGACTGATCTCTGCTGGCAGGTTACTGTAACATCCAGATACATATGTGCTTCCAGGCAAGAAAGCATGAAAGTAGAATTCAAACTCACAGTAGAGCTTTCTCCAGCTTAATTTATTTATTGATAGGAAAGTAGAATTTATTGGTGGGCATGAGTAAGGAGGGGCCAATGCCAAGCTCTCATGAGTGTAGGGCCCGCCATCGGTCCAGAGGGCCAGGATTAGGCATTGACCCCACAGTCAATGGGATGAGCTGCTTTTCTGCCACCATGTTTTCAAATTCATCAGCATTCAGCTCCACTGCTTGGAGATTGAGATCTTCTGGTACCCAGGGAACTTGAACTTGGCCCTGTGAAGGGCCTCAATCACATGCTCCTTGCTCTGCAGCTTGGTGTGGATGGACATTACAACTTGGCCAATGTTGATCCTGGCCACTGCACCCTGGGGTTTCCCAAAGGCACACACTTGTCTGGAGCATAGACTGGGGATAGCACGCCAGTCAGGAATGTCCACTGGAAGGGGTTGTCTCCAAGTTTTCTTAGGGCAACCTGTACGGGCAACAGGCTGCCTGCACTACCAGGGAGGCTGCTCTTTGCAGCTATGCCCCAACTTTAAGTAAAAAATTTTACCCTGAGTTAGAAGGGCTCAGATAATTCTGCATAAAACTTCTTCAGTGAAAGTCACTCAGTCATGTCCTACTCTTTGTGACCCCATGGACTATAGGGTCTATGGGGTTCTCCAGGCCAGAGTATTGAAGTGGGTAGCCTTTCCCTTCTCTAGGGGATCTTCCCACCCATGGATCGAACCCAGGTCTCCTGCATTGCAGGTGGATTCTTTACCAACTGAGCTATCATGGAAGCCCCAAAACTTTTTGAAATAAAAACCAATATAGAAGTCTACTTTGCAAACTAGAAGGTACTTCTAAGAAGAGTAAACTCTACTTCAGTGGCCCCCACCCTCAGACAATGAGGGTTAGAGCTGATATAAGCCATGGCCCTAAGAACAGCTTGTTGACTTTCATCAAGGGCAAGGAAGAGGGAGAATGAGGGTGTTGAAAGGGACAGAATGGTGAGGGGAGGCTCATGTTCATGGGGATTCACTAATATGTCAGGGCCTGTGTTGACTACTTTCCATGTATTTTCTCACTTAACAACCAAATGAAGTTGGTGTCAGCCTCCTTTATTTATTCATTTTTTTTACTTTACAATATTGTATTGGTTTTGCCATACATCAACATGCATCTGCCACGGGTGTACATGTGTTCCCATCCTGAACCCCCCTCCCACCTCCCTCCCCATACCATCCCTCTGGGTCATCCCAGTGCACCAGCCCCAAGCCTCCTGTATCCTGCATCGAACATGGACTGGCGATTCATTTCTTATATGATATTATACATGTTTCAATGCCATTCTCCCAAATCATCGCCCCCCCCCCCCCACAGAGTCCATAAGACTGTTCTATACATCAGTGTCTCTTTTGCTGTCTTGCATACAGGGTTGTTGTTACCATCTTTCTAAATTCCATATATATGCATTAGTATACTGTATTGGTGTTTCTTTCTGGCTTACTTCACTCTGTATAATAGGCTCCAATTTCATCCACCTCATTAGAACTGATTCACATGTATTCTTTTTAATGGCTGAGTAATACTCCATTGTGTATATGTGCCACAGCTTTCTTATCCATTCATCTGCTGATGGACATCTAGGTTGCTTCCATGTCCTGGCTATTATAAACAGTGCTGAGATGAACATTGGGGTACACGTGTCTCTTTCAATTCTGGTTTCCTCGGTGTGTATGCCCAGCAGTGGGATTGCTGGGTCATATGGCAGTTCAATTTCCAGTTTTTTAAGGAATCTCCACACTGTTCTTCATGGTGGCTGTACTAGTTTGCATTCCCACCAACAGTGAAGGGGGCTCCCTTTTCTCCACATCCTTTCCAGCATTTATTGCTTGTAGACTTTTGGGTCTCAGCCATTCTGACTGGCGTGAAATGGTACCTCATTGTGGTTTTGATTTGTATTTCTCTGATAATGAGTGATGTTGAGCATCTTTTCATGTGTTTGTTAGCCATCTGTATGTCTTCTTTGGAGAAATGTCTATTTAGTTCTTTGGCCCATTTTTTGATTGGGTCATTTATTTTTCTGGAATTGAGCTGTAGGAGTTGCTTGTATATTTTTGAGATTAGCTGTTTGTCAGTTGCTTCATTTGCTATTATTTTCTCCCATTCTGAAGGCTGTCTTTTCACCTTGCTTATAGTTTCTTTTGTTGTGCAGAAGCTTTTAAGTTTAATTAGGTCCCATTTGTTTATTTTTGCTTTTATTTCCAATATTCTGGGAGGTGGGTCATAGAGGATCCTGCTGTGATGTATGTTGGAGAGTGTTTTGCCTATGTTCTCCTCTAAGAGTTTTATAGTTTCTGGTCTTATGTTTAGATCTTTAATCCATTTTGAGTTTATTTTTGTGTATGGTGTTAGAAAGTGTTCTAGTTTCATTCTTTTACAAGTGGTTGAACAGTTTTCCCAGCACCACTTGTTAAAGAGATTGTCTTTTCTCCATTGTATATTCTTGCCTCCTTTGTCAAAGATAAGGTGTCCATAGGTGCGTGGGTTTATCTCTGGGCTTTCTATTTTGTTCCATTGATCTATATTTCTGTCTTTGTGCCAGTACCATACTGTCTTGATGACTGTGGCTTTGTAGTAGAGCCTGAAGTCAGGCAGATTGATTCCTCCAGTTCCATTCTTCTTTCTCAAGATTGCTTTGGCTATTTGAGGTTTTTTGTATTTCCATACAAATTGTGAAATTATTTGTTCTAGCTCTGTGAAGAATACTGTTGGTAGCTTGATAGGGATTGCATTGAATCTATAGATTGCTTTGGGTAGTATACTCATTTTCACTATATTGATGCTTCCGATCCATGAACATGGTATATTTTTCCATCTATTAGTGTCCTCTTTGATTTCTTTCATCAGTGTTTTATAGTTTTCTATATATAGGTCTTTAGTTTCTTTAGGTAGATATATTCCTAAGTATTTTATTCTTTTTGTTGCAATGGTGAATGGAATTGTTTCCTTAATTTCTCTTTCTGTTTTCTCATTGTTAGTGTATAGGAATGCAAGGGATTTCTGTGTGTTGATTTTATATCCTGCAACTTTACTATATTCATTGATTAGCTCTAGTAATTTTCTGGTGGAGTCTTCAGGGTTTTCTATGTAGAGGATCATGTCATCTGCAAACAGTGAGAGTTTTACTTCTTCTTTTCCAATTTGGATTCCTTTTATTTCTTTTTCTGCTCTGATTGCTGTGGCCAAAACTTCCAAAAAGATGTTGAATAGTAGTGGTGAGAGTGGGCACCCTTGTCTTGTTCTTGACTTTAGGGGAAATGCTTTCAATTTTTCACCATTGAGGATAATGTTTGCTGTGGGTTTGTCATATATAGCTTTTATTATGTTGAGGTATGTTCCTTCTATTCCTTTTTTATCATAAATGGATGTTGAATTTTATCAAAGGCTTTATTTGCATCTATTGAGATAATCATCTGGCTTTTATTTTTCAATTTGTTAATGTGGTGTATTACATTGATTGATTTGTGGATATTGAAGAATCCTTGCATCCCTGGGATAAAGTCCACTTGATCATGGTATATGACCTTTTTAATGTGTTGTTGGATTCTGATTGCTAGAATTTTATTAAGGATTTTTGAATCTATGTTCATGAGTGATATTGGCCTGTAGTTTTCTTTTTTTGTGTGTGGCATCTTTGTCAGGTTTTGGTATTAGGGTGATGGTGGCCTCATAGAATGAGTTTGGAAGTTTACCTTCCTCTGCGATTTTCTGGAAGAGTTTGAATAGGATAGGTGTCAGCTCTTCTCTAAATTTTTGGTAGAATTCAGCTGTGAGGCCATCTGGACCTTGGCTTTTATTTGCTGGAAGATTTCTGAGTACAGTTTCAGTTTCTGTGCTTGTGATGGGTCTGTTAAGATTTTCTATTTCTTCCTGGTTCAGTTTTGGAAAGTTGTACTTTTCTAAGAATTTGTCCATTTCTTCCACGTTGTCCATTTTATTGGCATATAATTGCTGATAGTAGTCTCTTATGATCCTTTGTATTTCTGTGTTGTCTGTGTGATCTCTCCATTTTCATTTCTAATTTTATTGATTTGATTTTTCTCCCTTTGTTTCTTGATGAGTCTGGCTAATGGTTTGTCAATTTTATTTATCCTTTCAAAGAACCAGCTTTTGGCTTTGTTGATTTTTGCTATGGTCTCTCTCTTTTTTTTTTTTTTTTGCATTTATTTCTGCCCTAATTTTTAAGATTTCGTTCCTTCTACTAACCCTGGGGTTCTTCATTTCTTCCTTTTCTAGTTGCTTTAGGTGTAGAGTTAGTTTCTTGAGGTATGCCTGTATTGCTTGAGGTATGCCTGTATTGCTATGAACTTTCCCCTTAGCACTGCTTTTACTGTGTCCCATAGGTTTTGGGTTGTTGTGTTTTCATTTTCATTCGTTTCTATGCATATTTTGATTTCTTTTTTGATTTCTTCTGTGATTTGTTGGTTATTCAGCAGCGTGTTGTTCAGCCTCCATATGTTGGAATTTTTAATATTTTTTGTCCTGTAATTGAGATCAAATCTTACTGCATTGTGGTCAGAAAAGATGCTTGGAATGATTTCAATTTTTTTGAATTTACCAAGGCTAGATTTATGGCCCAGGATGTGATCTATCCTGGAGAAGGTTCCATGTGCACTTGAGAAAAAGGTGAAATTCATTGTTTTGGGGTGAAATGTCCTATAGATATCAATTAGGTCTAACTGGTCTATTGTATCATTTAAAGTTTGTGTTTCCTTGTTAATTTTCTGTTTAGTTGATCTATCCATAGGTGTGAGTGGGGTATTAAAGTCTCCCACTATTATTGTGTTATTGTTAATTTCCCCTTTCATACTTGTTAGCATTTGTCTTACATATTGCGGTGCTCCTATGTTGGGTGCATATATATTTATAATTGTTATATCTTCTTCTTGGATTGATCCTTTGATCATTATGTAGTGTCTTTCTTTGACTCTTTTTACAGCCTTCGTTTTAAAGTCTATTTTATCTGATATGAGTATTGCTACTCCTGCTTTCCTTTGATCTCTATTTGCATGGAATATCTTTTTCCAGCCTTTCACTTTCAGTCTGTATGTGTCCCCTGTTTTGAGGTGGGTCTCTTGTAGACAATATATAGGGGTCTTGTTTTTGTATCCATTCAGCCAGTCTTTGTCTTTTGGTTGGGGCATTCAACCCATTTACGTTTAAGGTAATTACTGATAAGTATGATCCCGTTGCCATTTACTTTATTGTTTTGGGTTTGAGTTTATACACCGTTTTTGTGTCTCCTTTCTAGAGAATATCCTTTAGCATTTGTTGGAGAGCTGGTTTGGTGGTGCTGAATTCTCTCAGCTTTTGCTTGTCTGTAAAGCTTTTGATTTCTCCTTAATATTTGAATGACATCCTTGCTGGGTACAGTAATCTGGGCTGTAGGTTATTTTCTTTCATCACTTTAAGTATGTCTTGCCATTCCCTCCTGGCTTGGAGAGTTTCTATTGAGAGATCAGCTGTTATCCTTATGGTAATCCCCTTTTGTGTTATTTGTTGTTTTTCCCTTGCTGCTTTTAATATTTGTTCTTTGTGTTTGACCTTTGTTAATTTGATTAATATGTGTCTTGGGGTGTTTCGCCATGGGTTTATCCTGTTTGGGACTCTCTGGGTTTCTTGGACTTGGGTGATTATTTCCTTCCCCATTTTAGGGAAGTTTTCAACTATTATCGCCTCAAGTATTTTCTCATGGTCTTTCTTTTTGTCTTCTTCTTCTGGGACTCCTATGATTCGAATGTTGTGGCCTTTAATAATTGTCCTGGAGGTCTCTAAGATTGTCCTCATTTCTTTTAATTCGTTTCTCTTTTTTCCTCTCTGATTCATTTATTTCTACCATTCTATCTTATATTTCACTAATCCTATCTTCTGTCTCCGTTATTCTACTATTTATTGCCTCCAGAGTGTTTTTGATCTCATTTATTGCATTATTCATTATATATTGACTCTTTTTTATTTCTTCTAGGTCCTTGTTAAACCTTTCTTGCATTTTCTCAATCCTTGCCTCCAGGCTATTTATCTGTGATTCCATTTTTATTTCAAGATCTTGGATCAATTTCACTATCATTAGTCGGAATTCTTTATGAGGTAGATACCCTATCTCTTCCTCTTTGGTTTGGTTTGGTGGCCATTTATCCTGTTCCTTTACCTGCTGGGTATTCCTCTGTCTCTTCATCTTGTTTATATTGCTGAGTTTGGGGTGTCCTTTCTGTATTCTGGCAGTTTGTGGAGTTCTCTTTATTATGGAGTTTCCTCGCTGTGGGTGGGGTTGTATCAGTGGCTTGTCAAGGTTTCTTGGTTAGGGAAGCTTGTGTCAGTGTTCTGGTGGGTGGAGCTGTATTTCTTCTTTCTGGAGTGCAATGAAGTGTCTAGTAATGAGTTTTGAGATGTCAATGGATTTGGAGTAACTTCGGGCAGCCTGGAGTAACTTCAGGGCTGTGTTCCTGTGTTGCTGGAGAATTTGGGTGGTATGTCTTGCTCTGGAACTTGTTGGCCCTTGGGTGGTGCTTAGTTTCAGTGTAGGTATGGAGGCGTTTGATGAGCTCCTATCGCTTAATGTTCCCTGGAGTCAGGTGTCCTATGATGTTCTCAGGATTTGGACTTAAGCCTCCTGCTTCTGGTTTTCAGTCTTATTTTTACAGTAGTCTCAAGACTTCTCCTTCTATACAGCACCATTGATAAAACATCTAGGTTAAAGATGAAAAGTTTCTCCACAGTGAGGGACACCCAGAGAGGTTCACAGAGTTACATGGAGAAGAGAAGAGGGAGGAGGGAGTTAGAGGTGACCTGAATGAGATGAGGTAGAATCAAAAGAGGAGAGAGCAAGCTAGCCAGTAATCACTTCCTTATGTGCACTCCACAGTCTGGACCACTCAGAGATGTTCATGGAGTTATACAGAGAAGAGAAGAGGGAGGAAGGAGACATAGGTGGCCAGGAGGATAAAAGGGGGGAATAAAAAGGAAAGAGACAGATCCAGCCCATAATCAGTTCCCTAAGTGTCCTCCACCGTCTGGAATACACAGAGATTCAGAGAGTTGGGTAGAGAAGAGAAGGGGGAGGGAGGAGGCAGAGGAGACCTAGTGGAGAGAGAGGAGAGTCCAAAGGGGGAGAGAGTAGTCAAGCCAGTAATCCTGCTCCCAAGTAAAAATAGGTACTGAAGATTGGGTTCTTAATGGTACAAAATTGATAACAAATACCAAAAAGCAAATATTAAAATTCTAGAGTAGAGGTTAGATTTTCAAAAATACAATATTAAAGAAAAGAAGAAGAAAAAAAAAGTCACAAAAGTTATTTAAAAATATATATATATATGAAGTTTTATATAAGTGAACCGTGAACTTCCTGATGCTCAAACTGGTTTTAGAAAAGGCAGAGGAACCAGAGATCAAATTGCCAACATCTGCTGGATCATGGAAAAAGCAAGAGAGTTCCAGAAAAACATCTATTTCTGCTTTATTGACTATGCCAAAGTCTTTGACTGGGTGGATCACAATAAACTGTGGAAAATTCTGAAAGAGATGGGAATACCAGACCACCTGACCTGCCTCTTGAGAAACCCATATGCAGGTCAGGAAGCAACAGTTAGAACTGGGCATGGAAAAACAGACTGGTTCCAAATAGGAAAAGGAGTACGTCAAGGCTGTATATTGTCACCCTGCTTATTTAACTTATATGCAGAGTACATCATGAGAAATGCTGGACTGGAAGAAACACAAGCTGGAATCAAGGTTGCCAGGAGAAATATCAATAACCTCAGATATACAGATGACAGCACCCTTATGGCAGAAAGGGAAGAGGAACTCAAAAGCCTCTTGATGAAAGTGAAAGTGGAGAGTGAAAAAGTTGGCTTAAAGCTCAACATTCAGAAAAGGAAGATCATGGCATCCGGTCCCATCACTTCATGGGAAATAGATGGAGAAACAGTGGAAACAGTGTCAAACTTTATTTTCCTGGGCTCCAAAATCACTGCCGATGGTGACTGCAGCCATGAAATTAAAAGACGCTTACTCCTTGGAAGGAAAGTTATGACCAACCTAGATAGCATATTCAAAAGCAGAGACATTACTTTGCCAACAAAGGTCCATCTAGTCAAGGCTATGGTTTTTCCAATGGTCATGTATGGATGTAAGAGTTGGACTGCGAAGAAGGCTGAGCACTGAAGAATTGATGCTTTTGAACTGTGGTGTTGGAGAAGACTCTTGAGAGTCCCTTGGACTGCAAGGAGATCCAACCAGTCCATTCTGAAGGAGATCAGCCCTGGGATTTCTTTGGAGGGAATGATGCTAAAGCTGAAACTCCAGTACTTTGGCCACCTAATGCGAAGAGTTGACTCATTGGAAAAGACTCTGATGCTGTGAGGGATTGGGGGCAGGAGGAGAAGGGGACGACAGAGGATGAGATGGCTGGATGGCATCACCGACTTGATGGACGTGAGTCTGAGTGAACTTCAGGAGTTGGTGATGGACAGGGAGGCCTGGTGTGCTGCGATTCATGGGGTCTCAAAGAGTCGAACATGACCGAGTGACTGATCTGATATGAAGTTTGCTTTAAAAAATAGTCTTGTTTTTTTTGAAAAGTAATGGTTATAAAAATGAAAATTAAAGGAGTAAAGAGGACTTAAAATTTAAAAAAAAAGTTAAAAAAGAAAAAAGAAAAGAAAAGAATGATCATAAAAATAGTAAAAATATATCTAGGACTTTCCCTGATGTTGTCAGCAGTGTGGGGTCAGTTCATTTTTGGATAGTTTCTTGGTCCGGCTTATATTTCTCAAGATCTATAGGCCCCTTCCTATGGAGTCGGTACTAACTACAGGGTTTTAATCTATTGCGCCTGTCACTTCCAAGGCGGTTCCCTAAGTTTTAGTTTCTGTTTGCCGGTCTCTTCAGTGTCTGATTTCCGCCCTGACACAAGGGGGCGGTGGTGGACACTTTTTTAGGCTCACTTGTTCAGTCACGCTGTGGGGAGGGAAGGAAGCTGCAAACAAATAACACTGGCGTGTGCTCGTAGTGTCTCAGCCACACTGGGCCTGCCCCCGCTGGCAGCGCGTGCACCCTCCCTTCCCACACAGCTCAGGCTCTAGGTTGCTCCTCCGGGAACCGTCTGAGGCTGGCCCTGGGCTGAATGCACCTCCCAGGTCTAAGCTGCTCAGGTTCAGGCACTAGGGTAGTCCTCAGAGGCGCAGACTCCATTGGGCCTGTGTTTTGTGCCCTTCCCAGCTCTGAGCAGCTCGGGTGATGAGGTGTTTGGCGAGCACAGTCACTGTGACTTATCGCCTCTCCTGTCCCTGCCGCTCGGTTTTCTGGGTGTACAATTGGCGCACCTTCTCAGGCAGATGACTGTCCAGAACCCCAAGGAGTCTTAGTAAGCAAAGAAGCCTGCTTGCAGTTTGGTAGATAATGTCTCTCTGGGGCTGCGATTGCCCTCTTCTGGCTCTGGCTGCCCGTCACCAGAGGGGGATGGTCTGCAGCCAGCCAGCTCTGTTCCGCCCTTTGTTCTGTGCGCGGGCCTGGCAGTGTCTTAGGGCTTTTCTCGTGGTAGCTATCCCACAGTCTGGTTTGCTAGCCCAAATTAGTTCTCTCTGATTACCCTCGGGGGCATTCAGGTCCGATCCTTACTCTAAGCAATGCAGCCCGCGCCTCCCTGCCCAGCCCCCGCTTGCTTGTGGCGAGCGCAGGCGTCTGCGGTGCTTCTCCGCTGGGGGAGTTACCATTGGGCTCGTAATCTGTGGGTTTTAATTATTTACTTATTTTTCCTCCCTATTATGTTGCTCTCTGTGCTTCCAAGGCTCCGCACAGACTCAGCAGTGAGAGTGTTTCCTGGTGTTTGGAAACCTCTCTCTTTTTAAGACTCCCTTCCCCGGACGGAGCTCCGTCCCTACCTCTTTTGTTTCTTTTTTTGTCTTTTATATTTTTCCTACCTCCTTTTGAAGACAATGGGCTGCTTTTCTGGGTGCCTGATGTCCTCTGCCAGCATTCAGAAGTTGTTTTGTGGATTTTACTCAGCGTTTAAATGTTCTTTTGATGAATTTGTAGGGGAGAAAGTGGTCTCCCTGTCCTATTCCTCTGCCATCTTAGGACCGCCCCCTATCAGCCTCCTTTAATGGGAGTGGAATATGGACAGCATATTAAAAAGCAGAGACATTACTTTGCCAACAAAGGTCCATCTAGTCAAGGCTATGGTTTTTCCAATGGTCATGTATGGATGTGAGATTTGGACTATAAAGAAAGCTGAGTGCAGAAGAATTGATGCTTTTGAACTGTGGTGTTGGAGAAGACTCTTGAGAGTCCCTTGGACTGCAAGGAGATCCAACCAGCCCATCGTAAAGGAGATCAGTCCTGGGTGTTCATTGGAAGGACTGATGTTGAAGCTGAAACTCCAATACTTTGGCCACCTGTTGCGAAGAGCTGACTCATTGGAAAAGACCCTGATGCTGGGAAAGATTGAGGGCAGGAGGAGAAGGGGACGATAGAGGATGAGATGGTTGGATGGCATCACCGACTTGATGGACATGGGTTTGGGTGGAGTCCGGGAGTTGGTGATGGACAGGGAGGCCTGGCATGCTGTGGTTCATGGAGTCACAGAGTCGGATATGACTGAGCAACTGAACTGAACTGAATAGCACCTCCTCATCAACTGCCCACTCTCTTGTCCTCTGAAGATGTTTGGATACAACCCCGCCTGCAACTCAGGGAAACATTTTTTGTCCCAGGACCCTTGTCCCTAAAGGAATTGTTCAATTAAGAGCTCCCAAAGCATTGCATTAACTGATGATATCCAGTCTTCTTTAATTTCTTGTCACCATGACGACAAAGACAGAATCAGGCACCACTGATGCTGACACTTAAGTCTGTGTTTGTCTTTATCAGAGCCATTTAACATCACCATTCAAGGAGTCATCAGCTTTTGGGGAAAGTAGTTTTTGAAAACAGACTTAATGAGGTCATTTCTACATCATTTGGAAGCAGAAATGTCTTTTATGATTGAATTTCCACTTTCAACGTATTGACTAATGTCAAGGATTATTATGTGTCTTGGTGAGATGAGCAAACACATACTTTGCTCTGTGTGGATGAAGGTGTATTCTCAGAGGATTAGAATGAAATTAAATTTCTGTTTAAGTAAGGGGTATAGGACAGTGCTCCTGTTCTTTGCCAACCATTTTGGCTTTTGAAGATGCATGCTGTTCCTAGTATTTGCTGGTGTTACCCAAAGAGAAAGTATTGGAGATGACTTGACTTACCCCTGGGACTCTATGCCATTCACTGACTTCATAGTGGATATATCTCCACTTGCATGACTTACAAGGCTCTGAATCTGGTGACTCTTCTCTGTTCCACATCTCCCAGCCTTTTTTCACGTTTCTCTACCATACTCACTACACTCTAGCTATGGAGGGCTTGGTTAAGGTCCTTGCTGGCATCCACCTCCTTCCCAACTCAGTCTTTGCAGTTGCAATTAAATCAGAGGTGTCACTTGGCCACTGTATCCAAGATACTCATTCCACGTCTGTTCACTCTCCACCACATCAGTCTGTTTTGTGTTTTCATGGCACTTACCATAATGTGAATTCATTCTCAATGTGTTCATTGGTTTTCTCCAAGTTTACATACCATGTGATTGTAGGATTTGTCTGTGCTCATCAAGATGTGAACTCCTAGAGGACTGCTAGAGACCAAGTCCCTGGAAATTTTCCTTTGTCATTAGGAAATGATATAATTGCAAATGACTGTCAGTCAGCATTTCTTCACCTTCTCTTGTAAGAAGGATGACTTCCCAGACAAACACTGGTAAATGTTACTGAAGTCCCTTAGAGTTGGAGCAAAGATCTAGCTGACTCCCCAGAGTATAACCGTTCAAGACACAGAGAATCATAATGTGAACTCCTTGGATGGAGGAATCATGGCTATTTGGCTCAAGGCCAATACCAATGTCCAGCCCAGAGTCTGGCACATTATAAATGTTCACTATCTACTTGTTGAAAGATTAAATAAAACTGCAGCAAGATCATTCCTCTGGGTAAACTTGGAGGATCTCAGAGGATGGGAGAGATTCCAGAAAATGGGCTATCCATGTGAGAATTTTCAAAAAAGTGAAAGAAAGTAGATTTCACAAATCTTAAACTGATGAACTTAGTGAAAATCCCAAGGAAGACACTAAGATGTAACTTATAAAATCTTGTAAAAACCAATTGTGGTCTTTAATAACTAATACAAATTCAAGTCAGATATATTATTTCTTTTTTGTAAAATTAATATATTAGACTACACTAGAGAGGAGATCAAGAAAATGATGAGTCTGGCTTTCAGAATGGTACTTTACCTAAAAGTAGTACATCATCCCAGATCCTAAGGAGGCATTTGAAGCCTGCCTGATGGGAATAACATGATGATTTGTCAGTAATCACTGTCTAACTTGCCTTATTCAACAATTTTTAGCCTCTGGATAAAAAGACATTTGAGCATTTTGTAAGTCACATGAATTTGAGAAGAATAACCAATATAGTTTGGTTTTAAAAAATTGGAATTTAAAAGTATATAGTCATATTCAAATGACTGGCTGAATCTAACAAAATTAAGTTTAATAAGAGTCAATGTAAGTACCTGAAATTGAGTCTAATAAACCTGTTGGAGGGTTTAAGCTAGAGGCAGGTTGGGGCATTTTCACTTAGCTGTAGTAGCATATGTTGAGGGGGGACTTTAACCTTATAACTCCAGGTGAAGGAAGAATTAATGGAAATAAACAGGGTCATATGATGGCCAGAAAGGCTAACACGATTTGTATTTATAAAGCACTGAGAAAGCTCACAGTGTAGTTAGGGTTCAACATGTAATTGCCAAAGGAGGATCCAAGTCCTTAAAGTATAGAAAGACTGAGTCTGCCAAGTAGATTTGGAGTCTTCAACATAGTAAGTCTCCATAACTGTAAATTGAGTAGGTTTTTAGGGAAATAACATTTGATTTGGGTCTTGAAGTTTGAGTAAAATACATCTAGCCTTCAAGGCAATATATACTTACAGTAAAGGGCTCCCAAATAATAGAAGCAAGAGAAGTCAGGGGAAACATGTGGGCAAAAGCATGAAAGAGACATAGAAGGTATGCAAAAGGTAATAGTAAGAGGCAAGGTTGATGCTGTTAGGTGGGTCAGATAATGGAAGATCTTATATACCAAGCCGAGGAGTTTGGATCTCATTTTTTATATTTCAAGATTTTAAATAGAGTGATAAAACAATGCTCAGGTTTATTACTTAGAACTATATTGAAAGCAGAGTTTTTAGGGAAACATGGAAGTTCTAAGCTCCTTATGGAGGCTGTCAAATTAAAAGACAATGAGGGCTGGAACCAAGGGCAGCAGCAGCGGAACTGGAGAGCTGGACTAAGAGATGATATTTGAGCTATTTTCACACATGTAAAAAATGGAGAAAAAATAAAATTCAGCATATGCTTAGAGTAGGGAAGGGATACATGCTCGTCTGTTGCTTAAATTCATAGCTGTGGGATGTCCCTGGCAGTCCATTGGTTAAGACTTCACCTTCCAATGCAGGGGATGAGGGTTCAAGCCCTGGTCAGACAGCTAAGATCCCACAGGCATTTTGAGTAGAACACCAAAACATAAAACAGCAGCAGTATTGTAACAAATTTAATAAAGACTTAAAAAGAATGGGCCAGAAAAACACCAATACAGTATACTAACGCATATATATGGAATTTAGAAAGATGGTAGCAATAACCCTGTGTATGAGACAGCAAAAGAGACACTGATGTATAGAACAGTCTTATGGACTCTGTGGGAGAGGGAGAGGGTGGGAAGATTTGGGAGAATGGCATTGAAACATGTAAAATATCATGTATGAAACGAGTTGCCAGTCCAGGTTCGATGCACGATACTGGATGCTTGGGGCTGGTGCACTGGGACGACCCAGAAGGATGATATGGGGAGGGAGGAGGGAGGAGGGTTCAGGATGGGGAACACATGTATACCTGTGGCAGATTCATTTTGATATTTGGCAAAACTAATACAATTATGTAAAGTTTAAAAATAAAATAAAATTAAAAAAAATAAAAATAAATAAATAAAAAGAATGGGCCACATCAAAGAGATCTTGAAAAAAAATTCATAGCCATGACTAGGTTATAAGAATATCTTACATGATTTCTGTGTGTCCAGCTAGGGGTAATAAGAATTTAAATGCCTATTTAAGGGAAAAGGCAATAAGATTAGCAATTTCAATTTTGCTTCATTTTGCTTGTAAGCCTCTGGGTGCTCTGAGACTTGACTACATTCCTTTTTTTTTTTTTTTTTTTGACAAATGGAAAAGGGTAAAAACATTATTTTTTAGGTTGTTGTATTTTCATCTCTAAGGGTAGAATCTGGATCATACCACTGAAACAAGCCCTTTCCCTACCTTTTAAAGAAACTTACTTTTAGAATTACAGAAATATTGCAAAAGTAGAGTTTCCATGCATCCCATTGCTTCTCCCTCTTTTTTCCTGCGGATGAACTCAAAACATGAGTTGCTAACCAATCGGTTCAAGACAAATTCACTCACTGTTCTTGACAGAATCCCAGGGCACAGGCTTCAGGCCAGATGCCTAATACTCTCTTATACAATGTAAATAACAGTATTGTCTTAAATAATCTCTCTGAAGATTACTCTGATGTTAAAGAGATTTTACTCCCTGATTGAGGTGGGGTGAAAGTATTTTTGGTAACCTGACCTAGAAACAGCACAGAAATCAACAGTGGGCAGGTCTCTGGGGAGGAAGGAGGGAGCAAGTGGGAGTTTAAGAAGAAGGGGCCCGCCAAGGCCACCCTTCTCCAGGGGAGTTGATCTTAGAACAACCCCAGGGCCTCTGGTACCTTGAGATGCACTTAAAAAAAATTATTTATTAATTTGGTTGTGTCAGGTTTTAGTTGTGGTGTACCAGCTTAGTTGCTCCACAGCACATGGGATGGGATCACAGTTCCCCAACCAGGGACTGAACTCATATGTCCTGCGTCACAGGGCAGATTCCTTACCACTGGGACCACCAGGGAGATCCCTGAGACGTACCTTTAAGCTTTCTCTTTTGTTGCCGAACAAAATCTTGGATTTCTCTGCCCACTGAAGCCGAATAAAAAAATATGGAGACAGAGTTTGGAGGTAATAGAAAGGTAGCTTTAATTCTCAGCCAGTGGAAAGGGGAAAACAGTAGATTAATGCCTCAAGAACTGTGCCCTCGCTCCATGAGGAGTCTCTTCAGTTCAGTTCAGTTCAGTCGCTCAGTCGTGTCCGACTCTTTGCGACCCCATGAATTGCAGCACGCCAGGCCTCCCTGTCCATCACCAACTCCTGGAGTTCACTTAGACTCACGTCCATCAAGTCAGTGATGCCATCCAGCCATCTCATCCTCTATTGGCCCCTTCTCCTCCTGCCCCCAATCCCTCCCAGCATCAGAGTCTTTTCCAATGAGTCAACTCTTCTCATGAGGTGGCCAAAGTACTGGAGTTTCAGCTTTAGCATCAGTCCTTCCAAAGAACACCCAGGGCTGATCTCCTTTAGAATGGACTGGTTGGATCTCCTTGCACTCCAAAGGACTCTCAAGAGTCTTCTCCAACACCACAGTTCAAAAGCATCAATTCTTTGGCACTCAGCTTTCTTCACAGTCCAACTCTCACATCCATACATGACCACTGGAAAAACCAAAGCCTTGACTAGACAGATCTTTGTTGGCAAAGTAATGTCTCTGCTTTTGAATATGCTATCTAGGTTGGTCATAACTTTCCTTCCAAGGAGTAAGCGTCTTTTAATTTCATGGCTGCAATCACCATCTGCAGTGATTTTGGAGCCCAGGAAAATAAAGTTTGACACTGTTTCCACTGTTTCCCCACCTATTTCCCATGAAGTGATGGGACCAGATGCCATGATCTTCCTTTTCTGAATGTTGAGCTTTAAGCCAACTTTTTAACTCTCCTCTTTCACTTTCATCAAGAGCTTTTTTAGTTCTTCTTCACTTTCTGCCATAAGGGCGGTGTCATCTGCATATCTGAGGTTATTGATATTTCTCCCTGCAATCTTGATTCCAGCTTGTGCTTCTTCCAGCCCAGCGTTTCTCAGGATGTACTCTGCATATAAGTTAAATAAGCAGGGTGACAGTATACAGCCTTGACGTACTCCCTAGGGGCTGATTATATAAGATGAGGGCTCACAGTCAGGAGTTGAGGGTGAGGAACAAAGATGTTAGGATCTTGCTCAAAAACAGTCACAGGCTGGCGTCTGTAACCCAATAATCGATCCTGGCAGTTCCGGGGCTCTGCAGCCTTCATTCTGGTATGTAAAAAGAGGAACTACAAGGGGGAGAGGGTGTTGTAAGGGTAAGTAAGCAAAGGATAACAGATGAGAAATGAAGCTCCTGTAGAGTTAGGGGGCAGAAAAGCAAACTTTGTTACAGACATGCCGAGTTAGGAGCTATTAAAGTAAAAACAAACTAGGAATGTTCAGTCCTGCTCACTGTTGTCTTTGTCTTCTTTGTTCTCAGAAAAAGGAAAGAAAAAAACCATTTCTCTTTTTCCTTTTCACTGCTACACTTTCTGGAATGGAATTCTCTGATTTATCATCAAATCTTAGTAAAATTTATTCATTACAAGGGCTTGTTTCAGTTTAGCTTAGGAATTGAAAGAGAAGCTGATTTCCTGCTCTGGAGAGAGGTTGCCTGGAGTGGACTGTGAGGACGAGAGAAGTTATCAGAAAGTTAGGGTCACTGGCAGAGTGGCCCAGAGCAGCTGTCTGCAAGGAGCCCCCAGGTAGCACCTGTGTGGATGGGTAGGGCATGTGAACCCTCCCAGTTCAGTTCAGTTCAGTCACGTAGTTGTGTTCTACTCTCTGCTACCCCATGAACCGCAGCATGCCCGGCCTCCCTGTCCATCACCAACTCCGGAGTCCACCCAAACCCATGTCCATCGAGTTGATGATGCCATCCAACCATCTCATCCTCTGTCGTCCCCTTCTCCTCCTGCCCCCAATCTTTCCCAGCATCAGGGTCTTTTCCAGTGAGTCAGCTCTTCGCATCAGGTGGCCAAAGTATTGGAGTTTCAGCCATGCTCAGAAATACGTGGGGGAGGGACTGCTTTTCCTATAGTCAGGTAGCCTGAGATGTAACTTTCATTTGTGTATGAAAGAGAGGGCTTCCCTGGTGACTCAGAGGGTAAAGCATCTGCCTACAATGCAGAAGACCTGGGTTTGATCCCTGGGTCGGGAAGATCCCCTGGAGAAGGAGAAGGCAACCCACTCCAGTACTCTTGCCTGAAAAATCCCATGTATGGAGAAGCCTGGTAGGCTACAGTGTATGGGGTTGCAAAGAGTCGGACACGACTGAGCAACTTCACTATAACCCCTTGAAATCTGAAGAATGAAGGAACATACAAGATGCATGCCTTTCCTAATTTTATTATAATGAATACAGATCGAAATGGGGAAAAATCTTTTTAAAAACAGTAGTCATCTTTTACTTCAATGTACATTTTTATTCATAATTGAAAACAATAGCCTATTATACTGCTAATTTATTGTAAGAGTCTCCAGAGTCAAAGGGTCCATAGAGACATAAAAAAATGTATGCAGTTTCTATTAAATAACACTTTCTGGTCACTTTAGAATATGAGTATAATATACAGGTATTATATGCACAAAAATGTTAAAAAGGAATTGTGAAAACAAGTCTTGTTACTAGTTTGTATAAGAAAAAAGACATTCATTTTTCACAGGCTACCAACATCATATAGGATGATTCCTAACAGAATTCAACTTTTTTCATTGATTCGCCTGGTAGCTCAGAGATCTGTAGAAAAGAAGTTAATATACAATGAAGTCACTACACAGTGTTCAGGGGCAGTAGAAATTCATACTGGTACAAAATATTATCCAAGATTTGTACACGAAGTTGAAGTGCTGAGACTGAGATACACATTGGTTGGCAAGTAATCTAAGAATCATTTAAGACTGAAAGTTTTTTTTTTAAATGATGTTTTAAAAAAAATCTGAAAGGTTAAAAACATGTAGAAATACATAGGCCATGTCCTTCTGTCCTCTTACCAGCAGATCCTTGCCTTTGAAATAGAGCGAAATGCTTTAAGTATTTCCCGTATTTTCCATAAGATGGCAGAGTTGATGTTACTAATGTGAGGACAGACTAACTTGAATTCTGTTAGTCATAGCGATAAAGAGACATAGAGGCGTTCTCACCATTTCAATACTGCTCTGCCGCTTTCAATAAATATAATATCGAGTTAGTTAGAAATAATACTAAAGAAATAATTACATGTCGTGTCATCTCTGCAACTATGCTTTCAGCCTTGCATTTTCTCCTTTACTGAGTCCCCTTACTTGCCTGCTCTGCATTTTATTTAAACAGTGATCTATCAAACTAGAAACCCTACGCTACCACCCCCAGATCATCAGAGATGAAGCAAGAAAATCACTTGAGTGAGTAGTGACTGTGATTGCTTTTGATTGTGAGGAGCTTTGATGTGAATTCAGAGGCCCTTCAGACTGGCTTTGGTTTGTCTGAGGTGGGTGACTGCAGTCCTCGTATTTGTGATTCAGGTTGTGAGTGGTAGGGGGCTCATTTGGTCCATTTTGCTCTTTTCATCCAGAGTCACAACAGAAAAGATGGCACAGGTTGGCCCAGATGGATGGGGCAGCCTCTGGGCTAGTGAAACCTCGGTATTATAGTGTGGACAGGTATCCTTTTTAGAGGCTGGACCCCAGGAAAGCAAGTTACCAGTTACCTGAAAGCTATTGGGATTTCTTCTGTAAACTTCTCAAGACAAAGATGTTTTTGTTACTGCCCCAGCTTCTTGCGCAAAGTAGATGCTGAGCCTTTGCTGAGTCATAGGGAGAAACAGTGAGGTTGTGAGCTGGGACCTGGAATCTGGAGGAAGCAAAGCCCCAGCCCCCCCACCTCGAGAGGGTCTGGCTTGTGCAGAGCACCAGCAGGTGTTGGCTCAGGGCTGTGAGGTTAGTACTCTTCTTCATACTCCTGACCGTGAGCTCCCTGTGGGCAAACCCTGTTATGATCTTCCTTCATCCCTCTAGTGCCCACCCAGACCATCACACGCAGCAGGTGCTAAGAGGTGTGTTTTGAAAAGAAGCAGCAGCTGTAGCTAGACACCAGGGGATGCTAGTATGGCTTCAAGGAGGTCATCTAATCCTGTCTCTCTAGAGGAGCTGGTGTACCAAATGCTAGGGTGGTCCCTACCCGCAGAGAAACTTCAAGAGCAGGAATATCTTCTAGATATTGTCAACTTTATACACCAAAGTGCTTATCAGACTTTTCATGAATGAAGAAGTAATAACACATCCTAATTTGCTATATGCTGCTGTTATCAGAAAGAAGAGCTCTGACAGGCCAAGGATGCACCAGGAAGAAGTTTGTTTTGGTGAACAGAGAAGGAGGGTAACCCCTCCCATGGAAAAAGCTTGCTACACTCATGCTTTCTGCAAAAGCTTCCCTTGCTTGTGAAACATCTCCAGGACTTTGCTATCCTTGCAACTGAAAATATCAGGGCATCCTAGTAAAAGAGATATTTTGGGAACCACAAGATGGAGGAAAATTTATTGAAAGGGAGAATGCCAGAGAACTAAAACCAAGAACCACAATCTTGAAAATCTCTTCATTTTTTTCCCGAGAGAGAGGATCTTATTAGAACATGGCTCCCATTCAGAATATTCAGGGGATATCTTTGATATTACTGAGACTTTAACCTTCTGAATACCCAAGTGTTTTTATTTTAACCATTTTGGATGGTGAGTTTTTTGAAGTAAAATTTATGTACTCAATTATTTAAGAAGAACTTGTTCACCACAGGGCCAATGTATAAAGTTGTGCAGGTTACATGGAGTACAGCAGTGCCACATTTTAAAGTGTTTCCATTCAAATTATAGACATTGAAGATCTGTGTGGCTATTTGAAAATGTTTCCAGTAGATGACAAAGTAAATAAATAAAAATCAATACTATAATTTTAGGACAAATGAAAGGACAGTATCTTGACTAAGGGGTTCCTAATTTACAATAAATGTTTTTATTGATAATCTGGATTTATCACTGTATGAACAAAATGCTATTCCTTGAAGCAATACAATGTTACCCACAGAGTCTACTAAGTGCATTCATTCTTACCTTAAATGTCTCCAGACAACTGTGCAGTAGAATTTTTTATATTAGTTCTCTATCTCTGTTCTTTTAGTTTGGGAGAGTATGTTAAATTATTGTATTTCTGCATATTGTATACAATGCTGCTGCTACTGCTGCTGCCGCCAAGTCGCTTCAGTCGTGTCCGACTGTGCAACCCCATAGGCGGCAGCCCACCAGGCTCCCCCATCCCTGGGATTCTCCAGGCAAGAACACTGGAATGGGTTGCCATTGCCTTCTCCAATGCATGAAAGTGAAAAGTGAAAGGGAAGTCGCTCAGTCATGTCCAACTCTTTGCGACCCCATGGACTGCAGCCCACCAGGCTCCTATATCCGTGGGATTTTCCAGGCAAGAGTCCTGGAGTGGGGTGCCATTGCCTTCTCCGATTGTATACAATACCTATGTTTAATTTTCAATTTTTACTTGAAAAATACATGAAATGTCATAACATGAAACTGTCATTAAAATAATTAGAATTGTGTGTAAATTGAGTCAATAGTATTTAAAAAGAGGGTTGAAGAGCTTTTCTATGGGAAAAACTCAGGAGTTTCAGAGTGTGGGTTTTGTAACATTTATTGGGGTAGTCAAAGACTGTTTCTGTTTGTTTCTTGGTTCTCAGTTCTGCTGTGGGTAGAGGTTGCCAGGTAGCAGAGTTCTTATCTCATATAAAGGAGTATCAGAAAAATCTGAAAGGAAAGCACAACTGAGAAGACAATGTTTTCTTGCCTTTCTACCTATAATGGCAGAAATTCCTTACTGTTTTCAGATTGGAATGGTCTCAGCAGCAGTTTTCACCTATACATTTCTATCAGGAGATGAGCAATAACTTTGTTATTCTGAAAGAGAATAAAATGTATTTTTGCTTTAGAAAATTAGTACTTTTCACTTCAAATATTTCCCTAAGGACTTAGAAGTATTTTGAAGTGCTAATGCCCAAATTCCCTTTGAGTTATATAGGAGGAAACTGGAGTAGCTATGTCTTTATGAGAATACAAGAATGTAACCTTATTACAGTTGTCATGGATGCTAAGAATATCCTGTGCTACCCTACGTATCCATCATGTGGTGTCTTAGATTTGCAGGGGAACTTTAATGAAAGCTCTCCACTTTCTTAAGAGGTTTTAATTATCTTGTGGCCCCATATTTACAGATATGGACATGTGAAGATCAGGCAGAATTTATATTACTCAAGGAGAGTCGTCAGCCATGGGCCCTGAAGCAAAAGAGAAAAGAATAAAACAGGATCGGAAGACCCCCTTCTCGACCCTCCCCTGAAACTTCCTTCTTGACAAAGATTGATGGGACCAATGTGACTCAGGCTCAGAGACTTCAGAGCCAAATCCTTGTAAGCCTGACAGCACAGAAAGAACTTTCCAGAGGGCAAAGAGATTTCGATTTCCGGGTGAACTTTGGATATTTGAATAATCAATGGCTCTTCTTTGTGATGTTAAAAAAACCCAAAGATCAATCTTTTTCTCCCCTTAACTCACCACATTAAACAAGTGGTTTAAAAACAATAAATAAAGTGGAATTAATGAGTTTTGCTTGCCCTATAAAAACAAGCGTGCCATATGACTTGCCCCAGATTCCAATGTCTAAAGTTACTTAACCTGGTGCTCTATATATTATATTTTGCTTTAAAATATGTAGCACAGGAAAGAAATTTTGTTCCTTAGAGTGATGACAAAAATGAAAACCCATAGAAAAACCTCAATAAATATTTCTAGGCATTGGTTGAATACATGGGTTAAATGTGACAGTTTAGAATAATAAATATCCTGGACAATGCAAAGAAAAGTCTGCTCAACACAAGGCAAGTTATGATGAGGGAAGCAGAAGCTGATTACCATTCACATGTAGAATATTCTATTTGTACCATCATGATCTGAGTGCTGTAGTGTACTGACTTCAATGACAAGGCTCTTAGTTTCATTTTACATAGGAGACCCAATAAAACTGTTCTGTTAGGAGTGCCTTCACTGACTACTAGTTTAGGTTTAAAAGAGAGTTAAGACACCAGAAAAACAATTCCCTCCGCTCTTTTTTTTTTTTTTTTAAGAGGTTTAAAAGAAAGGAAACCATATGAAGCAGTTAAAAAGTGACCTGAAGCAATTATTTACAAAACCACTTCCTCAGGAATGAAAGTCTTGAGAAGAGCCTGATATCTGGTACTGTAGTTGAAAGGAAACTCTCTGTTGGTTGACAAAAAAAGCAGGAAAAGGCTCGACTGGGGCAGATAGAATCATATTTCTTTAGAATAAAGAAAGAAGAAGGGAGGCAGGACAGAGTAGTTCTGCCTTTTGGGAAGTGAAGAGCAGCTATCTGAGGTCTGAGATGTTTTTTGGTCCTGTGAAGACAAAGTGACAAGAGGCAAGGCCACTGGTTGGGACTCGCTGATGCTCAGATACAGGCAGAGGAAAGGTGGAGTGGAAGGAGCCATCAGCCGGAGCCCAGATGAAAAAAATCATAAGATTTCTGTCAACAGCCAAGGGATGGTTCAGTCCAGACTCGTGATAGCCAATGACCACCCAGTGGAAAGAAAAGAAGGCTGGACTGACAGCTTGTCTAGCAGACTGGGTAGGAGGAGGGGCAAGCCTCTGCAGATACCAGCCTCCATCTGTCTCCTCATCCCTGAACTGAGCAAACCAATGGCTGAGGTCCTTTCAAGGCAACAGCCTGATCTTGCAGAGAAAAGAATATATTGTCTCAAGCATCTTTCTTCTTTTAAGTCTTGATCCCCAAAACAATTGTATACTATTTATCCTTCAGGAGCATGGGCCACATGGTACATTATTTAAAAAAGGATGTGCTCAGTGAAGTTGGTGTGTATATGCATGTGTTCCGAATGGAAAAGTGAACCAATCTTATCTTGGTGATCAGTGTCAGCAGCCAGATTTGCAGGTACAAGGTATGGTGGACTATAACTAACACTTCTCAGCAGCAGAAATCATTTTGAGGAATATTGTTTAATGAGTGGTACCTGGAAGGTTTCTCTCTGTTTCTCTGTCACTCATACACACACACACATTCACTGACTGACAGAGTCTTGGAGGAACATATGATAAAATCTAATTACAAAAACAGTTTAGGATTTCCCTCAACTGTATGTATACTTAGAGAAACAGACTACCAAGTAGTTTAAAATACACCCTTTGTCTCCACGGGTTTCCACATCTGCCCGTCTGGAGTATGGGTGCAGGAACGGGGAGGGGGTGACTGTTTTTATTGTTTGTGTCACCTTATTTAAGGGACTTGAGCCTGGAGGATTTTGGTTTCTGTGGGGGCTCCTGGAACCAGTTTCTCACAGATACAGAAGGATGACTGTACCCATTCGTCTCTAGCCAATATTATGTTCTTAGAGGTTGAAAGGAAACACAAGCCCAACTTATACTGAGAGAAAATAACAGAAAAGGAAGGGTCATATATTTTTCACTTGAATGTCCTTCCCCATCTCCCTAATCACCAATGTCCATTACATACTTGGTGAATTGAATGAAAAGAAAATAATGGCACACCCAATCAAATCAGAAGAAAAGGTGCTGCCACAAGAAGAGTTATGATCATAGAAGAATTAATGTATGTTTGTAGCAGAACAATGAGAACCAAGTAATATATTAGATTGCAATTTAATTTCCAGAGAAGTAAAGTTAAAATATATTCTGCACAATTATGGGAAACATAGAAGGATCTTGTGTCATAGGTTTATTATTTTATTTCTAAGAAGAAAGGCAGAAAGATGAGGTAGAAATTCTCATTTCACAGAGTTGATAATTCCTCACAGTATTGAAGAATATATGTATTTTTAAAATAATGTATTGTAATCAAAGTAAATGAAAATATTCTTCCAAAAAACCATGCCCACTAGTCTGAACTGTGTGGCAGAGACTGCTAAACATTCTTCAGTATACATTTCCCTTTGTTACTAAGAAATCAAACCCCTAAATTTTAGATGAGCACAAGGCCACTGCCGATAAAGACTACAATTTCTAGCTTTCCTTGCAGATGAACTTGGGATGAACCAAGTAGTGTGTGCAACATGTGAGACACATCCTTAAGTGAAAGAAGCACCATTCTCTGTGCCCTTTTTAGCTGGAATACAAAAACAATGGCTGAAACTTTGGCAGCCATCTAGAATCATGTTATGATCTTGAGAATGGCAGGAGACATGCTGAAGCAATGAGAGAGGAGGAGCCTGGGTCCCTGTCTCTAGTGAACTGGAGTCCAGGTCTTTGCTGACTATCTCCAGGATTTTGAAATATGAAGCGATATAGACCTGGATCTTATTGAAGTCACTGCCAGTTTTCTTTTCTGTCATTTGTAGGTAACACTGCTGCTGCTGCTCTTAGTTGCTCAGTTGTGTCCGACTCTTTGTGACCTCATGGACCATAGCCCTCCAGGCTCCTCTGTCCATGGGATTTTCCAGGCAAGAATACTGGAGTGGGTAGCCATTCCCTTCTCCAGGGGATCTTCCCAACCCAGGGGTCAAACCCAGGTTTCCTGTATTGCATGCAGATTCTTTACCATTGAGCCACCTGGGAAGCCCTAGGTAACCCTGCTGCTGCTGCTGCTGCTAAGTCGCTTCAGTCGTGTGCGACTCTGTGCGACCCCATAGACAGCAGCCCACCAGGCTCCCCTGTCCCTGGGATTCTCCAGGCAAGAACACTGGAGTGGGTTGCCATTTCCTCCTCCAATGCATGAAAGTGAAAACTGAAAGTGAAGTCGCCCAGTCGTGTCCGACTCTTTGCGGCCCCATGGACTGCAGCCCACCAGGCTCCTCCGTCCATGGGATTTTCCAGGCAAGAGTACTGGAGTGGGGTGCCATTGCCTTCTCTGTAGGTAACCCTGATCCTAACAAATATAGACTGATAAGGTTGACTGCCAAAGCAATTCTATGAGAATAACTAGATAATTGGTTTCTTCAAACTGTTGTAAAAATAACTTAATTCTAGAGAGCAAAGTAAAAGTGTGTGCTAAATGTAAAATGGTCCAAGTTTTCAGTCAATCAAAAAAACAAGAACAATAACCCCAAGTTAAGGACTGATATGTCCAAATCCAAATTAGGTAGAATTTCAGATTTGAATTCTTCCCTCCTTCTTCCTCCCTCCTCTCTTCTTTCTCTTTCTTTTCTTCTTTACTCCTTCCTTTTTTTTCTTCTTATTTCTCCTTCTTCTTTTTACTTAATTTAGTTATCAGTTTCAGGCCAAAACATATTTGGAATTCTTTGAATATTTCAGTATCTCATGTATTTCTTGTTCTTTATATGCTTGCAACTCCATGAAAGATGATTTACGTATCACTTGGAACCAAACTTCTCTACAAATATCCATATTTAAGAAGATTTACCTACATTTGAGTAATGGAGTTTTTTTTTCCACTTCAGTTCAGTGCAGTTCAGTTGCTCAGTTGTGTCCAACTCTTTGCAACCCCATGAATTGCAGCACGCCAGGCCTCCCTGTCCATCACCAACTCCCGGAGTTCACCCAGACTCATGTCCATCGAGTCGGTGATGCCATCCAGCCATCTCATCCTCTGTCGTCCCCTTCTCCTCCTGCCCCCAGTCCCTCCCAGCATCGGAGTCTTTTCCAATGAGTCAAATCTTGGCATGAGGTGGTCAAAGTACTGGAGTTTCAGCTTTAGCATCATTCCTTCCAAAGAACACCCAGGACCAATCTCCTTTAGGATGGACTGGTTGGATCTCCTTGCACTCCAAGGGACTCGCAAGAGTCTTCTCCAACACCACAATTCAAAAGCATCAATTCTTCGGCACTCAGCCTTCTTCACAGTCCAACTCTCACATCCATACATGACCACAGGAAAAACCATAGCCTTGACTAGACGAACCTTTGTTGGCAAAGTAATGTCTCTGCTTTTGAATGTGCTATCTAGGTTGGTCATAACTTTCCATCTGAGGAGTAAGCGTCTTTTAATTTCATGGCTGCAATCACCATCTGCAGTGATTTTGGAGCCCCCAAAAATAAAGTCTGACATTGTTTCCCCATCTATTTCCCATGAAGTGATGGGACCAGATGCCATGATCTTTGTTTTCTGAATGTTGAGCTTTAAGCCAACTTTTTCACTCTCCTCTTTCATTTTCATCAAGGGGCTTTTTCAGTTCTTCTTCACTTTCTGCCATAAGGGTGGTGTCATCTGCATATCTGAGGTTATTGATATTTCTCCCGGCAATCTTGATTCCAGCTTGTGCTTCTTTCAGCCCAGGATTTCTCATGATGTACTCTGCATATAAGTTAAATAAGCAGAGTGACAATCTACAGCCTTGATGTACTCCTTTTCCTATTTGGAACCAGTCTGTTGTTCCATGTCCAGTTCTAACTGCTGCTTCCTGACCTACATATAGGTTTCTCAAGAAGCAGGTCAGGTGCTCTGGTATTCCCATCTCTTTCAGAATTTTCCATAGTTTATTGTGATCCACACAGTCAAAGGCTTTGGCATAGTCAATAAAGCAGAAAATAGATGTTTTTCTGGAACTCTCTTGCTGTTTCCATGATCCACCGGATGTTGGCAATTTGGTCTCTGGTTCCTCTGCCTTTTCTAAAACCAGCTTGAACATCTGGAAGTTCACGAGTCACCTTTTTCCACTTAGCCCACAATAAAGAAATTAAGGTTTTTCAGGATGAAAAGAGAAATGCTGCCAACAAATTATGAATGTTTTGAGAATGGTTTTTTGACGAGTTCTTTACTTATACATACATTCTTCTAATATTTCAGATACATTCACTTCCTCTCTGCATTTCACACTATGCAGTTATGTGAGCAGTGATTCCCTTTATCAGTTCTACTTTTGGGCATAATATCCTTAAGTTACAGGCTTATTTATCATAAATATTTGAACAGGGAACATAGGTAGACCTTCAATCCAGCAAAGGTTACAGATGACTCTTAAATAGGAAGGAAATAAGAAAAAGAGACATTCTAATTTTTAAAAGATCAATTACTGATATTATTTCCTACTTAATTCAATTATACATTGGAAGAGTTACTAACTTGGGCTAAAAGGTCGAGTCAGAACATTTGAATTCTAATCAACTGCAGAAGTTCTCCTATTTACATACTATGTAACTCTGAAATGATAAGCGAGTATTTCCTTTGAGAAATACTTAGCCAGAATGTTTACTCCATACTGAATCCACATTTTGGGAAATTATACATTTTAAAATTAGGTGTGAAGTGAAGAGCTGTTTATTCTTGGCAGGATTCCTTTCTAATTTGCAAAGATTGAAATGAGCAATTTTGGTTTTTACTTCCTCCTCAGTTTAGCAGAGTCACGATGGTTCTCTCCAGCTTTGCAATGTATATTTCAGCTGGTGTTGATGAAGACAAATTCCTCTCAATCATGAGTGGTCCATCCATTAAGTGAGACAGATGGTAGTCTTGCCATAGTTTGCTAGATTCAGCCTCTTAAAACTGGCTGCTTCCCTTACCTAGGTCTACAGGCTTCCCTGGTGGCTCAGAGGTTAAAGTGTCTGCCTGGAATGCAGGAGACCCAGGTTTGATCTCTAGGTCGGGAAGATCCCCTGGAGAAGGAAATGGCAACCAACTCCAGTTCTCTTGCCTGGAGAATCCCATGGAGGGAGGAGCCTGGTAGGCTACAGTCCATGGGGTCGCAAAGAGTCAGACACGACTGAGCGACTTCACTGACTCACTCACTCACAGGAAATGTGTGCTATGTGCTAAGTCACTTTAGTCGTGTCTGACTCTTTATAACCCCATGGGCTGTCACCTGCCAGGCTCCTCTGTCCATGGGATTCTCCAGGCAAGAATACTGGAGTGGATTGCCATGCCCTCTCCCAGGGGATCCTCCCCACCCAGGGATCAAACTCGTGTCTTTTAAGTCTCCTCCATTGGCAGGCGGGCTCTTTACCACTAGTGCCACTATAGGAAATAGTAGGGCTTATTTTTCTGGGGGAAAAAAGAAGGAAGTCAGTGTTTTCCTAGGCAGGATGTCAAGTTATCTTCAAAACAGGTAAGCCAACAGCCTTTCAGCTTGGAGTGATGGACACAAGTTTTTGTTTCAAGGACACATACCCTGACGTTGTACAGCAGGTGGCAGGCTAAGACACTTGTGGATGTACTATCTTAGAGCTTTTCCTAAGAGAAATCCCCCCCCCTCCCTTTTTTTTTTTAAATAATACCTTCACTTTATTCCAGCCTTCCCAGGTGCTTCTCTATCCTTGGACAAAGGCAGAGAAGAAAACAGAAGTCTTTAAGATAACATTTCAATGCAACTGAGAAGAAACCAGATTCTATAAGAACAGTAGAAAATAAAGAACGCTGAATCATTATCTGCACTGTGACCTTTGGAAACTGACCCGAAGGAAACTGACATCGAACACACGTTCGATGAACGTGAGCAGCAGGGGAATAGCTCTTTCTGCATCTTTCTGCCCCAACTCCAGGCAGATAAAGGGAAATCAGAGAAATCTGTCTGAGGCTGTTCCATACCCCATATGTATTCTGTCTCTTGGGAACTTTCTAATTCAGCCCCTCCTCTGCTGTAATTTCCCTGCTTTACTTCTGCTACCTTGAAAGTAAATTAGAAAGCATCTTAACTGCACAACGGCAGCAGAAGACACTTATAAAAGGAAAAGTCATTGATGAGAGATGGAAGACGCAGTCTGGGGTAGGGGTGGACAAAGCTCACAAGACACAATGCCAGGATGGTTCAAAGAGGGAAAAATAAAGTGGTTTTAACTTTCCCCATCTCCATTCTAATCAGCGCTCATGACCGTGAGAACTGCTAAGGGGCGCATGGGCACTGGGTGTCCCATCTCCAGCTTTACTGGGGCCATTTCTGAGAAGAGAGCTTGAACCTGGAGCTGGATCATCTTCTAGGATGAGGAAATTCTATTCAATGGACCCAGGCTAAAAATACATGTTCGTTTTCCCTCACTTTGACCAGACACACACTTGCACACAGAGAAGTCAAGATGAGGCAGGAACGTACATAACAGTGAACATGCCTTTGTCGAAAGTGCTGGCGTGTGATGCACGGTGCAGCGTGGATTCTCTAAAACAGGAAGCTTCAAAAGCTGGAAATGCTCACTTCTAAGAGGCAGGAAGGGGCTTCCCTGGTGGCTCAGCGGTAAAGAATCCTCTTGCCAATGCAGGAGACAGAGGCTCCATCCCTGGGTTGGGGAGATCCCCTGGAGAAGAAAATGGCAAACCACTCCAGTATTCTTGCCTGGAAAATTCCATGGACAGAGGAGTCTAGTCCAGGGCTACAGTCCAGGGTTCACAGAGTCAGACATGACTGAGTGACTAAACAACAAAGAGGCAGCAAGCTTGACAGTTTTGTGTCGCAATTACCCAGATCAAGGAGTGGCTGCTGAGTGTTACTGCACAAGCCTGTGCATCTTTTCATCCATTGGTCTTAAGAAAGTATAACTCCTGAAGACTGGTGGGACCAGGAGAGGTACGGAGGAGCTCCAGGGGAGGGAGAGCAGACAGGGGACCTATGTGGTTTGCTTCTGATGAGTGGCAACTTTCCTGGGACTTTAGAATTATCATTATGGATTGACGGCATTGGGGTTTGAAACAGTGATAATTTCAATGAAGAAAGATTAAAAACTAAAAACACACATACCATATCAAGTAGTTCCATATATTGAATATCCATAGAATGATGACTAATATAAGGATTTCCTCCTCAAATCTGCAGTTAGACAAGATCTAGGACTCTGCAGTGCTTCGTAGAAGTATGTTCAAATTTATATGAAGGCAATGCAAGTTAGTGTGGTAATATTTTGTGAAGTGTTCACTGTGTTTTGTTTGTGTGTTTGTGTATATGTGTGGAGGGGATGATGAAATGACAGTTTAAAATATTTAAATGTTAATTTTATTCATCTGTCTTATTGATTTTCTACATTTTTTTACATATTCTATTAGCTTCCTCTCTAGTAATACTATGTATTCATCTTGGATTTGAAGGTAAAAATTACTTGAAATTAAGAAATGCACTGTTGAGTGAATATTATTTCTAATCTCTTAAATACGGGCAAGTTTTTCAAGCTATTTTTTAGGAAACTTGGAAGAGTTTGGAGTTTGCGTGAGGTTTTCACAGTACTTGAATGGGTAGCAAGAGCTCCAGACAGGATCCAACTTGTTGCTCTGACATGACAGTGAGAACTGCCTCTTTTAATTGTGGTACATTTCCAACTGATCATCACCTTACCCTTGGGAGGGAGGGATTGTTGTTATACTTACAGATGAGGAATTCTCTAGGGTTGAGACGTCAACACTCTCCAAGACCACAGGGGTGGGCTGGGGACCCAAGCCCCTCCCTGTCCTTGTCCTCCAGTTTCTCCTTCCTTGGGCCACAAAAATATGCCCTCTGGACACAGCAGGACTCTGGACACATCAGCAAATCCCCGAGGATTCACCTCCCTCAACTGTATAAGGTGACTTGGACTGGTCTTTCTCTCCACTCCCTGCTACCTCCTGTTTATTTTTAATTTGGGTTTATTCAGTGGAATGAAAAGTGATGGGATTCAGTGGGTGTCAGCTGACTGATGGGAGACACAGTCCAGAGGAGGCTGTGAGTCTAGCAGGCCTCCAGAAAGCCCACGCTGTTTGTCAAGAACCAGGGTGGACTTTATTGCATAAATTCTCAGTCTTAAGGCGATCTCATAAGATATATGGACTTGGAAGAAGTAGGAAACTAAATCCTCTATAGAAATACAAAAATGTAGACACCATTTAAGACGGGTTGTAGACTGACTTAGAGGTTCATGGGCCAGGTTAACAACTTCTGGATTAAATAGTGCATGTACTCAATTTCATGGCCTCTAGGAGGACCAATCCTGGTTGTTACACAAAGTGAGCAAAGCTTATTTTGATGTGGGAAATAGTAATTGAAAGATAAGAATGGAAAAAAAAAATGTGATGAGTTTTCAAGACAGTCCTTTTCTTCCATGGGAAATTATGCTTCCCGTATTACTTTCTTGGTTATTGGAATAGGTTAGAAGAAAGAAAAGTTGATGAAGAACCAATAGAAGTATATATACTTCTTTAAGAGTATACAGAGAACTCCATGCCATTTTGATACTTTTTTGGAATATATTAAGAGCAACACTTCTGATTGCAGATTTATGGTTGTGATTTCTGTCCCATGAACCTATAAGCTATATATTTAGGTCTGGGTGCCAATGGCAAGTCTGGGATAAAGGGTAGAAAATCTGAACCTCAGAGATGCCCAGATTCCCTCCAAAGGGCAAAGATGTACTACCGGTCATTTCACTCTTTCTTACACCCATGATATATAATTTTTCAGAACACAGGAAGAACAAGATGTCATTCACACATCTGAACATTTAGATTGCCATAATATTATTCTGGGTTTTGGAAAGTTGAGAACAAAGGAGGACTCCCTGTTTTGTCTGGTGGTGGTGAACAATTGATCCATATTCAGTCTGAAAGCCTGACCCACTCTCTGTACCCATTTATCAGTTGTCATGGCATCTAACTTGCTGCTGAGAAACCCCGGGTGACGTCTACCATGTGAACTCTTTCAGGTCTGGGGTCACCACAGGCAGCAATGGGGACCTGACACCTCAACTATACGAACCCACATTTCTCTTAGAATTGACTGTGGAAGGTTTTCACAGAATGTTTTTTTCATGTCGCATGCCTCACATTAAATATTGTTAAAAAATTAAAAACCGATTTTGGGGGTACAATTTACAAGTCTTCATATAAGAAGGAAATGACTAAAAAAATACCCACCCAAGCACCTACAACTCATCTAGAGAACAAGGCTACTAATACGTAGGCTGTGCCCGGAGAACTCCGTGACTCGTGGAAAAGCGGGGAGGTGCGGTCCACCCTCTGGAAGGAAGTGAGACGTGCTGATGCAGAGAGTGCTGTTGGTGGTGCTTGGCTTCCTAAGTCAAATTCGGCAGCTGCGTTTCAGAGTCAGTGTCGTTACTTATTTCGACCTAAAACAGAAAATATGAATGGCTTTAAAAGACTTCAAAATTGAAAATGAAATTTCCTTTCTATTTACCCGGGCTTTATAAAAGGCAAAATGTGACTTGTGCTGTCTGGGTTCCTGGCTGTAGAGTCAGCAACCAAAACACCAGGGTTCCCTGCTTTTCGGATCAGGGTGGGTGAGCAGGTGTAAACATCAGAGGGTGGAACTTGGCTTCCTGGGAAGGAAGTGCCAGCCACAAGAAGATGAGGGGGTGAGGTAAGGATGTTGTCTTTGGTGACCTTGGGGTAAAGACAACAGGGTGGTGTTGTCTCCAAACGGCCAGATACACCCCTAACCTAAGCTATAGGCTTCTGCTAGTTGACTGCTCAAGAATCATAAACACATAGGTGGCTTTCACACCACCTATGGCCCTTACATACATCCCACTCTGTGATGGTTAATTAAAAAACAATACTTTAATTTATATATTTTTCACTGTGCTGGCTCTTCCTTGCTGTGAGCAGGCTTTTCTCTAGTTGCGGTGCACAGACTTCTCGCTGTGGTGGCTTCTTTTGCTGCAGAGCACGGGCTTTAGGGTACATGGGTTTCAGTAGTTGTGGTGCCTGGCTTAGTTGCTCCTGGACCGGGGATCGAAGCTGTGTCTCCTGCATTGGCAGGTGGATTCTTTACCACTGAGCCACCAGGGAAGCCCTGTGATGGTTAACTTAATGTGTCAATTTAGCTAGGCCATAGCACCCAGATATTTGGTCAAACACCGGTCTAAAAGTCACTGTGATGGCATTTTTTTTTTTTTTTAAGATTAACCTTTAAATCAATAGACTTTGAGTAAAGTAAATTCTCTCCATAATATGGGTGGATCATGTTCAATCAGTTGAAGGTGTTAAGAGAAAAGACTGAGGTCCCTGGAGGAAGAAGGAATTCTGCCTCCAGACTGCCTTTGGACTCAAGATGCAATGTCAACTCTTCCTGGCTCTCTAGTCTGCCTGCCTACTCTGCAGATTTAGACTTGCCAGCCCCATAATCACATGAGCAGATTTATTAAAATCTCTCTCTCTCTACACACACACACACCTTATTGATTCTGTTTGTCTGGAATACACACTCTCATCTCCAGTCGTCTTTGTCTCCACACATTTGATAAAGATGCTGCACCTTTCAGACCCCATAGCAGGCAATTAGCCTTGGGAAGGTGAAGGCTTTAGTTACAGCATCTTCATACAGTATCAGCCTCAACACAGTGTCTGCTACATGATTGGCACCCGGCAAATATTTGTTGCATACTTCTGCTCTGTTTCTCTCTTGTGAGAAGTCTTAGCTGGTCCAAAACTACTTATCTTTGAGGTCAGTGGATATTTCTTCTCCTCCTTGAAGTCCCCACTTCCACCTCAGCAGTGTTGCTTGCTCATCCTGCTCATGGCAACTCACACACTATGACTGGACCCCATGTGGGGCGAGCAGCATTCGGCCTCACAAGCAACTGTTTCACTCAGCTCCGTAAGTTTTCTCCCTCCAACTAAATTATAAGCAGGGTGCTGGTGGAGATCGTCTTTCATGCTTGTTTTATCTCCCCATCCAGCAGTTCTCTCCCATTAACTCAGTTTGATGACCCTCTCTATGACTTGGAATATAGACTTTTTAGTCATAACTTGAAATAGCTGAAAAAAAGATCCAACTTTCCAGTTTTGCCTTTAGGTAGCCACCCTTATCCCTGTAAATTCTGTTCCCTTCTCAGTCCTCAGGGGTGGGACCCCTCCGTTCCCTCCTTACTACTTATCACATTTTCTGTGCCCTCCTATTTCTCTACATTCTGAAAGATGTAGCCCAAATGCCTAGCCCTTTTACCCCACTGCAGTTTAACAAGGAAAGATAAAAGGGTGAAATTAAATGGTGGAATTTTTGTGGTTTTATAAATCTTTTAGTCCGAAGATTTATTTGAGAGTCAAGTTATGGAGGTTTATTCATCCATCCAACAGATGACTCTTCCAGAATGGGATAGACAGTGGAGGAGGATGTTTTCCTTCTTTGTTAGCAAATAGTATTGGTGGTGGTGGGGGGTGTGGTCAGGGGAACATCTAGGTACCTGCTCATATCCTTTTTTTAAAAAATCTTTTTAATTTTTACCTTTTTTAAAAAATTAATTTTTATTGGAGTATAGTTGATTTACAATGATGTGTTAGGTTCTATTATATGGCAAGGTGACTCAGCTATACGTATACATATATCTCTTCTTTTTTGGATTTCCTTCCCATTTAGGTCACCACAGAGAACTGAGTAGAGTTCTGTGCTATACAGCACATTCTCACTTAGTTGTCTGTCTTATCAGTTCAGTTCAGTTCAGTTCAGTTGCTCAGTCATGTCCAACTCTTTGCGACCCCATGAATCGCAGCACACCAGGCCTCCCTGTCCATCACAACTCCCAGAGTTCACTCAGACTCACGTCCATCGAGTCAGTGATGCCATCCAGCCATCTCATCCTCTGTCGTCCCCTTCTCCTTCTGCCCCCAATCCCTCCCAGCATCAGAGTCTTTTCCAATGAGTCACCTCTTGGCATGAGGTGGCCAAAGTACTGGAGTTTCAGCTTTAGCATCATTTCTTCCAAAGAAATCCCAGGGCTTATCTCCCTCAGAATGTATTGGTTGGATCTCCTTGCAGTCCAAGGGACTCTCAAGAGTCTCCTCCAACACCACAGTTCAAAAGCATCAATTCTTCGGCACTCAGCTTTCTTCACAGTCCAACTCTCACATCCGTACATGACCACTGGAAAAACCATAGCCTTGACTAGACGGACCTTTGTGGGCAAAGTAATGTCTCTGCTTTTGAATATGCTATCTAGGTTAATCATAACTTTTCTTCCAAGGAGTAAGCATCTTTTAATTTCATGGCTACAGTCACCATCTGCAGTGATTTTGGAGCCCCCAAAAATAAAGTCTGACACTGTTTCCACTGTTTACCCATCTATTTCCCATGAAGTGATACCAGATTCTCATGAAGTAATACCAGATGCCATGATCTTCATTTTCTGAATATTGAGCTTTAAGCCAACTTTTTCACTCTCCACTTTCACTTTCAAGAGGCTTTTTAGTTCCTCTTTGCTTTCTGCCATAAGGGTGGTGTCATCTGCATATCTGAGGTTATTGATATTTCTCCCCCCAATCTTGATTCCAGCTTGTGTTTCTTCCAGTCCAGCGTTTCTCATGATGTACTCTGCATATAAGTTAAATAAGCAGGGTGACAATATACTACAGCCTTGATGCACTCCTTTTCCTATTTGGAACCAGTCTGTTGTTCCATGTCCTATATGTAGTATCAATAATGTATATATGACAATCCACACCCCCAATTCATCTTACTCTCACTTCCCTACATTTATCTTTCATGTGATGAAAGTGAAAGAGTGAAATGAAAAAGTTGGCTTAAAATTCAACATTCAGAAAACTAAGATTCTGGCATCTGGTCCCATTACTTCATGGCAAATAGATGGGGAAACAGTGACAGACTTTATTTTTTGGGGTTCCAAAATCACTGCCGATGGTGACTGCAGCCATGAAATTAAAAGTTGCTTGCTCCTGGGAATAAAAGTTATGACCAGCCTAGACAGCTTATTAAGAAGAAGAGACATTATTTTGCAACAAAGGTCCATCTAGTCAAAGCTGTGGTTTTTCCAGTGGTCATGTATGGATGTGAGAGTTGGACTATAAAGAAAGCTGAGCACTGAAGAACTGATGCTTTTGAACTGTGGTGTTGGAGAAGACTCTTGAGAGTTCCTTGGACAGCACGGAGATTCAACCAGTCCATCCTAAAGGAAATCAGTCCTGAATATTCATTGGAAGGACTGATGCTGAAACTGAAATTCCAATCCTTTGTCCACCTGATGCGAAGAACTGACTCATTGGAAAAACCCTGATGCTGGGAAAGATTGGAAGTGGGAGAAAAAGGGGATGAGAGAGGATGAGATGGTTGGATGGCATCACCGACTCAATGGACATGAGTTTGAGTAAACTCTGTGACAGGGAGGCCTGGCGTGCTGCAGTCCATGGGGTCACAAAGAGTCAGACACAACTGAGCGACTGAACTGAACTGAACCTCTGCTTATAGCTATTTTCTTTTTTTTTAAAAAAAGTTTTATTTATTTTATTATCTGGCTGTGCTGGGTTTTTGCTGCATGTAAGTTTCCTCTAGTTGCAGTGAGTGAGGGCTACTCCTTGCTGCGGTGCACAAGTTCTCATTGTGGTGGCTTCCTTGTTGCAGAGCACAGGCTCTAGGGCATGTGGGCTTCAGGAGTTGGGGCACTCAGGCTCTAGAGCACAGGCTCAGTGGTTGTGGTACATGGGCTTAGTTTTTCTTGGCAAATTGGATCCTCTTGGACCAGGAATCGAACCGGTGTCCTTTGCATTGCAAGATGGGATCTTAACCACTGGACCACCAGGGAAGCCCCATATAGGTACTCTTTTCTGCTCTGGGGATTTAGCAACATTTACTGAAAAAACAGTGAAGTAGGCTGAGACTGTTCCAAGGATTCCTGGTAGGAATTCTGGAGTGTTTCCTCAGACATCGGCAAATATGCCTGCAAGGAGTTTTCTAAGAAGACAGTAAAGCAACTTTGAAAGCAGGCATTGACAGAAAAGCTTGTTGACAACCGTGCCTAAAGTTTTTATTAACAGATGGATTTTTAAAAATCAAACATATACAGAAGTAAAGAGAATGCTATTATGAATCCTTGTTTACTCACCATCCAGAATCAATTAAAATAAAAATGATGTAATTAAGTTTCAGGTATTCACGCAACATTTTTATTTTTTTAGCTAGAGTATTTAAAAGCAAATCTTAGACATCATGTCATATGTGTCACTTATGGGCACATCCAAGTGATGATTCCCTAGCTCAGTGATTTTTCCTTGTTGTTCTTGTTTAGTGGCTAAGTCATATCTGACTCTTCTGCAGCCCCATGGACTGTAGCCTGCAGGCTCCTCCATCCATAGGATTCTCCAGGCAAGAACACTGGAGTGGGCTGCCATTTCCTTCTCCAGGGGATCTTCCCTGGTCAGGGATCTAACCTGAGTTTCCTGCATTGATAGGTGGATTCTTTACTACTGAGCCACAAGAGAAGCCCAATAGGTCTTTCAAATCTCTTTTAAATTTTAAGAGTTTCCTCTCCCCCACCTTTTCTTTTTTTTCTTCCCATTTTCCCTATGCTATTTCCCACATTCTAGTTTGGTTGATTACTTCCTTGTGGTGAAGTTTAACTTACTCTGTTATTCTTGTATTTTTACACTTTCAGTCCAAGATCAGTTAGTCCAAGATATTTCATAGATGGTGCCATGTCTTCTTGTTGCATCACCTCTGGAGGTGGTGATGTCTAGTTGTCACTCTTTTAATGATGGATCAATTAGTCTAGGTTGAACAGTTTGAGTTTTGGGATCCTTAAAAAATTTTTTTTTTTTTTTTTTTTTTAGCAGATGTTTGTAGATAAGTTAGCAGTTGCCTGAGGGTAACTACCCTCAAGGCAGAATGAAATCAAATGATAAGACAGTGATGTTATTCCAAAGTTCATCTCCTGATGGGCCTGTCATTGTCTCTTTTGCTATTGCTCTTTTAAGTCTCACTGTGTCACTTCTGGGGTGTGTGTGCTGTGTGTGTGTGCTTGACTGTTTTGTACATTCTTTCTTTCCTTTCTTAAGTAAACAATCTCAAATTTTTATTGTCTTCATAATAAAACAAAATATGAAGCTCAAAACTGGATCAATTGGCCCTTTCTCTTATCTCCTCCCAGATCAAAAATGCTTGCATCTCTTAACAGTCAGCATTCTCCTAGATCTACTTCCCGGGTGGCTTAGCAGTAAGGAATCTGCCTACAATGTGGGAGACTCAGGTTCCATCCCTGAGTGGGGAAGATCCCCTGGAGGAGGAAATGGCAACCCATTCCAATATTCTTGCCTGGAGAATCCCATGGATAGAGGAGCCCAGCGGTTTACAGTCCACAGGGTCGCAAAGAATCGGACACGACTGAATGACTAATACTAGATCTGCAGTTGGGCTCAGCACATTCAAGCTTCAGTACAGCCTTTTTTGTAGTTTTAGCCTTTTTCTGGAAAATTGGCTGAGTCTGCCCACCATAGGCGCTCTGCTTCCTGTCATAACGCCACTTTCCCTGTGCATACAGGGAATCCTTGCCTTTCTTGTACTGTGTCGCCTTGTGCAGCTGGCGCTTGGCACACTTTGTACAGAAAGTCTGGCAGGTTTTAGGAACATTCACCACCTCTGCAAGAGCACTGTCGGCACAGAAAGAAGCTTTCTTATGTCTTGTTTCTTCCCAGAACCTGTCATAACTTGCAACTTATACATATTTTTGATGTGACTATAAAGTGAAATGTACGTATTTGACATTAAACTTGGTTTATGTTCATTATCTTTAATTTTAAAATCAGTGGATACTTCCTCTTGGGGACAGGGCCAAATGAAGCTACCTTTACTCATGCTGATTAATTTTTTTTTGGCGGTGGGAGATGCTCTGTAACTCCACACCTCTACAGAAATCAATTTTCATGCCGTTGACACCCATGACAAATACTGAGAAAAATCCTGAGTTTCTTGGAAAGACAGGAATTGATAACTTCCCTGGAGGGTACCGTTTGGATATGAGCTTTCTCGTTTTGCAAAAGGTTTTATGTGAACCAGGCTCCATAAGCTCTGGGGGCAGTGTGCAAGGTCATGTGTCAAATGAGAGGACCCCTGTGTCTCCAGGGAGGCGTAGGACAGATAACTGAACGTGGGCAAGGAGCCTCTCTTGCGTGTGGCCAGCTGCAGTGCTGGTGGCCACGTTCTTGCCTAGCAGACAGTGGCGCATTGATTGGCCAGAGTAGGAATGAGTCACAACTGTGTGAGCTGTATAAACACAGCCATCTCACTGCTACTGGTCAAATAACTACACATTTCCCTGGTGGCTCAGACAGTAAAGAATCTGCCCGCAGTGCAGGAGACCCGGGATAGATCCTTGGATCAGGAAGATCCCCTGAAGAAGGCAATGGCAGCCCACTCCAGTATTCTTGCCTGGGAAATCCCATGGACAGAGGAGCCTGGTGGGCTATACAGTCCATGGGGTCACAGAGTCGGACATGACTGAGTGACTGAGCAGCAGCTGTAGGATATGTTCTTATATAGTCCCAAAAAGGGATAATCATCACCTAGGATGGATCAGAATGTCATGAATGCCGCGACAGGGGGAAGGAACTCCAAGCCAGGGAGAACAGTGAGCCCTGGGTGCTGCCCGCTGGGTGCCAAGTAAGGCAGGCAGGCGGGGGCACCGGCTCTCCTTGGGGACCACACAGAGGGGCTGAGTGCTTTATTATTTAGTGCTCTGGAGGCTTGAGGCCACCCTGGAGGGTTAATGTGCACAAAGAGCTACCTTTCCACAGACTGATGGGAACAGAACTGCACGCTTAGAAATGGGAAAAGTGAGCCAGTCATCGCTCCGAGCAGGTCATCAGCACCTGGCTCTGTGTAGCACAGAGACAGACACACAGACACCTAGATGAATATGAAGGTGTGAAAGCCAATTGAGGATGAGTCAAAATAGGATCCAGCCAGAGAGCTATCACTTTATTAGTCTTCAGTTGTTTGGTCAGGAAGTGGAGGAGTGATGGGATGAATGGTGGTGCCCTGGCTGCAGTTTACTGATACATTGCTGGAGGTTGTTAGCTTTTACTTATTATTATTTTGTAAATTTATTTGTGTGTCTTTTATTTTTTAATTAATTTTTATTGGAGTATAGCTGCTTTACAATGTTGTATTAGTTTCTGCTGTACAGCAAAATGCATCAGCCATGTGCTGTGCTTAGTCATTCAGTCATGTCCGACTATTTGGACCCCATGGACTGTAGCCTGCTAGACTCCTCTGTCCATGGAATTCTCCAGGCAAGAGTACTGGGGTGGGTTGCCATGCCCTCCTCCAGGGGATCGTCCAGAAGCAGGGATCGAACCCATTGTCTTCTGCATTGCAGGCGGATTCTTTATCACCTGAGCCACCAGGGAAGCCCAGCCATACATGCACGTATGCCCTTCTTTATCGGATTTCCTTGCCATTCAGGTCACTCCAGAGCACTGAGTAGTTCCCTGTGCTATACAGTAGGTTCTCATTAGTTATGTATTTTATAAACAGTATCAATAGCGTATATATGTCCATCCCAATCTCCCAATTCTTCCCACTGCCTCCCTCTCCCACTTGGTATCCATACATTTGTTCTCTATGTCTGTGTCTACTTCTATTTTGCAATCAGGATCATCTATACCATATTTCTAGATTCCACACATATGTGTTAATCAGAGTTTGAAAGCACATCATTCTTACCTCCCTGCCTTCTACACACTCACACACCCCCCCCCTCTGAGTTGTCCTCCCAGCTGGTTTCTAATCTAGAGCTGTAAATGCAGGATGGCTTGGCACCAACCTGTAAGGATGCCGATACCAAACATCTGTTCTCAGGAAAGAGCAGATGGACGTGACCACCTCTGGCTCCATCCAGCAGCCCAGCTGTCAGAGGAGGATTTCCTCTGAGTCTGCACTGTGAAGGGTGGAGGTACAGGGGGAACTGACTGCAGTGCTGGCCTGAAATGGGGGGCAGTGTGTCTTCCAGAACTTGGTTGCAATAGCAGACAATCAATGGTAGTCACATGGCATGTAACAATTTTTGTGAAGAAAAGTCAGCCTCCTGCAAAGGCAATCAGACAAGTCAAGATACCAGAGAAAAGTCAAGTTCTTATTTGGAAATCTGAGGAAAAGATTGGCTAAAAGCAACAGGAGAAGCTTTTTCCATCAAATTTTCTCAACTGCAGTCATGGGGCATCTTCCCTGTGGAAATTTCTAACATTATCAGATCTCTCTACTTCTCTTGGAAAACTTAGTTCTAAAACTCCACTGCTGTCTATCTTTGATAAGCTGCTTTGCTCTGATTATTTTTATGTGAAGAGTTATTGCTACACGGGGCTTCATTTTCCCACCACCCAGTCCCTGACCATTATGATGGTTTTTACAAACCTTGAAGTATTTCAGTTGCTCACGATGATGCTCCTTGATTATCTGTATCTCTTTTAGAGCAGCTTGGGTTTATGCCAAACTATGTTTCTTCCTGGGGCTTCCCTGGTGGCTCAGATCGGAAAAAATCTGCCTGCAATGCAGGAGACCTGGGTTCGATCCCTGGGTAGGGGAGATCCCCTGGAGAAGAAAATGGCAACCCACTCCAGTATCCTTGTCTGGGAAATCCCATGAACAGAGGAGCTTGGAGGGCTACAGTCCATGGGGTCACAAAGAGCTGGACACAGCTGAGCAACTAACACTATATGCCTATATATGCCTAAGTTTCTTCCTGAGAGGTGTAGCTGCTTCTATTAACCCTCTACCTCTGGTGGTACTGTTGCTTCCACCATAAGCTGCCCTGCAGCTGTCCTCTTCAAACCACAGATGACCACATGAGCAACCCTCGCACTGGTCCTTCCCCCATCATGAAAGGTGGTGTAGCAGTAGCAATGGAGGAGACCCTGGTAGAAACCCAGGATGTACTTATGTTGAGAGTTAACCTCCCCTCACCCCGACTCACAGCCATGGCAAGATAATGGACCCCAGCATAGGTCCCCCAAGCCAGACTCAGACGACAATCACTGGAAGCATCTCTATAGCCTTAGCCATAAAAAACGACATCGTTTAGATGGTGAAGCAATGGCTGCTGGGGATCTCAGAGCATCCTCACCAAGAGCCAAGATTCCTTCTCTGCTTAAACATCTGCTTCCTTGTGGGTTTGCTGACTTTATGTGAGAACTATGGCAAAGGCCAGATTGGATAGGCACAGATTTCAACTTTATCCTGTGCAGAGTGGCCAAGCAGATGAGACCCCATGTAGGGAACACTCGTTTTCTTCTTTTCCTCTTGATAAACTCTTCATCTTCTTATCAAAGTCAGCTCAGACATCACAGCTCAGTGGTGTCTTCTCTCCCCAAGTGAGAAATAAACATTCCCTCTTCTGTAAAAACTTCCCTTGCAGTCATCATTTTGTATCTGCTTGTTTCTATGTAGGCTTCCTCTCCTGGATCATTAGCTGCTGGAGGTTGAAGCTCAAAGATCACTCATCATTTTATTATTAACAAAAATAACTTTTTGTTATTTCCAGCCCAGATCCTGGTACACACGTTGTAAGTGATCAATACACAGTTGTAAATGGAAGTAAACCAATTTATTTAACCAGTGGGTCTTGATAGCTTGATGCTGTTACTTTTTTCTAAAAAAATTAACTTTTTATTTTGTACTGGGGTATGTTCCATTAATAATGTTGTAATAACTCAGCCATACTTATATATGGATCCATTCTCCTCCAAACCCCCTTCCATCCAGGCTGCCACATAACATTGAGCAGAGTGTTACCTTTTTAAAAAATTGAAATATAGCTGATTTACAATGTTGTGTTAGTTTCAGGTGTTGAGCAAAGTAATTCAGATGTGTGTGTGTGTATACATATATATGTATATATATACCCACACATATGTATAATATGTATACACATTATATATACATATATAAGTATTTATATATTATATATAATCCTTTTTCAGATTCTTTTCCCTTATTGATTATTACAAGATATTGAATGTAGTTTCCTATGCTGTATAGTAGGTCCTTCTTGTTTATCTATTTTATGTATAATAGTATTAGTTATTATGTATAATAGTATAGTTATTATGTATAATAGTCTCTGTTAATCCCAAACTCCTAATTTACTCCTCCCTTACTTTTCCCGGTTGGTAACTATAAGTTTGTTTTCTGTGTCTGAGTCTGTTTTCATTTTGTAAATAAGTTCATTTGTTGATGCTGGTATTTTAAAGAGAGACAAAGCAGGAAAGACCAAATCCATATATGAATTGCCACCCCATCGCATCACCCCAGTGCACATAGTCACACACAGGTGGACTGTGGGCCCTGGAACCGGACACTTATGATTATGAGCAATGACACAATCAAACACAAGAATGGGGACTCCCTGTGCAAGTCTACAGCGAACGGATTGTCTATGACCATCTATCTAGAGTTGACAGTTACCTGTCTACATGTGCTTGAGAATATGACCAAGATTCTTCCGGTTCCCTTCATGAAGCAGCTTTTCCATAAACCTGGATTTGTACTCCATGGAGATCAGAGCCTTAATGAAGCTTAAAAGCCACGGTTCACGCATGCCCCGCCCCTAACGATTTAGTGCAGAAGACTGGCTTTTCCTCTAGTCTGTTGCTGGTACAAGGGATATGGCATCACTGTGCAGGTTACAATGGAACCCAAAACAAGGGCTTTTTAAAGAACAATCAGGCAGGCTGACTGATGCCAGCTGGATAAACTGTGCCATGTTTGCATACCTGAGGGGAGAACCCGCACCGACCTCTTAAATTGTTTCCTGCACAACGATTTTATTTTGGGTTTAGTTTGATGTTGCAGATTCCTGCTTCCTTCACGGTTGAAGGCATTCCATATTCATCTGGCATAATGACACACATCATCTATCAAAGCAGAAACTTGTTCTCTTGTTTCCTGCAGCTTGTAGTGGGTGCCACCTTCAGCTGAAAAGTGTGGGAGGTCAGCAGTGAACAGGATAGTTGATGTAACTAGAGATTATCACACTAAGTGAAGTAGGTCAGGAAGAGAAGGACAAACGCCATAGGATATCACTTACATGTGAAATCTAAAATGTGGCACAAATGAACCTATCTATGAGACAGAGCAGACTGATGGATAACAGATTTGTGGTTGCCAAGGGGGAGAGGGGGTCAGGGAGGGATGGACTGGGAGTTTGGGGTTGGTAAATGCAAACTATTGCATTTAGAATGGATAAACAACAAGGTCCTAATGTATGGCACAGGAAAACTATATTCAATATCTCATGATAAACCATAATGGAAAAGAATATTAGAAAAGAATGTCTATATGTGTATAAGTGAGTCACTTTCCTGTATAGCAGAGATTGGCACCACACTGTAAATCAGCTATTGTTTTTGTTGTTTTAGTTGACTCTTTGCGACCCCATGAACTGTAGCCCACCGGGTTCCTCTGTCCATGGGATTTCCCAGGCAAGGATGTTGGGAGTGGATCTTCCAGCCCCAGGGACTGAACCTGTGTCTCCTGCTTGGCAGGTGGATTCTTTACCACTGAGCCACCAGGGAAGCCTACTAAACTTCAATTTTTTAGGAAAAGCCCTTACAAGGGAGTGGAGTTGATCACAGCCTTTTAGGTAATCTTACCAGGATGTTTCATGCATTCTGGATTCACAGAGATGGAAGGGACCTTAAGAAACAGAGACAGAAGTCACGTGCCTCTGGGCCATCCCACTAGACACACTTTTCAGGCACATGGATGAGCGAGTGTCATTCAAGAAAGGAGATTCCATTACCATCAGTAATCAATTGCTGTGTTTAATAACTTCCCCTAATAAAAAGATCTTTCTTACATCCAACCAACATCTTTCATACTGCAATCTCTCTGCCGAGTTATTCTTCAGAGTGGGGATGAAAGAAATCATTCATCATCCTCTTTTCACATAAGTGTATAGAAGACGGTCCAAGTCACTGCTCGGCATTGTTTCAGTTCCTTTCTCACTTCCGAGGCTCCGGTCATCTTTGTTACTGTAAAATCCCTGCCAAGTTCCCCACATGCACAGATACCCACTTCTGGGGTAGATCATTCATGAGCACTCAATAGCATGAGTAATGAGGTGGTGGTTGCTTGGTTCTGGAATGTGATGTGGGGTGAATGCTTTTCCAAATTGGATTTGCTTTGAGAAACCAACATATATTTAAACATCTATCATGTGACTGGCACTGTGCTGATTGTGTAGCATGTGAGCCTGTGTTTCCTTTAGCTCACTCTGCTGGAATAAAACTAATTCCACATGGGGATGTGGAGGAGCCAATACAGCCTTCTAGAGGCTTCCGCCCGCAAAAAAGCTGGGGGAGGAATTACAGATTTGGGCAAAGAGGCAGCTGGTGAATCCTTTCATACATATTTCTTATACTAGTTACCAATTTCCTCTGTCATCAGGAAATTACAGAGCATTGGCCTGAAAGAACGGGAAGGTCATCTGAGCAAGTCTACAATGTCATGGTGAGAGTGTCTCACCCAAGAAAGACCCCAGCTCCACCCCTTACTACTTGAGAGACTTTGGGAAGATCGTTTATCATCTATGAATCTCAGGTTTCTTATTTATAAAGTGGACTATTAGTACATTATTTTCATGAGGATGAAGTGAGATAATAGTGCAAATTGTACACGGTAGCTACTGTTTTATATAGTTGTCTAGTTGCTGCTTAGAGTTTTCTAGGAATGCAGTCATGGTATCTATTTTCTTGTTTTTTAGTATTTTATCAGTCAAGTGACTGTGACTCCTTCCTTATACTCAATTGAAATCTGTCAAGTTTGAGGTGTTTTCATTGTAGTTGTTGACTTTCTTCTGATTAATCATTTGAGTACTAGGTGGACTTCTCTGGTGCCTCAGATGGTAAAGAATCTGCCTGCAGTGCAGGAGACCTGTGCTTTATTCCTGGGTCAGGAAGGTCCCCTGGAGGAAGACATGGCTACCCACTCCAGTAGCACATGGGCCTGTGTTTCCTTTAGCTCACTCTGCTGGAATAAATACTACCCACTCCAGTATTCTTGCCTAGAAAATTCCAAGGACAAAGGAGCCTGGCAAGCTACAGTTCATGGGGTTGCAAACAGTTGGACATGACTGAGTGACTAACACTTTTTTTTTTCTTTTGAGTACTAGGCACAGTCATAAGCAGCTTTAGAGATGCTCTTTATACCGTATTCCATTTAATCCATCCTCCCTCCTCCACCCAGTTGACAGAACCGAGTCTATTCTCAGAGACATGAAAGAAGGCCCCTGGGATCACACAGTTAGAGCCTGGATCCTAACCTAGTCTTATGCTCCCCCAAGACACATATTAAGCCTCTGTTTTGTACACTAAATCATCCTTTCTTCCCCCAATTTGGCAATCTAATAACAAGAAAAATAAAGCAAAACTATCATTTAAGAAACTTAAATCATTGTACTACTTGAAATCCTTTTTGGAATGAACAATAATAATGATAATGTTGGGTTACATGTGAAAGGTGTGTTTCAAATATGAGTGGAAAATTAAACCAATGATTAGTAGTGGTAGGTCCAAATTATTTCAGGTTTGGTTAGTTTTGGCCAAGTTAGAAGGATTAATATTTTCCATCTCATCACACCTTTACTTACAGATGAACAGGCTTTAACGTAACATGATCCTGGCAGTAGGAGTGTGCATCAAGTCCACCTATGAAATCAACTGCAAATACAACATAGCCCGACATGAATAAGTGTGCAAATTCACATAATAGTAGATGATTTAAAAAGAACACATAAAAAGATAACAAAAATATTTATCACACAATGGAAGAATGTGTATTTAATCTAAAGACTGTTCAAAATATTATCAGTGGTCAAAAAATGAGGAAATTTAAAACAAGTTTTTTAATGGAGGATAATTGTTTTACAATGTTGTGTTGGTTTCTGTCATACATCAACATGGATCAGCCACAGGTATACATATGTGCCCTCCCTCTTGAACCTTCCTCCCACCTCCCACCCCATTCCACCTCTCTAGGTTGTCACAGAGCACCTGAAAAAAATGGGGAAATTTGAAGAAACACACACAGAAGTTGGGATCTTAGGGACTGAAAAATCACAGTTGTTACTGGCTTTAGTAAAAAATGAAGTATACTAAATAGTATTAGATTTTAAATAATGTGCTTGTCCTTAGGCATACAAATATGCCCTTTCCCCTCATATATCAAAAGATATACCTTTTCTTCTTGTTGCCAGAAACCATTATTTTTTCCTTAAGAATATTTATTGCATTATTAGAAAGACCTTTGAGAAGTCACAAAATCTATGTCCTTGCCCTCTGTCTTCAAGCCATTTCTGACAAATAAGCACCTGCATTTTGCAGAGAAAGTTTCAACTTCTCTCTGGTAGTGTGGTACTTGCCTCATACTGTATAGACTCACTAATTTTGTTAATATTTTTTATAATCTGTTTCCACTTTGATCAAAACCTCAATCTTTCTTTTGCAAACCTAATGTCCATGGTTAATCTTAGCTCATTTCTCCTTTTTTTTTTTTCTTTCCTGCTGTAGTTCATTAAAGCTATTAATTAGGTCATATCAAGCTCTGGTTATATTATAGTACTTTAACATTAACTCTAACATATACATCTATCTGGATGTATAGGAACACCCTGAGCTTGGTATGTGTGTGTGTTTAGGTACACAAGATGTGAATATTTTATCATATTCTCCACTCAAAACAGGCATGCTAGTAAACTGTGATTTTGAGAAAGATGAATTAGCCTAGAAGTTCAGAGGGGCCAAGAAAAGCCCATCCTTTTCCTACCAAGGCACATAAGTCACCTGGACGCAACCTTAAGGAGATAAGTAGTCAGAGAAGAGTCAATCTGAGACACTAAAATGATTTTCCCAGGACTTCCCTGGTTGTCCAGTGGTTAAGAATCCACCTGCCAATGCAGGAGACACAGGTTTGATCTTTCCTTAGGGAAGATCCCACAATGCCTTGGGGCAACTAAGCTTGTAAGGTGCAACAAGAGGAGCCCTGGGATGAGAAGCCCTTGTGCAGCAAGAAGACCCAGTGCAGCAAAAAATAAATAAATAAATAAAATACTTTAAAAAATTCTTCTATTAAAAAAGGAATCTTGTCAGAGAGAACTACCAGTGTCTAAAGGGGTCATTTAGTCAGATTAGATTAAGTTTTTTTTAGATTAGATATTTAATCAAATATCCAACCCCTGACCTTGTTGACCAATGGGTGAAAATTTAGAAGGAAAAATCACCTGATCAATTAACATTATTGATTAAAAATTGAATGGTCCTAAAAGAAAAAGTTGGGTAGTACTATAATTTACTGAACTGATATGGAAAATATTTTCATAGTTAAAGATACTATGACTTACAGAGGCACCTTTGGAAGTTGAAGGGTATGTTAAAAGAAACAAAATTATAAAAACATACATTCATGAATAAAATTATTCAATTAAAAAATTATTTCAAAATAAAATTATTTATAAAAATGAATATTAAAATCAACATACATATTTATTAAAGCAGAATAAAAAGAAAACTTCATATTCATTTGAACATTAAAATGTAACATTAACATGATTATTTTTGGTATAAATTCATGTTCTGCCATGAATCTGCTCCATGGTCCATGTCTGTCTGTAATATACCACATCATTGATCTTTTGGGGGAAAATATACACATATCTTTTCAATATGGTTTTTTATTTTTATAAATTTATTTACAATCTTATTTAACATTTCTTTTTATGATTAGTAAACTTGAAATTGCTGATATCTTGATTGCCTCTGCAAATCATAGTATTTTTAACTATGAAAATATTTTCCGTATCAGTTCAGTTCAGTTGCTCAGTCGTATCCGACTCCAACCCCATGGACTGCAGCATGCCAGGCTTCCCTGTCTATCACCAACTCCCAGAGCTTGCTCAAACTCATGCTGATAAATGCCAAGCAAATTTGCTACAGAAAGGACAGGTCTCATATAGTTTAGCCCAAATACTTTCCCAAGCACTGCAATTTTACCTCCATTTAGCACATCATTCTGTGCCAAAAATTTTACAAGACACAAAATAACTTGCATTTATTTGTTACTTTTTAGATCTTCTCACAAATTAACTTTTTTTCATTTTGGTGCAGAATATAAATTTGTCAAATAAAATGCAGCTCTGTCAAAAGAGTCTTTTCTCAAGTCAAGAGATTTCAAAAGGAAACTATGAAACTGAAAATCAAATTTCATATAACATTTGAACTCTCAATATTTAATTTGTCCAGTTCGCTTGTTTTGTGAGCATAAGTTTCTATGTTTTCCTTTTTTGTAAGCTTTCACTTATTGCCATTTACTAAAAGATTCAAAAGATGATTTTGGGGGTGCTTCATTTGTTGAATAATTTGACTTAAGTACTTCAACTGATCTTGAATGCAGTGCAGCTAAAATGTGGAAGACTCATTTATAAAATGCTCACAGTCATTTGGATTAATTTATGAAGTATTTCTTTAAAGACAGAAATGACCCTAACTGATTGATGAAGAGAAGCCAAGAGAGAAAACATATTCTGTCATCCCAAAGACTTTGTTTTGTTTGCTTGTTTTCAACATCAATTGCATTACAAAAATATACTCAGGGAAATGCAGACCAAAACCACAATGAGATTCTACTTTATATTCACTAAAATGGCTATAAAGATCAGAAAATAAATGTTGGTAAAGATGTGGAGAAATTGGAACCCTCAAGCACTGCTGGTGGTAATGTAAAATGTTGCAAGACAGGTGGTTCTTAAAAGAGGAAATGCAGAGTTACCATGCATGCGTGCATGCTCAATCATGCCTGACTCCTTGCGACCCATGGACTGTAGCCTACCAGGCTCCTCTGTCCATGGGGATTCTCTAGACAAGAATGCTGGAGTGGGTTGCCATGCCCTCCTCCAGGGGATCTTCCTGACCCAGGGATCGAACCCATGTCTCCCACATCTCCTGCATTAGCAAGTGGATTCTTACTCCTAGGTATATACCCAAGAGAAATGGAAACATACATCCACACAAAAATTTGTACACAAATTTTTAAACTCTCAATATTTAGTTTGTCCAGTTTGCTTGTTTTGTGAGCATAAATTTCCATGTTTTCCTTTTTTGTAAGCTTTCACTTATTGCCATTTACGAAAAGATTCAAAAGATGATTTTGAATCATTTTTGAAAACAGCATTATTCATCATATCCAAAAGGTGGGAAAAGCAGGTAATTAAGAAACTGAAGACATCAAGAATCTTTTATGGGTAGAACAGAACCATGTTGTTTTTGACAACAGAAACCTGATATTTCCATATTAGAAAAATAGTTTTTTAAGCACACACTGACACTCCCCATTTGCCAGAGTAGGAATACAGTTTAAGTCAAGAGGTAAACTGAAGTGTTTATAGATTTTAAAGTTTTTAAAAATGATGCTTTAAAAAATGAAGTTGTTCTTTGACCCAACGAAATACTTGAAAACATCTCAGTAGGAAATACCTTCAGCTTTTTAAGCTTTCAGAGTGGTAGCTGTATCACACTGATAAGAAAGTGAAGTGACTGCATTCTAAAAGTCACCGTAATGAGAAAGATGTGAGAACAGAAGCTGCTGAATTAAGGAGTTGCTCCAGTAGAAATAAGGAGATGAATTGCAATGAAACCTGAGAAGTCGCAGAAGAGGCATAGATGGGTTTTCAGAAATATTAGAAAAGGAGAATTAGAAACAAAACATGAAATCTGAAGTAATCACAGCAAGAACACCATTTAAGGGTCTTTGGCAGAAGAGTGGCCTTGGAGGAGACGAAGAAGACAGAAGGTAGGGGGGCTGTGCACAACTTGCTGAGTGACCTGCAGGATAATTGACTTGAATTCTCTGGTTATTAAAGTCTTAAAATGTAGAACAGAAAGATCAGCACAATTAAGAGCTGGCATCAATGGTGCAGAAAAGCCGGTTACAGAGAACATTGCCCTCTTCACCCATTCTCGGAAACTGAGGTGTTACTATAAAAGATCCCTTGGGGAGAGCCCACAGCCTGGAAACCCCATTGTTCATAGTCCTTTCAAATGTATTTCCTGTGCCAACTTCCAACCACAGAGCCAAGTGACTTCTTGGAACAAATTATGTTACTTGCAATGGAACATCTTTGCGGTTATTCACTTTCCCCACCGCAGATCCCAGACAGGGGCTCTCACTGACCTGGAGGAACTCCAAAGCCACTCTGGATTTACAGCATCATCTTACTGTACAAACACAGACCTGTTTTCCACTTGTTGGGCTTCCCTGGTGGCTCAGACGGTAAAGAATCCACCTGCAACGCTGGAGAACCGGGTTCCATCCCTGGGTCAGGAAGATCCTCTGGAGAAGGGAATGACTACCCACTCCAGTATTCTTGCCTGGAAAATTCCATGGACAGAGGAACCTGGTGGGCTACAGTCCATGGGGTCGCAAGGCACGACTAACACTTTCACTTTTCTTTTTTTCCCACTTTTCCACTTGTAAGAGATTCACAACTGAGTCTTCTGTTTGACTACAGGGAACTTTTGGTCATCAGTGAGGTTTCCAATAGATAACTCAGTACTACTGACTCAGGGCTTCATCCAGACACTGCAATCCTGACTGACACCTAAAGCAAGACAGGCCATTTTCAGTGCACACTCAAGCTATCATTTATGTCCCAGGTTTAACTAGATTCACTCTGGTGGCTGAATTCACCCAGGTAAAGAACTCGCCTGACGATGCAGGAGATACAAGACATGTGGGTTTGATCCCTGGGTTGGGAAGATCCCCTGGAGGAGGGCATGGCAATACAGTCCAGTATTCTTGCCTGGAGAATCCCCATGGACAGAGGAGCCTGGCAGGTTACAGTTCATGGGGTCACAAACAGCTGGACACGACTAAGTGTGCATGCACACACAGCAAATAATGAACCAGAATGCAGGCATTTTTTTCTGATCCAGCTCTGTTGCACACTGCCTTGTCCCTGATTGGGAAACACGGAGACACTCTACCATTGCGTTTAGCTCAGAGAAATGAAAAGACTTGGGAGGATGAGGATCAATTAACAGATTTACTCTGAGCCTGCTTCTTGCTCTATCATCGTTCCCACTATGTCGTTATGAGACTATTCTAATAAGCATTTATTTTATAGATCACCAGCAATACTGCTTAAGGGAGCACTGCTCAGGCTTCTAAAGAATTCAAATATGGGGGCCTTACATTGTGATTTACTCGTTCTGTGATAGGAATTCATAAGAGAAAAGCCAGGGCAGATGCTCGACATCCACTGAGTTCATGCAGAGAGGCCCTTTACAGACCACAGGGAGGATTTTGCAGACCCCCGTAGGTAATGTAGGCTTTTAGGAGAGACCAGTGATTTCTGAGGGAGCTGGCAACTGAACTCTGCCTGCGTTACTAGGGAACGAGCTGGCCCACAGCATCGCTGATCTGCTGCCTCCCCCTGTCTGAAGAATCTGAGCTTTCAGAGGGCATGACCCACTGTGCCAAATCGCAGACCATGGTGGGGCAGCTCACATCACACAGAGTGGGTACAGGCATGGTGCCCCCATGGGCCTGCTGCAGCTGGTGAACTTGACCGTGCCCTGAAACGCTGCTGACCCCCAGAGGAGGTGGTTGAGGCTGTGCAACCGCCTGCCAGAAATAACTTTAGCAATGTTAAGAGCTGTTCAAACTGGTAGATGACAGCCCACAGGCAAGCTTTATAAATGTTCATGATTGTTCTCTTTATAATGCAGGAAATTTACCATCCTCACCCCCCACCCCCACCTTTCAGAAAGCACTGGGAACTGAAGAAGGGAAACTTCTCACATGGGACCCCTGAGACACTCAGGGAGAAGTCAGCCTCACTGGAAGGGCAGAGTCTGCCACCCTAGAGGCGGCCTTGGCCAGGTCTGTCTTCCAGCACGTTTACCTCTTTTTGCCTGCTATCAGCCATGCAAGATGGACTCATCTCACTTCATCTGGTCCCCCTCAGGCAAAGACACTGATGTGGAAAATTGATACAGCGCAATGACTCAGATGGCACTATGGCCTGGGAAACACCGAGAGGTGTCACTGGGAGAGTCTGGAGGGTCTGGAAGAAACCACACGTCTGTCTGGGGGCCCCAGTCCCTCCTCCTCTTGGGGGGTCGGGGTGGGGAGGCAATAAGAGGCCAGCTGTCTTCAGCTGGGGAGTGCATGCCCCAGGGGATGTGAGGACTTCTCAAATGGTGTGTAATTTAAGGTGGAGGTGGAAGTGTTAGTTGCTCAGTCATGTCCAACTCTTTGCGACCCCATGGCCTGTAGCCCACCAGGCTCCTCTGTCCATGGAATTCTCCAGGCAAGAATATTGGAGTGGGTTGCCATGCCCTTCTCCAGGGAACCTTCCCAACCCAGGGATTGAACCTGTGTCTCCTGCATTGCAGGCAGATTCTTTACCATCTTAGCCACCCAGGAAACCAATTTATGGTTCAGTTCAGTTCAGTTCAGTCACTCAGTCGTGTCCGACTCTATGAGACCCCATGAATAGCAGCACGCCAGGCCTCCTTGTCCATCACCAACTCCCGGAGTTCACTCAGACACACGTCCATTGAGTCAGTGATGCCATCCAGCCATCTCATCCTCTATTGGCCCCTTCTCCTCCTGCCCCCAATCCCTCCCAGCATCAGAGTCTTTTCCAATGAGTCAACTCTTGGCATGAGGTGGCCAAAGTACTTGAGTTTCAGCTTTAGCATCATTCCTTCCAAAGAAATCCTAGGGCTGATCTCCTTCAGAATGGACTGGTTGGATCTCCTTGCAGTCCAAGGGACTCTCAAGAGTCTTCTCCAACACCACAGTTCAAAAGTATCAATTCTTCAGTGCTCAGCTTTCTTCACAGTCCAACTCTCACATCCATACATGACCACTGGAAAAACCATAGCCTTGACTAGACAGACCTTTGTTGGCAAAGTAATGTCTCTGCTTTTGAATATGCTATCTAGGCTGGTCATAACTTTTCTTCCAAGGAGTAAGCATCTTTTAATCTCATGGCTGCAGTCACCATCTGCAGTGATTTTGGAGCCCCCAAAAATAAAGTCCGACACTGTTTCCACTGTTTCCCCATCTATTTCCCATGAAGTGATGGGACCAGATGCCATGATCTTCGTCTTCTGAATGTTGAGCTTTAAGCCAACTTTTTCACTCTCCACTTTCACTTTCATCAAGAGGCTTTTGAGCTTCTCTTCACTTTCTGCCATAAGGGTGGTGTCATTTGCATATCTGAGGTTATTGGTATTTCTCCCGGCAATCTTGATTCTAGCTTGTGCATACTCTGCATATAAGTTAAATAAGCAGGGTGACAATATACAGCCTTGACATATTCCTTTTCCTATTTGGAACCAGTCTGTTGTTCCATGTCCAGTTCTAACTGTTGCTTCCTGACCTGCATATGGGTTTCTCAAGAGGCAGGTCAGGTGGTCTGGTATTCCCATCTCTTTCAGAATTTTCCACAGTTTATTGTGAGCCACACAGTCAAAGGCTTTGGCATAGTCAATAAAGCAGAAAATAGATGTTTTTCTGGAACTCTCTTGCTTGTTCAATGATCCAGCGGATGTTGGCAATTTGATCTGTGGTTCCTCTACCTTTTCTAAAACCAGCTTGAACATCTGGAAGTTCATGGTTCACGTATTGCTGAAGCCTGGCTTGGAGAATTTTGAGCATTACTTTACTAGTGTGTGAGATGAGAGCAATTGTGCAGTAGTTTGAGCATTCTTTGGTATTGCCTTTCTTTGGGATTGTAATGAAAACTGACCTTTTCCAGTCCTGTGGCCACTGCTGAGCCAATTCCAAAAGTGTTATTCCAAAATGTGTGTGTCCTGAAAAGGTACCTTTGGCCATTCTGGCCATTCTGGTTCTGGGTTCACACATTTTCTTCCACAGCTATCTACTTTCTGCTTGACTGAAGGCATTTATCTCAACCATCTGGAGAGGCACTCATCTTATTGCACTTCCCAGGGTAAAAGGCTCCAGGGCACTAAACCAAAGGGAAGTTTTAATTTCTTATGAGGGATGATAAAGTAACAGCTACTAATGACAAGGTAGGTAGCTTCCAAAATAATTGAAGGAGGACATAATTGATTTATCACTTGTAGTACTTTAAAATAATCTAACAATTTTTATTGAATTATAATTTACCATGTCCTGTTTGTTTCAGATGTACAGCAAAGTGTTTCAGTTATACACATATATTTATATATAGATATATATCCTTTTATAATTTTTTCCATTATAGGTTATTACAAGACATTGAGTATAGTTCTCTGTGATATATAGTATATCCTTGTTGGTCATCTATTTCATATATATTAGTGTGCATATTTTAATTCCAAACTGCTAATTTATCCTTCCCTAAAAAATAATTTTTTGACATATACTTCAACCACTTTATAATTCCCATTTATCCTATCTGCTTTCCTCCTTTATTTTTTCTCTTTTGTGTTTACCACTGTTTACCATGTTGTACTATATATTTTGGGCTTTCCTTGTGGCTTAGTGGTAAAGAATCTGCCTCCCAATGCAAGGAGACCCAAGAGATGCAGTTTCGATCCCTGGGTTGGGAAGATCATCTGGAGAAGGAAATGGCAACCTACTCTAGGTTCTCGCCTGGAAATCCCATGGACAGAGAAGCCTAGCGGGCTGTGGTCCATGGGATGGCAGAGTTGGACATGACTGAGCAGGCACACACGCACTATATATTTTACTTAAAAAAAAAACTTATTTGATATCTGACTCCTTCACTATAATTTAAGTTTTATGAGATAAAAATTTTTATCTGATCTTGTCTGGTTTTGTTCACTGCTATCTCCCCAGAACTTAGAACAGTGCCTGGTACAAGGTAAGCTCTCAAAACTATTTGGGGAGAGAAGGAATTAACACAATGGAGTGACATTGCTGTAACAAATTTCCTCCCAGTCTTATATTGAAATGAGGTAAAAAGTACCTCAGGTACCTATTATATTCTAGCAATAACTAATATTCATCTATGAATACATGAACTAATTGAAACAAAACCACCCTGTCCATTTTATTAAGAGGTACCCTTCCAATAAATATTTCATTTTATGTTTAAGACTTGTTCATCAATATCTGCAATAAATTTATGTTTGCTCAGTTCTAAAGTGTCAGTAGCTCACTCGTGTCTAAATCTTTGTGATCCCATGGACTGCAGCCAGACTCCTCTGTCCATGGAATTCTCCAGGCAAGAATACTGGACTGGGTTACCATTTCCTTCTCCAGGGGATCTTTTCAACCCAGGGATCGAACCTGGGTCTCCAGCATTGCAGACATATT